>NC_135582.1:81778553-82978553 GCF_965152235.1 Eretmochelys imbricata | reverse complement strand
TCCATGGAGGCACACAGCTGTGCTACAGTGGCGTTTGCAGGCTGACCGCAGCCGGCGATGGCGTTCGGTTGGCAGGGGGTCTCCATGGAGGCACACAGCTGTGCTACAGTGGCGTTTGCAGGCTGTCCGCAGCCGGCGATGGCGTTCGGTTGGCAGGGGGGGTCTCCATGGCGGCACACAGCTGTGCTACAGTGGCGTTTGCAGGCTGACCGCAGCCGGCGATGGCGTTCGGTTGGCAGGGGGTCTCCATGGAGGCACACAGCTGTGCTACAGTGGCGTTTGCAGGCTGTCCGCAGCCGGCGATGGCGTTCGGTTGGCAGCGGGGGTCTCCATGGCGGCACACAGCTGTGCTACAGTGGCGTTTGCAGGCTGACCGCAGCCGGCGATAGCGTTCGGTTGGCAGGGGGGGTCTCCATGGCGGCACACAGCTGTGCTACAGTGGCGTTTGCAGGCTGTCCGCAGCCGGCGATGGCGTTCGGTTGGCAGGGGGGGTCTCCATGGCGGCACACAGCTGTGCTACAGTGGCGTTTGCAGGCTCTCCGCAGCCGGCGATGGCGTTCGGTTGGCAGGGGGTCTCCATGGAGGCACACAGCTGTGCTACAGTGGCGTTTGCAGGCTGACCGCAGCCGGCGATGGCGTTCGGTTGGCAGGGGGTCTCCATGGAGGCACACAGCTGTGCTACAGTGGCGTTTGCAGGCTGTCCGCAGCCGGCGATGGCGTTCGGTTGGCAGGGGGGGTCTCCATGGCGGCACACAGCTGTGCTACAGTGGCGTTTGCAGGCTGACCGCAGCCGGCGATGGCGTTCGGTTGGCAGGGGGGGTCTCCATGGCGGCACACAGCTGTGCTACAGTGGCGTTTGCAGGCTGTCCGCAGCCGGCGATGGCGTTCGGTTGGCAGGGGGGGTCTCCATGGCGGCACACAGCTGTGCTACAGTGGTGTTTGCAGGCTGTCCGCAGCCGGCGATGGCGTTCGGTTGGCAGGGGGGTCTCTATGGAGGCACACAGCTGTGCTACAGAGGCGTTTGCAGGCTGACCGCAGCCGGCGATGGCGTTCGGTTGGCAGGGGGGTCTCCATGGAGGCACACAGCTGTGCTACAGAGGCGTTTGCAGGCTCTCCGCAGCCGGCGATGGCGTTCGGTTGGCAGGGGGTCTCCATGGAGGCACACAGCTGGGCTACAGTGGCGTTTGCAGGCTCTCCGCAGCCGGCGATGGCGTTCGGTCGGCAGGGGGGGTCTCCATGGAGGCACACAGCTGTGCTACAGTGGCCTTTGCAGGCTGACCGCAGCCGGCGATGGCGTTCGGTTGGCAGGGGGGTCTCCATGGAGGCACACAGCTGGGCTACAGTGGCGTTTGCAGGCTGACCGCAGCCGGCGATGGCGTTCGGTCGGCAGGGGGGGTCTCCATGGAGGCACACAGCTGTGCTACAGTGGCGTTTGCAGGCTCTCCGAGCCGGCGATGGCGTTCGGTTGGCAGGGGGGTCTCCATGGAGGCTCACAGCTGTGCTACAGTGGTGTTTGACGGCTCTCCGCAGCCGGCGATGGCGTTCGGTTGGCAGGGGGGTCTCCATGGAGGCTCACAGCTGTGCTACAGTGGCGTTTGCAGGCTCTCCGCAGCCGGCGATGGCGTTCGTTTGGCAGGGGGTCTCCATGGAGGCTCACAGCTGTGCTACAGTGGCGTTTGCAGGCTGACCGCAGCCGGCGATGGCGTTCGGTTGGCAGGGGGGGTCACCATGGACGCACACAGCTGTGCTACAGTGGCGTTTGCAGGCTCTCCGCAGCCGGCGATGGCGTTCGGTTGGCAGGGGGGTCTCCATGGAGGCACACAGCTGTGCTACAGTGGCGTTTGCAGGCTGACCGCAGCCGGCGATGGCGTTCGGTTGGCAGGGGGTCTCCATGGAGGCACACAGCTGTGCTACAGTGGCGTTTGCAGGCTGTCCGCAGCCGGCGATGGCGTTCGGTTGGCAGGGGGGGTCTCCATGGCGGCACACAGCTGTGCTACAGTGGCGTTTGCAGGCTGACCGCAGCCGGCGATGGCGTTCGGTTGGCAGGGGGGGTCTCCATGGCGGCACACAGCTGTGCTACAGTGGCGTTTGCAGGCTGTCCGCAGCCGGCGATGGCGTTCGGTTGGCAGGGGGGGTCTCCATGGCGGCACACAGCTGTGCTACAGTGGTGTTTGCAGGCTGTCCGCAGCCGGCGATGGCGTTCGGTTGGCAGGGGGGTCTCTATGGAGGCACACAGCTGTGCTACAGAGGCGTTTGCAGGCTGACCGCAGCCGGCGATGGCGTTCGGTTGGCAGGGGGGTCTCCATGGAGGCACACAGCTGTGCTACAGAGGCGTTTGCAGGCTCTCCGCAGCCGGCGATGGCGTTCGGTTGGCAGGGGGTCTCCATGGAGGCACACAGCTGGGCTACAGTGGCGTTTGCAGGCTCTCCGCAGCCGGCGATGGCGTTCGGTCGGCAGGGGGGGTCTCCATGGAGGCACACAGCTGTGCTACAGTGGCGTTTGCAGGCTGACCGCAGCCGGCGATGGCGTTCGGTTGGCAGGGGGGTCTCCATGGAGACACACAGCTGTGCTACAGTGGCGTTTGCAGGCTCTCCGAGCCGGCGATGGCGTTCGGTTGGCAGGGGGGTCTCCATGGAGGCTCACAGCTGTGCTACAGTGGTGTTTGACGGCTCTCCGCAGCCGGCGATGGCGTTCGGTTGGCAGGGGGGTCTCCATGGAGGCTCACAGCTGTGCTACAGTGGCGTTTGCAGGCTCTCCGCAGCCGGCGATGGCGTTCGTTTGGCAGGGGGTCTCCATGGAGGCTCACAGCTGTGCTACAGTGGCGTTTGCAGGCTGACCGCAGCCGGCGATGGCGTTCGGTTGGCAGGGGGGGTCACCATGGACGCACACAGCTGTGCTACAGTGGCGTTTGCAGGCTCTCCGCAGCCGGCGATGGCGTTCGGTTGGCAGGGGGGTCTCCATGGAGGCACACAGCTGTGCTACAGTGGCGTTTGCAGGCTGACCGCAGCCGGCGATGGCGTTCGGGTGGCAGGGGGGTCTCCATGGAGGCACACAGCTGTGCTATAGTGGCGTTTGCAGGCTGACCGCAGCCGGCGATGGCGTTCGGTTGGCAGGGGGGTCTCCATGGAGGCACACAGCTGTGCTACAGTGGCGTTTGCAGGCTGACCGCAGCCGGCGATGGCGTTCGGTTGGCAGGGGGGTCTCCATGGAGGCACACAGCTGGGCTACAGAGGCGTTTGCAGGCTCTCCGCAGCCGGCGATGGCGTTCGGTTGGCAGGGGGGTCTCCATGGAGGCACACAGCTGGGCTACAGTGGCGTTTGCAGGCTCTCCGCAGCCGGCGATGGCGTTCGGTTGGCAGGGGGGGTCTCCATGGAGGCACACAGCTGTGCTACAGTGGCGTTTGCAGGCTCTCCGCAGCCGGCGATGGCGTTCGGTTGGCAGGGGGTCTCCATGGAGGCACACAGCTGTGCTACAGTGGCGTTTGCAGGCTCTCCGCAGCCGGCGATGGCGTTCGGTTGGCAGGGGGGTCTCCATGGAGGCACACAGCTGTGCTACAGTGGCGTTTGCAGGCTCTCCACAGCCGGCGATGGCGTTCGGTTGGCAGGGGGTCTCCATGGAGGCACACAGCTGTGCTACAGTGGCGTTTGCAGGCTCTCCGCAGCCGGCGATGGCGTTCGGTTGGCAGGGGGTCTCCATGGCGGCACACAGCTGTGCTACAGTGGCGTTTGCAGGCTCTCCGCAGCCGGCGATGGCGTTCGGTCGGCAGGGGGGTCTCCATGGAGGCACACAGCTGTGCTACAGTGGCGTTTGCAGGCTGACCGCAGCCGGCGATGGCGTTCGGTTGGCAGGGGGGTCTCCATGGAGGCACACAGCTGTGCTACAGTGGCGTTTGCAGGCTCTCCGCAGCCGGCGATGGCGTTCGGTTGGCGGGGGGGTCTCCATGGAGGCACACAGCTGTGCTACAGTGGCGTTTGCAGGCTCTCCGCAGCCGGTGATGGCGTTCGGTTGGCAGGGGGGCTCTCCATGGAGGCACACAGCTGTGCTACAGTGGCGTTTGCAGGCTGTCCGCAGCCGGCGATGGCGTTCGGTCGGCAGGGGGGTCTCCATGGAGACACACAGCTGTGCTACAGTGGCGTTTGCAGGCTGACCGCAGCCGGCGATGGCGTTCGGTTGGCAGGGGGGTAACCATGGAGGCACACAGCTGCGCTACAGTGGCGTTTGCAGGCTCTCCGCAGCCGGCGATGGCGTTCGGTTGGCAGGGGGTCTCCATGGCGGCACACAGCTGTGCTACAGTGGCGTTTGCAGGCTCTCCGCAGCCGGCGATGGCGTTCGGTTGGCAGGGGGTCTCCATGGAGGCACACAGCTGTGCTACAGTGGCGTTTGCAGGCTGACCGCAGCCGGCGATGGCGTTCGGTTGGCAGGGGGTCTCCATGGAGGCACACAGCTGTGCTACAGTGGCGTTTGCAGGCTGTCCGCAGCCGGCGATGGCGTTCGGTTGGCAGGGGGGGTCTCCATGGCGGCACACAGCTGTGCTACAGTGGCGTTTGCAGGCTGACCGCAGCCGGCGATGGCGTTCGGTTGGCAGGGGGGGTCTCCATGGCGGCACACAGCTGTGCTACAGTGGCGTTTGCAGGCTGTCCGCAGCCGGCGATGGCGTTCGGTTGGCAGGGGGGGTCTCCATGGCGGCACACAGCTGTGCTACAGTGGTGTTTGCAGGCTGTCCGCAGCCGGCGATGGCGTTCGGTTGGCAGGGGGGTCTCTATGGAGGCACACAGCTGTGCTACAGAGGCGTTTGCAGGCTGACCGCAGCCGGCGATGGCGTTCGGTTGGCAGGGGGGTCTCCATGGAGGCACACAGCTGTGCTACAGAGGCGTTTGCAGGCTCTCCGCAGCCGGCGATGGCGTTCGGTTGGCAGGGGGGTCTCCATGGAGGCACACAGCTGTGCTACAGAGGCGTTTGCAGGCTCTCCGCAGCCGGCGATGGCGTTCGGTTGGCAGGGGGTCTCTATGGAGGCACACAGCTGGGCTACAGTGGCGTTTGCAGGCTCTCCGCAGCCGGCGATGGCGTTCGGTCGGCAGGGGGGGTCTCCATGGAGGCACACAGCTGTGCTACAGTGGCCTTTGCAGGCTGACCGCAGCCGGCGATGGCGTTCGGTTGGCAGGGGGGTCTCCATGGAGGCACACAGCTGGGCTACAGTGGCGTTTGCAGGCTGACCGCAGCCGGCGATGGCGTTCGGTTGGCACGGGGGGGTCTCCATGGAGGCACACAGCTGTGCTACAGTGGCGTTTGCAGGCTGACCGCAGCCGGCGATGGCGTTCGGTCGGCAGGGGGGGTCTCCATGGAGGCACACAGCTGTGCTACAGTGGCGTTTGCAGGCTCTCCGAGCCGGCGATGGCGTTCGGTTGGCAGGGGGGTCTCCATGGAGGCTCACAGCTGTGCTACAGTGGTGTTTGACGGCTCTCCGCAGCCGGCGATGGCGTTCGGTTTGCAGGGGGGTCTCCATGGAGGCTCACAGCTGTGCTACAGTGGCGTTTGCAGGCTCTCCGCAGCCGGCGATGGCGTTCGTTTGGCAGGGGGTCTCCATGGAGGCTCACAGCTGTGCTACAGTGGCGTTTGCAGGCTGACCGCAGCCGGCGATGGCGTTCGGTTGGCAGGGGGGGTCACCATGGACGCACACAGCTGTGCTACAGTGGCGTTTGCAGGCTCTCCGCAGCCGGCGATGGCGTTCGGTTGGCAGGGGGGTCTCCATGGAGGCACACAGCTGTGCTACAGTGGCGTTTGCAGGCTGACCGCAGCCGGCGATGGCGTTCGGGTGGCAGGGGGGTCTCCATGGAGGCACACAGCTGTGCTATAGTGGCGTTTGCAGGCTGACCGCAGCCGGCGATGGCGTTCGGTTGGCAGGGGGGTCTCCATGGAGGCACACAGCTGTGCTACAGTGGCGTTTGCAGGCTGACCGCAGCCGGCGATGGCGTTCGGTTGGCAGGGGGGTCTCCATGGAGGCACACAGCTGTGCTACAGTGGCGTTTGCAGGCTGTCCGCAGCCGGCGATGGCGTTCGGTTGGCAGGGGGGTCTCCATGGAGGCACACAGCTGGGCTACAGAGGCGTTTGCAGGCTCTCCGCAGCCGGCGATGGCGTTCGGTTGGCAGGGGGGTCTCCATGGAGGCACACAGCTGGGCTACAGTGGCGTTTGCAGGCTGACCGCAGCCGGCGATGGCGTTCGGTTGGCAGGGGGGTCTCCATGGAGGCACACAGCTGGGCTACAGTGGCGTTTGCAGGCTCTCCGCAGCCGGCGATGGCGTTCGGTTGGCAGGGGGGGTCTCCATGGAGGCACACAGCTGTGCTACAGTGGCGTTTGCAGGCTCTCCGCAGCCGGCGATGGCGTTCGGTTGACAGGGGGGTCTCCATGGAGGCACACAGCTGTGCTACAGTGGCGTTTGACGGCTCTCCGCAGCCGGCGATGGCGTTCGGTTGGCAGGGGGGGTCTCCATGGAGGCACACAGCTGTGCTACAGTGGCGTTTGCAGGCTCTCCGCAGCCGGCGATGGCGTTCGGTCGGCAGGGGGGGTCTCCATGGAGGCACACAGCTGTGCTACAGAGGCGTTTGCAGGCTCTCCGCAGCCGGCGATGGCGTTCGGTCGGCAGGGGGGTCTCCATGGAGGCACACAGCTGTGCTACAGTGGCGTTTGCAGGCTCTCCGCAGCCGGCGATGGCGTTCGGTTGGCAGGGGGTCTCCATGGAGGCACACAGCTGTGCTACAGTGGCGTTTGCAGGCTCTCCGCAGCCGGCGATGGCGTTCGGTTGGCAGGGGGGTCTCCATGGAGGCACACAGCTGTGCTACAGAGGCGTTTGCAGGGTCTCCGCAGCCGGCGATGGCGTTCGGTCGGCAGGGGGGTCTCCATGGAGGCACACAGCTGTGCTACAGTGGCGTTTGCAGGCTGACCGCAGCCGGCGATGGCGTTCGGTTGGCAGGGGGTCTCCATGGAGACACACAGCTGTGCTACAGTGGCGTTTGCAGGCTGTCCGCAGCCGGCGATGGCGTTCGGTTGGCAGGGGGTCTCCATGGAGGCACACAGCTGTGCTACAGTGGCGTTTGCAGGCTGACCGCAGCCGGCGATGGCGTTCGGTTGGCAGGGGGTCTCCATGGAGGCACACAGCTGGGCTACAGTGGCGTTTGCAGGCTCTCCGCAGCCGGCGATGGCGTTCGGTTGGTAGGGGGGGGTCTCCATGGAGGCACACAGCTGTGCTACAGTGGCGATTGCAGGCTGTCCGCAGCCGGCGATGGCGTTCGGTTGGCAGGGGGTCTCCATGGAGGCACACAGCTGTGCTACAGTGGCGTTTGCAGGCTGACCGCAGCCGGCGATGGTGTTCGGTTGGCAGGGGGTCTCCATGGAGGCACACAGCTGGGCTACAGTGGCGTTTGCAGGCTCTCCGCAGCCGGCGATGGCGTTCGGTTGGCAGGGGGGGTCTCCATGGAGGCACACAGCTGTGCTACAGTGGCGTTTGCAGGCTGTCCGCAGCCGGCGATGGCGTTCGGTTGGCAGGGGGTCTCCATGGAGGCACACAGCTGGGCTACAGTGGTGTTTGCAGGCTGACCGCAGCCGGCGATGGCGTTCGCTTGGCAGGGGGGTCTCCATGGCGGCACACAGCTGTGCTACAATGGCGTTTGCAGGCTCTCCGCAGCCGGCGATGGCGTTCGGTTGGCAGGGGGGGGTCTCCATGGAGGCACACAGCTGTGCTACAGTGGCGTTTGCAGGCTGACCGCAGCCGGCGATGGCGTTCGGTTGGCAAGGGGGTCTCCATGGAGGCACACAGCTGTGCTACAGTGGCGTTTGCAGGCTCTCCGCAGCCGGCGATGGCGTTCGGTTGGCAGGGGGGTCTCCATGGAGGCACACAGCTGTGCTACAGTGGCGTTTGCAGGCTGTCCGCAGCCGGCGATGGCGTTCGGTTGGCAGGGGGTCTCCATGGAGGCACACAGCTGGGCTACAGTGGCGTTTGCAGGCTGTCCGCAGCCGGCGATGGCGTTCGGTTGGCAGGGGGGGTCTCCATGGAGGCACACAGCTGTGCTACAGTGGCGTTTGCAGGCTGACCGCAGCCGGCGATGGCGTTCGGTTTGCAGGGGGGTCTCCATGGAGGCACACAGCTGTGCTACAGTGGCGTTTGCAGGCTGACCGCAGCCGGCGATGGCGTTCGGTTGGCAGGGGGGGGTCTCCATGGAGGCACACAGCTGTGCTACAGTGGCGTTTGCAGGCTGACCGCAGCCGGCGATGGCATTCGGTTGGCAGGGGGGGGTCTCCATGGAGGCACACAGCTGGGCTACAGTGGCGTTTGCAGGCTGACCGCAGCCGGCGATGGCGTTCGGTTGGCAGGGGGGGTCTCCATGGAGGCACACAGCTGTGCTATAGTGGCGTTTGCAGGCTCTCCGCAGCCGGCGATGGCGTTCGGTTGGCAGGGGGGTCTCCATGGAGGCACACAGCTGTGCTACAGAGGCGTTTGCAGGCTCTCCGCAGCCGGCGATGGCGTTCGGTTGGCAGGGGGTCTCCATGGAGGCACACAGCTGTGCTACAGTGGCGTTTGCAGGCTCTCCGCAGCCGGCGATGGCGTTCGGTTGGCAGGGGGTCTCCATGGAGGCACACAGCTGTGCTACAGTGGCGTTTGCAGGCTCTCCGCAGCCGGCGATGGCGTTCGGTCGGCAGGGGGGTCTCCATGGAGGCACACAGCTGTGCTACAGTGGCGTTTGCAGGCTGACCGCAGCCGGCGATGGCGTTCGGTTGGCAGGGGGGGTCTCCATGGAGGCACACAGCTGTGCTACAGTGGCGTTTGCAGGCTGACCGCAGCCGGCGATGGCGTTCAGTTGGCAGGGGGGTCTCCATGGAGACACACAGCTGTGCTACAGTGGCGTTTGACGGCTCTCCGCAGCCGGCGATGGCGTTCGGTTGGCAGGGGGTCTCCATGGAGGCACACAGCTGTGCTACAGTGGTGTTTGCAGGCTGACCGCAGCCGGCGATGGCGTTCGGTTGGCAGGGGGGTCTCCATGGAGGCACACAGCTGTGCTACAGTGGCGTTTGCAGGCTGACCGCAGCCGGCGATGGCGTTCGGTCGGCAGGGGGGTCTCCATGGAGGCACACAGCTGTGCTACAGTGGCGTTTGCAGGCTGTCCGCAGCCGGCGATGACGTTCGGTTGGCAGGGGGTCTCCATGGAGGCACACAGCTGTGCTACAGTGGCGTTTGCAGGCTCTCCGCAGCCGGCGATGGCGTTCGGTTGGCAGGGGGGTCTCCAAGGAGGCACACAGCTGTGCTACAGTGGCGTTTGCAGGCTCTCCGCAGCCGGCGATGGCGTTCGGTTGGCAGGGGGGTCTCCATGGAGGCACACAGCTGTGCTACAGTGGCGTTTGCAGGCTCTCCGCAGCCGGCGATGGCGTTCGGTTGGCAGGGGGTCTCCATGGCGGCACACAGCTGTGCTACAGTGGCGTTTGCAGGCTCTCCGCAGCCGGCGATGGCGTTCGGTCGGCAGGGGGTCTCCATGGAGGCACACAGCTGTGCTACAGTGGCGTTTGCAGGCTCTCCGCAGCCGGCGATGGCGTTCGGTCGGCGGGGGGGTCTCCATGGAGGCACACAGCTGTGCTACAGTGGCGTTTGCAGGCTGACCGCAGCCGGCGATGGCGTTCGGTTGGCAGGGGGGGTCTCCATGGAGGCACACAGCTGTGCTACAGTGGCGTTTGCAGGCTCTCCGCAGCCGGCGATGGCGTTCGGTTGGCAGGGGGGTCTCCATGGAGACACACAGCTGGGCTACAGTGGCGTTTGCAGGCTCTCCGCAGCCGGCGATGGCGTTCCGTTGGCAGGGGGGTCTCCATGGTGGCACACAGCTGTGCTACAGTGGCGTTTGCAGGCTCTCCGCAGCCGGCGATGGCGTTCGGTCGGCGGGGGGGGTCTCCATGGAGGCACACAGCTGTGCTACAGTGGCGTTTGCAGGCTCTCCGCAGCCGGCGATGGCGTTCGGTCGGCGGGGGGGTCTCCATGGAGGCACACAGCTGGGCTACAGTGGCGTTTGCAGGCTCTCCGCAGCCGGCGATGGCGTTCGGTTGGCAGGGGGGTCTCCATGGAGACACACAGCTGTGCTACAGTGGCGTTTGCAGGCTGTCCGCAGCCGGCGATGGCGTTCGGTTGGCAGGGGGGTCTCCATGGAGACACACAGCTGTGCTACAGTGGCGTTTGCAGGCTGACCGCAGCCGGCGATGGCGTTCGGTCGGCAGGGGGGTCTCCATGGAGACACACAGCTGTGCTACAGTGGCGTTTGCAGGCTGTCCGCAGCCGGCGATGGCGTTCGGTTGGCAGGGGGTCTCCATGGAGGCACACAGCTGTGCTACAGTGGCGTTTGCAGGCTCTCCGCAGCCGGCGATGGCGTTCGGTTGGCAGGGGGTGTCCATGGAGGCACACAGCTGTGCTACAGTGGCGTTTGCAGGCTCTCCGCAGCCGGCGATGGCGTTCGGTCGGCAGGGGGGTCTCCATGGAGGCACACAGCTGTGCTACAGTGGCGTTTGCAGGCTGACCGCAGCCGGCGATGGCGTTCGGTTGGCAGGGGAGTCTACATGGAGGCACACAGCTGTGCTACAGTGGCGTTTTCAGGCTCTCCGCAGCCGGCGATGGCGTTCGGTTGGCAGGGGGTCTCCATGGAGGCACACAGCTGTGCTACAGTGGCGTTTGCAGGCTGTCCGCAGCCGGCGATGGCATTCGGTTGGCAGGGGGGTCTCCATGGAGGCACACAGCTGTGCTACAGTGGCGTTTGCAGGCTCTCCGCAGCCGGCGATGGCGTTCGGTTGGCAGGGGGTCTCCATGGAGGCACACAGCTGTGCTACAGTGGCGTTTGCAGGCTCTCCGCAGCCGGCGATGGCGTTCGGTGGGCAGGGGGGTCTCCATGGAGGCACACAGCTGTGCTACAGTGGCGTTTGCAGGCTGACCGCAGCCGGCGATGGCGTTCGGTTGGCAGGGGGTCTCCATGGAGGCACACAGCTGTGCTACAGTGGCGTTTGGAGGCTCTCCGCAGCCGGCGATGGCGTTCGGTCGGCAGGGGGGTCTCCATGGAGGCACACAGCTGTGCTACAGTGGCGTTTGAAGGCTCTCCGCAGCCGGCGATGGCATTCGCTTGGCAGGGGGGTCTCCATGGAGGCACACAGCTGCGCTACAGTGGCGTTTGCAGGCTCTCCGCAGCCGGCGCTGGCGTTCGGTTGGCACGGGGGGGTCTCCATGGAGGCACACAGCTGTGCTACAGTGGCGTTTGCAGGCTGTCCGCAGCCGGCGATGGCGTTCGGTCGGCAGGGGGGTCTCCATGGAGGCACACAGCTGTGCTACAGTGGCGTTTGCAGGCTCTCCGCAGCCGGCGATGGCGTTCGGTTGGCAGGGGGGTCTCCATGGAGGCACACAGCTGTGCTACAGTGGCGTTTGCAGGCTGACCGCAGCCGGCAATGGCGTTCGGTTGGCAGGGGGGTCTCCATGGAGGCACACAGCTGTGCTACAGTGGCGTTTGCAGGCTCTCCGCAGCCGGCGATGGCGTTCCGTTGGCACGGGGGGTCTCCATGGAGGCACACAGCTGTGCTACAGTGGCGTTTGACGGCTCTCCGCAGCCGGCGATGGCGTTCGGTTGGCAGGGGGGTCTCCATGGAGGCACACAGCTGTGCTACAGTGGCGTTTGCAGGCTGTCCGCAGCCGGCGATGGCGTTCGGTTGGCAGGGGGGTCTCCATGGAGGCACACAGCTGTGCTACAGTGGCGTTTGCAGGCTGTCCGCAGCCGGCGATGGCGTTCGGTTGGCAGGGGGTCTCCATGGAGGCACACAGCTGTGCTACAGTGGCGTTTGCAGGCTCTCCGCAGCCGGCGATGGCGTTCGGTTGGCAGGGGGGTCTCCATGGAGGCACACAGCTGTGCTACAGTGGCGTTTGACGGCTCTCCGCAGCCGGCGATGGCGTTCGGTTGGCAGGGGGGTCTCCATGGAGGCACACAGCTGTGCTACAGTGGCGTTTGCAGGCTGACCGCAGCCGGCGATGGCGTTCGGTTGGCAGTGGGTCTCCATGGAGGCACACAGCTGTGCTACAGTGGCGTTTGCAGGCTCTCCGCAGCCGGTGATGGCGTTCGGTTGGCAGGGGGTCTCCATGGAGGCACACAGCTGTGCTACAGTGGCGTTTGCAGGCTCTCCGCAGCCGGCAATGGCGTTCGGTTGGCAGGGGGGTCTCCATGGAGACACACAGCTGTGCTACAGTGGCGTTTGCAGGCTCTCCGCAGCCGGTGATGGCGTTCGGTTGGCAGGGGGCGGTCTCTATGGAGACACACAGCTGTGCTACAGTGGCGTTTGCAGGCTCTCCGCAGCCGGCGATTGCGTTCCGTTGGCAGGGGGGGTATCCATGGAGGCACACAGCTGTGCTACAGTGGCGTTTGCAGGCTCTCCGCAGCCGGTGATGGCGTTCGGTTGGCAGGGGGGTCTCCATGGAGGCACACAGCTGTGCTACAGTGGCGTTTGCAGGCTGACCGCAGCCGGCGATGGCGTTCGGTTGGCAGGGGTGTCTCCATGGAGGCACACAGCTGTGCTACAGTGGCGTTTGCAGGCTCTCCGCAGCCGGCGATGGCGTTCGGTTGGCAGGGGGGCGTCTCCATGGAGGAACACAGCTGTGCTACAGTGGCGTTTGCAGGCTGACCGCAGCCGGCGATGGCGTTCGGTCGGCAGGGGGGTCTCCATGGAGGCACACAGCTGTGCTACAGTGGCGTTTGAAGGCTCTCCGCAGCCGGCGATGGCGTTCCGTTGGCAGGGGGGTCTCCATGGAGGCACACAGCTGTGCTACAGTGGCGTTTGCAGGCTGTCCGTAGCCGGCGATGGCGTTCGGTCGGCTGGGGGGTCTCCATGGAGGCACACAGCTGTGCTACAGTGGCGTTTGCAGGCTGTCCGCAGCCGGCGATGGCGTTCGGTTGGCAGTGGGTCTCCATGGAGGCACACAGCTGTGCTACAGTGGCGTTTGCAGGCTCTCCGCAGCCGGCGATGGCGTTCGGTTGGCAGGGGGGCGTCTCCATGGAGGAACACAGCTGTGCTACAGTGGTGTTTGCAGGCTGACCGCAGCCGGCGATGGCGTTCGGTCGGCTGGGGGGTCTCCATGGAGGCACACAGCTGTGCTACAGTGGCGTTTGCAGGCTGACCGCAGCCGGCGATGGCGTTCGGTTGGCAGTGGGTCTCCATGGAGGCACACAGCTGTGCTACAGTGGCGTTTGCAGGCTCTCTGCAGCCGGCGATGGCGTTCGGTTGGCAGGGGGTCTCCATGGAGGCACACAGCTGTGCTACAGTGGCGTTTGCAGGCTCTCCGCAGCCGGCGATGGCGTTCGGTTGGCAGGGGGGTCTCCATGGAGGCACACAGCTGTGCTACAGTGGCGTTTGCAGGGTCTCCGCAGCCAGCGATGGCGTTCGGTTGGCAGGGGGTCTCCATGGAGGCACACAGCTGTGCTACAGTGGCGTTTGAAGGCTCTCCGCAGCCGGCGATGGCGTTCGGTTGGCAGGGGGGTCTCCATGGAGGCACACAGCTGTGCTACAGTGGCGTTTGCAGGCTGACCGCAGCCGGCGATGGCGTTCGGTTGGCAGGGGGGGGTCTCCATGGAGGCACACAGCTGTGCTACAGTGGCGTTTGCAGGCTGACCGCAGCCGGCGATGGCGTTCGGTCGGCAGAGGGTCTCCATGGAGGCACACAGCTGTGCTACAGTGGCGTTTGCAGGCTCTCCGCAGCCGGCGATGGCGTTCGGTTGGCAGCGGGGGGTCTCCATGGAGGCACACAGCTGTGCTACAGTGGCGTTTGAAGGCTCTCCGCAGCCGGCGATGGCGTTCGGTCGGCAGGGGGGTCTCCATGGAGGCACACAGCTGTGCTACAGTGGCGTTGGCAGGCTCTCCGCAGCCGGCGATGGCGTTCCGTTGGCACGGGGGGGTCTCCATGGAGGCACACAGCTGCGCTACAGTGGCGTTTGACGGCTCTCCGCAGCCGGCGATGGCGTTCCGTTGGCAGGGGGTCTCCATGACGGCACACAGCTGCGCTACAGTGGCGTTTGCAGGCTCTCCGCAGCCGGCGATGGCGTTCGGTTGGCAGGGGGTCTCCATGGAGGCACACAGCTGTGCTACAGTGGCGTTTGCAGGCTCTCCGCAGCCGGCGATGGCGTTCAGTTGGCAGGGGGGTCTCCATGGAGGCACACAGCTGTGCTACAGTGGCGTTTGCAGGCTGTCCGCAGCCGGCGATGGCGTTCGGTTGGCGGGGGGGTCTCCATGGAGGCACACAGCTGTGCTACAGTGGCGTTTGCAGGCTCTCCGCAGCCGGCGATGGCGTTCGGTTGGCAGGGGGTCTCCATGGAGGCACACAGCTGTGTTACAGTGGCGTTTGCAGGCTCTCCGCAGCCGGCGATGGCGTTCGGTTGGAAGGGGGGTCTCCATGGAGACACACAGCTGTGCTACAGTGGCCTTTGCAGGCTCTCCGCAGCCGGCGATGGCGTTCGGTTGGCAGGGGGTCTCCATGGAGGCACACAGCTGTGCTACAGTGGCGTTTGCAGGCTCTCCGCAGCCGGCGATGGCGTTCGGTTGGAAGGGGGGTCTCCATGGAGGCACACAGCTGTGCTACAGTGGCGTTTGCAGGCTGACCGCAGCCGGCGATGGCGTTCCGTTGGCAGGGGGGGTCTCCATGGAGGCACACAGCTGTGCTACAGTGGCGTTTGCAGGCTGACCGCAGCCGGTGATGGCGTTCGGTTGGCAGGGGGGTCTCCATGGAGGCACACAGCTGTGCTACAGTGGCGTTTGCAGGCTCTCCGCAGCCGGCGATGGCGTTCGGTTGGCAGGGGGGGGTCTCTATGGAGGCACACAGCTGTGCTACAGTGGCGTTTGCAGGCTCTCCGCAGCCGGCGATGGTGTTCGGTTGGCAGGGGGGTCTCTATGGAGGCACACAGCTGTGCTACAGTGGCGTTTGCAGGCTCTCCGCAGCCGGCGATGGCGTTCGGTTGGCAGGGGGGGTCTCCATGGAGGCACACAGCTGTGCTACAGTGGCGTTTGCAGGCTGACCGCAGCCGGCCATGGTGTTCGGTTGGCAGGGGGGGTCTCCATGGAGGCACACAGCTGTGCTACAGTGGCGTTTGCAGGCTCTCCGCAGCCGGCGATGGCGTTCGGTCGGCAGGGGGGGTCTCCATGGAGGCACACAGCTGTGCTACAGTGGCGTTTGCAGGCTCTCCGCAGCCGGCGATGGCGTTCGGTTGGCAGGGGGGCGTCTCCATGGAGGAACACAGCTGTGCTACAGTGGCGTTTGCAGGCTCTCCGCAGCCGGCGATGGCGTTCGGGTGGCAGGGGGGTCTCCATGGAGGCACACAGCTGTGCTACAGTGGCGTTTGCAGGCTCTCCGCAGCCCGCGATGGCGTTCGGTTGGCAGTGGGTCTCCATGGAGGCACACAGCTGTGCTACAGTGGCGTTTGCAGGCTGACCGCAGCCGGCGATGGCGTTCCGTTGGCAGGGGGGGTCTCCATGGAGACACACAGCTGTGGTACAGTGGCGTTTGCAGGCTGTCCGCAGCCGGCGATGGCGTTCGGTTGGCAGTGGGTCTCCATGGAGGCACACAGCTGTGCTACAGTGGCGTTTGCAGGCTCTCTGCAGCCGGCGATGGCGTTCGGTTGGCAGGGGGTCTCCATGGAGGCACACAGCTGTGCTACAGTGGCGTTTGCAGGCTCTCCGCAGCCGGCGATGGCGTTCGGTTGGCAGTGGGTCTCCATGGAGGCACACAGCTGTGCTACAGTGGCGTTTGCAGGCTCTCCGCAGCCGGCGATGGCGTTCGGTTGGCAGGGGGGTCTCCATGGAGGCACACAGCTGTGCTACAATGGCGTTTGCAGGCTCTCCGCAGCCGGCGATGGCGTTCGGTTGGCAGTGGGTCTCCATGGAGGCACACAGCTGTGCTACAGTGGCGTTTGCAGGCTCTCCGCAGCCGGCGATGGCGTTCGGTTGGCAGGGGGGTCTCCATGGAGGCACACAGCTGTGCTACAGTGGCGTTTGCAGGGTCTCCGCAGCCAGCGATGGCGTTCGGTTGGCAGGGGGTCTCCATGGAGGCACACAGCTGTGCTACAGTGGCGTTTGAAGGCTCTCCGCAGCCGGCGATGGCGTTCGGTTGGCAGGGGGGTCTCCATGGAGGCACACAGCTGTGCTACAGTGGCGTTTGCAGGCTGACCGCAGCCGGCGATGGCGTTCGGTTGGCAGGGGGGGGTCTCCATGGGGGCACACAGCTGTGCTACAGTGGTGTTTGCAGGCTGACCGCAGCCGGCGATGGCGTTCGGTCGGCAGGGGGTCTCCATGGAGGCACACAGCTGTGCTACAGTGGCGTTTGCAGGCTCTCCGCAGCCGGCGATGGCGTTCGGTTGGCAGGGGGTCTCCATGGAGGCACACAGCTGTGCTACAGTGGCGTTTGCAGGCTCTCCGCAGCCGGCGATGGCGTTCGGTTGGCAGCGGGGGGTCTCCATGGAGGCACACAGCTGTGCTACAGTGGCGTTTGAAGGCTCTCCGCAGCCGGCGATGGCGTTCGGTCGGCAGGGGGGTCTCCATGGAGACACACAGCTGTGCTACAGTGGCGTTTGCAGGCTGACCGCTGCCGGCGATGGCGTTCGGTTGGCAGGGGGTCTCCATGGAGGCACACAGCTGTGCTACAGTGGCGTTTGCAGGCTCTCCGCAGCCGGCGATGGCGTTCGGTTGGCAGGGGGGGGTCTCCATGGAGGCACACAGCTGTGCTACAGTGGCGTTTGCAGGCTCTCCGCAGCCGGCGATGGCGTTCCGTTGGCACGGGGGGGTCTCCATGGAGGCACACAGCTGCGCTACAGTGGCGTTTGACGGCTCTCCGCAGCCGGCGATGGCGTTCCGTTGGCAGGGGGTCTCCATGGCGGCACACAGCTGCGCTACAGTGGCGTTTGCAGGCTCTCCGCAGCCGGCGATGGCGTTCGGTTGGCAGGGGGTCTCCATGGAGGCACACAGCTGTGCTACAGTGGCGTTTGCAGGCTCTCCGCAGCCGGCGATGGCGTTCAGTTGGCAGGGGGGTCTCCATGGAGGCACACAGCTGTGCTACAGTGGCGTTTGCAGGCTGTCCGCAGCCGGCGATGGCGTTCGGTTGGCGGGGGGGTCTCCATGGAGGCACACAGCTGTGTTACAGTGGCGTTTGCAGGCTCTCCGCAGCCGGCGATGGCGTTCGGTTGGAAGGGGGGTCTCCATGGAGACACACAGCTGTGCTACAGTGGCCTTTGCAGGCTCTCAGCAGCCAGCGATGGCGTTCGGTTGGCAGGGGGGGTCTCCATGGAGGCACACAGCTGTGCTACAGTGGCGTTTGCAGGCTGACCGCAGCCGGTGATGGCGTTCGGTTGGCAGGGGGGTCTCCATGGAGGCACACAGCTGTGCTACAGTGGCGTTTGCAGGCTCTCCGCAGCCGGCGATGGCGTTCGGTTGGCAGGGGGGGGTCTCTATGGAGGCACACAGCTGTGCTACAGTGGCGTTTGCAGGCTCTCCGCAGCCGGCGATGGCGTTCCGTTGGCAGGGGGGGTCTCCATGGAGGCACACAGCTGTGCTACAGTGGCGTTTGCAGGCTCTCCGCAGCCGGCGATGGCGTTCGGTCGGCAGGGGGGGTCTCCATGGAGGCACACAGCTGTGCTACAGTGGCGTTTGCAGGCTCTCCGCAGCCGGCGATGGCGTTCGGTTGGCACGGGGGGGTCTCCATGGAGGCACACAGCTGTGCTACAGTGGCGTTTGCAGGCTCTCCGCAGCCGGCGATGGCGTTCGGTTGGCAGGGGGGTCTCCATGGAGGCACACAGCTGTGCTACAGTGGCGTTTGCAGGCTCTCCGCAGCCGGCGATGGCGTTCGGTTGGCAGGGGGGCGTCTCCATGGAGGAACACAGCTGTGCTACAGTGGCGTTTGCAGGCTCTCCGCAGCCCGCGATGGCGTTCGGTTGGCAGGGGGGTCTCCATGGAGGCACACAGCTGTGCTACAGTGGCGTTTGCAGGCTGATCGCAGCCGGCGATGGCGTTCGGTTGGCAGGGGGGGTCTCCATGGAGGCACACAGCTGTGCTACAGTGGCGTTTGCAGGCTCTCCGCAGCCGGCGATGGCGTTCGGTTGGCAGGGGGTCTCCATGGAGGCACACAGCTGTGCTACAGTGGCGTTTGCAGGCTCTCCGCAGCCGGCGATGGCGTTCGGTTGGCAGGGGGTCTCCATGGAGGCACACAGCTGTGCTACAGTGGCGTTTGCAGGCTCTCCGCAGCCGGCGATGGCGTTCGGTTGGCAGGGGGGTCTCCATGGAGGCACACAGCTGTGCTACAGTGGCGTTTGCAGGCTCTCCACAGCCGGCGATGGCGTTCGGTTGGCAGGGGGTCTCCATGGAGGCACACAGCTGTGCTACAGTGGCGTTTGCAGGCTGTCCGCAGCCGGCGATGGCGTTCGGTTGGCAGTGGGTCTCCATGGAGGCACACAGCTGTGCTACAGTGGCGTTTGCAGGCTCTCTGCAGCCGGCGATGGCGTTCGGTTGGCAGGGGGTCTCCATGGAGGCACACAGCTGTGCTACAGTGGCGTTTGCAGGCTGACCGCAGCCGGCGATGGCGTTCGGTTGGCAGGGGGTCTCCATGGAGGCACACAGCTGTGCTACAGTGGCGTTTGCAGGCTGACCGCAGCCGGCGATGGCGTTCCGTTGGCAGGGGGGGTCTCCATGGAGACACACAGCTGTGGTACAGTGGCGTTTGCAGGCTGTCCGCAGCCGGCGATGGCGTTCGGTTGGCAGTGGGTCTCCATGGAGGCACACAGCTGTGCTACAGTGGCGTTTGCAGGCTCTCTGCAGCCGGCGATGGCGTTCGGTTGGCAGGGGGTCTCCATGGAGGCACACAGCTGTGCTACAGTGGCGTTTGCAGGCTCTCCGCAGCCGGCGATGGCGTTCGGTTGGCAGGGGGTCTCCATGGAGGCACACAGCTGTGCTACAGTGGCGTTTGCAGGCTCTCCGCAGCCGGCGATGGCGTTCGGTTGGCAGGGGGTCTCCATGGAGGCACACAGCTGTGCTACAGTGGCGTTTGAAGGCTCTCCGCAGCCGGCGATGGCGTTCGGTTGGCAGGGGGGTCTCCATGGAGGCACACAGCTGTGCTACAGTGGCGTTTGCAGGCTGACCGCAGCCGGCGATGGCGTTCGGTTGGCAGGGGGGGGTCTCCATGGGGGCACACAGCTGTGCTACAGTGGCGTTTGCAGGCTCTCCGCAGCCGGCGATGGCGTTCGGTTGGCAGGGGGGTCTCCATGGAGGCACACAGCTGTGCTACAGTGGCGTTTGCAGGCTGACCGCAGCCGGCGATGGCGTTCGGTTGGCAGGGGGAGTCTCCATGGAGGCACACAGCTGTGCTACAGTGGCGTTTGAAGGCTCTCCGCAGCCGGCGATGGCGTTCGGTTGGCAGGGGGGTCTCCATGGAGGCACACAGCTGTGCTACAGTGGCGTTTGAAGGCTCTCCGCAGCCGGCGATGGCGTTCGGTTGGCAGGGGTTCTCCATGGAGGCACACAGCTCTGCTACAGTGGTGTTTGCAGGCTGACCGCAGCCGGCGTTGGCGTTCGGTCGGCAGGGGGGTCTCCATGGAGACACACAGCTGTGCTACAGTGGCGTTTGCAGGCTCTCCGCAGCCGGCGATGGCGTTCGGTTGGCAGGGGGGTCTCTATGGAGGCACACAGCTGTGCTACAGTGGCCTTTGCAGGCTCTCCGCAGCTGGCGATGGCGTTCGGTTGGCAGGGGGGTCTCCATGGAGGCACACAGCTGTGCTACAGTGGTGTTTGCAGGCTCTCCGCAGCCGGCGATGGCGTTCGGTTGGCAGGGGGTCTCCATGGAGGCACACAGCTGTGCTACAGTGGCGTTTGCAGGCTCTCCGCAGCCGGCGATGGCGTTCCGTTGGCAGGGGGGGTCTCCATGGCGGCACACAGCTGTGCTACAGTGGCGTTTGAACGCTGACCGCAGCCGGCGATGGCATTCGGTTGGCAGGGGGGTCTCCCTGGGGGCACACAGCTGTGCTACAGTGGCGTTTGCAGGCTGACTGCAGCCGGCGATGGCGTTCGGTTGCCAGGGGGGTCTCCATGGAGACACACAGCTGTGCTACAGTGGCGTTTGCAGGCTCTCCGCAGCCGGCGATGGCGTTCGGTTGGCAGGGGGGTCTGCATGGAGGCACACAGCTGTGCTACAGTGGCGTTTGCAGGCTCTCCGCAGCCGGCGATGGCGTTCGGTTGGCAGGGGGTCTCCATGGAGGCACACAGCTGTGCTACAGTGGCGTTTGCAGGCTCTCCGCAGCCGGCGATGGCGTTCGGTTGGCAGGGGCGTCTCCATGGAGGCACACAGCTGTGCTACAGTGGCGTTTGCAGGCTGACCGCAGCCGGCGATGGCGTTCGGTTGGCAGGGGGTCTCTATGGAGGCACACAGCTGTGCTACAGTGGCGTTTGCAGGCTGTCCGCAGCCGGCGATGGCGTTCGGTTGGCAGGGGGGGTCTCCATGGAGGCACACAGCTGTGCTACAGTGGTGTTTGCAGGCTCTCCGCAGCCGGCGATGGCTTTCGGTTGGCAGGGGGGGTCTCCATGGAGACACACAGCTGTGCTACAGTGGTGTTTGAAGGCTCTCCGCAGCCGGCGATGGCGTTCGGTTGGCAGGGGTTCTCCATGGAGGCACACAGCTCTGCTACAGTGGTGTTTGCAGGCTGACCGCAGCCGGCGTTGGCGTTCGGTCGGCAGGGGGGTCTCCATGGAGACACACAGCTGTGCTACAGTGGCGTTTGCAGGCTCTCCGCAGCCGGCGATGGCGTTCGGTTGGCAGGGGGGTCTCTATGGAGGCACACAGCTGTGCTACAGTGGCCTTTGCAGGCTCTCCGCAGCTGGCGATGGCGTTCGGTTGGCAGGGGGGTCTCCATGGAGGCACACAGCTGTGCTACAGTGGTGTTTGCAGGCTCTCCGCAGCCGGCGATGGCGTTCGGTTGGCAGGGGGTCTCCATGGAGGCACACAGCTGTGCTACAGTGGCGTTTGCAGGCTCTCCGCAGCCGGCGATGGCGTTCCGTTGGCAGGGGGGGTCTCCATGGCGGCACACAGCTGTGCTACAGTGGCGTTTGAACGCTGACCGCAGCCGGCGATGGCATTCGGTTGGCAGGGGGGTCTCCCTGGGGGCACACAGCTGTGCTACAGTGGCGTTTGCAGGCTGACTGCAGCCGGCGATGGCGTTCGGTTGCCAGGGGGGTCTCCATGGAGACACACAGCTGTGCTACAGTGGCGTTTGCAGGCTCTCCGCAGCCGGCGATGGCGTTCGGTTGGCAGGGGGGTCTCCATGGAGGCACACAGCTGTGCTACAGTGGCGTTTGCAGGCTCTCCGCAGCCGGCGATGGCGTTCGGTTGGCAGGGGGTCTCCATGGAGGCACACAGCTGTGCTACAGTGGCGTTTGCAGGCTCTCCGCAGCCGGCGATGGCGTTCGGTTGGCAGGGGCGTCTCCATGGAGGCACACAGCTGTGCTACAGTGGCGTTTGCAGGCTGACCGCAGCCGGCGATGGCGTTCGGTTGGCAGGGGGTCTCTATGGAGGCACACAGCTGTGCTACAGTGGCGTTTGCAGGCTGTCCGCAGCCGGCGATGGCGTTCGGTTGGCAGGGGGGGTCTCCATGGAGGCACACAGCTGTGCTACAGTGGTGTTTGCAGGCTCTCCGCAGCCGGCGATGGCTTTCGGTTGGCAGGGGGGGTCTCCATGGAGACACACAGCTGTGCTACAGTGGTGTTTGCAGGCTCTCCGCAGCCGGCGATGGCGTTCGGTCGGCAGGGGGTCTCCATGGAGGCACACAGCTGTGCTACAGTGGCGTTTGCAGGCTCTCCGCAGCCGGCGATGGCGTTCGGTCGGCGGGGGGGTCTCCATGGAGGCACACAGCTGGGCTACAGTGGCGTTTGCAGGCTCTCCGCAGCCGGCGATGGCGTTCCGTTGGCAGGGGCGGTCTCCATGGAGACACACAGCTGTGCTACAGTGGCGTTTGCAGGCTGTCCGCAACCGGCGATGGCGTTCGGTTGGCAGGGGGGTCTCTATGGAGGCACACAGCTCTGCTACAGTGGCGTTTGCAGGCTCTCCGCAGCCGGCGATGGCGTTCGGTTGGCAGGGGGGTAACCATGGAGGCACACAGCTCTGCTACAGTGGCGTTTGCAGGCTGACCGCAGCCGGCGATGGCGTTCGGTTGGCAGGGGGGTAACCATGGAGGCACACAGCTGTGCTACAGTGGCGTTTGCAGGCTCTCCGCAGCCGGCGATGGCGTTCGGTTGGCAGGGGGGTCTCCATGGAGGCACACAGCTGTGCTACAGTGGCGTTTGCACGCTGACCGCAGCCGGCGATGGCATTCGGTTGGCAGGGGGGTCTCCATGGAGGCACACAGCTGTGCTACAGTGGCGTTTGCAGGCTGACCGCAGCCGGCGATGCTGTTCGGTTGGCGGGGGGTCTCCATGGAGGCACACAGCTGTGCTACAGTGGCGTTTGACGGCTCTCCGCAGCCGGCGATGGCGTTCGGTTGGCGGGGGGGGTCTCCATGGAGGCACACAGCTGTGCTACAGTGGCGTTTGACGGCTCTCCGCAGCCGGCGATGGCATTCCGTTGGCAGGGGGTCTCCATGGAGGCACACAGCTGTGCTACAGTGGCGTTTGCAGGCTGACCGCAGCCGGCGATGGCGTTCGGTTGGCAGGGGGGTCTCCATGGAGGCACACAGCTGTCCTACAGTGGCGTTTGGAGGCTCTCCGCAGCCGGCGATGGCGTTCGGTCGGCAGGGGGGTCTCCATGGAGGCACACAGCTGTGCTACAGTGGCGTTTGAAGGCTCTCCGCAGCCGGCGCTGGCGTTCGGTTGGCACGGGGGGGTCTCCATGGAGGCACACAGCTGTGCTACAGTGGCGTTTGCAGGCTGTCCGCAGCCGGCGATGGCGTTCGGTCGGCAGGGGGGTCTCCATGGAGGCACACAGCTCTGCTACAGTGGCGTTTGCAGGCTCTCCGCAGCCGGCGATGGCGTTCGGTTGGCAGGGGGGGGTCTCCATGGAGGCACACAGCTGTGCTACAGTGGCGTTTGCAGGCTCTCCGCAGCCGGCGATGGCGTTCCGTTGGCACGGGGGGTCTCCATGGAGGCACACAGCTGTGCTACAGTGGCGTTTGACGGCTCTCCGCAGCCGGCGATGGCGTTCGGTTGGCAGGGGGGTCTCCATGGAGGCACACAGCTGTGCTACAGTGGCGTTTGCAGGCTCTCCGCAGCCGGCGATGGCGTTCGGTTGGCAGGGGGGTCTCCATGGTGGCACACAGCTGTGCTACAGTGGCGTTTGCAGGCTGACCGCAGCCGGCGATGGCGTTCGGTTGGCAGGGGGGTCTCCATGGCGGCACACAGCTGTGCTACAGTGGCGTTTGCAGGCTCTCCGCAGCCGGCGATGGCGTTCGGTTGGCAGGGGGGTCTCCATGGAGACACACAGCTGTGCTACAGTGGCGTTTGCAGGCTCTCCGCAGCCGGCGATGGCGTTCGGTCGGCAGGGGGGTCTCCATGGCGGCACACAGCTGTGCTACAGTGGCGTTTGCAGGCTCACCGCAGCCGGCGATGGCGTTCGGTCGGCAGGGGGTCTCCATGGAGGCACACAGCTGTGCTACAGTGGCGTTTGCAGGCTCTCCGCAGCCGGCGATGGCGTTCAGTTGGCAGGGGGGTCTCCATGGAGACACACAGCTGTGCTACAGTGGCGTTTGCAGGCTGACCGCAGCCGGCGATGGCGTTTGGTCGGCAGGGGGGGTCTCCATGGAGGCACACAGCTGTGCTACAGTGGCGTTTGCAGGCTCTCCGCAGCCCGCGATAGCGTTCGGTTGGCAGGGGGGTCTCCATGGAGGCACACAGCTGTGCTACAGTGGCGTTTGCAGGCTCTCCGCAGCCGGCGATGGCGTTCGGTCGGCAGGGGGGTCTCCATGGAGGCACACAGCTGTGCTACAGTGGTGTTTGAAGGCTCTCCGCAGCCGGCGATGGCGTTCGGTGGGCAGGGGGGTCTCCATGGAGGCACACAGCTGTGCTACAGTGGCGTTTGCAGGCTGATCGCAGCCGGCGATGGCGTTCGGTTGGCAGGGGGGTCTCCATGGAGACACACAGCTGTGCTACAGTGGCGTTTGCAGGCTCTCCGCAGCCGGCGATGGCGTTCGGTTGGCAGGGGGGTCTCCATGGAGACACACAGCTGTGCTACAGTGGCGTTTGCAGGCTGATCGCAGCCGGCGATGGCGTTCCGTTGGCAGGGGGGTCTCCATGGAGGCACACAGCTGTGCTACAGTGGCGTTTGCAGGCTGTCCGCAGCCGGCGATGGCGTTCCGTTGGCAGGGGGGGTCTCCATGGAGACACACAGCTGTGGTACAGTGGCGTTTGCAGGCTGACCGCAGCCGGC
The DNA here is from genome assembly GCF_965152235.1 of Eretmochelys imbricata. Taxonomy (NCBI): domain Eukaryota; kingdom Metazoa; phylum Chordata; order Testudines; family Cheloniidae; genus Eretmochelys; species Eretmochelys imbricata. The sequence goes on along the minus strand of NC_135582.1, from coordinate 82,954,123 downwards.
GATGGCGTTCGGTCGGCAGGGGGGTCTCCATGGAGGCACACAGCTGTGCTACAGTGGCGTTTGAAGGCTCTCCGCAGCCGGCGATGGCGTTCGGTTGGCAGGGGGGTCTCCATGGAGGCACACAGCTGTGCTACAGTGGCGTTTGCAGGCTGACCGCAGCCGGCGATGGCGTTCGGTTGGCAGGGGGGTCTCCATGGAGGCACACAGCTGTGCTACAGTGGCGTTTGCAGGCTGTCCGTAGCCGGCGATGGCGTTCGGTTGGCGGGGGGGTCTCCATGGAGGCACACAGCTGTGCTACAGTGGCGTTTGCAGGGTCTCCGCAGCCAGCGATGGCGTTCGGTTGGCAGGGGGTCTCCATGGAGGCACACAGCTGTGCTACAGTGGCGTTTGAAGGCTCTCCGCAGCCGGCGATGGCGTTCCGTTGGCAGGGGGGTCTCCATGGAGGCACACAGCTGTGCTACAGTGGCGTTTGCAGGCTGTCCGCAGCCGGCGATGGCGTTCGGTTGGCAGGGGGGTCTCCATGGAGGCACACAGCTGTGCTACAGTGGCGTTTGCAGGCTGACCGCAGCCGGCGATGGCGTTCGGTTGGCAGGGGGGGGTCTCCATGGAGGCACACAGCTGTGCTACAGTGGCGTTTGCAGGCTGACCGCAGCCGGCGATGGCGTTCGGTTGGCAGAGGGTCTCCATGGAGGCACACAGCTGTGCTACAGTGGCGTTTGCAGGCTGACCGCAGCCGGCGATGGCGTTCGGTTGGCAGGGGGGTCTCCATGGAGGCACACAGCTGTGCTACAGTGGTGTTTGCAGGCTGACCGCAGCCGGCGATGGCGTTCGGTTGGCAGGGGGTCTCCATGGAGGCACACAGCTGTGCTACAGTGGCGTTTGCAGGCTCTCCGCAGCCGGCGATGGCGTTCGGTTGGCAGGGGGTCTCCATGGAGGCACACAGCTGTGCTACAGTGGCGTTTGCAGGCTGTCCGCAGCCGGCGATGGCGTTCGGTTGGCAGGGGGGGTCTCCATGGCGGCACACAGCTGTGCTACAGTGGCGTTTGCAGGCTCTCCGCAGCCGGCGATGGCGTTCGGTTGGCAGGGGGGTCTCCATGGAGACACACAGCTGGGCTACAGTGGCGTTTGCAGGCTCTCCGCAGCCGGCGATGGCGTTCCGTTGGCAGGGGGGTCTCCATGGTGGCACACAGCTGTGCTACAGTGGCGTTTGCAGGCTCTCCGCAGCCGGCGATGGCGTTCGGTCGGCGGGGGGGGTCTCCATGGAGGCACACAGCTGTGCTACAGTGGCGTTTGCAGGCTCTCCGCAGCCGGCGATGGCGTTCGGTCGGCGGGGGGGGTCTCCATGGAGGCACACAGCTGGGCTACAGTGGCGTTTGCAGGCTCTCCGCAGCCGGCGATGGCGTTCGGTTGGCAGGGGGGTCTCCATGGAGACACACAGCTGTGCTACAGTGGCGTTTGCAGGCTGTCCGCAGCCGGCGATGGCGTTCGGTTGGCAGGGGGGTCTCCATGGAGACACACAGCTGTGCTACAGTGGCGTTTGCAGGCTGACCGCAGCCGGCGATGGCGTTCGGTCGGCAGGGGGGTCTCCATGGAGACACACAGCTGTGCTACAGTGGCGTTTGCAGGCTGTCCGCAGCCGGCGATGGCGTTCGGTTGGCAGGGGGTCTCCATGGAGGCACACAGCTGTGCTACAGTGGCGTTTGCAGGCTCTCCGCAGCCGGCGATGGCGTTCGGTTGGCAGGGGGTGTCCATGGAGGCACACAGCTGTGCTACAGTGGCGTTTGCAGGCTGACCGCAGCCGGCGATGGCGTTCGGTTGGCAGGGGGGTCTACATGGAGGCACACAGCTGTGCTACAGTGGCGTTTTCAGGCTCTCCGCAGCCGGCGATGGCGTTCGGTTGACAGGGGGTCTCCATGGAGGCACACAGCTGTGCTACAGTGGCGTTTGCAGGCTGTCCGCAGCCGGCGATGGCATTCGGTTGGCAGGGGGGTCTCCATGGAGGCACACAGCTGTGCTACAGTGGCGTTTGCAGGCTCTCCGCAGCCGGCGATGGCGTTCGGTTGGCAGGGGGTCTCCATGGAGGCACACAGCTGTGCTACAGTGGCGTTTGCAGGCTCTCCGCAGCCGGCGATGGCGTTCGGTGGGCAGGGGGGTCTCCATGGAGGCACACAGCTGTGCTACAGTGGCGTTTGCAGGCTGACCGCAGCCGGCGATGGCGTTCGGTTGGCAGGGGGTCTCCATGGAGGCACACAGCTGTGCTACAGTGGCGTTTGGAGGCTCTCCGCAGCCGGCGATGGCGTTCGGTCGGCAGGGGGGTCTCCATGGAGGCACACAGCTGTGCTACAGTGGCGTTTGAAGGCTCTCCGCAGCCGGCGATGGCATTCGCTTGGCAGGGGGGTCTCCATGGAGGCACACAGCTGCGCTACAGTGGCGTTTGCAGGCTCTCCGCAGCCGGCGCTGGCGTTCGGTTGGCAGGGGGGTCTCCATGGAGGCACACAGCTGTGCTACAGTGGCGTTTGCAGGCTGTCCGCAGCCGGCGATGGCGTTCGGTCGGCAGGGGGGTCTCCATGGAGGCACACAGCTGTGCTAGAGTGGCGTTTGCAGGCTCTCCGCAGCCGGCGATGGCGTTCGGTTGGCAGGGGGGTCTCCATGGAGGCACACAGCTGTGCTACAGTGGCGTTTGCAGGCTGACCGCAGCCGGCAATGGCGTTCGGTTGGCAGGGGGGTCTCCATGGAGGCACACAGCTGTGCTACAGTGGCGTTTGCAGGCTCTCCGCAGCCGGCGATGGCGTTCCGTTGGCACGGGGGGTCTCCATGGAGGCACACAGCTGTGCTACAGTGGCGTTTGACGGCTCTCCGCAGCCGGCGATGGCGTTCGGTTGGCAGGGGGGTCTCCATGGAGGCACACAGCTGTGCTACAGTGGCGTTTGCAGGCTGTCCGCAGCCGGCGATGGCGTTCGGTTGGCAGGGGGGTCTCCATGGAGGCACACAGCTGTGCTACAGTGGCGTTTGCAGGCTGACCGCAGCCGGTGATGGCGTTCGGTTGGCAGGGGGGTCTCCATGGAGGCACACAGCTGTGCTACAGTGGCGTTTGCAGGCTCTCCGCAGCCGGCGATGGCGTTCCGTTGGCACGGGGGGTCTCCATGGAGGCACACAGCTGTGCTACAGTGGCGTTTGACGGCTCTCCGCAGCCGACGATGGCGTTCGGTTGGCAGGGGGGTCTCCATGGAGGCACACAGCTGTGCTACAGTGGCGTTTGCAGGCTGTCCGCAGCCGGCGATGGCGTTCGGTTGGCAGGGGGGTCTCCATGGAGGCACACAGCTGTGCTACAGTGGCGTTTGCAGGCTGTCCGCAGCCGGCGATGGCGTTCGGTTGGCAGGGGGTCTCCATGGAGGCACACAGCTGTGCTACAGTGGCGTTTGCAGGCTCTCCGCAGCCGGCGATGGCGTTCGGTTGGCAGGGGGGTCTCCATGGAGGCACACAGCTGTGCTACAGTGGCGTTTGACGGCTCTCCGCAGCCGGCGATGGCGTTCGGTTGGCAGGGGGGTCTCCATGGAGGCACACAGCTGTGCTACAGTGGCGTTTGCAGGCTGACCGCAGCCGGCGATGGCGTTCGGTTGGCAGTGGGTCTCCATGGAGGCACACAGCTGTGCTACAGTGGCGTTTGCAGGCTCTCCGCAGCCGGTGATGGCGTTCGGTTGGCAGGGGGTCTCCATGGAGGCACACAGCTGTGCTACAGTGGCGTTTGCAGGCTCTCCGCAGCCGGCGATGGCGTTCGGTTGGCTTGGGGGTCTCCATGGAGACACACAGCTGTGCTACAGTGGCGTTTGCAGGCTCTCCGCAGCCGGTGATGGCGTTCGGTTGGCAGGGGGCGGTCTCTATGGAGACACACAGCTGTGCTACAGTGGCGTTTGCAGGCTCTCCGCAGCCGGCGATTGCGTTCCGTTGGCAGGGGGGGTATCCATGGAGGCACACAGCTGTGCTACAGTGGCGTTTGCAGGCTCTCCGCAGCCGGTGATGGCGTTCGGTTGGCAGGGGGGTCTCCATGGAGGCACACAGCTGTGCTACAGTGGCGTTTGCAGGCTGACCGCAGCCGGCGATGGCGTTCGGTTGGCAGGGGTGTCTCCATGGAGGCACACAGCTGTGCTACAGTGGCGTTTGCAGGCTCTCCGCAGCCGGCGATGGCGTTCGGTTGGCAGGGGGGCGTCTCCATGGAGGAACACAGCTGTGCTACAGTGGCGTTTGCAGGCTGACCGCAGCCGGCGATGGCGTTCGGTCGGCAGGGGGGTCTCCATGGAGGCACACAGCTGTGCTACAGTGGCGTTTGAAGGCTCTCCGCAGCCGGCGATGGCGTTCCGTTGGCAGGGGGGTCTCCATGGAGGCACACAGCTGTGCTACAGTGGCGTTTGCAGGCTGTCCGTAGCCGGCGATGGCGTTCGGTCGGCTGGGGGGTCTCCATGGAGGCACACAGCTGTGCTACAGTGGCGTTTGCAGGCTGTCCGCAGCCGGCGATGGCGTTCGGTTGGCAGTGGGTCTCCATGGAGGCACACAGCTGTGCTACAGTGGCGTTTGCAGGCTCTCCGCAGCCGGCGATGGCGTTCGGTTGGCAGGGGGGCGTCTCCATGGAGGAACACAGCTGTGCTACAGTGGTGTTTGCAGGCTGACCGCAGCCGGCGATGGCGTTCGGTCGGCTGGGGGGTCTCCATGGAGGCACACAGCTGTGCTACAGTGGCGTTTGCAGGCTGACCGCAGCCGGCGATGGCGTTCGGTTGGCAGTGGGTCTCCATGGAGGCACACAGCTGTGCTACAGTGGCGTTTGCAGGCTCTCTGCAGCCGGCGATGGCGTTCGGTTGGCAGGGGGTCTCCATGGAGGCACACAGCTGTGCTACAGTGGCGTTTGCAGGCTCTCCGCAGCCGGCGATGGCGTTCGGTTGGCAGGGGGGTCTCCATGGAGGCACACAGCTGTGCTACAGTGGCGTTTGCAGGGTCTCCGCAGCCAGCGATGGCGTTCGGTTGGCAGGGGGTCTCCATGGAGGCACACAGCTGTGCTACAGTGGCGTTTGAAGGCTCTCCGCAGCCGGCGATGGCGTTCGGTTGGCAGGGGGGTCTCCATGGAGGCACACAGCTGTGCTACAGTGGCGTTTGCAGGCTGACCGCAGCCGGCGATGGCGTTCGGTTGGCAGGGGGGGGTCTCCATGGAGGCACACAGCTGTGCTACAGTGGCGTTTGCAGGCTGACCGCAGCCGGCGATGGCGTTCGGTCGGCAGAGGGTCTCCATGGAGGCACACAGCTGTGCTACAGTGGCGTTTGCAGGCTCTCCGCAGCCGGCGATGGCGTTCGGTTGGCAGCGGGGGGTCTCCATGGAGGCACACAGCTGTGCTACAGTGGCGTTTGAAGGCTCTCCGCAGCCGGCGATGGCGTTCGGTCGGCAGGGGGGTCTCCATGGAGGCACACAGCTGTGCTACAGTGGCGTTTGCAGGCTCTCCGCAGCCGGCGATGGCGTTCCGTTGGCACGGGGGGGTCTCCATGGAGGCACACAGCTGCGCTACAGTGGCGTTTGACGGCTCTCCGCAGCCGGCGATGGCGTTCCGTTGGCAGGGGGTCTCCATGGCGGCACACAGCTGCGCTACAGTGGCGTTTGCAGGCTCTCCGCAGCCGGCGATGGCGTTCGGTTGGCAGGGGGTCTCCATGGAGGCACACAGCTGTGCTACAGTGGCGTTTGCAGGCTCTCCGCAGCCGGCGATGGCGTTCAGTTGGCAGGGGGGTCTCCATGGAGGCACACAGCTGTGCTACAGTGGCGTTTGCAGGCTGTCCGCAGCCGGCGATGGCGTTCGGTTGGCGGGGGGGTCTCCATGGAGGCACACAGCTGTGCTACAGTGGCGTTTGCAGGCTCTCCGCAGCCGGCGATGGCGTTCGGTTGGCAGGGGGTCTCCATGGAGGCACACAGCTGTGTTACAGTGGCGTTTGCAGGCTCTCCGCAGCCGGCGATGGCGTTCGGTTGGAAGGGGGGTCTCCATGGAGACACACAGCTGTGCTACAGTGGCCTTTGCAGGCTCTCCGCAGCCGGCGATGGCGTTCGGTTGGCAGGGGGTCTCCATGGAGGCACACAGCTGTGCTACAGTGGCGTTTGCAGGCTCTCCGCAGCCGGCGATGGCGTTCGGTTGGAAGGGGGGTCTCCATGGAGGCACACAGCTGTGCTACAGTGGCGTTTGCAGGCTGACCGCAGCCGGCGATGGCGTTCCGTTGGCAGGGGGGGTCTCCATGGAGGCACACAGCTGTGCTACAGTGGCGTTTGCAGGCTGACCGCAGCCGGTGATGGCGTTCGGTTGGCAGGGGGGTCTCCATGGAGGCACACAGCTGTGCTACAGTGGCGTTTGCAGGCTCTCCGCAGCCGGCGATGGCGTTCGGTTGGCAGGGGGGGGTCTCTATGGAGGCACACAGCTGTGCTACAGTGGCGTTTGCAGGCTCTCCGCAGCCGGCGATGGTGTTCGGTTGGCAGGGGGGTCTCTATGGAGGCACACAGCTGTGCTACAGTGGCGTTTGCAGGCTGACCGCAGCCGGCCATGGTGTTCGGTTGGCAGGGGGGGTCTCCATGGAGGCACACAGCTGTGCTACAGTGGCGTTTGCAGGCTCTCCGCAGCCGGCGATGGCGTTCGGTCGGCAGGGGGGGTCTCCATGGAGGCACACAGCTGTGCTACAGTGGCGTTTGCAGGCTCTCCGCAGCCGGCGATGGCGTTCGGTTGGCAGGGGGGCGTCTCCATGGAGGAACACAGCTGTGCTACAGTGGCGTTTGCAGGCTCTCCGCAGCCGGCGATGGCGTTCGGGTGGCAGGGGGGTCTCCATGGAGGCACACAGCTGTGCTACAGTGGCGTTTGCAGGCTCTCCGCAGCCCGCGATGGCGTTCGGTTGGCAGGGGGGTCTCCATGGAGGCACACAGCTGTGCTACAGTGGCGTTTGCAGGCTGATCGCAGCCGGCGATGGCGTTCCGTTGGCAGGGGGGTCTCCATGGAGGCACACAGCTGTGCTACAGTGGCGTTTGCAGGCTGTCCGCAGCCGGCGATGGCGTTCGGTTGGCAGGGGGGTCTCCATGGAGGCACACAGCTGTGCTACAGTGGCGTTTGCAGGCTGTCCGCAGCCGGCGATGGCGTTCGGTCGGCTGGGGGGTCTCCATGGAGGCACACAGCTGTGCTACAGTGGCGTTTGCAGGCTGTCCGCAGCCGGCGATGGCGTTCGGTTGGCAGTGGGTCTCCATGGAGGCACACAGCTGTGCTACAGTGGCGTTTGCAGGCTGACCGCAGCCGGCGATGGCGTTCCGTTGGCAGGGGGGGTCTCCATGGAGACACACAGCTGTGGTACAGTGGCGTTTGCAGGCTGTCCGCAGCCGGCGATGGCGTTCGGTTGGCAGGGGGTCTCCATGGAGGCACACAGCTGTGCTACAGTGGCGTTTGCAGGCTCTCCGCAGCCGGCGATGGCGTTCGGTTGGCAGTGGGTCTCCATGGAGGCACACAGCTGTGCTACAGTGGCGTTTGCAGGCTCTCCGCAGCCGGCGATGGCGTTCGGTTGGCAGGGGGGTCTCCATGGAGGCACACAGCTGTGCTACAGTGGCGTTTGCAGGGTCTCCGCAGCCAGCGATGGCGTTCGGTTGGCAGGGGGGTCTCCATGGAGGCACACAGCTGTGCTACAGTGGCGTTTGCAGGCTGACCGCAGCCGGCGATGGCGTTCGGTTGGCAGGGGGGGGTCTCCATGGGGGCACACAGCTGTGCTACAGTGGTGTTTGCAGGCTGACCGCAGCCGGCGATGGCGTTCGGTCGGCAGGGGGTCTCCATGGAGGCACACAGCTGTGCTACAGTGGCGTTTGCAGGCTCTCCGCAGCCGGCGATGGCGTTCGGTTGGCAGGGGGTCTCCATGGAGGCACACAGCTGTGCTACAGTGGCGTTTGCAGGCTCTCCGCAGCCGGCGATGGCGTTCGGTTGGCAGCGGGGGGTCTCCATGGAGGCACACAGCTGTGCTACAGTGGCGTTTGAAGGCTCTCCGCAGCCGGCGATGGCGTTCGGTCGGCAGGGGGGTCTCCATGGAGACACACAGCTGTGCTACAGTGGCGTTTGCAGGCTGACCGCAGCCGGCGATGGCGTTCGGTTGGCAGGGGGTCTCCATGGAGGCACACAGCTGTGCTACAGTGGCGTTTGCAGGCTCTCCGCAGCCGGCGATGGCGTTCGGTTGGCAGGGGGGGGTCTCCATGGAGGCACACAGCTGTGCTACAGTGGCGTTTGCAGGCTCTCCGCAGCCGGCGATGGCGTTCCGTTGGCACGGGGGGGTCTCCATGGAGGCACACAGCTGCGCTACAGTGGCGTTTGACGGCTCTCCGCAGCCGGCGATGGCGTTCCGTTGGCAGGGGGTCTCCATGGCGGCACACAGCTGCGCTACAGTGGCGTTTGCAGGCTCTCCGCAGCCGGCGATGGCGTTCGGTTGGCAGGGGGTCTCCATGGAGGCACACAGCTGTGCTACAGTGGCGTTTGCAGGCTCTCCGCAGCCGGCGATGGCGTTCAGTTGGCAGGGGGGTCTCCATGGAGGCACACAGCTGTGCTACAGTGGCGTTTGCAGGCTGTCCGCAGCCGGCGATGGCGTTCGGTTGGCGGGGGGGTCTCCATGGAGGCACACAGCTGTGTTACAGTGGCGTTTGCAGGCTGTCCGCAGCCGGCGATGGCGTTCGGTTGGAAGGGGGGTCTCCATGGAGACACACAGCTGTGCTACAGTGGCCTTTGCAGGCTCTCAGCAGCCAGCGATGGCGTTCGGTTGGCAGGGGGGGTCTCCATGGAGGCACACAGCTGTGCTACAGTGGCGTTTGCAGGCTGACCGCAGCCGGTGATGGCGTTCGGTTGGCAGGGGGGTCTCCATGGAGGCACACAGCTGTGCTACAGTGGCGTTTGCAGGCTCTCCGCAGCCGGCGATGGCGTTCGGTTGGCAGGGGGGGGTCTCTATGGAGGCACACAGCTGTGCTACAGTGGCGTTTGCAGGCTCTCCGCAGCCGGCGATGGTGTTCGGTTGGCAGGGGGGGTCTCCATGGAGGCACACAGCTGTGCTACAGTGGCGTTTGCAGGCTCTCCGCAGCCGGCGATGGCGTTCGGTCGGCAGGGGGGGTCTCCATGGAGGCACACAGCTGTGCTACAGTGGCGTTTGCAGGCTCTCCGCAGCCGGCGATGGCGTTCGGTTGGCAGGGGGGCGTCTCCATGGAGGAACACAGCTGTGCTACAGTGGCGTTTGCAGGCTCTCCGCAGCCGGCGATGGCGTTCGGTTGGCACGGGGGGGTCTCCATGGAGGCACACAGCTGTGCTACAGTGGCGTTTGCAGGCTCTCCGCAGCCGGCGATGGCGTTCGGTTGGCAGGGGGGCGTCTCCATGGAGGAACACAGCTGTGCTACAGTGGCGTTTGCAGGCTCTCCGCAGCCCGCGATGGCGTTCGGTTGGCAGGGGGGTCTCCATGGAGGCACACAGCTGTGCTACAGTGGCGTTTGCAGGCTGATCGCAGCCGGCGATGGCGTTCGGTTGGCAGGGGGGGTCTCCATGGAGGCACACAGCTGTGCTACAGTGGCGTTTGCAGGCTCTCCGCAGCCGGCGATGGCGTTCGGTTGGCAGGGGGTCTCCATGGAGGCACACAGCTGTGCTACAGTGGCGTTTGCAGGCTCTCCGCAGCCGGCGATGGCGTTCGGTTGGCAGGGGGTCTCCATGGAGGCACACAGCTGTGCTACAGTGGCGTTTGCAGGCTCTCCGCAGCCGGCGATGGCGTTCGGTTGGCAGGGGGGTCTCCATGGAGGCACACAGCTGTGCTACAGTGGCGTTTGCAGGCTCTCCACAGCCGGCGATGGCGTTCGGTTGGCAGGGGGTCTCCATGGAGGCACACAGCTGTGCTACAGTGGCGTTTGCAGGCTGTCCGCAGCCGGCGATGGCGTTCGGTTGGCAGTGGGTCTCCATGGAGGCACACAGCTGTGCTACAGTGGCGTTTGCAGGCTCTCTGCAGCCGGCGATGGCGTTCGGTTGGCAGGGGGTCTCCATGGAGGCACACAGCTGTGCTACAGTGGCGTTTGCAGGCTGACCGCAGCCGGCGATGGCGTTCCGTTGGCAGGGGGGGTCTCCATGGAGACACACAGCTGTGGTACAGTGGCGTTTGCAGGCTGTCCGCAGCCGGCGATGGCGTTCGGTTGGCAGTGGGTCTCCATGGAGGCACACAGCTGTGCTACAGTGGCGTTTGCAGGCTCTCTGCAGCCGGCGATGGCGTTCGGTTGGCAGGGGGTCTCCATGGAGGCACACAGCTGTGCTACAGTGGCGTTTGCAGGCTCTCCGCAGCCGGCGATGGCGTTCGGTTGGCAGGGGGTCTCCATGGAGGCACACAGCTGTGCTACAGTGGCGTTTGCAGGCTCTCCGCAGCCGGCGATGGCGTTCGGTTGGCAGGGGGTCTCCATGGAGGCACACAGCTGTGCTACAGTGGCGTTTGAAGGCTCTCCGCAGCCGGCGATGGCGTTCGGTTGGCAGGGGGGTCTCCATGGAGGCACACAGCTGTGCTACAGTGGCGTTTGCAGGCTGACCGCAGCCGGCGATGGCGTTCGGTTGGCAGGGGGGGGTCTCCATGGGGGCACACAGCTGTGCTACAGTGGCGTTTGCAGGCTCTCCGCAGCCGGCGATGGCGTTCGGTTGGCAGGGGGGTCTCCATGGAGGCACACAGCTGTGCTACAGTGGCGTTTGAAGGCTCTCCGCAGCCGGCGATGGCGTTCGGTTGGCAGGGGGGTCTCCATGGAGGCACACAGCTGTGCTACAGTGGCGTTTGCAGGCTGACCGCAGCCGGCGATGGCGTTCGGTTGGCAGGGGGAGTCTCCATGGAGGCACACAGCTGTGCTACAGTGGCGTTTGAAGGCTCTCCGCAGCCGGCGATGGCGTTCGGTTGGCAGGGGGGTCTCCATGGAGGCACACAGCTGTGCTACAGTGGCGTTTGAAGGCTCTCCGCAGCCGGCGATGGCGTTCGGTTGGCAGGGGTTCTCCATGGAGGCACACAGCTCTGCTACAGTGGTGTTTGCAGGCTGACCGCAGCCGGCGTTGGCGTTCGGTCGGCAGGGGGGTCTCCATGGAGACACACAGCTGTGCTACAGTGGCGTTTGCAGGCTCTCCGCAGCCGGCGATGGCGTTCGGTTGGCAGGGGGGTCTCTATGGAGGCACACAGCTGTGCTACAGTGGCCTTTGCAGGCTCTCCGCAGCTGGCGATGGCGTTCGGTTGGCAGGGGGGTCTCCATGGAGGCACACAGCTGTGCTACAGTGGTGTTTGCAGGCTCTCCGCAGCCGGCGATGGCGTTCGGTTGGCAGGGGGTCTCCATGGAGGCACACAGCTGTGCTACAGTGGCGTTTGCAGGCTCTCCGCAGCCGGCGATGGCGTTCCGTTGGCAGGGGGGGTCTCCATGGCGGCACACAGCTGTGCTACAGTGGCGTTTGAACGCTGACCGCAGCCGGCGATGGCATTCGGTTGGCAGGGGGGTCTCCCTGGGGGCACACAGCTGTGCTACAGTGGCGTTTGCAGGCTGACTGCAGCCGGCGATGGCGTTCGGTTGCCAGGGGGGTCTCCATGGAGACACACAGCTGTGCTATAGTGGTGTTTGCAGGCTCTCCGCAGCCGGCGATGGCGTTCGGTCGGCAGGGGGTCTCCATGGAGGCACACAGCTGTGCTACAGTGGCGTTTGCAGGCTCTCCGCAGCCGGCGATGGCGTTCGGTTGGCAGGGGGTCTCCATGGAGGCACACAGCTGTGCTACAGTGGCGTTTGCAGGCTGTCCGCAGCCGGAGATGGCGTTCGGTTGGCAGGGGGGTCTCCATGGAGGCACACAGCTGTGCTACAGTGGCGTTTGCAGGCTCTCCGCAGCCGGCGATGGCGTTCCGTTGGCAGGGGGGGTCTCCATGGTGGCACACAGCTGTGCTACAGTGGCGTTTGCAGGCTCTCCGCAGCCGGCGATGGCGTTCGGTCGGCGGGGGGGTCTCCATGGAGGCACACAGCTGGGCTACAGTGGCGTTTGCAGGCTCTCCGCAGCCGGCGATGGCGTTCCGTTGGCAGGGGCGGTCTCCATGGAGACACACAGCTGTGCTACAGTGGCGTTTGCAGGCTGTCCGCAGCCGGCGATGGCGTTCGGTTGGCAGGGGGGTCTCTATGGAGGCACACAGCTCTGCTACAGTGGCGTTTGCAGGCTCTCCGCAGCCGGCGATGGCGTTCGGTTGGCAGGGGGGTAACCATGGAGGCACACAGCTCTGCTACAGTGGCGTTTGCAGGCTGACCGCAGCCGGCGATGGCGTTCGGTTGGCAGGGGGGTAACCATGGAGGCACACAGCTGTGCTACAGTGGCTTTTGCAGGCTCTCCGCAGCCGGCGATGGCGTTCGGTTGGCAGGGGGGTCTCCATGGAGGCACACAGCTGTGCTACAGTGGCGTTTGCACGCTGACCGCAGCCGGCGATGGCATTCGGTTGGCAGGGGGGTCTCCATGGAGGCACACAGCTGTGCTACAGTGGCGTTTGCAGGCTGACCGCAGCCGGCGATGCTGTTCGGTTGGCGGGGGGTCTCCATGGAGGCACACAGCTGTGCTACAGTGGCGTTTGACGGCTCTCCGCAGCCGGCGATGGCGTTCGGTTGGCGGGGGGGGTCTCCATGGAGGCACACAGCTGTGCTACAGTGGCGTTTGACGGCTCTCCGCAGCCGGCGATGGCATTCCGTTGGCAGGGGGTCTCCATGGAGGCACACAGCTGTGCTACAGTGGCGTTTGCAGGCTGACCGCAGCCGGCGATGGCGTTCGGTTGGCAGGGGGTCTCCATGGAGGCACACAGCTGTCCTACAGTGGCGTTTGGAGGCTCTCCGCAGCCGGCGATGGCGTTCGGTCGGCAGGGGGGTCTCCATGGAGGCACACAGCTGTGCTACAGTGGCGTTTGAAGGCTCTCCGCAGCCGGCGCTGGCGTTCGGTTGGCACGGGGGGGTCTCCATGGAGGCACACAGCTGTGCTACAGTGGCGTTTGCAGGCTGTCCGCAGCCGGCGATGGCGTTCGGTCGGCAGGGGGGTCTCCATGGAGGCACACAGCTCTGCTACAGTGGCGTTTGCAGGCTCTCCGCAGCCGGCGATGGCGTTCGGTTGGCAGGGGGGGGTCTCCATGGAGGCACACAGCTGTGCTACAGTGGCGTTTGCAGGCTCTCCGCAGCCGGCGATGGCGTTCCGTTGGCACGGCGGGTCTCCATGGAGGCACACAGCTGTGCTACAGTGGCGTTTGACGGCTCTCCGCAGCCGGCGATGGCGTTCGGTTGGCAGGGGGGTCTCCATGGAGGCACACAGCTGTGCTACAGTGGCGTTTGCAGGCTCTCCGCAGCCGGCGATGGCGTTCGGTTGGCAGGGGGGTCTCCATGGTGGCACACAGCTGTGCTACAGTGGCGTTTGCAGGCTGACCGCAGCCGGCGATGGCGTTCGGTTGGCAGGGGGGTCTCCATGGCGGCACACAGCTGTGCTACAGTGGCGTTTGCAGGCTCTCCGCAGCCGGCGATGGCGTTCGGTTGGCAGGGGGGTCTCCATGGAGACACACAGCTGTGCTACAGTGGCGTTTGCAGGCTCTCCGCAGCCGGCGATGGCGTTCGGTCGGCAGGGGGGTCTCCATGGCGGCACACAGCTGTGCTACAGTGGCGTTTGCAGGCTCACCGCAGCCGGCGATGGCGTTCGGTCGGCAGGGGGTCTCCATGGAGGCACACAGCTGTGCTACAGTGGCGTTTGCAGGCTCTCCGCAGCCGGCGATGGCGTTCAGTTGGCAGGGGGGTCTCCATGGAGACACACAGCTGTGCTACAGTGGCGTTTGCAGGCTGACCGCAGCCGGCGATGGCGTTCGGTTGGCAGGGGGTCTCCATGGAGGCACACAGCTGTGCTACAGTGGCGTTTGCAGGCTCTCCGCAGCCGGTGATGGCGTTCGGTTGGCAGGGGGGTCTCCATGGAGGCACACAGCTGTGCTACAGTGGCGTTTGCAGGCTCTCCGCAGCCGGCGATGGCGTTCGGTTGGCAGGGGGGCGTCTCCATGGAGGAACACAGCTGTGCTACAGTGGCGTTTGCAGGCTCTCCGCAGCCCGCGATAGCGTTCGGTTGGCAGGGGGGTCTCCATGGAGGCACACAGCTGTGCTACAGTGGCGTTTGCAGGCTCTCCGCAGCCGGCGATGGCGTTCGGTCGGCAGGGGGGTCTCCATGGAGGCACACAGCTGTGCTACAGTGGTGTTTGAAGGCTCTCCGCAGCCGGCGATGGCGTTCGGTGGGCAGGGGGGTCTCCATGGAGGCACACAGCTGTGCTACAGTGGCGTTTGCAGGCTGATCGCAGCCGGCGATGGCGTTCGGTTGGCAGGGGGGTCTCCATGGAGACACACAGCTGTGCTACAGTGGCGTTTGCAGGCTCTCCGCAGCCGGCGATGGCGTTCGGTTGGCAGGGGGGTCTCCATGGAGACACACAGCTGTGCTACAGTGGCGTTTGCAGGCTGATCGCAGCCGGCGATGGCGTTCCGTTGGCAGGGGGGTCTCCATGGAGGCACACAGCTGTGCTACAGTGGCGTTTGCAGGCTGTCCGCAGCCGGCGATGGCGTTCCGTTGGCAGGGGGGGTCTCCATGGAGACACACAGCTGTGGTACAGTGGCGTTTGCAGGCTGTCCGCAGCCGGCGATGGCGTTCGGTTGGCAGTGGGTCTCCATGGAGACACACAGCTGTGCTACAGTGGCGTTTGCAGGGTCTCCGCAGCCAGCGATGGCGTTCGGTTGGCAGGGGGGGTCTCCATGGAGGCACACAGCTGTGCTACAGTGGCGTTTGAAGGCTCTCCGCAGCCGGCGATGGCGTTCGGTTGGCAGGGGGGTCTCCATGGAGGCACACAGCTGTGCTACAGTGGCGTTTGCAGGCTGACCGCAGCCGGCGATGGCGTTCGGTTGGCAGGGGGGTCTCCATGGAGGCACACAGCTGTGCTACAGTGGCGTTTGCAGGCTGTCCGTAGCCGGCGATGGCGTTCGGTTGGCGGGGGGGTCTCCATGGAGGCACACAGCTGTGCTACAGTGGCGTTTGCAGGGTCTCCGCAGCCAGCGATGGCGTTCGGTTGGCAGGGGGTCTCCATGGAGGCACACAGCTGTGCTACAGTGGCGTTTGAAGGCTCTCCGCAGCCGGCGATGGCGTTCCGTTGGCAGGGGGGTCTCCATGGAGGCACACAGCTGTGCTACAGTGGCGTTTGCAGGCTGTCCGCAGCCGGCGATGGCGTTCGGTTGGCAGGGGGGTCTCCATGGAGGCACACAGCTGTGCTACAGTGGCGTTTGCAGGCTGACCGCAGCCGGCGATGGCGTTCGGTTGGCAGGGGGGGGTCTCCATGGAGGCACACAGCTGTGCTACAGTGGCGTTTGCAGGCTGACCGCAGCCGGCGATGGCGTTCGGTTGGCAGAGGGTCTCCATGGAGGCACACAGCTGTGCTACAGTGGCGTTTGCAGGCTGACCGCAGCCGGCGATGGCGTTCGGTTGGCAGGGGGGTCTCCATGGAGGCACACAGCTGTGCTACAGTGGTGTTTGCAGGCTGACCGCAGCCGGCGATGGCGTTCGGTTGGCAGGGGGTCTCCATGGAGGCACACAGCTGTGCTACAGTGGCGTTTGCAGGCTCTCCGCAGCCGGCGATGGCGTTCGGTTGGCAGGGGGTCTCCATGGAGGCACACAGCTGTGCTACAGTGGCGTTTGCAGGCTGTCCGCAGCCGGCGATGGCGTTCGGTTGGCAGGGGGGGTCTCCATGGCGGCACACAGCTGTGCTACAGTGGCGTTTCCAGGCTCTCCGAAGCCGGCGATGGCGTTCGGTTGGCAGGGGGGTCTCCATAGACGCACACAGCTGTGCTACAGTGGCGTTTGCAGGCTCTCCGCAGCCGGCGATGGCGTTCCGTTGGCAGGGGGGGTCTCTATGGAGGCACACAGCTGTGCTACAGTGGCGTTTGCAGGCTCTCCGCAGCCGGCGATGGCGTTCGGTTGGCAGGGGGTCTCCATGGAGACACACAGCTGTGCTACAGTGGCGTTTGCAGGCTCTCCGCAGCCGGCGATGGCGTTCGGTCTGCAGGGGGGTCTCCATGGAGACACACAGCTGTGCTACAGTGGCGTTTGCAGGCTCTCCGCAGCCGGCGATGGCGTTCGGTTGGCAGGGGGGTCTCCATGGAGACACACAGCTGTGCTACAGTGGTGTTTGGAGGCTCTCCGCAGCCGGCGATGGCGTTCCGTTGTCAGGGGGGTCTCCATGGAGACACACAGCTGTGCTACAGTGGCGTTTGCAGGCTCTCCGCAGCCGGCGATGGCGTTCGGTCGGCAGGGGGGTCTCCATGGAGGCACACAGCTGTGCTACAGTGGCGTTTGCAGGCTGACCGCAGCCGGCGATGGCGTTCGGTTGGCAGGGGGGTCTCCATGGAGGCACACAGCTGTGCTACAGTGGCGTTTGCAGGCTCTCCGCAGCCGGCCATGGCGTTCGGTTGGCAGGGGGAGTCTCCATGGAGACACACAGCTGTGCTACAGTGGCGTTTGCAGGCTCTCCGCAGCCGGCGATGGCGTTCGGTTGGCAGGGGGGTCTCCATGGAGGCACACAGCTGTGCTACAGTGGCGTTTGCAGGCTCTCCGCAGCCGGCGATGGCGTTCGGTTGGCAGGGGGTCTCCATGGAGGCACACAGCTGTGCTACTGTGGCGTTTGCAGGCTCTCCGCAGCCGGCGATGGCGTTCGGTCGGCAGGGGGGTCTCCATGGAGGCACACAGCTGTGCTACAGTGGCGTTTGCAGGCTCTCCGCAGCCGGCGATGGCGTTCGGTTGGCAGGGGGGTCTCCATGGAGGCACACAGCTGTGCTACAGTGGCGTTTGCAGGCTCTCCGCAGCCGGCCATGGTGTTCGGTTGGCAGGGGGGGTCTCCATGGAGACACACAGCTGTGCTACAGTGGCGTTTGCAGGCTCTCCGCAGCCGGCGATGGCGTTCGGTTGGCAGGGGGGTCTCTATGGAGGCACACAGCTGTGCTACAGTGGTGTTTGCAGGCTGATCGCAGCCGGCGATGGCGTTCGGTCGGCAGGGGGGTCTCCATGGAGACACACAGCTGTGCTACAGTGGCGTTTGCAGGCTCTCCGCAGCCGGCGATGGCGTTCGGTTGGCAGGGGGTTCTCCATTGAGGCACACAGCTGTGCTACAGTGGTGTTTGCAGGCTCTCCGCAGCCGGCGATGGCGTTCGGTCGGCAGGGGGTCTCCATGGAGGCACACAGCTGTGCTACAGTGGCGTTTGCAGGCTGTCCGCAGCCGGCGATGGCGTTCGGTTGGCAGGGGGGTCTCCATGGAGGCACACAGCTGTGCTACAGTGGCGTTTGCAGGCTCTCCGCAGCCGGCGATGGTGTTCGGTTGGCAGGGGGTCTCCATGGAGGCACACAGCTGTGCTACAGTGGCGTTTGCAGGCTCTCCGCAGCCGGCGAAGGCGTTCGGTTGGCAGGGGGGTCTCCATGGAGGCACACAGCTGTGCTACAGTGGCGTTTGCAGGCTCTCCGCAGCCGGCGATGGCGTTCCGTTGGTAGGGGGGGTCTCCATGGCGGCACACAGCTGTGCTACAGTGGCGTTTGCAGGCTCTCCTCAGCCGGCGATGGCGTTCGGTTGGCAGGGGGGTCTCCATGGAGACACACAGATGTGCTACAGTGGCGTTTGCAGGCTGTCCGCAGCCGGCGATGGCGTTCGGTTGGCAGGGGGGTCTCCATGGAGGCACACAGCTGTGCTACAGTGGCGTTTGCAGGCTCTCCGCAGCCGGCGAAGGCGTTCGGTTGGCAGGGGGGTCTCTATGGAGGCACACAGCTGTGCTACAGTGGCGTTTGCAGGCTCTCCGCAGCCGGCGATGGCGTTCCGTTGGCAGGGGGGGTCTCCATGGTGGCACACAGCTGTGCTACAGTGGCGTTTGCAGGCTCTCCGCAGCCGGCGATGGCGTTCGGTCGGCGGGGGGGTCTCCATGGAGGCACACAGCTGGGCTACAGTGGCGTTTGCAGGCTGTCCGCAGCCGGCGATGGCGTTCGGTTGGCAGCGGGGGGTCTCCATGGAGGCACACAGCTGTGCTACAGTGGCGTTTGCAGGCTCTCCGCAGCCGGCGATGGCGTTCGGTTGGCAGGGGGTCTCCATGGAGTCACACAGCTGTGCTACAGTGGCGTTTGCAGGCTGACCGCAGCCGGCGATGCTGTTCGGTTGGCGAGGGGTCTCCATGGAGGCACACAGCTGTGCTACAGTGGCGTTTGACGGCTCTCCGCAGCCGGCGATGGCATTCCGTTGGCAGGGGGTCTCCATGGAGGCACACAGCTGTGCTACAGTGGCGTTTGCAGGCTGACCGCAGCCGGCGATGGCGTTCGGTTGGCAGGGGGGTCTCCATGGAGGCACACAGCTGTGCTACAGTGGCGTTTGCAGGCTCTCCGCAGGCGGCGATGGCGTTCGGTTGGCAGGGGGGTCTCCATGGAGACACACAGCTGTGCTACAGTGGCGTTTGACGGCTCTCCGCAGCCGGCGATGGCATTCCGTTGGCAGGGGGTCTCCATGGAGGCACACAGCTGTGCTACAGTGGCGTTTGCAGGCTGACCGCAGCCGGCGATGGCGTTCGGTTGGCAGGGGGGTCTCCATGGAGGCACACAGCTGTCCTACAGTGGCGTTTGGAGGCTCTCCGCAGCCGGCGATGGCGTTCGGTCGGCAGGGGGGTCTCCATGGAGGCACACAGCTGTGCTACAGTGGCGTTTGAAGGCTCTCCGCAGCCGGCGCTGGCGTTCGGTTGGCACGGGGGGGTCTCCATGGAGGCACACAGCTGTGCTACAGTGGCGTTTGCAGGCTGTCCGCAGCCGGCGATGGCGTTCGGTCGGCAGGGGGGTCTCCATGGAGACACACAGCTGTGCTACAGTGGCGTTTGCAGGCTGACCGCAGCCGGCGATGGCGTTCGGTTGGCAGGGGGGTCTCCATGGAGGCACACAGCTGTGCTACAGTGGCGTTTGCAGGCTGTCCGCAGCCGGCGATGGCGTTCGGTTGGCAGGGGGGTCTCCATGGAGACACACAGCTGTGCTACAGTGGCGTTTGCAGGCTCTCCGCAGCCGGCGATGGCGTTCGGTTGGCAGGGGGGGGTCTCTATGGAGGCACACAGCTGTGCTACAGTGGCGTTTGCAGGCTCTCCGCAGCCGGCGATGGCGTTCCGTTGGCAGGGGGGTCTCCATGGAGACACACAGCTGTGCTACAGTGGCGTTTGCAGGCTGTCCGCAGCCGGCGATGGCGTTCGGTTGGCAGGGGGGTCTCCATGGAGGCACACAGCTGTGCTACAGTGGCGTTTGCAGGCTCTCCGCAGCCGGTGATGGCGTTCGGTTGGCAGGGGGGTCTCCATGGAGGCACACAGCTGTGCTACAGTGGCGTTTGCAGGCTCTCCGCAGCCGGCGATGGCGTTCGGTTGGCAGGGGGGTCTCCATGGAGACACACAGCTGTGCTACAGTGGCGTTTGACGGCTCTCCGCAGCCGGCGATGGCATTCCGTTGGCAGGGGGTCTCCATGGAGGCACACAGCTGTGCTACAGTGGCGTTTGCAGGCTGACCGCAGCCGGCGATGGCGTTCGGTTGGCAGGGGGGTCTCCATGGAGGCACACAGCTGTCCTACAGTGGCGTTTGGAGGCTCTCCGCAGCCGGCGATGGCGTTCGGTCGGCAGGGGGGTCTCCATGGAGGCACACAGCTGTGCTACAGTGGCGTTTGAAGGCTCTCCGCAGCCGGCGCTGGCGTTCGGTTGGCACGGGGGGGTCTCCATGGAGGCACACAGCTGTGCTACAGTGGCGTTTGCAGGCTGTCCGCAGCCGGCGATGGCGTTCGGTCGGCAGGGGGGTCTCCATGGAGACACACAGCTGTGCTACAGTGGCGTTTGCAGGCTGACCGCAGCCGGCGATGGCGTTCGGTTGGCAGGGGGGTCTCCATGGAGGCACACAGCTGTGCTACAGTGGCGTTTGCAGGCTGTCCGCAGCCGGCGATGGCGTTCGGTTGGCAGGGGGGGGTCTCCATGGAGGCACACAGCTGTGCTACAGTGGCGTTTGCAGGCTCTCCGCAGCCGGCGATGGCGTTCGGTTGGCAGGGGGGGGTCTCTATGGAGGCACACAGCTGTGCTACAGTAGCGTTTGCAGGCTCTCCGCAGCCGGCGATGGCGTTCCGTTGGCAGGGGGGTCTCCATGGAGACACACAGCTGTGCTACAGTGGCGTTTGCAGGCTGTCCGCAGCCGGCGATGGCGTTCGGTTGGCAGGGGGGTCTCCATGGAGGCACACAGCTGTGCTACAGTGGCGTTTGCAGGCTCTCCGCAGCCGGTGATGGCGTTCGGTTGGCAGGGGGGTCTCCATGGAGGCACACAGCTGTGCTACAGTGGCGTTTGCAGGCTCTCCGCAGCCGGCGATGGCGTTCGGTTGGCAGGGGGGCGTCTCCATGGAGGAACACAGCTGTGCTACAGTGGCGTTTGCAGGCTGATCGCAGCCGGCGATGGCGTTCGGTTGGCAGGGGGGTCTCCATGGCGGCACACAGCTGTGCTACAGTGGCGTTTGCAGGCTCTCCGCAGCCGGCGATGGCGTTCGGTTGGCAGGGGGGTCTCCATGGAGACACACAGCTGTGCTACAGTGGCGTTTGCAGGCTGATCGCAGCCGGCGATGGCGTTCCGTTGGCAGGGGGGTCTCCATGGAGGCACACAGCTGTGCTACAGTGGCGTTTGCAGGCTGTCCGCAGCCGGCGATGGCGTTCCGTTGGCAGGGGGGTCTCCATGGAGGCACACAGCTGTGCTACAGTGGCGTTTGCAGGCTGATCGCAGCCGGCGATGGCGTTCCGTTGGCAGGGGGGTCTCTATGGAGGCACACAGCTGTGCTACAGTGGCGTTTGCAGGCTGATCGCAGCCGGCGATGGCGTTCCGTTGGCAGGGGGGTCTCCATGGAGGCACACAGCTGTGCTACAGTGGCGTTTGCAGGCTGTCCGCAGCCGGCGATGGCGTTCCGTTGGCAGGGGGGGTCTCCATGGAGACACACAGCTGTGGTACAGTGGCGTTTGCAGGCTCTCCGCAGCCGGCGATGGCGTTCGGTTGGCAGGGGGGTCTCCATGGAGACACACAGCTGTGCTACAGTGGCGTTTGCAGGCTGATCGCAGCCGGCGATGGCGTTCCGTTGGCAGGGGGGTCTCCATGGAGGCACACAGCTGTGCTACAGTGGCGTTTGCAGGCTGTCCGCAGCCGGCGATGGCGTTCCGTTGGCAGGGGGGGTCTCCATGGAGACACACAGCTGTGGTACAGTGGCGTTTGCAGGCTGTCCGCAGCCGGCGATGGCGTTCGGTTGGCAGTGGGTCTCCATGGAGACACACAGCTGTGCTACAGTGGCGTTTGCAGGGTCTCCGCAGCCAGCGATGGCGTTCGGTTGGCAGGGGGTCTCCATGGAGGCACACAGCTGTGCTACAGTGGCGTTTGAAGGCTCTCCGCAGCCGGCGATGGCGTTCGGTTGGCAGGGGGGTCTCCATGGAGGCACACAGCTGTGCTACAGTGGCGTTTGCAGGCTGACCGCAGCCGGCGATGGCGTTCGGTTGGCAGGGGGGTCTCCATGGAGGCACACAGCTGTGCTACAGTGGCGTTTGCAGGGTCTCCGCAGCCAGCGATGGCGTTCGGTTGGCAGGGGGTCTCCATGGAGGCACACAGCTGTGCTACAGTGGCGTTTGCAGGCTCTCCGCAGCCGGCGATGGCGTTCGGTTGGCAGGGGGTCTCCATGGAGGCACACAGCTGTGCTACAGTGGCGTTTCCAGGCTCTCCGAAGCCGGCGATGGCGTTCCGTTGGCAGGGGGGGTCTCTATGGAGGCACACAGCTGTGCTACAGTGGCGTTTGCAGGCTCTCCGCAGCCGGCGATGGCGTTCGGTTGGCAGGGGGGTCTCCATGGAGACACACAGCTGTGCTACAGTGGCGTTTGCAGGCTCTCCGCAGCCGGCGATGGCGTTCGGTTTGCAGGGGGGTCTCCATGGAGACACACAGCTGTGCTACAGTGGCGTTTGCAGGCTGACCGCAGCCGGCGATGGCGTTCGGTCTGCAGGGGGGTCTCCATGGAGACACACAGCTGTGCTACAGTGGCGTTTGCAGGCTCTCCGCAGCCGGCGATGGCGTTCGGTTGGCAGGGGGGTCTCCATGGAGACACACAGCTGTGCTACAGTGGTGTTTGGAGGCTCTCCGCAGCCGGCGATGGCGTTCGGTTGGCAGGGGGGTCTCCATGGATACACACAGCTGTGCTACAGTGGCGTTTGCAGGCTCTCCGCAGCCGGCGATGGCGTTCGGTCGGCAGGGGGGTCTCCATGGAGGCACACAGCTGTGCTACAGTGGCGTTTGCAGGCTGACCGCAGCCGGCGATGGCGTTCGGTTGGCAGGGGGGGTCTCCATGGAGGCACACAGCTGTGCTACAGTGGCGTTTGCAGGCTCTCCGCAGCCGGCCATGGCGTTCGGTTGGCAGGGGGAGTCTCCATGGAGACACACAGCTGTGCTACAGTGGCGTTTGCAGGCTCTCCGCAGCCGGCGATGGCGTTCCGTTGGCAGGGGGTCTCCATGGCGGCACACAGCTGTGCTACAGTGGCGTTTGCAGGCTCTCCGCAGCCGGCCATGGCGTTCGGTTGGCAGCGGGGTCTCCATGGAGGCACACAGCTGTGCTACAGTGGCGTTTGCAGGCTGACTGCAGCCGGCGATGGCGTTCGGTTGCCAGGGGGGTCTCCATGGAGGCACACAGCTGTGCTACAGTGGCGTTTGCAGGCTCTCCGCAGCCGGCGATGGCGTTCGGTTGGCAGGGGGGTCTCCATGGAGGCACACAGCTGTGCTACAGTGGCGTTTGCAGGCTGACCGCAGCCGGCGATGGCGTTCCGTTGGCACGGGGGGGTCTCCATGGAGGCACACAGCTGTGCTACAGTGGCGTTTGCAGGCTCTCCGCAGCCGGCGATGGCGTTCGGTTGGCAGGGGGGTCTCCATGGAGGCACACAGCTGTGCTACAGTGGCGTTTGCAGGCTGACCGCAGCCGGCGATGGCGTTCGGTTGGCAGGGGGGTCTCCATGGAGACACACAGCTGTGCTACAGTGGCGTTTGCAGGCTGACCGCAGCCGGCGATGGCGTTCGGTTGGCAGGGGGGTCTCCATGGAGGCACACAGCTGTGCTACAGTGGCGTTTGCAGGCTCTCCGCAGCCGGCGATGGCGTTCGGTTGGCAGGGGGTCTCCATGGAGGCACACAGCTGTGCTACAGTGGCGTTTGCAGGCTCTCCGCAGCCGGCGATGGCGTTCGGTTGGCAGGGGGGTCTCCATGGAGGCACACAGCTGTGCTACAGTGGCGTTTGAAGGCTCTCCGCAGCCGGCGATGGCGTTCGGTTGGCAGGGGGGTCTCCATGGCGGCACACAGCTGTGCTACAGTGGCGTTTGCAGACTCTCCGCAGCCGGCGATGGCGTTCGGTTGGCAGGGGGTCTCCATGGAGGCACACAGCTGTGCTACAGTGGCGTTTGCAGACTCTCCGCAGCCGGCGATGGCGTTCGGCTGGCAGGGGGGTCTCCATGGAGGCACACAGCTGTGCTACAGTGGCGTTTGCAGGCTGACCGCAGCCGGCGATGGCGTTCGGTTGGCAGGGGGGGGTCTCCATGGAGGCACACAGCTGTGCTACAGTGGCGTTTGCAGGCTCTCCGCAGCCGGCGATGGCGTTCGGTTGGCAGGGGGTCTCCATGGAGGCACACAGCTGGGCTACAGTGGCGTTTGCAGGGTCTCCGCAGCCAGCGATGGCGTTCGGTTGGCAGGGGGGGTCTCCATGGAGGCACACAGCTGGGCTACAGTGGCGTTTGCAGGCTGACCGCAGCCGGCGATGGCGTTCGGTTGGCAGGGGGGGTCTCCATGGAGGCACACAGTTGTGCTACAGTGGCGTTTGCAGGCTCTCCGCAGCCGGCGATGACGTTCGGTTGGCAGGGGGTCTCCATGGAGGCACACAGCTGTGCTACAGTGGCGTTTGCAGGCTCTCCGCAGCCGGCGATGGTGTTCGGTTGGCAGGGGGGGTCTCCATGGAGGCACACAGCTGTGCTACAGTGGCGTTTGCAGGCTCTCCGCAGCCGGCGATGGCGTTCGGTTGGCAGGGGGGTCTCTATGGAGGCACACAGCTGTGCTACAGTGGCGTTTGAAGGCTCTCCGCAGCCGGCGATGGCGTTCGGTTGGCAGGGGGTCTCCATGGAGGCACACAGCTGGGCTACAGTGGCGTTTGCAGGCTGACCGCAGCCGGCGTTGGCGTTCGGTTCGGCAGGGGGGTCTCCATGGAGACACACAGCTGTGCTACAGTGGCGTTTGCAGGCTCTCCGCAGCCGGCGATGGCGTTCGGTTGGCAGGGGGTTCTCCATTGAGGCACACAGCTGTGCTACAGTGGTGTTTGCAGGCTCTCCGCAGCCGGCCATGGCTTTCGGTTGGCAGGGGGGGTCTCCATGGAGACACACAGCTGTGCTACAGTGGTGTTTGCAGGCTCTCCGCAGCCGGCGATGGCGTTCCGTTGGCAGGGGGGGTCTCCATGGAGACACACAGCTGTGCTACAGTGGCGTTTGCAGGCTGTCCGCAGCCGGCGATGGCGTTCGGTTGGCAGGGGGGTCTCCATGGAGGCACACAGCTGTGCTACAGTGGCGTTTGCAGGCTCTCCGCAGCCGGCGATGGCGTTCGGTCGGCAGGGGGTCTCCATGGAGGCACACAGCTGTGCTACAGTGGCGTTTGCAGGCTGTCCGCAGCCGGCGATGGCGTTCGGTTGGCGGGGGGGTCTCCATGGAGGCACACAGCTGGGCTACAGTGGCGTTTGCAGGCTCTCCGCAGCCGGCGATGGCGTTCGGTTGGCAGGGGGGGGTCTCCATGGAGGCACACAGCTGTGCTACAGTGGCGTTTGCAGGCTGTCCGCAGCCGGCGATGGCGTTCGGTTGGCAGGGGGGGTCTCCATGGCGGCACACAGCTGTGCTACAGTGGCGTTTGCAGGCTCTCCGCAGCCGGCGATGGCGTTCGGTTGGCAGGTGGGTCTCCATGGAGGCACACAGCTGTGCTACAGTGGCGTTTGCAGGCTCTCCGCAGCTGGCGATGGCGTTCGGTTGGCAGGGGGGGTCTCCATGGAGGCACACAGCTGTGCTACAGTGGCGTTTGCAGGCTGACCGCAGCCGGCGATGGCGTTCGGTTGGCAGGGGGTCTCCATGGAGGCACACAGCTGTGCTACAGTGGCGTTTGCAGGCTGTCCGCAGCCGGCGATGGCGTTCGGTTGGCAGGGGGTCTCCATGGAGGCACACAGCTGTGCTACAGTGGCGTTTGCAGGCTCTCCGCAGCCGGTGATGGCGTTCGGTTGGCAGGGGGGTCTCCATGGAGGCACACAGCTGTGCTACAGAGGTGTTTGAAGGCTCTCCGCAGCCGGCGATGGCGTTCGGTCGGCAGGGGGGTCTCCATGGAGGCACACAGCTGTGCTACAGTGGCGTTTGCAGGCTCTCCGCAGCCGGCGATGGCGTTCGGTTGGCAGGGGGGTCTCCATGGAGGCACACAGCTGTGCTACAGTGGCGTTTGCAGGCTCTCCGCAGCCGGCGATGGCGTTCGGTGGGCAGGGGGGTCTCCATGGAGGCACACAGCTGTGCTACAGTGGCGTTTGCAGGCTCTCCGCAGCCCGCGATGGCGTTCGGTTGGCAGGGGGGTCTCCATGGAGGCACACAGCTGTGCTACAGTGGCGTTTGCAGGCTCTCCGCAGCCGGCGATGGCGTTCGGTTGGCAGGGGGGGGTCTCCATGGCGGCACACAGCTGTGCTACAGTGGCGTTTGCAGGCTCTCCGCAGCCGGCGATGGCGTTCGGTTGGCAGGGGGGTCTCCATGGAGACACACAGCTGTGCTACAGTGGCGTTTGCAGGCTCTCCACAGCCGGCGATGGCGTTCGGTTGGCAGGGGGGTCTCCATGGAGACACACAGCTGTGCTACAGTGGCGTTTGCAGGCTCTCCACAGCCGGCGATGGCGTTCGGTTGGCAGGGGGGTCTCCATGGAGACACACAGCTGTGCTACAGTGGCGTTTGCAGGCTGACCGCAGCCGGCGATGGCGTTCGGTCGGCAGGGGGGTCTCCATGGAGGCACACAGCTGTGCTACAGTGGCGTTTGCAGGCTCTCCGCAGCCGGCGATGGCGTTCGGTTGGCAGGGGGGGGGTCTCCATGGAGACACACAGCTGTGCTACAGTGGCGTTTGCAGGCTGACCGCAGCCGGCGATGGCGTTCGGTTGGCAGGGGGGTCTCCATGGAGGCACACAGCTGTGCTACAGTGGCGTTTGCAGGCTGACCGCAGCCGGCGATGGCGTTCGGTCGGCAGGGGGGTCTCCATGGAGGCACACAGCTGTGCTACAGTGGCGTTTGCAGGCTGACCGCAGCCGGCGATGGCGTTCGGTCGGCAGGGGGGTCTCCATGGAGGCACACAGCTGTGCTACAGTGGCGTTTGCAGGCTCTCCGCAGCCGGCGATGGCGTTCGGTTGGCAGGGGGGTCTCCATGGAGACACACAGCTGTGCTACAGTGGCGTTTGCAGGCTGACCGCAGCCGGCGATGGCGTTCGGTTGGCAGGGGGTCTCCATGGAGGCACACAGCTGGGCTACAGTGGCGTTTGCAGGCTGACCGCAGCCGGCGATGGCGTTCGGTTGGCAGGGGGGGTCTCCATGGAGGCACACAGCTGTGCTACAGTGGCGTTTGCAGGCTGACCGCAGCCGGCGATGGCGTTCGGTTGGCACGGGGGGGTCTCCATGGAGGCACACAGCTGTGCTACAGTGGCGTTTGCAGGCTCTCCGCAGCCGGCGATGGCGTTCGGTTGGCACGGGGGGGTCTCTATGGAGGCACACAGCTGTGCTACAGTGGCGTTTCCAGGCTCTCCGCAGCCGGCGATTGCGTTCGGTCGGCAGGGGGGTCTCCATGGAGGCACACAGCTGTGCTACAGTGGCGTTTGCAGGCTCTCCGCAGCCGGCGATGGCGTTCGGTTGGCAGGGGGGTCTCCATGGAGGCACACAGCTGTGCTACAGTGGCGTTTGCAGGCTGACCGCAGCCGACGATGGCGTTCGGTTGGCAGGGGGGGATCCATGGAGGCACACAGCTGTGCTACAGTGGCGTTTGCAGGCTGACCGCAGCCGGCGATGGCGTTCGGTTGGCAGGGGGGTCTCCATGGAGGCACACAGCTGTGCTACAGTGGTGTTTGCAGGCTCTCCGCAGCCGGCGATGGCGTTCGGTCGGCAGGGGGGTCTCCATGGAGGCACACAGCTGTGCTACAGTGGCGTTTGACGGCTCTCCGCAGCCGGCGATGGCGTTCGGTTGGCAGGGGGTCTCCATGGAGACACACAGCTGTGCTACAGTGGCGTTTGCAGGCTCTCCGCAGCCGGCGATGGCGTTCCGTTGGCAGGGGGGTCTCCATGGAGGCACACAGCTGTGCTACAGTGGCGTTTGCAGGCTGACCGCAGCCGGTGATGGCGTTCGGTTGGCAGGGCGGGGTCTCCATGGAGGCACACAGCTGTGCTACAATGGCGTTTGCAGGCTCTCCGCAGCCGGCGATGGCGTTCGGTTGGCAGGGGGTCTCCATGGAGGCACACAGCTGTGCTACTGGTTTCAGAGTAGCAGCCGTGTTAGTCTGTATTCGCAAAAAGAAAAGGAGTACTTGTGGCACCTTAGAGACTAACGAATTTGTTTGAGCATGAGCTTTCGTGAGCTACAGCTCACTTCATCAGATGCATACCGTGGAAACTGCAGCAGACTTTATATATACACAGAGAATATGAAACAATACCTCCTCCCACCCCACTGTCCTGCTACAGTGGCTTTTGCAGGCTGTCCGCAGCCGGCGATGGCGTTCGGTTGGCAGGGGGGTCTCCATGGAGGCACACAGCTGTGCTACAGTGGCGTTTGCAGGGTCTCCGCAGCCGGCGATGGCGTTCCGTTGGCAGGGGGGGTCTCCATGGAGGCACACAGCTGTGCTACAGTGGCGTTTGCAGGCTCTCCGCAGCCGGCGATGGCGTTCGGTTGGCAGGGGGGTCTCCATGGAGGCACACAGCTGTGCTACAGTGGCGTTTGCAGTGGGGACAAGCCCTTAGCCCCACATCCCAGGCGGTGTTTGGGATTCAGTTGGAACCAGTGGAGATCCTCTCTCTGGCGTAGTCTGGTAAGAATATCTCATGGGATTACAACAAGGAAGGTTTCGAGTTTGAGATCCCGGAGCCCTTCCTTTTCTGGCTGGTACCTAGCCACACATCCAAAGGTGGGGAATTAGCTCACATGGAAGAGCAGTTGCTTTGCCTGTGAGAGGTTGTGGGTTCAGTGGCCGTATTCCCCATGCGCTGCTGTGCATCTTTACTCTGTCTCGTGTGATCAGCCCACCACCTCCTTTTCCTCCTGTTTTGGCCTCCCTGTCCATAGCAGTCAGGCAGAAGATCAAACGCCTTCCGTCCCAGGCCTGCAGCTAGCCAGGGGATCGAATCCACAATCTTGACCTCTTTAGCGCCAGGATCTGGCCAACTGAACAAGGCAGCCCCTGGGAAGCTCCTCAAAGCCTTCCACCAGCGTATGGTTAAAGATGTGAAAAGCATGTGAAAGTTCATCAGCTGTTGCAAGAAGTGTGAAAAGTGTATCGTGGCCATTGTGAAATCCTTTCCTTTTCTTTTATGGGGGGGCATTAGGGCTCTCTCTCTCTCTCTCTCCCGCTCTCTCTGTGCACGTGTAAGCGCATTTCCTGTTTAGAAGCATGAGAACATTTGGAAGGTTAGACAGGCTCCAGGGCGGTGGCGTTAGCTCAACTGGAAAAGTGCTGGCTTTGCATGGGAGCGGTAGTGGGATTGCTCCCCATGTTCTCCAGCCGACTCTCTTGGGGTGAGGAATTGGCCCTCTTCTTGCTGAGCACCGACCACCCTTTGCCCCCTCCCCCATGCTCCTGTGCACAAAGCTGATTGGCTAGGAGGGAGTGTCACTCAAGGACATGATGACTCTGCTCTCTGGGATGCATTGAGTGAATGAGCAGACGGGTGGGAGGTGCCTGATGCCATCATAGCTGTAGGTCACGTCACCCACATGGCCTCCTGAGCTCAGCCCACGATGGAGGCATACAGACAGCTTGGAGTGAGCCAGACCAGCTAAGGGCTGTGTGCGGCCATGTATCTGTGGGTGTCTGGCCAGGCCAAGGGAGGGGTGTTAACTGGACGCTGTGCCAGGGAGTTTGTGTAGGTCCGGTTGGAGATCCTGAGCTGGGTCTGCTCCTGGATTTGTTGGGTTAGATAAAAGTGGTGTTCTCTTCTGAAGTCTGGTGCTTGTTCTAGGGGCTAACTCTTATCCCTGCAACACATTTCATGCAGGGACCGTTGGTCTTTGTGCCAAGGTGCGTGGCTGGGATCCAGGACTATAAGTATTCCCCCTCCCCCGACACTGTTGTGCTTAAGAACCCAAAGTCCGCGGTTTACCTGGCTAGCGCCTCGGCCTGGGGCCAAAGGTGGGGAATTAGCTTAAGTGGTAGAGGGCTCACTTTGCCTGTGAGCAGTAGCGGGATTGATGCCCACATTCTCCAAGCGCTGACTTGTTGTTTCTTCTCCCTTCCCTCTTGGCCAGTGTGTTCAGCCCACCTGCCTCTTTCTTCTCCTGTGTTAGCTTTCCTGTCATTAGCAGTAGGCAGAAAAGCAAAAGAGCAAAAGCCATTTTTCACCGTGCCTCAGTGGGTCACAACTGAGAATACCAAATTCAGGGCAAACTGCTGAGAAATGGGGCAGACACACCCCAAAAGTGGTGGTTATACTCCCATAAGAGATACCAAACCAGCAACAAAAGTAAACTTCTGTTTCACCACATTGGCTAAGAAGAAGTCAGAAAAGCAGTCTCCTTAGGCATTCCAGTCTTTATATTGTCTCCAAAAACACTGAAATTACTGATGAGTGGTTATTGGAAACCAATTTCATCAACCAAAAGGGTTCTTCTGATCGTAAAGGACCAGCCACATACCCAGGTTTCAGAGTAGCAGCCGTGTTAGTCTGTATCCACAAAAAGAAAAGGAGTCCTTGTGGCACCTTAGAGACTAACCAATTTATCTGAGCATAAACTTTCGTGAGCTACAGCTCACTTCATCGGATGCATGTAGTGTATTTTCCACTACATCCGATGAAGTGAGCTGTAGCTCCCGAAAGCTTACGCTCAGATAAATTGGTTAGTCTCTAAGGTGCCACAAGTCCTCCTTTTCTTTATACCCAGGTTGATATACAACTCAGATCTTAGCCCAGTAATCATGCTGTTGCTAATCCTTTAGTATCTAAGATCTAAAGGTTTATTTGAAGGAAGAAAGGAAGGAAGGAAGGTGAGAGTTAAAATTGGCTAAAATTTAGGAATCAAATACATACCATAACTGCAAAGTTCTGAGATCAGGCTTGCAGCCGTGATGCAATAAACTGTTGGCTTATTAAGTCTCTGGTTGTTTCTGAATCATTGGAAGGTCCTCAGTCCTTTGATTAGAATGCTCCCATTAGTATACGGTCATAGTCAAGAGGTTTGAGCAGGAAAGAGGCCAAATGGAGATGTGTCCAGGGCCTTTTATAGCTTGTGGATGGAAACCCCCATTGTTTCAAACAAAGCCCTCAGCAGAGATAGTGGAAAATTACAGGTAACAAGATGGTGTTTGGAGTCGCATGATTCCGCTTAGTCACAGCAGAAACCATGATCTGTACTCCAGATGGAACGTTCACAGGAAAGTCCATGGAGCGTAGATAGGTGTGTGACCTTATCGAATTGAACTATGACCATATAGACCATTATTGCAACCCCTGTCATATAGTTGCAACAAATCTTGTACAAAGATGGTGAAGTGAGGTGTCTATGAAAAGGTTGTAATTTGCTGGTTATGCATATGCTGTCTGTATGTGTATATTATTCTTGCATTTGAAGTTAGGAATACTGGCTATGTACTTGAAATTGCTGAGCTTGAATTAATATGCAAACTAGATACCATTAACTTGGGTTTGAACAGAGACTGGGAGTGGCTGGGTCATTACACAAATTGAATCTATTGCTCCATGTTAAGTATCCTCACACCTTTTTGTCAACTGTCTAAATGGGCCATTTTGATTATCACTACAAGATTTTTTCTCCTGCTGATAATAGCTCATCTTAACTAATTAGCCCCTCACAGTTTGTATGGCAACTTCCAATTTATCTGTATGTATATATATATATATATGTTCCAGTCTATGCATCTGATGAAGTGGGTTTTAGCCCACAAAAGCTTATGCTCAAATAAAATTGTTAGTCTCTAAGGTGCCACAAGTACTCCTTTTCTTTTTGCAGATACAGACTTAACACGGCTGCTACTCTGAGAGCTGTATTTCACTGTTTGCTTCTGAGTAGCACCAATGAAGCATTTGGCCAGCTGACTGAGAAAGGGCTGAACTTTTCACTTCAGAGAAAAAATGCATGAAAACAGTTTTATGAACAAGTAGCTAAAGACACAAACCAAACCAACTCCGACCGTGACAACCCCTCCCCCAAGAAATAAAAATACAAACATGGAATGCTAAGGAGGTCGCGTGCTGATGGGCTCAGTGTACAGCTTCCCCCGGGTTTATATCTGGTGCCTCCCTCCTCTCTGCACAACGTCAGGTTCTTCCTCTCTGACCCTCAGAGGAGCAGCCCCAGCAGGGAGTTGCAGCAGGGAAGGGGGGAGAGAGGGGCAGTTTCTGCAGCCCCCACAGCAGGTCCCAGCAGCCATGGGGAGGAGCTGCCAGGGCATCTCTGCTGGGTCTCAGGCACTCAGGGCAGAGAAGCAGCTCCCCAGGCTGGCGTTGTAAATCCGAGACCAGGTGCTCTCATCTCTGTGACCCTTTCCCCCTCCAGACTCTCTGCCATCTGAGCTAGAGCCAGCTGGGGAACAGGGAGCTGCAGCCTCTGTAACCAAATGAGAACGTACAAAAGTGGGTCCCATTACCCAGACTGAGAACTGCAGTGACATTTCTGCTCAGTGTCAGGTGCCCAGGACAGAGGCAGCTCCCTGGGATCCAGGCCTGTCCCAGCCAGACCAGGGCTGCTGGGGAGTGTGAGAAATAGTCCCAGCCTCCCCCAGGACTGAGCCCTGCCCCTCACACTCTGATTCTCTCTCCCTAGTGACTGTGACTCTGGATCCAGACACGGCTCATCCCCAGCTCATCCTATCTGAGGATCGGAAAAGTGTGAGAAGGGGATACACCCGGCAGGATCTGCCTGACAATCCTGAGCGATTTGACACTGAGCTCTGTGCTGGGATGTGTGGGATTCACCTGGGGGAGACATTGCTGGGAGGTGGAGCTGGGGGATGGGAGGCGCTGGGCTGTGGGGGTGGCCAGAGAGTCTGTGAGGAGGAAAGGCTGGATCAGTCATAACCCTGAGGGGGGGATCTGGGCTGTGCAGCGGTGGGGGCATCGGTTCCAGGCTCTCACCTTCCCTGAGATCCCCCTTCCCCTGAGCCGGGTCCCCAGAAGGATCTGGGTTTCTCTGGACTGTGAATGGGGGCAGGTGGCACTTTTTGATGCTGATAACGAGGCCCCGATCTTCACTTTCCCACCAGCCTCTTTCACCGGGCAGCGAATTCGTCCCTGGTTCTGGACAGGATCCTGGCCCAAACAGTGTAGCTGAGATGTGGGGTGGGGGTGGGGGGATTTTGATGTTGCACCCCATAATGCTTTACAGAAATGTGCTTATGAGTGCAAATGTGACATAACTGTAATATGCTTTATGCTAAAAATGCCATGTAACATATCTTTGCAAAGATTATGATCTACTGAATATATTCATCCTATTTGTATGCATGTGTCATTTTTATTTCTGAAGTTATGAGCGTTGGCTCTATGCTTGTATTTGAAGCATTTGCTGTGGAAAACACATAAGGGAGGTTTGGCCAACATATTCATAGATTCATAGATATTTAGGTCAGAAGGGACCATTATGATCATCTAGTCCGACCTCCTGCACAACGCAGGCCACAGAATCTCACCCACCCACTCCTGTGAAAAACCTCTCGCTTATGTCTGAGCTATTGAAGTCCTCAAATCGTGGTTTAAAGACTTCAAGGAGCAGAGAATCCTCCAGCAAGTGACCCGTGCCCCATGCTACAGAGGAAGGCGAAAAACCTCCAGGGCCTCTTCCAATCTGCCCTGGAGGAAAATTCCTTCCCAACCCCAAATATGGCGATCAGCTAAACCCTGAGCATATGGGCAAGATTCACCAGCCAGATACTACAGAAAATTCTTTCCTGGGTAACTCGGATCCCACCCCATCTAATATCCCATCACAGGCCATTGGGCCTATTTACCATGAATATTTAATTTCCAAAACCATGTTATCCCATCATACCATCTCCTCCATAAATTTATCGAGTTTAATCTTAATCTTATTGTGAAGGGACTATTCAAGTAATTGACTGACAATGGACCTTGGGAGACTCCAATACATGTCTGAGGAGCCTTCCTGGGAACGTTCAAGGTAGCATGCGAGCAATGCCTGCCAACTGAGTCATGCATGGACATGTGACTTGCCCATCTGACTCCCAGCTCCCTCTTGCTGTTGTAATTTTGCACAGAAGAACAAAGGGATTTCCTCCCACAAGATAGAGAATATAAAAGGCCCTGGAAGCCCCTCCATTTTGTCTTCAGATGGCTCAAGAGATGGCTTCTACACCCCAAAGAGATGCCTGAAAGCAACTGGAACAAAGGACAGTAACTACAGGGGTGGGAGTGATTGCTGGAACCAGGCCATAAACTACAGCTTTGGTCTGAAAAGGATTATACCAGAGATAACATCCAGGGTGAGAAGTTAGTAGCTGTAACTAGATCCTTAGTGTATTAAGTTAGCCTTGCGTATTTCGATTTATTTTACTTAGTAACTTACCTTGTTCTGTCTGTTATTACTTGAAACCATTTAAATCCTACCTTTTATACTTAATAAAATCATTTTTGTTTATTAATAAACCCAGAGTAAGTGATTAATACCTGGGGGAGAAAACAGCTGTGCATCTCTCTCTAACAGTGTTATAGAGGGTGGACAATTTATGAATGGACCTTGTATAAGCTTTATAAAGAGTAAAAATGATTTAATTGGGGTTTGGATCCCATTGGTAGCTGGGTGTCTGGGTGCTGGAGACAGGTACCCTGCTGAGCTGTTTTCAGTGAATTCTGCAGCTTTGGGGGCATGGCCCAGACCCTGGGTCTGTGTTGGGAGGCTAGCATGTCTGGCTCAACAAAGCAGGATTCTGGGGGGGCCAGGCTGGCAGGGAAAACTGGCTCAGAAGTAATTTTGGCACATCAGGTAACAGTCCCAACGGGGGCTCTGTGACCGAACCCATCACAGGGATATCCCCTTGAAATCAACCTCTCTAGTCTCACGCACACTTGTCTTTGTGACACTGGACGTTTCCTGTCTTCCTTCAGACTTTCTGCCATGCAATCTCTATGACCCTGGAGGGCCTGACAGGTGTCTGACCTGTCGAAGTATAGGAAGCAGGGGCAGCTTCTCTACCTCCTCCGATCTCATCGACCCACGGCTTTTGCCGCCCGTATGGCACTGTCCTCTATGGCGCAGGAGGACTGTGGGAATTCTGGCTCAGACAGTGCTCCTGAAACGTGGTGGGAATAGTTCAATGGGCATGAAAAAATGGGTGTCTCTAATCACAGTCATCCTAGTCTCTATGATACTGGAGGACTCTCATCTACCTAGCCTGGGACTCATCTGTATGACCTTGGAGGACACCTGTCTACCCAACTCCAATATCTAATCTCTTTGACACTCCCCCTCCCGCCCTGCAGCCCCAGGGATGGGAAGGAGGGGGTGTGAATAGCTCTGGAGCTGCAGGAGGAGCATAGGGGCCCTGAAGGGCACATGTGGGGGCTGCAGGATGAGAACTGTTGGAGGGTCAGGGACAGAAGTGATGTGGGGCTTGGGGCTGTAACTACTAGCGGGTCTGGGGGACAGGCAGATGTGGGGGTGGCAAGGACAGCAAATTAATTGTGATTTGGGAGGTTTGGGGAGAAGGTGGATCCTCTGCACCAGCCGGGAGCCTGGGAGATAGAGACCCAGTCCCAGGGACTGGGAAGTGTGACCTCCAGGCTACTGGGGAAGGGATGCTGTGGTGAGGAGGAGGGGTGGGGGGGATGTCATTTGGATGAAGGTGAGCTGGCTGCAGGGAGGAGAGAGGCAGGTACAGAGCAGCTTTAATCAGAAGGGAGAGTAGAAATCAAAGTGTCTGGGGGGGAATAAAGTAAAACAAGTGTAAATAGAGAAACCTGGGGAAAGGCATGGGGGGAACTAATGTGAAAAGAGTGAAAGCAAAACAATCCTGAAACCAGAAAACCTCTTTGGGGCAGAGGAGAGGAAGGGAAGAGCTCGGGGAGAAAACTGGAAACCTGTGTTGGAATGACTTGTGATAGGGAATAAAAGAGATTTAGGGGCAGACAGAGAAATAAATGGATGGAAAACAAGTGCTAGCTAAAATGATGTGAAAAACCGGGTGAAATAAAATAAAAGGGAGAAGGAAAGAAAACACGAGAGGGAGATCTATAAAATCTTTCTGAATGTGTGACTGTAACTCATTAGCAGGGGTGAAAGTAAGCAGAGGGACTTACTGGTACCCCGGGTCCCCCCTGGGCAAGGTGTGGGGGGTGGCTCTGGCCACCGGAAGGGGGGGCCTCGTGTGGACGGGGGGGCTGGGGATCAGGCTCCCCCAGGCAGCCCTTCATTGCCGCCACTGTGATTTGAAGGGCCACCCAAGGCCCCTGCCCCTTTTGGCCCCCCCATCAGGGGCCCTGCCGGACCCTACTGCAGGGCTGCCGACGCGGGGGAGCAAAAGTAGTAGCGCTTTAACGTTGGCTGGTACCGGCGGCCAGTTCTCACCAGCACGCCATAGCGGCCTGCACCAGCCACCTTCACCCCTGCTCATTAATTCCTACCCAGAGCTCATTTGCAATATTTCCACTTTAATGCCTTTCAGGACAATGCATCAAATTTTTGACTGTTTTTACCACATGGTCTGGTTATGAAAGTTCCCTCCCAGTCTCTTTAAGCCTGACATTTACTTAATGTAAATAAAGCATATAAAAATGTTTCCTTGTTTATATCCCTTTCATTTTCCAGCTGAGATTTTTGAAGATAGTCGTGGAATTTTTTTTTCTCCTGATGTGGTTGTGTCACCGAACACTAATGGGGATATGCATGTCTGTCACTCTGGGATTGCTTACAATGCAATGTAAGCCCAGGGTTACTGAGTCTGGAGTCAGCTGGCCCATGTTGGAGAACCCTGGGCTTGAGCATCGACACTGTTTCTTAACCCTACATAAAGACATTTCTAACCTAGGGTCAAACCTGGGGCTCTGGTGTCCACACTGCAGCATGTAGACCTGAGTCAAACCAACCTTACCCCAGATTCCCCAACACCCACCTGAAATGTGGCCGCTGTGGCCCTTTGACCATGTTTCAGGGTAGCAAAACTTCCCCGCCCACCCTGCTTGTTACAGGAAGTTTGAACAGCCCACCAACACAGACTGCCAAGGAGTGATTTGGTCTGTGTGTGCCCAGCTACCAGAGCCAGCAACATGGAGAAGGCACCTTTTGAAGAAGTCCTCTTGTTTGCGCTTTCACTCCTGCGTCAGAAAAAGGACAGAGCTTCCTTGAAGTGCTGGTGGATATTTCAGAGGAATTTTCTGACCCACCAAAGGTACCTGATGGACTGTATGATGGAGCAGGAGGAGAAGGAGTACCCTGGCATGGCAGAATCACACTGGCATATGCTGCTCAGTATAACTGGCATAGCTGCTGGTATTCCCTAGGTAGACTGGCACAGGGCCTCAAGCAGAGACTGGTGAGATCACATCATCCTGCAGACCTGGGATGCCCACCAGACAGTCCAGAGTTTAAGCAGGAAAAAAAGGTACTCTCCTTTAAAAAACAAACAGTTTGAAAGAAACAGAGAAAAAAGAAAATAACAAGCAGAAATAACAGTATTTAAAATACATGCTATATTTACAGTCAGGAAATGTGAGAATTACAAACAATTAAATGTAATAATCAGAACGCAGAGAAGAGAGTGTCCAAAATCTGTGAGAATAAGGCCCTAAAATAGCTTTTCTCATGAACAAAGGGATTGATTTAATAAGCCATCCAATAACACAATCACTTTCCATAATATTTAACAGTTTTATTCCCTCTCTCTTTACTTATCCCCTTTCCCTTTCTTTCTCTCTCCATTTCCTTCCAGCATCTCCCTCCCCAGAAAAGCCCCATGTTCCCCTTTCCAGTCTTCAGCTTCTCCTCTCCCTACCATAGGCGCCGACTTCTACTGGCGCCGGTGGGTGCTCGACCCCTCTCAGCCCCGGCCCCACCCCGACTCCACCCCAGCCCCGCCCCCTCCCGTCCCTATTCCAACCCCTTCCCCAAATCCCTGCCCCGGCTCCGCCTCCTCCCCTGAGCGCACCACGTTCCCACTCCTTCCCCTCCCTCCCGGAGCCGGCTACAGCTGTTTGGCGGTGGCAAGCGCTGGGAGGTAGGCGGAGGAGCGGGAACGCGGCGCCCTCAGGGAAGGGGGAGGAGGAGGAGATGGGGGAGCAGGGATGGGAGCTTGGCTGCTGGAGGGTGCAGAGCACTCACTAATTTTTCCCCATGGGTGCTCCAGCCCTGCAGCACCCACAGAGTCGGTGCCTATGCTCCCGTCAACCCCCCATCTCCTCTGTCTCCCCTCTCTAGGCCATAGCAGTGTGTTGTAACCCATCTGAGCTGTCCCTGGGACAATGACTAGTTCAGTCCATTTCTGGTCCACAACCAGAGTGAACCCTAGTGGGATATTGCTGACTCCACCTGACTCCACCTCCCCATCTCCAGGCCTCAGGGGCAGATTTTGAGCAGGACGCCAATGCCCACCCAGAAGAAGGGAAGGATTGTCTCCCCAGTGAAAGACGCTGACATGAAAGTAAAGATCAGGGTCTCATTACCAGTATCATAAAATGCCACCCACTCCGCTTCATAGTCCAGATAAACCCCAATCTTCTTAGGCCTCTCATTCAGGGGCATGGGAGTCTCAGGGGAGGTGAGAGCCCGGTACTGATCCCCACACCGCTCCACAGCCCAGATCCCCTGCTCAGGGTTAAATCTGATCCCTCCCTTCCTCCTCATAGACTCTCTGGCGACACCCACAGCCCAAAATCCCCCATCTCCCACCTCCACCTCCCAGTAATGTTTCCCCGAGGTGAACCTCTCGCAGCCCAGCAAACAGAAAGAATGGAATCTCTCTGGATTGTCCGGCACCTCCTGCCGTGCAATTCCACGCCTCACGCTTTTCCGATCCTCAGACACAACGAGCTGGGCGTTTGCCGTGTTTGGATCCATGGTCACATTCGCTGCAGTGGAGAGAGGGAGAATCAAGACGCTAAAGGCAGAGCCAGAGGTGCAGGAATGCGGGAATGGCCCCCCCACTCCCCACGGGCCTGGCCCCCCACTCCCCACAGGCCTGGCCCCCCCACTCCCCACGGGCCTGGCCCCCTGCCCCTTCTCCTCCCCCCAAAGGCCCGCCTCCTGGCCAGGCCAGAAGCTGGAGCCCGACCTGGGGAACCTCTGCAGCTGTGGGGAGTCGTGGACCCTCCCATGGCCCTGCCCCCCAGATGACCCCCCATCCAAGGCTGATGGAGGGTCCATGGCTCTTCGCAGCAGCTGCCCGGCTGTCGCTTACCATGGCCCGGTTGCCCCTCTTTGGCCCCCCAGGCCAGGCTGGAAGCTGGATCTGGGTCAGGGTAAGAGCCATGCGGGCAACTGTGGGGAGCTGCAGAGCTTCCACCTGCCTTGGTGGGGACCCAGGGGACGGGGACTTGGGCCAGGGGCTGCTCTCGCCCCTCTCCCCATCCCAGGTCCCAGCTTCTGGCTTGGCCAAGGGGGCAGGGCCTCCGGAGGAAGAGAAGGGGCAGGGGCAGGGGCAGGGCCATGGAGGGGGGTGTGGCCTCGTGCCCCCCCCCCCCGCCCATCAGTTTTAGGAAGAAGGATCCATCACCCCTGGACAGAGCTCATCTCTGGGGGAAGGTTTGATCTGCCCCAACTCCTTCCTCCAGGATTTGCCCAGCTCTGAATGGGGAGGAGCTCCAAGATCTCATCAGAGTGCAGGGCAGAGTCACAAACCCGAGCAGGAACAGGTCAGTGACAAGAGCAAAAGGTCATCTGAGCCAGGCCTGAGATGCAGACTCTTTCCTCTCCTGCAGATGCCTCTCCCTGGGACCAGAGACCCAGGAATGCTGGGGATTTTATTCCCGTTTCTTTCTCATAGACAGAACCCCTGCTGTGCTCCTCCTTCCTAATATTTAAAGTCAGATCACACCATAACATGATCTGATATACCCCTAACTTAAGTTCAAGGCCAGGTAGAAAGGGATAACAGCCAAGAGGCCATCTCTACTAGAGGGAAGCGATCCACAGGAAAAGGGAATTAGGACAGGTTGAAGAAGCAGAGAGATAGTTTAGCACAAACAGTGCTTAAAGTAGATTGAAACACAGAGGGCCGCTCTCACAACTAGAGTCGGTGACATTGTTAGGCCAAAACTTTTGTTGGTGAAAAATTCAGATTCAATAACACAAACATTTTCCAAATCCACGTCAGTTTGGCCAAATTGTTTGTTTAAGAGAAATAAAAATATTTTAAAAAAATCAGAATATTTTGTTTTGATATTTTAAAAACTACACATTTTAATTTCTTTGGTTGGGAACAATTTTTCATTTCAAAATTTCCCTTAATCTTATTTTTAAAAAAGCAAAAAAACTTTATAAATGCTTAAAATAAAACATTTTGTTTAAATCATTTTTTTAACTCTCTACAAATTTTCATTTCTGATCTGACCCAAAACAAATTTGTCTTCAATTTTTTGAAATTGCCAATGAACTGAAATATCCACTTTTCACCCAGGTCTCCTCATGACATTATCTAAGGAGGAAGGAGGAGATTATCTGTTTTCAGCAGAGGAGAGGAAACTTCTCTCCTATCCACCACACCCCGCACACTCTCTATCTTTTAACCATCCATGGACGTTACTCCAGTTCTCATTCGATGTAAGTCATTGCAGAGTGGTACCAATGTAGACGTAGCTCACTTCCAAGGTAAAAAGTTGGGGAAGCAGCTGTCCTTTGGCTACCCTACACTGCAGTGGCCACTGCAGAACTGACCTTACCATCACCTTCCTATGCTCAGTGGCTCTGGGGTCATCTCAGCTGGGAGTTACTTGACTCTTCAAATGCATGGGTTGAATTTGCAAGCCATGTTCCCCTAACAATCATGTTCTGATTATTGTTAGTGATATTCCTGTGTATGCGGTTTGGAGGGAAAGCAGGGCTTATAATGGAAGCTCACTTGCATCCTCAACTACAGAAGACATAGGTGGCCCACAGCTGATTCAGGTGTCTCTGGCTTGGCATCCAGGTGGAATGAAGAGGGATTGAGAAGGTGGTATCACTTTTTCCATTTGAAATTAAATGTAGGCCATCTCCCATCCCAAAGCTAGATCTGACTGAGAATTCTCACCTTGTGTGAGGTCCTGGCATGGCAAAGGATAAGGCCAATATCCCATTTCAGTGTTAGTATAGATAATGCTTGTTGTGAATGAGTCAGAATTTCATGGCTGTCATGAAATCTATGCAGCTATCAAAGTTTGTTCATGGTAGCAATGTGGACCAGTGAAACTCACTCTATAGATAAGGTCCCAGCTGAGTTTCCTTTAATAGCCCATTTTTGCCACGGTTACAATACTTATATTAGCTTCAAAATTGGCTGATGAGGTCTGGCTCTTAATATTATATAAATAAAGCTGAAAACAAACAAACAATCAACAACACAGCAGTCAGCAGGACAACCCTATATGAAGACCAGTGTCCAGCATCAAAATGTAGGGGATTAAAGTTTAAATTTGAAAGTAGTTAATATGGTTTATTCTCTTTGGCAATCTAAGCACTGAAGCTGGGGGAATTTTTTTTTTTTCTGAAAAATGTAGATTTGGACTGACTGAAAGATTTCACGAATTTGTATAAAATTCAGAGAATTCTTCTGGTAGGGAAAAAACTCTGAAAAAGTTGACACACTGCTTTTTCACATTTTTGAAACAAAACAGTTTGACTTTTTGGTTCAGAAAGATTTTTCTTTTTGAAATTTGCTTCAATTTTATTTTAAAAGATGTTTTAAACCTTTATAGATTAATCAGCCATTTCTGGCCAAAAGATTTGTTTCATTCAACCAGATTTTTTCAACTTTTCAGTTTGCCCAATTTCTTTAAAAAAAAAAATCATTTTGAGCCACCCTGAAAAGATTTTTTCATTTTATTTACAGTAGAACCTCAGAGTTACGAACACCCCAAAAATGGAGGTTTTTCATAATTCTGAAAAAATGTAATGGTTGTCCTTTCAAACGTTTACAATGTTCAGCTGACTTAATGCAGCTCTGAAATTTTACTGTGCAGAAGAAAAATGCTGCTGTCCCCCCCACCCCCACCCCCCTTTTTTTTAGTAGTTTATGTTTAACACAGCACTGAACTGTATTAGCTTTTTTATTTAATTTTATTTTATTGCCTGATCATGCACTTCCAGTTCCAAATGAGGTCTGTGGTTGACTCGTCAGTTCATAAACCTGGTGTTTGTAACTCTGAGGTTCTCCTGCATGTATTTGTTTTCAGTACAGCTGGCAAACTGAAGAATTGGCTATTCACACACCTCCACTAAGCATATCAAATGACTGCCATAGAATCAAACTTTAACAAAAAATGACAAACTAGTCTTTTCCCCTGAAGACAGAGCTCCCAGTATAACCTGATCACTAGGATGGCTGACAATAAAAAAGGACAGACAATTTCCATCAAATCATACATCAGGAATAAGGAGGACTGTGTGGGGAAGGGGATGTGTTCAGTGCTTAAATTTGTGCCAGGACATGCCAGCGTTGAGCCCTGTCATCTCTAGGCTTGGCAGTTTGTAGCCCTGGTACCTCTGGGCTTGCTGCATCAATTATGAATGTAAAAAAAACTGCTTGAGCCCTGGAACCTCTTTCATTACATGTTAAACACTGGATGTATATAAGAGTAGACCCATGGAGCAGCAGGGGAAACCCGTGTGGGAAGCGTTTGTGCATCTTTGTCTTCTTCTCCCAGAACTGTGCAAATAACTGATTTTTAGGTTCACACCAAAAATAAATTTAAAAAAATCATTTTGGGTCAACCAAAAATCTTAAAATGGGTTTGTTTTGGGTTGAATGACATATATTGTTTGACACAGAATAAAACATTTTGTTTCACTTTTGAGGGTTTTTAAACCTGAAAAAAAAATGAAGTAAAATTTGAAATGAAAAGTCTTTTTGAATAAAAAAATCGTAATATTTCACTTTGGACATTGCCAAAATGGAGACTGGGGGAAATTGGGCTTGGAGAGGAGAATAGGAGGAGATTTGGGTGGAAGGGAAGAAATCTTCTTTCATGTTGCAGGAAATGTCTGCAGGCAGGGAGAACCTTGTGGGTGATTTGTTGAGTTCAAACTCAATAGAAAAATCCTACCTTGAGCCCAGACTTAGCCTATCAGTTTTCAGGCTAAGAATCACCTTGCTTTTGTTCTGTTGATCTCTCTTCTCTTCCTTTGTTACTTCCTTGCTCATACATTTTCTTTCAG
This sequence comes from Eretmochelys imbricata, assembly GCF_965152235.1. Classification (NCBI taxonomy): domain Eukaryota; kingdom Metazoa; phylum Chordata; order Testudines; family Cheloniidae; genus Eretmochelys; species Eretmochelys imbricata. The sequence goes on along the minus strand of NC_135582.1, from coordinate 82,911,425 downwards.
GTATGTTTCCCCTTTTCTTCCCCTATCCTGACTCTCTCAGTCAGGTTCCTAATTCTCCTCTTCATAGCCTTTCCCTGATACATGATCCCTTCCCTTCAAATAGCTGCTTCTTTCTTCCTCATTCCCCAGGGCTCCCTTTCCTTCATTCTTTTCCAATGTTCTTCTTCCTTCATGCTGACCTCCCCCTTCTTCCTCTTTCTAACCTCCCTGCCCGAGGATAACCTTTACTCCCCTTCTTTCCTGTCTCTCTGGCTCTGTCAGGGAGGCTCATGCAGTTTACTGTGCAGGCCATGGCGTTCATGCATGAACAGAAAGAAAGGAGCACTAGATGCAAGATAGTCAGGGAAATGAAAAAAGTTCAGTGAATCATGCACGATGTCCTGAGAAACACTGGACATGTCTGAGCCATCTGCCCCACTGTATTCACAATTACTGAAAATGTAAATCAGTTTGCTAGATTCAGTGACATAATTTGACCCTCTGCTCTGGAAGTTAATTTTACAATATACTTAAGGAGCTAGGCTATGGTTCATCCATATATATATATTCAGGAGGAGACTAAGGATTTAGCCATTCTCTGGTTAGAGGCATCGCACTGTCAGGAATATACTGTTTATACATGTAATGCAATGGCCATAAGAATGACCAGACTGGGCTAGACCCAAGGTCCATCTAGCCCAGTGTCCTGTCTTCCGACAGCGGCCAGTGCCAGGTGCCCCAGAGGGAATGAACAGACAGGAATCATCCAGTGATCCATCCCCCGTCACCCAGTCCCAGCTTCTGGCAAAAAAAGAAATTAAGTGATTTGCCCAATGTCACACAGGAGACGGGATCTGAACTGAGGCCTTCAGAATTCTAGGTTAACACCCTAGCCGCTGGACTGTCCTTCCCCTATGAATGTGCAAAGAATAACATCAGGACAGCATCCCATTCAAGTACTACCTGAGCATGTATTATCCAGAAAAATGTTAATTCACTCCTCTCTGTGTTCCCAAAGGAAGATTCCCCAGCTCTACAGCTCACTTGGGGAACCGCCTTCACCATTCAAACTTCAACCAGAGAAACTATTGCGTTATTTCCTGTTTGTGTTTTGTGTTGTTTTAAACTATTTCTACCAAGAAAGGGAGCAAGGTTCTCTCAAGGAAGTGAAATTTGGACATTAACTAAATACAAACTTTACTTACTTGGACAAACTAGGGCTTTTCTCCATTCTGAAACCAAGCAAATCAAATAAAGGTGAGCACTCATGTGAATAAGTTCATTGTTAAGCTGAATCTGATTAATAAAAAAGGATGCATTACAGAAAAAAGAAGGGGGGAAAAAGCTTACCAAGTTCCCTTTGCAGTCCACCTAAATAATAATAATAGTAACAATAATTAAAACATCGGAAATAAAGACATTGTGGACGAGCTTTTCTCTCAAGAATAAATGAAGCCCGACTCCTTCATCAAAACCATCTCAGGCCAAGACTTTTTAATCAGTCTTTGGGAAACGATTCCCTTCCAAACCATGGATAAAGCACCTCTGAAATCTTCCAGTATCAATTATTCTAGCCCTAAGTGGGTTTAAAGGCCACATCCTATACCCAACCACTACACAGCGTGGGACAGGGGTTGTAGGCAGTGAAATTATGTAACTTGATGATCACTGTAGACAAACTCCTTACCTACAGATAGTGTTGTATCTTCATTTTAGTGTTAAATTGTTGTCTTGTATGTTATTATCTTGTTGTATCTGATCTGGGACTTTAGTACAAAGTCAAGGCCTGCGTGTGTGTGCTGGAGTTGGTACTCGCAGTGTTTCTATACATTTCTGTGATTCCATAAGGAAGTACTATAAAACTCCAGACTAGAGCTTGTCAAAACTCAGAACGTATGTCACACTGTTTCATTAGGTGGCTGAGAATCTGGACCAGCATATCTATTCAATACCCTTAGTTTTAATCACTATCTCACAATCTTTCTTGGTGACAAATCATTTGTTGTGTGTTTGAATTCAGCCTGCAGTTCCTGTCTGGGGAGAAAAGTAGATGGAAAATGTCACGAGAAGATGCAATCCATACAAAAATGAGAAAATATCACTTACTAATTTTTTCATTCAGTTCACCTTAAATAAAAAGAAAAGGAAAAGGCAATTAAAAATTCTCTTACAATGTTTGGAAATTTAAAGATCGCTTTTCATTATAGTCATTCAGCTCACGTACATAGGCCTTGAATTATTTCAGTGGAACTAATCACATACTTAAAGTTAACCATATGCAAGTGTGATGGCCACCATACTTTTTGATGCACCAGGCATTTAACTGGGGACCTCCAGAGCTAACAAAAAGACCAAATTGCTGTAGATTTAGCAAGGGTCTGTAGCAGACTCATATTGTATGTAGAGCAGTACGCAGGCAGGCCTGTAACACATTCACCAGTGGGTTGTATAATGCAGAAGGATCATGGCTGTTCATTGCTATTAGTATCTACCTTCCCATGGTATTCTAAAGACCTGAATCTACGCTGAAATCAGGGGGGCTGAATTCAACAGTTCACTCACATGGCTCCAAACTCAGGATCAGGAGCTAAGATTACAGGTCAACAATGCATTATAAACACCCAATCTGACCAGCACTCAGGCACATGCATAAAGTTACTCATGCATGTAAGTATTTTCAGGCTTGGACTCTTAGGCACTGATGATACAAAGAGTGAGGCTCGTACGTAATTTTAAGCATGTGAGCACTCCCATTGACTTCAACAAGGCCACCTGTGTGCTGAAAATGAAGCATAAGTTTAAGAACGTGTTGGCTCAGAGCTCCAATATAATTTTTTAAAGATTTACAGTTTTGCAGAGCAAAGTGTCTTTAGGTCTGATTATTAATTGTTGGAGCTGGTGGGAAAATAGCTTGTGTTTGTGGGGGGAGGGTAAGTGACAATTTGGTTGACATTTTCCCTGACCCTTTTTGGTCATTGGAAATAAAAATGATGATGATGGAAAATCAAAATTCAGAATATTTTGATTACTATTCCTCACAGCCCAGTACCCTTTGATTGCACTGGGAGTGGTGTGCGTGCAAGAAATGAAAGGTCAGACCTTAACATTATTATCAAAGTCTGGTTTTTATTCTGACATACCATTTTGTAGACAATGATTTATTACAAAGACCCCAATCCTGCAAATGACTGATCTGCTGTGCCCTCTGAATTGTGGCCAAAGTTAGTGCATTTGATTTTCAAATTGACATTATTCCTTTAATTAAAAACAACAACAATTTAACCGCGTACAACTTCATATGAGAGATTAGATTGGGAGAAAAATTGAACTTACTAATATTTTCAAGATGTGCCCCTAAAATAAAGCAAACAGAAATAAATACAAACTATTTAAGAGTTTTTTCAATGAACAAAGGTTTAAATATTTTTTCTCCATTTTATATTGATTCCTAGTGTCCAGATAATCATTAATTACATTTCTATCCATATTGTGGATTTTCTGGTTACAAGTGAAACTAAAAATTCAAAGGTTTACAGTTTTGAATTGTGTCTAGAAGTGGGGCCCAGTTCTGCTTCTGGGAGCCTGAGGCGTACAGAGATTGCAAGAGTAAGCCCTAAAATGATAACGGCTAACACCACATGAACAATTAATATTCATTCAGTTCTATAACTCAGTCTTTAGACTTTCTTCTTTCCTTATCCTTAATATGGATTGGTTTAACTTTCTTCTAATATGGCACATCTCTCCATTATATCCTTTCCCCTCCTTCTGTCACCAGAATTCCATCTCTCTCTTCCAAGGTGTAGCCACTTCTGCCACCACTGAGAACAGCCGAGCTCCATCCTCTTTGGAACCCCCCTTCAGGCAGTTGAAGGCTGCTATCAAATCCCCCCTCACTCTTCTCTTCTGCAGACTAAATAACCCCAGTTCTCTCAGCTGCTCCTTGTAAGTCACGTGCCCCAGCCCCCTAGTCATTTTTGTTGCCCTCCGCTGGACTCTCTCCAATTTGTCCACATCCTGGACACAGTACTCCAAATAACAATATCATAGCATCTGGGGACTAATGCTGATATGGCTGAGGTAGGGGAGACATTTATCATGCAATCTAGACCTTCATGTCATGTCTGCTTTCCTTATCCTTAATATGGATTGGTTTAACTTTCTTCTAATATGGCACATCTCTCCATTATATCCTTTCCCCTCCTTCTGTCACCATAGTTGCCACCCTATACCGGAAACCTACTGACTTCTATACCTACCTACATGCCTCCAGCTTTCATCCAGACCACAGCACACGATCCATTGTCTACAGCCAAGCCCTAAGATACAACCACGTTTGCTCCAACCCCTCAGACAGAGACAAACACCTACAAGATCTCTATCAAGCATTCTTACAACTACAATACCCACCTGCTGAAGTGAAGAAACAGATTGACAGGGCCAGAAGAGTACCCAAAAGTCACCTACTACAGGACAGGCCCAACAAAGAAAACAACAGAACGCTACTAGCCGTCACCTTCAGCCCCCAACTAAAACTTCTCCATCGCATCATCAAGGATCTACAACCTATCCTGAAGGACGACCCATCACTCTCACAGATCTTGGAAGACAGGCCAGCCCTTGCTTACAGACAGCCCCCCAACCTGAAGCAAATACTCACCAGCAACTACACACCACTCAACAGAACCACTAACCCAGGAACCTATCCTTGCAACAAAGCCCGTTGCCAACTGTGTCCACATATCTATTCAGGGGACACCATCACAGGGCCTAATAACATCAGCCACATGATCAGAGGCTCCTTCACCTGCACATCTACCAATGTGATATATGCCATCATGTGCCAGCAATGCCCCTTTGCCATGTACATTGGCCAAACTGGACAGTCTCTACGTAAAAGAATAAATGGACACAAATCAGACGTCAAGAATTATAACATTCACAAACCAGTCGGAGAACACTTCAATCTCTCTGGTCACTTGATTATAGATTGAAAGTCGCAATATTACAACAAAAAAACTTCAAAAACAGACTCCGAGAGACTGCTCAATTGGAATTAATTTGCAAACTGGACACCATTAAATTAGGCTTGAATAAAGACTGGGAGTGGATGTATCATTACACAAAGTAAAACTATTTCCCCGTGTTTATCCCCCCCCCCCATCCCACACTGTTCCTCACACATTCTTGTCAACTGCTGAAAATGGCCTATATTGATTATCACTGCAAAAGTTTTGTTCCCCCCTCACCCCCGCTGGTAATAGCTCACCTTAACTGATCGCTCTTATTACAGTGTGTATGGTAACACCCATTGTTTCATGTTCTCTGTGTATATAAAATTGTCATACTGTATTTTCCACTGCATGCATCCGATGAAGTGAGCTGGAGCTCACGAAAGCTTATGCTCAAATAAATTGGTTAGTCTCTAAGTCCTCCTTTTCTTTTTGTGAATACAGACTAACACGGCTGCTACTCTGAAACCTGTCATGTGAGTTGCTCAAAGGGACCAGGAAGCGGCTGATGTCTTCCCCAGCATGGGCAAGTCCCTAACAGGCTTTGAACTAGCATGGCCAGCTTCTGCACAGCCGCCCTGCAGCCCACCACAATGGGGCCACGCAACAAGTCAGAAGGGGGGTGGCTAGAAAGCACGGCCTGCTGGTAACATCTGCCTGGCGAGAAGCCATAGAGCAGCTGCAGCCAGGTGGTATGGATTAGAATAGCCCAGCGGCTGCTGTAATCAAAAGCTGGGCGAATAACAGGTTTCTCAGATCTCTGCAATTCCAAATAGTTGGCGGGGAAGGCGCATTTCAGGTTGAACCACAAAGATTTTTTATTTAGTTGTTCTCAGTGACTGAAAAGGTCAGTAAAAAATTAGTTCCAGGTTGACCAAGATACTTTGTTTGACCTGAAGTGAAACGCCTTGCTCTGATTTCAAGCATTTTCTTAAAAAAAATAAAATAAAGGAATTTTCAAAACAAAAAGTCATTTTGAATCAAAAACTCAATGTTGCATTTTGAAAACGTGAAACCAAAACATTTCAATCTCTTCAGATTTTTTACACCAAAACAATTTGGCAAATTCAACATGAATTCTCAAAACATTTTGATGTCACTGAATTTCCTCTTTTCCCCCCTAAAAATAAAATTGGTTAAAAAATTCCACCCCTCTAGTCTACTCGACAGTAAGGCTGGGGTCTGTGTCGAACTGGCCAGGGAGCCATTACTGAGTCCTCTCCATCTTCTGCTGCGGCCACTCTCAGTCAGCATGCTGAGGGTATGTCTACACTACCCACTGGATCGGCGGGCAGCGACCGATTTATTGCGTCTAGCCTAGGCGCGATAAATTGACCCCCGAGTCTCCCATCGACTCCAGAACTCCAGCGCCGTGAGCGGCAGCCGTCGACTCACCGCCGTGGAGACACCGCAGTGGGTAGATCTAAGTACGTCGACGTCAGCTCCGTTATTCACATAGCTGAAGTTGTGTAACTCAGATTGATCCCCCGCCCCCACCCGTGTAGACCAGGGTTGAGTCAGTACCCTGACTTCTAGTCACTTAAACATGTTCTCACATTGCCTTTTTACATCAGATCATTCACTGTATGTCTAATCTAAAGCTGCAGGAACTTTGAGGGTAGAAAAAAAAAATTATGTTATAATGGAAAGTAACACCCTACAAAAAAGTTTCAACTGCGGGAAATATAACTTACTAATTTCTTCATGGAGTTCACCTAAAAAGAGAGAGAAAGAAATCCACATAAATAATTAGAAGCTTGTAATATTTTATCTGAGTGCATCCAGATTTAGGCCTGATCCTGCAAACACTTATTCACGTGTAAGAGTCCCACTGAATTGCATAAAGTTACATATTGGCTTATGTCTTTGCAATATCTGGGTTCAATTGTCATTACATGGGATTTTTCTTTGCTGCCTAAAACTTCATGTTAGATATTTCATTAGAAGAAAAATAGAACTTACTGATATTTTCAAGGTGTTTCCCTAAAATAAAACAAAAACAAATACAAATGATATCATTAAATTATATTTTCATTCAAATTATTTAGGAACTTGCAGTGAATAAAAATTTCAAGGATTTTTTTTTCATTTTTTACATATCAAGATCATCAGCACTAACATTTTTCTTTCATGTTTCAGAGTAACAGCCGTGTTAGTCTGTATTCGCAAAAAGAAAAGGAGTACTTGTGGCACCTTAGAGACTAACCAATTTATTTGAGCATGAGCTTTCGTGAGCTACAGCTCACTTCATCAGATGCATACTGTGGAAAGTACAGAAGATCTTTTTATACACACAGACCATGAAAAAATGGGTGTTTACCACTACAAAAGGTTTTCTCTCCCCCCACCCCACTCTCCTGCTGGTAATAGCTTATCTAAAGTGATCATTGTAAGGAGAGTGATCACTTTAGATAAGCTATTACCAGCAGGAGAGTGGGGTGAGGGGAGAGAAGAATACAATGATCACTTTAGATAAGCTATTACCAGCAGGAGAGTGGGGTGGGGGGACAGAAAACCTTTTGTAGTGGTAAACACCCATTTTTTCATGGTTTGTGTGTATAAAAAGATCTTCTGTACTTTCCACAGTATGCATCTGATGAAGTGAGCTGTAGCTCACGAAAGCTCATGCTCAAATAAATTGGTTAGTCTCTAAGGTGCCACAAGTACTCCTTTTCATTTTTCTTTCATGTTGCTTTACACTTCTGGATTCACTACACATACAGATCGATCCTTTCAAAGGTTTAGAGCTCTGAATTATTTGTAGGATTCAGGCCAATTCTGCTTCACAGACCCTAATCTCCTGTTGGCTGCACTAGCAATCGAGAGTGCAAAGACTGCAGGATCAAATCCTAACATGGGAATAGTTTGTTGATATGACTTGAACCTTCAATATTTATTTGCTTCTCTAGCTAGGGAGGTTGTGAAATCTCTATCACTGGAGGTTTTTAAGAACAGATCAGACAGGCACCTTCAGGGATGGTCTAGGTATGCTTCACCCACATGTACCAAGGCAGGATGGGGGGAAGTGGCAGGACTAGAAGACCTCTTGAGGTCCCTTCCAATTCTGCATTTCTACAATTCTCTTGGTCTTTATTCGTGCTGTTGCTTTTACTATAAAGATTAAGGGTAGTATTTTCCTAGCTCTGTTCCCACTGAAGTTAGTAGGAGTTTCACCATTGACTTCAGTACGAGCAAATTTAGGCCAGTCCTGGGTGTTTTTGATAATGCCACCCTAATAGGTTTAGACGGTCCCTTGTCTGCCACAACGCTATTATGTTATGGCCCCAATTCAGGAAAGCACTTAAGCATGTGTTTCAAGATAAACACTTGCTTAGGTGCTACGTTGAATTGGGGCCTCGGCCTATAATCACTTGGATGCTACAGCGAACAATAAAACAGCGTCAGAGTTTCTATTGGAAACCTTTATTTCTGTTCCTTTTCATGTTTCTCCCATTGCCTTTTGGTGACCTTAGTGCATAGTGAACCCTGGGGAGGGAGGGGGATTGTGCTGGAGAATAGAGTTAAGATTCTTCATATGAGATGACTATGTACAAAAGGGAATACGAGGAAAAAGCTAACTTACCGATTTCTGCCTGCAATCTCCCTAAGGAAAGAAGAAAAAACAAAACAGATAAAAATAAATACAAATGTCGTGCTCCTGTCCAGGTGCCTACAGATATGAAAGACCGTTTTCATTACAAGCACAAAATTATTCTTTCTTATTACCGTATATGTCTCCCAGTAGGCACCCTCGGGTTACAGGTCAGACCTGTGTTAGTTGTGCCCAATTTTGCAAATCTTTATGCACCGGAAGAGCATTATTCATACATGTGATCCTGTGTGGGGCTGGGCTCTGGAAATTATTTTGGAAGGGTTACCGGTTTGATGGGTGCAAGACGGTTTTGTCTGCTCACTTGTTACTGATCTTTTTTCCATTTTTTGGGCATCCCAAACTCCTGTTCACTACTCTGGGAGTTCTGCACACAGAAGGAATGAAAAGTAGGCCTTGAAATCACTAATACTTTACTAACAATTTGAGGCTATGGCTTGTTTTCTACTTTTCTGGTTAATAGAATCAGAGCTGTCAGCAGCGGTGTAGCTCAGTGAATTGTTGATTTTTCTGTTCGGTGGCCAAACTGAACGTTGCCCCCACACACACACACACACACACACTTTTGTTGTTTCAGTTTGTTTTTTCCTTCACAAAATGAGAAATGAAAAAAACAAAACAGTTTGGTTGAACAAAATGTTTAGAATATCAATCTGAATGGCTATTTTGAAACAAAATATTGATTCAAATTGACACTCTCTAAATGAAATATTGATTTGAATTCACATTTTTGAAACAAACCATTTTACCATTTCTGAATTCTTAAGTGTTTTCAGTTGAAATTATTCAGTGAATTCAACCCAAATTTGCAAATAGTTTCAGTACCCTAAAAAACATATTTCAGTGAATTTACAATCCCTCCTCAAAAAAACAAAACAAAAAACCACCCCAGCCAAGCTGTACGCCTTATGCCGAAGATTACAACTTGGGCAACACATTCTAGCATTTTTATAACAATAATTAATAATGATGTGTCTGAGGCAGGGGACTGGATTTTCTGCTACTTTGTGGGCCCTTTTGACGTCTAGACTAAAAAGCAATTGGATGTCCCAAGCTGAAGGCTTCCCTGGTGTGATGGAGTCCCTAGCAGGCCCAGAGCTGGTGTACTCAACTTCTGAACCACCCCCTCAGCAGCCTCTGGGGAAGAAGGTGTGCTGGGGCTGGAAAATGACCAGAGTGACACAGATTATGTCTGTGCTGGGTCTGCAGGACTGGTCCCAGAGTCAGGGAGCCGTAACTTGCTCTTTTATGTCCTCCTCTGGCCACAGCTGAAAATGGGAGCCAGCACTTCTATTAGTTATTTATTATTTGCATTGGGTAGTTCAGAGGAGCTCCAGCCCTGGGTCAAGACCCCGTTGTGGTAGGGTGCTGTACAAACACAGAATAAAGACAGACGCTGTTCCAAAGAGTTGATTTGGGCTTGGATTTTCCAAGCAGGTTAAGTGTGTAAAGGACCCAAGTTTCATTGACATTCAGTGGAAAGTGGGTGCCTAACTGCCTTCGGATCTTTTGAAAATCCCAGACTTTACATTTATTCACAAAGCCTGGGGTGTCATGTCATTTCCCTACCGGTGACTGAAGCCTACAGTACTTACGAGGTCTTTGTCTACACTACGCAGCTTTTAGCGACACGACTGTCGGCAAAGCCCTGTCGCTAAAAGTCGGGCAGCGTAGCCGCTGTTTGTTGGCTCTTTTGCCGACAAAATACTCTCACCCCCAATGAGCAGCGTTCGCTTTGTTGGCAGGAGAGTGCTTCTGCCAACAACGTTCTGTTCACACTGGCACTTGTCATGGCAAAACTTTTGTCTTTTGGGGGGGGAAGGGGGTTAACACCTCTGAACAACAAAAGTTTTGTCGTTCAATTGCCAGTGTAGACACAGCCTAGGATGCAACTCCATACAAACCATTGCATTAGAGGAGGTTATAACTTACTAATTTCTTCTTGAAGATCACCTTGAAAAAAAAGGGAAAGAACTAGATCAGTAAATGAAAGCCTATCAAGAGCTTTGTTTCTCAAGGCTATGGATCTCAAGGTCAGCTTTCATTATAAGCACTCTAATTAATCTACTTTGACCCCAATCCCAAATGGGCAGTTGGCTGTAACCCTGTAAAGAGCCGCTGACTTGAACAGGACAACGAGACGAAAGCTCAGTACGTGTATAAGTCTCTGTACCCTGGGCGCCGGAATTACTGTCGATTTCCAGGGCACAATGCGCAGCAGTGAAGGTAGGTGTCTGCAGGATCAGGGCCTCTGGTCATATTTCCTTGGTAGGGCAGTAAGAGCAGATCTACACCACAGACGCCTGTTGGCATAGCGACGTCAGCCAGGCACGTGGGGAGACAGAGGCGCCGAGTTCCCGCGTTCCCTGGGTTGCTCGACCCCTGCCATGCCCCATGCTCCACCCCCACCAATCCCCACCCCTGCCCTGCCTCGTCCCACCCCGCTCCCCTGTCACATCTCTTCCCACCCTATTCTTCCCCCTCCCCCTGCCTCTTCCTGTCCCTGCGCCACTCCCTCCCCGCAGCCCCTCCTGCACGCCGCTGAACAGCTGACCCCAGCAAGTGGGAGGCACTGGGGGAAGGCGGGGGGGGTGCTGATCGGGGAGCTGCTGGTGGGTGCTGAGCATCCACGATTTTTTTCCATGGGTGCACCAGCCCCAGAGCACCCACGGAGTTGCCACCTAGGTGGGGAGGCATGGGTGGTAAGTGACTCCCACATTTGGGGAGGCTAAGCCTGAGAGCTGGAAGCTCCCGAGAGATGGGAGGGGCCACCGGCACCTGGACTGTGGCCACGACCCCTGCCCCCCCGAGCCCAGGCTGCTCAGCCTCCTTCCCCCGAGGCCCTGCCTATACTCCACCCCCACTCCACCCCAGGCCCTGCTCCCACCACCCACACCTCTGCACCCGAGGGGTCCTGCCACCCGTGCTGCTCTGCCCCCTCACCCAAGGGCCCCCGTCCTGTCACCGGTGTCTCTCTGCCTCTCTGGGGGTGAAGAGTCGCAAGAGGGTGGCGGGGGGAATCAGGGGACAGGGGTGGAGAAGCGCGAGAAGCAGGTAGTGGGGCCTGGGGAAAGGGGTGGGGATGTGGGGGAAGGGGGAGAGAGGTGTGAGAGGCAGGGGTGGGGGGTGCCGGGGAAGGGACAGAGAAGTGTGAGAGGCAGGTGGGGAATGTGGGGGAAGTGGTGAAGAGTCACAAAAGGCAGGTGAGGGGGCCACAGGAGAAAGGGGTGGAGAAGCATGAGTGGTGGGTGGAGGGGCCATGGGGTAAGAGGCAGGGCAGGAAGAGGAGCAGTGTGGGTAGGGGGTCATGGGGGAATGCAGGAGTGGGGTCTCAGGGTGGAGTGTGGGCAGGGCCATGGGCCAGGGCCCTTTCAGGGGCAATGCTCCAAAGGCAGCCAGGCAGCGGGGCAGCTCCAAAGAGGGGTGCCCTGCATCCTGTTTGGGAAGGCTTTAGCCTCCCCTGGCCTATTATACCCACTGCCGTTGTGGGGTGGTGTGATCCCTGGCTGACAGGGCTGTGCTGTGGAGATCCAGTTATAACGGCAAACCGTGCCATGACCGATATCGCTTGTTTCGCTCGTGGGGGTGGCTTTACTATATCATACAAAGCACGGCTTTGCTGGCACAGGCCCCATCCGCACTTTCCCCCTGTGATCTACTGGGATTCCTAGACCCGGAAAGTGCTTCTGATGTAGACAAATCCTTGCAGGTGAAAAGTGCGTTATGGTTTCCCGGGCCTGAAAACACTTAGGCATGTAAGAAAAATTTCTCACGAACACAAGTGTCTGAAGGACTGGAGCGTTACCGTCAAAGGTTTACCGTTTGGAACGGTGCAATATGTTTAGGCCCGATCACTAATTACTACTAGAGAGGCAGTGTGACCCAGCAGACACAGTGCGGGGACTCAGGTGACATGAGTTCTAATCATGGTTCTGCCACTGGCCTGCTGGGAGACCTGGGCATGTTAGTTGCCCCTTCTGTGCCTCAGTTTCATGATCATGATCTCTAAAGTGCTTTGAGATCTACCAATGAAATTTCTTTACAGAAGAGCTCGGTATTATTACTGCTTACTAGTCTTTGTAAACCTTCATTCTTTGGGAACCTCCTCCTCCCTTCAAGCTTCAGAGGGGGAGCCGTGTTAGTCTGGATCTGTAAAAGTGGCAAAGCGTCCTGTGGCACCTTACAGACTATCAGATGAACTGGAGCATAAGCTTTCGTGGGAAGTGGGTGTTCACCCACGAAAGCTCATACTCCAGTACGTCTGACAGTCTGTAAGGTGCCACAGGACGCTTTGCTGCTACTCCCTTCAGTTTCACCGGGAGTATGAGCTATTCAGGAATGAGGGAAAGTCAGTCCTTCAAAGTATTTTAAAATCCTGGTTGCATTATGACTTCCCATAACATAGCGTGGGGATTACTGTTAATAAATTATTGACGTTACCTGTGATTTTTCAGTTGACCTTGTCCCTTAAATTAAAAACTTAACTGCGCACAACTTCACATATGAGGTGATATTGGAGGAAGGGAATGAAACTTACTTATATTTTCAAGAAGTTTCCCTAAAATAAAACAAATGGATAAATACATTATTTAAGATTTTTTTCACTGAATGGAGATATTAAGGAGTTTTCCATTTTATTTTGATTTACAGTTTCAAGAAAACCATTACTCAAATTAGAACTTCCACCACTGCAACAGACTACCAAGGGAAGTGATGGATTCTCCATCTCTTGATGTCTTCAGACCAAGACGGGATGTCTTTCTGAAAGATCTGCTGAACACAGAGCACTGGACTCAATACTGGGGTAACTGGGTGAAATACTCTGGTTTGTGTCATGCAGGAGGTCAGACTAGATGATCTGATGGTCCCTTCCAGCCTTAAATCTATGAATGAATTACATTTGGATTCATGATACAAAGTGGGTGAGGTAATGTCTTTTATTAGAACAACCTCTGTTGGTGAGAGAGACAAGATTTCGAGCCACACAGACCTCTTCTTCAGATCTAGGAAAGGTAATCTGAGCTCATAGCTAAAGGCAAGGTGGAACAGATTAGTTAGCATATATTGTAAGGGACCATTCAAGGTAGTGTCCCATTAACACCTGTAGTCATAGGACAAAAAGAAAGGGTTAGTGAGTTACGGATTGTTGTAATAAGCCCAAATCCAGAGTCTCTGTTCAGTCCATGATTTTTAGTATCTAGCAGAGTGATGAAAGCCTTTTGAAAGTGGTGTGCAGGTTTCCTTTGAGGATAAGGACTGAGAGGTCAGATATAGAATGATTATTTTGGGAAAAATGTTCACCCACAGGTGACAGGGTGTTTTGTCTTTTATCAGTTTCCTGAGAGTTCATCTGAGGGCTTGTCTACACGACACAGCTTTTAGCGACACGGCCATGTCGCTAAAAGTCTGGCAGTGTGAATGCTTTTTGTAGGCACTTTTTCCGACAAAATACTTCCACCCCCTATGAGCGTCTTTCGGGGTGGGGGTGGGGGGCTTTTTTAAGCACCTGTGAACTACAAAAGTTTTGTCGTTCAATTGGCAGTGTAGACAAAGCCTAGGAGTGTAGCGATTGCCTGGCGTCCCCCGCAAAGGGCACAGCTACGCTCGCGTTCACAGCAGCGCAGCTGCACGTATGCCGCTGTAAGCGCGCTAATGGAACTGTTGTCAGACGATGGGAGAGACCTCTCCCTTCAGCTTAACTCCACCAGTCCCCGCGAGCAGCAGACGCTGAGTCAGCAGGACAAGCTCTCTCGCTGACATAGCACTGACTGTCCACACCAGCCCCTATGTCAGTGTAGCGTATGTTGCCAGTATACGTTGTGGTGCAGACATAGACCTAGGTGTTGGGGCATTTAGTGCACAAGTTGTTGTGATAGGCCTGTGTAGGATTCATGGGGGGTTGATCACGGTAGCAATGGAGATACGGCTGCAGGTTTTGCATCTGCTCCGGTAGGGTCTGGTGCTGCTTTGACTTGGTGTGTCCTGGTCTGTGTGGAGCTTTGTTCTGATGATGGGCTTGGAGAGACTGGGGAGGTTGTCTGAAGGCCAGAAGTGGGGTTTAGGAAAGATTTATTTCAGGATGGGGTCCCTCTTCAGTATGGATTGTAGGTGTTTGATACCCCATCTGGGTTCCAGTGTGGGGTGGTAGGTGGCAACTAGGCTGAGTTTTCATTCATGCTTGTGCATTCACTACGATTAGCTATCAAACAAATGAATACTTTCAGACATTTACAGGTCTGAATTACCTGTAGGATTCACACCAAATCTGCTTTTTCACGTACCCTAAACTCCTGTTGGCTTCACTAGCAGCATAGAGTGTGCAAAGACTGCAGGGTCAGCTCCTACAATGCTAATAGTTGGCTAACATGACTTGAGCCTCTCATAGTTACTTGGTTCTGTACCTGAATCTTTAGCTGTTCTTCTGTCTTTACTATAAAGATTATGAGTAGGGTTGCCCTAGCTCTGCTCCCGCTGAAGTTAGTCAGTCGTGAAACTCCCATTCAGTCAGAGCAAAGCAATGGGTGCTTTTGAAAATAAAAGTAGGACAGGGTTAGATTTCTTGTCTTCTGTGTCACAGGCCTGTAGCAGATCAGTGGTGTCAATTCAGAAAAGCGTTTAGACACATGCTTGGGTCCAGGCACATCGAAGTCAATGGGAATGCACATGCACTTAACTTTAAAAACTATCAGAGCTTTTTTGAATCAGATTATATCGTCATTTAATATTCATTTGATTCTGTAACTGAATCTTTATCCATTCTGCTCTCCTTCCCATCAAGATTAATAAGCTTAGCTTTGTGTTTCTATTTACTTATTGTTGGATAAAGACACCAAGACAGAAGCTCTAATTTTAACTGATATAAAAACCTGACACCATAGAAGCAATGAAAAAGAACATTCAACAGGAAAGGAAGCCAACATGGGCAGCCAGCAGCTACAAAAAGCTCTTTCCATCCCCATCATCCTGGGGACACACCCTCTTTATAACAGGCCAGACTGCCCCTTTCAGGGCCAGAGGGGCCAGGGACCAGACAGCCCTATTCCTGGGAGAAGCCCAATAGGCAGGTCCTGGGAATCATCAGACCCACTGAGCAGCATCAAGTGACTGGGTCTGAGATATTGATGAGGGCCCCAGCTCCATTAGGGAGCCTGGGACCAGGAGAATACTGTCCTGTAACTACACTCTAGACATCAGGAAGTGCAGCAGAGGATGCTAACAGGGTGGAGGCACCCACATGACAGATTTACATCAAGACCAGCCAGCCATGGTTGATGGGTCATTAAGGAGAATGAACTCTGCCAGTGGGCATCTCCAGAGGATGTTGCAGAGAGCATATGGACAATGGAGGCCCAGTGACTCAGCGGGACATGGAAGACATGTGATCCCTGACTCCATGTTTGTGCCAGTAACTTTCCATGCATACAGGCTGAGGGTATAAAAGTGGAGACGGTGACATAATTTCTTTGCCTCTTTCCTGTTCCACATTTCTGGACTACAATTTCTAACAAAGAAGAGCTTTGAACAATGGACTGAGGACCCCAGTATTTGGGATGAACCAAAGATCTATTGCAAGCTAGCAGATTTAACATCACTGCTATTATCCTGACCTACAGACTCTGAAACCAGCTGCAAAGTATCTGATTCATTTTAATCTCATAGAATCATAGAATCATAGAATATCAGGGTTGGAAGGGACCCCTGAAGGTCATCTAGACCAACCCCCTGCTCGAAGCAGGACCAATTCCCAGTTAAATCATCCCAACTCTCTTCCTTTTCAAAGCTATTAATAAACCTTTAGTTTTTAGTTACTAAAGGATTGGCTATCAGTGTGATTTTAGGGTAAGATCTGGAAGAGCCTAATATATGTGATTTCTGGTTTTAATAATCACGTATCACAGAAGTCTGGTTTGTCTGGGTGATGGAGCTCTTGCCGTGTCCCATATCAGGCAGTGGGACACAGACTATTGCAGACCAAGGAGGGGAGCAAGTTTCAGAGCTCTCACAGAGAATGCTCTGCCAGTTGCCTTCTCCCCACCCTATAGGTGTCTAAATCCCTTAGGCACTCAAGCTTCTGCCTTTGGGCATGCACACAACTGCCTAAGTCCTGGTGGCACAAAGGTGCTTGGGGAGATACTCTGGCTAGGCATTCCCCTGTCTAGCCTGGGGGACCTGATCCAGTAGGCATGCCCAGACCACACATCACACAAAAAAAAGGTGTGAGCAACCAGATCAGGAAGAGTGAGAGAAAGTGAGTGTCTCTGCATCTGTCCCAGAATACCCAGTTGCTAGGGCACTCACCTAGGGTGTGGGAGACCCAAGTTCAAGTCCCTGCTCCTAATCAGGCAGAACAGGGATTTGGAAAGAAGCTCTCCCACAGCCCAGGTGACTGCTTTAACCACTGAGCTCCAAGGGACCGAAGCAAGTTGAAGGGGAGAGGACTGCTGCCCAGAAGAACTGGAGGGAATTTATACCTCCTGCAGCCCCAGAGAAGCCCTCTTTCACCTGCACTGGAATGGCAGCACCCACCCAATTGGAAAAAGGACAGGGTTTCTTCATGACGTGGTGTGAGCATTATGGATATGGTGAGATGGGGGGGCTCTCTCTCACTGTCTGGAGTTAGGAATTGCAATACTTAAGTCTCTTTTAAGACCTAGACCTTGGTGAGTAGATTAAAACAAATCAAAAGGATACAAATGTGCACAGAAGATTATACTAAGAAGAATGTAACTTACGTTTTTCAGCCTGGATCTTCCCTAAGGAAAGAAGATAGATAAAGCAGAGTAAAAAAGAAATATCACAAGAATGAGTTTCTGTTTGAGCGCATACCGAGTGAAAGGACAGGTTTTATTCTAAGCATTCTAATAATTTACATAGCTATTATGCTTGGCAGAATTCCATTTTTTAAAATCTTGATGGATAATATTTATTTTAAGCTTTTTATATTTATCTATCTATCTGAATTCCTACAGTTGAGGGAACTTTGGGTGGTGGTGGTGGTGTCAGACAATGATTTGAGGACACTAGACATGAGATTGAGAAAGGTAAATCTTTATAACCATTAAAACCCAAATTCTCAGCCTTGCATGTCCAAATATACAAAGTAAAGATCCTTAAATCAAACCCTAAATTCTCAAGCAGCATTTTTATTACTTTGCCTACCTGTAAACTTCTATTGTCTATGGAAATCTTCTTTGTTCAGTTTGTACATGTATGGCAAAATCAACATTGACCAACACTACCAATTAGAACCTTATCCTTCCAAGCTCAATTACTGTATCTCTTTAGTCGTAGTAACTTATTATAGTTAGACTTTCCCAGTGAGTACCCTATGATTATTTGTCAATGTGCTTTACATGTATGGCCAGTCCTGAAAATGTATATGGGAGTGAAGTTACTCATCTGCTTGAGGGCTGACCTATACAGAACTGTAGAACTGGATGGGAAACAGTTTTCTTGCCCCTCGAAACATCTCAAGAACTACGGACTTGTTCAGCAGATCATGTTTCGTGAGACCACTCCCAAATATATTTGAGCAAACTGTATGTCAGTTATTGTTCAAATGCAACTGGCTACCCCCCCCCCCCCACTGTATTCTTATAATTAAAACTATGAATAATTTAAAAAAAAAGTATTTTCAAGACGTCAACTTTTCTTCCCAGCTCAAATCAAGACAAAAAAAGTCAAAAAATCCCCTGAACTTCCACAAACTGAAAAACAGAACTTTATTCCAGTTCATGTCAATCAATGTGCTGTTTCAATAATTTGACCATGACCGGCTAACTCCTGTTAAAAATACAACCTGCTTGGTCTTCATCAGGTATTTTACTCTGGTTAGCTAACACATGCAAGTACCAATGTTAGCATCTTGTTTTCCCAGTGAAAATGCACACTTAGGCATCTTAGAAAATCTCGCTCTGTCAACACTGACCCAGCAAATGTTTGTGCACATGTGTAGGTCCATGCATAAGAGTTTGCTGGACAGCGGCATAAGGTATTGAAATGTGTCCTGCCTGCCAGGGATGCTGAGCACAAAGCTCAACGGGAGTCTGTCTGAGCGATGGGTGAACATCGAGGCATTCCTCTCTCTATGGATTTAGGTGCCTAACTTCAGGCTACTATGGGTACACACCTACATTGCACACTCCCTACAGCAGCGTGCAGAGTACAAACCCTGCATGCCCCCCTCGCATGGGGACAAATAGCTGTGTAGATGGTGAGTCACTGCTTAAGAGCGTAGAGCACAGACATGCCTGAACCTGACGGCTATGCACCCAAACAATTCTTCCCCCACCTACACAGCTGTTTTTAGCAATGTAGTGTCCTGCTGCCACCCTGCTTCCGGAGCCTTTCCTCACTGCCTCCCCCAGGCCAGAGTTTTTCACTGACTCATACCACATTGCAGTGTGGACACTGCCTGCTTTTCACTATGGCCTTGTCTACACTACCATGGTAAATTGACCTAAGTTACACTACTCCAGCTTCGTGAATAACATAGCTGGAGTCAATGTAGTTTAGGTTGACTTACTGCCGTGTCTGCACTGCCCTGCGTCGACAGGAGACGCTCTCCAATCGAGTTACATTAATCTTCTCCTTCCAGTGGAGTACTGAAGTCGACCAGAGAACAAATCTGCGGTTAATTTAGTGGGTCTTCACCTGCTAAATCGACCCCCGCTGCATCGATTGCAGCAGCGTCGATCCCTGGTAAGTGTAGACATGGCTTATTATACGTAGCTACCCACACGCAACATGTCACTTCAAGTGGTGTGAAATCTAGACAGCCTATGTGTGGTTCATCAATCCTTATTTGCTCTGTCCCATCTCTACCCTGTGGCATTGGGATTGTGGTGATAAGGATTTGGTAGGGTTATGGAGCTACATTTTCAGAAAGTGTACCCCCTCTGCAAATCAAGCCAGTCCAGGAGATTTCAAGTTTGGCACCCAAAAACTAAGGTATCCAAAGTCACTACTTGTAGTCATATTTGAAAATGTGGGCAACATTTCTATTCGCTTTAGGCCATGAAATGATGTCTGCCTGGACTCTCAAACATTATTTAAAATAAATTATATTAAACAATCAAATTAAAACACTGACAGACACACACAGGTATGATGTAGTGAAGAAGAGGGAATAACTTACCAATTTTTGCACGAAGGTTTCCTAAAACAAAACAAACCAGTGTAAGTTAGTATAGATTACTTAGGCTCTTCAGTTTCAGTAAATACATATCTAAAGAAAAGTCTTCATAGCCTCATGATATAGTTTCATTCTGTTTTATCCTATTAAATATTCTTAATGATTCCACTGTGGCTGTAAAGTGGCATAAAGAAGCTATGATACTAGAATAATAACATTTTACACACATTTTGCATTCACTTTCATCGTCAAGGCAAATCCACTCAGGTGTAAATCATGAAGAAACCTTGAACATCAAGAATGCCACATAAATCATTCTGGAGAAAGATGTGCGCGCCTCAAAGAATGAAAACAAATTAATATCTCGATAACATGACGTGCATTTAGAGCCAGATATTTAAAGATATTTAGATGCCAAACTCCCATTGATTTTCATGGGATTCAGGCACCTAAATACTTCCAAATATCTGACCCTTAGTGTTTCTTTCATAAGAACTGCATCTTGTCAGCAGTTCTCCATCTGTTTAACACCTCTTCAACTCCGAAAGCGTTCAGTTTCCCCTTCATATCTTTGCATTACACGAGTTTACTGATGCAGAAATCAGGGTTGAAGCGTGTATCTATACACAAACCCTACTTATAACGACTTATAACTTTCTCAAGTTGTCTTTTGTCATGAACTATCTCATGCTTGGTATCCGCTCCCACACAATATTGTTGTTGTAGAAAGTTCAATGAATACTTCTTCAAATATTTTGTTTTCTATTAAGATTTTTTTCACAAAAGTAGGTATTTAATCATCAAATAGCCCTTGCGTATAACACATCACACACCTGGTGTATCAGCATTACCAACGCCAAGTTTTCAAATAGCCTGACTCAGGCCTCTACTCATGGGATTAGATTAAAAAGTGAGATTTAAATAAATGTTGTGTTCTTATTTGTCTACTGGGGTTTGAGCTGCTCGTAACCACGTTCATCTGGGAGGCCGCAGAACCCCCATCACTGGAGGTTTTTAAAAACCAGTTAGACAAACAAGTCAGGGATGCTCTTATTTAGTCCTACCACAGAGTGTGGGGATGAAGTAGGTGACGTCTCAAAGTCCCTTCCAGTCTTACATTTTTATCATTCTATGGCTTTGACCTTTTCTCCTCAACCATAACTGTTGGTATCAGACATTTTTTTTTTTAAAGAAAGTTGAGATTCTCTCACAAACAAATTTTTCCAGTTGCTGCAGCTTTGAGTGGGAGAAATGAGCGAGAGACTTGCACTAAAATTGTGAGAACTGGCAACCCCGTTAGTGTGGTGTTCAGTGATCACTCAGGCCCAAATCCACAATGAGACTTATGTGCTTGAAAGCCCCTCGTCCCCCTGGCCATTTTGTGTGGCATTGGGTCTACTCTGCCATTGTACTTGCAAGAAATGGCTCAATGCAGGAGAGGGGTTCATAGAGAGACACCTCTCTCCAGCCCAAATTGAGGTGCCAAACTCAGAGATGGGGCAGGACTCAGACCACACCCCTCTCCTTGGCATCTGCCACTGGCTAGTTTAGGTGGCTCCCTGCCTGGCGTTCTGGCTTTTGTGGCTCCCATTCTTAGGTGCCTCTCTCCCCCCAGTCATTGACTAGGGAGCCTAACTCGGGGTTTGTGGATCACAGTGCTGTGCAAGTGATTTTCTGGGTGCCAGAACATTAGCCATTGTGATGCTCAGCATTTTAACACTTCAGTCTATTTGTGGATCCAGGCCTTAGTGCCTCAGCAGAGCAAGAGGGAGGCTGGGAGGAATTACAGTGTTCTCCAGTCTGTTCCTGGGGCAGCGCCCTTTGTCAGAGCAAATTACAGAGTTACAATCTGTCCTGAATTCTGTAAATCACCAGGAACACGATCTATGCAGGGCTCTATGTTAAGTAAACGGTGAAGCATCAGGTCTCATTAGAGCCAGCCAGGAACTGGGAGAGGGGTATGAAAAGGTGAACAAATGGTACTAGAGGCTCTCTTTGGAGGGGAAGGAGGAGGATTTGGGCTAACAAATGAAGATTGCTATTTGGATAACATGTCATTATTAGGGCCAGACCTCAAATAAATTAGTGGCACAATTAACTAACCAATTTCCATGCACAGCTAATGTGATCGCACATGTTTATCAGGATAACCACATGTTCATATTAAAAGCATAATGCTGCACCATGGTTATAGCCCTGATTCTGCAAAACCCTTCAGCACATGCTTAATCATGTGTGTAATCACATCCCGATTCAGCTGAGCCTGGTCCTACATCATTATTATTTTCCCCCCTCCTTTCCTCACCTGCTGCACTTTCCGTGCCGGTCTCTTTCATCCTTTCTATGCTGTTCTGTCCTAGTCATTCCTGTCTTGTCCATTTACCAGTATCTTTTCTACAGAGGAAATCTTTTTTTTCCCTCTTATCACATTGTATTCGCCTCTTTAGGCCTTTACCTCTTAATGTGAAGAGAAAAGCAGCAACGCCTAACAAAGCAAAGGAGATAACCAGGAACACGTACAGAGCCACCATCCAGGGAGACACCCTTGGAAAAAAAGGTTCTGAAAAACAAAACCCCAGAGAGATGCGGCAGTTTGGAAAATAAAATACTTGTATCTCAGAAAAATACATCCCAGCAAGATTTATGAGATAAGGGTGTAAATACTCTTGTCTGAGCAACAGAAAATACCAGAATCCGATTTTAAACATTGTTTCAGCTACATAATTTCAACAGAGTAGGGAGGGAAGAAAGTGCATCAAACAAAGGGAAGTGAGGATCCCATATTTCTAATGTGGAAACCATCTAGAAGAAAGAGTGGGGGAGGGGAATATGAAAGTGTCACAAAGCAGAAGTGAAGGGGGGCGGGATGTATTTGTCTATTTCTCAATATACTTTAGAAATAATCCCTGCTTGTGGAGAAAAAAAAATCAGCATTAACTGAAGTAATAGCTAAACTTAGACCATGTACAAGTTAGTGATCAGAGTGCAATGGTGATTGTAAGAATTTGAAACACATAACACACACACCCACACCCGTATTCGTGTAAAAAAATACTAAAGACAGCAAAGAAATTAATGGAATAGGAGCTATTTCTGTATCCATCAGCCAAACCCAGGTTCCACCTTCGAGGAGAGTATAGGAAGGGGAGCTGCAGCTCCTTTCATTTCTCCATTAAAGGATTGGTTTAATTAATACACATAGGAAGAGATCTGGTACTGGGCTTATCAAATTCACCAACCCCCCCCCCCCCAAATTTTTAAACTTAAAGTCAATGAAGTTGAGAACATTAAAGTTAACACAAATAACTAGACCTGTACAAGTGACAGACTTTTCAGTTTGCTCTCAGTTCTGGGGGAAAAAAATCATTTTGGGCCAATCTGAAAACGATTTACAGAAATTCTGATGAACCAAAAAGTAAAAACTCATTTTAATTTTGAACGTTTTTCTTTAAATTTTTGCCCTTTTGAAGAATAAAATTGGAGGCAATTTGAAAAGGAAAGTCATTTCAACTTGAAAAATCAAAATGTTTCAAAAATGTCAAAACAACATCTTGTCTTTTGGGGGGTGTTTTGTCGATGAACAGTTGAGTGAAGCTGACATGATTTTTTTTTTTTTTGAATCTGCATTTTTGCTTGGAAAAAAAGTTTTGGACAAAAAATGCACCCCAGCTCTATAGGTAACTTCAAAAAGTGTATTAAAGTTCGGTTCAGCTTTTCACTTCGGGCTTGGTCCTGCCAGGTATTAAGCAGTGCGGCACTGAATAGCATGTAAGTGTAACCCCATTGACTTCCTGGACCCAGTCAACCTCTTTGGTTTGTATAAAGGATCCAACCTTAATTACAGTCTTAGCAACGTGAGCAAATGTTGAGGGTTGGAATACGTGCCCAGGTTCGGTGTGCAGTGTGTTACCTGTTTGCAGGGTGAGCATGTAGCTGTGAACAGGAATTTGCATTATAACAGGGGGGAGATCCATGTGGTGTGCCCAGTGTGTTTCCTTATCTGTTGCAGGCAGAAATTCCTTGCAATGTCTGTCACTGTCAATAGAGTTATGATCCACAGACATAACTTGTGTTTCTTTTTGTCCCTTCTGCCCTCTGTGTATGGGCTGGAGACCTACTTCACTGGCAGTCACTCTACCAACGTAGGTCAGAGTTCCTCACCATCCAGACACAGACAACGTATGGATATGTGACCAATCCACTCTGCACTAGCTGCAGAGGCTGCAGATTTCTGTGCATCTCATTCAGCGAACAAGATGCAATGGTTGGAAGTTGAAAGTAGACAAATTCAGACTAGAAATGAGGCCCACATTTTTAACAGCAGGGATTATTAACCATTGGCACAATTTACCAAGGGTGCGGGGTGGATTCTGTATCACTGGAAATCAAGATTGGATGGCTTCCCCCCAACCCCCCTACAAGATATGCTCTAGTTCCAACAGGAATTAAGTCAGGGAAATCCTGTGGCCTGTGTTCCGCGGGAGTCAGACTCGATCAGGGGTTCTCAGACTTTTGTACTGGTGACGCCTTTCACATAGCAAAGCCTCTGAGTGCGACCCCCCTTATACATTAAAAACACTTTTTAATATATTTAACACCATTGTAAATGCTGGAGGCACAGCGGGCTTTGGGGTGGAGGCTGACAGCTCGCGACCCCCCATGCAATAACCTTTCCACCCCCGAGGGGTCTCAACCCCCAGCTTGAGAACCCCTGGACTAGATGATCACAGAACTTGGCAATGGGTAGACTGCTAGCGTGCTGAGACGACACCCTAACATGGTCTCATTGTTTATTCATACTCCCATGCCTGTCTATAGCCATCTGTTGTCTAAGCAGAGGCCCATTAAGATTTACTGGAGCCCTGGGCACAAAGAACATTTGAATCCCCTATGCCCACAGGGCCCAGGGGCACCAGAACTGGGGGACCCAGTGGGGCTATGGCCCCTACTTGTTAACATGGGCTTAGTGGCCTCAGGCAGGCATGGAGTAGCAGAGGCGGGGGCTATGCTTCATGGTGGGGGAGATGATCCCATGCTGTGAAGCGCAGCCCCTTCTAGCTGTACCAGCCTCTTCCCGGAGAGGGGGCTGAGGCGAGCCTTAGCACTTCATTGTCATGGGGCCCTGCCCCCTGCTCCTCCTGTTCCCCCGAGGCCCTCCCCCATGGCGAGGCTGGAAGCCAGAGCCGGGCATGGTAAGAGCCACCCAGGGAGCCCAGGCCACTGTGAGCAGCCCCACCACCTGCCCTGGGGGGCAGGGACACAGGCCAGGAGCTGCTCTCAGGCACCCCAGCCCCCCTCCCAGGGCAGGTGGAGGGTCCAGGGCTACTCATAGTGGCCCGGGCTCCCCAGGCAGTCCTCACCATGGCCTGGCTACAGCTTCCAGCCGGGCCAGGGGGCAGAGCCCCAGGGAGAAGAGCAGGAGCAGTGGCAGGCTGCTGGGGGGAAGACGGGGAGCAGGAGTTACACTGTTCTGGCCCTCGAGCCCCCCCCCCACACACACACACACACAGATTCTGGCACTCCTGTGAGGGCCCCAAATTGGCCAGGGCCCATGGGCCTGTGTGTTAATCCACCACTGGCTGTAAGGCCCCTGGGGCAGGGACTTTCTTTTTGTTCTGTGTTTGTACAGCATCTGCACATGACGAGGGCTCCCTGGTGCTATAGTTGTGATAATCATCATCATCATCATCTCTGAATCTGTAAAACCAGCTGTGACACAGAAATCCTTCGCTTCTCTGGGTCAGCAACTGCTGACAGTCCTGAAAAAAAAAAACCCAGGAGGACTTGTGGCAGCTCAGAGACTCACCAATTCATTAGAGCGTAAGCTTTCGTGGGCCACAGCATTGAATGCACTCGCTGAAGCGGGCTGTAGCCCATGATGATGAAGTGGGCTGTAGCCCACGAAAGCTTACGCTCTAATAAATTTGTGAGTCTCTGAGGTGCCTCAGGTACCCCTGGTGGTTTGTCTTTTTTGCGGATACAGACTAACACGGCTGCTACTCTGAAACCTGACAGTCCTGAGAAACTCACTACACCCCACACAGCACTTTCACGGTATTTATCCGTCAAGAAAATGACGTAAGGGGCTGTCATGAATACAGGGGGAAAGGAGGTAACCTTTATGTATGCCAGCCCAGTCAGTTAGCTATAAAATCCTTCTTAGTAGCTGGTTTCTACTTGCTTTCCCTGTGAAGGGTTAAAAGGTCTCAATGCTATGCAAAGGTAAACTTACAGTGGGCTGGCACCTGAGCGGGGGAACCAACAGGGAGGCTGAACCCTTTCAAATTGGGGAAATCTGCTGGGTGCAGGGTCTTTGTTCTCTGGGCGGCGGAGAGAAACCAGACAGAAAATATGCCGTCAGAACCTCGGGCCAGGTACGAGAAATCCTCAGCATCAGACTGAGACACACCTCATTGGAACCCCAGACATGTCAGTAGATTAGAGAATGTTAGAAATTGTGGTTACGGATCTTTTTGTTTGTTTTGGCTTGTGGGTTCCCCTGTGCTAACCCCCGGTGTGTTTGTTTGGTTTGCTTGTAACCTTTAAGCTGGACCCCAAGAAAGTTATTTTTGGTGTTTAATCCCTAACAGCCTGAGTTTTCAGATGTGGTTCTCTATTTTGTTCTTATAATAAAATTTACCTTTTTTAAAAAAAGAACACTTTGATTCCAAAGTCCTTAGACAAAGGGTTTGTCTGTGCTCACATTGCTAAGGCAGCTGGTTGGTATTTTATTCTCAAGCCTCCCCAGGAAAGGAGGTGAAAGGACTTGGGGGGATATTTGGGGGGATAGGGATTCCAAGTGACCCTTCCCTGAATATTTGGTGTAAATCACTTGGTGGTGGAAGCAATACCTGTCCAAGGCAGAGGACTCTGTGCCTTGGAGGAGTTTAAACCTAAGCTGGTAAAATATAAGCTTAGGGGGTCATTCATGTGGGCCCCCACCTTCTGCACTTGAAGTGCCAGAGTGGGGAATTTTAGCCTTGACAGGGACCTAATAAAAGATTTTGTCATACTGCTCTTCCTAATCAGTGTGAGATGTATGTACAGATGATACTTAAGAAGGTGTGTGTATGTACTGAAAATATGATTTAGAAACTGTGTCCCAGGCAGAGCAGACAGACAGGTTTCTTCCAGACAGGAGATAAGATGTAAATTCAGCATTATAAGTCATGGGAGCCTTAGCTGAATACAGGGAAACAAGAATATTTAAAGAAACCTTGCAGCCTGCACCCAGGAACCAGGGGAGTCATACAGACTCTGAGGACAAAAATGATAGATTCTGGGGTCTAAGAGGAAGACAAGTAAGCCATTTTGTTATTCCTCACAGCACTTTTTGCATCCATGAATGGTGGGTCCTAGCCATGTGGGTTGGTGATGCTGGAAAAGACTGTTTTAGGTGAGAAACTACTTTAGACAAGGATTTTAGTCTCTTGAAGTTAAGTTTAGCCTCTAATAAGCATGTTATACTTTTGTTTTATGTGTAACCATGTCTGTTTACATTATCTTTACTCAGTATCTCTTAAAACTTAATCTTCAGCAAACTTATAATTGTTTTCACTATAATTATACCTCAGAGGAAGTGGGCTGTAGCTCACGAAAGCTTATGTTCAAATAAATGTGTTAGTCTCTAAGGTGCCACAAGTCCTCCTTTTCTTTTTGTTGTTATAAAGGACCTGATCCTGAGTTGTATACCAATCAAGCTGTGTGTATACTGTTCCCCTGGGAATAGCGAACCTGGTAGTTACTGGGAGTGTCCAGTGGACGGGCTGGACATTACAGAGGGATGCTTCAGAGAAGCTCGGGGCCTTGGATGCCCCTAGTGTTAACCTGCAAGGTAAAGTCCGGGCTGGCAGAGCCCTGAGCAGATTGTTTGGGGGGTGACAGGCTGGTGGTGCCAGGGAGCTGACACCCAGCTTAGCACTCTCTCACTGAGACAGGCGGTAACATGGTGACTCACAGCCTTGGGTACCCCCAAGAAAGTGTCACATTACTAATTCACCCCAGGAATTCAAGAGAAGACGAAGTGTCTGACATTTAACATTTGCAAAGTCATTAACATGAGATGAAAAGGAAGAGCACTCATGAGACCTTTAACAGTAGCTGTCTTTGGTGCAAATACGTTCATATTATTTATCAGTCGTAATTTATTTAACCAATTTTTATTTTATGTACTTATTAATTATTGGTGACTGCCAGGTGTTGTTTGGATAGTAACTGACCTGCTATATAAACTGTCGACTCCTTTTCTTGGTTGAGGAGGGCGTTCCTGATATGACAGGACAGGCTCTGGTTAGAAGTCTCTGTTATAATGATAGAACTCTGTGTCTCAAACAGGCCGTTAGCCCCTCGGGGTTTTGTTTCTGACAGTGATGTTAAAGCCTGTCCACTGGGATCTCTCCACTGCACCTCGGGCTCTGGGTACCACCCAGCTGATCGACACACCATTTGAATCCCTCCATCCTGGTAACCCTCAACAGAGATGAGAGGAGCAGAGCCCAGACCTGAAGGAAAGTGGGATAAACTGCTTTAGTTCTCAATGCTAACTTATATGAATATTCAGTATAAAATATAAATACTTAAATCTCTAATAAAAGGAATGAATGGGTTTCCCCTCTGAATTCCTAGGACTCATCATCCAGGAAACCATGGCCCAGCAAAAAACTTAACCACATTCTTAATTTTCTTTTCAAACATATCTTCCAGTGAGATGCCCCTCATTCCCTCATCACCTTCAGTTTGATCATAAGCCCCATGAAGTTTGAGTTCTGTGTAATTCAGGGGCCACCTCTCTGCTCGTGCTTCTTATCACACTTCAGATCTCTTGCACTTCAGTTCTGATGTTTTTGCCTGGGTGGTTGAGGAAGGATGTTCTCTGAGAAGGACTCTAAAGTAAGGAACTAACTTAAGAGCTAGTTGAAGTATTTGGTTTGAAACTTTTTCTGGGGAGGGTGTGGGAGGTCAGTGAAAACTGGAAAACTCTGAAGGGATAATTTCAATTAAAATTTGTGTAGAAATGTTTCTGGGAGCAAAATCTCATTTCTTAGCCAGCTCTAACTCCCCCCATTTCCTTGGCCTTGCAGACCCTGAATTTGATAAATTTTGGAGTGTGTTGCAAAGCCCATCTCGTCTCTCAATATGGTTTTTTTATGGGATGTGTTGAATGAGGCTGGGTGGCAGGAAGTGGGAGGGGTTCAATTCATTGTGCTGGGAAAATTTTCTGTGGACAATAACTCGACTTGACGATCAAAAAGAGTTTAGGCATCTGCTGACTATTGTCACACACCCCCACCCCCACCCACCCACCCACACACCCCCCACACACCCCCACCCACACACTCCACACCCCTATCCCCCCACGTCCCCCCACACCCCCACACCCCCTCCACACCCCACACCCCCACAGATCCACACCCCCCCCCCCTCACACACACACACACACCCTCACACACACCGCCCAGTGCAAAAAAATACTGAGACCAACGGCAGGTTTCTCATGTTTTGACCCGTGGCCACCTGGGAAGTTGTAGCCTGTTAGCTGTAAAGAGGTCTGGGGTGAGGAGGGGGTGGGGACAACCTGAAATGCAGAGAGACACGTGGTGAAGATGTCAGACAATTTTTCAGGGCTGCTGGAAGCCTACACGACAGTGTCGTGATAATACACAAGTGAGGGTTGGAAATGTTGTGTCACAAGGAAACACCAGCCCAAGGTACTGACCTGCTACTTTCAGTTCCAACAGGGATTCTTCATGAAAAACACTTGATCGAAAAAAGCACCTGTACTGTCCTTCGTCAGAGGGTCTGACGTGGCGTATTCGCAAGGCAACGCTTCCATTCGCAATGTCGCCTCTCAGAAATTCCGTCCTTCCCTGGTATTCCGGCAGCTGCCTTTCGTTCTGAGTGTCCCCGTCGCGATAAAGGTGCACGAGTGCGTAGAACTGGGACCGGTACCACCTCACCTCCATGCTCTCAGCACTTACCCTGGGGCTGAGGTGACAGGGTAACACAATGTCCTCACCTGCAGTGGCCATGACAGGGTGATCAGGTCCAATCACTTTAAATTGAGCTGTGAAATGTAGCAAAGAGACAAAGAAAACAAATATGAAAACAATGAACTTTTGATGAAAATGTAATCATTACAAGCGCTGTGTTATATTTCATTACGGCTGGTCTAACACTACTCACCCCAGCTATGATGAGGAAATAATACATTGTTTTGCTAACATTAAAATAAATTCTTACAAGTATTGCAGCCCTGGACAATCCAGGACCCCATATTTGGAGCAGGGACATGAAATCTGGCAGGCAGACAGCTCTGGGAATCAGGGAGGTGACTCTTGTTGTCCCTATGAAAATCCACCCATATTTGGCCAAGTTATAATGCTCTGAAAACCAGCATTTGTGCATGTGCCATCGAGAAGATTTGTTTATTTCTCATTTGGGTCCCTATGGGGGGGAGGTTGACTGTTACGATCTCCAAAAGTTCCGTCTTCTTTGAGCGTGCTCCAACCTCACTGTCTTTTCACTGCACGGACTGTGCTCTGACATTAAGGCCCTTCCGTCTACACTGAAAGTGATCCCAGGCTCCACTGTGTGGTGTTGGACATGACTGCATCAAGGGGTCTGAATTCCAGCATTTCCTAACCTTTGAGTGCTTGACTTTACAACCTTAACCTTCCTGTCGTGTAATTTTGTGCATGCAATAGTAGGGGGAGCTGGCAGTGACTGCTCTGTGGTGGCTGCTTTTAACACTCTTTGCTCTTCATTTTCTGGGTGTGAAACCTCAGAAGCGCTGAGCACTCACAGCTGCAAGGGAGGTCAGTGGAAAGTATCTACGGTTCCATTACAGTAGTAAGGAGTGTGAGGCATTAAAAGATGCTGAGTTTCTATCCTGTCTCAGATCCAACCGTGACGCGAACAGGCTCGGGAGGTATATTACTGCGTAAAACACAAGCCCACTGACAAGTGAATTAGTTTAAATACACAGTGGCAATGTTTATTGGATAACAAAGTTACATGGTGACTGAGGAAAAGAGCAAACGTTTTTGCCCGCGAACAATTCAAATGATACAGCTTCTTAGGCGACAAGGAAAGGCCGGGGGTACAGACCTAGAAGTAATGGATGTACTTTTAAATGATAGGAAAATTACATACATACACAGCCGAGCCAACTGACCAGCAGGACGGACACCAATTGCATGGTAGGCATAAGGCGAGCTACAATAAACACGACACGACACGGGCCGGTGCTAACGGGAGGATTCTCTCAGCTGAGGGATGATCAGTCTCCTTGGCGGACACACGGGAACCCCCGCCCCCCGCGCTTGTTGGCTGCTGTATTTTATGGAGCTTTGTTGGGGTCGTGTCGCTTTGCTATAGGTCGTTTAGCTTTTCCGCCTTCCGGATTATGGGTTGGCGCCCTTTACGTCAGCGGGTTTGTGCACGGCACCCTTTGGTGTACGTGACAAGAACCTGCCGTAAGCGGGAGGCTTTTTGTTGTTTCCTGTGGTCGGTCGACAATTGGCCAGCCCGGTGTTTTTTTTTTTTACTTTGGGTTGCGACAAGATCCTGAGTCACTGTGGGGTGTTGCACTTTACTTTTCAGTTCCCCATCTGAACAATACTTACCCAACTACTTCTCTTGAGTGTTACAGAGATTAATTAGCTGTCCAAAGAGTGCTCCGAACATATAAAAATGTGACCTACCCTGAAATAAATGACACCTCAGATGTCTCACATTGGGGCCTACATTTAATGGTGACCTTTGCAAATTTTGTCCTTAATCACGCCGTGCCTCAGTTTCCCACCGCTAAACTAGTAATAAATGATAACACCGAACACCCCTGTTTATTCAAGTGGCCCGAGGGCCGCCTGAAGCTTTTGAATAACCAGGTGTTCGGATAAAGGGAAGTGCTGTTTTGAACTGTGCTGTTGGGCTCGCTGATGAGAGAGGAGACCTGACTAGAGATGCCACTGCAGATACAAGGAGTTGCCCGGACGGCGCTTTGATCTGGTCCAGTGTTGCAGCCACGGAACCACAATGTGAGAGGATACGCTGTTGCACTCATGTGGCACGAATGAGACTCCCTGCTGTAAATGGCTCTCCTTGTTATCTGAACCCCCAGTGTTTACGGGGTGTGGGGACACACTGTGGATTTTCAGATAAAGGGAATTCGGATAATGGGCAGTGTCCTCTACTCTGCTATCTCACACCAGAAATGAGAAGATCAAACATTCATGTTTGTGAGGCACTCAAGATACTTCAGTGATGAATGCCCTAGAAAAGCCCACAAGGTCATTCATTCCTCATTCAGCGCAATGAGGCATAGCTCCCACATTCCCTGAGCACCATCCATCCTGTGGCCTGAATACATGAGGAAGGAGACTGATGGGAAATTAACACGTGACGTTGTATATACAAGGAAGCTGAATTAATGTTGCACCTGCAATCATAAATCTGGCATTTCCTAACTTTTGAGTGGTAGACTTTGCACCCTAAATATATATTACACCCCCAAACAAAACAAAACAAACCCCCTCCTTTAACAGAACAGTAACATTGCAACCCCATGACAGAGCTCTCCACTTTTCCCCAGGCGTATCCATCTGCGGATGTATACGGGCCCTGATACCACAGCGTCTGCGCACTTTCAGCTGCTCATTCATGTGGGGTAACATGCTCCGTTTCACCATAATGCTGGCAGTCATGGTATCCCTACATGCTGAACCTGTCTTTCCTTCCTCCTTGCCCCTGCCCAAAATCCCATCAGTCAATGTCTTATTTCAGGCATCCCCCTTAGGAATAGAGAAAATGTCGGCATTATTCCAGCCTGCTTTAAAAGCTTGACAAACTCATATCTTTTGTACAGAAATTTGGTAAATCAGGAACAGAGCTGTCAGGATTTGTGGGGTGGGGAAGGAGTAACTATTTGTGTAACATTGTTTAACACGCTTGCTGAGAAACCTCAATGCCAGAGGCATGTAGACAGGCTCCAGTGCCTTTAGCTAATGGTTCCAAGGCCATATTGAATAGAAGAAGTGGATGCTTAACACACGCCTCGATTCAGAGCGAATGCCTCGGAGATAAGCCTATTGGTAACACTCAGGGCTATAGATTAGGGGATATGTATATCCAGATAATCACCCTGTTTGCTACGGCATCCCAGGGGAAAGGGACAGCCCCCAGAAAGTGGGACACCCCCCCCCAAAGCATAAAGACACCTACCCTCCAGACATGCACAAAATGAATGCGGCTCCCTTTTGGCAGCACAATATTAGAGAAAGAGGCAAAGGTTGCTAGAGGGTGCTAGGACACCAGAGAGACAGAGGGAGGAAACTGAAACAATGAGGTATTTCCTTGATGTTTACTTATTTTTTCCCTGACCCACCGCTCCAGCTGCACCAGGCCGTGGTTCGGTCTGTCCACCTTAGATGTCTAAGACCGGTGCAGAATGGGCAGAGCACTCGTTCATCTCACCAGGAAACTTTCACCTCTCAGCTCTGTGATCTGCTCAGGCATCCAGTGCAATTCAAGGTGGTTTTGATCTAAGTCCTGTGGAATCCAGGGCTTGACTACATAAGAGATTGTGTTGCCTCGCTACGTCATACCATGGCAGATCATATCAGCTGGGCTGCTTGAGGTAACCGCTCTCTGGTTTAAATGGAGTGCCAGGGAACTTTCAGTGAAAGGTCCTTGATGCTTCAGATTTCTTTGCTCCTTGGTCTGGCTGACTCCCGATCCGTTGATCTTTAGTCCAGGCTGCCAGCCCAGACCTAACTATTCCCCTTGATTTTGGGAAAGGACAAATTGAATCAAGAATGACTGCGTTTAGATGGAGTGGGAAGATTTCTTTTCCAGATATTAGAGCAGTTTGTGGTTATAGTTTGTGTTTGGTTATGTATAAATGTCATTGTACATGTTCCTAAAGGTTGGAATTGACACATATCCATATGCTAAAGAGATTATATCTAATCTAATCATCTATCGATCTACCACGAGAGCAGAAAGCACACTGAAGCCATGGGAATTTCTTACCTGAGTCCACTTTGTGACCGGACAGAATAATGAAGAACATGATGTAGCCAGGCAGAGAGGAGCTCATTACAGGGCCATGAGGGAAGGAGGAAACCTTCATTTTCCTTATAACTATATCAGGACAGCAAGAGAGAAAAATGAGCATAATGCAGAGATTGTGACAAGAGAAAAACTGGAGGCTGGAGTATGAAGAATAGATGAATACTTTTTGCAAAAATTCTGTATTTTTTCATGATCTTTTGCTATTGTTTGACCAGCTTATAAGAGATCATCATTTTTTTCAATTAAATCTCAGCAAAAAGTGTATTGACCAACTCTAAAAGGAGATGGCCTCTGAAAGAGTACAAAGGTAAGTAACTGTTTTGATCATCACTGTAAGATTTTACAAAAAAGCTGAAATCGTATTGCCTCGCCTCTTCTTTAAAGCTGTGTAAATAACGGAGTTTGGTGGCAGTCCCAATAATAATAATAGGAATATTTATTTTATTTTTTTAAAGTTAAAATATTCAGCTTGACCCAAAAATCTTTTTTTTTCTTTTTTTTACAAATTTCAGCAAATCAAGAAGTAAATAGGTATAACATTTCACATTTCATTTGATCCAGAATCATATAATAGAATCATAGAAATGTAGGACTCGATGGGCCCCCAGAAAGCCATGAGTCCATCTTCCCAGGCTGAGACAGGATTAAGTATACTTGAAACGAAACATTTAATTTCCTTTGTTATTTTAAAGCCTTTTAATTTAAAAAATAAAATAAAATTGAAGTAAAATTCTAAATGAAAAGTCATTTCAAATAAAAAATCAAAGCACTGAATTTCAAAAATCCTGAAATGAAACTTTTAATTTTTTCTGATTTTTTAATTTTGTTTTTCTTTTTACCAAACAATTCAGTGAAATCAACACAAGGTAACTCTGAGCACTTCCCATCGAGTCTCCCATCACCAGCCAGTCGCAAATCAGCTACATGCCATTGTGGGCAGTCTCATCATACCATCCTCTCCATAAACTTAGCAAGCTCAGTCTTGGCGTCCATTAGGTTTTTTGCCCTCACTACTCCCCTTGGAAGGCTGTTCCAAATTCACTCCTCTGATGGTTAGAAATGTTCCTCTTATTATAAACCTAAACTTGCTGATGGTCAATTTATATCCATTTGTTCTTGTGTCCATACTGGTGCTTAACTTAAATGACTCCTCTCCCTCCCTGGTTTTTATCCCTCTGCTGTAGTTATAGAGAGTAATCATATGTTCCTTCAGCCTTCTTTTAGTTAGTTAGGCTCAACAAGCCAAGCTCTTTGAGTCTCCTCTCATAAGGCAGGTTTTCCATTCCTCGGATCATCCTAGTAGCCCTTCTCTGTACCGGTTCCAGTTTGAATTCATCCTTCTTAAACATGGGAGACCAGAACTGCACACAGTATTCCAGGGGAGGTCTCACCAGGGCCTTGTATAACGGTACTAAAACCTCTTTATCCCTACTGGAAATACCTCTCCTGATGTATCCCAAGACCGCATTAGCCTTTTCCACAGCCATATCACTTTGACGGTTCATAGTCATCCTGTGATCAATCAATACACCCAGGTCTTTCTCCTCCACCGTCACTTCCAACTGCTATGTCCCCAGCTTATAGGAAAAAATTCTTGTTGTTAGTCCCTAAATGCATGACCTTTCACTTTGCACTATTAAATATCATTCCATTTCTATTATTTCAGTTTACAAGGTCGTCCAGATCATCTTAATTATATTCTGGTCCTCTTCCATATTGGCAATGCCTCCCAACTTCTTTGTATCATTGGCAAATTTTATTAGCACATTCCCACTTTTTGTGCCAAGGTCATTAATGAAAATGTTAAAAAAGTTTGGTCCCAATACTGATCCCTGAGGAACTCCATGAGGAACCTCCCTCTAGCCTGACAGTTCACCTTTCAGTGTCCCCTGTTATAGTCTCCCCTTTTACCAGTTCCCTTATCTTCCCTGGCTTCCAGATATTGGAGAACTGGACGTGTTTTTCCTGACATCGCTTGTCTGTTTTGTAGTTTGTTAAACATACAAGACTGACAATTCATGAGCCAGTGTTTGGAATGTGTAAAAATATTTGCAAGTCAGGACCGGCTCTCGGCACCGGCAAAGCAGGCACGTGTGGGGGGCGGCGCAATTCCAGGGGCGGCGTTCCAGCCACCCCCCTTTTTATTTATTTTTTTTTTGCTTGGGGCGGCAAAAAACCTAGCGCCGGCCCTGGTGGGAGTGTCTCCTCTAGGGACATTAGCACCTTTCAGGACCTTCTCCCCAATAGGCAAGGCTGTGCTAAATCCACATCTTCCTATTTGCTTCGCAATTTACATCTTCACAGGGCTGAAAAAATCAATCGCTACCATTCCCTGTTGCAGCAGGTGAGCGAATGTTAATAACCCACTTTTGGCAGGCACAGAAACTGAGACACAAAGAACTTGTCCCTTCACTCACTCAAGACCGTGGTGAAACCTCCATTGACATCAATGCAGGCAAGGTCAGGCCCAGGAGTGGGGGCAGGGAGGAGAGTTATTTCTCCAAGATTTTTTTTTTTTAATATTTATTATTATACAGAAATTTATTTCACCATGTGACTCTCCACCCATCAGACTATGCAGCTAAAGAGCAGGACTTTGGGGAGGGGGAATCCTCCCCCATCATGGGGCTGGGTCCTAGGAATCCAGCACGGCCTGACTCTCACAGCCAGTTCGCCAGCCTAATTGGGACCAAGGCGCACCCTGTGGTGAAGAGATCCCTCTTTCCTTTCGCCATGCACCCCATGGGGTGCTGAAGTGATGTTGCTCAGGGCTCTGTGCTGACCCTTTACATCACAGGTAGCTTTCTCACATAGGAAGGATGCTGCTTCGCCCTGGTGACAATCCCCGGATCACACCTGAATTGTAAAGAGACAGGACCACCATTCGCTACAGTGGCAAAGCTGAAGCTAATTGTCAGATATTCCTGGCCCCTTGTGCCTGTCCTTAGAGCTGGACCATGCTGCGGCCTGAATGACAGCAATAAACAAATGTAAATACAGCTAAGAGGAGGTGTGTTTGTGTTTCACCTACCTGCTTAAACTGGCAGAAACTGCTCAGCAGAGTCAGTCTGTGGGGACTTCCCAGCTTCTCCTTCCTCAGAGTCAAGCCAGAAGGGCTTTTTTGTTTGTTTTTTGCTTTTTTTCCATTACATATTTCCAGTTTTGTTTCAGGGCATTAAAGTTTTCCCCCAGCTCCTTGATGTTCCTCAGATCTTACAGACTTTAATTTTGAATGATTTTTAATCAGCATTTCATACGCCCCTCTCTGCTGCAGTGAGAGGGAGAATGTGAAAGTGGAAGAGGACAGGAGGAATTCAAAAAAGTCACATGGTTTTGTGATATTTAAAAAAAATACCAACCCAGCTCTTTTTAAAGAAACACACACAATTGTGACAATCCACTTGGGGTCTCAGTCCCTGTTCTTGGCTTGGCTTCTGTGATGCTGGAAGACCAGCTGCCAACTCATTCCAAAGCCCCAGGCCAGTTCACTTGTGCATTAGTATAGATCAAAGTGGTTGTAAATTTATTTGGTGTTTAAACTTCATGAAAACTGTGGGATGTTACGTGCATTGTTTTCACTTATCTGTATCCTGATAGACTGTAATAGAAAACATTTACATTGTATATACCCCTGTAACTAAATAACCCATCAAATGAGAAAGAAATAATCATGCAATGCAAATGAAGCACTTTAGCAGGAAAGTGCTAATTCATGCACATTTGAAGGCAAGCGGTAATTGTGTGCGATGATCAGAGATCAAAGACTCAAAATGGGCTTCTCTCTCTCCACCAGTCAAAGAAAAAGCCCACCTGGTGGTGACACTGTCAGCTTGTTTCCTGTGAAAGGAAGCTATAAGTATGTGTAACCCTTCTGCCAGGTGGATTTGGCAGCAACCAGGGCCAGGTTCAATATCTAGAGGTTCCTTTTCAACAGTACAACACAAAACCGTCTCAAGCCCACACCCAATAACCTGGAAAAATTGCACACCACTCCTGGGTGCCTCTTAGAGGCAATACTTCCCCACTCGCAAACACAGAGTCTGAATGTAATAAAGAAACTTTTAATGAAAGGAGGGAAGTCACCCAACATTAATTAGGGAAAATGCTGCAAGCAGGATTCATCATAAACATAAACCTGTGAGCAGGACGCCCACCCCCACTGAATGGGGCAGTGTCTTTTGCCTCATGTTCTTCAAACAAAAGTTCCTTTACTGTGCCCCCCCCCCGGCTCCCTCACCACACCCCACTCCACTCACAGTGGTTGTCCTTCATCAGTAGGATCCAAGGTTCAGAGGTGCATCTGTGTGAGTTCACCTCTCACCCAGGGAAGAAAGCACATAGCTTTCTTTGCCATCTGAGCACTTGCTCTGACTGACCGTGTCAGGGTTCCCTCCCCACTCTGAACTCTAGGGTACAGATGTGGGGGCCCGCATGAAAGACCCCCTAAGCTTATTTTTACCAGCTTAGGTTAAAACTTCCCCAAGGCACAAATTCTTTGCCCTTGGAGGGTACGCTGCCACCACCAAGCGATTTAACAAAGAATCAGGGAAAGGACCACCTGGAGTTCCTATTCCCAAAATATTACCCCAAGCCCTTACACCCCCTTTCCTGGGGAGGCTTGAGAATAATATCCTAACCAATTGGTTACAAAGTGATCACAGACCCAACCCGTTGGGTCTTAGGACAATAGAGAAATCAGTCGGGTTCTTAAAAGAAGGATTTTGTTTTTAAAAAAAAAAGGTAAAAATCACCTCTGTAAAATCAAGATAGAAAATAACTTTACAGGGTAACAAAAGATTCAAAAACACAGCAGAACTTCCTCTAGGCTTAGTTTCAAAGTTACAAAAAACAGGAATAAACCTCCCTCCAGCAAAGGAAAAATTCACAAGCAAAACAAAAGATAATCGAACATGCCTTGCTTGGCTTTTACTTACAATTTTTGTAATATGAGAGACTTTTAGGATGGTTTATAGGAGAAGAAGTTTTCTGACCTGATGCTTCTCTCCTTCCCAAGAGAACACACAAAAACAAAGCCTCCCCTCCCCGCCCCCAAGATTTGAAAGTATCTTCTTTCCCCATTGGTCCTTTTGGTCATGTGCCAACCAGGTTATTTGAGCTTCTTAACCCCTTACAGGTAAGGAGGAATTCTATCTAGGCTACCCCTTGCTGTATGGTTATGACAGGCCGCCTTGCCAGCTACTGTTCCTCAGTGCCCGGCCACTCCCACCGACCACCTGCTTGCCATTCCCACCAGCCAAGATGCAGGGGCCTGTGCCAGTAGCAGGGATACCCTCAAGGGAACTCTCACCACCCCTAGCCCAAGAAAAAGTCCCCTCTGCCCCTGCCCCTGCCCCTGCCATGCCAACTCTCAATAGGCATGACAGAGTTATAAGACCAGTAAACAAACAAACTCATGAGAATTCATGCAGTTTGTAACATCTGAAGCGGGCTTTGCTGCGATGACAAATTATCTGTGGGGGAGGGGGGTGGGATGTGAGCAGGATCTGAATGAGCTGTCCCTGGCCAGCTAGCTGGGAAGGGGAGAGACTTCAGGAGCAAACTGTATTTACATGAACACACCTACGCTGCCTAGATATCCAGCATATAGAGCAGTGTGGCTCAAAATGATCAACTTTGGCTGGTGTTGGGTTACAAATCACTTTAGTACTGAATGAAATGTTGTTGTCTTTATTGTTTGAGTAAAGGGGAGCAGAATTGTGCTTAGCCTGTCCGAAATGAGGGGGTCACCCTCAGCTGAAAGGACCTTGTTAAGCCAGGGGCTTGAATGCAGACCCCTGTGAAAGCAAGAGGGGTAGGGATATGACTGGGCTCCAGTTCTGTGTAAGAGTAAAACTCCTCCTTAGTAAACACAATAAATAAATAGCAGTATTTCAGCTAGGTTTTGCACTAAGAGCTATAACTCACATTTGTGGAGTGACATAAGGGCTGACATCTATCTACACAGCCACCATTTACTTAGGAAGGTTCAAAGGTGGCATCTTCAGCTGCCAAACTCAATGTTTCTATTCAACCAGCTGAGTACTCAACATCCTACAGTCAGAGCACATAAATTACAGGACACAATACGTATGACTTTTTTTTTTTAACCTTAGCTCTGCTCCGGTGGGGCTGGGGCATTCATCTGCAAAACAGCAGCAGTGATTTCCTCCCCCTTAAAGAAATTCTTCAGCCAACAGCATCCAGGGAACAGCAGGGCTGGGGGAAGTCAAAGCAGCATCTCTGCTTTCCTCAGCTCAGATGCCACAATATCTCTATTAACCGTGTTGCCAAATTGCTGCATCATTGTACCCAGGAACTAGCCACATCTCCAGCAGCATCTCTAGTGATCACAGCTTCCCCAGCACAATTGAATTTCTGCTGCTCATCCCAGGTGGCCTCTTCCAGGCCCCCACAATGGGTCCCCAGATTACCTTCCTCAGCCAGACTGGAAAAGTGAACTGAGAGCCTTGTGGACTGGAGTTCTTTGCTTATCCCACAGCCTGTACAGGGCAGGAGCCCCAGCATCCACTCACCCAGGCTGCCCACTTCCACGGGGCTCAGCCCTGACCTCAGAGAGAGAGAGGAGCTCCATCGAGTCCTTGGCTTCCCTCCTGAGGCTAATGACAAAGGGTGCAGGGCAGACTTCACTGGTTATGTTTGTGTGTGACAGGGACACCTGCCCCACTAGGGACCAGGCTGAGACCCCAGCCCCTTCCACCAGGCCCGTGAGCAGCCACACATGGACTTTCAGCCACTGCCCAGGTCAGTGAGGTTTATGCTATTAAACTGACATGGACCAGCTAGGGAAGGGAGGAGCTTTACTTGTTTACTTTACAGTTCCCTCAGCTTCTTCTCGTAAGTCATGTGCCCCAGCCCCCTAATCATTTTCATTGCCCTCTGCTGGACTCTCTCCAGTTTGCCCACATCCATTACACTGTGTCGATACAGCCTTGTCGCTAAAAGTCAGCGTGTGTGAATGCTCTTTTGCAGTATTTTGATGGCACTTTTACCGACAAAACACTTCCAGCCCCGCGAGCGGCATAAGCTTTGTTGGCAGGAGAGCATTCCCACCGCCGCTTGTGGTGGCCAAACTTCTGTCTTTCATAGGGGGGCTTTTTTAAGTACCCGCAAAAGACAAAAGTTTTGGTGACAACTGTGCAGTGTAGACATACCCTTAGTGTATTAAGCTTCGGCTTGCATGTTTTGTTTTATTTTGGTTTGTGACTTTGTTCTGTCTGTTATTACTTAAAACCACTTAAATCCTATTTGGTATACTTAACAAAATCACTTTTGTTTATTGATAAACACAGTGTAAGTCCTTGTTACGGGGTGGGGTGGGGTGCGCAAATAGCTGTACATCTCTCTCTCTAAGTGATAAAGAGGGCGGACACGTATGAATTTACCCTGTATAAGCTTTATACAGAGTAAGGCAGATTTATCTGGGGTTCAGGCTCCCAGAAAGGCAGTACACTCGGTGCTGGAACAGTCCCTGTGAACTGAAAAGCCCCACGGCTGAGTGAATCTCAGTGTCTAAGGAACTGCAGAGGGGTGTGACCCATTCTCTGAGTATGTGCTGGAGCTAAACTGGAGTGTCTAGCTAGCAAGACAGAGTTGAGGGGCGCCCATTTGGGCAGGGGGGTTATTCTCAGTGGTACCCCAGCGCATCAAGTGACAGTTTCAAGGGGATCTCTGTGACCAAATCCATCACACCATCCAGAGGCTCTTCTTCCTTGGGATCTCTCTCCCCTTCCCACTTTGTTACATCCCCACTCCCGGCTGTAATGCAATAAGATTGGATAAGAAACCCTAGTAATTACACATAATTTCAGTGTGCAATAGCGAAAGGAGCACAGGTATTTCTGAATTAAATTTTAAGGAAAAAATATTTATTTTCAGCTTAACCTTTCCCTGTGTGAAAGCCTGGGAATAACAAGTAGCTTCACCAGCCCATGCCACCTAGAAACCTGCAGGTTGGATGAAAACCCAAATGAATCCATTTCAAGATAATTTTAGGTCTTTATTTTCAAATAATCAAAGTGAGGAGAGTGCACTCTGCCCTAAATTGAATATTGTGAATAAATCTTCAAAATTGAACTACAATAAAAGTGTTAATGCTGCATCCAGGTTAAAACAAAAACGTAGTCGACGTAATGCCAGGTGGTGTGCTTCCCCTCATGACCTGCTCAACTATCTCTTCAAGTAAGTAGCTTCAATTATTAATTTCAAGAAAATAGACGAATCAATCACAATTTTTACAGAGCATTCCAGAAGATGGTGGACTGAACCCAGAGCAATTGGGATGAATTTTCTAGAACAGCTTTATTTTCTTTGTGGTCTAAATCTCACATGACACAAATATATCATCCTTTGTGAACTGATGTATGAGAAGAAATGTATCCTGATGAATTTTCACCCAATTGCATGGTAAGTCTCTTTAAGTGCCAGGGTCTTTAATACAATCAACTTGATTTGTGATTATTCAGTTAAGCCCATAAAGCACACAAGAACAGCAATACTGAGTCAGACCAATGGTCCATCTAGCCCAGCGTCCTGTCTTCTGACAGTGGCCAATGCCGGGTG
Source organism: Eretmochelys imbricata (assembly GCF_965152235.1). Lineage (NCBI taxonomy): Eukaryota > Metazoa > Chordata > Testudines > Cheloniidae > Eretmochelys > Eretmochelys imbricata. The sequence goes on along the minus strand of NC_135582.1, from coordinate 82,869,037 downwards.
CTTCAAAGGGAATGAACAGAGCAGGTAATCGTCAAGGGATCCATCCTCTATTGCCCATTCGCAGCATCTGGCTACAGCAGCTAGGGACACTTAGAGCATGGTGTTGCATCCCTGCCCATCCTGGCTAATAGCCATTGAAGGACCTAACCCCAAAAAACTTATCTAGTTCTTTTTTGAACCCTGTTATAGCTTTGGCCTTCACAACATCCCTCGGCAAAAAAGTTCCAGAGTTTGTGTGTTGTGTGAAGAAATATTTCCTTTCTTTTTGTTTTAAACCTGCTGGCTGTTAATTTCATTTGATGACCCCTAGTTCTTGTGCTATGTGAAGGTGTAAATAACACTTCCTTATTCACTTCCTCCACACTAGGCAAGATTTTATAGAGCTCAATCATCTTCCCTGTTAGGCACCTCTTTTCTAAGCTGAAAATTCCCAGTCTTTTTAATCTCTCCTCAGATGGAATCTGTTCCCAAACCCTAATAATTTCTGTTGCCCTTCTCTGTACCTTTTCCAATTCTAGTATACCTTTATTGAGCTGGTGCAACCAGAACTACATGCAGTATTAAAAGTGTGGGCACACCATGGATGTACCGTATATAATAAAAGTGGAGGAGTTTAGTTTGACAGACTGTTCAACAAAGCCAATGCCATCAACCTACATGAAAAGGCTGCAAAAGACCAAGCCTCGGGACTGCAATGACACACCGAAAGTCTTATAAGCCAGTCACTGTCAAAGCCAATTTTAGAAGTACTTAATGAGGCTGTTAAGAATGCTGGAGACACAACATAGTTTATATGAACAAACATGGCTGTCACATCATACTTCCTATTTAAGCAAGAGATACCACAAACTAGAAACTGGAGGCCAATGTTAAGTGCATTGTCACTTGTTAATTCTGAAGCTGGCCACTGGTTCTGACCAAGACCAGCAAATGCTCACTATCTTTCTGCAAAAAACTCAGCTGACTGGCTAGAAGCACGCGGTGCAACAGTGAAAGACTCAGCAGTTGAAAAAGTGAAGGACTCTCTCCCTGCATCCAGAAAATGTGCTCACATGGCTGATGAACGCACCGATGGAAATGGGTTCAAGTTTTAAGTCATTGCCTATCTTATCTTGACGTCAGTGGTAGGCCAATGGATGCATTTCTAGATGTTCAGATTATAGAAGACACATCATCTGCATCTCTGACAACCCACATCTTGGAAGAATTAAATGCTTGTAAATTGAACCCCAACGAGATGGCTCTTTGTGCATTTGATGGAGCTGCAAACTTCTCTGGAAGACATGGCTTTGCTCAGAGAAAAGAAGCATAACATAGCCCTAATCTCTCTTATACTCACCGCAGAGGCCCTCTACTCTAACTAGCACTAGTATGAGCTGCAGAATGTTCAAAAGACATTTTTAAAACCATAAATGTAATGTCTTTGTTATACTCCTTTTTCCAGCAAGAGTCCAAAAGGACTGAAAGTCTTGGAAAAAATAGAAAATACACTGGGATTGACGTTCAGATGAGTCCTACCTGGGAAAACCTGCTGACTTTCTCATGAGTGATCCTTGGCTGTTGTCTTAAAATTACTGCAACCATTATTACTGGCTTTGGAAAGTATCTGCTGAGATGGGACAGATTTGAGTGGTGAGGTAGGTGGACTACTTTTGCTACTAAATTCAGATAAAACTATCGCTATTCTTTCTCTTGTAAGTCTACTGTTGCAACCACTTGGGTCATTAAACAATGCCTTCCAGGCATCTGCTACAACAGTACTAGATCTCTGTCCAGCAATAGAAGCTACATTTGATTCAATCAGTTGAAAACCTATTGGCAGAAGCAAAGACTTCAGTCTAGAAGTTGACTTATAAAGGCACTTAAGTGAAGTCTTCCTAAGTGAAGAGGACAGAAAGTGTTTGTTAAACCAGCTGAAATAGTACACAGACTTGATTTTTACGAATCTACAACAGTGACTTCTGGATTCTACTCAACCTCTACATAGCTTTTACAGGTGCCTGTCTTATAAAATGCTCACAGTTGAGTGGAGTGAGGCACTACCAGCAATGCGGCTGCCATGTGCCCAGGACAGAATAGAGAATTTGAACACAGCCTGGAATATCATATGACAAACAAATTAAGATTTGACTTCAACTTCTTCTTTATCATCACTAGTGGTTTGACCCACTTTTTGTGCTATGTTTCCCGGGGTGAAAGAAGTAGGAATTCATCTCTTGCTACTCCCAGTCACAAGAGCTACAGCTGAATGTTATTTTCCCTCATTGAATAGAATTTTGTGTTCTGAAAGGAGTCACGTTCTGCCTGATCATGAGCATATCGTGAGGGACTGGAAGTACTGGAAACATGAGAAGTCAGCAAATATGAACTCACTGCACTCAAGAAGTTCATTAACAGAGTTGTGCAAAATTACAAGAAGCCAAGAAGGATGTAGGTATAGTGCTTCATAGAAGGCTTGAGTAGTCACTTTAATTTGTGTGATGATTTTAAAACATGAGTTAAATCTAATAAAATAGTTGTGAAACATTTTTCAATTTTTACTATGGTGCCATACAGCAGCCCCCACAGTAGATTTGCCCACTCTGAATTGGTTCCCGACTGACCGGTAGCAGTCAGGTGTTACAAGCTTCCACAAGGCTATTGCCATTCACTTCTCAATTGTCAGGGCAGCTGTCATCTTGGTATTCCTGCACTTCATGGCGGGGGAAAGCAACTCACAAAGTTCCATGAAAGTGGCCTTATGCATGCAAAAGTTTCGCAGCCATTAGGAATCATCCCATACCTGACAGGTTTCAAAGTAACAGCCATGTTAGTATGTATTTGCAAAAAGAAAAGGAGGACTTGTGGCACCTTAGAGATTAACCAATTTATTTGAGCATAAGCTCTCGTGAGCTACAGCTCACTTTGATGAAGTGAGCTGTAGCTCACGAAAGCTTATGCTCAAATAAATTGGTTAGTCTCTAAGGTGCTACAAGTCCTCCTTTTCTTCATCCCATACCTGCAACACTATGCGGTCCCACCAGTCTGTGCTTGTTTGCCAGGCCCAGAATCGCCGTTCCACTGTATCAACATGCCCCAATGCCACCATGATATGCCAATTGTCACATCCCATGCTTTCAGGAATGTCTGTGTCCGTGTCCTCGTCACAATCTTCCTCGTGGTGGCAGCTCCTAGCTAGGCTCTGCACATACTGCAGGATAATGTGCGAGGTGTTTGCAATGCTCACAAAAGCAGTGTGCAGCTGAGTGGGCTCCAGGCTTGCTGTGCTAAGGCATCTGCACGGAGAACCCAGGAAAAAAGGAACGAAACGATTGTTTGCCATTGCTCTCTAGGAGGGAGGAAGGGAGGAGAGGAGACTAACATGTACCCAAAACCACCCGCGACAATGTTTTTGCTCCATCAGGCATTGGGAGCTTAACCAGAATTCCAGTGGGCAGCGGGGACTGTGGGATAGCTACCCATGGTGCACCACTCTGAGAGTCGATACTAGCCACGTTATTGAGGACGCACTCCACCAACCTAATGCGCTTAGTGGGGTCATGCATGATCAGCTGTATAAAATCAGTTGCTAAAGATTGTCTTCTATAAAATTGCCCTAATTTCGTAGTGTAGACATGCCCTTATACTGAACACATCTGGTGTGAGGGTATCTGTCTTAGAAGGAACCTCTGTAGCCAGTCCATATCTGGGATAGATGCCTGTTACAGGGTGTCAGAAATAAACTAGTGCCAGAGGAGAACGGAAACTGAAGGAAGAAAGCAACAGACATGTAAATAGAAGGGAAAAAAAACAACAAAGTTTGCAGGATCTCATCAGCATGCCACTTTTAAATGCCCCAGAGAACTTCAGCTTTGACAAACCTTCAGAATGGACAGACTAGAAACATATTTTGCAAGACTGTACATTGAAACAAACTCCACAAGGAAACTGGACCTATACAAGTATCTTCTTTAATTTATTCTATGGAGAAGCAGGCAGAACATAGCCTTAAATCCTTTGACTTTACTGAAAACAGTCACAAAGATGACTACGAAAGGGTTCTATATTTGCTGCATACTTTATACTGCAGAGAAACATGATTTATGAAAGAGCATGTTTCCACCAGAGATTCAAGCACCAGGGGACAATATTGACTGTTTTATAAGAGTTCTGCATACGTTGGCTGAAAACTGTCATGTTGAAACTGTACAACATGAAAATATCAGAGATAGGCTGGTTATTGGGTTAACAAATAAAAACCTTTCACAGCAGCTACAGCAGAAGAGAGATTTAACCCTAGCCACAGCTATACAGGAAGCAAAGCTTTCTGAACTAATCAAGCAGCAGAACAAAAGGCAGGACAAACTTGAAACCCGCAAAACTAGCTTAGAAGTTGCAAGCAGAAACTTGAATGCTAAAAGTCTATCATAAAATGCCAGAGGCAAGGAGACAGAACTTCCAACTAAGAGGGACAAATTCCAGCCTACATGTACAAGGTGTGGTAAAAGTCATAGCCTGAGAGATGCATATCAACCCAGAGGTGGAAGGTGTAATAAATGCACAAAATATTAACAATTTTGCAGCTGCTTCCTGCACCAGTGCAGTCAGAGGTTTGACTAACATTACAGAGAATCAAGAGCCATTGTTTCTGGGATCTTTCACTTGTGACAACACAGAATCTGCCTGGAGAGTAAAACTGGATATTTATAGCAAGACTATTGACTTAAAAATTGATTCAGAAGCTGATGTCACAGCCATTTCAGAAGGGACTTACATTCAGCCCCTCCCAGAGCTGAAGTCAGCTGACACAGCTCTGATTAGCTCTGGAGGGATTCTGAACTGCGTGGACAAGTTCACCATAGAAACAATTTACAAAGACAAAGGCTATGCATTCAGAGTGAATGTGTTCAACAGATTGAAGACCAAGAACCTTCTGAGCTGCACTTTGGCAGTCAGGATGAGCCCAATGAAAAAGAACTCAATGGACGATTTAATGATAGTTAACTTTTGAATGGAGATCCAGTCTAAATCAAGTGGAGACAATACAGAAACAGTGTACAAAAATCCCTATCAGAGAGACTAGTCTTGGAATAGACGGGCTGCAGATTTGTGCAAATTCAAAGGATATTATTACCTGGTTATCATGGACTACTTTCTAGGTATATAGAAATGATGGAAGGTAATATCGATGGTGAGCGTTCAGCTGTTGTGACCTGCACAGTTTGTGCCATGTTTGTCTTTCTTCCACAGGACAGAAGTGACTTTGTCTGTACAAAGTGCAAGCTGGTCTCCATATTGGAAGAGAAGGTTCAAGGTCTGGAGAAACAAGTATCGACCCTGTGTTGGGTAAGAGAAATGGAAGATTTCCTGGACAGACGTCAGGATATGCTTCTACGGACACAACGTTCTGAAGATTCAGAGCAGGCTGCGCAGCGGGGACAGGAGGATGGTGAAGAAAATTGGCAGCATGTGACCGCCAGAAGAAGAAAGGGGAGCGTCCATGTACCAGCAATGCAGATACAGGTAAGTAACCGTTTTCATGTTCTCTCCAGAGTTACTAACACGGAGAGTAGACTAGATGATACATCTGAGGGAAGGGAGCAGAAGGAGACTCCGCCGACTGGAAGGCATGAGATGCACTGTCCTAGGGATGGGGGTTCCACGACCACCGCTCCCAAGAGAAGGAGGTGGGTGGTGGTGGTCAGGGACTCTCTCCTCAGGGGGACTGAGTCATCTATCTGTCCTCCCAACCGGGAAAACCGAGAAGTCTGCTGCTTGCCAGGAGCCAGAATTCACGATGTGACGGAGAGACTGCCGAGACTCATCAAGTCCTCGGATCGCTGCCCCTTCCTGCTTCTCCATGTGGGCACCAATGATACTGCCAAGAATGACCTTGAGCAGATCACTGCAGACTACGTGGCTCTGGGAAGAAGGATAAAGGAGTTTGAGGTGCAAGTGGTCTTCTCGTCCATCCTCCCCGTTGAAGGAAAAGACCCGGGTAGAGATCGTTGAACCGTGGAAGTCAACGAATGGCTACGCAGGTGGTGTCGGAGAGAAGGCTTTGGATTCTTTGACCATGGGATGGTGTTCCAAGAAGGAGGTGTGCTAGGCAGAGACGGGCTCCACCTAACAAAGAGAGGGAAGAGCATCTTCGCAAGCAGGCTGGCTAACCTAGTGAGGAGGGCTTTAAACTAGGTTCACCGGGGGAAGGAGACCAAAGCCCTGAGGTAAGTGGGGAAGTGGGATACCAGGAAGAAGCAAAAGCAGGAGAGTGCGAGAGGGGAGGGCTCCTGCCTTATACTGAGAAAGCAGGACGATCAGCGAGTTATCTTAAGTGCCTATACACAAATGCAAGAAGCCTGGGAAACAAGCAGGGAGAAGTGGAAGTCCTGGCACAGTCAAGGAATTATGATGTGATTGGAATAACAGAGACTTGGTGGGATAACTCACATGACTGAGTACTGTCATGGATGGATATAAACTGTTCAGGAAGGACAGGCAGGGCAGAAAAGGTGGGGGAGTTGCACTGTATGTAAAAGAGCAGTATGACTGCTCAGAGCTCTGGTATGAACCTGCAGAAAAACCTGAGAGTCTCTGGATTAAGTTTAGAAGTGTGAGCAACAAGGGTGATGTCGTGGTGGGAGTCTGCAATAGACCACCGGACCAGGAGGATGAGGTGGACGAGGCTTTCTTCAGGCATCTAAATGAAGTTACTAGATCACAGGGCCTGGTTCTCATGGGGGACTTCAATCACCCTAATATCTGCTGGGAGAGCAACTCAGCAGTGCACAGAGAATCCAGGAAGTTTTTGGAGAGGGTAGGGGACAATTTCCTGGTGCAAGTGCTGGACGAACCAACTAGGGGCAGAGCTCTTCTTGACCTGCTGCTCACAAACCGGGAAGAATTAGTAGGGGAAGGAAAAGTGGATGGGAACCTGGGAGGCAGTGATCATGAGGTGGTCGAGTTCAGGATCCTGACACAAGGAAGAAAGGAGAGCAGCAGAATACGTGGAAGCATGGGGCCCAGGACAGCCCGGAGAGTTAGCGGGGGCCTGGCACCAGCAGCAGGGGTCAGGCCTGACCCCGCAGTCACCAGCGCGAAGCAGGGTGACCCGGCCCCAGCCTGCTCCAGTCCGCCGTCTCCCAGCATCGCTCGGAGAAGGGGGCTTGGGGGAAGGGTAGAATGGGGGCAGAGCAGGGATGGGAAGAGGTGGGGCGGGGGCAGAGCAGGGACAGAAGCTTGGGGAGGGTTGGAGGGGGGTGGAGCAGGGGCAGGAAGAGGGAGGGGCAGGGTCTGGCATGGAGTGGGGGTTGTCACAGGCCCCGCACCCCCCCAGGGATGGCCCTGGTGGCATTAACCAGGTAACCTCTCCTCCCAGCGTGTGCATATTCACGTCACCATAATTTGGGGCACCACCGGGACAGCAAGTAAGGGATGGCCCTGGGTGTTGCAGACTCCGGTGAGGTGAGGATGCAGGGTGCTCCTGCTCATTGTCAGGCCGGTCTGGAGCTGTCTCCCAACCCCAGGGCTGCACATATGCAAGAAGCCCATCTCCCCTCTTAGGGTCAACCTGATGCCCTCACCCCCGGGACTGAGTCCTTCTCCAGCCCCCTTTCCTGAAGGGCTGTAATGTGGGCTCTGTGGGTTGAGAAAATCCTCCCTCTGTCCAGGTGTCCCTGATACCAGCAGCATTCTTTCCGCTGCTTCCGTTGTGCTGCCAGGCAAGGGGAAGACACCCCCCAGCCCCAACCAGCCGGGTCATTTCCATCTTCACACAGATGCCTGTTCAGCATGAAGGCTCCTTGGATTCAAATCCTTGGATGTTACAGAGGCAGGGGCTGAATTTTGCCTTAAAGAGATACCGTCCTTTTCCACAAGTATGTCAAAATGGATGCCTGGTGAATCCCAACCCCCGCTCCCCCAGGGATCAGATGTGCCTGAGCCCAGCAAGGTAAAACAGGACATAGGCACTGGGGCCTGGAGGGAGAGCCCGTCTGCCACCACCCCATGTCCCCAAGGGGTTGGCTGTGTGACTGCTTTCCTCTGAACGGTCAGCGACACCGTTCACTCTCTGAGTCTGAGTTCCAGGCTGCTTGCCTGGCGGGGTGGGGGGGGAAGTAGAGGCTCAGTCAGCCCCCCTGTGTGGGGCGTCCATCCCCAAGTGACCAGCATGAGGATATGCCTGTGCTCACAACATGACTCGCCAGGGTGCTGCCTGGGCACACTCACTTGCTGAGAGGGCTGGTCAGGGCTTTGGTTCTCTCCCACTGGAGCTTTCCTAGACAATTTTCCGTCTTCTTTAAAAGGCCTTTCCCTGTTTTCCTTTCCTGGGGCCCCCTCTAAGCCACCATCCCTGGTGCTCTCTTGGGCCAGGGCTATGCTTTCCTCAACTGCAAAACTCTAGCTGTGAACAACTGGAACAGCTTGTTCAGTGGCAGGCACCTCTTCCACCCCTTTGTCTCTGAGGGCACGGGGCAGGCTGCCTTCTGCTGCGCTGCAGGAGTTCATCTCCCCACCTCCCTTTGCTGCTGGAGACACGCTGCTTCTTTCCACTGCCGGGGTGTCAAAGAGACTTTTTCTGTCGCTCTGAGTAGCTTCTGGGATTTCCCCCCTTCTCCCTGGGATCTCAGCACAAAGATGCACTTTGGCTGCAAGTGACCACATCCACACCCTTAGTCACAACAAAAAATAATTCCCAATAAGCATCTCAGCGGGGATGTCATCCACCGCCCCCACTTGTCAATCACTTTGTAAACCATCTTCTTCTTTGTGCGCCATGGCTAAAGGTACAATACTCCTAGATTGTCTACTTAACACAAGCTCTGCCATTGCGCCAGGCAACGGGTCAGATTTTGGAAACATGTTCGACATAACCAGAGAAATTTGTGTCCCTGTAACTTTCCATCCCATGTCTACTCTGTCATTGATTTCCCTCTCTCTCGCTCTGCAGAGCCAAGCCTCTCAACGCCTTTCAAGTAATCCTCGGGTGCTTCAGGGGTGTCTGTGCTGAGGACAGCTGAAATAATGTGAACTGGCTAAGGCTTGGTTTTTCTCAGCTCAGGGCCCTGATTTGTCTGGTGCTCTGGGTAGTTCCTCTGATCACAATTCCTCAGGCTCTTCCTTGATAGGAGATTTACCGTGGGAATTCCTAGGAGAGCAGGGGCAGCGAGTTATAGTCCCTTGTGGAACCCGGGCTTCAGCAATATTCAGGGCTTGGGGCCCTGCTCCAACAATGTTTGGATCTGGGTCTCTCCCCCGGCCCTGCCTGGAGCGGCCCCTGGTCCAGAGCATCCACCCCCAGCACCCACCTGCCCCCCCCGAGCCCCCTGCCTGAGTGAAAGCGGCGCGGGTCGCCCTGGCCTCCGCTGCCGGCAGCTCCAGCACTGCACAAGAGCACCTGGGAAGGGGGAGCGGGTGGGGGCACACACATGCTTGGCAGCCCTCTCCTCCCGTCCCCTCTCCCAGCACCAGATGCCGAGGGGGCTTCTGGCGGGAGACATCTGGAGTGGACCCGCTTGACTCACCTGAGCAGCCGCTGGGGCTTCGGTGAGTGTTTGACCCTCTGATCCACCCACCCACCCCTCCTGCAAACACTGGGCAAGGGGCAGCCCTGTCCCCAGCCCCAGCGACGCTATGAGGAGGCGGAGCAGGTGAGGAAGGAAGCCACATGTGATGGCAGTCCCCTCCCCACAGCACCCATCACCCCCTCCCAGAGCCCACACCCCTCTCTGGCCCCCAAACTCCCTCTTAGAGCCTGCACCCCAAGTTCATCCCAGAGCCTGCATCCCTCACCCCCTTGTGTACCCCCAGGCCCTGCCCCAGTCCAGAGCCTGCACCCAGCACCCAAATTCCATCCCACAGCCTGCACCCCCACCCCCTTCCCACCCCCGCCTCCTGCACCCAAACTCCCTCCCAGAGCCTGTACCCAAACTCCCTCCTACACCTCCACCCGTTACCGCAGCCCAGAGCCTACAACCAAACTCCGTTCCAGAGCCGGCATCCCCTCCCTCCGCAGCCCCTCCCATCCCCAAACTCCCTCCCAGAGCCTGCACCCCTCCACCCATCCTGCACCCCCACCCTGTGCCCCAGCCCGGAGCCTGCACCCAGCACCCAAACTCCATCCCAGAGCCTGCACCCCAGACTCCATCCTAGAGCCCAACCTCTCAACCAGCCTACACCCCAATTCGCTGCCCCAACTGTGCTCCATCCCAGAGCCTGCACCCCAGACCTCCTCCCCCAACCCGAACTCCCTCACAGAGCCTTCGGCAGGTTGGGGGTGGAGTTTGGAGGGCGGGGGCAGCCTCTGAGTGTTCTGGGCACCACCAAAATTTCTACAAACTTGCCCCCCCGTAAGAGAGGAATGATTCTGGGGAAGTCAGTGCCTAACCTCCCAATCCTGCTCCTTTGTCTTTGTTTAATGAGCAGATTGAGGATAAAAGCATTGTATTCAATACTTGAAGTGTCCATACAATCTCTGTGCGCATTGGATTTGAAAAGTTGTCCTTCTTCCTCTGTCCACCACCAGTGTCCATTTTAAATCAACAGATGCACAATGACCCATGGGCTGCTTCCCTAGGATACACAGGCTCACAAACATGGTGGCAAAGAGGACAGATTACTAACTCATCACGGTTTCAGAGTAACAGCCGTGTTAGTCTGTATTCGCAAAAAGAAAAGGAGTACTTGTGGCACCTTAGAGACTAACCAATTTATTCGAGCATGAGCTTTCGTGAGCTACAGCTCACTTCATCAGATACATACCGTGGAAACTGCAGCAGACTTTATATATACACAGAGAATATGAAACAATACCTCCTCCCACCCCACTGTCCTGCTGGTAATAGCTTATCTAAAGTAATCGTCAGGTTAGGCCATTTCCAGCACAAATCCAGGTTTTCTCACCCTCCACCCCCCCACACAAATTCACTCTCCTGCTGGTGATAGCCCATCCAAAGTGACAACTCTTTACACAATGTGCATGATAATGAAGTTAGGCCATTTCCTGCACAAATCCAGGTTCTCTCACTCCCTCACCCCCCTCCAAAAACCCACCCCCATACACACACAGACTCACTCTCCTGCTGGTAATAGCTCGTCCAAACTGACCACTCTCCAAGTTTAAATCCAAGTTAAACCAGAACATCGGGGGGGGGGGAGGAAAAAACAAGAGGAAATAGGCTACCTTGCATAATGACTTAGCCACTCCCAGTCTGTATTTAAGCCTAAATTAATAGTATCCAATTTGCAAATGAAATCCAATTCAGCAGTTTCTCGCTGGAGTCTGGATTTGAAGGTTTTTTGTTTTAAGATAGCGACCTTCATGTCTGTGATTGCGTGACCAGAGAGATTGAAGTGTTCTCCGACTGGTTTTTGAATGTTATAATTCTTGACATCTGATTTGTGTCCATTTATTCTTTTACGTAGAGACTGTCCAGTTTGACCAATGTACATGGCAGAGGGGCATTGCTGGCACATGATGGCATATAAAACATTGGTGGATGTGCAGGTGAACGAGCCTCTGATAGTGTGGCTGATGTTATTAGGCCCTGTGATGGTGTCCCCTGAATAGATATGTGGGCACAGTTGGCAACGGGCTTTGTTGCAAGGATAGGTTCCTGGGTTAGTGGTTCTGTTGTGTGGTGTGTGGTTGTTGGTGAGTATTTGCTTCAGGTTGGGGGGCTGTCTGTAGGCAAGGACTGGCCTGTCCCCCAGCGGCCGCCCCGGGGAGACCTTGCCACGCCCCGCCCCCCCAGCGGCCGCCCCGGGGAGACCTTGCCGCGCCCCGCCCCGCCCCCCCAGCGGCGCCCCGGGGAGACCTTGCCGCGCCCCGCCCCCCAGCGGCGCCCCGGGGAGACCTTGCCGCGCCCCGCCCCCCAGCGGCCGCCCCGGGGAGACCTTGCCGCGCCCCGCCCCCCCCAGCGGCCGCCCCGGGGAGACCTTGCCGCGCCCCGCCCCCCCAGCGGCGCCCCGGGGAGACCTTGCCGCGCCCCGCCCCCCCAGCGGCCGCCCCGGGGAGACCTTGCCGCGCCCCGCCCCCCCAGCGGCCGCCCCGGGTCCGGGGGCCAGGCGGGGAGCGTGCGCAGCGCCCCCGGGCGCAGGGGGGAACTCAGCCCCCGGGCGCTCGAAGGGGCCCCGGGCACCGGGACGGGAGCTGTCCCCCCGGCGCCCCGTGGCGCTGCGGCCAGCCGGACGAGTCCGTTCCGCGGCCGGCAGCTGGGCCCCGGGGCGCTCGGCGGGGAGCGCTGCTGGGGGCGCGGAGCCCCGGGAGCCCAGCACCGAGCGGGCCTCGCCCGGAGAGCGGGACGGCCGGGTCGGGCCGCGGCCACGGCGTGTGCACCGCGATGCCTGATGGGAAATGGCGGGTCACCCGCGGGGCCCGGCTTCGCCCCCCCGCCCCGGCCGCGCGGCCCGTTCCGAAGGTGGGGGGAGCGTCGCGCGCTGGGACATCATCTCGGCGCGACAGCGACGGGGCGGGAGCGGAGCCTGCGGGGTGACGTACGTGTGCACGCTGCGTCTCCCAGCGTGCCCGGGGCCGCGCGGTGGCTGACGGGAGTAGTTTGCACGCAGCGACTTCCCGCGGGGGCCGATGGGAAAAGCGGCCGCGAGACACGGGCGCGCACGGCGCAGGCGCGCTACGGCTCGGCCCTGACAGCGCAGCGTCGCCCCCTGACGCCGGCGGGACTGGACCCGCTGCCGCGCTACGGCGGCCCGTGAGGCCCGGATCCGGGGGGTTCAGCCGGCGTGCGCGGGAGAGGGGGGAGGAGCCCGGCCGGGCCTGGCAGCGCCGCCAGGTAGCCGCGCGCCGGCCGCGAGCGGGGGCCGGGCTCGGGGCCGCCCTGAGCCGGCGGCGGGAGCGGGGGGGGTCGGGGCCGGGGCCGGCGGGCGGGGCCAGCCACTGGGGGGGCCGCAGCATAAAACCAGCGGCTTTGAATTCCCGACCCCCCCCCACACCTGGAGACCCAGAGAGACCCCCCCACACAGACCCAGAGACCCTGAGACAGAGACCCCCCCACAGAGAGACCCCCCCCACACCACCCCCCACAGACCCCCCCACAGACCCAGAGACCCTGAGACAGAGACCCCCCCACAGAGAGACCCCACACACACCACCCCCCACAGACCCAGAGACCCTGAGACAGAGACCCCCCCACAGAGAGACCTCCCCCACACACCACCCCCCACAGACCCAGAGACCCCCCCACAGAGAGACCCCCCACACACACCCCACAGACCCCCCCCACACACACACAGAGACCCCCCCCACATACACACACAGAGACCCGCACACGCGTCCTGTGAACTGGGAGTTCTCGGCTATTTCTTAAACCGCGGGCAATTAGCAGCAAGATTTGAGGAGTCCCTGAACTAGTTAATATCCGAGAATAACAATTACTGCAACCCAATCAAGTAATTTTCATAGTGTGTGTACATATAGACACACACACACATATATATTGGGGCTGTCAAGCGATTTAAAAAAATCACGATTAACTGTGCGGTTGTACAACAATAGAATACCATTTACTTTAAATATTTGGCATGTTTACATTTTCAAATATATTAATTTTAATTACAACACAATACGAAGTGTACAGTCCTCAATTTATATTTATTTTTGATTACAAATATTTGCTCTGTAAAAAACAAAAAAATTGTAAAGATTCTTAAACCTTGGGCCGAGCACTGTTGCTGTTTTTTGAAATCTCACATTGGTACCTTCTTTGCGTTTTGTCAAATCTGCTGTGAAAGTGTTCTTAAAACGAATATGTGCTGGGTCATCTTCCAAGACTGCAGTAACATGAAACATATGCAGAATGCAGGCAAAATAGAGTAGGAGACCTACAATTCTCCCCTCAAGGAGTACAGTCACAAATTTAATTGATGTATTATTTTTTTAACGAGCATCATCAGCATGGAAGTATGTCCTCTGGAATGGTGGCCGAAGCATGAAGGGGCATATGAATGTTTAGCATATCTGGCATATCTTGCAACGCCGGCTACAAAAGTGCCATGGGAACGCCTGTTCTCACTTTCAGGTGACATTGTAAATAAGAAGCAGGCAACAGTATCTCCTGTCAGTTGTAAACAAACTTTTGTCTTAGCGATTGGCAGAATAAGAAGCAGGACTGAGTGGACTTGTAGGCGCTAAAGTTTTAAACTGTTTTGTTTTTGAGTGCAGTTATGCAACCAAAAAAACCCCAACTGCATTTGTTACACTTTCACAATAAAGAGTTTGCACTTCAGTACTTGTATGAGGTGAATTGAAAAATACTATTTTTTTGTTTTATCATTTTTACAGAGCATATATTTGTAATAAAAAAATAATAATATAAAGTGAGCACTCTGCACTTTGTGTTCTGTGTTGTAATTGAAATCAGTATTGAAAATCTATCAAATATATAATAAATTGCAATTGGTATTCAATTGTTATAAGTGTGATTAATCGCGATTGATTTTTTTGAGTTAATCGTGTGAGATAACTGTGATTGACAGCCTTAACGTACATATATAAAATAATACCAAATCCTCAGAACACCAGTATAATGGGGAAACTAATTCTTACCTTAAAATGACAAGTGATTTTATGTACTCATGTGGCACTTGTTGGCATTGCCCTAGCAACAAAGCTATTGAAACAGAAAAGCAGGCAGGGTGCGGCAGTGAGGCTGATGCCTAGCAGGGCTACCAGGGGGAAAAAAAAATCTTTTCATTTTGCCTGTGCTCCTAAGAGGTTGAAAGTTACCTAAACCCCAAAGCATAAAAGTGGGAGCGGGGGCAGGTGCTTTGAAACTTCCATTCCCAGGATCGCCATGGCACATGGGTCATGAGAGACAGAGTCTACAGGGGCCAGGGCAGGGCTTGCAACTAAACTCCCATGTTTCCCTCAGGATTTTCAAACTACACTGGACCCTCACTAGAATGTGGGATTTGGATCCATGCCAAATCCCGCATTCTAGCGGGTACTGCGTTACAGTGGGGACCACGTTACAATGAAAGTTAATGACGGTTACTGAATTTGGGATCCGCAACCACGTTCTATCAGAATTTGTGTTATATAGACACGTGTTCTAGAGAGGGTCCGGTGTATAACTTTCAGGTTCTCGTCTCTGTCAACTCAGGCTATGTCTACCCTATAGCATTTACAGCAGCACAGCTGCAGTGGGCTACCCCCTTGTTCTGTGTTTGGGAGTGGCAGGGGATTCCTTCATGGTCTTTTTCCTCTTTCAGGTGCTTTCAAGGGTCATCATGGTGCACCTTGGTAAGTGCAGACAGGGCTTGTTAAGGGTTGCGTGCACACCATGTTGTACTGACAGACCCCAGTTTCTGCATCCCTCTAAATCAATCACAGTTAGTGGAGAATGTGCAGCCTTCACTGCTGAACTCTCTTAAGGGTTGGTAGAGCAAATCTGTCATCTTTATTGTAAATAAATTGCTTTAAGACCTCAATCTCCTGGCAAGGTACAGACTTTGATTCCATCATGAAGAATAATTTATTGTTGCTGTGTAAGGGAAGGTTACAGCAGTTTTCTTGATTTTTAAATGAAACCAAGCTTTTCTCTAAGGCCTTTGGAATTTTTTGGCTCGACGTCTATACGCATCTGTTTATAATCAAATCTATTGTGACACCTGTTGATCTTCCCTTCAGCTCATCTCCTTATGAAAAATTATCATGGAGGACACGTAGCTATCCGATTGGCTCTTGGTGGTTGTGCCAACAGACCCTTCTTCCGTATAGTGGCCGCATATAACAAGCGAGCGCGGGACAGCAAGTATTTGGAGCAAGTGGGCTGCTATGACCCACTCCCAAATAGCCACAATGAGAAGCTTGTTGGCTTGAACATCGAGAGAATCAAACACTGGATTGGTTGTGGAGCACATGTCACAAAACCGGTTGAAAAACTTCTAGGTAACTCAGTGTGTTTTCCAATCTGAACTATTTGCTTATTTCTCTTCAAAGACAATAGGTTTTCCTTGGTGATCCTCTGCATACTTGGAGTACCAAAGACTCTTTCTTCATTTCTTTGCATGAATTCTTGAGAATATGTATATATGCAATCACCCTTCTTTTGGCCACAGGAAATGGGATGTTTCAGAGTAGCAGCCTTGTTAGTCTGTATCCGGAAAAAGAACGGGAGGACTTGTGGCACCTTAGAGACTAACAAATTCATTTGAGCATAAGCTTTCGTGGGCTGCAGCTCACTTCATCAGATTAAGAGAATGGAACATATAGTAAGAAGATCTATATACACATACAGAGAATCATGAAAAGGTGGGAGTTGCCATACAAACTGTAAGAGGCTAATTAAGATGAGCTATAATTTGTTAGTCTCTAAGGTGTCACAAGTACTCCTGTTCTTTTTGAGGAAATGGGAACGGGTCTCATTTATGGAGACACTGAGCTGGCCGAGACAGCAGTAAAAGGCACTTCAAGCCACTAGAGGGTTGGTGAGAGAGACAATTACTCTCACTTCTTAAAAGTCTCATTAACTATTGGAACAGTTGACCGAGGGTTATCGTGAATTCTCCATCACTGACAATTTAACTTGAGATTGGATGTTTTTCTGAAATATATATGCTAAGAATTATTTTGGGGAAGTTCTATAACGTGTTATATAGGATGTCAGACGAGATAATCACAGGTCTCCCTTCTAGCCTTTGAATCTGTGAGTCTAGAACAGTCATATTGCAACTCCAGCTATAAACATAAATCATCTTTCTTTCAGGTCTTTCTGGATTTTTCCCATTGCATCCTATGACAATCACAAATGCAGAAAGATTAAGGAAGAGAAGAGCCTTGAAAGCCATAACAGCTTCTGAGGAAGAAACTCCAGGTGACTGATAACATCTAACTGAACTGAATTACTCAAAAGGTTACTGTACAGACAACGATCAGAACAGTGTGCCAACTAAAAAGGACAATATATTTACTACAGACAAAGAAATAATAGTGGATGTGAATTATTTCATAAGAACATTAAAGTATTTTGAGGCTTTAGGAGTCCTCAGACAAGGATTCTCATTGTCCTCATTTGTTAATTACTTCTTATTTTGCACAAATTATTAATCTTTCATGTTTGTCAAACTGCAATTACTTAGGCCCAGATCCACCAAGGTAAAATTTAGGCTCCTAAATTCCACTGAAATCCAATGGAAGTCAAGAACCAAAATACCTTTGTGGATCTGGGCCTTCCAGATTACAGCATTCATACAAACTGAATACAAACTCCCGTTTTCTAAATAGCTCTATTGTGGAGGTAGAGAGAGCGTTACTGACTGTCGTAAGAGTCTAATGTATAGGAAGTTGTGCTGGATCAAGGAACAGGTGAGGATGCACCTGGAGGCTTCCTTCTAAACGTCACCTTATCATTACTTAAGACAAGCCACAGTTGGTTTTTAATTTTACAGTGAACTATTTCAAGATTTTTGTTAGAGGAGGGACACTCAGACCTGGCCACTGTTGCTTCTTTATTTTCACCCAATGAAGCCGCAAATAGTGTAAGCGGCAGAAAATCCTTTTTTCGGTGCAGGGGTGCAGCACAGAATGTGACACGAATTACTTAACCACACTACTGTTCTTCCAGAAGGTATCCCACAGAACATGACCACTTTAAACATAGCAAATACTTGGATGGTTTTATACCTTTCTCCCTGAACAGTATTTGATCAAACATTATACATGCGTCCAGCTAAAACAATAATTTAAAAATCCAGGAATTACTACATGATGTTCATAGATCATCAGCCACCCATAGCAGCCATTCATATTCCAGCGTGTTAAGCACAATAAGAATTGAGCTATGTTCAGAGGCAGCCGGCTATCCCTGTTACTGGGAGGAACTCGCACATCATTCATTCTATCGTCTTCCATCCACATTCTAACTCGCTTAAATGTCTTAGGTAAGGCTTGTACCATCCCCGAAGATCACCAACCTCAGACTCTGGTAGACCAAATAAAGCCACTGAGTTTGAGTCATAGAACCATCACCCCAAAAGCCTTAATGCCAATCAGTGCAAATCTCAGAATTGATGATGGGGAGCACATGAGATCTTTCTCAGCCCACACAGTGCAGCGCATCACCCCTTTTAAAGCACTCGACGTAACAAAGCTGAGAGATGCTCACTGGACGATCACAGTATCCTGCTTATTTAAGAAGAGCACAATACAATAGACCACTCTAGTGCTGACAGAAAAGTCGCCTTCCTCAGCTGTTGCTCCAAGATGGCAATCTGCTGCTGTTCCTGCATGTGAGGAAGTTGGTGGGGCTCAAAAGGAGGGCAGCTCACAGCAAGAGAAATGGCTGAGAAGAGCTAGGCAAGTCAGAGGCACTTGAGATTCCTTGCAGGCCTGTGTGTTGCTCCCTTGGCAGCACACCCATAAGGGTGCGGGGAGAAGCATGGAAACTCAGCCAGCTCTCACTTGCCAGGCAGCTGGGAATTGGTTACATTTTTAATGGAGAAGTAAAATCTGAGCAAATGTATACATGGAACCAAAGAAAAATAAGATCTTTTGGGTGATACCTGAAGTCCTGCCTGAAAAGGTTCAGGCAGACATGGCTGGTTTGGATTTTGCCTATTAGTACATTTAAACCAGGGGTTCTCCGAACACATTTTTTGGTGGCCTCGGACTGTGACCACCAATTCTTGCTGGTGGCCGCACTGACACTTTTCCCTAAAATACTTAACTGTAGGAAAAACAAATAAATATGCACATACACGTGTCCAAATCCTCGTAATTTATTTATGTAGGGTTTTTTCAGACTCACAAATAATATGAAAAATTATATTTGTATGTTGAATATTGCTTTTCGCAGCACACTTAGTAGCTAGCTGGGAGTTTGTGAAAAGTGATACTAACAAACATACAAGTATCACTTTTCACAGCCTCCCAGGTAGCTAGTCAGTGTGCTGTGAAAAGTGATACTTGCATGTTTCTTTGTTTCGCTTTTCTCAGCAAGCCCGAGGTTTGGAGAGGGAGGCAGCAGGGGTCTGGGGCAATGGGAGGGATAGAGGTGGAACCAGGGAAGGCAGTGGGGGCTGGGGGCGATAAATGGGGGTTCGGGGAGGCGTCGGGGAGAATGGTGAGCCCTGCTGCCATATGGCTGGAGCTGGGAGGCAGCACCCCCAGGGTCCAGAGCGAGCGGCTGGAGCCCAGGGTTGGTGGCGGGTGCTGCTGAGCAGCTGGAGGTGTGGATCAACACCCACCACCCTGGGGCTGGGGCTGGGGTTAGGGAGCGGGGTGAGGGCTGGGGGTCGGTGCCAGAGCCCGGAGCCAGCACTTGCTGCTGCACAGCCGGGGTTAGCGCCCAGGGCCAAGGTCACGTGGCCGGAGCCTGGGTCAGAGCCCGGGGCTCGAGCCGTGCAGCTGAAGCCCTGCGGCCAGGTTCTCACCCAGGGCTGAAGCCCAAGCCCCAACGTGCCCTGCCCACCCCACAGGTGAGTCAAGAACTCACCTGGCTCCTGCAGCATTGTGCCCCACCTGTCTCCAGAGGCGGTGCATGGTGGCTCATGCAGGAGCACCAGGGAGGGAAGGGGAGAGGCTGATGCTTTGGCCTCTCCACCACTGCCCAGGAGGCTGTTAGGCCTGCACAAAAAGCCCCTGGTGGCCGCATGCGAGAAATGCTGAGTTAAACTCACTTCCATGCTGTCAAAACCTTTGCATTGTACCTCCTAACTGCTGGTTGCTCAGGTCAGAGTGTACTTAAGGGTTAAGTGAAGCGCTGCTGTAAGAATAAGCTTCGTGTCCTTTAAAGGAAACCAAGACAGAAAAAAATACTGATGATTTTTAATATTTTTTCTTTATCTAAAACAATTAATGAAACGATATAGAAAATTCTATTAAACACACCTTTTGCATTTTACAGATTTGTAGTATGCAAAATTTGATTTTATGTAGTGCCCATCCCCATATATATTCCAGATTAGTATAAACAAGACATGATTTCCCTGGTAACTGGGACCAGTTTTTATTCTGTCTCCTCAAATTTAAAAGTTCATTTGTATGTAGGCTTTGGGAAGAGTTCCTTTCTCATTTCTAAACACACAACACGGTTTTCTTTTCTGGATTTCTCGGCCTCAAATACAAGGAGGTGGGTCTGCAGGTTGCTAGTGTTACAGGAATAAAAGACAGAGAAGTCTGGTTTATGAAGCTGGTTCTCTGCATCCCTCTCCCAAAAGGACTGCATGATCAGGCTCAAGGGATTATTCAGAAATAAATTGTTTATCATCCCTTTAATCGAGTTATACCAAAGCAAGAGTTAGAGAGTGGTTGGGCAATCACCATACAGTTAAATGGAGTAAATATTAATTAGAATGTTACTGCCAATAAAGACAGGTGACTCAGTAGTAACGCTTTGATAATTAGGGGAGGCAACATTGTCTAGTAATAACTGGCTGAACGAAGAGAGGTCCTACACTCAACAGTCACTCCCATGTTGGAGGAATCTCAACTACAAAGCTGAACAATCAACTTCCCAAAATAATTTTAAAATGGTGACACCCCCAATGAATTATCTGTCAGACAGAAAGAAAAGAAAGAATGGTGGGGAGAAAAGGGGACCCTGGTCTGGGGAGAGGAGGCATACAGAAGTTCTGTGTGGTAGGGGAAGGTCGGAGGGCACACAGAGCCCCAGCCTGGGGGAGATGAAGAAACATGGCACAGAGCCTGTGACATGAAAGCGGGGTGAGCAGATGCAGGGAATCTGTGAAACAGAGAGGATGGGAGGGTGGCACATGGGGGAGAGGGGAATGGAGGGCAGCCAGGAGCCCTCAGTGTGTGCAATGAGTACAGCCTACAGAAGCATCGAAGTGTGAGAGGGCCAAGTTCATAGTACTTTGCATGTCTAAAATGACTTTTATCACTGTCCCAAAGACCTTTAAAAATGCAGATTATTTCTTCCCATTTACAAATAAACTCTCTTGCCATGGTTTTCTGGAGAGAGCTGCAGAGTCAGAGTATTCGCTATGTTTCTGGCTCATGACCAAAACAGATAATCTGTCAACATTTGCTTTACATGCATGTAGCATTCAGGGGTGGGGTTCTGGGAAGGGATCAGGAGTGATGCTTATATGCCTAAATCGTCCAGGAGGAGATTTTGGAAGTAAAAGATGTCTGACAGAGGCAGGGTTCGGTATGAACCTAGCTCTCAGGTAAAGCCTGGCCCCTTCTTGGTGGCTGTAGAGCATTCTTTCTGAAAAGACCTAGTCTTGCACTGCAAAGGTGTGGGGTAGCATTTCAGGAGCACTGACAGGGGATGCATACTTCCCACTGCCAAGGAGCTCAGCTGCACGGGGCTCACTGCACACCACTATACAGCGGAGATCTGGAACTTGATCAGTGGATCCTTTGTGTTCTCTTAAATAGTAGGGATGAATATTCCCTCCACTGCGGGAATTACTGGGTAAAATCATATTGTTGGTGTAATGCAGGAAGTCAGATTAAAAATCCCACATTAGTCCTGTCCATGGAATCACAGAACTGGAAGGACCGTCCTAGTACCGTCCCCTGCACTCAAGGCAGGACTAAGTACAGGAGAACCTCAAAAATACGAACACCAGAGTTACAGACGGACCCGTCAGCCAGACACCATGTGGCCCCAGAAGTACGCAGTCAGGCAGCAGCGGAGACGAAAAACAAAAAAACCCAACAAATACTGAGCTGTGCCGGCATGGCATCGTCCAGTTAGGCACATCGGGGCTGCCTGTCCCCACCCCCACCCACTACTTGCCACGCGGAAGGCCAGCCACGTACAGGTGAAGACGCTGAGGTTCACAGGCACAGCTGTGAGCTCCCGAGAAGGAGTGCTGGGGTCTGCACTAGCCACAGGGGCTGTTTCCCGCCTCTGGCTGGGAGGGGGACAAGCCTGCAACCTTAGTCTCAGTCCAGGAAAGAAGCTCCCTGAGCTGCTGCTGGAACCTGGCCGAGAGCGTCAGCTGCTGGAGCCCGAACTCCTGCCCGCCTGCCGCGCTCTGGAGGAGCGGCTGCGTTTGAAAGGGCCCCGGCCTGCACTGCGCACCCACTGGTGCCAAAGCGCCCCCGGGTGCCTCACGCATCACCCTTGCCGTCAGGGGGCGAGAATCAGAAACTTGCCGGGCAGCCGCTGCAGCGTGTGAGCCCCCGTTCCCAGCACTCCGCCCTGAGGAGCAGCCCATAACGGCTTGGGCAAAGTTACCAACAACCTCCATTCCCGAGGTCTCCGTAATTCTCCTGTATTATCTAGACCAGGGGCTGTCAACAGGCGAACCACGGGCCAAATCCGGGTTGCCAGACGCTTTTGAACAGACCCCACAAACTTTTTATTTACATATTATCATTATTATTATTTTTTTAAATGATTTTCTCTGCAGTCTGGCCCCTGACTGTACATTGATGAAGAATTTGGACTTGACAAAAAATAATTGACTACCCCTCATCTAGACCATCCCTGAGCGGTGACAGTCGATCCTGCTAAGAACCTACAATGACAGAGATTCCACAACCTCCCTCGGTAATTTGTTCCAGTGCTTAACTATGCTGGCAGGAAGTTTTTCCTAACGTCCAACCTAAACCTCCCTTGCTGCAATTTCAGCCCATTGCTTCTTGTCCTGTCCTCAGAGATTCACAAGAACAATTTTTCTCCCTCCTCCTTGTAACAACCTTTTATGTACTTGAAAACTGTTCTCATGTCCCCTCTCAGTCTTCTCTTCTCCAGACTAAACAAACCCAGTTCTTTCAACCTTTTCTCGTAGATCATGTTTTCTAGACCAGCGGTTCTCAACAGGGGGTTCGTGGCCCACTGGGGGTCCATGAACCCTTTCAGGGGGGCCGCAGGGCCCCGTGGCTAAAATCCAAAGCCCGAACCCCAGCACCTCCCGCAGGGCTGAAGCCGGGAGCAGCAGGGCTGAATTCTGGAGCCCCGAGCCCCGGTGCTCCCCAAGGGACAGAAGCCCTGAGCCCATGGGCAGAGTTGGGGGAACACAGGGGTGTTACCCCCCCCCAAACTACAGTGCAAGAGCAGGGCAGTCCTGGGGTAGCTCCACACCCCCCCTCCACCACCTCCTCTCTCCACGCCCTGGCTAGGTAGGAGGTGGGAAGCCAGAGTCCGGCAGCGTGGGACAGCTGCTGCTCTGACTGGTGCCATGGAGCAGGCGGGCGCAGCGTTGCCTCGTCTCCTGCTGCTGCAGGGGGTTGAAGCTGCTCCCCTTTGCTCATGCAGCTGGTAAGAGCTGCCTGGGCGGGGGGACCCGGCTGCTTTGTGGCTGGCAGAGCCCTCAGGGTACAGGGAGCGCAGGGGAGCCCTAAGAGCACACAGCCCCTAGCTACCTCGTCCCTGCACCCTGAGCTACCCTCTGCCCACACACAGCCCCTAGCTACCTCCTCCCTGCACCCTGAGCTACCCTCTGCCCACACACAGCCCCTAGCTACCTCCTCCCTGCACCCTGAGCTACCCTCTGCCCACACACAGCCCCTAGCTACCTCCTCCCTGCACCCTGAGCTACCCTCTGCCCACACACAGCCCCTAGCTACCTCCTCCCTGCACCCTGAGCTACCCTCTGCCCACACACAGCCCCTAGCTACCCCCCTCACTGCACCCTGAGCTACCCCCCTGCACACAGCCCCTAGCTATCCCTCTCCCTGCACCTCAAACTTTTTGAGCTGAGCCCCCCCCACCTTTGAGTTATAATTTTTGGTTGTAGGCCCCCCCCAAGTCCAGACAGGCGGGTGGCCTGCTGAGGTGAGTCAGGGGGTGGATGTAGCATACCCTCCCCAGACCCCGACGTCGGAGCTGGCTTGAGCCTCACTGGCTCCTGCCCACCCAAAACAGAAGTCAAACTATACCTATGCCCTTGTTTTCCCCCCTTTCCCCGGCCCAGAGCCTCCCCCTCCCACACTGGGCCCTGGAGATTTTAATGGCATGTTGTGGGTGGCCTCAGAAAGAAAAAGGTTGAGAACCCCTGTTCTAGACCTTTAATCATTTTTGTTACTCTCCTCTGGACCTTCTCCAATTTGTCCACATCCTTCCCGAAATGTGGCGCCCCGACTTAGACACAATACTTTAGCTGAGGCCACATCAGCATGGAGTAGAGCAGAAGAATTACGTCTCGTATCTTGCTTACAACACTCCTGCTAATCCTGCCCAGGATCAGGTTTGCTTTTTTTGCAAGTGTTACACTGTTGACTCATATTTAGCTTGTGGTCCACTATGACCCCCAGATCCCCTTCCGCAGTACTCCTTCCTAGGCTGTCACGTCCTGCTCTGTATGTGTGCAGCTGATTGTTCGGTCCTAAGGGGAGTACTTTGCATTTGTCCTTATTGAATTTCAGCCTGTTAACTTCAGACCATTTCTCCAGTTTGTGCAGATCATTTTGAATTTTAATCCTATCCTCCAGAGCACTTGCATCCCCTCCCATCTTGGTATCATCCGCAAACTTTATCAGTAAAAAGAAAAGGAGGACTTGTGGCACCTTGGAGACTAACCAATTTATTTGAGCATAAGCTTTCGTGAGCTACAGCTCATTTCATCGGATGCATACAGTGGAAAGTACACAAGATCTTCTTATACACACAAAGCATGAAAAAATGGGTGTTTACCACTACAAAAGGTTTTCTCTCCCCCCACCCCACTCTCCTGCTGTTAATAGCTTATCTAAAGTGATCACTCTCCTTACAATGTCTTTGATAATCAAGATGGGCCATTTCCAGCACAAATCCAGGGTTTAACAAGAAAGTCTGAGGTGGGGGTTGGGGGGCGGGAAGGAAAAAACAAGGGGAAATAGGTTACCTTGCATAATGACTTAGCCACTCCCAGTCTCTATTCAAACCTAAGTTAATTGTATCCAATTTGCAAATGAATTCCAGTTCAACAGTCTCTCGCTGGAGTCTGGATTTGAAGTTTTTTTGTTGTAATATCGCAACTTTCATCTCTGTAATCGCGTGACCAGAGAGATTGAAGTGTTCTCTGACTGGTTTATGAATGTTATAATTCTTGACATCTGATTTCTGTCCATTTATTCTTTTGCGTAGAGACTGTCCAGTTTGACCAATGTACATGGCAGAGGGGCATTGCTGGCACATGATGGCATATATCACATTGGTGGATGTGCAGGTGAACGAGCCTCTGATAGTGTGGCTGATGTGATTAGGCCCTGTGATGGTGTCCCCTGAATAGATATGTGGGCACAGTTGGCAACGGGCTTTGTTGCAAGGATAGGTTCCTGGGTTAGTGGTTCTGTTGTGTGGTGTGTGATTGTTGGTGAGTATTTGCTTCAGGTTGCTTCCTCTGCAGGCAAGGACTGACCTGTCTCCCAAGATTTGTGAGAGTGTTGGGTCATCCTTCAGGATAGATTGTAGATCCTTAATAATGCGTTGGAGGGGTTTTAGTTGGGGGCTGAAGGTGACGGCTAGTGGCGTTCTGTTATTTTCTTTGTTAGGCCTGTCCTGTAGAAGATGACTTTTGGGTACTCTTCTGGCTCTATCAATCTGTTTCTTCACTTCCGCAGGTGGGTACTGTAGTTGTAAGAAGGCTTGATAGAGATCTTGTAGGTGTTTGTCTCTGTCTGAGGGGTTGGAGGAAATGCGGTTGTATCGCAGAGCTTGGCTGTAGACGATGGATCGTGTGGTGTGGTCAGGGTGAAAGCTGGAGGCATGTAGGTAGGAACAGCGGTCAGTAGGTTTCCGGTATAGGGTGGTGTTTATGTGACCATCGCTTATTAGCACAGTAGTGTCCAGGAAGTGGATCTTAATCGCGTCTCTGCTAAGGCTGCGTCTACACTCCCCCTTGTGTCGGTAGAACGTATGTGGCTCGGGGTGTGAATAAGCCACCCCCCGAGTGACACAAGTTACACGGACCTAAGCGCCGGTGTGGACAGTGCTATGGTGCTGGGAGAGCTTCTCCTGCCAACATGGCTACGGCTGCTCGTTGAGGGTGGAGAGCTCCCTCCCGTCGGCTTCCAGCCGCTCCAGTAGAGACTGCCACTGGGGGCCACGTCACTCACAGCTGTGAGGGCCGAGCGGTTAAGGCGTTGGACTCGAAATCCATTCGGGTTTCCCTGCGCAGGTTCAAATCCTGCTCACAGCGAGGCCTGTGTTTTACCCACACTTGCTCACCAGGGCAATACATCTCCACCGACCCTGAGACGCTCTCCATACGCTCCCCACCCCAGGTAAACCCTGTTCTGCTCCTTTCATGGGGATGCCTGGGATGGTGCCTCACGCTGTGTCCCTGCGGTCTCAGCTCCCGAGGCCTCTGCCCCTCACCCAGTGCCCCCCGGCTCAGCCCCACCCCTGGGTGCTGCTCCTCTCCAGAGCGTGGAAGGAGCTGAGCACGGGCAGCCTGTACAAGAGGCCACGGGAGCCTGAGCCTCCCCCAAAAGGCCGTCCATGCAGGGCGGAAACACTGGGGATGTGGGGCGGGTCTCCCCTCCGGAGGCCCGTGGGCCCGTGGTCATCTTTCGAGCGCTGGAAGCGAAGCTCCAGAGAAGTGGGGGCCCCGCCTGCACCCCGCTCCCCTCTGCCTCTTAGCCCAATGCCCTGCTCTTGCTCTGCCTCTTCCCATCCCCCCTCCGCCTCCTCCCCCAAAACCTGCACCCCACCCCCTCTCGGCCTTTTCCCCCGCAGCCCCGTCTTCTCGTACCTCTTCCTGTCCTGCTCCACCTCCTTCCCCAAGGACCCCACTGCCCCCCGCTCACCAGAGACAGAGAAAAGGGACAGGTGCCTGGCCCCATGGCCCCCCGGTAGACCCCTTAGGCGAAAGGGGCAGAGAGGAGCAAGCAGGGGGTGAGTGGAGTCCTGGGGGAAGAGGTGGAGAGGAGCGAGGGGCAGGTAGGGGGACCTCGGGGGCCAGAGGAGTGAACAGTGGGTGGGCGGGGCCTCGGGGGAAGAGGATGACCGAGGGCGGGGCCTCTGTGGCAGGGCCATGCTCTAGGCCCCGGTGGCCCCCCAACTTCTCGGGGTCATCTGAAACCCAGGATGAAGGTGACACAGGGCCTGGTTCCTCTTTGGGCTAAGATTCCATAACACCTCTCCCTTCCTGGCAGTGTGAAGGGGCTGCACAGGGGCATAAAGCCCTCCAGACACAGCCGGAGACAGGGAAAGGGCTGTCAATGCAGAAGAGAATCAGGCCCAGAGTTAGACAAGGGGTGCAGAGAATATTCTGGATTCTGGTCATTGCACTTCGCCCTTGCTCGAAATGCTTCCTGTATTTTCTCCATTTCACTCCCTGACTCTCGATCTCTGCCCCTTTCCCCGTTTCGTCCTCAGAATTAGCACGTTCAGCCAGTTAATCGCAGCAATCCCACCATATGACGGCAGCCTGAAATCTCAGCTCTCCCCCGCCCCTCGCACGAGACCTGCTGCCAGCTGAACTGGAGAAAGAATGGGGAACGTCTCTGGCAGAGGGTGTGAAACAGACACCCGGAAAAGCTGAGTTTTCACAGGGATTTCCTCAAAGTAGGAGAAACTTGGGGTCCCAGTTAGTGCCCAGAAAACCCTTCAGGGATGAAACAAACCAGAGGCCCAGCCCACCCCGATCTGGGCTCCACGTGGGAGTGAGCAGGGGGCTGCTGAGACACACACAGACTGCTGGGTACGCACGGACTGTGGCTGGGGAGGGGGCTGCCAGACCTCCCTCGGGTGACCAGACAGCAAGTGTGAAAAATCGGGACGGGGGTGGGAGGTAATCGGAGCCTATATAAGAAAAAGACCCAAAAATCGGGACTGTCTCTCTAAAATCAGGACACCTGGCCACCCTAGACCTCCCCCACAGACTGCCACTGAGTGAGTGGGGGGCAGTTGCACAGACCTGCAGTGACCACGCAGAGTGTGAGGTTTGCTCCCCTCCTGTCTCCAGTGGGGCTGAGGTTTCTCCCTGAGCCTGCTGAGCCCTGTGGCCCTTCCCAGCCACGCCCGTGGGAGCAGAAAACACCGAGAGACCAGGCCGGGGAGGCCATATGGTTTATTGGACCCGCTTCTGTTGGGGAGAGAGACCAGGGCCTGAGGACGAGCTCTGTGGAGCTCGAAGGCTGGTCTCTCCCCAGCAGAAGTTGGAGAATGAAAGAGATCCCCTCCCCGCCTTGTCTCTCTAATCTCCTGGCACCGACCTTGCAAACAGAGAACTCTGAGGCAGTTCAGTGCTTCCGACCGAGCCCCAGGAGCCCGTATGTAACACGGACGTTGCACTCATTCAAACAGTGCCTAGCGCAGCTGGGGGTCGGGCTTCAAGCTGCTGCCAGCCACAGCCCCTTCTGTGCCCCAAACCGGGGGCGACTGCGCCTACCGGCCAGACCCCTCTGTTCCAGAACGGAGGTGCCCTTTGGTCTCTCAGCCTGGCGCTCTCACACAACCACAGCAGCTCCAGTCACCAGGTCCCCTCTTGGCGCAGTGGGAGGGGGCAGCAGGACAGAGCAGGCGGGCCACCGAGGGGGAACTGTACTCCGGGAAGCCGTGACTCTGTCAAGGATTTAGGTGTCATACCGGGCAAGCTGCTCAACATCCGCTCCTGGTGCGATGCTGTGGGGAACAGGGCCAAAGCCATCGGTGATGATGGGGGGATTTTCTTGGTTTTTCAGTGGTTTGCATGCCTCAGTTTCCCTGGGTGCTGTTTGTTTAACGAGGTGGGAGAGGTAGTTTGTTGTTACAGAGGACCAGCGGTGATCTCTCCTGTCAGTTGGGCCCTCAGGCAAAGGCCTGGAGAACGGATACCCCAGCAACTGGTGAGCGGGAGGCCCAGCTTGGAAGTCACAGCCAGGTCGGGCCAGTAGTTTGACAATGGGCTGAGGACAGAAGACCCGGTCACTGCTTCCAGCCAGGGGGAAAGAAAAGAGGGAGGAGAGGAGGGGCTGAGATAGAGGAGACCCAGGCAGCCTGTTCACCTGGGACAGAAGGCAAAGGACACAGGCTTGTGGGAAGGTGATATCGGACGCTTAGCTGGAAGGAGCGGGCTTCTGGACTGGGGAGAGAAAACAGCCAGAGTCCACACGGGTGCAGGAGAGACCTAGATGGACTGTGCAGAGGGAGATTAAGCCTGAGGCCCTGAGAGTTTCCTGTGCTGTGTTCAGACGCTCAATAAACCCCTCTCTTTTACGCTGGCTGAGAGTCACGGCAGTCTCGGGATCGGGGTTGCTTTCTTCCCTCTGGGAGTAGAGGCCCCAGGGGTCCAGAGTGAGGGGACTCCCTGAGGGGGCCCACGGCAGACAGGCATGCTCAAGGCTCAGAGAAGAGGGGTTCCAGGAGGCGGAAGGGCCTACGGCTTAACCCTCGAGAGAGTGGATCTCCGAGAAGGGCTGTCACACTGAAGGGGGTTCCTCCCAAGGACTGTACGAGGCTGAGAGAGAGCACAAGTCCTGTGAGTCCGTGACGCCATCCATGGATAGATAAAGAGAGGATGGAAAGGGAGCTGATTCAGCAATGGGGAGACTGACACTGGAATACTGCATCCCGTTCTGGTGTCCACATTTCAAAAATAACGTTAAAAAAAACTGGAGAGGGTGCAGAAAAGAGCCATATTTGAGGGCTGGAGAAGACTTATAAGGAGGGATTGAAAAACTCAGTCTGTTTAGTTTTTAAAAAGATGGAGAGGTGAGCTGATGGCAGCCTGCAGTGCCTTCGCTGAGAGAAAACACCAAGTATTTAAAAGGCTCTTTAGTCTTGCAAAGAAAGGCAGAACAAGAACCAATGGCTGGAAGCAGAAATCAGAAAAATACCATTAGAACAAGGCAGAGATTTGTAAGAGGGAGGGCGACTCATCACTGGAACAAACTGCCAAGAGAAGTGATGGATTCTCCATCTCTTGATGTCTTCCAGTGAAGACTAGATGCCTTTCGGTAAAGTGCTTTCATCAAAAAGCAGCTCTTGTGACACACGGGAGGGCTGGGAGATGCAGGATGTCATATTAGATGCTCCAATCGTCCCTTCTGGCCTTAAGTCGACTAATTTATGAAAAACTGGTGGTTTATTGTATAGCCGGCTCCATCCCCCGACTCACCAGTCATTGAGTGCGGAGATCCGGGGGAAACAACTCCAAGCTCCAAGAGGCTGGGCAGGGGCAGGACATCAGCTGGGAGGGGAGGGGTGGGGGGGCAGTGACATCACAAAGGCCTTTTGCAGGACCTCAGCCCATTGGGCAAAGGTGGTGGGGAGGGGGTGACCTCACAGAGAGACCCCGACATCAGCGGGGCAGGGCCGAGGTGCAGGGCCAGGGCAGTCGCTGAGACCCCCCCGGCTTTGCTGCCACACGTCTCCTTCTCCCGGTCTCCCCTCGAGGACGGGGAGAGAATTAGGATTCACGTCGTAGCATGAGGAGGAGCCTCTGTGGAGTTTTCTCCTTTCCTACCCCTGGTTGTGCCAGAAAACGAACGTCCCTTGGACAAGGTCGGAGGCTGCGAGAGGTTTGGAAGCTGTTGGGTCTGATGCACCTGCTGCAGGCAGAATTCTCGGCACAGAAAACACTGGCTTAAGGGGGCAGAATGTGATTTCCTACCGAGCGCTTTGACGCTTGGAATCACTGGGGACCTTGGGGTTTATCCTTTTGGGTTTCCCTTTTCCTCTTTCCTCCCTCCTTTCTCCTCTTCTCTTGCTTCTTTTTTCCCTGTTTCCCTCTCTCTCCCAAGGAGGGGTGTGTGTGGAGGGTGGGCAAGGGGGGGTTGCTCTCATCGCGGGAGGTCGTCACAAAGAGGTGGGTCTGGATCTGAGAGCGATCCGCTCTGATGGTGACCTGGCCGTCCTGTGGGACCTCTGGTGAGACCTCTCAGCCGCCCGCCCCTCAGAGTCTCAGGGCTGGTTGGCCGAGCGGGGGGCTATGGACAGCGAGGAGACTCAGGTCCTTTTGGTCTCGTTTCAAATCAGGAAAATAAGTCACAATCAATGCAATGTATGGGATTAATCTTGCTGCTTCAGGGGCGGAAGGAGGCAGGGTCTTGGGGGAAGGGGTGGAGCGGGGCGGGGTCTGGGGAGGAAGGGGGGTTGCCCCGGGCCCGCACCCCTCTCAGGACGGCCTTGGCAGCAGTATTGGTCCCACCCCGCGGCAGGGCCGGGCTGGAACCAGGTACGGCCGGGGCAGGGCAGGGCAGAGCAGGGGGTGGGGGAAAGCTGGGCGGGCGGGAGCCAGGGGAGGTACCTCTCTCCAAGCCAGACCTCGTAACCTGAGATCCAGAGAGGGGTGGGGCTCAGGACACACCCCTCCCATCGGCCTTTCCCGTAGGTGTGGAGATGCCTCGCATGCTGGGTTTTGTGGGTCCTACTTTCAGGCACCTCCTTTTTCCTGTAAGCGGGGGAATAGTCCTGCTCTTGTGGGGAACTGTCCTGGCTTCTGCACGACCCCGGTGAAGTGGGCTAGCGAAAGGATCTGAGTCCTCGCTCCCACTCCCTTTACCCAGTGGCCTCCCTGCCCTCGAGGACTCCCCTTCCACTCTCCTGTCTGGCAGAGTCCTCGTAACCCCGACAAGGCTGGGCCCAGGATTCCTGCGGGGCTCGACCCCCAACCCTACTGCGGTCACCTAGGACAGGGGCTTGGGTGTCCCCACTCCGGGGTACTCTCTCTGCACTGGGCGCTTCTCTGACCCACTGATCATTACATACGATTTAAAGCAAATGCAAGTTATTTAATCAACAATTAATTTAAAAAAGGAATAAGGAATAATGGGAAAGGTGAAAGGAAACACATCACCCCGCTCTGTGGCAGGGAACATCACAAACAGCGTCTCTGGAACGTCAGGGCAGTTCACAGTCTGCTCCTTGTGAGTCCCAGGCCCCTTCTCCGGCCCTGGCCGTGCTGCGGGGATGCGGCGGGTCGGACACTCGCTCTGGTGGTGGCCACACGCTCTCAGGCTCGAAGTGGCAGGACCCTTCTTCCCAGTGTGGCCCCCGCCCTGTCGGGGTTACGATCCAAGCCTGGCCTGCAGAGCCCCTTGGCTGAGGCGTCTCCCTGTGCGGGGCCCGCTGCCCAGGGTCCCCCTCGCTCTCCCCAGCTGCTCACCGCACCCAGCTCCGGACTGCTCCAGCCCCAGCCCCACCACTCGCTCTCTGCACGGCTGCTGCTCTGCCCCCAGCTCCCTGGGCTGCTTCTCTGGCCCCTCTGGCTCTGGTTGCTCCCAGGACAGGTCTGCTCTCTCTGGGCTGCTTTACTGGTCCCTCTGGATCGGCACAGCTCCGCTCCCCAGCTCAGCTCGGGTCCCTGCTTTCTCCTTAGCTCGGCCCCACTCTGTCTGTCTGACCCAGGCAAATCCAGCTCACACAGAGGACGGGACCCCCCTGGCCTCCTGACTCCCTCATTAGCCTTCTCGCCCTGTCATTCAGGCTGACCTGGAGCGTTGGCCTCTCCCCATTGTTCCTGGGGATTATCAGTCTCAGGGTCCTGGTTTCCCATCGATCCTTCCCCTTTTAGTACTGGGAGCTAGTCAACCAAAACACCCCCACTGACTGTTAATAAGGGGGCAACAGTCCCCTTACATTTAGGCCGTAGCTGGGGGGGTTGAGGATCGGTGGCATCTCAGTGTCAGATTTAGGTAGCTAAAGGGAAAGTAGCAGCCAAGCCCAGCTCAGTATTTTTGTGGAGCTAGCCCCTGGTGCTTAACCTGTTTTGAACAGCCCACTAGGCCCCCATCTGTGTTGTCAGGTGCCCGATCCCAGACCTACATTATTTTAAACAGATGCTTTTGAAAAATGTACCAAAAGTCTAACGGGCTCTAAAAATCAGCTGAATACATTCCGAGCCTACAAGCACTGAAATGCTTTCATCAAAACAGTGTATTGTGCTTTGAATGGTATCACGACATGGCAGGGGCTGACAGTCAGTGCTAAATGTGTGAAGACCCATTTTTAATGATTCTTGCTAAAGCCAGTCAGCAAATGTCGTCTAGGAGTAAGTGCTGTAATTATGGGGAAGAAAAATCTGCATTTTTCACATGTAACAGAAGTAGAATAACTGCATTCAAAAATAAAACAATGAAAAACTTGAAAGCCCACAAGCCCTCTCAGTCCTACTACTTGTTCAGCCAATCGCTCAGACAAACAGGTTTGATGACATTTGCAGGAGCTAATGTTGCCCACTTCTCGTTGACAGTGTCACCTAAAAGGGAGACCAGGCATTCACAGGGCACTGTTGTAGCTGGCATCGCAGGATATTGACAGGCCAGATGTGCTGAAGAATCATACGTCCCTTCGCGTTTCAACCACCGTTCCAGAGGTCATGCGTCCATGTTGAGGACAGATTGAGATGTCACCAGTGGAAGGTTGATTTTCTTGTTCGGTGGTTTGGATCTTGTCGTTTCCACATTGGCGTGTTGCTGTTTTCAGATTTCTGAAAGCATGCGCCACGCCTCATCCCGCTCAAATTTTGGAGTCTAATTTCAGACTCTTAACTCTTGGGTCAAGTCCTGTGGCTATCTTTAGAAATCTCACATTGGTCCTTCTTTGCCTTTTGTCAGATCTGCAGTGAAAGTGCCCCGTGGAAAATCCAATTCCTGCTCAGAAGACACTGAGAAAGGGAGCCATCAAGATCAGTCCCCTTCACGTGTTACCTTGTCTACAGTAGTGGTCCTCAACCTATTTGCCATGGCGGCTGCCTATGGATCTCTCTGTGTGCTCCGCAGGCCGCAGCCACACAATATATATACTATTTGTGTGTCTCTGAGGAAGTCACGTGGGCCGCACCTGTGCTGATCAGGCCGCAAGGGGCCTGTGGGCCCCAGGTTGAGAACCACAGAGTGCCAGGCAGAATCTACAGCTCTGTGATACTCTGCTGTCCACCAACCCTCTGTGTCACCGTGGCTCACACAGAGCCTTGAGGTATAAGCTGAGAATATTACTGTATAAATTGGGGGCAAACAGGAAGTAGGTTGAGGGGAAAAGGCAAAAGGAAACTGGAGTCATTGCTTGCTGGAATCTAACCCCCAGAAACATCTAATTGTCTGCACCTTCGCTAGTTTTTCAGCTCTCTGTTTCAGCGAGAAGATCCAGGGCGTGAGAGAGTGAAGGGAGAAGCCCTCTAACATCTTGGTGCCATGACTCACATACATTGAGTGGCAGCCTGTAAGTCCCCCTCCGCAACAGCCCAGGCAGCTGCTTGGAGGGGGTTATTATGGCGGACTGTGGTGATGGTAGTTGTGGGTTCTGGCAAGCCGGGGTAGTGAATTGTTTGGATAAAGGATTACGGAAGAATCAGGG
Organism: Eretmochelys imbricata; assembly: GCF_965152235.1. Classification (NCBI taxonomy): domain Eukaryota; kingdom Metazoa; phylum Chordata; order Testudines; family Cheloniidae; genus Eretmochelys; species Eretmochelys imbricata. Next base: position 82,834,922 of record NC_135582.1, on the reverse strand, counting down.
CCCATTCCAGTTACGGGGGTCAACCTGAGACGAGATTAAGAAGGAAATGGGGGCAGCGGTAGGGGACCCGGAGGGATGGAGGTGGCTGAGGAGCCCACCCTCCTTGGTACATGGGGAGCGGAAGAAGATGCCTAAGGGGGCAGGATGGCTTCCAGGGAAAGGAGGCATTTCAGTCCACTTGTAAGGAGTTTAACGTAAACTGAGCATTGTGGGAGAGTGTCAGTGGTCTTTTGGGTTTGGTGCTGCTTCAGCAGCTTGAGGGCTGTTGAAGGATTGTGGATTGGATTTGGAGGCAGTTAAAGACAATTGGGTACAACAGGGTTTGGAGTCAGAAGCAGAGTTAACAGACCACCTTAAGAGACAGGTGCTGGGACTTGGTCCTAGGGGAGTGGAGAAAGAAAAGTTTCAAAGTGAAAAACTGCCGGGTTTGCAGGAGCAGGTAACAACCCCCACTCTTCTCCCAGAGCCAGGATAAATAACCTGGGGGTAAGGGCTCCAAACCCTCATGCTTCAGGGCAGAAGCTAAGCACTAACCGTCAGGTGCAGGAAGAGATATAGGAAGAGAGCCCACTTCGATGTTCATCTTGAGGCTTCTCTGAGTAGTTACTGCAACAGCTGGGGAAGCTCTTAGAAGGAAGCTAATATGGGGGGTGAGCAATCAGCTGTTGTGACCTGCACAGTTTGTGCCATGTTTGTCTTTCTTCCACAGGACAGAAGTGACTTTGTCTGTACAAAGTGCAAGCTGGTCTCCATATTGGAAGAGAAAGGTCTGGAGCAACAAGTATCGACCCCACGTTGCATAAGAGAAAGGGAAGATTTCCTGGACGGACGTCAGGATATGCTTCTACGGACACAACGTTCTGAAGATTCAGAGCAGGCTGCGCAGCGGGGACAGGAGGACGGTGAAGAAAGTTGGCAGCACGTTACCTGCAGAAGAAGAAAGGGGAGCGTCCATGTACCAGCAATGCAGATACAAGTAAGTTACCGTTTTCATGTTCTCTCCAGAGGTACTAACGCGGAGAGTGGACCAGATGATACATCTGAGGGAAGGGAACAGAAGGAGACCCCACCGATTGGAAGGCATGAGATGCACTGTCCTAGGGATGGGGGTTCCACGACCACCGCTCCCAAGAGAAGGAGGCGGATGGTGGTGGTCAGGGACTCTCTCCTCAGGGGGACTGAGTCATCTATCTGTCCTCCGAACCGGGAAAACCGAGAAGTCTGCTGCTTGCCAGGAGCTAGGATTCACGATGTGAGGGAGAGACTGCCGAGACTCATCAAGCCCTCGGATCGCTGCCCCTTCCTGCTTCTCCGTGTGGGCACCAATGATACTGCCAAGAATGACCTTGAGCGGATCACTGCAGACTACGTGACTCTGGGAGGAAGGATACAGGAGTTTGAGGTGCAAGTGGTCTTCTCGTCCATCCTCCCCGTGGAAAGAAAAGACCCGGGTAGAGACCGTTGAACCGTGGAAGTCAACGAATGGCTACGCAGGTGGTGTCGGAGAGAAGGCTTTGGATTCTTTGACCATGGGATGGTGTCCAAGAAGGAGGAGTGCTAGGCAGAGACGGGCTCCACCTAACGAAGAGAGGGAAGAGTATCTATGCAAGCAGGCTGGCTCACCTAGTGAGGAGGGCTTTAAACTAGGTTCACCGGGGAAAGGAGACCAAAGCCCTGAGGTAAGTGGGGAAGTGGGATATCAGAAAGAAGCAAGAGCAGGAGAGCGCAAGAGGGGAGGACTCCTGCCTCATACTGAGAAAGCAGGACGATCAGCGAGTTACCTTCAGTGCCTATACACAAATGCAAGAAGCCTGGGAAACAAGCAGGGAGAAGTGGAAGTCCTGGCACAGTCAAGGAATTAGGACGTGATTGGAATAAGAGAGACTTGGTGGGATAACTCACATGACTGGAGCACTGTCATGGATGGATGTAAACTGTTCAGGAAGGACAGGCAGGGCAGAAGAGGTGGGGGACTTGCACTGTATGTAAGGGAGCAGTATGACTGCTCAGAGCTCCGATATGAAAGTGCAGAAAAATCTGAGAGTCTCTGGATAAGCTGAGAAGTGTGAGCAACAAGGGTGATCACCCCAGTATCTGCTGGGAGAGTAATACAGCAGTGCACAGAGAATCCAGGAAGTTTTTGTAAAATGTAGGGGACAATTTCCTGGTGCAAGTGCTGGAGGAACCAACCTGCTGCTCACAAACCAGGAAGAATTAGTAGGGGAAGGAAAAGTGGATGGGAACCTGGGAGGCAGTGACCATGAGATGGTCGAGTTTAGGATCCGGACACAAGGAAGAAAGGAGAGCAGGAGAATACAGACCCTGGACTTCAGAAAAGCAGACTTTGACTCCCGCAGGGAAGTGATGGGCAGGATCCCCTGGGAGAATAACAGAAGGGGGAAAGGAGTCCAGGAGAGCTGGCTGTATTTTCAAGAATCCTTTTTGAGGTTGCCGGAACAAACCATTCCGATGTGTAGAAAGAATAGTAAATATGGTAAATAGTAAATAGTAAATAAGCAGGCAACCAGCTTGGCTTAACAGTGAAATCCTTGCTGATTTTAAACACGAAAAAGAAGCTTACAAGAAGTGGAAGATTGGACAAATGACCAGGGAGGAATATAAAACTATTGCTCGGGGATGCAGGAGTGAAATCAGGAAGGCCAAATCACACTTGCAGTTGCAGCGAGCAAAGGGATGTTAAGAGTAACCAGAAGGGTTTCTGCAGGTATGTTCGCAACAAGAAGAAAGTCAGGGAAGGTGTGGAGCCCTTGCTGAATGGGGGAGGCAACCGAGTGACAGAGGATGTGGAAAAAACTAATGTACTCAATGCTTTTTTGCCTCTGTCTTCACGAACAAGGTCAGCTCCTAGACTACTGCACTGGGCAGCACAGCATGGGGAAGAGGGGACCAGCCCTCTGTGGAGAAAGAAGTGGTTCGGGACTATTTAGAAAAGCTGGATGAGCACAAGTCCATGGGGCCGGATGCGCTGCATCCGAGAGTGCTAAAGGAGTTGGCGGCTGTGATTGCAGAGCCATTGGCCATTATCTTTGAAAACTCATGGCAGTTGCAGGAGGTTTTGGATGGCTGGAAAAAGGGAAATATAGCACCCATCTTTGAAAAAGGGAAGAAAGAGAACTTAGGGAACTACAGACCGGTCAGCCTCACTTTGGTCCACATCAAAATCATGGAGCAGGCCCTCAAGGAATCCATTTTGAAGCACTTGGAGAAGAGGAAGGTAATCAGGAACAGTCAACATGGATTCACCAAGGGCAAGTCATGCCTGACATACCTAAATGCCTTCTATGATGAGATAAGTGGCTCTGTGGATGAGGGGAAAGCAGTGGACATGTTATTCCTTGACTTTAGCAACGCTTTTGATCCGGTCTCCCACAGTATTCTTGCCAGCAAGTTAAAGAAGTATGGGCTGCATGAATGGATTATAAGGTGGATAAAAAGTTGGCTAGATCATCGGGCTCAGTGGGTGGTGATCAATGGCTCGATGTCTAGTTGGCAGCCGGTATCAAGCAGAGTGCCCCAGGGGTCGGTCCTCGGGCCGGTTTTGTTCAATATCTTCATTAATGATCTGGAGGATGGGATTAATTGCACCCTCAGCAAGTTTGCAGATGACACTAAACTGGGAGGAGTGGTAGATATGCTGGAGGGTAGGGATAGGATACAGAGGGACCTAGACAAATGAGAGGATTGGGCCAAAAGAAATCTGATGAGGTTCAATAAGGACAAGTGCAGAGTCCTGCACTTAGGACGGAAGAATCCCATGCACCGCTGCAGCCTAGGGACCGAATGGCTCAGCAGCAGTTCTGCAGAAAAGGACCTAGGGGTGACAGTGGACGAGAAGCTGGATAGGAGTCAACAGTGTGCCCTTGTTGCCAAGAAGGCCAATGGCATTTTGGGCTGTATAAGTAGGGGCATTGCCAGCAGATCAAGGGACGCGATCGTTCCCCTCTATTCGGCATTGGTGAGGCCTCGTCTGGAGTACTGTGTCCAGTTTTGGTCCCCACACTACAAGAAGGATGTAGAAAAATTGGAGAGAGTCCAGCGGAGGGCAACAAACATGATTGGGGGCTGGTGCACGTGACTGACGAGGAGAGGCTGAGGGAAGGGGAATTGTTTAGCCCGGGTCTACGCTGGGGGAGGGACTTACCGTGGCATCTTCACGGTGGTGAGTCGACTCCTGCCGCTCCCCCGTCGACTCCGCTTGCCCCTCTCGCGGCGGTGGAGAACAGGAGTCGACGGGAGAGTGTTCGGGGATCGATTTATCGCGTCTGCCCCCCCCGGCCCCCGAGCCCCCTGCCTGAGTGAAAGCAGCGCGGGTCGCCCTGGCCTCCGCTGCCGGCAGCTCCAGCCGCGCACAAGAGCACCTGGGAAGGGGGAGCGGGAGGGGGCACACACATGCCTGGCAGCCCCCCCCCCCCTCTCCCGGCACCAGACGCCGAGGGGGCTTCTGGCGGGAGACATCTGGAGTGGACCCGCTTGACTCACCTGAGCAGCCGTTGGGGCTTCGGTGAGTGTTTGACCCTCTGATCCACCCACCCACCCCTCCTGCAAACACTGGGCAAGGGGCAGCCCTGTCCCCAGCCCCAGTGACACTATGAGGAGGGGGAGCAGGGGAGGAAGGAAGTCACATGTGATGGAAGTCCCCTCCCCAATGCCCCCACCCCCCGTCCCAGAGCCCACACCCCTCTCTGGCCCCCCGACTCCTTCCCAGAGCCTGCACCCCCAGCCTAGAGCCTGCACCCCAACTCTGACCCAGAGCCTGCATCCCTCACCCCCTTCTGCACCCCCAGGCCCTGCCCCAGTCCAGAGCCTGCACCCAGCACCCAAACTCCATCCCACAGCCTGCACCCCCATCCCCTTCCCACACCCCCCTCCTGAACCCAAACTCCCTCCTACACCCCCACCCCTCACCCCAGCCCAGAGCCAACAACCAAACTCCGTTCCAGAGCCTGCAGACCCTCCCTCCGCAGCCCATCCCATCCCCAAACTCCCTCCCAGAGCCTGCACCCCTCCACCCATCCTGCACCCCCACCCTGTGCCCCAGCCCGGAGCCTGCACCCAGCACCCAAACTCCATCCCAGAGCCTGCACCCCAGACTCCATCCTAGAGTGGTGAACAGGACAGATTACTAACTCATCACAGAGGGTTTCAGCCCCCTAGGATCACCTGTCAGGATTTTTCCTTCCTTTAAAGAGGGCAGAACCCAAACCCCATTCAGAAGATGCGGGGAATCTTACAGTAAAGTCTTCCCACATAGTCCCCTCTGTAATCCCGTCTGTCAGAGCTTGCCTTAGCACACGAAAATAAGGCAACACAGTGGTAACCACACAAACAAGACTTTATTTACGATGGGGGAAAGGACTAGGATAGGCTAGAGAAGGGGTGGAGTAACAAAACTTTAACTCTGGAAATGCTCCACTCTCACAAACAATTACACCCACGAGGAAATGTTGATGTGCTTTCTACCTTCTCTTGCAGGGAGAGCGATGGACAGCTTCTGCTCTCTTGTCATTGGACGTCAGGGACAGACTTCGATGATGGACACAGGACCGGGTGAGTAGACCTAACTAAAAACCCTCCCTATCCCTCTTTGCGTCGTCTCTGTCTGGATGTTAGACCCTGTCTACGCGGATTCAATCCGTGCGTGGGAGTGTGCTTCCCAACCCAAACTAATATCGCCAATGGCAAAAGGTCACCAAATTCTTTTGCCAAGTCCAAGATGGCCACCTTATAGATAACATAAAACGTACATGCCTTTCTTCCCTTCTTTTACGAAAATTTGGCAGGGGCAAACACCATTTTACACACCCAGAGAATGCATTTGACCAATCAGGGGACATTGCGGGGCAGGGTGATCCATCCAGAAGGGGGTTGTATCTCCCCTCTGAGAACTCCTCCCTCTGTCCTCTACTAATTGAAGTGGGCGTCTGCCCTGTAGGACCACCCCGAGAGGGGATTTGACCAAATAGGGGAAGTGCCATAGTGGAGTGTGCTGCCCGCAACAGGATCCCGTGGTCCCTAAAAAGTTCCCACTCCGCCCTCTACCAATTGGAGAGGGTTTCACTCCCACCTTAGGCCATCTCAGAAGGGAAACGTGTACCAATCCAGAACAGGTTTAGCCCGAAGGCCTAGGCCACAATTTCTGCAAAAGACATCCTTGGAACGAGACGGGCTCTTCCACGCAGTGTTGTGTTGTGACTTCCAGGGTGATGCTGCCAGCCACGCAAACATGGAGCTCCAGAGATCGGCGGCTTCTGGCCTAGACCTTCGGGCACTGCCTATTCTGATCGGTACGTTTCCCTTCTGGGATGGCCTATGGGGTGTGTGAAACCCTGACCGATTAGTAGAGGACGGTGGGGGGATTTCATGGAGCGGTGATGGGCCCCTCTTGCGGGCAGGTCACCCCACCACGGCACTTACCCTGTTTGGTGAAATCCCCTCTCTGGCTGGTCCTAAGGGGCTGAGGCTCACCGCAACTGGGAGGAGTTCTCGGAGGGGTCACGTGACCCACTTCCGGATGGGTCACTCTGCCGCAGAACTTTCCCCCATTGGTCAAATCCATTCCTGAGGCAGATGGATAGAGATAAAACAGCCCCAGATTGGTAGAGGAGTGGCAGGAGCCCTTAGAGGGGTCACATGCTACTCCTTGCTTCTACTCATATTTGCATCCTGACCCCGAAAGTCTTATATCATGGTGTGGGTCTTATGGTGACAGATGGGCGATGCCTTAGGGGTAAAGGGGCGAGGTCCCATGGGTGAAACTAAATAACTGTCCTTAGCCTCAGGGTGCTTTGGCCTTATGGCCAGAGCCAAAATGGCTGCCCTCCCACTCAGGGCTGTGTGTCCCAACGACCAGAGTCCGTGCGGCCGCCCGCTCCATCCAGGGCTGTGTGGCCCAACGACCAGAGTCCGTGCGGCCGCCCTCTCCGTCGGGGCTGTGTGGCCCAACGACCAGAGTCCGTGCGGCCGCCGTCTCCATCCAGGGCTGTGTGGCCCAACGACCAGAGTCCGTGCGGCCACCCTCTCCGTCGGGGCTGTGTGGCCCAGCGACCAGAGTCCGTGCGGCCGCCCTCTCCGTCAGGGCTGTGTGGCCCAACGACCAGAGTCCGTGCGGCCGCCCTCTCCATCCAGGGCTGTGTGGCCCAGCGACCAGAGTCCGTGCGGCTGCCCTCTCCGTCGGGGCTGTGTGGCCCAACGACCAGAGTCCGTGCGGCTGCCCTCTCCGTCGGGGCTGTGTGGCCCAACGACCAGAGTCCGTGCGGCCGCCCTCTCCGTCGGGGCTGTGTGGCCCAACGACCAGAGTCCGTGCGGCTGTCCTCTCCGTCCAGGGCTGTGTGGCCCAACGACCAGAGTCCGTGCGGCCGCCCTCTCCGTCGGGGCTGTGTGTCCCAGCGACCAGAGTCCGTGCGGCCGCCCTCTCCGTCGGGGCTGCGTGGCCCAACGACCAGAGTCCGTGCGGCCGCCCTCTCTGTCGGGACTGTGTGGCCCAACGGCCAGAGTCCGTGCGGCTGTCCTCTCCATCCAGGGCTGTGTGGCCCAACGACCAGAGTCCGTACGGCCGCCCTCTCCGTCGGGGCTGTGTGGCCCAATGCCCAGAGTCCGTGCGGCCGCCCTCTCCGTCGGGGCTGTGTGGCCCAACGACCAGAGTCCTTGCGGCCGCCCTCTCCGACCGGGGCTGTGTGGCCCAACGACCAGAGTCCGTGCGGCCGCCCTCTCCGTCGGGGCTGTGTGGCCCAACGACCAGAGTCCGTGCGGCCGCCCTCTCCATCCAGGGCTGTGTGGCCCAACGACCAGAGTCCGTGCGGCCGCCCGCTCCGTCGGGGCTGTGTGGCCCAGCGACCAGAGTCCGTGCGGCCGCCCTCTCCATCCAGGGCTGTGTGGCCCAACGACCAGAGTCCGTGCGGCCGCCCGCTCCGTCGGGGCTGTGTGGCCCAGCGACCAGAGTCCGTGCGGCCGCCCTCTCCGTCGGGGCTGTGTGGCCCAACGACCAGAGTCCGTGCGGCCGCCCTCTCCGTCGGGGCTGTGTGGCCCAACGACCAGAGTCCGTGCGGCTGTCCTCTCCGTCGGGGCTGTGTGGCCCAACGACCAGAGTCAACGGCTGTGCAGTCTAGTGGCGCAATGGGGACGTGGGCAGCCACCCGAGGATGGATGGCAGCCAGGGCAGGGGGACCCAGACTCTCCTTACTCCCCCTTGCCCTAGCCCAGGGCCTTGTCCGTGGCCAATGTGTTTGCCGTTGAGTCAGTGGGGTTCCAACCAGAACATGCTGACGTCACTCAGCATGACAATGGCTCGTTCACCCAGGTTACTTCAGAGGAGAAGTCTCTCGGCCACGGGCTGGGGGTCTCTGGGCTCCCGGCGTGGGAAACTCCCAGACACTCCGATCTCCCTTGTACGTCTGCAGGCACCCGGGGGTGCGGCTGGGTCTCGGCGCCTCGGGGCTTCAGCTGCTTCTAGACTGGAGCCTACAAGGTGCATCCTCCATTTTCGGCGCTCTGCCTAGCGTGAGCTGAGCTGCTCCCTTTCACACTGGTGCTCCAGTTGTAGCGTGTCCGGCAGGGCTGGGGAGGGGCTTGGCTTCCTCCGCCTAGACTGTGGGGTTATGTGGGGCTGGTACACCCCGGCACACGCTGCTCGGCCTCTTCTGTCTCCTCCTTCCCGTGCAACAGCTGCTTTGCCATCTCACAAGAGATGGGATCAGTGGTGGGCTCAGTTGGCTCCTGTTGGCCTCTAGATGTCTGGAAGAGGGAGAAAGGGCAGGAGCACAAATTAGAAAAACAAAACCTTCAAGCAGGGTGGTTTTCCACAGCACAAAACCACCCCACTTTGCTAATGTTCATTTGCAACTTCCCGGAGAGCTGGCATTTCTTAAAGAGAGCACCCAACCCCACGCAACCTCCGCTATCCTGGGGGCTGGCAATGGTTAAAGGGAGTCTGGGAGAATTTCTCCTCTCTCCGCCTGGCTCTGATGAGTGAGGGAATCACATGCGAGAAGCTGTGTGAATGTCGGGCTCTGTGCGGTGGGGTGAGATGTCCCACATGGTGCCCAAAGGTGGGGTTGTGCTGACTCTGCAGTGACTTCATTCCAGGGAGAGAGATGTCAGAGATCAGCTCCAGGGTGCTGCCCTGTAACAGTGTGTGGGAATGGGGCAGAAGTGGGGCAATGGTGCACTCAGGAAAGGAGGAGGGCTAAGGGGGGCCCGACCTGCAGCCTCTAAAGCCCCTGTGTGCTGCGTTCCAGCCGGGCCGGCTCTGTCTGGCTGGGGTGGGGGCGAGGCGGCTCCGCGCGCTGCTCTTCCTGTCCCCCCGCAGCCACGTCGCCGCGACCAGCACCGCACCGGGAACCTCTGTCCCGGGGGCTGCTCTTGCCTGTCGGCTCTGCCCTCCCCCCGCGCGTCCCCCCGCAGCTCCCATGGGCCGGGAATCGTTAATCCGGCCCTGGCTCTACTCCCCAGCCTGTTCCAATCCTGCTCTTGACTCCTGACTCCAGCTCCAACCCTTGGCTCCCCTCGGCTCGACCTCCACCACTCTGAGCACTGGGCCCCAGCGCCCCTGCTCCAACCACTGGGCCCAACCAGCCGTGCTTTGGCTTCTGACCCCAGCGATATGGAGGAGTCGTTCACCGCACTGCTTTCCATGTGTATGGCCCTGCCCTGGTCAGCGCTGGTTTTCATCTGCCATTGTGCTGCCCAGTCACATGGCTTGATTAGATCCCTTTGAACTTCTTCAAAGTCTCCTCTAGGCTGATTAATCTGCATAATCTTGTCATCTGCCAATATCCACCTCGTTGTTCAGCCCCGGTTCCAAACATAAGAACATGAGAAAGGCCAGACTGGGTCAGAGCAAAGGTCCATCTAGCCCAGTATCCTGTCTTCCGACAGTGGCCACTGCCAGGTGCCCCAGAGGGAGTGAACAGACAGGAATCATCCAGTGCTCTATGCCCTGTCACCCATTCCTAGCTGCTGGCAAACAGAGGCTAGGGACACCAAAAAGTTGATAAGCGCCTGGTGTACGTACCATAGCAGGACAAAGAGCTCTTCTGTGTCGGTCCCGGTTCCCTAGTCAAATGCAGAACCCGACATGAGATTTACAAGCTTCTGCAACCATTTATAATGTCTGTTGAGGATGTACCACGTGGTCCTGTCAGATTTCAAAGGCACTTCCTGAAAAGCTGAAACCAAGAGGAAACGGGTTGAAAAGCCTCTGGTGCTGATGTGCCTGGTGCCTAGGAAATCTCCACTCCCGATGGCCATCGCCCCCTGCTATTAGCTCCCCAAGAGTCTAAGGGCACAAGAACAACAACTCCGCTCCTCCCAAACTAGCCCTGCACAGAGAGGAGACCCCATTCTTGTCACTTCCCCCTCCGCCGGCCTACACCCGTACACACACCCCTACACACAGACGGTTGGGGGCACTTGTTCTTTCGATGGAACAGGAAAGTGACAGCCGCAGCGACATTAAACCATCCAACATTTAGGCCGAGATCCACAAAGGGATTTAGGCTCCTAATGTCTACTGAAATCTTTTGTGGCCCTGTGCCTTCATTCCTCAAGAGGTCACAGGGAGAAGTGTTTCCCATGTGCCCTCATGGGATTTCCTATGAGCTGATGACCAATCTCGGAGGGAATCTCCCTGGCCTGCAATCACTCCATTACAGGGAGGGCAGGTGATAAGGGTAATTGTCATCATCATCATCATCCTTAATAACTACGGCTCTTTTCAATACTGTCAGGCCTTCCATTACAGACTTTCAGACCTTTATGAAGACACTTTCCCCACACAGCTTTAAGGCAACGTCTATACTAGGAGCTAGAGATGGAATTCCCCTGCTCCCATACACATATTGTGGTAGCTCGATGACGCTCGCATGACCATCCTTCTTCCTTAAACGCTGTCCTTAGACAGAGAGGGACCTGTGTCCACATTCAAACCTGTGTTCGGGCCCTCTGCTGCACCCCTGTACTTCCCACAGAGGCACAAACACACAGAGATATTTCCTTACCTTCATACAGGCGGGAGATGCCATCTTCATTCACTGTTTCAGACAACAAATCACAGTAATGGTGGATAGTATTTCCTAGACATACAATGAATACAATGGATCTCATTACTTTTCAAATCCTTCGCTGAAAACTGCTGAAGATGCAGCCATTTCCCCAGGACACCCTTCGGAAATTAAATACATTCCTTACATCTGTTCACAAAGCACATTAGATAAAGCATCAGATGCCCAGCAGTTACTGAGAAGCTGATTTCTAAAGGAGACTGAATTCACATCAAACCAGCATGATGTGAATTCAATCTCCCCTAGGTGCAGCCAAAGAGCTGCTGTGGGCAGGGGAAGTTGGTGCAGTCGATACAGCTAAGTTGCTCCCTTCATCTTGGAATACATGTTAATTCTCTCTCTCTCTCACACACACACACACCCCGTTTTAGGATTCTGGTGCTGTCGGAGGGAACAGAGCAGCTGTCTAGAAAAGGGCTTTGAAGGAAACATTTAAAAAAGCTGAAGTGAATTTGCTCTGCTTACCAATGAACAAGGCTGCAGAGTGTCGTATTGTTGTCTGTGAGCTTTCCAGGTAGTCTAGGGCCTGGAACAGGAATTTGGGGATGTGCCTCTTGTTGTTCTGCATCTGGAAAGAAAGAAGGAAGAAATGCACATTATACAAATGGCATATTCTCCCCACAGCGAATACTCCAGGAAAGCCAAAGCATATAGCCAGGCCATGGCAATACGAACCCATACACCAGAGCAGCACCTCTCTGAAGTCACTGTTGTGTTCTCCAGAACCTCCGCTTTCATTTGAAAAGACAAAAGTTTGGAGGTCTGACAGTTGTGGAGGAAACTGTCAACAATGTGAACGGATTGTAACTCCTGCAGAAATGAACCAGCAGAGAGCCTGGAATAGCGTCTTGCAACCCGACCGAAGCGGATGGGTCCTCAGGCTGTGGGGTTAGAAAGGTCTCTCTCAAGTCCCCATTCACCCCTCTCAAGGCACAAGGAATTCACCTACCAGGCACTTCCCGACACTCTTCAAGAGCTGTGAGGAGCCATCCCAGGCCATGCTGCGGAACAGCCTCTTCAAATGAGCCCAGCCGAGAAACACTGCGCAGCGGAAGAGCGTCAGTTTACATCGCTGCAAGAGAAGGGGAGACCAAGAGGGTTCTCACTGAGAGAGGGATAGTGTGGGGGACACTGGACCTTCTCCACCCCTTGTGCTGTGTGCTGTGAGGATGGATGAGGCACGAGGCTCCAGCATGGAGTGAAGCCGGAAGGAGAAGACTCTGCTTGGGCAAGGGGCTCTGGCGATGACTGGAGTGGGGGCCCCAGGGGATTCTGGCTCTTTGCTCTGAAGGAAATAATGATCGTGGCACTTACCAGTGTCACACTCTCCTCCTGGTCTGCAAGATGCAGCAGCAGCGGGAGCAAGCAGTGGATGATTTCCTGCTGCACGAGGGCTTTGTCCGGGTCCTGCACCCTGCTCACCACGTTGCCAAGCAGTGAAATGGCAGCTGAGCACACACTGCCCCTCTCCTGGCAATGACACACAGGGGGTGGGGACGCCCGGTTAAAGCCAGGCAGTATCAGAGCAGAACGCGACAGAGTCATAATCCGCCCGCTGCTCCGGTTCCCCCGTGTGAACTGACTTGGGTGGGGGGAGCAGGGCGGACACCAGGCCAGCGCCATAGACATCTTGTGCAGGCCTGAGACCCTGGGCAGGACAGCGCAGCCCCAGGGTGTCCCAGAGGCAGTTTCTGTCTGGAGAGCCTATTATCCCAGAACCCGAGAAGATTTGGGGAGAGGGAGGGAAGTCTGCTGGAGACTGGTCTGGGGAAGGGGAGAAGCCGCTGCTGGAGCCTTGCAGGGATTCGCTGCTACAAAACACAGCATTTCTTTTGCTCTTCGGTGCCCCCGAGAGCCGGGCCATTCCCGACCCACCTCTTTCCTGCTGAGAATCTCCACCTCTTTGGGAGCCTGTGTTCTCCAGACAGCTGGTCATCTGCCCAGGGCCAGGCCCCCTCTCCCCCAGGCCAGGCTGCAGCAGGGGCTGGGAGCATGGCGCTGAGACTGAGCTTTGGCGAGAAGAGCTCTGACAGGGAGGTGGCTCAGCAGGAGATTCCCCACCCATGGCGGGGGCGCTCCTTGGAGGCTCCATGGCAGGCCTGAGGGGCGGGAGCCAAGGAGATGGGGAGAGAGAGACAAGGACATCAGAGACAGGTGGAGGGGGGGGGAACGGGCTTCTCCTGGGGTTCCAAGTCTTACGTCATCAATGAAGGGGCGAAGGCTGACTGCAATGTCCTGGGAGATGGAGCCAAGCCCCTCCCTCCTGAGGAGGTAGATGATGTCTCCGGCTTTCTGCATGGCCTCCTTGACACACCCTCCATCCCGGTCACAAAACTTGGCCACGGTTCCTGGCAGCTGGGCCTGTAACCATCTCACCTGCAGGAATGAAGAAGGCAACTCATTACTTTCCGGGGTGAGAGCCTGGAGCACGTGCTGCACCACTCCCGCCTAGGAGAAACCACGGATGGCAGAGCCCCCCAATGGGGCAGAAAGTCGTTCTCCTGTCACTCTGTGCCAGCTGCTCACTGTAACCTTTGTCGTTGCTCACCCCACCTCCCCCATTGCATCCCATGTGCAATCAGGGCTCCGCTCATGGGAGCAGGGAGCACGTCATGCCTTGATTTGCTCAGGAAAGCACCTCCACCATTTGAGGGCTATGTGTTAAACAACAAGGTTTATGTGGGGATCTGGCTCTCGTTTCCGAGCTATTTGAGAGACATCGGCTTCCTTGGTCCCCTGGGCAATCCACGGCTCTCACCTTTTCTGGCTGGAACACAATACTGCCAAGGCCTCGCAGACTGAGCTTACGTATGACGGGATTTGTGTCCTTGGTCCATTCCATGAGCTGCGCCCGGAGCTCTGATTTTGTCAGCACTGTCTCAATGGAAGGACTCTGGAGAAACTGCAAAGAGGCAAATCAACATCAGGTTGAGGAACAGAGGTCTTCCTGTGGGGTCTCTTCCCTGGACAGTCGTCTTTACCAAAGGGCCACTTACTCCCACCCAAAGTCTCTGGTGCGTAGGGAGGCAGTTGCTGCTGTTTCAGTTGGTTCATTCCCAAAAGTTGGACTAATGCACAGCTCACAAATCAACCCCCAGGGAAAGGGGCATCTCCAGGCCTCATTGAGCGCCATGCAGAGACCCCTGGGACAGAAGAAAAGCAGAACCTCAGGAAAAGGTGAGGAGAGAAGCATGGTCTTGGGGCACTGGAGAAACCTCTCCTCTTGTCCCATAATCCCATCGAGGCACATCCAGCCAGGAGCAATCTCACCCTGTCTCTCCCTCCCTCTCTTTGCCATGCCCCACAACCATCCTTGTGCAGAGAGGACCTAGCTGGCGCTAAGGCTGTTGAGCTGCTGACAATGTGCCCCAGAGCTTACTGGCCTGAGCTGCTCTCCAGAAAGCCCCCTTGTGCCTATCAACTAATGTATCTCACCTCAATACAGAAAGCCATGGCAATTGTTCTCTGCTCCTCCTCCCTCTCACTCTGGATGATGGTGATTGCCTCTCTGAAAACTGCAGGGAGCTGAGGGTTCTCACACTCGATCATGGCTCTGGAACATGGAACAGAAAGTCCCTTGTGATTTTCAAGGGCGAGAGAGAGTTCCTCTCCAGTTGCTGGGCTGAGCTGGCAGCCTGGAACAGAGGAATATTTCACACGGAAATCCCATTCCCAAGAGAGACCCAGTAAGGAGGAAACTTTGGGCTCCTACCTTGCAATCAGGCCAACACCCTGTGAGTAGTAATATCGGGAGGCTATCGTGTCCCAACCCTGCTGAAACTGGATGATGGCAAATTCCTTCCAGTAGCCGGGCATGGAGAAAAGAGTCTTCACAGCCTCCACTGATGTGCTAAAGAGGAGAAAATACCAGTCTCAGGCAACGAGATCAGCCCCAGGCATGGCAAATCTGCACGAGCCCTGGGAAACACAGCGTGGTCAGCAGTAGCTAGCCTCCCCGAGGATAGATCCAGAGTGATATCATGGTGCTTCCCTGCCCAATGGGCCCTGTCTACACTGCAGTTTCATTGAGTTTCTAACCAATTAGTGACAATGTAGCTTCTTAAGATGATTGGTGTCATCACTCCCTATGGCTGAATACTTGACTCTTTACTGTGACAGGTAACAGGACTCAAGCTGGCATGTGGGGTCGGGTCCTTAGTTGGTGTAAGCGAGCAAAGCGATGTCAGTTTACACCACCTGAGGTGTCTTCCGGCGCTCTGGTTTTCCCGTGTAGATGGAAGCCCCTCACTGTGCCCACAGAACCAGATGAACGGGTCCCTCTTCCTCCTGCCTGCCTGTGAGGCTGAGATCCTGCAGGGCCTGGCCCCATGTGCTCCCGGTGTGGCTCTGTCTGCGTTCGGGGACGGAGGCCCCCAGATTTGCTCAGCAGACAGTGATGAAAGCACTGACCCTTTGGCGGGTGGCACAGGTGGATGGATGCACAAACATGGCTGCTGCCTGAGTGTGTGGGGAAAGCAGCTGGCCTGTGGACGGCGTCAGATGAGCGAGTGTGACTCACAAGAACACACGGCTCTCAACCCTTTTCCCTCAAGAGATACCTGCACCCAACTGAGCCTGGGCCAACGACAGCACCCGAACCACCGATGGCCATGAACGGACCCCAGGTGTTTAGCAGAACAAATCTGTTCTTCCTTTTCCTTTCAGTCATTACCTTAGGGGGCTGAGGCAGCTGGATCCCTCCTCGGGGCTGGATGTCTCGCTGGCCATGTAGGTCCCTGGCAAGCGCAGATCCATCACATACTGCACTTGCCTGACGCAGAGGATGAGCAGCTGGGGATACATTTCCAGGATGGCTTCTCGGTATCCCCATAGGAAAAGGACCTCGTAAATGGTCTTCATGGCCTGGAGGGGGGAAAGAATTTCACTCAACTATCCCAATCTGCCCCCTGCCCCCATTGCCATTTGCGACTGTCCTTTTGTCATGTTTCATTTCCTCTCCAGCGTGTTACAAAAGAGGATTGGCTCCTGAGAGGGGAGGAGACATTTGGAAGCTCCTAAACCTTCCCCCATTGCTGGAACGGAAGCAGGATGGAACCCTATGGAAAGATCAGAAGAGTCTGGGTGACGTTATTCCCCGTTATTTCTCTTAATGGTGCAGACCCTGCGCTTTGGCTTTCCAGCCATGACTGGACGGGCTGAAATCATCCTGAGGAGATGCGTTCCCATAGGCCCAGTGTTTCTGGCCCAGTCCAACGTACTGGACATCTCAAGATCCCATGCTGGGAAGGTTTCTAGCCACAGTTTACAAAGCCAGAAACCTGGATACTTCCAAGAGACGCCCGAACTGCACCTGCTCACTAAAGGGCCATCTAAAGCAGAAGACGACGGAGCCAGGGTACCAGCAGAGAAACCACTTAAGATCTGTAACTTTTACCTGGGGGAAACTTTATTTACACCTCTTTGGTTTGATTGGAGGTGGCCAGGACACACGAAGGTCTGATCTACACGACAGAGTTAGGTCAACACAAGGCCACTTACCCAGCATCACCCTAACTATGGAATTTCCTTCCCATTGGCAGAACTGCCCCTGGGGGCCAAGTTCATAACTCCACGTCCCCAAGGGGCAGAGAGTCCAAGTCAATGCAGTTCGGTCGATGCAGTGTCAGCGTGGACACCGCGTCGTTTACGTCAACTGACCCTCAGGAGCCTCCCCGCAATGCCCCACCCTGACCGAGGAATCGCGACAAGCGCTTCTGGTGAGGACGTGCGTTCCTGGCACCAGGGCTGGCTCCAGCTTTTTGGCGGCCCCAAGCGGAGAAGAGAAAGAAAAGAAAAACCCGATTGAGCTGCCCCCGAAGTGGCGCTGAAGAGGAAGAGAGGGAATGAAGGACCCGCTGCCGAATTACCGCCAAAGACCCGGACGTGCCGCCCCAACTTTCTATTGGCTGCCCCAGGTCCCTGCTTCCTTTGCTGGCACCCGGAGCCGGCCCTGGCTGACACAAGCAGCAAAGTGCAGCCCCACCCAAGGGATGGGCTTGCTGTGGCGGCTGTGAGCCGAGGGAGGTTAGGTCAGCTGAGCTGTGTAGTGGAGCTGTGGCCTGAAGCTCAGAAGGGGCGAAGCTCACACACAGACACACACACACACAAAGATGCACCATCCTCCCTGCGGTGGTGCGTTCGCAAAGTGACATCTCAAATCTCACTTACAGCCAGGGACACATGGCCGCTCTTCTCCTCCCGGCGTCTCTGCTGGAGCTTGTCCAGCAGCTGCCGCAGCACCTCCCTGGTGAGCTGGGGTTCTTCACCCAAGGCCTTCCACAGCTCAAGGGCACATCTGCAGAGTCAGAAACAGAAGTCAGACCTTCCCTGCCTGGCCACCTCTCGCCCTCCCCAGGGAGAGGCTTGCAATGTAGGCAGGAAAGGCATCTCTCAGTGGAAACACCGATTGGTGTGGGGAGGCTGAGGCTGGGCAAGTCCCTTCAGAGAATGTTGTATTTATTCAACGCTGAGGCTGAGGCTCGGCAAGAAATTCAATTTCTTTCATGCTGCTCTTCAATTTGCTCTCCCATGTGACACAGATTTGTCTCTGGGCAGTGCAGAACAGCATTGCAGAAGATGCCGAGGAAAGCCGGAGTTGTGACCTCTGGCTAGGGTCCAAGTTGGGTTTCACGGCCCCTAGGGACATGGGGATTGTGTTCTAAACACCTCAGATGGATGACTCTGCAAAGTGACCAGCAATAACCAGCAGGACTCAGAGTTTACAACATATTGAGATGAAAAGAGGCACTCACCCCTCTCAGAGCTATTATTGCCGGCTGTCTGCAGACTCAGGCAGGCTGCACTGCATTTACGCTCTGGTCATGTGTGGATGATTTTTTGTCTTTTTTGCAACAATAAGCCCTGGAAATTTCTGTCTTCAGAGATTTACCTCTGCTGCACAGCTCCAGAAGAATGAGTGTATTTTTTGACCTATTCCTCAGCCATGGAATAACTAGGGATCTGACGACAGGTAACAATCCTGCCCTGGTCTGCAGAGGATAGACAGATGGGCCTCATGGGCCATTTCCGTCTCTGTCTTCTCTCATGCACTAAGGAGCAGCCAGACCTCATGAGCGAGGGATGTTGAGTGAGCCCCAAAGTCATTTATTGGCCCTGTACTGGATCTGAGAGGAAGTGGGTGACCCATAGAAATCAGGACAATGCTGGAATTCTCCAGAAAACTGGCACGTCTCCATCCCAGGGAGTGCAGGAGCAGGGGTTGGCTCCTCAGCGGCTGGGCCTGGCCATCTCCTCTTAGTAAGCATGGACATCTCTCTGCACAGCAGGAAACTCCCTCCAACTGTGTGAGCCCCACGGACCCTTCCCGGCCTGTGGCCTGTCAGTGGGAGCAGGAAGAGAAATAACAGGCTGAGGTGATAACAGAGCAGCTCCCTACCTGTGCGATGACAGCGTGTGAGCCACACAGGTCAGAACCACGTCCTGGGGGTGGGAGCGAGCCAGCAAGGCCGTGGCCCTCAGCGCTGCTTTTCTGGCTCTGGGATCACAGACGTTGTCGAGCCAGATTAAGATCCCTCCCACGACATCTCCAACCTGGAAGAATGCCAGGAAGTTGAGGGATGGATTAATCAAAGAGTGGCCTCCTCCCAGGGAACCCCTCCTGGCAGCCCTGCAAGCCGCCTCTGACCTCAGTTTCCCACCTTGGCTCCTCCCTAATCTGAAGAAAGAGGCTTTGACAAGTCCAGGAACCCCAGTCTTCCTGAGGTCTGGTTTAGCACCTTAAAGCTCAGAAACACACACAAAAGCCTTCCCCAAAACCTAACAGCGGGCACAGCCGAAACTCCCCTGATGTCCCAGGGCCTTCCCTGCCATGGCAAACTGCTCTCAGCCCTGCTCTCAAAGGCTTCCCTGCAGGAGCCTTTCCTCAGTCTCTGCAGCTTCCTGTTGCTCTTTCTAGCACAATCAGTTCCTCCAGACCAGGGGTCTCAACCTAGTTTTCATTGTGGGCCACATCCAATCCTACCTGTTTGGCCCTGAGGATGTCCCATGGGGCGCAGCTCTGTGCTGATTGGGCCGCAGGCTGAGAACCACTGCTCCAGACCCCAGAGCCCATCCTAGAGATGGCAGGCCGGGCTGGTTGGATGGGGCGAGCCAGCTCCAGGCCCCAGCCCTAAGGAGAACCTCTGTGCTGCGGGATTGTAAAACCTGCCGTAACAAATCTTAAAGCCAGCTCTCTACCCTCGGGCTCAGGCTCTGGCACCAAGAACAGCAGTGTAGACGTGGTGACTTGGGCTGGAGCCCAGGCTCTGAAGCTCCCCTCCTCCCTGGGCTTCAGAGATCAAAGTCCAGCCCAAGCCCAGAAGAGTCTGCATTCCTCTTTTGGCCCCACAGTGCCAGCCCTGGGAGCCCAAGTCCATAGGGCCAGGAGGCTTTCAGGCTCCTGCTGCAGAGTTTGCAGCACAGGCTAGACAGACCCTAGAGGGACAAGCCCCCCCGAGGGCTCTTCCATGAGGAATTGGTCATGGCTCTTGCCTCTCTCGAACAAGGAGCAGGAGTTACAGCCCTGGGTGGGGGATTCTGGTGACCTGTTCTGCTAGCGGGGTGGGAAACAGGATCAGAGCTTGGGAGAGACAGAGAGAGACGTGCAAAGCCAAATTCTTCCTGATACTTCAGCTGGAAAACAAGGCCCTGCAGCATGTCTGAGGAAACCATGTCTGCTCCTGGAGCCTAATGTGGAGGCTCATCAGCAGACTAGGTGAGTGCTGCCTTGCCAGGGCTGGGGCTGTCACACACCTTCAGTGTGGCTGGGCGTCCTCAGGGAAGTGGCAGAGCTCCTTCGGGCAGAGAACACTTCAAAACCTGACGCCGCGGATCCCCGCGGCCAAGCGCTGAATGGCAAGGGGCTGAGCCAACCTTCAAAGCACCATGCCAGTGTGTCCCAGGAACGGTTTCCTAGGAGAGGCGATTCTCCCGTCCCCCACTCTGCCCAGCATCCCCCTGCCCCACTGCGGGCGTCTCTTACTCTCTCCATCTTGTCTCCGTGGAGAGATACGATGGCCCTCAGCTCTTCCTCTGCGGCTCTAAATGTCTGCAGGGTGGGTGTTGTCAGACCCTGCACGGCTGTCATCAGCAGGGCGTGGAGCGGGTCTGAGGAAGGGTGCTCCCCGAGGGTCTGCAATGAACAGGGACAAAGCCTGTGGGGACTCAGTTTTTCCCTCGGGCAGCTGCCCTGGAACAGTCTGTCCCCGGGGGAGGCTGCCAGCGCCGAGGGAGCCTGGAGACTCCGGCTGAGCCCGTTTCTTAAAAAGCCTCCCCAGATGCCAAGGTTTCCTCAGCCTTTCGTCCACGCTCTGTCCCCCTCTCCTGAGAAGAGACGGGAGGTTCTCGGGCAGTGCGGGGACCCCAAAGGCCACCCCATTTCCTCCCTCTCTAGCCCCTCCTCCCAGGACGCCCAGCTGTTGCTGAGAAAGCCTCAATGTCCTGCAAAGCCCATTCGAGTTGCTCCTTGAGTGTCGCCGAGGGGTCACTGGAGAACCTGCCCCATGTCCCATCCCACCCCGAGCGCCTGAGGAGATTGGCTCAGCAACTCTGGCAGCCCACAGTGTCTGCGAGGAAAGGAGTGAGAATAGGGCCCAAAGGGAAACGCCCTCTTCCTTCCCCACCCCGCAGCGTGAGGCGCTGCCAGAAAACAGGCAGGAATCGCCGGCAGGAGAGAAAGTAGCTGAGACTGAAGGAGCGAGTCTGCCTGGCTGAGGAGAACCCCAAACCGTGGGCCTCCGGGGCCAGAGCCCTGTGGGTCAGAACTCACTGGGCACAATGTTACTCCTGGGGGCCCGGTTCCAGGGTCACCTCAACCCAGGGCCTGGGGTACTGGAGGCCTTTGCCCTGGTGTCTCAGGGCAGCCCCTGGGGATTGCTGCGGCTGGCCTGCGTGGCGCTGGATTAGCACCGTCTGTCCTGGATGCCCGCAGCTGAGGACGCAGTAGAGCACACCGGAGTGGCCGACTCGCATACAGACTCCAGCCCCCCGGCACCTCAGGAGCTCCCAGAATTGCAGACTTTTGTACGCGCTGCAGGGTGCTCTGTCCCTGACAGCAAGAGTCACAAGGGCGTCGAGGTGCCTTTGTGACTCGGACGGAGCCCAGATGTTGGCAGGCGGGATCGAACCTGGGATCTCAATGCAGGAGCCCCTGCCACAGGAGCTAAAACCCATGCGGCTGTTAGCTCAGGCTGGAGAGCAGACTCATCGGTTCTGTCTCGAAGTGGTCCTGGTGCCACGAGATGGGCCAGAACCCCACAGCCAGGAGATATGCGGGTCACCCCGACAAGGGCAGGGATGGGCCTGGTCTGACTTTCAGCCGCGCCTGTGGGCCATGGGAAGTGCCTCAGAATCAGGCACCTGAGCCAGGCACGTCTGCCAATCCCACGAAGCACCCCTGGGCTTCTTGAGGTGCCTAAACCCCCTTGTCAATCTGGGCCTCCTTCGACAACCCAGAGAAACTCGTAAAGACTGGCTGGAGTTGATCACACTTCAAGAGTGTTCCTTTTCAGCCCCCTGAGCAAGGGGCAGGTCGTTCTCCTGTCAGAGATCCCAGCTCCGGGAGATATGAACACACACAGCAAGGGGTGCTTTCCATGAGCACAGCCACACAGCGTCATTACCATCGTCCTAGGGGAGATGCTCGTTAATGAGGAGACGGGAGCGCGCTCTTCTTCCTGCTCTTCTGGGCTCCCTTTTTCCCACTTCTCCTTCGTCTCCGACGGCTCCTTCTTCATCCCTGCAGCAGAAAGAAACATCCTTAACATTTTGCTTTTCCATGTCTTCTCCCTGGTTTCCAGAGGGTGGAAGCTGGGCACAGAGCCCTGAAGCGAATTGCCCCGGCTCAGACTGAAGGTTGTTGGCAGAGCTGAGCAGAGAACTCCAATCTCCTGACTCTTAGCTGGGGGCTTTTACCAAACAAGGCTTCCTCTTACCTAGGGGCCAGTTTCTTTTCTATTCTACTCTTCCCCTCCCCTTGCCCACCTTTCCCGTCAGTGACGGGCAACAGGCCTCATTTTGTATTTAACCCCCCAAGAAGCAATGACTCAGCTCTGGTACGGTTCCCAGCTGTGACCTGCTGAGACCTCGGGAGCATTTTCCTGATGAAAGGGACCCGATCCAGGAGAAAAGAAATGATTTCCTATAGCGTCCAGCCTCTCTGTTCAGCTCTCCCCACCTCAGCGATGGACCTCTGCCACCCTCTCCAAGAGGATCCGGCACTAAATGGATGCCAGAGTCTGAGGTACCCATCACTGTCCCATGAGACGGCCCTGATGTGGAAGTGTAAGGGGACTGTTGGCCCCTTACTCAAACTCAGTGGGGTTTTTGGTTGGCTAGGTCCCAGTCCCAAAAGGAAGGGGAAGGGTGGATGGGAAACCAGGACTCTGATACTGACAGTCCTCAGGGGCCATGGGGAGAGGCCAGTGCTCCAGGTCAGCCTGATTGACAGGGCGGGCAGGCTAATGACGGAGTCAGGGGGTCAGAAAGGTCCCCGTCCTCCACGTGAGCTGGAATTGCCTGGCTCAGCAGCGTGGGGCCGAGCTAAGGAGAGAGCAGGGGCCCGAGCTGAGCTGGGGAGCAGAGGCGGGCCAGCCAGCGGGGCAGAGAGACAGCCCAGGGAGAGCAGACCCTGGGCTGGGAGCAGGCCTGCAGCCACAGAGCCAGCGGGGCCGGAGAAGCAGCCCCGGGGGCTGGAGGCAGAGCAGCAGCATCCGTGCTGAGGCAGGGTGGAGCCAGAGCTCAAACAGTGGGGCTGGGGCTGGGGCTGGGGCTGGAGCAGTCTGGAGCTGGGTGCGGAGAGTAACTGGGGCCAGCCAAGGGGGGACCCTGGCAAAGGGCCCAGCGCAGAGAGACACCCCCAGCCGAGGGTCCTTGCAGGCCAGTCTGGGAGGGGGATCTGAAGCCGGCGGGAAGGAGGGTCCCACTCCCCAAAGCCCGGAGGGGTGTGGTCACCACCAGAGCAAGTGTCCGACCCGCTGCATCCCTGCGGCACAGCCAGGGCCGGAGAAGGGGCCTGGGACCAACAAGGAACCAACTGTGAACGGCCCTGACGTTCCAGAGACATGGTTTGTGACGTTCCCTGCCACAGAGCGGGGTGATGTGTTTTCTTTCATCTTTCCCATTGTTCCTTATTCTTTTTTACATTAATTGCTGATTAAATAAACTGTATTTGCTTTAAATCGTATGTAATGATCAGTGGGTCTGGGAAGCGCTCAGTGCAGAGAGAGCACCCTGGAGTGGGGACACCCTAGCCCCTGTCCTAGGTGGCCACAGCAAGGTTGGGGGTCGAGCCCCCCCAGGAATCCTGGGCCCAGCCTTGTTGGGGTTACGAGGACTCTGCCAGACAGGAGAGTGGAAGGGGAGTCCTCCTGGGCAGGGAGGCCTCTGGGGAAAGGAAGTGGGAGCGAGGACTCAGATCCTTCCTCTAGCCCATTTCACCGGAGGAGTGCAGAAGCCAGGAAAGTTCTCCACAATAGAGGGACCGTTCCCCTGCTTCCATAAGGCTTGTAGAGTGACTGGTGTGAGGATTCCTCACATGCTCCTTGCTAACCATGTGGTTTGTATCCTCACCTGTAAGATCCAGTTCAACTTGGTCTTGCTTCTCCTGCAGCTTCTCCTCCTCTGACGCCACCTGGTTCTTGGCTGCTTTCTTCTTCTTCTTCTCCTTCTTCAGGGAAAAGCACGTCCACCTTCTTGGAGAGGAAACTGTTCTCTCCTCATCGCTATCTGCCATCGAGTTGTCAGACTGGCTACAGACACAGAGTCTTTTCATGCCTGATAGGATCTTCCACGAGCATTTGCTTCTCGTGGGCTTCTCTGGCAAGGCCTGTTCTTGCTGGCTGATGGCAGAGCATGCCTCCATGGCTGCCGGTTGGACGACCACCGTGTGCACATGGCTCTCTCTGTGCTCCCGAGAGGTGAGTCTTTGAAAAAAGGAACGAAGCCTGGAATAGAAAGACGGAGGAAATGGGTTTTTCTGTCCTACTCTAAAGGAAGGGAATTAGTCTGCCCAGGATTCCCAGATCCAAGAGAGTGGTCTTTTGAAGCCATCTGCTCCTCTAATAGTCAGGACTGGTTCATACAACAAAAGAATATAAACAACAAAAGACTGGCCACACTGGCTCAAACGAAAGGTTCATCTATCCCTGTATCCTGTCTTCCGACAGTGGCCAGTGCCAGGTGCCCCAGAGGGAATGAACAGAGAATCATCAAGTGATCCATTCCTGTTGCTCACTCCTGGCTTCTGGCAAACAGAGGCTAGGGACACCATCCCTTCCCATCTTGGCTAACAGTGATTAATGGACCTATCCTTCATGAATTTATCTAGTTCATTTTTGAATCCTTTGTTTCTTTGAAATTTGCTGCTTATTAACAAAGGCTTCAATGGGGGCACTTCGATTTGAACCAAGGACCACTTAATGTGCAGTCAAACACTCTATCACTGAGCTCTACCCCCATGACTAGACCCAGCCCCAGGTGAAGACACTTGGGACCATGGTGAAAGAGGAATTCTTCTGGGAAAGTTCCAGGGCCCGTGTTATGCAAGAGGTCAGACTAGATGATCAGGGCTGGCCTTAGAGCCTTTGAAACTGTGAATTTATGAACCTCAAGTTGCCTTTAACGGCTAGGATGAAAATTGCTGCTCCTCTCCAAGAGGAGATGCTTTGAGGTTTCCTTGGGGAGAGGAACCAGGATTCCCGTTCCACCTTTGTCACAGCCTTTCTTGGACACAGCACATCACAGCTTCTCCCCTTTTGCTCTATAACAAGAAACCTCCACGCACCAGATCTGTAATCCAATCCTAGCCCAGTCACTGGCTCCAGTTCCTAGCCTGACTCTCACTCCATGGAGCTCACGCCTCCTCTGCCAATGGACAGACATGGAAACAGCCAAGGTCAATTTCTGTTTTCTTTGCTCATTGCCTGGGCCTAGTTGCAAAAATGCTTCATTATTAACCCCACTCCTTTGCGCACAGAATGTTGGGACTCTGGGAACAGACAGGGCCAAGCCAAAAACCAAGACACCTCTGTTCCCAGAGAAGCCAGGAAAAGGAACAAAGATTCTCATCTAGAAGGCTTGAGGGTCTGGAAGGATGGATTAGCAGCCGCAAATATGTTGACTTATTCTCAACTATTCCAAAATCTGGACTGTATTAGCAGGGGGAAAATAACCAGTAAACTTTAAGTGAAGAATTTCCCATACGATTTATAACGTCCAATCAGAACAATAGGCCACCCAAACAATGACAAAGAAATCACAGCGAGACCCATGACAAATTGAGGCTGCAGTTTATTTAAACCCCTTTTCTGGAAAGGAATTGCAGGAGGGATTTGACACGTCTATTTTATGTAGCCCAATGGGGGAATAGTAGAATTTGTAGAGAGTTTTGAAGTCTCTCTCCATGAGATTATTTCTGAGAGAACTACCAAGATGGCAGCCAGGGGATGGGAGTGGAGCTGGGTCACTTTCAATAGCTTCAGATTTCTTTCTTCTGCATATCTGAGCTCATTTATGTGTCTTTCAATCATGTAAATTCTGAGACCGATCTTGTCTCACTACACATCCATTAGACAATCATGACATGAGACAGACGGTTTCTATTCACTACTTGAAGGCAAGGAGTGCATTAGGGGCAACTCCGAGGGAAATACTATTGATGGAGCTATCAGTCTAAATTCTACACCAGTTTTTTATCTTCCCTTTAGGTTATACCCATGGAAATTCACCCATGCTAGTCTGCTGAAAGATAAAAGCTTCGAAATCTGCCTCCAAAGACCGGGAAAGGCTGAAGCAGACGGAGAAGGGAGAGATGCCCACATTCAAATCAAAACGGAACGCTGAGACCTGACTGTTGCAACGCTGGCCCCCACCCGTCCCTGCAACGGGGGGGGCCAAGCTGAGCCTGAGAAGAGCCAGAATTGACCAATGAACATCGCCAAAGAGCCCCAGTAACACGCCAGCAGCCCCCCATCCACCACCCCCTCCAGCCCCCAGCACCTCCCACCCAGCGGCAGCCCCCCCCCCCCCGTCAGCGCCTCCCCCTCCCTCCCCACTCCTCCCGCCCGCCGCAATCGGCTGTTCTGCAGTGCGCAGGAGGCTCTGGTGGGGAAGGGGCAGGAGCGAGGGCATGGCAGGCTCGGGGGAAGGGGCAGGGGCCTTGGGGAAGGGGTGGAGAGGTGGCAGGACCTGGGGCAGAGCAGGGGGTTCAGCAGTGAGCACCCCACAGCAAATTGGAAAGTTGGCATCTGTAGCTCCAGCCTCGGAGTCCGGGACTGTGCAAGGAGCCACGTCTTAACCTCTGACGAGCCGCATGCGGCCCCGGAGCCCCAGGTCGGCCACCCCTGCCCGTGGGGAAGGAGGCACCAACCTGTCATGTGCGATTGAAGGAGCAGGAAAAGAATCTGGGAATTACCTTCTGTAAAAACTCATCTTTTGTCGAAAACCTGTGGAAAAAGCTGATGCAAGAAGTTGTTGACAGAGGGATAGTCCGCGTCTCTCAGCAGCTCCTTGGGTCACCAGCCGTTGTCAACCAAGCCAGTTGGCAGACTGAAGGCAGGGCAAGAATGCTGAGGCCGAACAGTCTTTGCTGTTGGCATCCGTGACCTCACAATCAACTTAAACATCAACACACACAGACCCCCCCACCCAGAGAGACACGCACACACAGAAGCTGGTAACATCTACAACATGGAGAGATGCACCCAAAATCTCGAGGACTTTTGATTTGGGGGAGGGCATCATCGGCGCTGACTGCATGGGTGCCCCGGGGCTGGAGCAGCCATGGGGAAAAATTAGTGGGTGCTTAGCACTCACCCACAGCCAAGCTCTGCCCTCCCCACAGAGCATCTCCCGCTGACCAACTCCTCCACCACTCTTCCAGGGCCTTCTGCCCACCACAAAACAGCTGTTTGGCTGCATTCAGGATGCTCCCATTTGGTGGGGGAGGAGCAAAACCATAACTCACCCAGAGATGTGATTTCATTAAATGGTTCGGAGGCTCTGAAACACATAGAAAATGTTCTAAGGCCCTGAGCTAGTGAAAGTGCCAATCACCCAGAGAGCAGTGGGAGCAGGTCCAAGATGTAGCAAAGAGAGTTTCCTGCAGGGAGAAGGGAAGCAGGGAGATTGCAGCTCTTTGGGACAGAGACTGTCTGTTTGTTCTGTATGTATGCAGCACCTGGCACAATGGGGCCTGATACCTGAGTAGGGCCTGGACACAGTGCTAATAAAGCAAGGGCATTTGTTGAATTACTGAAGTGCCCTGAGTCCCCTGAGTGGAAAGGTTGCAGGTGAAGCGGGGCAAACCCTAGACAGATGGGATCTGCCCAGCCTGGGGCAGCATGTGCGGGAAGCGGGAGGGGAAAGGCCATTGGGAGTGTTTCCACAGAAGCCAAGAAATCAGGGCACCAGCCCTAGCATGGCTGAGTGAGGCTGTTTCCTGGGATAGATCTCCACAGACAGCATTCGTGGGCAGGCTGGGAGGGATGGCCTGGATTCACTTTGGAGTGGATCCAGTGTAAATGAGACTAGACTTGTCCCAGAAGGGCCCAGATACAACAGTGACAGACACTGTAGGTGGAGCCTGTGAATAAATAAATGAGGTGCATTATAAAACAGTCGTAAAATAATCCCCCTGCTCTGTGACCCCAAGTCTGACCTTGTACCTGTCAATGGGGCATCATCACTGAATGGGGGAGCTGTTAATGAGGCCCCACAGGGATTGGCTGTAGCCCCCTCACGTCTCAACTTTTTAATTAACGATCTGGCAGTAAGTATAAAATCACTGTGGCTAACACAGCTTGGAGGAGTGGTAAATATGCTAATGATGGGGCCGTTGTATGGAGCAGCCTGGATAGTTTGGTAAACTGGGATTAGTAAAACAAATGCAGCCAAAAGCAAGGCCCTAGAGCTGGGAATGGAGACGGGTGGCCGCACCTAGAGCCTCGGGATCGGTAGCCTGGAAAGCAGTGACTAGGAGAAGGATTTACGTGTCACAGAGGACAAAGAGCTGAACACCGACTCCCATTGCGAATGTGATCCTGGGACGTAGAAACAGGGGAGCAGCCTTGGCTTCTTTGTGTATGTAATTAAATCACCTCTTCATTTCTTTAAGTAGCTCGTTGCTTGTTTGGGGGCTTTTCTGGGGGCGCGGCTTCTGCTTTGGTTTTGGTTTTGTTTAAATTTCCCGCCGGTGAGGGTGATTGGCTCCTGGTTGTGCAATCGACTAAAAAAAAGATTTCAAGGGCTGCTGGCTACTTCCTCTGCTCAGGAAAGTGCGGGGGGGCCATGGCTGCCGGGGACCTGGCCGAGAGCTTCCAGGACGAAGTGACTTGCTCCATCTGTCTGGAGTATTTCACAGACCCGGTGACCATTGAGTGTGGGCAGAACTTCTGCCGGGCCTGCCTCAGCCAGTGCTGGGGGGAGCCGGAGCCAAACTTCTCCTGCTTCCAGTGCAGAGAAACCGCCCTGCAGAGAGACCTGCGTCCCCACGGGCAGCTGGGGAACCTGGCGGAGCTAGTGAAACGCCTGAGGCTGCAGGCGGGGCCAGAGCCCGAGGGGCAGAGAGTGGGTGACAGGCACCAGGAGGCTCTGAAACTCTCCTGCGAGGAGGATCAGCCCCCCCTTTGCTTGGTGTGTGACCGATCCTGGGCGCACCGCACTCGCACGGTGGTTCCCATGGAGGAGGCTGCCCAGGAGCACAGGGTAGGGAACAGTTATCTGCATGGTTGGAGTTACAGGGGCAGCTTCTCTGCAGCTACAGAGCCCCCCCCGTGTGTCTGACCAGCCCTGGGTTAGAGCCAGGGAGCTGCCTAATAACGGGATTGTTGTGCAGTGGGAATTTTTCATAATAGTTTGGATGAATATTGTGTGTGCCTCAGTGTCCCCTATGTGGTGCATGTTTAACACCCACAGACCCCCGTTGTCGTCAGCTGGGATCAAAGAGGGGGACCTGTGGAGCTTAATGGACGAGCCTCTACTGCGTGAGCTAAAAGACCTGTTCTCCTCTCCAAGACTGGAGGAGGTTCACACATCTTTAGTTGGTCTAGGTGCTGCTGAAGGGGGACAGAGCGTCACACCAAGCAGGCATGGGTTACACATGGCTAAGGCTATGAGTTTTTCACAGAGGTTGCAGAAGTCACGGAATCCGTGACTTCCAGAGACCTCTGTGACTTCAGCTCGTAGCTCCAAGCGAGCCCCCACAGCTGCCCAGCCACTGTGAGCGGTGTGGGGACCCCGCAGCTGAACTCCCCGTGGACAGGTCACGGGCTTCTGTGAATTTTTCTTTATTGCCCGTGACCTGCCGTGACTTTTACTAAAAATATCCCGGACAAAATCTTAGCCTTACCCATGGTTAAGTAGGTGAGGGGAGGGGGGAAAGGTGTTACTTGTAGAGACCCAGAGATACAGGCATGAGGGACAGCTGGCTGCCTGGGGCCCCATGCCCATGGAGTGTCCCAGAAGACAATGGCCATTCCAATTGCCTGGACATTTGGCACCACACAATAAATGACCATGGACGGCCCACCCTCCATGGGAAGCCAGCCAAGTGTGCCCAGCTGGAGGACAAAGGACTGGGCTGGGGTTCTAGGTGTGGGCTGCTGGAGGCAGGAGAGCAGCTTGTGGGCTCGGACGACAGAGGGGACAGAGGGCTCTGGGACTGACCCAGATGGACCTTTCCGTTCTCTGTGTTCACTAAGCACTGTCTGCGTTGTGTTCCAGACATGTCAAAAAACAGGGAGAGTCAATTATTTTTTATAAAGGTCCAAATTTCTTGGTCAAGGCATAGTCAAGGTCCACACTTCAGAGAAAATAATAAAAAATAATAACAATCTTGATCATAATAAAATAATAAAAAGATTTCAGGATCTGCTGGAAAGCAGCTGGTGGTCCAGACTTGGCCCGCGGTCTGCCTGTTGACTGCCCCTGTAATAACCCCCCCTGCTTTTACAATGCTGGTTGAGAGTCACTCCAGGGTAAGGAAGTGGGGTACATGGCTCCCTGGGAGCCTCCAAGTCTCCCTTGGGTGTCCAACTCAGGTGGACTTGCTGATGTGAAGCAGGGGTGTTAAAGGCTCTGAGATTCAGAGTCAGGAGGCGGTGAAGCCAAGTGACTTTCCTCATGGGAAAAAGTGTGACCTTAAGGGGGTTGCCACACTAAAGAGCTCCTCCCAGGGACTGTTCAAGAGCACCAGACCTATGGCAGGGAAACAGCCTGGAGATGATGGTGCTGGGCCGGAGCGGGCCAGGTCCAGCAGCTCTGCCGGGGAGCTACCTTGGAGCTGAGGTCACTTTTTCAGAGGGTTGGAGAAGGGGGACCTGCTCCCACAGCCTCACTCTGCTCAGTGACGATGTTATCGCTGGGCCCAAACCAGTGACCCCAAACCAGCCCCCAGAGCCATTGTCTGTTTGCAGGAGCAAATCCCAACCCGCCTGCAGCATCTGTGGGAGGAGACAGAAGAGCTCCTGGGCCTGAAATCCGACTGGGACAAGGAGAGGGAGAGGCTCCTGGTAGGTGCCCTGCCCTGCCCGGCCGCTTTGCACAGGGGTGTCAGCAACAGCAGCAGGGGGGCTCTGCGCTGCTTGGGGTCTGGGTCATTCAGAAGGTTAAAGGGTTTCCAGGGTCGCTACAGGGAGACAGGTCAGGGCCATTTTAACCAGTGCAGGGCAGACTCTGCTCTCAGGTACCTGGTGTACATCAGGAGTGAGCCCACCGAAGTCAGTGGGGTCAGGTCAGACTCCTCTGGGACCCTGGTGTTAGTTCCCACTGGGGTCAATGGGTTTACACCAGGGTAGCTGGGAGCAGCCTCTGGCTCTGGCTCTCTAGCGCTGGGAGGGGGAAAGGGGGGGCAGAGGGAGAGGCCAGTAAAACACTGAATAGGCGCAGATGTGGCAGGGGTCAGGGCAGAGCAGGGGGAGACTTTTGCTGATCCCAGGGTTCGAGTGTCAGACGTCCCAGTGATGCCATTGGGCAGTTTGGGAATCACCATTTGCCACGGCCTGGTCTGCACTTCACTCTGGTGCTGGGACAGTGGTGGGGACGGGCTGGGGGCTGGTGATTTTGGATCACATTTTTATACTAGCAAAAGCTCTAGTGTAGCCACAGTTACTCTGGCAAAGAGATTGAATGAAACGCTCTGGGGAGCCCGGACAAGGCTTTGTACCATTTCCCAAGACACCCGCTCTCCCCGTGTCCCTGCCCTGCCCCTGCGTCTCTCTGTGCACCCCAGAGGCAGACGGAAGTGGAGCGGCCGCTGGTGGTGTCCAAGTGCGAGGGGCTGCACCAGTTTCTGGCCGAACAGGAGCGCCTCCTCCTGGCCCGGCTGGGAGAGCTGGACGAGGAGATTGGGAGGAGGAGGGAGGAAAATGCCACCCACCTGGGTGAGGAGATTTCCCGGCTCAGCGCCCTGATCACGGAGCTGGAGGGGAAGCGTCAGCAGCCGGTGCTGGAATTGCTGCAGGTGAGACAGTGTCAGATGCACCCAGAGCCCAGTGCAGGGAGGGGACGGCCCCTGAGTCACTCGGGCTGACAGGGTAACTCAGTGCAGGGAGCACGGCCCGGGGCGTCTGCAGGGCCAGGGGCCCAGGGCTGCAGAGAGACAGGAGTTTGGGCTGTCGGGGAGGTGGGGGAGGCTGGTGAAAGGCTGTTCCAGCCCTGGGCTCAGCACAGAGGACCCGGCCGTCCCGTCCCTGCGGAACATCTGGTGTGAACGGGGCTCTGCTCCCTCTAGCACAGCCCTTCAGAGTCTCCACCCCACTGGGGGAGCAGCCTGTGGGGCCGGGCTGGGGGAGCAGAGTGACCCGTCTGGGGCAGGGGGCCGGCTGGGCCATGGGCACTGACTCTCTGCTCTGTCTCTCCTTCCCCTCTGGGGTGTCAGAAGTGCTGTGAGCAGATACACCCGGGCTCCGTCTGCCCCCACGCCTCGTTGTGCTAGGAAAAGACTCAGGGTATGTCTACACTACGGAATTAGGTCGAATTTATAGCAGTCGGTGTTTTGGAAATCGGTTTTATATAGTCGAGTGTGCGTCCCCACAGAAAATGCTCTAAGTGCATTAAGTGCATTGACTCGGCGGAGCGCTTCCACAGGGCCGAGGCCAGAGTCGACTTCCGGAGCGTTGCACTGTGGGTCGCTACCCCACAGTTCCCGCAGCCTCCGCTGCCCACTGGAATTCTGGGTTGAGATCCCAGTGCCTGATGGGGCTAAAACATTGTCGCGGGTGGTTCTGGGCACATATCGACAGGCCTCCGTTCCCTCCCTCCCTCCCTCCGTGAAAGCAAGGGCAGACAATGGTTTCGCGCCTTTTTTCCTGAGTTACCTGTGCAGACGCCATACCACGGCAGGCCTGGAGCCGCTCAGCTCACCGTCACCGTATGTCTCCTGGGTGCTGGCAGACGTGGTACGGCATTGCTACACAGCAGCAGCCACCCATTGCCTTCTGGCAGCAGACAGTGCAATAGGACTGGTAGCCGTCATCGTCATGTCCGAGGTGCTCCTGGTCGCCTGTGTGAGGTCGATCAGGAGCGCCTGGGCAGACATGGGCGCAGGGACTAAATTTGGAGTGACTTGACCAGGTCATTCTCTTTAGTCCTGCAGTCAGTCCTATTGAACCATCTTATGGTGAGCAGGCAGGCGATACGGATTGCTAGCAGTCCTATTGCACCATCTTCTGCCGGGCAGGCAAGCGATGAGGATTGCTAGCAGTCCTATTGTACCATCTTCTGCCAGGCAGGCAAGAGATGAGGATGGCTAGCAGTCGTACTGTACCATCTTCTGCCGAGCAGCCATGAGATGTGGATGGCATGCAGTCCTTCTGCACCGTCTGCTGTCAGCCGAAGATATAAAAGATAGATGGAGTGGATCAAAACAAGAAATAGACCAGATTTGTTTTGTACTCATTTGCTTCCCCCCCTGTCTAGGGGACTCATTCCTCTAGGTCACACTGCAGTCACCCACAGAGAAGGTGCAGCGAGGTAAATCTAGCCATGTATCAATCAGAGGCCAGACTAACCTCCTTGTTCCAATAAGAACAATAACTTAGGTGCACCATTTCTTATTGGAACCCTCCGTGAAGTGCTGCCTGAAATACTCCTTCATGTAAAGCCACCCCCTTCGTTGATTTTAGCTCCCTGTAAGCCAACCCTGTAAGCCGTGTCCTCAGTCGCCCCTCCCTCCGTCAGAGCAACGGCAAACAATCATGCATCTGAGTTGAGAGTACTGTCCAGAGCAGTCACAATGGAGCACTCTGGGATAGCTCCCGGAGGCCAATACCGTTGAATTGTGTCCACAGTACCCCAAATTCAACCCGGCAAGGCCGATTTAAGCGCTAATCCACTTGTCAGGGGTGGAGTAAGGAAATCGATTTTAAGAGTCCTTTAAGTCGAAATAAAGGGCTTCATCGTGTGGACAGGTGCAGGTTTACATCGATTTAAAGCTGCTAAATTCGACCTAAAGTCCTAGTGTAGACCAGGGCTCAGAGCCCAGGCAGCAGACCCAGCATCCCGACCGTGGGACGGTCTCACCCTCTGGATCCAGCCCCCCTCCATCCACACAGAGACCCACCGATGAGACAGACGCCCCCACACAGAGAGACCCGCACACACGTCCTGTGAACTGGGAGTTCTCGGCTATTTCTTAAACTGCGGGCAATTAGCAGCAAGATTTGAGGAGTCCCTGAACTAGTTAATATCCAAGAATAACAATTACTGCAACCCAATCAAGTAATTTTCATAGTGTGTGTACATATAGACACACACACACATATATATTGGGGCTGTCAAGCGATTAAAAAAAATCACGATTAATTGTGCGGTTGTACAACAATAGAATACCATTTACTTTAAATATTTGGCATGCTTACATTTTCAAATATATTAATTTTAATTACAACACAATACAAAGTGTACAGCCCTCAATTTATATTTATTTTTGATTACAAATATTTGCTCTGTAAAAAACAAAAAAATTGTAAAGATTCTTAAACCTTGGGCCGAGCGCTGTTGCTGTTTTTAGAAATCTCACATTGGTACCTTCTTTGCGTTTTGTCAAATCTGCTGTGAAAGTGTTCTTAAAACGAATATGTGCTGGGTCATCTTCCAAGACTGCAGTAACATGAAACATATGCAGAATGCAGGTAAAATAGAGCAGGAGACCTACAATTCTCCCCCCAAGGAGTACAGTCACAAATTTAATTGATGTATTATTTTTTTAACGAGCATCATCAGCATGGAAGTATGTCCTCTGGAATGGTGGCCGAAGCATGAAGGGGCATAGGAATGTTTAGCATATCTGGCATATCTTGCAACGCCGGCTACAAAAGTGCCATGTGAACGCCTGTTCTCACTTTCAGGTGACATTGTAAATAAGAAGCAGGCAACAGTATCTCCTGTCAGTTGTAAACAAACTTTTGTCTTAGCGATTGGCAGAATAAGAAGTAGGACTGAGTGGACTTGTAGGCGCTAAAGTTTTAAACTGTTTTGTTTTTGAGTGCAGTTATGCAACCAAAAAAAACCCAACTGCATTTGTTACACTTTCACAATAAAGAGTTTGCACTTCAGTACTTGTATGAGGTGAATTGAAAAATACTATTTTTTTTATCATTTTTACAGAGCATATATTTGTAATAAAAAATAATAATATAAAGTGAGCACTCTGCACTTTGTATTCTGTGTTGCAATTGAAATCAGTATTGAAAATGTATCAAAAAATATATAATAAATTGCAATTGGTATTCTATTGTTATAAGTGTGATTAATCGCGATTGATTTTTTTGAGTTAATCGTGTGAGATAACTGTGATTGACAGCCTTAACGTACATATATAAAATAATACCAAATCCTCAGAACACCAATATAATGGGGAAACTAATTCTTACCTTAAAATGACAAGTGATTTTATGTACTCATGTGGCACTTGTTGGCATTGCCCTAGCAACAAAGCTATTGAAACAGAAAAGCAAGCAGGGTGCGGCAGTGAGGCTGATGCCTAGCAGAGCTACCAGGGGGGGAAAAAAATCTTTTCATTTTGCCTGTGCTCCTAAGAGGTTTAAAGTTACCTAAACCCCAAAGCATAAAAGTGGGAGTGGGGGCAGGTGCTTTGAAACTTCCATTCCCAGGATCGCCATGGCACATGGGTCATGAGAGACAGAGTCTACAGGGGCCAGGGCAGGGCTTGCAACTAAACTCCCATGTTTCCCTCAGGATTTTCAAACTACACTGGACCCTCACTAGAATGTGGGATTTGGGATCCATGCCAAATCCCGCATTCTAGCGGGTACTGCGTTACAGTGGGGACCACGTTACAATGAAAGTTAATGACGGTTACTGAATTTGGGATCCGCAACCACGTTCTATCAGAATTTGTGTTATATAGACGCGTGTTCTAGCGAGGGTCCGGTGTATAACTTTCAGGTTCTCGTCTCTGTCAACTCAGGCTATGTCTACCCTATAGCATTTACAGCAGCACAGCTGCAGTGGGCTACCCCCTTGTTCTGTGTTTGGGAGTGGCAGGGGATTCCTTCATGGTCTTTTTCCTCTTTCAGGTGCTTTCAAGGGTCATCATGGTGCACCTTGGTAAGTGCAGACAGGGCTTGTTAAGGGTTGCGTGCACACCATGTTGTACTGACAGACCCCAGTTTCTGCATCCCTCTAAATCAATCGCAGTTATTGGAGAATGTGCAGCCTTCACCGCTGAACTCTCTTAAGGGTTGGTAGAGCAAATCTGTCATCTTTATTGTAAATAAATTGCTGTAAGACCTCAATCTCCTGGCAAGGTACAGACTTTGATTCCATCATGAAGAATAATCTATTGTTGCTGCGTAAGGGAAGGTTACAGCAGTTTTCTTGATTTTTAAATGAAACCAAGCTTTTCTCTAAGGCCTTTGGAATTTTTTGGCTCGACGTCTATACGCATCTGTTTATAATCAAATCTATTGTGACACCTGTTGATCTTCCCTTCAGCTCATCTCCTTATGAAAAATTATCATGGAGGACACGTAGCTATCCGATTGGCTCTTGGTGGTTGTGCCAACAGACCCTTCTTCCGTATAGTGGCCGCATATAACAAGCGAGCGCAGGACAGCAAGTATTTGGAGCAAGTGGGCTGCTATGACCCACTCCCAAATAGCCACAATGAGAAGCTTGTTGGCTTGAACATCGAGAGAATCAAACACTGGATTGGTTGTGGAGCACATGTCACAAAACCGATTGAAAAACTTCTAGGTAACTCACTGTGTTTTCCAATCTGAACTATTTGCTTATTTCTCTTCAAAGACAATAGGTTTTCCTTGGTGATCCTCCGCATACTTGGAGTACCAAAGACTCTTTCTTCATTTCTTTGCATGAATCCTTGAGAATATGTATATATGCAATCACCCTTCTTTTGGCCACAGGAAATGGGATGTTTCAGAGTAGCAGCCTTGTTAGTCTGTATCCGGAAAAAGAACGGGAGGACTTGTGGCACCTTAGAGACTAACAAATTCATTTGAGCATAAGCTTTCGTGGGCTACAGCTCACTTCATCAGATGAATAGAATGGAACATACAGTAAGAAGATCTATATACACATACAGAGAATCATGAAAAGGTGGGAGTTGCCATACAAACTGTAAGAGGCTAATTAAGATGAGCTATAATTTGTTAGTCTCTAAGGTGTCACAAGTACTCCTGTTCTTTTTGAGGAAATGGGAACAGGTCTCATTTATGGAGACACTGAGCTGGCTGAGACAGCAGTAAAAGGCACTTCAAGCCACTAGAGGGTTGGTGAGAGAGACAATTACTCTCACTTCTTAAAAGTCTCATTAACTATTGGAACAGTTGACCCAGGGTTGTCGTGAATTCTCCATCACTGACAATTTAACTTGAGATTGGATGTTTTTCTGAAATATATATGCTAAGAATTATTTTGGGGAAGTTCTATAATGTGTTATATAGGATGTCAGACGAGATAATCACAGCGCTCCCTTCTAGCCTTTGAATCTGTGAGTCTAGAACAGTCATATTGCAACTCCAGCTATAAACATAAATCATCTTTCTTTCAGGTCTTTCTGGATTTTTCCCATTGCATCCTATGACAATCACAAATGCAGAAAGATTAAGGAAGAGAAGAGCCTTGAAAGCCATAACAGCTTCTGAGGAAGAAACTCCAGGTGACTGATAACATCTAACTGAACTGAATTACTCAAAAGATTACTGTACAGACAACGATCAGAACAGTGTGCCAACTAAAAAGGACAATATATTTACTACAGGCAAAGAAATTATAGTGGATGTGAATTATTTCATAAGAACATTAAAGTATTTTGAGTCTTCAGGAGTCCTCAGACAAGGATTCTGATTGTCCTCATTTGTTAATTACTTCTTATTTTGCACAAATTATTAATCTTTCATGTTTGTCAAACTGCAATTACTTAGGCCCAGATCCACAAAAATTTAGGCTCCTAAATTCCACTGAAATCCAATGGAAGTCAAGAACCAAAATACCTTTGTGGATCTGGGCCTTCCAGATTACAGCATTCATACAAACTGAATACAAACTCCCGTTTTCTAAATAGCTCTATTGTGGAGGTAGAGAAAGCGTTACTGACTGTGGTAAGAGTCTAATGTATAGGAAGTTGTGTTGGATCAACAAACAGGTGAGGATGCACCTGGAGGCTTCCTTCTAAACGTCACCTTACCATTATTTAAGACAAGCCACAGTTGGTTTTTAATTTTACAATGAACTATTTCAAGATTTTTGTTAGAGGAGGGACACTCAGACCTGGCCACTGTTGCTTCTTTATTTTCACCCAATGAAGCTGCAAATAGTGTAAGCGGCAGAAAACCCTTTTTTCGGTGCAGGGGTGCAGCACAGAATGTGACACGAATTACTTAACCACACTACTGTTCTTCCAGAAGGTATCCCACAGAACATGACCACTCTAAACATAGCAAATACTTGGATGGTTTTATACCTTTCTCCCTGAACAGTATTTGATCAAACATTATACATGCGTCCAGCTAAAACAATAATTTAAAAATCCAGGAATTACTACATGATGTTCATAGATTATCAGCCACCCATAGCAGCCATTCATATTCCAGCGTGTTAAGCACAATAAGAATTGAGCTATGTTCAGAGGCAGACGGCTATCCCTGTTACTGGGAGGAACTCGCACATCATTCATTCTATCGTCTTCCATCCACATTCTAACTCGCTTAAATGTCTTAGGTAAGGCTTGTACCATCCCCGAAGATCACCAACCTCAGACTCTGATAGACCAAACAAAGCCACTGAGTTTGAGTCATAGAACCATCACCCCAAAAGCCTTAATGCCAATCAGTGCAAATCTCAGAATTGATGATGGGGAGCACATGAGATCTTTCTCAGCCCACACAGTGCAGCGCATCACCCCTTTTAAAGCACTTGACGTAACAAAGCTGAGAGACGCTCACTGGACGATCACAGTATCCTGCTTATTTAAGAAGAGCACAATACAATAGACCACTCTAGTGCTGACAGAAAAGTCGCCTTCCTCAGCTGTTGCTCCAAGATGGCAATCTGCTGCTGTTCCTGCATGTGAGGAAGTTGGTGGGGCTCAAAAGGAGGGCAGCTCACAGCAAGAGAAATGGCTGAGAAGAGCTAGGCAAGTCAGAGGCACTTGAGATTCATTGCAGGCCTGTGTGTTGCTCCCTTGGCAGCACACCCATAAGGGTGCGGGGAGAAGCATGGAAACTCAGCCAGCTCTCACTTGCCAGGCAGCTGGGAATTGGTTACATTTTTAATGGAGAAGTAAAATCTGAGCAAATGTATACATGGAACCAAAGAAAAATAAGATCTTTTGGGTGATACCTGAAGTCCTGCCTGAAAAGGTTCAGGCAGACATGGCTGGTTTGGATTTTGCCTATTAGTACATTTAAACCAGGGGTTCTCCGAACACATTTTTTAGTGGCCTCGGACTGTGACCACCAATTCTTGCTGGTGGCCGCACTGACACTTTTCCCTAAAATACTTAACTGTAGGAAAAACAAATAAATATGCACATACACGTGTCCAAATCCTTGTAATTTATTTATGTAGGGTTTTTTCAGACTCACAAATAATATGAAAAATTATATTTGTATGTTGAATATTGCTTTTCGCAGCACACTTAGTAGCTAGCTGGGAGTTTGTGAAAAGTGATATTAACAAACATACAA
This sequence comes from Eretmochelys imbricata, assembly GCF_965152235.1. Classification (NCBI taxonomy): domain Eukaryota; kingdom Metazoa; phylum Chordata; order Testudines; family Cheloniidae; genus Eretmochelys; species Eretmochelys imbricata. Next base: position 82,795,678 of record NC_135582.1, on the reverse strand, counting down.
GTATCACTTTTCACAGCCTCCCAGGTAGCTAGTCAGTGTGCTGTGAAAAGTGATACTTGCATGTTTCTTTGTTTCACTTTTCTCAGCAAGCCCCGGGTTTGGAGAGGGAGGCAGCAGGGGTCTGGGGCAATGGGGGGGATAGAGGTGGAACCAGGGAAGGCAGTGGGGGCTGGGGGCGATAAATGGGGGTTCGGGGAGGCGTCGGGGAGAACGGTGAGCCCTGCTGCCATATGGCTGGAGCTGGGAGGCAGCACCCCCAGGGTCCAGAGCGAGCGGCTGGAGCCCAGGGTTGGTGGCGGGTGCTGCTGAGCAGCTGGAGGTGTGGATCAACACCCACCACCCTGGGGCTGGGGCTGGGGTTAGGGAGCGGGGTGAGGGCTGGGGGTCGGTGCCAGAGCCCGGAGCCAGCACTTGCTGCTGCACAGCCGGGGTTAGCGCCCAGGGCCAAGGTCACGTGGCCGGAGCCTGGGTCAGAGCCCGGGGCTCGAGCCGTGCAGCTGAAGCCCTGCGGCCAGGTTCTCACCCAGGGCTGAAGCCCAAGCCCCAACGTGCCCTGCCCACCCCACAGGTGAGTCAAGAACTCACCTGGCTCCTGCAGCATTGTGCCCCACCTGTCTCCAGAGGCGGTGCATGGTGGCTCATGCAGGAGCACCAGGGAGGGAAGGGGAGAGGCTGATGCTTTGGCCTCTCCACCACTGCCCAGGAGGCTGTTAGGCCTGCACAAAAAGCCCCTGGTGGCCGCATGCGAGAAATGCTGAGTTAAACTCACTTCCATGCTCTCAAAACCTTTGCATTGTACCTCCTAACTGCTGGTTGCTCAGGTCAGAGTGTACTTAAGGGTTAAGTGAAGTGCTGCTGTAAGAATAAGCTTCGTGTCCTTTAAAGGAAACCAAGACAGAAAAAAATACTGATGATTTTTAATATTTTTTCTTTATCTAAAACAATTAATGAAACGACATAGAAAATTCTATTAAACACACCTTTTGCATTTTACAGATTTGTAGTATGCAAAATTTGATTTTATGTAGTGCCCATCCCCATATATATTCCAGATTAGTATAAACAAGACATGATTTCCCTGGTAACTGGGACCAGTTTTTATTCTGTCTCCTCAAATTTAAAAGTTCATTTGTATGTAGGCTTCGGGAAGAGTTCCTTTCTCATTTCTAAACACACAACACGGTTTTCTTTTCTGGATTTCTCGGCCTCGAATACAAGGAGGTGGGTCTGCAGGGTTGCTTCTGGACCAGTCTGAATGAGGGATGGTTTATTCTCCTGTTTAAAAAACAGAATTATTTCTAGTGTTACAGGAATAAAAGATAGAGAAGTCTGGTTTATAAAGCTGGATCTCTGCATCCCTCTCCCAAAAGGACTGCATGATCAGGCTCAAGGGAGTATTCAGAAATAAATTGTTTATCATCCCTTTAATCGAGTTATACCAAAGCAAGAGTTAGACAGTGGTTGGGCAATCACCATACAGTTAAATGGAGTAAATATTAATTAGAATGTTACTGCCAACAGGGCAGGTGAGTGGCAGGGCTCGGGGTGGGAAGGGGGATGAGGCGTGAGTCAGCCCTGTGAGGGGGAAGATGGGGGGTTTCGTGGAGTGGTTTGGGCCAGCCCTGCAAGGGGGAGGGGAGAGGGCCAGCTCTGTACGGGGGAGAGGGGCTCGGGGGAGCTCAGTGCCACATGGGGTGGGGGGGGGAAGGGATGGAAGAGGGGCTCAGAGCACCTCCATGCCGGGGAGAGGAGCGGGAAAGGTAGAGGGTCTTGGGTGCGCGCCGTGCCGCACAGTGGTGGGGGAGGGAGAGGGGCTTGCTCCAGTCCCACACAGGGAGCCCCTCGCTCCAGCGCCAGGTCGGGGGCTAGGGCCAGCTCAGCATGGGGCTTGGGCGAGCAGCACTCAGCCAGCTCTGTCTGAGGCGGGGGGATTGCTCACCACCTCCAGGCTTCTCTGGCTGGCCTGAGATGGGGCCTCCGGGGGAAGAGGAGCCGGAGGGGGAGAGAGAAGGAGCAGGGGCCACAGCTAGATTTCCAGCTGCACCTGTGGGGCCCCCCAGTTGGTCGGGGCCTCTGGGCACGCCCCTGTTGGCCCACACTGGCTGTGTACTGAGTCCTATTACTTTAAAGAGACAGTATCAGCTACACAGTACTCAATACCAAACATAACCCAGGGTGACAAAGTGCACTTCTCTGTCCCCCCTCGATTGACTGGGCCACATAGATGTTTATTTGTCTGCTACAGCCTTTTAGCTCAGGCAATAAATAGAGGCTTGTAGTTTTAGATCCAGAGGTCCAAGTTCAATCCCGGCTGCTGACCCTCATGTACACAAACGCTACTGGAACATACAGTCATATCATTGCATGTCTATGTTCATAATGTTATACAACACAACGAATTAACAGCTTATAATTCACATTGTGCATTGCTGTTTCAGTTATCATGTTGGTGTGGCTTCACAGAGTCCAAGGTCAGAAGAGACCACTGTGATCATTTAGTTTGACCTCCTGCATAACACAGGCCATAGAGTTTACCCAGAAATTCCTGCATCCGGTCCAACAATTTGTCTTTGAACTAAATTGTATAGGTTAGAAAAGCATCAAAGCCTTGTTTTAAAGACAAAGTGTGGTAATTTAACCACTGGAACAGATTATCAAGAACTTTGGTAATTACCTTCCCTGATAGAACTGGTGGCATCTTACTGCAAGTTTCAACTTTGCTGACTTCAATTTCAAGCCAGTGGATCTTCTAACTCCTCTGTCTGCTAGATTAAAAAGAGTCCCCTAGTATCAGATATCTGCTCCCTATGTAGATCACTATAGGACCATCATCAACTCACCTCTTAACCTTCTCTGAGGTAAACTAAATGGATTGAGCCAAAGTTTCTCTTTGCGGGGTATGCTGTCAGACCACACATCATTCTTGTAGCTTTAACTCTGTCCAATTTCTCAGCATTCTTTTTGAAGTGGTTGAGTAGCATTATGGTAGTAACCTAATGCTTGAGAATGAACGTTCCTTTAACTTACGTGTTTCGCGCTTTCTAATGTTTGTGTTTTTGTGAAGACATGCACTTGTGCAACCCTAATTCACAGGGGGTTTTTACATAGGATTGTCATTGTTTTAAAAAATAAAAACAGAAGTAAATGTGAGGGCTGAGGCCCGAAGGCTGTATTAGATCTCTTTTACTTAAAACTTTGCATCTTCAGAAGACAAACCTGAGCTGATGTTCCAGCTTCCTCTGACACTCAAAGTTTTAACATTTGAAGGAAGAGCCATTTTATAAACCACATTTTATTCACAATTAGGAGATAAGGGACAGCCAACAATACAAAAATATTGTCATTTTAAGTTGTAAACGCATTCCAAATCCACACTTAAGATGTAATTATCCCCTCATCACCCAGAAATCTGACTATAGTCGAGAGAAGTTTCTCACAAGGGGCTTGTAGAATGAGGGAGGAGATGTCTAAATAATGGGACTTCTGCTACCACTGCTGCTTTTATTGAATGTCTGTTATTGTGGAAATCCCTACCCTTGTGGCAGGGTTGACAAAGAGAACTTACAGTTAAAGCTGAAATAAAGCTGTCCATCAGATAGTAGTCAGCTCCATCGTGACCCATTAAATGGCTTGGAATGAACGTGGATTTGTTTGTTGGATAAGCAGTTTTCTCTCTTGTGCAAAAGTCAAAAACTTGCACTGGTCCCCCACCATCACAGAATAGTTCTCCCTAGAAGTCCAAAGTAAAGTACAAAACACACCTTACTAAAAACGTCACTCCGAATTTTTGACAGTGTTTCTAGTGTGTCTAAAGCATGCCTACATTGCCCATGGCGTGGCCTCGCTTCAACGTGGGCAGTGTAGACGCACCCTAAATGTAATGTCCACTATGAGTTTGTATCACATTAAAAATGTATATAAAAATCTCTAAATAAGATATTAAGACCACTCCTAGAAAAGTTACGTTGTATGTTTTTAATATCTTCGCTATGGACAGCATCTACATGGTATTAAAAGAATGGCTAGCTTAATCAGCAGGAGGATCAAAAATGCATGACAGAGCTATTGCACTTGTTTATTTGCTGGCCACTGACCTCCAGTTTGACAAAGGCCTCATATGGTCACAGGCCTTTAAAATGGGTCTCAAAAGTCAACATAAAACAGCAGGAAATATTATATGGTAAAATAGTCTTGGAGAGGCAGTTAGCACACATAGCACTGAATTACTAGACCATCGTGGTTTGCGTAACAGAGGTGTCCAATAAACCAGTGCAGCAACAGAGATGAAAAACAGTTGCACTCAGCAAGACGTTTCCCCATAACGACACTTTGTTAGCAGTTACACACATAGTATGCTGAAGGGTTAGTGTTTATAGCAAGATATTAATTCAAAAATCGTTAAGGCCCATAATCCAGGCATCATCTTTGATTTGGCCCTCTTTTGACTCACACACGTTCAAGCCTTGCTGCTTCTCCTCACATAATGCCGACTGTTCTACATTCCTAGCTTTCCAAACTACCATCGCTTTTGCTTAGAATCTCTCATACTTTGAATCCAGGCCCTCAGTGTCTCTGTCTTTCTGGCCTTTAATGGGAATGAGGTAGTGTCCCCATAAGTAAGGCCCTCAGAAAATAACAGACTTTTTTTTTTTCTTTTCTTTTTTAAATTCACGGTAGTGTCCCAGGTAAAAGTTTGCATTTCATGGGACAGGCATGGCTGCTGATCACCCCTGAACTGCTGTGATTTTTCCAACAGTGCCAAGGCAGAAGCACAGTTAGCGGGTCAGTCCCATCCCAGAGTGTGGTAGGAGGTGGAGGGCTGGTCCTCTCGCAGGCAGTGTTGGTGTCTTACCACACGATGCTGGCCAGTCCAACCCAGCCCAACCCAGGTCAGGGATTGGGGCCCAGCTAGCTCCATGCTCAGCTCCAGCAACTGCTGCTGTTTCCTGTCTGTCCAGTGGGGAGAAGGGGGCAGCCCTGACAACACCACAATTCGATGCCCCAGCCTGGCCCGCCCCATTGTGACCCCCGGCAGCCTGGGAGGAGACAACACAACACCAGCTGGCGGGGAGCTGAGGCCAGGATCCCTCCCCTCAGCCTGATCCTCACACTCCGACCGCCCTGCAGGAAAGAGGGCTACCTCAAGCCCCGATCTCTCCATCGGGGTAGGGCCTCCTCACGCAGCTGCTCATATTCCAAGTGGCTGCAGTGCTGGCCGTTGTCGTTGTGTTGGCTACAGTGGGGGATGGATCCTGGTCTCAGCTCCTGTGCTGTCTCCCCCAAGGCTGCCAGGGGCTGCTCTGGGATGGGCCACTCCTAATCGCTGCATTATCAGGGCTGCCTCTCTCTGCCTGCTGGCCAGACAGGAATCAGCAGTGGCAGCCTAAGCTGGATCTCCGTGCGGAGTGAGCTAGGCCCTGATTCCTGCCCCAGACCATCTAGTGCCATGCGGCCAGACGCTCCCCTCACCACGCCCTGGGATAGGACCAGCTCACCATCCTCCTGCCCCCTCCTGAATGGGACCAGCCTGCTAACCCCCACAATGAGCAACCTCAGTGGGGACGCGGGAGCAGTGATGCCCACTTCCACCTCCCTGCTGTTGGAAACGGCTAATTCCATGATTTCCATGCAGTCCATGAACGTCTGATTTACAAAGGGCCTTACCCATAATATCCTTATAATAGGCCTTATCCACAACTCTCATTGATTTCAGTGGGATCAAGATTGTGCTCAGTAAATAGAAATGGTGAGGTACTGAACAGTGGGGCAATCTCCCGTTCATTTACCTTGGTCCCATAGACGGTGGTTTTCCTTCTACACAGCTGCTCCGTAAAGGCCATCATGGTAAAAGCAGCTGTTGCTCCTCCTTCAAACTCCATGTTAACAACCTGCAGAGAGTAAAGAAGTTAAGAAACATACGGCCCCTCTAAAAGTGCCGAGGGGAATCTGGCAGGAGCGGGTGAAGGTGTATTTCCTGTCATCTATCAGATAACTAGGAATTACAAAGTAGACAGCACAAACAGCTGAAAGATGAAATTAACAGAAGTTACATCTCTAGCACAAGAGGCAAGCTGTAAAATCCATGAGTTGTGTGTTGTGAACATTTCTACTAGAGCAGCACAGAGTTCAAGCGTTGTACAGGCTTTATTTGTCACAGAGTTTTACTTGGTTTTATCTTGTGCTGCGCACAGTATGCTTTTCAATAGGCGACTTTTTCCAGCGGGTTCACACTGTATCGGAGTGGTGCTACTAGACCTATGCTTGAGGAAGCACGTCCAAAAGACTAGAGCTTACACACCAACGTTTTCTCAAGGGCCAATCTTTCCTTACAAAATCTCAAACAGGGAAAACTTTAACCAAATAAAACAGCTTAACTGATTTATTTGAAGACGTACTGGTTTCATACTCAGGACTAATCTCTACAATTTTTTAATGTAAGTAAATAAATAAAGTTTTACATATACTACTTAGATGAACAAAAAAATATCATACCTGGTTACTGACAACATCATTGTCACATTCATAAACGCATCTTCCGTATGGACCGCTGCGTAGGCCCTCTGTCACGGATTCTATGTCACAAACTCCACTGTTGCACACAACAGATACTGGCCAATTAAAATAACCCTACAAAAATAACGACAATGTTACTTATGCAAGACATACTGTATTCTTATCTCATCTAAAAAGGCAAGAAACTTGCCTCTTCTTATCTTGGACCAAATTCTCATTTATATGTACGGAAATCAGAACCATTTGCTGCAGCTGGGGCACAACCCTGTTCCTGTAGGTAAACAACGTGAACGCACAGCATGATGCTGTGGCAAGAGAGGTAGCATGATCCACTGAGGTATAAACAGGGGAGCATCAAGTAGGAGGCCAGAGGTGGTATGATCTCTGTGTACACCGGGTCCACTTCTGGTGTCCACACTTTAAAAATTATGCTAACAAATTGGAAAGAGCTCAGAAGAGAGCTACAGGAGTGACTCTAGGTCAATAGGCAACTTGATTAGTCTAATTTCCTACATGAAGAGAAGATTTCTGATAGTTGGGGGGTTTCTAGGCAACAAAGGCATAAAAAGATCCAATATCTGGGTTCAGAAGCCAAACAAATTAAGATGGGAAATAAAATTAATTTTTTTTTAACTAAAAGGGTAATTAGCTATTGGAACAACTTACCTAGGTAGCTGGTGGATTCACCTTGAAATCTTTAAATCAAAATTGGAATTCTTTCTAAAAGATATGCTATAGCTAAGGCTCCGTGTCTGTCTGTCCGTGTCTGACTTCTACAGCGGCCAGTATGGCTGAGCCTAGGGCTCCCTCCCTGCAGCTGGTGCTGTGGGCCCCCCAGGGCTCCCTCCCTGCCCCCTCAAGATTCAATCAGGGTTATTTGTGGTATAAGTCATGGACAGGTCACAGGCCATGATTTTTTGTTTCTTGCCTGTGACCTGGTTCATGACTTCTACTAAAAATACCCGTGATTAAATCGTAGCCTTAGCTATAGCTCAACTGAGGAAGGTGAAATTCCATGGGCTGTGTTATGAAAAAGATCAGTCTAGATGATCATAATGGTCCTTTCCAGCCTTGAAAAGTCTTATGAATACTTGCTATCCCTGGGATTCTCCACTCACCTCCTCAGGTCACCCCTGAATCACAACAAGAAAAGATGAGAAGACCCTGAATGATGCCATGCACACTTTGGAAACTGGTATTTTGTGTGAGGGTTGGAATGATATACTTCAGCCATTCAGCAAGTGCAGTCTAAGCTTGCAAAGTGCTCAAATTGACCTTTCCAGTGCTGTAAACCTAATGAGGAGCCTTGGAACTGTTCTTCAACAAATGTGGGATAGTTTTGATGCCTATGAAATTCAGGGGGCTGCAAGGCCTGCTAACTATGAGTAGAAGTCTGCCAAATGCTGCAAAAGACAGAAGACATGCAACGATGCAACTGCCCACTCATTCAGTGACAAGGAGGCCTTCACAGTTAATACCTTCATCACAATCATCGACAAACTGAAGAGTGCATTAGAACATCGGATTGAGGCTTATGAAAATATTGACAAAACCTTTAGAGTACTGACAAATTTTTTGCCTAACATTTCAAGTTCCAAAGTCAGTGAAGGTATCAAATGTCTGTGTCAGAAGTACCCAAACGATCTTCCAGTAGATTTTACTAAAGAATTTGTTCAATTTGTTGAATTCGCATCACACTCTCAGATATAGAGAGAAAAGATGACAAAAGCAAATCTATTTGGATGTACCAAGTTATCACTGAATCCAGTGACAGAAAGTTTCCCAAATGTTGAAACTGCATTATGGCTGTATTTGTCACTAATGATCACTAACTGTAGTGGAGAATGTTCCTTCTCTCTTCTAACAAGGGTCTAAAAGGTCCTCCAATTCACCATGACTCAAGAGCATCTCACTGCTTTGTTCCTCTTGAGCATTGAGAATTAAATAATCAGGGTTTTGAATTATGATGACATCATTCATGACTTTGCCAAAGCTAAAGCTAGGAAAAAATGTGTATGAAGAACTGAGTGTCATGAGAGCAGAATAACCTTGTTAATTTTACATAAATAAATAATACGTAAATATGTAAGTAGAAAAATGTTTGATGACTTCATAATTTTTTTTGCAATATGTAATTCATACTTAGACCCTTCCCTCCATTAGCCTTAGGCTCCTCATAATCTTAATCCAGCCCTAGGTGGCACCCCGAGAGGGGGGACAACCCATCACACCAATTCCTCACTTTCATACTTATGTCCTTGTAAAGAGATGTGCCTCTTAGATAAACTCAGCCATCCCCCTACATTACTACAGGAATGTATTGAGATATTCAGCATCTGCAACTCCCACTCAGTTCAATGGAAATTGGGTTTGCACAGCACTTCTGAAAAAAAATTAGGCCATTTCTATTCATATGCTTCTAAATTTACATTTAGCATCTTAAAAGGGTTCTGATGGATTCTCCATCACTAGAAAATTTTAATCAAGATTGGATGTTTTAATAAAGGATATACTCTAGTTCAACAACAGCTACTGGACTTGAAGCAGAAATTAATTCAGGCAAGTCCTATGCCCCATGTTATGAGTCAGACGAGATGATCACAGTGGTCCATCTGGCCTTAAAATCTATTACTGAAGTTCCCTCCTAACATTTCTTTGATCCCATTTATTTATAAAACCTTTAAAATTCACTTTTATACAAAGTTGGAGTCAGAAAGAAATCATCCCCTTCCCATGGCAAACACTCAGCAAACAGCTTGGATACATTTTGGCCTTCTTGTTTCTTCCAAAACATCAAGTGTTGGCCATCGGAAGCAAAATATTATCCTTGATGACACAATGGTCTGATGTTATACAGTAATTCTTATGTTCCAAGATCTTAGGAAAACCAAAAGATGAGTTCCTTTTGCTTGGAAACTGAACACATTTTGAGATCAATGTAGTCAATATTTGGAAGATATGTTGCTTGAAAACAGTACTATACTCACCTTCTCTGCACGTTGTAGATAAATCTTCTTGGCTGAATATGGACAGGTTTGTTCAACTGAACAGTCTAAGCACCGACTGGCAGCTCCTTTGGGCTAAAGCAAATTTACAGTGGTTCATTATTTATTAATTTTACTCATGTATTTTCATCCACAGAAAGACACTTATTGCAATATTAGGAAGATTTAGCCCCTGGGCCAGCACCAGCCACTGCAGAAGTCACGGAGGACATGGAAAGTCACGGAATCCATGACTTCCGTGACCTTCATGACAGACTTGCAGCCTTATTCATCATCTCCCAAGAAAAAGTGGTTTACAACCATCCAGTTGAGCCTCCAGTCCAAGGTGCTGCAACTAGCCCTCTGTCACCAGGGAGCTAGATAAGTATATGCTAACAGTACTAAATAACATGCTCATGCAGCAAGTACTGTAATTGGTAGTTAAAGTTGGAAAACTATTTTCATTTTACCCCATTTTCACGTGTTCACAATCTTCCAAGAATTCACCTTTGGGGCTGAAACCTTTGATCTCTGCCCAAAAATGATATTTTTTTAAAAGTCTGAGCAAATCTTCTCCCTCGTTTTAAGGTATGGGATAGCAGAAAAAATTATGCAAAATATTCATTGTAAAAAAGTAAATCTACACATTCCTCAAGATACAGCAGAAGCGGCCAGGGACTAAAACTTTGAAGTTAAAACAGACATACATAAACACTGTGTTTGGTTTGAGGGCAAAAAGGAAGTTAAAATTATTTCTGAATTAGCTTCATTGGCATTTGGTGCCTAAAGCACTTAGGCTCTTGAAAATCCCAGCATAAGGCTACGTAAAACTATTTCCCCATGTTTATTTTCCCCCCTACTGTTCCTCACACATTCTTGTCAACTGCTGGAAATGGCCCATCTTGATTATCACTACAAAAGGTTTTTGGTTTTTTTGTTCTGTTTTTTCTCTCTCTCTCTCCTGCTGGTAATAGCTCACCTTAACTGATCACTCTCATTATAGTGTGTATGATAACACCCATTGCTTCATGTTCTCTGTGTATATAGATGTAAGCAGAGTCAGGATGAGCTCTACCCTGACATCTGGTGGGGAGTCATGGTGGGCTGTGGAAAAGAACTTTAGGGGCTGATCTCATTTGCATAGGCACACCCACCCTGCCTAGATGGTCACTTTGGCTGCTGTAGGAGCCCCAGTTTCTCTGTTACTGGGGCAAGAATAAACTGTTATTATCCTGATTATGTGAATCAAGGACAGTGGAACTGTACTCGGCCTTTTGTTATGATGGAGGGACTCACCATCAACTAAGCAGCACTTGCTAGGCAAGGGTCATGGGTTCCAAAAACCCAGTGAAGGGAGTGAGGCTGGGGATAGGTATTAACACTTGGTGGTATGGGCCCCCTGGTGAGGGCTTTACATGATAATTGTACTTCCTCCTCTCTCCACTGTGGAATATCAGAGCTAATTTGATTCTATTAGGAGTCTGGTTACAGGCTGCTGAGCTGAATTCACTTTGGGCTAATGGTGCACCAGCACTGAGGCTCCCCTACTACAAGCTGAAATCACAAAAGAGCTAAACTTACTAACAGCTGAAATCACTGAGTGTTGTGTTAAGTAGTGGGGAGCCTGAAAATATATGGTGGAGCAGTTTGCAGGACGGTGAGCAGAGCAGAGCAGAGCAGGGTTTGTGGGACGGCTGGCAGAGCAGAGCACTGCAGTTTGCAGGACGGCGAGCAGAGTGGCTGGTGGAGCAGAGCAGTTTGTTGGATGCCTGGAGCAGCTCACGGGGCAGCTGGCAGAGCGGAGCCCCATGGAGAGGTGGGGCCATCAGCTTTGGACCATGTAAGGTGCCCCTTAACCACCACCCGCCCCCCCATCTCCACCCAGGTTGGGAGGTAAAACTTTGCAGATAAACTTTCGAACTCTGGGGCTGCCCTGACCAGGGACAGAGACTTTTGGGTCATTGGACTTTTGGGACTTTGGGGGATTTGGGGTTGCTGGGCTTAAGAACCAAAGGGAAAGGACACGCCCCAATTTGCTTGGGGTGGGTTTTTTGCTCATAGGTTGTGTTATGAATCCTGTTGGTGGTGTTTCCCCAACATAATGCCACATTGTTTCTCTCTGTTATTAAAAGGCTTTTTGCTACACTCAGACTATGTGCTTGCGAGAGGGGAAGTATTGCCTCTTGGAGGCACCACAGTATATATTTGTCCCAGGTCACTGGGTGGGGGCTCGAGCCGGTTTTGCATTGTGTTATTGGAATGGAACCCCTAGATACTGAACCTGGCCCTTGTTGCTGCCAACTCTGACGGGCAGAAGGGTTACATATATACATATATCTTCCCACTGTATTTTCCACTGCATGCATCGGATGAAGTGGGTTTTAGCCCACGAAAGCTTATGCTCAAATAAATTTGTTAGTTTCTAAGGGGCCACAAGTCCTCCTACTATAAATACAGGCATTTTCCCCATCCTGCTCTTGGAAAAGAAAGCAAGTGCCAGTGGCTAAGTTAATGAAATGCTGAGGTTGCACAATTACAATTACAAAAAGTCAAGATCTGGAAAATGCGAAGGGCTCCAGCAGCCACAATAATTCAGCCTCATTGCTCATATACTAATATCTATTCCTACTCATCTGGTTAAACGTGTAACTCAACAATGGTGTTTAGATACCCACAACTACAGGTACCTTAGAAATGCCCAGTGTTGATATTATCCACACCTGAGATTCACATTACAGTTTAGGTAACAATATGTATACTACAAGACACAGAATTTACAAGATGGCTAAATTAATGTTGATGATGGATCCTTAAATTACTTTACTGCTTATTATTTGTATTGTGGTAGTGCCCAAAATCTGCTAAGACACATTTCAAGCCCCAAAGAGCTTATACTTCGCAAACAAACCAAATATATGCAGGACAGGGGAAAGGGATACATTACAGAAGAAAAGTGATCTCGATGATGGCAGGCACATCTTGTTAGCTTCATAGTGGGTTTAGGGTGGTTTTTTTCGGTTGGTTGATTTTTATGTAAGTGTATTCATATTTTGTAGGCAAAGCTGCAACAGTGGTTTTTACGTTCTGCGTTTCCTTTTTGGTGAATCCAAACAGACAACCAGACAGTTACATTTACATGGCCTTTGCATTTTTATAAACTGATCATGACATGAAACATGATTGTGAGGAATGAACACCTAAGCAGACAAACTCTTTTGTCCTGACTTTTTTTAAAAACAAATTCAGATTATTTAGCTGAATATTTATTCTCTTAAAAGTTAGCTTACAATTAATAGATGTTTTAAATCAACATTAGAAAGTCAATAGTTTTTCCATTAAAAAAAATCCAAGGTCCCAAACTGTGAATCCAAATATTCTACGAACTGTGGGCCCAATCTAGTAAAATTTATGCACATGAGTAATTTTACTCATGTGAGTAGTCCTATTGACACAAATTAAAATCCAAATCTAAAGTAGAGTTAGATACTGAAAGTGGTGTGGAACAATTTTATAGCATGGAAGGTGCTAAAGAGAATGGAAGGCATAATGGGAAAGCCAGGATGAACTAGCTTGGTGCGTCTTTAGACGTAATGCATACTATACTGAGATTAAATATATTTTTTTTTAAATGGCATAAGCAGTTTCTGCTTGGGCTATGTCATTTTAGGCTCTCTACACTCCTGAGTTATTTCACTAGGGCTTCAGGAGCTTGGCTACTGTAAGATTAGGCTTCTGTTAACACAAAAGAAGGAATTTCCTGCAATGTTTATGTCATTTTCACTATATTTCAAAATGCACATTTTTAGCAGAAAAAACACTGATAACTACAGGTATGTTTAAGATGGTCACATACTTCCTGGAAATAAAATAAAATGGAGAGTAAATGATAAGTTAGACCCCAAGGTAGCAAAGAAGTATGAACTTAATTTACAGCACGTGCTTAAGTGGTCTGTTGAATCGAGATAGACTTAAGCACATGCTTAAATGCTTTGCTGAAATAAGGCTAGAGACTTTGAGTATTCCTTTATATAGTAGTATTTATACAAACCTTATGCTCATTAGTAAAATGAGAGAGACTGCCAAAAGATGACACCTTTAAGCACCTGAAATAAAACAGATATTTTCATAAATAAACAAACCTGTCAGTATAAAAAAGTGTAGAAATTGTCATTTTCTTAACTGTTCATTTTGGGCCTGATCCAACACACACCGAAGTCAACAGAAAGGCTTTCACTAATTTCAATCTAACCTAGATCAGGCTTTTAGATATTCAAAGTCCTTCAACACCAATTAATTGTTGGTTTTCTGTTACACTAGTGGGGCAACTGTTTTCACTAAGATTTTTTTCTGATGACATGTCTTAGTATTGGAAATAATTTTATTACTCAGTGTGACGGGGCAAGGCCAGATGGCTATGGAAAAGTAGTGGGAGATAGATATATTAGCTCCAGGCTAAACAAATCCCTGGTACCAGGTTAAGTGAAATGGAAGCTGCTCCAGGTCAATTAAGACACCTGGGGCCAATTAAGAACTTTCCAGAAGGCAGGGAGAACGCTATGTTGATAGGGACACCTGAAGTCAATCAGGGGCTGGCTGAAACTAGTTAAAAGCCTCCCAGTCAGTCAGGTGCGGGTGCATGTCAGGAGCTGTGGGAGGAAGTTGAGCTGTTGGAGAGGCTGAGTAGTACACACCATATCAGGCACAAGGAAGGAGGCCCTGAGGTAAGGGTGAAGTGGAGCTTAAGGAAGTGAGGGCTGCTGTGGGGGAAGTAGCCCAGGGAATTGTATATGTCATGTTTCTAAAAGGTCAGCTACCATAGGTGATACTATTAGGGTCCCTGGGCTGGAACCCGAAGTAGATGGTGGGCCCAGGCTTCCCCCCCTCCCCACCTTTGCCCCTTGATTAATCACTGAGGCTGGGAGACAACAGAGACTGTGCAAGGAAGAATAACTTCTCCTCACCTCCCTCACTGGCTTATGATGAAAATGGCTCAGTAGACTGTGACCCTTGTCTCTAGAGAAAGAAGGGTTACGTGGAGGATCACAGTGAGCCTCTGAGGCTAGCTAAATCTGCCAGGAAACATGGGACCCACGGAGGCAAGGACAGAGCTTTGTCACATCAGGAAATCTCTAACTGAGCAGGGTCCCAGTCAACGGAATGATGTCAGAAGAACTCAGATTTTTTTCTCTTGTCTCCAGTTTGTTATAAGAATTTACAAACAATAACTGGGCTGCCTTCAAGGAACTGGAAAAAAATATGTCTTTAGTTCTATACTAAAAAAATTCTGAGACTAAAATGGGTCTGAGAATACAAAATACAACATCTCTATGTTTATACTTTTAAGTCAAGGATCACAATTTCTTTATGATCTCTAGTCCAGGATAAGTGCTGCATAATATTTACTGGCCCTGAAGGTGTTTGCATTGGTCCCACTGGATTTTCTGAGAGGTGAGGAGCTATCAAACCGTAAAAATCACATCATTCTGATTCTCATCTTCTTTTCCTCCCTCACCCACTTCAACTCTGGCACGATTTTTAGAAACTGATACTTCACAGACTGTTCAAGATTATGGACCAGTGAAGACAAATGACTTCAACAGGAGCTGCACAACAGTAACTGAGACTGTCTGAACAGTTAGAAGATGTAATCCAACCTGGCTAATTCTAGTGGTTTTAGAGATAATGTTACAGAAATTAAGTATTTTACAAAAATAAAAGGGGGATAATAAAAATAAGATATTATGGTCTGATATCTCAATCTCTCAGGATAGAAAAATAATGTATGTCATTGAGAAATGGAAATGCTTGGTTTTCCACAAGCTGACCTTCCAAGGAATATTTCTAGCCTTGAAAATTAGTAAAATTATCACACCTTGAAAATGTCTCTGTGGCATTCAACAAAGCACTTAAGCAGGTCCTTAAGTCCCATTTAAGCATATGTTTGTGTTCTTTGCTGAACTGGGGCCCTTATGCACTGGTTCACAAGTAGACACAGCGAGTCCCAGACTCAGGGCCATTGTCATTCCAATTCCTCCATTTTTGAGGATTCCATCCTTTTCTGATAAATACAAGTTTTCCATCCAACTTGCAACTAAATTTTCCAGTGAAGCTATAATAGTTTAGTTAGTTAATTTGGCTAGGTTGGTGATTTTGGACAGACTGGAGATGCAATTTAAAAAAGAAATTAGACCGTGCTTGGAATACTAAGTTTCAGGAGAGAAAGAATGACCTGTGGCTAAGGTACTAGTGTTGGACTCCGGAGGTTTGGGCTGAGCTCCCAGCTCTGTCACAGACTCACTGTGTGGCCCTGGAAAAGTCACAGACTTTGCCTCAGTTCTCAGTCTATAAAATGGATATAAAACCCCCTACCTCACAAGGGAGTTGTATGGATAAATTCATTAATATTTGCAGTGCATTCAGATACTACAGTGACGGAGACATGCATGTCCCTAGATAGATACTTTCCGCCACAGTCTGATTACCGCCTTTGGTTTATTCTTCCTGCCAGGACGTAATAACAACTACGAGCATTTTCCTTTAACTAACGTGAATGCCAATATTTAAATCAATGTAATTTAATCGATCATTTTTTGTATCACTGCAGGAGATCTACATTTAGAAGAAGGTTCAGGCTTCTTGTTCTCTAGGAGGGTGACAGTCAATTACACTCAGCGGGGAAAAGAGCTAACTGGGGCTAGGTTTACACGACAAAGTTTTGTCGGCACAGCTATGTCGGCAAACCTCCAATGTACTGACAGCGGAGTTCTTCTGACGACATAAGTAATGTCGTTTGGAGGAGTGGTGCTACTGTGCTGACAGGAGAAACTCCTTCTCTCATCATAAGCTGCATCTACACTGTAACTAGACTGGCAAAACATCTGTAGCATAGACACGGCCTTAGTCTCTCGGAAGGGGAAAGTTACATAAAACGTGTGTAACTATAACACACCATATTTGTGTTTGCACATGTTTATTCTTAGAACAAATATGATAAAAAAGATGCTGTAAACCTTTTATCACCCATCCAAAAATGAATGAGGTCGATGTCATGGCAGGATTTGGCTAACAAAGAAAATGTACTTTCTGCTTCATTCCTCCAATTTCCTCTCACAAACGAGTGGGCAAAATGCCAGAATCCAACCTATGCTTACAAGAAATAAACAGTAATTAATGAAGTGAATAGATACAAGTAATTTATAGTTTAAAATAATTAATAATCCCAAATCTTAAAGGCGGGGGGCTTGACAGCTAAGAAGTTGCTAGATTGACAGGCTCACTGAGGTCTTATAATAAGGATCAGGTACAGCAAGAGAAGCAGCAGTGCAGGCTTACCTCACCCTATGCCCTACAAGTGTTTCTCACTCTTGACCAGAAAGGACAAACTTTAGGGACTCAAGTGTCCATGGCTTTCAATCCCTGGATTCCTTATGAGACTATCAAAGTTACCAATTAGTGCTAACCATGGTTGTCTTCTATATTGTGGACCCCGGTCTACTAGAAACTTAAATGAAGACACCAAATTCATTTCAGCTAGAAAAACATCACCTTGGTGCATACTCCAAAAACATGTTTGAAATTTGTATATTGCATATTCTTAACATACAGAAAACACAGTTAAAGACCACAGATCCTGTAAATGATGCAGATTTCAACCACTTATATATATATATATATATGATAAAATTAAAAATAATATTATTTTCAATTTTTTCTTAGTGAAAAGGTTGTGGTAAAATGGAACATTTAGCAAAATACATTACATTGTGTCAACAGTATTTCCATCTGAAATGTCGCACACATTTCACGAACTTCTTCATTATACTTCTGTGACAAAAGTGGGCTGTGTTTATCAAATGAACTCCATTTTGTACTATGCACTGAAGATATATCTAAACTTTCCCAAGGCAAGTAGGTAAGTATAGCGGTCAGTACGTTTCCTGTATAGGGTGGTGTTTATGTGGCCATCGCTTATTAGCACTGTAACGTCTAGGAAGTGGATCTCTTGTGTGGACTGGTCCAGGCTGAGGTTGATGGTGAGATGGAAATTCTTGAAATCATGGTGGAATTCCTCAAGGGCCAGGACGGTGTTTTCTGGAAGATCACCATCCTGGCCACTATGGATGTAGAAGCCATTTACACACAAAGATGGATGACAAGCCGTCAGGAACAGTATCCCCGATAATGTCATGGCAAACCTGGTGGCTGAACTTTGTGACTTTGTCCTCACCCATAACTATTTCACATTTGGGGACAATGTATACCTTCAAATCAGCGGCACTGCTATGGGTACCCGCATGGCCCCACAGTATGCCAACATTTTTATGGTTGACTTAGAACCACACTTCCTCAGCTCTCATCCCCTAACGCCTGTACTCTACTTACCCTAGGTTGATGACATCTTCATCATCTGGACCCATGGATAAGAAGCCCCTGAGAAATTCCACCATGATTTCAACAATTTCCATCCCACCATCAACCTCAGCCTGGACCAGTCCACACAAGAGATCCACTTCCTGGACACTATGGTGCTAATAAGCGATGGTCACAAAACCACCACCCTATACCGGAAACCTAATGACTGTTATACTTACCTACATGCCTCCAGCTTTCATCCAGACCACATCACAAGATCCATTGTCTACAGCCAAGCTCTACGATACAACCGCGTTTGCTCCAACCCCTCAGACAGAGACAAACACCTACAAGATCTCTATCAAGCATTCTTAAAACTATAATACCCACCTGTGGAAGTGAAGAAACAGATTGACAGAGCCAGAAGAGTACCCAGAAGTCACCTACTACCGGACAGGTCTAACAAAGAAAGTAACAGAATGCCACTAGCCATCACCTTCAGCCCCCAACTAAAACCTCTCCAACGCATCATCAAGGATCTACAACCTATCCTGAAGGATGATCCCTCACTCTCACAGATCTTGGGAGACAGGCCAGTCCTCGCTTACATACAGCCTCCCATCCTGAAGCAAATACTCACCAGCAACCACACACCACACAACAAAAACATTATCCCAGGAACCTATCCTTGCAACAAAGCCCGTTGCCAACTCTGTCCACCTATCTATTCAAGGGACACCATCATAGGACCTAATCATATCAGCCACACGATCAGAGGCTCGTTCACCTGCACATCTACCAATGTGGTATATGCCATCATGTGCCAACAATGCCCCTCTGCCATGTACATTGGCCAAACCGGACAATCTCTACGCAAAAGAATAAATGGACACAAACCAGACATCAAGAATTATAACATTCAAAAACCAGTCAGAGAACACTTCAACCTCCCTAGTCCCTCAATTTCAGACCTAAAAGTCGCAATTCTCCAACAAAAAAACTTCAAAAAAAGACTCCAACGAGAAACTGCAGAATTGGAATTAATTTGCAAACTGGACAGCATTAAATTAGGCTTGAATAAAGACTGGGAGTGGATGGGTCATTACACAAAGTAAAAACTATTTCCCCATGCTAATTCCCCCCCACACACTGTTACTCACACCTTCTTGTCAACTGTTTGAAATGGGCCATCCTGATTATCACTACAAAAGATTTTTTTTCTCCTGCTGATAATAGCCCACCTTAATTAATTGGTCTTGTTGCAATTGGTATGGCAACACCCATTGTTTCATGTTCTCTGGTATGGCAACACCCATTGTTTCATATATATCTTCCTACTGTATTTTCCACTGCATGCATCTGATGAAGTGGGTTTTAGCCCATGAAAGCTTATGCCCAAATGAATTTGTTAGTCTCTAGGTGCCACAAGTATTCCTTGATTTTTTTGCTGATACAGACTAACATAGCTACCCCTCTGAAACCTTTGCTAAACCTGTGTTCCTTGCTTTCCTTTGTCCCCACAGGGCTTAAACTAGAAGCCCAAAGCATCCATAGCCTTAGTGGAGCTCCGCGGGAGCATGAGTAAGCAACTGTGAGGCTCAGGAGGTCTCAGACACAGATTTCAAGGTCTAGGGCAGGAATGTCCTATGTCCCAAGGAAAGGCACAAAGAGGTCTAAGTCTTGGAGAGTGTCCTAAGGACCCAGACCCAGAAATGGTGATGAGATGCTATCCAGACCCAACTGGCTTGGAAGCACATGAGAGCCAGTATACATATTCACTCAGACTGGTGTCCATATAAAGGGGTATTGGGCCAGACGGTAACAACTTATACTTCCTATAAACTCCAAAAACGGAGTTCCAGGAAGCAAAACAAAAATCACAGTCCCTCCCAATCTACTTAAGTATAAACAAATAATTTGCCATCTTCCTTGTGAATGATCCAATCCAGATTTGTTTGCCTAAGTGTCACAGCAGAATTTGCTGAATATCTAAAATCCCTTTCACTAAAAAAAGGGAGCTAATTTCCTGAGTGTTAGTAATGTAAAAAGGTCATAGGAAAATTCTGCTTTTCTAAACACCTGATTCCTGCCAGTTTATTAAAAATGCTTACGCTGGGGACACAATTTATGTGACTTTAATTTTGCTCGAGGTAAAGCGTGCAAAAGTAGATAGTATCATTTAACCACTGTACTTGGAAACTGAAGTATTCCTCCTAAAACAGAATAGTGAACAAAGACAATGTTTGTCTGCTTGGAATTTGTAAGCTACATTAGTTTCTGACATACTAAACCACAAATGAAATGGTAGGGGAAAACCATTATTGACATTTAAATAAAATTTAATTTCAGTGCTTGAATTTTTAAATTTTCACTAACTTTAAACAGTGATGATCTAACAGTAAATTTCTTCTGACTGATATCAACTTTAGAAATAAAAATCCAACATTTTACTGAGAAATTAAAAAAATTCATTGGTAAGGCCCACACAAAATAATGCTCTCAGCACCTTTTTGTAGCTCTGATTAGAAGTTACCACAAACTATTTCCAGATATCGCACATTCCTGCTGATTCAATAGATGCTGTTGGTATACAAACAAGGATATACATGAGAAGGAGCTAGATTCATATGGGGGTAGAGTGTGGGAGAAGAGAATCAAATCTGCCAAATAAGATGGGACAAAATATGAGAGATTCTCCCTCGCCCACACACACATACTTTTAAAAATGGATTACACAGTCAGCAGAAAGTTCAAAACAAAAAATTTGTTTAGGGATGCTTCTCGTTACAAGGGTCATGGAAGTGAAGTCAGCAGTTCTCCAGTGATTTACCCCGAGTTTTGGCAACAAGAGGATTAAGCCATTTGTTTTCTAAAGCATTTAAAAAGGAATATTTCTAGTTGTTTTATGTTCACAATAGATGATTAATAAAGAATATAAAAAATACACAAGACTTAAAAATAGTAAAATAAAAAAGTCTGTTGTCTCAAATCCTATTTAACTAATTAAATTTTGTAACTAAGAAGGAAAAGGAACAATAGTATTCAGCACTTAATTAGTTGCTTCTAGCACACTTGAGAATATGCTGAATAGCATATATGCTAAGTGTTATGTACGCTAAGTACCATTGTGTTCTGCACGGGCTGAAATTGTGGAAAAGCAGCATCACTTGCCCCATAACCTCAGCCGTGCAGAACACAACAACATCCACAGCCTCAGGAACAACTCTGATATCATAATCAAGAAGGCTGACAAAGGAGGTGCTGTCGTCATCATGAATAGGTCGGAATATGAACAAGAGGCTGCTCGGCAGCTCTCCAACACCACTTTCTACAAGCCATTACCCTCTGATCCCACTGAGGGTTACCAAAAGAAACAACACCATCTGCTCAAGAAACTCCCTGAAAAAGCACAAGATCAAATCCGCACAGACACACCCCTGGAACCCCGACCAGGGGTATTCTATCTACTACCCAAGATCCATAAACCTGGAAATCCTGAACGCCCCATCATCTCAGGCATTGGCACCCTGACAGCAGGATTGTCTGGCTATGTAGACTCCCACCTCAGGCCCTACGCTACCAGCACTCCCAGCTATCTTCGAGACACCGCTGACTTCCTGAGGAAACTTCAATCCATCGGTGATCTTTCTGATAACACCATCCTGGCCACTATGGATGTAGAAGCCCTCTACACCAACATTCCACACAAAGATGGACTACAAGCCGTCAAGAACACTATCCCCGATAATGTCACGGCTAACCTGGTGGCTGAACTTTGTGACTTTGTCCTCATCCATAACTATTTCACATTTGGGGACAATGTATACCTTCAAATCAGCGGCACTGCTATGGGTACCCGCATGGCCCCACAGTATGCCAACATTTTTGTGGCTGATTTAGAACAACGCTTCCTCAGCTCTCGTCCCCTAACGCCCCTACTCTACTTGCGCTATATTGATGACATCTTCATCATCTGGACCCATGGAAAAGAAGCCCTTGAGGAATTCCACCATGATTACAAAAATTTCCATCCCACCATCAACCTCAGCCTGGTCCAGTCCACACAAGAGATCCACTTCCTGGACACTATGGTGCTAATAAGCGATGGTCACAAAACCACCACTCTATACCGGAAACCTAGTGACCGCTATGCCTACCTATATGCCACCAGCTTTCATCCAGACCACAGCACACAATCCATTGTCTACAGCCAAGCTCTACGATACAACCGCATTTGCTCCAACCCCTCTGACAGAGACAAACACCTACAAGAGCTCTATCAAGCATTCTTACAACTACAATACCCACCTGCTGAAGTGAAGAAACAGATTGACAGAGCCAGAAGAGTACCCAGAAGTTACCTACTACAGGACAGGCCCAACAAAGAAAACAACAGAACGCCACTAGCCGTCACCTTCAGCCCCCAACTAAAACCTCTCCAACGCATCATCAATGATCTACAACCTATCCTGAAGGACGACCCATTACTCTCACAGATCTTGGGAGACAGGCCAGTCCTTGCTTACAGACAGCTCCCCATCCTGAAGCAAATACTCACCAGCAACCACACACCACACAACAAAAACACTAACCCAGGAACCTATCCTTGCAACAAAGCCTGTTGCCAACTCTGTCCACATATCTATTCAGGGGACACCATCACAGGGCCTAATCACATCAGCCACACTATCAGAGGCTCGTTCACCTGCACATCTACCAATGTGATATATGCCATTATGTGCCAGCAATGCCCCTCTGCCATGTACATTGGACAAATTGGTCAGTCTCTATGTAAAAGAATAAATGGACACAAATCAGACGTCAAGAATTATAACATTCAAAAAGCAGTCGGAGAATACTTCAATCTCTCTGGTCACGCGATTACAGACCTAAAAGTGGCAATTCTTCAGCAAAAAAACTTCAAAAACAGACTCCAATGAGAAACTGCTGAATTGGAATTAATTTGCAAATTGGATACAACTAACTTAGGCTTGAATAAAGGCTGGGAGTGGATGTATCGTTACACAAAATAAAACTATTTCCCCATGTTTATTCCCCCCCCCCGCCCCCTGTTCCTCACACGTTCTTGTCAACTACTGGAAATGGCCCACCTTGATTATCACTACAAAAGGTTCCCCCTCCCTGCCTGTCTCCCCCCCCCCCGGCTCTCCTGCTGGTAATAGCTCACCTTACCTGATCACTCTTGTTACAGTGTGTATGGTAACACCCATTGTTTCATGTTCTCTGTGTGTGTAAAATCTCCCCACTGTATTTTTCACTACATGCATCCGATGAAGTGAGCTGTAGCTCACGAAAGCTTATGCTGAGATAAATTGGTTAGTCTCTACGGTGCCACAAGTCCTCCTTTTCTTTTTGCGGATACAGACTAACACAGCTGCTACTCTGAAACCAACCCTTTACTACCAAGGCACTGATTAATAGGAATAACTAAGCTCAGATAATACCATGACACACACACTTACGGGCTCCAGATGCTGTATGTGGCAGATGTCTCCAATTGCTCCAGCATCTAGTAGCTCCTATATAAACAGACAGCGAGGAAACATAACTCAGTTTGCTCTGCCTACTCAGGGACATAAAGCCTCTTTCTGATACCACAAATAGACATGGCAACTCTTGCGAATTTATCGCGAGTCACAATTTCTGAGTCAAATTAAGTCTCACTCACGATCTAGCGATAGAACTCTCGAATGTCAGGATTTTTTTTGAGCTGCAGCACATTCTGAAAATGGGTTTCTGGTCAAACAGGAGTTACCTCCCACAAACAAAGGAATGTGATTTCTCCAGTAGACAGTTACTTCCAAAGTACTTTGAAAGACATTGAGAATTTCATTTACTTATCAGATAAACCAAGCTATCAAGCTGGGGGGAAGGGGAGAAGAGGGAGAGACACCATGGCTACACCCCAGCAGGGAAGAGAAACTTCATCTGAGGTATAAAGAAAGGGGAGAGCCAAACCTCCAATAAGCAATTGAATCAACTGGGAAAAAAAGAACGTACTCACCTTGTGCGGTAAAGATGGTTCTTCGAGATGTGTGTCCCTGCGGGTGTTCTACTGTAGGAGTACGTGCGCCCCCCTGCGCTGCTGATCAGAGAACTTCAGTAGCCGTGTCTGTTGGGCTCGCAGAGTCATGGCGAGAACTCCGAAGCAGAGGGGAGGAGGGTGGGTAGTGGAGCACCCGCAGGGACACACATCTCGAAGAATCATTGTTACTGCACAAGGTACCTTCTTTGAGTAGTGTCCCTATGGGTGTTCCATTGTAGGTGACTCCCAAGCAGTACCCCCCTTGGAGGGCTGGGACTTCGGAGTTAGGTTAGTCACAGATGAAAGTACTGTGGAGCCAAAGATGGCATCAGAGGCAGAGTCCCCGATGATTGCATAATGTTCTGCGAAGGTGTGGACTGATGCATCCATCAACCCTTAACCAGGGGGCAGGTCTACTCAGGGAGACCAGGGGTTTAAAAAGCCTACTCCTAAGTGACCAGAGGAGATAGCAAAAAGAAGCAGCTAACAGGGGAGTTTTGCGAAGGAGTTCTCCAGGTGAAGGAGGAGCAATTATGTGAGCCTTAGGGTGAGTTTGTTGTCTGTAGTGTGTGTGTGTTTGTGGTGTGCTTGCTGCTTGACTGAAGTATATAGTGTGGTTGGTTTGTCTGGAGGACCATGAGCTGAGTCTAGCAAGGCTGAGAGCTTCTTAACCAGGCTTTCATCCCTAAGCCCCTTAGCACCCATCAACCCTTAACCAGGGGATGGGGCTACTTGCGGAGACCAGGGATTTAAAAAGCCAGCTCCTAAGCGACCAGAGGAGCTAGCAAACACAAGCAGCCACCAGGGGAGTTTTGTGAGGGAGTTTAGAGGGGGAGTGTGTGGTGGAGGCTAGATACACTTAACATTCTTTAAGGCAATAAAAAACCCATGATAAAAACAAAACAACAACAACAGAGGAAAGAGCTGCAGGAGTAAAAAGAGAATGCAGGCAGAAGACCAGCAACAGAGTGGGGCTACCCAGTTTATTGCACTCAATGCAGCATGTATGATTATCCTCCCTATGGTATGCATACATTCAGTGCAAGGAGCTCGTGACCCTAAGAGACAGTGTACAAGCCTTGGAGACCAGGGTGGCTGAACTGCAGGAGCTAAAGGAGACAGAGAGGTACACAAATGAGGCTTTCCAGGATACAGCAGAACGATCCCAACCCCAGTCTGACAGCCTCTGTGCTGTTGAGGAGGATGAAAGTCTCAAGGGAAGGAGAATACCAAACTGGAGCAGAGGGGAAAGATCTCATAGTTGGGACCCTCCTTCCAGATGATGTCATGGTATCCTCTTGCACTGAGGATACCTCTCCAGGGGAGAAAACTCCAGTTATTAGGAAGAGACAGGTAATAGTAATAGGGAATTTGATCATTAGAAACATAGATAGCTGGGTTTGAAATGACTGGGAGAGCTGCATGGTGACTTGCCTTCCAAGTGGGAAGGTTGCAGATCTCTCAAGACATGGGGAGGAGCCTGTGGTCCTGGTACATGGAGGTATCAATAACAAAGGGAAGGATAGGAGAAAGGTCCTGGAGGCCAAATTTAGGCTCATGGTATAACTCATTTGCCTCTCTCCAGTGTCACTATTCTGTAGTATCAAATGTATTTATAGCTAAACATCAATTTAAGTCAAACTTAACAGCATCTCTTTTAACTTATCAAGATCGTTGTGACCCCGGAAGCCTCTCACTGCCAGCCAGCAGAGGACGCAACATATCGTAACTCATACGAGACCTGACACACTCATTGCCCCACCTCACTATAGTCATAATCTGTATCTAAAAGGTGTCTTGTAAGGTATCCTATATAAACTGGTGACATGCTGGTCATTCATATTATTGTGGGGTGTATGAAGAATTATAAATATGTGCCGGAAATACATTCTCAAAATGTGTTTGGCAGGCAGTGTTTAAGTCATCCTGTTCTGGACAAAGAAACGTGGTTCCTCTTGCTTGGATGTTTCTCCAATGTAAACTGAACAAGAGAGACAATTAAATTACTTTTACATGCAAGACAGACAAAGCCATTAGGCAAACCAGTGTGGGGGGTGGCCACTTAATTCTCTCAGTGCGGGATGGACGCTGCAGCTCCAGGAAACCTTCCCGCATCCTGAAGCAATATCATTGAACTTTGGAAAATATAAACAAGGACAAAGAGCCATCTTGGGTATCCATTACTGAGCAGATGCAAAATGTCAGAGCTCCTGTACATCTCAGAAAAGTGGAACCTTTTAACAAAGAGGGTTGGAAGTCTCTGAAAACTGAACATAAGTGAGAAACTTGATTAGACCAAGACTGTAGCTTGCTGAAGTTAAATTTAATCACTAGAAAGCATATTTTGGTTGTAACTTTTCATCTCTTTCCCTCTTACTAGACCTCACTTAAATCCTATGGTCTTTGCTAACCAACTTATTTTTAGTTTTACTACAAACCAGCTCAATGCTATACCTTTCAAACGAGTGTGGGCTTTCAACT
The DNA here is from genome assembly GCF_965152235.1 of Eretmochelys imbricata. Lineage (NCBI taxonomy): Eukaryota > Metazoa > Chordata > Testudines > Cheloniidae > Eretmochelys > Eretmochelys imbricata. The sequence continues at coordinate 82,769,302 of NC_135582.1, read as the reverse complement.
AAACTAGCAGGTTGGTGTTTGTTCTGTGTCTTTGGAGGCAGTGAACTTACTATCTTCTGTGAGGGTCCACTGAGAAGGACTGGATACTGCAGGGGAGCCAGTCTGGGAGGAATTCGGGGCTGGAGGGGCTGTTGGGGTCACCCTTCCAGGCTGGTGGAAGCCAGGGTGAGACCATTGTGCTGTGAGCATGGTACTAGTATCAGGGCTCTGAGCCAAGGCCACACCCCGGAACCAAGGGTGCAAGGCAGGCGGTGCCAGAACTCCTTACTGGCCCGGGCTGAAACCCAAAGCATCACACTGAGATCTTACACAAAAGTGTACCATTATGGACTTTTTTGGGAAATAAAGACTTGGTATCTTTCCTCAAAGTGGGAATTAACTGTTCCAACTCCATACCCCCTTTACCCTTCCAGATAATATGATACTTTTGTAATCCTATATTTTAACTGCCATGCATTTCTAGACAACGTGTGCCCATTTGATAATCTTTCATAATACACATTTCCACAGCTCAAATCCGTCATTAAATCTGATTGTCAACTAAAGCTTTACAAATACAGGTTTCATCTAATTACAACCACTGACAAGGCCCCCACATACTCAATTAAGTACAAAATCAAGCATCCACAAGACTCAAATAGTTGGCAAGGAAGGCAGGGACTCCAGAATCACACAGGCAGTCATCTCAAAGGAACCACTCTTCATGCACTGGTTGAGACCAGGTCTCCATCCGCCGTTCTTTTTCTGGGTTAAGAAATAGTGAGAATAAACACTGTTCCCTATGTGTTATGATGGTACTGGTCCCATGGCACCCAAATGTAGGAGGTGGTTTACTTCTTCCCGTAGAGGATGTTTATGAGAGGGGTCACTGAAGAGAGACAGGAAGGGAGAGTGGGTAGGGGGGATGGAGATGAATGGTATTGAATAATCTGTGCTGAGTATTTCTAGAACCCATTTGTCCATGGTGATGGCCTTCCATGCTGAGTAGAAAGGGGTCAAATAGTGTCCAAAATGGGGGTCAATAATGGTTTCAGCACTGAGGAATGGGGGAGGTGTCTCAGGCCCTCGAACAAACCCTCAAAATTATTGTTTTGCAGAGGGTTGCTGGGACACTGATGATTGAGCAGGGAGTGGTCGACACCTTGGAGATCTGTCTGCGTTTTTGTGTATCATATTGTCTCTGTTCCTGGGCGTAGGGGGCAGCTCTTGCAAGCTGGGTTGAATAGTATTTCCCCTGTTTTTTCCTCTGCAGATGTGTATATCCTGAGGGAATGAAGAGTTGCCCTAGACGCCTTCAAGGTGTGAAGGGACTCGTCGGTCATCATGGCAAACAACTTCAGACCATTAAAATTTAGCTCTAAAACTTTACGAATACATTTTCAATCTATTTACAACCACTGACAAGGCCCACATATACTCAATTCAGTACAAAATCAAACATCCACAAGACTCTGAAATAGCGGGCAAGGAAAGCAGGGAGTCTGGAGCCACCCAGGTAATCATCTTAAAGTAACCCCTCTTTATGCACTCAAGTCTTAGTCCCCAGAACCAAAGAAGTTACATAGAGGAGTCTCAGTTCCCTCCAGGTAGCAGTGTTGCATTTCTCACTGATACAGCACACTCTAACAGCTCCAAAGTAGCCTTGTAGAAAGATTTCTGAAAGACGTTTAACGCTTGCTGGTCCTGGAATGCCAGCTAATTTATAGCCTAATCCATTTGGGCAATCTCTTAATGGAATTTGATTTACAGCCTTATTTTCTCAGTTAACTGAACACCTAAAGTCCTGGCCTAAACTTTCACAGCTGCTTCTTGTAATTCTAAATGATTATTTTTCATGCGCTGACAACCAAACACAGTAGTACTAGGAGTGTGACACATAGCAGTACAGGAATTTATTGACCCTACTCCCATGACCAATGTCAAGCTCACGAAAGTTAATACCCATATCACATAGCAGGAATGAACATTTACTGACTCCACGGGTTACTGCTCAAGCAATAAGTATACCTTGATCTTCAGTGAGGCTGGATAGTACCGCAGGACATGGCATACTGCAAGCATGACATTGTTAGCTTTACACACAGACACAATTTCTTTGCAGTCCTCAGGTGTTACCTTATAAACCAGAGAAAACAACCCAGTCAGTTATTTCTATTCTGCCTGCATTATGTACCACAGTTACTGCATGAATCTGCTAACTGTCACAACACTAGCAATTTGAAAAATACGTTTTATTAAATATCTTTGTAGGCACTTATGTGCTAAATTGAAATTTTATCTGCAACTGTATGAAAATGGCACTCACCAATAATTCTCTAGTTATGTATATGTTTGCACTATCATTAGAAACTACATTTAACTAGACCAAAGCACTCTTCTGCAGGGTGAAACTTGTCATCCAAGATTTCAGCACATATTTTGATGTTTGGAAGGACCTACCATACTGGATATCAAAGTATCTGACATTAGAGGAAGGGTGGTTTTAAGGCATTACCCTTGGGACTCCTCGATTTTACGACATTCGACTTACGACGAATGGCACTTATGGCGTTTCTGAATCGACCCCCGATTCGACTGATGACAATTGGTTTTGACTTTACGACACTTGTTCCCGCAATGGAGTGCATTGCAGTTCCAAGTTATGACGTTTTGACTTACGATGCAATTTTTCAGGAACCAACTGTGTCATAAGTCCGAGGACTGCCTGTATTGGGATCAACTCCTAGGCTCTGCCAGACTCTGTTACCATGAGTATGTTGCTTCTCTGTGCCTCAATTTCCATCTATAAAATGAAGATAATATTCCTTCTTTTTCCTTCTATCTTGTCTATACTCTTTGAGGGGAAAGATTGTCTCTTCCTACATTTATGCATAACACTGAAAGCACACTAATACAAATATAAACAATAATAAAAGATATGTTATTTATATAGCACCCCAAAACTGGTGAAGATTTAATCCATCTGTAAAGCAACTTCAATAGTACAAACTTGGAAGTGCAAAAACATTTATGTAGAAAGACAGGTAGATTGCAGGAACTGGTGTTCCTCCGACTCTCAGAATTAGCTCCCGTGCCCACTGAAGTCAATGGCAAGGCTCCCACCGACATCAGAGGTGCAGGTTCAGGGTACCTTATTGCAGATAGCAGGACAGTATTAAACCAAACATTTCATTTCTTCTTCTTCTAGATTCTGCAATGAAGTCAAAATCCGGTGCCTAACGTTATGGTCTATTGCCAGACAAATTACATGATATCATAAATTTAACATGACCACCTTACTGCAAGATCCCAAAGCCAGAGATGTGCTGTAAGGAAGCAAACCTTACACTATAGTTACAGACAGGCAGAATATTATTTATTACATTAACACCGACATGTGCTAGGGCTGTACAAACACACACACACTTTAAGGGAGTTTCTACCCTAAGGAGTTTATATTCTAAGTGAAATGAAAATAGGAAGGATCAGGTCAAGAAAGACTATGTACAATTTTTTTTCCATTTTTTGTTTATTAAATATAAAAGAATATGGATCAGGGCTTTCATAATTAGCAAATGTAGCAGAAAAGATACTAAGACAAATTGATTGAAGATTTTACCCTGATATTTGAAAATTATCCCCACTGTTTAAACTTTAACATTATGATCTTACTTAACTTACTGCCATGGGCTTTTCCAACAAAATGTGGTAGCCTTTGTTAGCAAAAGCTATCGCTGGACCCTAGGAAAAGAGAGAAACAAAAGAGACAAGTTACAAGAAACTAAATGTTTCTCCCTATCATTGTTTACTCACAATTAGAAATAAACAACATTTTTCAGACGAACAGTTTATTCAACAAAATATGCAGTTTCGGGCCACCAAAACTACGTGAGAATTTCACACAACTTCACCAGATAGTTTTGGCCCATAACATTTTTTGGGCTAGATTTGCAAGGGGCGTTAGATGTCATTCGCAAAACCAAAGGAAGCGGAAATGCCTCCCCCACTCCATAGACCCATGGTACAGCACTTACCTAGGGCCCCGTGTACCCTGGCAAGTTTGCGTGCAGTAAAGCAGCTGTGAGCGCTGTAGCTCCCGAGGTGCACATACGGCCAAGGAACCAAGTGCGCAGAAACTGTGCAGATGCAGCGCTCTAAGATAACCACCCCGAGGAGGGGCGTAGAGCTTTCTGTGCTGGGGCTTACAGCACTCTGGTGCCAGTGTAGTCGCCGGGGTGATGACACTGCTACGATTGGCCTCCAGGAGGTGTCCCACAATATCTGTTCTTACCTCTCTGCCTGTCGGTTTGAACTTGACTGCCCTGCCCTCAGGTGACCCACTGTCAGCCCCACCCTGGACATTCCTGTGCAAATTTGAAAGTCCCCTTCCTGTTTGCTCGGTGGTACGTGCAGTGGTCTCAGCGCATCTTTCCAGGTGGCCACGCCTGCTCCACACACCAGGCGGTCCCCTGCTTGGAGCAATGCCAAGCTGCTGGACCTCATCGGGATTTGGGGAGAGGAGGCTGTGCAGTCCCAGCTGCGCTCCAGCCGTTGGAATGATGATACCTACAGACAGATTGCTAGATGCATGACAGAAAAAGGCCATGACCAGGACACATGGCCGTGCGGGGTCAAAGGGAAGGAGCTGCGGAACGCCTACCGCAAGGCATGGCAGGCAAACTGCCACTCCGGTGCTGCACCCACCAGCTGCCGGTTCTACAAAGAGCTGGAAGCGATACTCGGTGGTGAGCCCACCTCCACTGCAAAGTCCCCTGTGGATACTTCATTGGCTTGCGTGCCAGTTGAGAGTGCACTGAGCCGGGAGGAGGCAATCTTGGACGAAGGAGGGAGGGGAACCCAGAGGCAGAGGATGACTTGGAGGCCAGAGATGCATGCAGTCAGGAGCTCTTTTCTACCCTGGAGGAGCCTAGCCAGTCACAGCGGTTGGATCTTGCCGAAGCACAAACAAGAGAGGAGGCCCCTGGTAACTGGATCTGAGTTTGGGAATTGCTGACGTGAGATGCTGGGGGCAGGAGGGTTGCAGGAAGCAGGCTTGTCTCCCACCGCATGCCTAGTTTGAGCAGCGGAACAGGCTGTTGATACACTCCCTCACTTCACGGGAATCTCCCTCAGAGATCTCCAGGAAACTCTCGTGGAGACACTGGGCAATCCACTGCCGCAGGTTCCTTGACAGAGCTGCTTTGTTTCTTGCCCTATTAACCATAAATTTCCTGTACCACTGTGTCATTATGGGTGGGGTGGGGGGACACCATTGCTGCACAGAGGCTAGCTGCATAGGGGCCAGGGCGGAAGCCACAGGCTTGGAATAAACCCTCCCTTGATTCCCTGCTCACCCTCAGCAGCGAGATATCTTCCATAATGACCACCTCCTGTGGAATGTGTGAGGAGAGGAATGATTATCCGGCCCCCCCTACGGTGCTCGCTCTCCAAGTGCCCAAGAGCCATGTGCCCAGTGTACAACAGGGTCCGGGAACAATGATTTACCCTGCCCCTGCAGCTACTCACCATTTTGGGAGTCTTGTGGCTTGTGTGTGCTTGCCTGGGGTCAGCCAATTAGTGTCAGGTGTGAGAGTACTGGCTGTGTTTTAGAGCATTGAAACAGTGTTGTCTATGTTGCAAACAATACTGTTTCTGTAAAATGTTGCATTTAAACTTCACAGAGATGACCTTGGGAGGCCAGCCTCCCTTATGGGCGGCAGAACGGTTGTGAAGAATTAGGAAGCGTCCAAGAAGAACTAAGGAGGACTTTATGCGTGAGGTTATGATGCACTCCGCCGCTGAGAAAAAGGAATTGAAGGAGTGTCAGGACAGCGAGAAGAGGGAACGAAAGGAGAATGCGGCACACCAGAAAGAACCACCGAGCAGCTCGTAATAGTTCTGGAGTGCCAAGCAGACACACTCCAGGTGATACTAGCTGTTCAAACTGAGCAGCTCTTCGCCCGCCCTCCTCTGCAGCCGCCGTCGCAAAACTCTTTCCCATGCGCCCCCCAGACACACACACACACACAACGCCCCCCCCGCCAACACACTCCTATCAACCTCCTGGCTCCACTGTCTACCCGCAGCATTCCACTCCTCCCTCCTCACAGTCCAGCAGTGTGGACTCCCACTACATACTGCACTCAACACCCATCCCTCTGCAGTTTGGCCCTGCTGACGTACAGCACCCGCTGCATCGTACTCCAAAGGAGAAGGTTGGGTGTGTTCCCTGGGCATACACAAATCTGTAGCCATCCCGGGACCCCTCCTCCTCTTGAGACCTTCCCTTCCCCCATCCCCCTCCCTGCTGATGAACTTTTTCGTTTGACTCTCTACTCTGGTTGCTGTCTTTCAATAAAATAATTGTTTGTTTGAAACCAATCTTTTTTCTATTAAGTGAAAGCAAAAAGAGCACTGCAAAGCAACATACAATTATGTTAAGGCCCCTTCTTGCATCATGTGCACCATCCACCTCTTAGCATTACAAACACCGCAATCCCGAGCATAGCAACAAATATTAGTGGCTTTCAGCTTCAGATTTCTGCCTCAAAGCATCCCTGATCCTTGTGGCCCCGTGCTGCGGCCCTCTAATAGCCGTGGTCTCCGGCTGTTCAAACTCAGCCTCCAGGCGCTGAGCCTCTGCGGTGCAGCCCTGAGTGAAGCTTTCATTCTTCCCTTCACAAATACTATGGAGCGTACAGCACGCGGCTATAAGCATAGGAATATTGTCATCGGCCATGCCCAGCTTCCCATACAGGCATCACCAGTGGGCTTTTAAACGGCCGAATGCACACTCCACAGTCATTCTGCACTTGCTCAGCCTGTTGTTGAACCTCTCCTTGCTGCTGTCAAGTTGCCCCGTGTAGGGTTTCATGAGCCACAGCATTAAGGGGTAGATGGGGTCTCCCAGGATCACAATGGGCATTTCGACTTCCCCTACGGTGATCTTCTGGTCCGGGAAGAAAGTCCCTGCTTGCAGCTTCCTGAACAGGCTAGTGTTCCAAAAGATGCATACGTCCGGCACCTTTCTGGAACAGCCTGCGTTAATGTCTGTGAAACGCCCACGGTGATCCACAAGTGCCTGGAGAACCACTGAGAAATACCCCTTCCAATTAACGTACTCGGTGGCTAGGTGGTCTGGTACCAGAATTGGAATGTGTGTGCCATCTGTCCCACCTATCATCTATAACATCATAAGGACTTTGGCAGTATTGTCAATGAACTAAAACATGGAATATTCTATTAGTAATAATAACCATACTTAGCATTTATAACCCCTTAGAGAAGATATGAATATCACCTTTTAACAGAAAAAAATCTAGAAAATCACTTTTTGAGATTATGTATTTATAGAACGGGTTATATAAAGAGTGACTCCGCAGCTGGGAAGCCCATTTGTGCAAAGCCATCCATAATCTCACACACGTTGCCCAGAGTTACGGTCTTTCGGAGCAGGATGCGATTGATGGCCCTGCACACTTCCATCAACACGACTCCAATGGTCGACTTTCCCACTCCAAACTGGTTAGCAACCGATCGGTAGCAGTCTGGAGTAGCCAGCTTCCACAGCGCAATTGCCACACACCTCTCCAGCGACAGGACAGCTCTCATTCTCGTGTCCTTGCTCCATAGGGCTGGGGTGAGCTCATCACATAGTCCCATGAATGTGGCTTTCCTCATGCAAAAGTTCTGTACCCACTGCTCATCATCCCAGACATGCATCACGATGTGATTCCATCACTCAGTGCTTGTTTCCTGAGCCCAAAAGCAGCGTTCCACTGTGGTCAGCACCTGTGTGAATGCCACAAGCATTCTCATGTCATAGCTACTACGTGTGGCGAGATCGATGTCACACTCCTCTTGCCTTTGTAGTTTAAGGAATAACTCCACTGCCACTCGTGACATGTTGGTCAGTATGAACAATATTCTGGTCAACAGCTCGGGATCCGTTCCTGCACCCAGAAAGAGGCAGGGCAGGGCGCGCAGTACACAAACCGTTGAAAGATGGCCCCAAATGCGGACGAAAACACAGGGATCGCTGGGATGCGAAGCAATGCATCATGGGGAATTGAGACAAGACCCAGGATGTCCCGCTACCCCTTCTACCTTCCCACAAGTCTTAGTGGCAAAAGAGAAAGAGGTGCCCTGTGGGATAGCTGCCCAGAGTGCACCGCTCCGAATAGTGCCGCAAGTGTGAACACGCTATTGCGCAGGCAGCTGTCAGTGTGAACACACAACAGCGGTTTTCCTTCGGCGCTCTCTGAGCGGCACTGTAACTGCTGGTGCTGTAACTTTGCCAGTGTAGACGTGCCGTAGGATGTCTGAGGCCCAGGTTCAAGTCCCCATTCCATCTCATTCAGAGGAGGGATTTGAACTAGGGACTCCCACTTCCAACAGAATAGTCCAGTGGTTATGGTACTGAGTATTCTGGGGTAGCATCAACTCAGTCACTCCTATGGAAGCTGTTACACTTGGTATAAAATACTTAAATAGTCACTGGGGTAGAGACAGAGAATGACACTACAGCCTGCTGGTTAGGAGACTCTCTGGAAGGAGACACCTGCATTCCACTCCCTCCTCCAATAAATTATTAAGCTGTGAGAGACTAAAGTTCAAATCCCTGCTTAAACCAGGCAGAGTTGAGACATAAGCCCAGGTGTCCCCCACCTCAGGGAAGTGCTCTAACCAAAAGGCTATAGGATATATGGGGGAGGGGGAGGGAAGGGTTGGTTGTCTGAATGGTGTTTTTGTATTTCCTTTGCTCTTCATAAAAAGCTGGCTAAAATCAAAACAAAGTGTTGAATTCAACCCAAATATTTTTCCTTCAGATATTTGTTTCTCTAAGAAAAGTGAAAAAAAAATTCATTTTGGGTTGATCCAAAACAATTTTTATTTTTCAGTATTGACTGTGTTAATGTCATGCCTTTTGCATGCAGCCACTTAAGGTTTGTCTTCTGATTTACATTCTTAATTTGCCTTCCTCTTCCTGCTTCATATAACAACTTCCTGAAGACCTTCTGGGTCTGTAGAACATTCAGACTACCAAGCAGTCTTCCCTTCGTTTGTTTAATCGGATACTGCAGTGTATTGTACTGTTTTATTGCCTTTTCGGCTTGGTATCAGTGGGCTTTGAATGAGATCCTTCAGCTGTAAGCTCTTTGGCACAGTCACTCTTTATATAACCCGTTCTATAAATACATAATCTCAAAAAGTGATTTTCTAGATTTTTTTCTGTTAAAAGGTGATATTCATATCACCTCTAAGGGGTTATAAATGCTAAGTATGGTTATTATTACTAATAGAATATTCCATGTTTTAGTTCACTGACAATACTGCCAAAGTCCTTATGATGTTATAACTTCAATAATACTAGAGTTGATTTTCTAAGGGAAATTTACAGATTGATTTTTTCAGGGGAGGGGGTATTCCTTCTTTGAGCAAGTTAGTGTGGACGGGGCGAGAAGCTGTAGATGTGATATGTCTTCATTTTAGTCAGGCGTTGGTCATAGTCCCACATGACATTCTCATAAGAAAACTAGGGAAATGTGGTCTACGTGAAATTACTATATGGTGGTTGCATAACGGTTGAGAGACTGTACTTAAAGAGTAGTTATCATGGTTTGCTGTCAAATTGGGATCGCAGGTCAACTGGGATCCCAAAGGGTCAGTTCTGGATCCAATGCTATTCAATAATTTTCATTAATGATTTGGATAATGGAGTTGTGAGCAATGTTCCTTCTAATTTTTTCCATCTGTGTGCGGAATAAATTTTGTTATGTGCACCGAGGTAATGTGAGGCTGTGCACCACCAGTAGAAACAAAAAACCTAGATATAATATATATTTTTAAAAAGTTACCACAGGGATAATTACTCCAGCCAGGACAGGTTAGGTATTTTAGAACTCACTACTCAAAGAATTAAATTAAAGTGTAAGAGAGAAATAAAAATTATGAAATGCGTAGACCAGACAAAAAACTAAAATAACAGCACTTTGAAAGAATAAAATTACAGAGAATATCTGTGCATTGCAGGAAGTACCAAGAAGTAACAACAACAACACAAGTATGTGTTGGGGGGTGAGTGTGACAGAGAGAGAGAGAGAGAGAGAGAGGGAGAAAGACACATACACACACACAGACCCAGAGTGTTTGCTGGCTGCTGGGGAAGTTTCTGAGAGATACCGTGCGCTGTCTCTTCAAGGCACCCTCCCTGAAAGCTCTCCTGCTCCTGAGCCCTGTCCCCCACTTCCCTGCTCTGTGGAGATGGGGTACATAGGCAAGGGGGAGGGGGACAGAGTGTGTGTGTGAGAGACAGAAAGAGAGAGAGAGAGAGAGAGATTGTGTGTGCTGGCTGGTGGGGAAGTCTCTGAGAGACCGTGCGCTGTCTCTTTAAGGCTCTTACTGCCCAGAAGGTTCGTTCAGACCTCAGAAGCTCTCCTGCTTAGAGTCCTGAGCCCTGTCCCCTGCTCTGCGGAGATGGGGTATAGGGGCAGGGGACACCCTCACATCAGCATCCCCTCCACTCCCTGGCTCTGCACAGCCAGCAGGAGGGTCCCTGGAGCAACTGGCCAGGGGCTCCAAGGCAGAGGGCAGGAGCAACGTGGCTCCAAAGCAGGGGGCCAGGGGCACCTGAACACACACTGCTGGATGTGATAATCAAGTGTGCAGCACTTGAATCACTCCTGGGCGGCTGCCCGACCACGCAACTTAGAGGGATCACAGGTTGCAAGTACACTTATAAAATTTGTGGATGACACCCAGCTGAAAGGGGTTGCAAGCACTGTGGAGGACAGGATTAGAATTCAGAACAACACTGACAAACTGGAGAATTGGTCTGAAATCAACAAGATGAAATTCAATAACGACAATTGCAAAGTACTACACATGGGAAAGACAAATCAAATGCACAACTATAAAGCAGGGATTAATTGGTTAGGCAGCAGAATGGCAGAAGAGGATCTGGGGATTATAGCAGGTCACAGATTGCATTTGGGCTAACAATGTAGGGCAGCTGCAAAGAAAGGCTACTAGTCTGGAGCACACTGACAGGAGTTTTCGGAGCCCAGTTCAGAAGCCAGGCTTCAGGCTTGCTCCTTCATCAAGAGCTTGAACATTATTTCCTTGTTTTTATGAGATCTGCTCTTGAACAAGGAGCAGACAATACACTTAGCCTGTATATAGGTGTCTCCCAAACAGACACGAGAGTGTCCACCACTTACTGGGACAGCCTGCCAGCAGAAAAGACAATGTTTAAAGCCTGGAGATCTCGTTAACTAAAATCCAAAACCAACCCTTCAAATGGGGAACCGGCAAAGGGGGAACAGCAAACTCCAAACTCAACTCACTGCACTAAGTAAAAGTAAAGCAGGCATGCTTGTGGCTCCATCTCAGGCCAAAGGTGGCTGAGAAGGAACGGAGGGCAGTTTTCCCGCACAGCCCTATGTATCCCATATGGGTCATCAGGATGTGGGGGGCACATGTGTGGGTAAAATGGGCACTGCTACCAAAATTCTCCAATCAAAGGCATTGGGGCGGATACTCACAAGAAGACCAGTTGTCCTACCTTCACTGGACATGGAGAACAAGGGACAGGCTTAAACTGCAGTAAGGGAGATTTAGGTTAGGTATTAGGAAAAACTTTCTAGCTATAAGGGTAGTTAAGCACTGGAATAGTTTCTCAAGAGAGATTGTAGAAGAGGGGTGGGCAAACATTTTGGCCCGAGGGCCACATCTGGGTATCGAAATTGTATGGCGGGCCATAAATGTTCACAAAATTGGAGTTGGGGTGCGGGAGGGAGTGAGAGCTCTGGCTGGGGGTGCGGGCTCCTGGGTGGGCCCAGAAATGAGGAGTTCAGGTGCAGGAGGGGGCTCTGGGCTGGGGCGGGGGGATGGAGTGCATGGTGAGGGATCCGGCTGAGGGTGCAGGCTCTGGAGTGGGGCTCGGGATGAGGGGTTTGGGGTGTAGGAGGGTGCTCCAGGCTGGGATCGAGGGATTCAGAGGGTGGGACGGGGATCAGGGCTGGGGCAGGAGGTTGGGGCGCAAGGGGTTGCTCAGGAATGCAGGCTCGGGGCGGCACTTACTTCAAGCGGCTCCCAGAAGCGTGGCCAAGTGGCTCTGCTTCGAGCTGCCCCATCTGCAGGCGCTGCCCTGCAGCTCCTATTGGCCGTCGTTCCTGGGAAATGGGAGCTGCGGGGGCGACCCTTGGGGCAGAGGCAGAGTGTGGAGTGGACACCCTGGCTGCCCCTACGCACAGGAGCTGAAGTGGGGACATGCCAGTGCTTCCAGGAGCCACACGGAGCGGCCCCCGACCCTGCTCCCTGGCTGGAGCACCTGAGCGGGACAAGCCCCATACCTCGCTCCCCAGCAGGAGCTCGAGGGCTGTATTAAAACAGCTGGTGGGCCAGATGCGGCCCACGGGCCATAGTTTGCCCACCCCTGTTGTAGAATCCCCATCATTGGAGATTTTTTTAAGAACAGGCTGGACAAACAGACGTCAGGGACAGTCTATGTGTACTTGATCCTGATGCACCGCTGCGGGTGGGCCTTGATTACTTCTCAAGTTCCCTTGCAGCCCTACACTTCTACAATTCTATGTGTAAAATTTTAAAACTCTCATTTAAATTCCTGACCTTTTGATTCTGCTAAAAACCAGATGGTGCCAGTGATAGCTTCTCCCCAGTGTGATGACTTCAGGGAGCCTGTACAACTTATACGTTCTGCTTGATATTATGAAACTGCTGTATCATGTAAGGCCTCTGTGCCTCTGGCCATGCCTACGCTACAGAGCCTATGGCAGCACAGGAATGCCAGCACTGCCCCCTAGCATAGACACACTCTACAATGACATATTTTATTCTGGCATATGATCACCACTTCCCTGAATGACATTCGCTACATCAACAGAAGCACTCTTCTGTTGACACAGTTGCATCTATATTGTCAGCACAGCTATGTTGGTGAGGGGTGTATTTTTTTTCACACCCCTGACATAGATATGCCAACGTAACTTCTAAGTGAGAACAAAATCTGTGTATCCACCATAGCCAACAAGTATTTTCCTCATCTGGGAGGTACAATGGTGGAACTCAGTGACCATCTATTCGGGATGAAGCACCTCGGGACAATGGGCTTGCTCAAGCTGCTCATGTCTGAAGTGATGGGGGAAGTGGGGTGAAGTGGGGGTGGGGGGAAGAAATGGTAGAAGAGAGAGAAGTGACCAAGCAAGAGGTTGCAAAAGCATTAACTGGAGGAAGGCTCCAGGAAATGCACAGGAAGTTTTGGGCAAGAAAGGGGAAGGAGAAAACCAGTCAAGGGGAAGTAGTAAACTGGGCAAGACACTCCAGCTTTCAGAATCCAAGCCGTGCAACGGCCCCGGATACCATGACCTCAGCCCAGAGAACATTCCAGTGTGGTGAGGAAACTGAAAAGGTAAATGCATGAAGGGTTTATTATTTCAATATAGATTATTAGCATGAGAAATATATGAAAAAAGAGCAAAAGCATCGGAGAACCCTGCGCAAAGCGTCTATGAGTTTATAAATCACACCCACCCCGCGGCCCCTTCAGGTGGGGATCTGACAGAGGGTGTGTTCAAGCTGCGGGAGGAGAAGTCTGAGGGCTGGTTCTAGGGGCTGGGCCAGGGAACGCGGGACAGAAGATTGGCTGCTTGAGAATGAGGCCGGAGGCCCTAAGACAGCAGCTCTGGCAAAGCTCTGTTAAGGCTCTAGGGGTTTAAGACACCTGGGGATTCAGCAGCTGGCCCCATCACGGCAAGCTGGTGAGCCGGGGGGGGCCCAACTGGACATCGGGCAAGGCTGTCATCATTTAATGGGTTAGGTGTTAAGTTCCGGATTTTAATTTTTCTAACTAAGAGGCTATTGGTAGAGAATGACTTAAGTCCTGGCATTGAATGTTCATGCATGTTCATATTTTCCAAGTGCATATCAAACCTGCAGTGAGAAAGAATGGATCAAAGTCGTGAACAAACCAAGGTTGGAAAGACAGAGCTAGGTGAACGATGTACACTTTACAATCTGGGGCTCTCCTTTGTTATTCCAGTTATGATTTTTGTGTAATGCTCAAGAAGTCCATAGTACCTTATGCAGTCTATCGGGTGTTGCTATTATGACAGCATCCGCAAACCTCTCTCTCTCCATGGCTACTTTCCAGTCTGAAGAAAAAGAGATTTAAAATAGCGAATCAACTAATGTCTGTAGCTGAGACAGCCGTTATGTTACAAAAGTGAGCAAGTATAAAAAAAGGAAAAATATTATTTCACATTAAAAAGAATAGAACAAACTATTTGTTACTACAGTGCAAGTTTTATATACACCTCTTGAATTAATTCTAGGCTCAATTCCAAGTAGTCTGTTACACTAAAACTGATTCTGTAATTAAGGCTGAGACAGTATTTTAATGCCCCCTCTGCATTCACTGAAGTCAATTAAAATAGAATGAGCCTAAGATCCTGTTTCAGATACTTAACTTTCTGAAACAATTAACATGACACATTAAGGGACAAAAGGTTACAGCCCAAAGGAAATTTTTAGAAAGTCTGAATAAATGCTCTGAGCTCTTTTTAAAAATGTTTCACCACATTTCTAAAATGTTTCATTGTGACTTTCTAAAAGTCACAAAATAAAGGACAATTATATTAACGTGGAAAAACAATTATTTTATCAATCAAAACAAAGATTAATATATTTAAATATACACAAAGCCGCTACATGCATGGCTTACTTAATTGCACAGTATCATGTCATACAGGATTACTCTGACATTGCTCTTTAAAGCAAGTGTATTAGACTGAAAAGCCAGTGATAGAATTAGTAACTGTAGGTAGTGGAAATATTCTTTTGCCTATCACTTTTGGAGGCAGATATTCCATTTATGGTATTTTTGTAACACAAATCCACCTCACTTCAGTGTTAGTTTTAGAGGGTTGTGATGATCTACAGTGACGTTTTCCATCTTTTGCACAAACTACTCCTTGCAGTTGATCTATGGAGTACTTGCCCCAGAACGAAATCTGTCCGGCAGTATTCCTGTTATTAGATCTTCACAGGAAGTTCAAAACCTGATACCTATACTACCTAAATTCATAGATGGCAACTCTTAATAGGGATGCAGAAAATAAAAGATGCGTATTAGCTAGTTTCTCCCTTATTTTTGCCAGCCGTAGCTTTAATACCTTTATATTTTTGTATGTATTGACCCACTGGGCACCCCCAAAAATAGTATACTTTTGATAAGCAATTCAAAGTGTTCACTGTAGGCCTGTACTTAAATAAAATGGATTTTTAAGACGTGTTTAGATGCTTCTTTTCTACTTAACTTAAAACAACTTCACTTTAGAACTTAAAATTTGGCTTGTGTGCAGCTCTTGCTGAGAAATGCCTGTACGTAATTTGCTATATTTGAAGACATTGCTAAGCAGAATCAGAAGCAGTGAACGTCACATAATGTGGACTCACACAGACTGCATACACGCTTCCAGATGCACACTGAAATAGGCACAGTTGTGTTATTTCAAAGATCCAACCATCAAAAAAGCTTTTCCCCCTTATACTCCTAACTTCTGTCAGACATACTGAAATGCAGAAAGCCACAATAATCATTACTATGAAGTTCCCACCACTGCAGGTTTGCTTAAATCAAATTCCATCATTTTATCAAGATTTAAAGATTCCCTCACTAAGCAGATCCCAGCCTAAACTCACATACTTTCCTTCAAAACAATAGTTCACTATTTTTATTCAGTACAGTGGAACCCCAATTATCCAATCTTATCCAGATCAGATAACCAAAAATCCAGGTAAACCAGATAATGGCCACCAGGTGCTCACAGCCTGAGCCCCAGCCACTCGGGGGCTGACAGTGGTTGAGTTAATAAGGAGAGCCAGAAAATGGAGTACTCCTGGGGGAATTCTGTGCCACTGCACACACACAGAATTAATGTCCCCTGCAGATTTCTTTGCTTCCCTGCAGAAAAATTATTTCTGACAGGGAAGTAAATGGATGCCACAAGAGAGGTCATGCGCCCCTCCCTGGCAGCATAGGCACATCGTTCAGGCACCCGGAGCAGCTTGCAGAGATGGAAATCACCACTGGGTGTGTGTGTGTGTACAGGGCTTGGCAGGCATGCATGAAGGAGGAGACATCAATCAATGCCGGGGAGGGTTAGGGGGGCTGGGCGTGTCAGTGAACGAGACTCTGTCCCTCTCGCTCGCTACTGCGGCACACCCGGTACGGGAGGCAGGGCTTTGGGGATATTTCTGAGGCGGTAAGCATGAGGCAGGCACTGTCAGAGCAGAATATAGCAGCCTGCCTGCTTAGTGAATTCCCCCAGGAATATAAAACAGGTGTAAAAGATTTAAAGGTCCTTAACATTGCCAGAGTGGTGTAAAGGAGCTTTTATTGTAAACGACAGTAGAGCCTTATAAATGCTTTAGTCAATATAAATGGTATAAATTTTTGAACTGAAAAACGTTCTTATCAAATGTGCTCCATGAACTGTTTACCATTGACCTTTTTGGCAATGGTGAGTAGCCAATATAAATTTTCATTCTAAAGCCCTCACTTGCACTTCAGTTGCCTATGATATAATTCTGAGCATATGGCTGCATATATTTATTGACTAATAACTAGGAACAAAACTAGCTACATTACTATTAGACAAAGGCAATTTGGAGATTTCCTCCAGTGCTCTCCACTCCTATTCTCCATCCATCGTATTGTAGTTTAAAAAAATTACCAAAATAATTGAAACTCGCGTGATTATATTGCGTTATTTTGACAAATAAAATATGCAGAATTTTAAAATGTGTGCAGAATTTTTAATTTTTTGGTGCAGAATTTTCCCAGGAGTAAATGGAGACTCA
Source organism: Eretmochelys imbricata (assembly GCF_965152235.1). Classification (NCBI taxonomy): domain Eukaryota; kingdom Metazoa; phylum Chordata; order Testudines; family Cheloniidae; genus Eretmochelys; species Eretmochelys imbricata. The sequence goes on along the minus strand of NC_135582.1, from coordinate 82,752,442 downwards.
GTGAAGCAGGGGTCTACTGTATTTACAAGGGTTTAGATGTCAGTGGTAGACATCACATTATGGGTTTTATTATTGTTCTCACAGCAAAAACATTTAGCTATTACTGTAGAATAAAATGTCACAAAAGGAAGACTTGAGCAGATTACCTAAATATGGCAATAGTGGTTGTTTCTATGATCCACTATAAGTAATTTTGCTCTAACATGTACAGTCACCAAGGGAACATCATCCTTCTGAAGATGAGAAGTTATAGTTTTTTTAAACTATGTCAAGACTGCTCAAAGCCCTGAATGGGCATTTTTTGATTTTATTATATATTATATAATTTATGGAATATTATATATTCCATAAATACAAACCCCAGATGTATGTCCTAAAAGGCTCCCCATATAAACTAATATTAGTGTTTGGATATATAGAAATATATTTCATTAATTTAGTCTTTCATAGTATGGCTTATAGAACAAGACAGTGAGGCAAATATTACCATTAAATACATTTTTCTTGTCAATGCAGTGAATCTTCTGAAGGTCATTTCTAGCAAAAGCATGAGGATCTGCAACTCCAACTACCTAAAAAAAGAAGAACATTGTTATGTTCTGCAAAGGGCTGTGGGAGAGTCAATACCAGAAAAATGTTAACAAAAGAATTCAGAGAACAGCAACAAAGTGATTAGGCAGATGAAGACATTGACTAAGGTGAAAATATTCCAGGAACTAAGTACAACCTGGTTTAACAGCTATATGGGAAGAGGATAATCATTTACAAGTAAAATAGGGTTTACACATAAAGGAGGAAGACGAATTATTTAGGACAGCATAATTAAGATTACATACAAAAAGCCAAGTTCGTGGTTATAAAGTTAAACACCCAAAAGTTAGTAAATGCCAGATTTACAGTCACCCATGAAACCTTAATTTGGCTCCCCTATGCATCTATCTTGTGCAATGGTTACTCCTGGGGGAATTCTGTGCCAAAAATTTAAAAATTATGTACATAATATTTGAAAATTCTGCAAAAGTCTGCATATCTTATTTGTGAAAATAACACAATATAATCATGCCAGTTTTAATTATTTTGGTAATTTATTTCTAAATATCTGTCAGCAAGTATGTCTGTAACAATACAGACCCCCTCACCCCCCCCCAAAAAAAAGATTTTGGTAATTTTTTTTTTTTTTAACAAATAGATTCCTTTCTAGACATATTAATACAGAACTTTGTGTAATTCATTTAAATTACAATACAGAACTGTATTTCCTGCACCTGTCAGAAGCAGTGAAAAGGCTTGGGGGAGTCAGAGGGAGGAGCAGAGGGAGGGGGAAGGAGCCTAGGAGTGAACCTAGCGGGTGTTGGGTGTGATGGGTTTTTGGGGGGATGGAGGCTGGGATTGTTGGGGAGTTGGGAAGTCTCCCCCATGCAGATCCTGGCTGACCTCAAGCCTCTCCCATTCAGTCAGCCACGTCTGCCCTTGTCCCTGCACCCCCATCGGTCTCAGCAGCCCTCCCCGCCCCATCCCCAGGCTCAACGCTGTCAGCCCACTAGCTCCTGAGCCCATTCCCCAGTCTGTTCCCCCCCCAGCTATTCCAAACCCCAGTCTGTGACCCCCCAGCAGTCCTGTGTTCCCCACTCTGCCCTAACCTGGTCCCGCAGGCAGGGTGCTGTGATCAACTTCTACTCCTGAAGGAATTCTACACCATTGAGCATAGAATTTTGTATTTTCCTGCATAAAATATATTTTGCCTAAGAAGTGCTGCAGTCCTGCCTTTTGCCCACCAGAAGCTGCTCTGGCACCAGACCAGCCGGCATGAATGCAGCCAGCTGTTCGGCTCCACAATGGCTTCTGGTGGGCAAAAGGCAAAACTGCAGCACTTCTGAAGTAAAATGTACTTTATGCAGGAAAATACACAATTATATGAGACAGAGGAATTCTGCATGTCCGCTGATGCGCAGAATTCCCTCAGGAGTAAGTGATGGAGACAGGTATCCTACGATAATAGTGTGCTATCATCGTAGTTAAAGATCAGAATGCATACACACAAGGGGGACAAATGAAGGTTGCCGAGGCAGCCATAGGCCTGGGATTTTTTTAACATCTGAGCGCATAACTTGGCAACCTAAAGAGTTCCCTCCTTCCCTGTATGTAAATACATAAGGTATTTTTAAAAGGTAAAAACAAATTCTGTTATGTACAACTGCATAATCATCAATAGGATTTGAACCCTGAACCTTAGCCAGTCCTGTAGCACAAGCTTTGCCTAGGTTAGCTGGCAGCAAGAGAAGACTGCTAGCTTCAGGGTTATGGGCCATTGGGGACATGTGCTGACCTGGGAGGGGTGTGGTCAGGGGAACCCACCTTAGGCCCACCCTTTCCCCACTTCCAGCCACTACAGCTGCTCCCAGCAACTCCCAGGCATGCCCAGGGACGTATGTGCGAGGGCTTCTGTTGTGATGGTGTGGGCCAGGCTCGTTAGAGTTCTCATTGACTGGTAAGTATTAAAACATGTTGATTTACAACTAAGTATCACCTTTGCATTAAGTCTGGTATTTCTTTTTGCTAACCAGGAGGATACATCATATCAATTTATTTAAGCAATTATATAATTTAACTTTACATTTATTCAGATTCATAATTTGTACTTTTTTACTATGTCAGAAAACGGTGAATGATGCATTTCTTATTTACTAGGTGATTAGTTGTTTACTTGTATGCAGTGTTTTTGTAGCCATGTTAGTCCCAGGATAGTAGAGAGGCAAGGTGGGGTATAACTCTGTAAGTGTCTACACTAAAATGTTACTCCCACTGCAGTACCTCACCCACTATACCAGGGGTGGGCAAATTTTTTGGCCCGAGGGCCACATCAGGGTTGCAAAACGGTATGGAGGGCTGGGTAGGGAACGGTGTGCCTCCCCAAACTGCCTGGCCCCTGCCCGCTATCCGACCCCTCCCACTCCCCACTCCCTGACTGCCTCCCTGAGAACCCCCAACCCATCCAACCCCCTCTGCTCCTTGTCCCCTAACCGCCCCTTCCCAGGACCCCCTGCCCCTAACCACCACCCAGGACCCCACCCCTTATCCAACCCCCCTGCTCCCAGTTCCCCGACCCCTATCCACACCCCCGCCCCCTGACAGGCCCTAACCCATCCAACCCCCCCCCCCACTCCTTGTCCCCTGACTGCCCCCTCCCAGGACCCCAGTCCCTAACTGCCTCCCCAGGACCCCACCCCCTATCCAACCCACCCTGCTCCCTGTCTCCCACCCAGGGACCCCACCCCACCCCCTATCCAACCCCCCCGCTCCTTGTCTCCTGACCGCTCCCCCCGAACCTCCGCCCCATCCAACCGCCCCCGTCCTCTGACTGCCCCCCAGGGCCGCCTGCCCCTTATCCAACCCCCTTCCCCTCCCGCCCCCTTACCAGGCCACTCAGAGCGGCAGGACAGGCTTATTGGAAAGCCTGGGAGATGGTGGGGGCGCGCCGTGCTGCCCGCGCGGTGGCATAACTACGGGGGACAGTGGGGGAGGGGCTGGGGGCTAGCCTCCCTGGCCGGGAGCTCAGGGGCTCGGCAGGACGGTACCATGGGCCGGATGTGGCCTGCAGGCCATAGTTTGCCCACTTCTGAACTACACCAACTTAATAATTCCACCTCCCTGAGAGGCATAGCGCTTAGGTTGACGTAGTCAAGTTGATGCAGTGTCAGTATAGACTCTGCATTACTTAGTCAACTTTACTAGCCTCCAGGAGGTGTCCCACAGTTCCCTACCACGACCGCTCTGGTCACCGTTTTGAACCACACTGTCCTCTGGCCAGATACATACGAGCCTGCCCTTCCTCTTTTAAAGGGCTGTGAATTTTTGACATTCTCTTTCCTGTTTGCTCAGTCTGGAGAGCTCAGGCTGCCCAGCTGATCATGCTGGTTCCACACTGCAGACGTACTCAGGCCTGGAGTACACAGGAAGTGGTGGAGCTCCTGGGTCTGTGGGGAGAAGAGGCTATGCAGGCACACCTCTGATCCAGCCGTAGAAATGTTGGTATCGATGAGCAGATTGCTCAGGGCATGGGCAAGAAGGGCTGGTGATGCTCTGTACCTCAAGGGAACACCCAGCACCCCCATGTTCATCCTTGTAAAATGATTGGGTGGTATGCAATGCAAAGTTTGTCATGTCGGGTGCCTTCGGAAGGCTCATGATGCACTGAGCATTGTAGTTATAGTGATGTTATAGTAACTGTTACAGTAATGTTATAGGCTTTAATTTTATGTATATCGTTATGAGGCTGAAAATGTATCTGCATGGCTTAAAATAAGCCCAGGCAAAAACTCTCCAAGAGCAGAGAGGCAGTTCACACCTCATCAGGGCAGGGCTGGGACAAACCCAGCCCAGCCTCACAGGAACAAAGGACACTGGCCTGGGCAGCAACAAAAGAATCTGTTGGACCAGGGGTGGCCAAGCTGCGGCTCAAGAGCCACACGCGGCTCTTCAGAAGTGAATCTGCGGCTCCTTGTCTAGGCACCGACTCTGGGGCTGCGGCTACAGGCGCCAACTTTCCAATCTGCCAGGGGGTGCTACTGCTCAGCCCCTGGCTCTGCCACAGGCCCTGCCCCCACGCCACTCCACCCCTTCCCGCCCCCTCCCCTGAGCCTGCCCTGCTCTCGCTCTTCCCCCAGAGCCTCCTGCACATCACGAAACAGCTACATCTACAGACACCACGCCAAGCGACTGAAGCGCTGATCAAAGGGGAGAGCCTGCCTGAAGAGCAACCAGCCAGCCTGTGGTGAGAAACATCTACGCTTGCAAGGGCACTGAAAGTGTTAAGATCAGCTTAGAATGTGTTCTGTTTTTATTTCAATTGACCAAATCTGACTTGATATGCTTTGACTTATAATCGCTTAAAATCTATCTTTATAGTTAATAAATCTGTTTGCTTATTCTACCTGAAGCAGTGCGTTTGGTTTGAAGCATGTCAGAAACTCCCCTTGGGATAACAAGCCTGGTACATATCAATTTCTTTCTTAAATTAACAAACTCATATAAGCTTACAGGGTCCAGTGGGCATAACTGGACGCTGCAAGACGAAGGTTCCAAGGGTTGTGTCTGGGACCAAAAATATTGGCTAGTGTCATTTGGTTGCACAATACAAGGAGTGGCTGACATGCCAGAGGCTGTGCGTGAACAGCCCAGGAGTGGGGGTTCTCACAGCAGAGCAGGGTAAGACTGGCTCCCAGGGTCAAGGATTGGAGTGACCTAGCGGATCACTGGTCCAGACAACACAGGGAACATCACAGGGCTACATGAGGGACCTGCAGCAGTGCCGCGTGAAAGTCGAGGAGCTGCAGCAGGCATCTCTGAATGCAAGGGAGGCTAACAGTCACTCTGGTGCAGAGCTGCAAACATGGTGCCGTTACAACGAGCTGCACACCATCCTCTGCAGCAACCCTTCCCCCACAAGGATCCCGTGGATACTTTGGAGGAGTCAGAATCATATGAAGCAAGTCTAAGGGGAAAAACAATTGAAGATAGTTGGCAATTTTTCAAAGAGACATTAGTAAGGGCACAAGAGCAAACTATGCCATGGCATAGGAAAGACAGGAAGTCTGGCAAGAGACCATCCTGGCTTAACCAGAAGATCTTCAATGATCTAAAAATCAAAGAAGAGTCCTACAAAAAGTGGAAACTAGGTCAAATTACAAAGGAAGAATATAAACAAATAACACAAGTATGTAGGGACAAAATTAGAAAGGCCACGGCACAAAACAAGATCAAACTAGCTAGAGACATAAAGGGTAACAAGAAAACATTCTACAAATACATTAGAAGCAAGAGGAAGACCCAGAACAGGGTAGGTCCATTTCTCAATGAGGGGGGAAATAATAACAGAAAATGTGGAATTGGCAGAGGTGCTTAATGACTTCTTTGTTCTGGTTTTCACCAAGAAGGCTGGTGGTGATTGGACGTCTAACATAGGGAATGCCAGTGAAAATGAGGTAGGATCAGAAGAGGCTAAAATAGGGAATGAACAAGTTAACAATTACTTGGACAAATTAGGTGTCTTCAAGTCACCAGGGCCTGATGAAATGCATCCTAGAATACTCAAGAAGCTGACTGAGGAGATATCTAAGCCATTAGCGATTATCTTTGAAAAGTCATGGAAGACGGGAGAGATTCCAGAAGACTGGAAAAGGGCAAATCTAGTGCCCAGCTATAAAAAGGGAAATAAGGACAACCCAGGGAATTACAGACCAGTCAGCTTAACTTCTGTACCCAGATAATGGAGCAAGAAATCAGTATGCAAACATCTAGAAGATAATAAGGTGATAAGTAACAGTCAGCATGGATTTGTCAAAAACAAATTCTGTCACACCAAACTGATACCTTTCTTTGACAGGGTAACAAGCCTTGTGGATGGGGTGAAGCGATAGATGTGGTATATCTTGACTTTAGTAAAGCTTTTGATACTGTCTTGCATGACCTTCTCATAAACAAACTAGGGAAATGCAACCTAGATGGAGCTACTATACGGTGGGTGTAAACTGGTTGGAAAACCATTCCCAAAGAGTAGTTATCAGTGGTTCAGAGTCATGCTGCAAGGGCATGAGTGGGGTCCCGCAGGGAATCAGTTCTGGGTCCAGTTCTGTTCAATATCTTCATCAATGATTTAGATAATGGTGTACAGAGTACACTTAAAAAGAAAAGGAGTACTTGTGGCACCTTAGAGACTAACCAATTTATTTGAGCATAAGCTTTCGTGAGCTACAGCTCACTTCATCGGATGCATACTGTGGAAACTGCAGAAGACATTATATACACAGAGACCATGAAACAATACCTCCTCCCACCCCACTCTCCTGCTGGTAATAGCTTATCTAAAGTGATAAAGTGATTCCAGTTAAGCACTGGAATAAATTGTCTAGGGAGATTGTTGAATCTCCATCATTGGAGATTTTTAAGAGCAGGTGTCAAGGTTCCTTCCCCACTCTGAACTCTAGGGTACAGATGTGGGGACCTGCATGAAAACCTCCTAAGCTTACTTTTACCAGCTTAGGTTAAAACTTCCCCAAGGTACAAACTATTTTACCTTTTGTCCTTGGACTTTCGCTGCCACCAAACGTCTAACCAGTTTTATTTTATTAGGAAAGAGCCATTTTGAAACGTCTTTCCCCCCAAAATCCTCACCAAAACCTTGCACCCCCCTTTCTGGGGAAGGTTTGATAAAAATCCTCACCAATTTGCCTAGGTGACCACAGACCCAAACCCTTGGATCTTAAGAACAATGAAAAAAGCATTCAGTTTCTTAAAAAAAGAATTTTAATCAAAGAAAAAGTAAAAAGAATCACCTCTGTAAAATCAGGATGGTAAATACCTTACATGAGGTATGAGGGGAAAGCAGCGGACGTGTTGTTCCTTGACTTTAGCAAAGCTTTTGACACGTCTCCCACAGTATTCTTGCCAGCAACCTAAAGAAGTATGGGCTGGATGAATGGACTATAAGGTGGATAGAAAGTGGGCTAGATTGTCGGGCTCAACGGGTAGTGATCAATGGCTCCATGTCTAGCTGGCAGCCGGTATCAAGTGGAGTGCCCAAAGGGTCGGTCCTCTGGCCGGTTTTGTTCAACATCTTCATTAATGATCTGGAGGATGGTGTGGATTGCACCCTCAGCAAGTTTGCAGATGACACTAAACTGGGAGGAGAGGTAGATATGCTGGAGGGTAGGGATAGGATACAGAGGGCCCTAGACAAATGAGAGGATTGGGACAAAAGAAATCTGATGAGGTTCAACAAGGACAAGTGCAGAGTCCTGCACTTAGGACGGAAGAATCCCATGCACCGCTACAGACTAGGGACCGAATGGCTCGGCAGCAGTTCTGCAGAAAAGGACCTAGGGGTTACAGTGGACTAGAAGCTGGATAGGAGTCAACAGTGTGCCCTTGTTGCCAAGAAGGCCAATGGCATTTTGGGATGTATAAGTAGGGGCATTGCCAGCAGATCGAGGGACGAGATCGTTCCCCTCTGTTCAGCATTGGTGAGGCCTCTTCTGGAGTACTGTGTCCAGTTTTGGGTCCCACACTACAAGAAGGATGTGGAAAAATTGGAAAGAGTCCAGCAGAGGGCAAAAAAAATGATTAGGGGGCTGGAATACATGATTTATGAGGAGAGACTGAGGGAACTGGGGATGTTTAGTCTGCAGAAGAGAAGAATGAGGGGGGATTTGATAGCTGCTTTCAACTACCTGAAAGGGAGTTTAAAGAGGATGGATCTAGACTGTTCTTAGCGGTAGCTGATGACAGAACAAGGAGTAATGGTCTCAAGTTGCAGTGGGGGAGGTTTAGGTTGGATATTAGGAAAAACTTTTTCACTAGGAGGGTGGTGAAACACTGGAATGCGTTACCTAGGGAGGTGGTGGAATCTCCTTCCTTAGATATTTTTAAGGTCAGGCTTGACAAATCCCTGGCTGGGATGATTTAGTTAGGGATTGGTCCTGCTTTGAGCAGGGGGTTGGACTAGATGTCCTCCTGAGGTCCCTTCCAACCCTGATATTCTATGATTCTACAGGGTAATTAGATTCAAAATAGAGAATCCCTCTAGGCAAAACCTTAAGTTACAAAAAGACACAAAAACAGGACTATACATTCCATTCAGCACAGCTTATTTTCTCAGCCATTTAAAGAAATCAGAATCTAACGCATATCTAGCTAGATTACTTACTAAGTTCTAAGACTCCATTCCTGTTCTGTCCCCAGCAAAAGCATCACACAGACAGACCCAGACCCTTTGTTTCTCCCCCCCTCCAGCTTTGAAAGTATCTTGTCTCTTCATTGGTCATTTTGGTTAGGTGCCAGCGAGGTTATCCTAGCTTCTTAACCCTTTACAGGTGAAAGGGCTTTCCTCTGGCCAGGAGGGATTTTAAAGGTGTTTACCCTTCCCTTTATATTTATGACAGCAGGTTAGACAAACACCTGTCAGGAGTGGTCTAGATAATACTTAGTCCTGCCACGAGTGCAGCGAACTAGATGACCTCTTAAGGTCCTTTCCAGTTCTATGATTCGATGGGCCACCGGAGTGAACCCTGAGAACGAGGTGTTGGAGGAGGAAGTAGTAGGAGGAGAATGGAATACAGGCAACCGGGGGATCCAGTGTTGCAGTGAGCCAGGACCTCTTTTTGACTCCAGAGCATTTGAGCCAGTCCATACAGTCCAGCACAAGTAAGCCTGAGGCAGGGAAAGAAACAGCTGCTAAGTGTGCCATTTGCTTTGATATTGCAGGGACACAGCTGTTCATTTACTCTTTTTTAATCGTGTTAAAAGAGGTAGTGAAATAACCAATTGAAGTAGAGTCTTGATCTGCTTCTCACTTCCCTGTATAGCTAGGCACAAGGTGTGATGCTGTATGGGATCTGGGGGACACTTTAGGATATTATTCATACCAATATTATAAAATTGCAATGAGTTATGCCAGATATGCCATGTAAAATATCTGCAAAAATGTTATAATTTGCCAGATATGAGAATCTCATTTATGTGTTTGTATCACCTTTGTATTTTGGGTTACAGATACGTATGTATGTCTGTATTACAAAACTTGTGCTATGCTTCTGGGTGATAGCCCCAGGCAGTTTGGCAGCAGCACTGCCTAGCTTGCTTGATAGCCCATTAAGGACCATCAGTTTATACAACTGACCCATTGAGAGAAGGCAGACACCCTTATGACTCAGCAAGGCATGCAGGGACCTGCTGATGGACAGAACTCTAAGGCTTTCAAGCCATGTGCTAGGCAGCTTGTGTTTAAAACAAAGGAAGCACAGGCCGCATGGCAAAAGACTATAAAAGGCAGCTGCATCTTCTCCATTTTGTCTTTGTTCCTGCTTCTTACCTCTTCTACAAACTGAAGCTCTGAACAAAGAACTGAATGACCCATCCAAGTTGTGGATGTGTTCCAGAGGGACTTTCAAGCCAGCAAACTCACCAATACTGCTAGGAACCTGACACAAAGCCTTCAAAGTGCATGTATGTATGTGACTGTTTTACCATTTAACAACTCTCTTCTTGTTCTTTTTTCTTTATAATAAACCTTTAGTTTTAGACACTAAAGGATTGGTTGGCAGTGTAGTATTTTGAGTAAGCTCCAAACCTATACTGACCTGGTAATGTGTCTGACCCTTTGGGGTCAGAAGCACATTTTGTATGTGTACAGAGTTTAAAATAACTTCTCGCTGTACTGGACCTAGGTGCTGACTTGGAGCCAGAAAACTGGAATGCAATAAAGGGGTGTCAAGGTTCCTTCTCCACTCTGAACTCTAGGGTACAGATGTGGGGACCTGCATGAAAACCCCCTAAGCTTATTTTTACCAGCTTAGGTTAAAACTTCCTCAAGGTACAAACTATTTTACCTTTGCCCTTGGACTTTATTGCTGCCACCACCAAGCATTTAACAAATATATAACAGGGAAAGAGCCCGCTGGGAAACGTCTTTCCCCCCGAAATCCTCCCCAAACCCTACACCCTCTTTCTTGGGGAAGATTTCATAAAAATCCTCACCAATTTGCATAAGTGAACACAGACCCAAAACCCTTAGATCTTAAGAACAATGAAAAAGCAATCAGGTTCTTAAAAGAAAAGAAAAAGTAAAAAGAATCACCCCTGTAAAATCAGGATGGTAAATACCTTACAGGATAATTAGATTCAATACACAGAGAATCCCTCTAGGTAAAACCTTAAGTTACAAAAAGACACAAAAACAGGAATATACATTCCATTCAGCACAGCTTATTTTCTCAGCCATTTAAAGAAATCAGAATCTAACACATACCTAGCTAGATTACTTACTAAGGTCTAAGACTCCATTCCTTTTCTGTTCCCGGCAAAAGCATCATACAGAGAGAATCTTTGTTTCTCCCCCCCTCCAGCTTTGAAAATATCTTGTCTCTTCATTGGTCATTTTGGTCAGGTGCCAGAGAGGTTATCCTAACTTCTTAACCCTTTACAGGTGAAAGGGTTTTTCCTCTGGCCAGGAGGGATTTTAAAGGTGTTTACCCTTCCCTTTATATTTATGACAAGGGCGCTGTGTGGTTTCTTTTTTGCTTCTTGATAACCAGTGTGAGGGATCGGAAGCACAGTTTGTGTGACTGGTTGGGAAGTTTAACTTCAGTGTTACCCACCAGTCTTGGGAGTATCTGCTCTCCCTTTTGCAGCCTGCCCTAACCTTAGCATTTCCAGTGAGGGCTACCCCAGGCCACAGAGAGATCCCTGTGGAACAGTTTGTATGTGCACTCAGATGTCCCGTGAATCCTCCATAGGGATCTCGAGGAAACTTTCCCAGAGGTAATCTGCAATCCTCTGCCAAAGGTTCCTGGGGAGAGCAGCCTTATTTCTTCCGCAGTGGTAGGACACTTTCCCAAGCCACTCAGCAATTAATTCAGCAGGGATCATTGCAGCACACAGACTAGCAGCATATGGACCTGGTCTGCAGCCACACGGTGCAGGAGCTGTTCCGTTTCAGCTTCCGTGCCCTTAAGAGTGAGATACCAGCTAAAGTCACCACTGCCTGTGGAAAACGGTGCCAGTATTCAATGCAATTGCCCTATCCACATATACTCATGCCTGTGATTTCCCCCCTTATTGTGCCATCTTGCCCCCTACCCTCTGGGCCGTACTCACCGGGGCTGGGACTGCCGCTGTGCTCTATGAATCCTAAGCGGAAGAGAATGTAGTGCTTGTAAATCTTGTGGCTCAAGGGGAGTGAATACACTCACAACAGTACTTCTGTGTATTGTAGCTAGGGCTGTCAATTAATCACAGTTAACTCACGCAATTAACTCAAAAAATTAATCGCAATTAACCGCACTTATAGCAACAGGATACCAATTGCAATTTATTATATATTTTTTGATACATTTTCAATACTGATTTCAATTACAACACAGAATACAAAGTGCAGAGTGCTCACTTTATACTATTATTTTTTATTACAAATATTTGCACTGTAAAAATGATAAAAGAATTGTATTTTTCAATTCACCGCAGACAAGTACTGAACTGCAATCTCTTAACCAACCATGGAAGACATTCTTCTAGTACACAAAGAGTTGTCATTGCTGTCTGAGTGTATGTCTATGTTGCAATTAAACACCCATAGCTGGCCCATGTCATCTGACTCACGCTCAGGCTGCAGGGCTTTTTAACTGCGGTGTAGATGTTCAATCTCAGTCTGGAGTCCGGGCTCTGAGACCCCGCAAGGTGCGGAGGCAAAAGCCATAGTCACAAACTCTTGCTGATCCTCCTGAGGCTTACATTTGCACTGGTTATTCCACTGGAGCAAACCAAGTCATCACAGGACTAACAGGATCCTCCAGCTTATTTTAGTAATACACAAAAGGCCAAGCATCTTATCCATTACCAGAATACAGGTGGCAATTGTCTCATTAGCAACTGACTGTACGTTAAACAGCTTGTGTCGAAGGTTAGGGTCTCTGCATGCCATTGCCCCCTCCCAAACAAGTGATTAGCAAGATCAGTGGGACATTCTAAGTAAGATTAGCAAGCGCCACACCTTGAAAATAGCCACAGTCCTGGCAGGAAGAGCGAACAACTACAGGCATCTTGCTGCACAGGAGAATCCTGTGCCATGGTCACTCCACCGCCACTCACTGCTGTCAGCACTGATCAGAAGTGGACAGCACAGCAAAAACTAAGTGCAGGAAATCTCATTCTCATAGTACCATGACAGAGGGGGGCAGTTTGGCATTTGTATAACAAAGTTTGGTTTACTGACACAGTTAAACTGAAGAGGGTACGATGGCAGAGTAGGCTCCTGATGTGTCTAACAAGGAGCTGGGATTAGAACTCTGCTCCTCAATGTCCTTGATTATCACAACCTCTATTGCTACTTTAAAGGGATATGAGGATAATTACACCACTGCTAGCTGTTGGAAAGGGTGCTCTCAGATCCACCGGCCAAAACCCGCATGTCCTATATCACGGACTAATGCGGTGCTGTGGGCACGGCCCAGACTTTGGCCTTTAAGTCTTAAATTTGCTGTTGACTTAGTCAAGAGCTTCTTTAGACTGTGCTCAATGTAATTTAATAGTTAGAGAATATGATGTCAAGCATTTTTCTAGTAGTGCAACTGAACACCAGCTCTGTGTCCCTTGTTCTTTTTCTCCTTCACTAATTGCTCACTTGCAGTCGGACCTATAACTGCTGCAGGTAAGTACAAATGCCCAAAGGGGACTTGTTTTTTTAGCAAGTGTGATCTAAATCAAACCACCTCTCTCATGTAGGATAGTGAAAGAGGAGGGAAGAGAGTCCAGCTTCAAAAGAGAGTTTTGTCAGATTGCTCATAAATGCTCCAGCTTAACCTTCTCTAAAAAGAGGCTACGGTTCCCCAGCAGCGCATGCATGCACAGGTGCTCTACCTGCAATTCTGAACTTTAAACTTAAGGAAAAAACAACCAAGTGCTCACACTCAATACAGCACTTTCAGAAGCTAAATACAGTAGTTGAAAACCATCACTTTTCTAACACAATGCATTGCGAATGCTCTGTTTGAAATTTAAAATTCCTGCTGTTATGAGTTATGAACCAATAAAACAGTAAGATATCAGGAAAAGATCTGTTTTCTCATTAACAACTTTCAAACACTTAAAGTAATTTACCTCACGTTTTATATGGTGATTGCTGCAATTCAAGAACTCTGCTCAAATTAACAACCATAAAACACATGACCCCTTGAAAAATGTTGACAGCATAGGACATCTTTACCTTCATTCGATTGGGAAAATGCACAGCAAAATAAGAGTAGTGTTTTCCCCGGCATCCAGCTCCAATGATCAGAACAGTTACACAAGGAGCCATCTCTGCTCAGTCATCTACCTGGAACTAGAAATAAGACAATGTTTTAGAATCATCTAGGTTAAAAATCCCACCAATATTAGGTGTACTTATTTTTATTATGATTAAGTAAGGCTGATGTCAGTACTATCAGATATAAACCTATAGAGCATGAATTCTCAGAAACGCCCTCCCCACTGCCCCACAGATGCTTCCTTTTCCCTCCCTCTTTCACCACACATTTTGTTTCCTTCTTCCTCAGGCAAGCTGAAGTTTAAGGTCACAAAGTTATACACTAAAAAGTTAGGAAGTACAAGAATTGAAGTTACGCATGGAACCTACATTCCATTGCTTCGTATGCATGCATTAGGATATCTCTAATGTTATCATCAATGCCTAGCTGATTTAGAAACTTACGTCTCTCATTTTGACAGTCAATAGGATTTGACAGGTTTCAGAGTAGCAGCCGTGTTAGTCTGTATTCGCAAAAAGAAAAGGAGGACTTGTGGCACCTTAGAGACTAACCAATTTATCTGAGCATGAGCTTTCGTGAGCTACAGCTCACTTCATCGGATGCATACTATGGAAAGCGTAGAAGATCTTTTTATACACACAAAGCATGAAAAAATACCTCCCGCGACCCCACTTTCCTGCTGAGATTTGACAATGAGACTTAAGTACCTAAATTAGCTAGGAATTGCAATGCTGAGCACACCCACTCCGAAATACCACGACATTTCTGAGCCTAAATGCCTCAACCAAGTCACATTGGAAGTCTGTGTGAGAGCAGAGAACAGAACCCGGATCTCCTAAGCCCCAGGCCAACACTACCCGGGAAGGGGCGGGGGAAACGGGGGGCGTCAGAGACCCGCCCGCCGGGCCGGCAGCCCCGTGAGGGGGGCGGGCGGGGTCGGAGACCCGCCCCCCGGGCCGGCAGCCCCGTGAGGGCGGGGGGGGGAACGGGGGGGTCAGAGACCCGCCCCCCGGGCCGGCAGCCCCGTGAGGGGGGCGGGGGGGGGGGGGTCAGAGACCCGCCCCCCGGGCCGGCAGCCCCGTGAGGGGGGCGGGGGGGGGGGTCAGAGACCCGCCCCCCGGGCCGGCAGCCCCGTGAGGGGGGCGGGGGGGGGGGGTCAGAGACCCGCCCCCCGGGCCGGCAGCCCCGTGAGGGGGGCGGGGGGGGGGGGTCACAGACCCGCCCCCCGGGCCGGCAGCCCCGTGAGGGGGGCGGGGGGGGGGGGTCAGAGACCCGCCCCCCGGGCCGGCAGCCCCGTGAGGGGGGCGGGGGGGGGGGGTCAGAGACCCGCCCCCCGGGCCGGCAGCCCCGTGAGGGGGGCGGGGGGGGGGGGGTCAGAGACCCGCCCCCCGGGCCGGCAGCCCCGTGAGGGGGGCGGGGGGGGGGGGGTCAGAGACCCGCCCCCCGGGCCGGCAGCCCCGTGAGGGGGGCGGGGGGGGGGGGTCAGAGACCCGCCCCCCGGGCCGGCAGCCCCGTGAGGGGGGCGGGGGGGGGGGGGTCAGAGACCCGCCCCCCGGGCCGGCAGCCCCGTGAGGGGGGCGGGGGGGGGGGGTCAGAGACCCGCCCCCCGGGCCGGCAGCCCCGTGAGGGGGGCGGGGGGGGGGGGGTCAGAGACCCGCCCCCCGGGCCGGCAGCCCCGTGAGGGGGGCGGGGGGGGGGGGGGTCAGAGACCCGCCCCCCGGGCCGGCAGCCCCGTGAGGGGGGCGGGGGGGGGGGGTCAGAGACCCGCCCCCCGGGCCGGCAGCCCCGTGAGGGGGGCGGGGGGGGGGGGGGTCAGAGACCCGCCCCCCGGGCCGGCAGCCCCGTGAGGGGGGCGGGGGGGGGGGGGGTCAGAGACCCGCCCCCCGGGCCGGCAGCCCCGTGAGGGGGGCGGGGGGGGGGGGGGTCAGAGACCCGCCCCCCGGGCCGGCAGCCCCGTGAGGGGGGCGGGGGGGGGGGGGGTCAGAGACCCGCCCCCCGGGCCGGCAGCCCCGTGAGGGGGGCGGGGGGGGGGGGGTCAGAGACCCGCCCCCCGGGCCGGCAGCCCCGTGAGGGGGGCGGGGGGGGGGGGTCAGAGACCCGCCCCCCGGGCCGGCAGCCCCGTGAGGGGGGCGGGGGGGGGGGGGGTCAGAGACCCGCCCCCCGGGCCGGCAGCCCCGTGAGGGGGGCGGGGGGGGGGGGGGGTCAGAGACCCGCCCCCCGGGCCGGCAGCCCCGTGAGGGGGGCGGGGGGGGGGGGGGTCAGAGACCCGCCCCCCGGGCCGGCAGCCCCGTGAGGGGGGCGGGGGGGGGGGGGTCAGAGACCCGCCCCCCGGGCCGGCAGCCCCGTGAGGGGGGCGGGGGGGGGGGGGGTCAGAGACCCGCCCCCCGGGCCGGCAGCCCCGTGAGGGGGGCGGGGGGGGGGGGGGTCAGAGACCCGCCCCCCGGGCCGGCAGCCCCGTGAGGGGGGCGGGGGGGGGGGGGGTCAGAGACCCGCCCCCCGGGCCGGCAGCCCCGTGAGGGGGGCGGGGGGGGGGGGGGTCAGAGACCCGCCCCCCGGGCCGGCAGCCCCGTGAGGGGGGCGGGGGGGGGGGGGTCAGAGACCCGCCCCCCGGGCCGGCAGCCCCGTGAGGGGGGCGGGGGGGGGGGGGTCAGAGACCCGCCCCCCGGGCCGGCAGCCCCGTGAGGGGGGCGGGGGGGGGGGGGTCAGAGACCCGCCCCCCGGGCCGGCAGCCCCGTGAGGGGGGCGGGGGGGGGGGGGTCAGAGACCCGCCCCCCGGGCCGGCAGCCCCGTGAGGGGGGCGGGGGGGGGGGGGTCAGAGACCCGCCCCCCGGGCCGGCAGCCCCGTGAGGGGGGCGGGGGGGGGGGGTCAGAGACCCGCCCCCCGGGCCGGCAGCCCCGTGAGGGGGGCGGGGGGGGGGGGGTCAGAGACCCGCCCCCCGGGCCGGCAGCCCCGTGAGGGGGGCGGGGGGGGGGGGGTCAGAGACCCGCCCCCCGGGCCGGCAGCCCCGTGAGGGGGGCGGGGGGGGGGGGTCAGAGACCCGCCCCCCGGGCCGGCAGCCCCGTGAGGGGGGCGGGGGGGGGGGGTCAGAGACCCGCCCCCCGGGCCGGCAGCCCCGTGAGGGCGGGGGGGGAACGGGGGGGGGGGTCAGAGACCCGCCCCCCGGGCCGGCAGCCCCGTGAGGGCGGGGGGGGAACGGGGGGGGGTCAGAGACCCGCCCCCCGGGCCGGCAGCCCCGTGAGGGCGGGGGGGGGAACGGGGGGGGGGTCAGAGACCCGCCCCCCGGGCCGGCAGCCCCGTGAGGGCGGGGGGGGGAACGGGGGGGGGGTCAGAGACCCGCCCCCCGGGCCGGCAGCCCCGTGAGGGCGGGGGGGGGAACGGGGGGGGGGGTCAGAGACCCGCCCCCCGGGCCGGCAGCCCCGTGAGGGCGGGGGGGGAACGGGGGGGGGGTCAGAGACCCGCCCCCCGGGCCGGCAGCCCCGTGAGGGGGGCGGGGGGGGGTTAGAGACCCGCCCCCCGGGCCGGCAGCCCCGTGAGGGCGGGGGGGGAACGGGGGGGGGGTCAGAGACCCGCCCCCCGGGCCGGCAGCCCCGTGAGGGGGGCGGGGGGGGTTAGAGACCCGCCCCCCGGGCCGGCAGCCCCGTGAGGGGGGCGGGGGGGGGTTAGAGACCCGCCCCCCGGGCCGGCAGCCCCGTGAGGGGGGCGGGGGGGGGGTTAGAGACCCGCCCCCCGGGCCGGCAGCCCCGTGAGGGCGGGTGGGGAACGGGGGGGGTGTCAGAGACCCGCCCCCCGGGCCGGCAGCCCCGTGAGGGCGGGTGGGGAACGGGGGGGGTGTCAGAGACCCGCCCCCCGGGCCGGCAGCCCCGTGAGGGGGGCGGGGGGGGGGTCAGAGACCCGCCCCCCGGGCCGGCAGCCCCGTGAGGGCGGGGGGGGAACGGGGGGGGGGTCAGAGACCCGCCCCCCGGGCCGGCAGCCCCGTGAGGGGGGCGGGGGGGGTCAGAGACCCGCCCCCCGGGCCGGCAGCCCCGTGAGGGGGGGGCGGAACGGGGGGTCGGAGACCCGCCTCCCGGGCCGCAGCGCAGCCGAGCCGGGCCGGGCCCCGCTCTCCGGGCGGGCTCACGGGACTCACCCACCGACGGCAGCGCGCGCAGCCGGAGGCACCGGCCGAGAGGAAGCCCCAGCGCCCGAGAGACCAGCCAGTCGGCAGCTCGCGCAGCGCCGGCAGCCAATCAGGGCGGCCGTCACAGCATGCACGGGAGCCCATTGGCTGCCGATGAGCCAACGTGGCGGGCGGCCCGCTGCAGGGGGCGTGGCCGCCGGCTGGGCGGGGCTGCGGCTGTCCAATGGCCGTCAGGAGCCGGAAGCCGTATTGACTGTTGTCGTGACCCGCCGCCCGCGGCCCTGTCGCCTCTCGGGGCCGCGCTGCGGTGGCCGGCTCGGGGCATTACGGGCGGCCACGGCCCGGCCGGTGCCTGCTGGGCCGAGGGGGGCGGGGCGGGGCGGGGGGAGGGGCGGAGCCGAGGGGGCGGGGCTGTGGCGGGGAGGGGCGGGGCTGCGGTGCGGGCGGGGCCGAGGGGGCGGGGCTGTGGCGGGGGCGGAGCCGAGGGGGCCGGGCTGTGACGGGGGAGGGGAGGGGGCGGGGCTGCGGTGCGGGCGGGGCCGAGGGGGCGGGGCTGTGGCGGGGGGAGGGGCGGAGCCGAGGGGGCCGGGCTGTGAGGGGGAGGGGCGGGGCTGTAGTAGGGGGCGGGGCTGTGGCGGGGGGAGGGGCGAGGGGCGGGGCTGTGGCGGGGGGAGGGGCGAGGGCATTATCCTGCAGGCGCTCAGTGCCCCGTCGAGGGGACCCTGAACTGCCGAGTTGTGCAGGAGGCAGGGATGGGTCCTGCTCTGGGCGACTCGTACCCGGGCCTTTGGCCAGACTTTGTTTCTGGGCCTGCTGGGAGAGAGAAGGGGCGTGTCTCCCTCAGAGCCGTGCTCCTCGCCCTCGGACCCTGAGAAGACGCGGCCCGCCACGGTTTCACACGCTGTCAGGATGGGACACGGCCGGAAGGCTGGCTGGGGACGACCCAGCGATCTCACGGGCAGGCTCTTGCTTCAGCTGCAGGAGACTCTCCTCCGCCGGCGGCGGAACAGCTGAGACCCTCGCTGCTGAGGTCATGAACACACCGGAGACAGGCCTAGGCCGGGTTTGCCCCTGGAAGGCCAAGACTACAGCGCGTTCAGAATTCCTTTGGGGGGCGTTTCCCAGCAGGCAGAGAACGACTGCCACCAGCAAGGGGTGCATTCATACCAGCTAGCAAGAGGGCAAATGAAGACCCCATCATTTTGTGGGGATTCTGCTTTCCAATGTGCAGTGCTTTGCATTTATTAACACGGAATGTCCTCTGCCATTTTGTTGCCCAGGCACCCAGTTTTGTGAGATCCCTTTGTAGCTCTTTGCAAACTGCTTTGGACTTAACTACCTTGAGCAATTTTGTATAGTCTGTACATTTTGCCACCTCACTGTTTACCCCCTTTTCCAGATCATTTATGAATATATTGAACAGGACTGGTCCAAGTACAGACTCCTGGTTATCCTGCTCTCTGACGTGATCCGATGGTCTGTAGTAGACGCCAACTGGTACCCCATCTTGTGCTTTATCGGTTAGGACATTGATGCATCAGCATTCTAGATCATTTTCTTCTGAGTTATCAGTGACATGGGAAAAGGTTAAGTCATTTTTGACAGTGTGCCACTCACCCTCCCCTTCTGCCCCCTCAATCCTTCCTAAATAGGTTATACTCATTGATTTTAACATTCCAGTCATGGGAATCATCCCACCGAGTCTCAGTAATACCAAGTAGATCAAATTTATGCTCATAAATGGGCAATTCTAATTCAAATTCCTCTTGTTTGTTACCCAGGCTCCTAGCATTGGTGTATAAGCAAATAAGTAATTTTTTCTCTTCATGTCCTTCAGTTTCTTGATTTTGGGTTGAGTGCTCAAACCTTCCCCCTCTTTACTCTGCACTCATTACTCATGTCCCTTCAGTTTATCCTCTCCAGCTGAGTACGGTGCTTCTCAGGGCTGAGGGGCTCAGTGTGCTCCAACCAGAGCTGGAGAGAATGGGGGATAGTTTCTAGGCTGGGTGTTCTTGCACCTGTCCTCCTTGCACACAGCCCCTCCTTCCAGAGCCGCATCAGCTTCCTTTAATGACTGTGCACCCAGACTGCACGTGCCATTGGGAAACATTCACTGCAGTGATTTCCAACTATCAGCAGCATCTAAGAGGTCTGTCACGCTGGCAAATAAGCATTGCTTGGCCAGTTCCTATAGCCAGAGGTGCTGGCATTGTACCAGTATATGATGAACAAGTACAACTAGTGCATATGCAAACTTGTTCCAAGTAGATACATTCACAGTGATGGTGGCAACACCGAGGAAGGCTTTATACATGGACTCAGTCTCACAAGAGCGGCAGAGTGCGTGGGGAGCCATGTTTGTCTCCCAGAGCATTCCATACAAAGTGACACGGTTCCAGAACTAAGGTTTTCATAACTGCCAGCTAGCCATGACTTGGGTTCTGGGAGTCAAAGTTGGGCTCGCTTCTTCCCCTTTGTTGTCATCAGTAAGCAAGGTAATGGAGGACAAATCAGGCGCTGAGATGAAACCCCACTGACTCCAAATTACCAGTGATATCATGGTTTACACAGACACAACTGATTTGAGCTTAGTAAGCAACTGTGCATCAGCAGCACGCAGCAGAAGAGAATCCAGCTCACTCTTTCTGAACTGCGTTGACTCCGCGGCACTAACAAAAGCTAATAGATGTGATCATGGCTAGTCACTATATTAGAAGAGACATGACTGCCTACGGAGGGACAGAACTGAGAGTATGAAAGTAGCAGTTACAGAGATGCTTTTCACATCAGGAGTCACACTGGAAGAGTGAGCTGACCATTCACACTCCCCTGAACTCCAGGTGAGGATTAGGAATCCTGAAAACATCACCAGTTGAGACAAACTTAACTGACAGTATTTGGGAAACAATTCAGGCTAAGCCAGGAGCTCTGTCGTGCCAGAGGAATTCAGCTGACATAGGACCGGGGTGGAAGGGAAGGCTTTCTGACAAGTCCTAGGATATTTTTTATTTAAATATCAATTATCAAAATTGATAGAGCTGGTCCAGCTTTCCCTTTTACTTCCCAACACAGCAACACAAACATTTGCAGCATATATTTTAAGATACTTATTTGCTTTATCATCTCTCAGCAATTAGGCATAGTCAACGCACGTAAAACTCTGGGGTATCTTTTTCAAAGGTCTAGTCTATACTG
Source organism: Eretmochelys imbricata (assembly GCF_965152235.1). NCBI lineage: Eukaryota > Metazoa > Chordata > Testudines > Cheloniidae > Eretmochelys > Eretmochelys imbricata. The sequence goes on along the minus strand of NC_135582.1, from coordinate 82,731,333 downwards.
CAAAGTTAGGTCGGCTTTGCAACGTTACTCAGGACTGTGAAAAATTCCACACCCAGTGAAACATAGTAAAGCCAACCTAAGCCTTGGTGTACACACTGCTAGGTCGTTTTCCGTCGATCTAGCTACTGCCTCTCAGAGAGATGGATTCATAACAGTGAAGGAAGAACCCTTTCTGTTGTGTTTACACGACAATGGCACAGCTGCAGCACTGCAATTGTGTCACTGTAGCATTTCTAGTGCAGACATGGCAAGTCTTCAATGCAAAGTAAATGCATTAGATGTAGAGTAAGAAGCATTTTTGTGTAGTGATAAATGTTGACAATACAATTTAAGCCACTCAAAATTTATTATATACATAGGAAGGTTACATTGGTACATAGTTGAAAGCATGATCTCAAAAACAGTGCCAAGGTTTCTTGATTCCATTTTACAGTCTTACAACACTAACTGCAAATGCAGAGCAGATCAACCACAGCATTACCAGCGAGCCATTGCTGAGAGCACAAGGCATGTGGACTGGTTAATTTCATTTTAGTCTGTTTCAAAAATAATCCCAAAGGAGCTCCATGGTCTGCAGGAAGAGTTTACCAGCAAGAACAGCCTTCGAGCACACCCTCCCTTTCCTTTTTTTAAAACCCTCATTTTCCAGTTTTTATCAGCAGATCTTTAACTTAAAAGATAAACCCAAATTTACTATTGGCATTTTAAGGAGAAATGAAAAGCTTTACTTTAAAAAGAGAGACTGGGAAATATGTGGGGACTTGGGAGCAGGGGGGTGAATGCTTGGGGAGCAGGGAGAATTTTAAATACAAACATTTAAATAGGCAACTCCTTTCCGATGGGTGGGCAAGAAGGAGAAGCTGCTCGTTGCTAAACCTGCCAGTAACCATGTTTCAGAATATCTGATCAATCTAAGACTGAAACAATCTGGCTTTCTTACATGAACAAACCCTTCCATTAGAATACTCTCATAAAACACACTCTCCCATGAGTTCACTGCAGATAATACTTTTATGTTAAAATAAAAACGATGCAACTTTCCAAACAAGAACCTCATGAGAAGCTGAGAAACAGCAGCTGCTAAAGAATTCCTCAATGCCCCTGTGCTACTGAAAAACAAAGTCGCATGTGCTCGGTTCTCAGCAGTACACTATTCCACACAAGAGGGAAACCGCTCTTTCAGGACATAGCTGCCATAAACAGTCAACATAACGAAACTTAAGTCACAAAGTACAGAATCCCCTTGCATGGAGCATTATTCAGAGACAACAGTCCAGGAATCTTATGGATTCTTGAGAACAAGAACAATGCTCCAAATGTTTCTTAAACAGGGAGGAGATATTCGTGGGCAGCTAGGAGGCTCAAAAGGCAACTGAACAGTGAATAAAAAACAAGCACACTAGAACAGAACAATTTCCATAAACTACAAACTGCTCAGCCTGTGACTTCTAGCTATATTCTGTGTTTAGATTAGAGTCGCATTGTTCCCTTCTACCTCAGGATCCTCACTGACTTAGGACTAACCAACCTTACGACATTCTTTTAGTGAAACCAAATTGAGCTGCATGATTCCAGCAGAATGGCTCTTCTTCCTGTACACCCACTGGCAGGATTTTATTGTTCTCGTTTCAGCAAAGACCAAAATCCAATCCCAGGCTAAAGTGTTAACTCTGCCAGCCTGGTGGCCTACAGTTTACTCAGCAGCCTTACTCTATTACCAAGAGGGAGCCCACCCAAGAGGCTGGCCGGGCAGGGAGGCTGGCAGTCAAAGAAGGGGGCGGGCTGCTTGGTTTCCCTCACTGTGAAGATGAGCAGATACTGAGCGTCTGGATGGCGGTCAGTCTACCCCTCTCTGCTGGGGCAGTCATGGGACACAAGTGAGGGGAGTTCATAGAAAGGGAACATTAATGTACAGATTGAGCCTGAAGCACTGCTTGTCATGAGGCAACCAGTTCCCCACCTCTGGCACAGAGCAGCTGGTGTGAAGGAATCATGGCGCTGGAGGACCCCAGACAAAACCCAGACGTGGGCTCACAAGAAATGCAGAGCTGGGCAGACGAGGGGCTGTGAGCAGACACCCCCTCTGCTGGGCGAGGGATTGGTGCACAAGATCCATCCCTGTCCAGTGATATGTTGCCACGATTTCTCCCCGGAGGAGAGGCATAGTTTCTAGCATAGGCCCCTGCTGTGGGAACATTTATTGTCTGACCCCACATCCTGGACAACATTCATCGTGAGATCTCTTGCTCCACATGCTGGCTTAGTTAAACATGGTTAAACATCCACCATGTCCCTCAGGGCAGAGAGATGAAGCTCACAGGCGATCTCCTCTTCCTTGTTAGCTCTAATCAGCCGTTTTAAGCGTTTCAGTCTGTCTGACAGAGAGGTTCCTGTCTCCTTCACCAGATGCCCATCTTCCACACGACTTCCAGCCTGTCCAGAAGGAAAGATGTATGACTGTCAAAGAATCACTTGTCCGACAGGAACAAGGGAAAGTTAGCCCTGGAGGGATGTGCCTGTTAAATCCCTCTGCTACCTCTGGAGACAGCCTGGCCTCTGAACCAGCAATCTCCTAGTGGTGCAGGCCAAGCACTTCCCTTCCCAGGAGGATGGGGCATAGCCAGCACTTTCACAACCCATCTCCCACCTTTAACTCGGTGGAGCGGAGTGTTGGCTGGCTGATTCTCTTGCGCCACATCTCAGCTCACAGTTACTATGCACAATAGTAAAGGGGACAGCGACAATGCGATAGGCTGATCAGAAGGACTCATGTTTAAAATCACATATAAACACAAGGCTAACCCTGTGTTTCTGGGAAATATGCTCACAGCAGCCCACTTATCCAGGACAGCTGGAGCCCATCTCCCAGGCAGGCAGAAATTCTCTCTCTCGAGAAATTCACAGACTTGGAATTCTACCATGAAAACCATCTGTTATTCCCATGGCAAGTTCAGGACATCAATCTGTTCAGCGTTTGCTCAGTGCTCTGCAGAGGTAAAGCTCTAATTTCTTGCCAATACATCCATCTCTTTTTACCTGTGCCTGTGGGGACATGGGCGTTCCACTCAGTGGATGGATAACCTGAGGTGTACAGACCAGGCTCTGAGGGAGGTAGAGGGGAAGAGACACAGAGCATGGGAGCTGCTCAGAGTCTTCCGCTAACCACTGGTGTAGCTGCTCCTCAAACCTAGAAAGAAACAAGGTCATAGGCACAAGTCAAACGGCAGCTCGGCTTTATACACCTTGTGCTTTTCTGCCGAAGCATGCACATTCTCTGGGCTGATGTAACCACAGAGGGAAATCAGGTCTGACCGGCAGCCCGAGCACCCCAGGGACAGTGCACAAGTCAGAAGTCCTGGGAGAACAGCATGGCTCAGGAAAGGGGTAACCGCACCACTTCTCTCTCTACATTGCCAGGGCAGGGATGAGCCCCTCAGTTGCCATGAGCCGAGGCAGTTTCTTCAAGGGAGGTTTAAATCGAACAGATCGCTCCTGAAAATGGCACTATGCAGAAGGAAAATCAATAGCTTGTTGGATTCCAAACGAAATGACCATTTCCCCGAATTAACCAGTGAGACTCGTCCAGGCCTGAGTGCAGTGAGCGAGTTCATTCTTAGCAATCCATACAGTGTTTGATTTGGGATTCTCCGCACGTCTCCATTCGAAAGTTTGCAGTCTAAGTTACAGAGACCCATTCAATGCAGTCCTGTTGATGAAGTTCAGAGAGAAGTCGCTGACCCCTTAGTTTACAGACAGTGATGGAAATACAGATGGAGAAAAATGAGAGAACTTCCCCTTAAAATGATCCAGGAGGCAGAGATGAAAGCAGAGCTAACAGCACAAGGAGGGTGGTGTAGAAGGGCAGTTGCCCCACTCCTGTCAAAGGCTAGGCTGACTGGGGAAGCAGCCACAGCTGGGGCCACGCCCCAATCAGGCCACAGCTGGCCCTATAAAAGGGCTGTGAATAGGGTGACCAGATGTCTCGATTTTATAGGGACAGTCCCGTTTTTTGGGTCTTTTTCTTAAATAGGCTCCTATTACCCCCTACCCCCATCCCGATTTTTCACATTTGCTGTCTGGTCAACCTAGCTGTGAGCCAGGAGTTGAGTCAGTCTCTCTCTAGCTCTGGAGAGAGAAGGACCTAGCTGCCTGCGAGAGAAGGGTATCTGAGGCAGAGCAGTGCTGGGGAAAGGCAAGGGGAGCTGGGGAGCTCCAGCCTGGTAACTCCCAGGCTGCAGGCCTTGTGCAAGGCCTAAGGAAGGTACTGGGCCTGCCGAGGTACAGTCCGGGGTTAGGAAGAGGCAGCTGGTCCAAACCCCCCTTGCCAGTGATGAGAGGCCATTACAGACTGCAGTCTGCCCCAGTGAGCAGGGGCTAGATGACGACCGGCAGTAGCCACTGAGGCAAGATGGAGTTTAGAGAGTTGGGGATTCCCCTGGGAGGGGAGACCCAGGCTGTGGGTTACTGCTGGGGCAGAACCCCGAAGTAAGAGGCACCGGGGTCCGGGAGGGACTCGGGGGCCAGCGGCAGGTGAGCCACCGGCAGGCAGAGGGCGCTCCGGGCTGGAATCGAGCTAATTCCCAGGATCACCAGCAGGAGGCGCCACGCCGGTGAGTCATCTCATCGCTACAGGTGGGTTCTGCTTGTAATCAATCATTCCATCCATCATGTTCTGAACTCACACAGTGTGGCTCAATTCAAGCAAAGCGCACTGCAGAAAAAGCTGCAAGGAAAAAATCCCCTGTAAAACGGCTAATCTGAAAATCAGCCCCCTTCTTCCCACTCACCCTGAGAAAAGGCATCAATCCAATCAGGACTCCAACAGCCGAGCAGGGGTAGGCAGCACACCCCAGAGACACTGACTGTCCACGCCAGCATAGGTAGATAAGAGGGGAAGGGAGAACACCTGATGCTAGAACAGATGCTCATACACCAGCTTTGATACCAATAGATCCTAAACTGCATACAGTAACACCTCACTTGGCAAACCTTAGCAAATGACACATGACAACCATCAGTTTAGCTGGGTAGAGTCACTCCGGAAGAACAAAAAAGCAGTGCTCAGAATCAGGATTAGCAATGCCCCTGGAGGAATCCACATTCTTGGGGTATTACTTAGCTATCAGATCAGAGTTCAAGTTATTGGCTTCCTCAAAGCAATGAAAGATGCCAAACCCTGGGAACTTTTAGAGAAATGGATCCCTTCAGTTAAGCAAGGGAAACAGCCCAATGTACTATCTAACCTGTTCCAGGATCCCGGACAGAAAAGGTCAGTGAGAGAGAACAGGGACATACATTCACCTTCTCCTGATCTCCCAGACAAGGAACTGCACATGGCAAGGTGAAGTGACAGGGGCAATGTACAGAGCACTCTGCCCTTACCCTAGAAATCCCTTCCAACTGACTGACGTGCAGCATGGAGCGCTCCCACCGGTCAAACAACCCTTCCCTGTGTCTGGCACAGTGGCGCTAGTGCTTCACCCACTAAGACAAGACACGTCATTGTGGAGGGCCTTGCTTTGGGATCCAGCCTCAGGTGTCAAACTGTCCCCATAGCTACAGAGGAGGGCTGGAAGAACAGCTGAAGGCCTGGCCTGATGACTGGCACAACGGCATGCAATAGCATGAGGGCTTGTGCTGAGATTTGGTTGGTAGGATCACACCTTTCAAAGAATCCTGGGTTAAGCTTTGTGATTTCACTCCTGGTACCCTCCGGGCTCATGGAAATTCCGGCTCCTCTGTTGCCCTCAGCCTCGCTATAGTACTGATGGTCTGACTGTTGGTGGCAGCCATTGGCTGGATCTCAAACCCCACAGTGCCCACGTTATGATGTTTCTGAACCCCAGGAACGGCCCTAGCTGTTTTGCTGGCCAGGGCAGAAAACATTTTTGGCACCCACCTCCCAAGCAGCTGAAGGGAGAAAACAGTTGAGCACCCGCAAGGAATGGGTGCCCATGGTCTGCTTGCCTGCCCTCTAGAACCAGCCCTGTTTCTGACAGCCGAGGAGAGGAGTGGGAGAGGGAAGGAGGACACAGCAGCTTTATGCAAAGGAGAGATTGTCAGCAATAATCTGGGTTCCTCCATGAAACCACTAAACCTCAGCTCCATACAACAGAGAAGCCAAAACTCTGTTCATGAACCCCAGCACCCTGCAAAGCCATCAATGAGTCTGCTAGGAAAAGGGTCTGTGCAGCTGTTCCTGTCACTTACCTCCTGTGCTCTCTCTTCTCCAGCTCCAGATTAGCAGCCAGGCGCTCTGGGAGGCGCTCCTGGGCCGAGGCCACGTGTGTTAGATCTGCTGCACTAGGAATCCTCGTTTCTTGATCCCCCAGCCCGACGACATGCTCAGTTTGAGGCGGCAAAATGGGATAATGTTTTGCAAATGACTGAGGAGAGCATATCCTTGACCTGGAAAAGGAAAGTATTTTAGAGGGAGGGAGGAAAGCCAAAGCCAGTATGCTCCTGGCTGCCTGGAATTCAGAAATAGCAGAACTAAGGAAATAATCACATTTGCTGGGGATGAAATCCCCCTGTATGGAGGGTTCATCACGAGGCCTCTGCATCACCTACATGCCACTTAGGCCCTGAAAATAAAGCGTACATGGGAATTGAGTGGGGCAAGGAGTTTCTGGGCCCCAACACAGGAGTGGGTTTCACTGAAGGAAAGATACCCCTGAGGCAGCACACGCTACTTGGACTCTAAGGCCATGTCTATGCTACAAACGTATGTTAGAATCATAGAATCATAGACTATCAGGGCTGGAAGGGACCTCAGGAGGTCATCTAGTCCCACCCCCTGCTCAAAGCAGGACCAATCCCCAACTAAATCATCCCAGCCAGGGCTTTGTCAAGCCTGACCTTAAAAATACCTAAGGAAGGAGATTGTTGACTCAAGCTACGAGGGCATACAGCCTCCACGGTTAGTACAGCGCTAGTGTGGGTGCGAACTTGGTGCCATCTGTCAACGGCGCACGTACTTGTCAGGAGTGCTTGTGTCGATGCAGACTGCAGGGCACCATGGGTAGGTACCTCAGTGTGCAACTCACCACCGTTCAGTGCCCTGTCTTTGGGGAAGTTTTGGCAATGCATGGTGGGGCTAAACGAGTCACGCAGGGGTCTGCTTCCCAGTTTGCAACAGTCTCTGTTCCATAATATTGTCCATTTCCCATAATTTTTGCACCTTTTTAAAAAATGCCACAAACCCGTGTGGCCTCTCTCACTGTCTGTCATCTCTGACAGACGCATGGAGCCCGCACAGCTCTGCACTACTGTCATGAGCATCGCGAGCACAGGACGCACGATCCCGGAGTATTTGCAGAGCTGCAAGAACCATCGAACCAGTGGAGAACATGACAGTTCCTTGGAGGACAGATGGCTGTGGGACATAGCGCAAACTAATTCAAGGCTGTTGGTGGCATTCATGGAGCCACTTCACCTGCATCAGGCTCACCCATGCTCGACTGGCTGGACTCAGTGGAGCCAAAAACAGGTCCTGGCTCACTCCACGGCTGGATCCTCTGGTCGCCTGTCCCGCACACTCCTCCTCTTCCTTACCAACCACCACTTCCTCCTCGCTGTTCACTGCAGGGGCCTATGACTTGGGCTCCTCGGAGGTATCCACGATGCTGTGAGGTGACGGTGGTTGGGTCTCTGCCAAGTATGACATGCAACTCTTTGTAAAAGTGGCAGGTCTGCAGCTCCACACCGGATCGACTGTTGACCTCCTTGGCCTTCAGGTAGGTCTGCTGCAGCTTCTTGGCTTTCTCACGGCACTCCTGCTGGTCCCTGTCATACCCCTTCTCCTGCATCCCCAAAGCAATCTGCTTGTAGATGTCTGAACGTTTCTTCACCCGGTTCAGAGCTGGGTCAGCACAGCCTCTTCTCCTGACAGGTGCAGGAGAGCCAATATCTCCTGACTACTCCAGGCAGGAGCGAGTCTGGAGCATGTAGCCAGCATGGTCAGCTGGTCAGTTGAACTCAACAATGGAGGGCTATTCAGTGTGCTCGCTAAGCCAGACAATCAGCAAAAGGAATTTCAAAAATCGGTGGGGCTTTAAATGGTGTCGGGGAAGGGGAGGTTCCAGTCTCCGTGACCCCTGGGCAGTGGAGTTCACAATGGTGACCAGAGAAGTCAGTGTGGCGCATTGTGGGATAGCTGCTGGAGGACAGTTAAGGTTGATGTAAGTATCAGTGTCTGCACTCACCCTGTGTTGACTAAAGTACATTGACCGTGCCTCTATGCCGCTCAGGGAGGTGGTGTTACTCTGTCAGCGTAAGGGGGTGCTTACATTGGTGGGAGACAAATTTAAGCACAGACACGCGCACAACTGCCATACATTGATCTCACTTTGTAGTGTAGAACACACCTGAGGGCAGCCAGCGCTCTGATGAGAAACACTAGCCACTGGCTTCATCCTATGCCTTCTGGAGACAGCAAGACAGTGGTGAGTAGGTTGCTAGAGGCTCGCTCCTCTAGAGGGATACTACCCGCCCCAGACACCAGCTCTGTGCCCCTGACACACTTGCTCCTACAGGCAGCTCCTCTGGCTCTTTGCTTACCAAAGGGCCCTTTCCCACTCCATCCTGCAAGCCAGGGACAGAGCCTCCTCTGGAGCGCAACTGCTGGGAAATACAGTTACAATAAGGGATGTGAATAAAAAGCAGCTTTTGATCCAGGCTGACAACAGCACAATGGGACCCTGCCTTCCAACATTTCATTAAAGGCATTCACTCTTCTGAATAGGCCAAAGAGCCCTGGTGCTGCAAGACACAACTTGTAATTAATTTTGATGGAGAAGAAAGCACAGACGGCTCCTTTACGCCCAGCACAGACTGTAACAGACATGTAACAGACACTGACACTGGACAGAATGGTGACATACCATTAGCATGCGATCAAGGCTTTTACCATCGTGATATAGAAGGTCACCAGACCCCCAGTTAACATTCTCTTCCTCCATATTTTGTGCAGCCAGAAGCAAATCATTTCATGTTTAGCAAGAGTTAAAATGCTTTCATATATTTCATCGTAAGACATGAGAGAAGCTTTGGAAAACCCTAACAAGTCTGCACTGTGATCTCTGGATAGGGCTGTAATATAGTGTGTCTCTCCAAAGAAAGTATCCCTTTTTCATTATAGAAATATGAAGAGCATTGGGAAAATAAAAAACCCACCCTATGCAATCATGAAGACACTGTGCAATTTCCCAGTGTGTACAGTGCCTACTCAACTAGTGATGTCAGTGCAATTTATGAAGATATAGTCATGCTATTTATCATGACAAATTTAAAAAATCATCTTGCCTTGTGTGTCCCTTCTGGATCTCCTTCTGCGTTTGCAGTCTGGCCTGCTCCCATGAAAAAGGAAGAGTGAAGGTTTTTAAATGTTCCTCAAAGAAATAGACATATATCTGGCCATCTTCACTCACTGCTTCTACACACCAACAAACATGAAAAATCTAGTCAGGATCAATACAGGCTTTCAGCTTCAAGAGAAATACAACATTAAAACATAGCTCATGGAAATTGTGCCTTACGTTTTGGAGATTTCAAGGAATTAGATCTGTTGAATAGACAGAACTTGCAGTAGTGTGCCTTTTGGGCCTGATTCAATATCCAGGAAATTCCAGATCGGATTGTTGGGGATTACTGTAAAATATTGCTTTATCTTCACTTTTAACACCCCAGTGCACCCAACCCCACAATGTGCAAGGCATGAACATTCAATTCAGCAACAGATATTTTTACACTGAAATGAAGACTGGTGTTTCTCATGCAGAAAACACCTTTTACATTGAATCCATCTGCAATTTCTCTGGAAGGAGTTTGGCCCAAGGAGATTTGTGCCTCAACTCCTCTCACCAGTAATGCTTATTCATAGCAACAGGTTTTACTGGTTTATGTAAAACTAACAAGTCGCCAGAGTTTACCCACCTGCTTTAAACCTTCAGCTGAGATGTGTCGGCCGAGTACTCTCAGACACCCTGAAAAGTAATCATCAGCCCTCTCAAGCCTGCTCTATTTGCAACAGTCTGCACATCTTTCAGGGAGGATATTTACATCTAGGCACCACAGTACACCCATGAGTTCAGTCTTTCTGCATTTAGCTTAACACATTGAACAACCATCCACATTTTGTCCTTATTTCTGTTTGCTGGAATATGGCAAAACAGTGATACTACTAATTCTAAGGGTGTGCTAATATTATTAGATATCCATCATCAATTCTCAGAGCACATCCTCAATGCCTGAACCCAGGAGTCAGATTTCAGGGATGCATGACAGATGAATGGTCACTGGCAACATGTCTGAGCGAGAGCTGAACAATGTCACTGGGCAAAACAATGCCTGGCAATTTCAATGTTGGGGCCAAATTCTGACCCCAGATAGGTGCATGAAGCCTCTAGTAATTTGAATGGATCTAAGTGTATGAGGCCAACACTGGCTTATACATTAATCGGATTTGCACTAGACTAGAGAGGTTCTGAACATATTCTTCCATGCAAGCATGAGGAGCAATGCTGGGCAGAGTTCTAGCTTGCCATGGGCTCAGGAAGAGAAAGTCCCATGGCTGGCCAACGGATGTGCAGCAAATGCAAATGCACCCACAATCATCCCACTGCTAAGAGCAGCGGGAATGATGGGGAGCCAGCCCTCCCAGAGAACATGCCATGCTAATGCTATACACTGCCTCTGGAGACCATGGGGATGGGCCCGCAAGCTATGCTGTGTTAAATGTAACAGAACAAGAGAGCAGTATGTAAAAAAGCACAGACCAACCCACCCCAGAACACTGAATACCTGGTATGACAGGCAGCCGGGGGGGTTTCCAGTCTCTCAGTTTATGATCAATGCACAGCACAAAGATCTCATCCCAGGGGATTTCGTCAACAGCAGGTCCATCATCTCCTGAGCTGGCAAACAGCCTGCCCCGCCATTTGCAATAGGTTCTGCTCAGCAGGTTCTCCACTTGAGACTGGAGTATCGGCTGGGTCTGGGGAGAGCTGGCGATCTGGGACACGTACTGGAAAATCATGGAGCAGACAGGACGCCAGGGAGCTGGACAAAAACAGCATACGCAACTGGTTAGCATAATCTCCACTGAGTAACTGTTTGCACTGGGAACTACAGTCAGGGAGGAGCAGCAATGGCCAGTCCACCGCACCGCGGGGAAGGCTTCCCCAAACTCAGCTCTGCTGATACACCTCAGTCTGAACCTGCTGCAATCTCCTCCCTCCAGGGCTGGGCCTACTCTGAGCAAAGATCAGGATCATGCTAATGTGCATAATGCACGAGACACATGCACTCAGGCTACAGAACAATCATGAGATTTATGGCTAGATTTTGATACAAAAAGACTGAAACACACTTTAAATGTAAGGGGAGAGACATTTGTTGGCAAAGGGACAGACTTTGTATCCTGACACTAAAACGTCTTGAGATGCAGCTTTCTGCCCAGTGCAAACTACATACCCCCTTGAGGAGGAAGGTCCATATGCGGGATCTGGAAGGACAGCACGGCCTTCCTCAGCCAGCCCAGGTGATCCAGTGTGTTCCACTGGAGATGAGGAAGCAGCCGATTGCCGCCAGGCTCCACGAACTCAGTGACAGGCCAGGACTGGTCACAGAGCTGTTCTGAGGAAACCACCCCAGACAGGAACTGCAGGACGCTGTTGTACAGCTCAATGATAGCGCTGGGCTCTTGGGAGGGCAGGCCAGCCAAACGCCTCTGCCTCTGGTCATGGTAGAAGCGCCCGCTGAACTCACGGCTAAGCCCATCCTCGATGAATTGCTGGAGGGTCTGGCAGCCGAGCTCTGGGGAGCTGGGGCACTGGGAAAGCAGCCATCGCACTGCCTCAGAGAGCTATGGCACAAACGTTGACAGAACAAACCAGTCAGCCAGGCCGCTTTAGAAGCTCTGCTCAATATTAACTAGTGACACTACGGACTCAATCCTGCAGCCCCATTGGCTTCGTAGTCCATGGTACAATGCGAACAAATCCCACAGCAACAACTGTGACATTCACAGCAGCAATTGCTAAATTTTGCGGCACCATTGATTTACTCTACCTCCATGAAACAACCTTAATTCCCACCCCACACAAGCACACCATGATCAGAGCTGAAAACAGATGTTGGCACAGAATCCATTGATAACTGTTCCCAACTGATGATTTCCAGATTGGGGTTTGGCATTCTGCTTTCCAGGCACCTTGGCTCCACTCCCTGAGCCTCGGCCCTGGTGACCGGATTAGTCTGCAGTTCCCCATACAGGAAGAAGTTCTCTGATAGCAAAGGGCTCTGGAAGTCAAAAGTATTATGAGACCCAGTGGCTGAAAGTTGAACTCAGCCAAGGTGACAATGGAAATAAAGGTGCAGATGTAAAGAAAAGATAATTTAGCCACTGGGACAGATCAGCACTTGGCAGCACGTCAGTCTCATAATCTGAAGTTCAAGCCTCAGAGAGGGCAATTGTTTTAGGGGGGAGAGATAACTCAGTGGTTTGAGCATTGGCCTGCTAAACCCAGGGTTCAATCCTTGAGGGGGCCATTTAGGGATCTGGGGCAAAAACTGGGGATTGAGCAGGGGCTTGGACTAGATGATCTCCTGAGGTCCCTTCCAACCCTGATTTTCTATGATTCTATGATCAAAGTTTGTGGCAGATTCTCTGTCACTTGGAGTCTGTAAATCCAGAAGGAGTGTCTTTCCTAAAGACAGACTCTATCTTAACCTAAGCTCCTGGGCTTCATATAGGAACCATTGGGTGGCTTCCTCTGGCTTGTGTTACAGAGAAGGATAGACTAGATGTCCTAACGGTCCTTCTAGACTCAGAGTGTATTATTCTGTGTAAAATGCAGACTGGAAGAACAGGAAATGTACTGGGTACATTCTGACCCCTTTAGGCTCTGTTATGGAAGTGGCCAGACAAAGACCTAACACCACACTAGTTCCCCTTCCTCTGTGTGGGGGGAAGGACCAAAGCACCCCTCCCATTTAATGTAGAGGGTACTGGAAGGTGAACAGAGTATGCAGAACAACCAGCTGAGTACAACCTGCACAGGGCCCTTTCCAGCTCAGGACCCAAGTCCTAAGGAACACTGACACTTTCCGAGTACACACAAGGTCGTTACAAGGAGGAGGGAGAAGAATTGTTCTCCTGAACCTCTGAGGACAGGACAAGAAGGAAGGGGCTTAAATTGCAGCAAGGGCGGTTTAGGTTGGACATTAGGAAAAACTTCCTAACTGTCAGTGTGGTTAAGCACTGGAATAAATTGCCCAGGGAGGTTGTGGAATCTCCATCATTGGAGGTTTTAAAGAGCACGTTAGATAAACACCAGTTAGGGATGGTCCAGATTATAGTTAGTCCTGCCATGAGGGCAGGGTCTAGACAGGATGACCTCTCAAAGTCCTTTCCACTCCTACAATTCTATGATACAAAGGTTTGCCCGTAATCCAACATAACATTGTTTGGTTAAACAGCAGACACACCCCCGTTAGCCAATATAAGGTGGAGACAGCTGTGGATTATATTATCCTACCACTGAAGACCATAGTGCTATAGCTCAAATACTAGACAGGGCAGACACCAGTTTTGTGCAATTAATTGTGTGAGTCTCCAGACCATACGTAGAGGAAAGGCAGGAATACTGGTGGATGGACAAAATGCAGGGGCAGAGTTAAGTTAGGGCTGGAACCTTAGTTGAAAATGTTTGTGTTATTTTACTAATATTTTAAAGAACAATATCTTCTGAAACATAACTCTAGCCAAGTCCTGTTCTGGCCAAAGGTTGGTTCAGTAGGACCTAAGTTTTCTGTGCACAGACTATGATAAAGCTCAGTTTTAACAATGGGAAAAACAACCCACAAAATAAAAGGTTTGTAGCTTAAAACGCAGAGTTATTTAGAATGTGGAGAACATTCCCCACCAGATGTGAACAATTAAGGTAGTAGAGACCTTAGTGATAAGCTTTTGAATATTTAATTTTGGAATTACTGTTCCTACCCTGTTGGTGCCTTGCAAGTCACTGACAGAATCCGGAATCTCAACAATAATGTAGTCTGAAATAAGCTGAGCTGAAATCAAATCCTGCAGCATCAAACCTTTAAAGGAAAAGCAATTGCTGAAATAGCAGGCATTTTTCATTATTCATACACAGACAACAGAAAAAAAATGAAATTCTCCTATTCAGCCTATTCCCATTGACAGCGGAGATTTACTACATCTCTGACTGCCCCATTCTTTTCCCACACTGTAGCAACAAATTACATGCAAAGTAAAACTGAAATCCTTGAAAAAAACCCCTAATATTTGGTTTTGCTTTTCAGTTTACAGTCTCTTTCCTAAGGCTCTCTGGATTCGTGTTAGAGATCAGAGGATTCTTTCATCTCACATCTATAGCTCTTAGCCAAATGATGCATTTGGAGGAACACATTTATTGCTCATTCTCTGCCTTGGGCATAATCCTAAATATTAATAGTTATTTCAAGGTACAGAAAATCACACACCCTCTTCTACTTCCTTCTCTGTGGCCTCTTCTCCCCGCGTAGGGACTAGAACCACCAGAGGTACTATTGGATGGAAAGGCTTCGCCTGAAGGAGCTGTTTCAACTGCAGCAAAGCTGCAAGCCAGTAGACATCCTCCTCAGCCACATCGTCACTCCTCGCTCTAGGGGGCAGCAGGAGAACAAGACCACTCGTTCCAAGCAGATCTTTTTCTGCCTCCGCCACGTCAAGCTGCGTGTCACTGAGGGTTCCATGGGCCACCTGTGCAAGCACAAAGACGACAATTCAGTTACAGCAAACAAGAGGGGCTCAAAACACACTGAATGCTGTAGATCAAGCTAGCAATAGCATTTCAGACAGGAGGCTCCTTCCTGGAACTTTATGGGAGGGGGGAAAAAAAAAAGCTCGTGGGGGAGGCGAGAGAAAAATGAGTGAGACATTGAATACGGGCGCATCATACACATGCACATAAAAACTTCATAACAGGAATTTTATTTAGATTGCCAAGTCAAGCACTCAAAAGCTAGGAAACACCAGGATTAAAGCTGCCCGTGAAACCTTAATTTGGCACCCTCATTATCCAATCACATAGTAGTTTTCAATTATTGAAAAGGACTGAAAAAAAAAAGAAAAGGAAAAAGAGGAAAAGGAAAGGAAAAAATAGGGAACTCAAAAATTAAAAAATTTCCATTTCAAACCATTTTTCACAAAAAATACAGATTTTTATCGGTAAATGTCTATAAAGATCGATTTTGCTGATAAGCACACAAACCAATGGGAAAATATTTCCAGTGATAATCAAAATTTACAGACAAGAAAGAAAAACGCTGCTTGAGAACCTACTAGAGTTTGATTTAAGGCGAACATTTTGAAATAGTATGCTGACAATTTGCACTTTAACGATTACAAAGTTTTAAGTCTCAATGTTTACAGTCATTAAATAATTATTGTTGTCCACCCCCACTGCTTGAACCCCCATATTTTGCCACAACTGTGAAGATTTAAATAGATGAAAAGTTTTTTAAAGCTTAAAATAAACATTGATATTACCCATCAAAATTACAAATTACAAAAAAATAAAAACTGAATTTTGCTAAACTGGACAATAAAGCTTTGAATAGGGTTAAAATAATGAAATATTGAGACTCCCTGACTGTTACGACTTCGTAAATGGTGATGAGCTTGCAGATGACACCACACACTGATAGCCTTGGCAAAGCATTTCTTAGCATCAGAGAGGTGATGGGCCCAGGGAGCAGCACACAGCTTACAGACTGCTCCAACGTACCTTTACACACAAGTTGACACAAACAGCCTGATCTCCTTGCATACCAAGAGAGTTAAACAACGCAAGTGTCTGGACTCTCTCCTCTGTGTTGCAGATCATATCCTTGGATTTTTTATCTCCCATAAATTTGGCTTTCAACCAATCCGCTAGTACCCTGTGAACAAAAACACAAACCATCTTTTTCATTTGACGTGATAGGTGGCGCTGGCAGCAAAGTCTATAGTTAAGCGACCACTCTCCATTATAAACCCCACTTTTAAGTTGCTTAGAACTTTGTCAAAGTTTAATTATTTGGGCTAAAACTTTCCATGCCAGGTGTCTGCCTCACGTTCGTTTGTTCAAGCAAAATGGCTCAACTGTTTCTCTGAATGAAGTTAGGGGAAAATAGGTAGCTTTGCCAACTTGAAATTTAGCAGGGAGATAGTCCTACAGGTCCCCAGGAAAATCCATCCAGATTTATCTCAGTTACAAGCCTCTGAAAACTGCCATTTGCAAACGATCAGTTGAACTTTTTGGAAGCTTGCTACTAAAACCTCCAAACATTCCTTTCATAACGAGCATGTTCCAACCCCGAGCTTCTACGCCCCAGATTCTCTGACAGCCCTCACAGGCCCCACTCATCCTCCCACATGGGAGGCGCAGAGCTAGTGCTCAAGCCGGGACACAAGCTCAGCAGCAGTGCTCCCCACCACCTTAGACCTAGAGAAAAGTGTGCTAGGCTGAGTGTCAGGAGCCTTCCCTGGCTGATGATAATTCTGTGTACTTTACTGCTCCGACTGAGGAAACCTCTCACCTGCACCTTACTAAGAGTTGGCAAGTATCATTCCTCCCATTTTACAGAGGATACCTGAGAGGTGGCACAAGGTCATCCCTGGCAGAGCCAGAACTAGAACTCTGTCTGGAATGCTAGACCCAAGCGTCATCCACTTGGCCATACTCTCTTTCAGAATGAAGATGCCAAAGCTGTTGTCTAACTATTAGACAACACTCCCTCATAGCTAGGAAATGAACATGGGAATCCTGATTCAAAACAGTGGTCTGCTGTGTAGCAAAAAGAGCCGTACAAGCCACTGACAAAGTATGTTTTGCATGCTGTGATGTTCTGGTGTTCACCCAGGCCCATAAGGGATTTGCTCACCATCTGCCTTGCAATCTTGGGTGTTTTCTGGTTGTGCAACTTTGGTCCAGAGCTCTGATCCCAACAGCCTGCCAGCACCCACAAGCCTCACCCTGAACATTGCCCAACTTGGTTACTCCTGGCAGGCTGATCTCAGTACCTTCTATCCCCGAATTCACCCTCAAATTGTCCTACCGCAGGGATCAGTCCCTCTCACCGAACAGTCCCAGAGAAAGTGTGAAATTTGCTGCCTCTTCAAAGACAGTGAAACACTCCGACCTGTCAGTTTTCCAAAGCACACACTTCACTGAACTTTCCCAACACTGATGGTTTGTAATGAAAGGAAAATATTTTAACAACCAACGAACATGGATTAAGTGATAAGTAAAAGGGCTAAAGGTAGAAATGGCTACAAGCAAACACGCATCTAAAAGACTAAAATTTAATCTGGAAAGATAGTCTTTGTTCAAGATGGTTTCTCTCACGCACAGTCCCCTTTCCAGCTTTTACTGGTCAACATCCCATAGGAAGATCAGAGAGATCAAATTGCTTGGTTTGTCGTCTCCTAAGGTGAAGGATGAAGACGGAGTGTCTCTCTGTTGCTTACATTCCCAAAGGGACTGGCTTTGTTTTACAAGTCAGGAAGGCCTCCTGCAGATTCTCTCTCTCTCTCTCAGATGCAGGAACTATGCTAACTCTCTAGTCTCTAAGGTGCCACAAGTACTCCTGATCTCTGTCTCCTGAGTTCAGGATCAGGATAACCCCCTGCTGGATTCATTTACTGATACTGTAATATGTAAACTGAGGTAAACCTACATTTCTCTGTCTAGGACAGATCTGTTAATCACCTTCACCTAGACTAGACAATCTGGTCTTGAACATGTTCTAGTATCATCATACAGAGGGAATTCATAACTTCACATATAGAACATTGACACATGCATTTTACAATTATACTGATCACCAGCCTTCAGACGATACCTTAACACAATCCCTTTTGGATAAGTATCATGGCAGCAGAGTGTTGGCTGCAGTGAGTTGGCTGGCCTGCTGAGAGTCAGCACACCGTATGCCTTGGTAGTAAGGGCTCTTAGAGTCATACATCTCCTGCTAGAGGTTGATTCATATAGGGGATAACAGACTATTACTGCTACCATTTATTAGTCCATGCTGTGAATCCAACCGTCCTGCTTACAACCTTGTTGATGACCATGGCAGGGGTCAATATAGGATTGCTTTGTCCCACATGATGGAATTTCTGTTTTTACAGTTAGCTTTTTTAAAAAGGTAGGAAATTACGTATGCATTTTAGAAAGGTGCAATTTTATTTTTTTAAAACAGGGACGGCAATCAACCAATAGAACAGCTTACCAAGGGGCCCAGTGGATTCTCCATCATTTTAAAGCTTTGAAATCAAGATTGGCAGTCTTTCTAAAAGATACGTTCCAGGTTCAACCACAAGTTACTGGGCATGATGCCGGAACAGTTGGGTGAAATTCTATGGCCTGTATTGCATAGGTGGTTAGATAAGATTATCATAACGGCTCCTTCTGGCCTTCGAATCAATGAATCAACAGAAAATATCACAGAAAACTACAATGAAAGAACATTAATGTTGTAAAGTTAAACACTCCAAGTTAGGAAATGTCAAAATGAAGTTTTCTCATACCACCTTAATTCATCCCCCTTGTGCATATGCATTATGATACAGTCTTAACAACAATCCCAGGTTTGTTCCATAGACCGCTGCCTCATTCTGTGCACAGGGTAGACCATGAATGAGGCAGAGAGTTGTGAGAAGAGAGAGAAGATTCTGTTGGGCTGAAGGGACTGGAGTGGACCCAAGAAAGTTGGGTTCTACTCTCTCTCTCTGCCACAGACTTTCTATGTGAAGCTGGTCAAGACTGCGTCAAAACCCATACACGCCTGGAGCAGGATTAAAGTTGCCCCGGCCACCTCAATTCTCACATTTCCTGGATTTCAAGTGCTTGACTTTGCATGTTAATGTTCTTTTACTGTATGGGGTATGTAACAACAGTCTTAGGGCATGGAGATATTTATTTATGACAGGATGTGAGGGGTGAGAAAGGGAATGTGGCTCCATCTCTAGCAAAGCGTAAGGAATTTCCCCTCTCTGCAGCAAAGCTATTAACTTTAGAAAGGCGCGAGAACACACTGAAGATTTAGCTAAATAAATAGGGAACATTCTACTGACCAATATTTCACCCCTTTGTCCTGTCATTCATTGCCTTTCTTTCTACTCAGGACATGGGGAGCTACATTTCAATGACAGTACAAACCCATCCCCTCCTCCATTCTGTCTCCATGACATGCAAGGGAATGCCGGTTGGCTCCTCTGCTTACTGGCTGGGATCCTCTGCTGGACATCCTTCGTAACTCGGCAACACCAAGAGCACCTTCCAAAAGATCTGTTCTCGCTGAACTGGAATATGTTCAAGGATCAGTGACGGCAGATCCAGGGGTGTCCATGCAGCATCACTTAAAGAGAGTGAAAAGTATATGAAAAATAACTAAATATCTTGAATTTTTTAATGACTCTTCCTTTTCGCCCTAAACTAGATTTAGAAAAAAAGGTGATTTTTGCCCTATTCTGTTCATTCCCTTGGAAGCACCTGGCATTGGCCACTGTTGGAAAACAGGGTATTGGGCTAGATGGACCATCAGCTGATCTCATGGTCTTGAAAGGTCAGTGTGGCTGTTTGGGCAGCTGCGTGCTAAGGTAACCAACATTTTGAAGCTGTGAACATTGAATCAATGAATGCAGTTATAGTCTGATAAAATTAAGAGCTAATGTAAATGCTTTCTTTAAACGTTTTGCTTTCCACAAAGGAGTTACAAAGAGTTAAATGGGCATTCAAAGCAAGGAAGTCAAAAATTAGACCTACGGGACTAGGTATTCAGCCAATGTGTATTGCCATAGCTCAGCTGACTTCAAGGGTTACACTGATTTACACTCGCTGAGAATCTGGCCCATAAAATTTGTCTTGGTTTGTTGGATCATATGCACATCCCCACTCTCCCCTCACTGTGCCTGACTACTTTGATGTTGTAAATAGGCCAGGGATTGAAGTTCATAAGAAGCCTACGCAGGCAAGTGCCTGTGGGTTTAGAGAATACAATGAATGAGTAGGTTCTTTTGGCATCCTGTCAAACAACACTGAGAAAACTAGCTATTAGTTTATGGCATTTTCCCAGGAACCAGTAAAGCAGCCTTTAAACTCATTGATCCAACTTTCCATCATCCTATCAAAGTTCTATATTTATCATTTTTCACCCCCGTAATCATTTCAGATTTCACCACATGTTAAATTGTCTGAAATTTTATGAGTGATCTGGTTGCAGAAGAGACATTTTTAGTAAGTTTTGGGGAGAACTGGACCAACATCTTGGGACTGTTCAAAACGTCATTTACTAATCTGGAAAAGTTTCCTAGCTTTTTTGCCATGTCTCAGGAAGCAGTCTGCTTCCAAACTCCAACTAGATTTATTCTGTTCTCCTCAACAAGGATGGACTTTGTTGAGTTAGTTTGGGAGTTACTGAATTCTCTTTTGTCCACCGGAGGGGAACATCACAGAGTTCACGAATTCCACCTTGTATGTGCTAAGTTACAGATGTCTGCAGCTGCATGTTAATGACTTCTTAAAATATCCACACGGACCGGCAGAGATCCTGGTTTTAGACTTGTAAGTGTTCTCTCTCCTTGGTTTATCTCTGCTCTGAGCAGTGCTGTCTCCAGCTACAGCAGGTTTCTAGACACCAAAGTCATAAAGAAGTGGCCTCCTAAAACTAAGGAAATTCTGCCCACCTCCTCCATAACCATCATTACCTGTCTGACCTTCAGCTATGGGCTTCAGATCACTATTCTCTCACCGAGAGGTCTATAGTACTTACCAACATTTAAACTACAATTCCAGCCCACTGAAGACAAAGATCTGATGGTCCTTATGTTACAGAGACCACATCTCACTTATTGCTCTCTGCATATGAGCCATACTAGACTCTGCCCCATCTGCCACTCCACACACTCTCCCAGTATCAGGCAGACACTGCACTCTACAGGTTTAGGCACAAGAAAAGGGTTCTGATATTTTGGAGGATCCACCCTTCACCCACCTTCAGTTACATATATCCATAGGGGCTAGTCTGAAAAGTCCGCTAGAGCCCGAGTCCGCTAGAGCCTGCACCAACGTTTTCAGGGCACACAGCAGCTTTGTGCTAATGTAGCTCCAATGAAGCTCCAACTTACCATAGCAACTGCTGGTAAAAGTACTGAACTTTCATTTGGTGCTTTGTCCTGTTTCTCAGCCATCTTAACCTGGAAACAAAGAGGAAGTCTGGTCAGGATGTATCAAAGGTGTTGAGTCCCCTGTACAACACGTATAGGTCTGCAAGAGCTAAGAGTGCTCATCTGTGCACCAAGCAAGCCGGAACACTTAGGAGACTTACTACCATGGAAGAAGATCAGAGAGAAATTCTCTCTGGGTTTTCAGTTTGTTTCTCGTATGTGTCTGACTGCAATGTGTACAGCCAGTGTCTTTTTCATGAGGGTCCTTCACAGGACAAGGGATATAAGAAGATGTGCTTGTAAAACAAAATTTATATTATCAGGAACCTGTGCTCATATGAAATTATTTTAACTTATCTTTTGAAACTGACTAGATTTCAGGTTAACTGTGCAAGTGCTCTTACCTGGTGCAGGAGATTCCCAGATTTCCTGCATGTCCCAGGTTTACAATTCTCTTAATTAGGTTCTCCTCAGCAATAGGACACTCTGCACTGGGGGATAATGCTTTCAGTTTGTTTTTTGGATCCACACAACAGGGAGCTGCTGGGAATGCCCTCATTTGATGCTTCAGCTTCTTCCGCGCTGCAACAACTTCCCTCCATCTTTAAAAGAGAAAATACATATATGCTGTACTAACGAATGATGCTTATAAATAAATAAATCTCAAATTGTTTTCACAGATTTTCTGTTCAGAGTTATTCTTCACTATTAACTTTCCGGAGCTACTTTGGCACCTTAGGTTTATTAGCAGTTCAAAGTAGAAAAGGAGAGATCACTTACCTCACAGTAATTTGAGTTCTTTAAGATGTTTTGTCCCTATGGGCACTCCACTGTAGCATGTGGATGTGCCTGTGCGCTCTTGGCTGTAGTCTGCAAAGTAACATTTGTGGGCCCACGCAGACCAGCGCCTTATGCTGAGAGCGAGGGCATTTAGAGAGGTGTGAGTTCACCACCACTCAGTTAGTTCCTTCTCCACTGTGCAAGACTCCCAAGCAGGAGTTCAGTGAGATGGGTGCTACGGAGGTAAGTCCGGGACAGTTTGAAGGACTGTACCACCAAAGGTGGAAGCAGGTAAGATGGTTTAGTGTTTGGCTAAGATATGGCTAGAAGACCAAGTGGCAGACCTACAGATTTTTCAGTCAAGCTATGGACATGGACTGAGCTCTAGCAGAATGTGCTGTCACTTCCTGAGGGGGGGCATGTAACCCTGCATTCCCATAACAAGCCCTGATGCAACCCAAAACTCGCTTAGACAGTCCGTGTCTGGAAACTGGTTGGCCCTTCATCCAATCCAAAAATCAACACGAATAGCCTAGGAGAGGTGCAGCATGGTTTAACCCTTTTCAGGTAGAAGGAAAGGGCCCTCATTACATCCAAAGAATGAAGGCCTGATTCTTCTCTGGAGACCCCACCCCGCCTCTTCCCCTTCCCTCCCCCACACCCCTCCAGTGCCTCCAGATGCTGAAACAGCTGATCGGCAGTAGGTGCTTTGTCAGCAAAGTCCTCCAATTCACCATAGTTAAGGAAATCGTACTTGGCCAATGAGACCTGGTAGTTTGAAATTTGGAACTGGAGGCTTCCAGAAGAAAAGACCCTCCGGCCCAGAAGGTCTAAGTTTTTGCTTTCTTTATCCATCAGGGTGGACTGAAAATTTTGCTGTCTGAAGCGCTCTGCTGCTACTTGCACCAAGATGGAATTGGGCGGAGGGTGTGAAGAAAGAAACTCCGACCCCATGGCTGGTACCTAGCCTCCCTTTTCGTCCTCCTTGGTGGTAGGCATGCAAGTAGCCAAACCATTCAAGCTGGATGAAGACTGGCATAGTTGATCTATAGGGCAACTCTGCCCACTACCGAGGAGTGAAGAATGAATATATAGCTCATCCAGCTCCCTTTGCAGGAGCTCCTGGAACTGGCAGAAGTCGTTAGGAGGTGAGGGAGAGGCTGAAGTGACTGCAACATCCAGAGAGGAGGAAGGAAAACGCTCCTTCTCTGACAGTGCCCTCAGAACTGGACTGAGCAGCTCATCCTCCATAACATGTACAGAGCATCTGCTCGAGGATGCCCTATGCGTGGACAGGAGCAAAGCCTCCCTGGTGGAAGAGAGGGATAATCACGTTGTGTAGTAACTGCGGTTCTTCGAGATGGTTGTCCCTGTGAGTGCTTCACTTTAGGTGGTGTCTTGATGCCCTGCGCTTATAATCAGAGATTTGTGGTAGCAGTGCTCAGTTGGGCCGCGCACAAGCCATAGCCATCTTGCGCCGCTCTGAGCGGTTACATGGCGGTGCACAGCCAACCGGCCCCCTGTTCCTTCTCTACCTCAGAGAATCGGCCTTCGCCTCCGAAGTAGACGGGAGGAGGGAGGGTAGTGGAGCACCCACAGGGACAATCATCTCGTAGAACCTCACTTGTTACATAGTGGGTTGTGGTGGGGGCATTCTGGTTTCCTCCAGTGACAAAGATGAGAATATAAGAACGGCCGTACTGGGTCAGACCAAAGGTCCATCTAGACCAGTATCCTGTCTTCTGACAGTGGCCAGTGCCCGGTGTCCCAGAGGGAATGAACACAACAGGTAGTCATCAAATGATCCATCCTGTTGCCCATTCCCAGCTTCTGGCAAACAGAGGCTAGGGACACCATCCCTGCCCATCCTGGCTAATAGCCATTGATGGACCTATCCTCCATGAATTTATCTAGCTCTTTTTTGAATCTTGTTAGCATCCTGGCCTTCACAACATCCTCTGGCAAGTAGTTACACAGGTTGACTGTGTGTGGTGTAAAGAAATACTTCCTTTTGTTTTAAACCTGCTGCCTATTAATTTAATTGGTGACCCCCTAGTTCTTGTGTTATGAGGAGGAGTAAATAACACTTCCTTATTTACTTTCTCCACACCAGTCATGATTTTATAGACCTCAATCATATCCCCCCTTAGTTGTCGCTTTTCCAAGCTGAAAAGTCCCAGTCTTATCAATCTCTCCTCAAACAGAAGCAGTTCCATACCCCTAATAATTTTTGTTGCCCTTTTCTGAACCTTTTCCAATTCCAATATATCTTTTTTGAGATGGGGCGACCACATCTGCATGCAGTATTCAAGATGTGGGTGTACCATGGATTTATATAGAGGCAATATGATATTTTCTGTCTTACAATCTATCCCTTTCTTAATGATGCCCAACATTCTGTTCGCTTTTTTGACTGCCGCTGCACATGGAGTGGATGATTTCAGAGAACTATCCACAATGACTCCAAGATCTCTTTCTTGAGTGGTAACAGCTAATTTAGAAAGTTGGGATTATGTTTTCCAATGTGCATTACTTCGCATTTATCAACACTGTATTTCATCTGCCATTTTGTTGTCCAGTCACCCAGTTTTCAGAGATCCTTTTGTAGCAATTTGCAGTCTGCCTGGGACTTAACTATCTGGAGTAGTTTTGTATCATCTGCAAATTTTGCCACCTCACGGTTTACCCCTTTTCCCAGATCATTTATGAATATGTTGAATAGGACTCGTTCCATTACAGACCCCCTGGGGAACACCACACTGTACCTCTCTCCATTCTGAAAACTGATAATTTATTCCTACCCTTTGTTTCCTATCTTTTAACCAGTTGCCAATCCATGAAAGGACCTTTCCTCTTATCTCATGACATCTTACTTTGCTTAAGAGCCTTTGGTGAGGGACCTTGTCAAAGACTTTCTGAATATCTTAGTACACTATATCCACTGGATCCCCCTTGTCCACATGCTTGTTGGCCCCCTTAAAGAATTCTAGTAGATTGGTGAGGTATGATTTCCCTTTACTAAAACCATCTTGACTCTTCCCCAACAAATTATGTTCATCTATGTGTCTGACAATTTTTTTCTTTACTATAGTTTCAACCAGTTTGCCTGATACTGAAGTCAGGTTTACCGGCCCATAATTGCTGGGATCACGTCTGGAGCCCTTTAAAAAAATCTGCATCACATTAGCTATCCTCCAGTCATCTGGTACAGAAGCTGATTTAAAGGATAGGTTACAGATGACAGTTAGTAGTTCTGCAATTCCACATTTGAGTTCCTTCAGAACTCTTGGGTGAATACCATCTGATCCTGGTGACTTATTATTGTGTAGTTTATCAATTTGGTCCAAAACCTCCTCTGACGACACCTCAATCTGGGACAGTTCCGCAAATCTGTCACCTAAAAAGAATGGCTCAGGTTTCGGAATCTCCGTCACATCCTCAGCCGTGAAGACTGATGCAAAGAATTCATTTAGTTTCTCCGCAACGGCCTTATCATCCTTGAGTGCTCCTTTAGAATCTCGATCGTCCAGTGGCCCCACTGGTTGTTTAGCAGGCTTCCTGCTTCTGATGTACTTAAAAAAAATTTTGCTATTATTTTTTGAGTCTTTGGCTAGCTGTTCTTCAAATTCTTTTTTTGGCCTTCCTAATTGTATTTTTACACTTCGTTTGCCAGAGTTTATGCTCCTTTCTATTTTCCTCACTAGGATTTAACTTCCACTTTTTGAAGCATACCTTTTGGCCTCTCACTGCTTCTTTTACATTGTTTAGCCGTGGTGGCCCTTTTATGGTTCTCTTACTATGTTTTTTAATTTGATGTTTTTTACTATCTATGTTTTTAAATTTGTTTTTTTTTTTTAAATGAGAGGTGAGTAGGCAGCAATGTGTCATATTTGGCTGTGTCCTCAGGTTTCTCGGTGTCTCCCTCTTGTGTTTCTGAGGGTGCCGGGACAATTGGTGAAGGGGACCGGGCTGTTCTGGACCTAGGCGGGCTAGGGGGCCTGTGGTTTTGGGCCCTGTACATCGCCCATGGATCCCAGTATGACCAGTTCTCATTGCACACACACAAATCCCCTGTGATCACATCATCACTCTGGGGTCTCAGAGTATGGAGAGAGGAGTCTGTATACTGAGTAAAGAGCCCTTGAAATGGAAGGTCTTCCACTGTGTTTTCAACTTCTCTTGGAAGTCCTGAGGATTGGAGCCAGGATGCTCTTCTCATGACCACCTCTGTAGCCATGGACCTGACAGCTGTATCAGAAGCATCTAATGCAGCCTGCAGAGAAGTTTCGATGACCAACTCTCCTTCAGTGATAATAGACTGAAATTCAGCTTTCTGGTCTTGTGCCAAATGCTCATTAAAATGTGTATACTTGGAGTACGTATTGAAGTCATATTTTGCCATTAAGGCCTGGTAGTTGGCAATGTGAAATTGGAGAGTGGCTGATGAATAGCTCTTCCTTCCCAGGAAGTCCGGCCTTTTTGATTCCTTACCTGGTGGAGAGGGCCTACACTGAATTTGACAGTTCCTTTCATTGGCAGCCTCCACCACAAGGGAGTTGAGGTTAGGGTAGGAGAAGTAGCACTCTGTTCCTTCAGGTGGCATGTAGTATTTCTTATCTGTCTGCTTACAGGGCAGTGGAATTGTGGGAGGTATTTACCACAGGTTATACGCATGAGATGACAGTGCCTCATTGATAGGTAAGGCAACCTTTCCCTGAGGATTGGTGTTCAGGATGTCCACCAGGGAATGTTTGGACTCTTGCACCTCCTCTAGTGGAATACTGAAGGGAGTTCTCTAGCCTTTTCATGAGTTCCTGGAATCTCTTGAAATCACCTGCATAGGAGGGAGGTGGTGGCATCACCACGTCATCTGGATATGAAGATGACTTTCCAGACTGAGGAGAGATCTCCTCTCTCTGAGGCTCCTGTTCCTCTTGTACATCTTTTGATAATGGAGAGCAGCATGGTACCAAATGGGCACTGTACTAGAGGACGTTCTGTAGAAGCTGGTAGTTGGTATGGTACCGATGGGTACCAGCGCTTTTTCCTAGACATTATATTAAGTTGCTCACCATAGTGACCCCTTAGGTACCAGTAGTCCATCTGGGGAGAGGGATAAGGTAAGGTATGCCAATGATAATCATAACCTCTGGGCCTATGATGTTCTGGTAGGTTCCCCAGGCCCATCTTCATGCAAGGGGCTCATGGAGGTAGGGTAGTATGGTACCCGAATGAATCCCTGTACTGAGATCGCTGACAAAGCAGCAACAGAGGCTGTCTGTGACATAGAGGCCAATGTATTAGGAGGGAAGCAGACCCTTTGGGAGCTAACACATGCTCCATTAGCATGAGCTTCAGTCTAGCCTCCTTGACCCTCTTGGATCTGGTCTTAAAACCTAGACAGACCACGCATTTGGCAGGGTTGTAGGACTCCCCCAAAGACCACAGGCAGCTGGAATGTCCATCGCTGCTGAGAAATGACCTCTGGTAAGTCTCACAGGCCTTAAACCCTGGGATCTTGGGCATAACAACTATATTCCAACACAAAATCAAAGAAAATGAAACGGAAGGGATGGACTAACACAAAATAAAGTGAAGTAAAGTGAAATAAAGGTATATGGAAACAGAATAATTCAAAGAAAGAATGATCAAACAAAGAAGTAAAAGAATAATGCACAAGTGAAGGCGGGAAGCCAAATACAACAGTCAGTAGACTCCATCTCAAGTTGCAGGTGGTAGAGAAAGAACTGAGTGATGGCAAGACTGTGCATCCCAATATGCCCTCACTCAGAGCACGGAGGCGCCAACTTCTGCTGGTGCTGGTGGGTGCTCAACCCGCCTCCGCGCCCAGCCCCGCCCCCATTCCAACCCTTCCCCAAAGTCCCTGCCCCAACTCCGCCCCCTCCCTGCCCCTATTCCAACCCCTTCCCCAAATCCCCGCCCCGGCCCACCTCCTCCCCTGAGCACGCTGCGTTCCCACTCCTCCCGTCTCCCTCTCAGAGCTTGTTAAGCCGTGAAACAGTTGTCTGGCGGTGGCAAGCACTGGGAGGTAGGCAGAGAAGCGGGGACGTGGCGCGCTCAGGGGAGGTGGCGGAGGCCAGGTGAGGTGAGGGGAGGGGAGGGGAGCTCGGCTGCCGGTGGGTGAAGAGCACCCACTAATTTTTCCCCGTGGGTGCTCCAGCCCCGGAGCACCCACAGAGTCGGCACCTATGCACAGAGGTGCCATTCTACACAGGCACAGACCTGCAAATACTGCTTTCCAGACGCCAGTCAAGAGTGCACGGGTGCGTGACATCCTATGGTAGGGCACCTATAAGGATGTGTACTTGAAGAACTAATGTTGTCCCACAACATACGTTGGTTATGCCAGCATGACAGCAGTTAAGTCACCCACTACCAAAAACCTGGACAGGGTGGCACACACTGACAATTAGGGGGCCTGGTTTTTGCTCTGACTTGCTACCACTAACATCAACGGTTAAAAGACACAAGAGCTATGGTGTTATGGCAGTCGCACATTAAGGAGCTGAGACCCAGAAGTGAGAATTCTATTCAGAATGCATCTTGAGATAAATATTCTTCTTAATTTCAGTGTTTACTCTGTGCTTTTACAGCATGTATATTTGGTGTATAATCCATTTAACTGCTTTCCCCTGGATTATTAAACAGCTTCCCTCTTGCTGAAAATACCCTTATAAACATTACCAGGGGAGCAGAAAATCTTAAATAATTTTTTTAAGCAATTATAAAAACCTGTAGGGCATGCTACCTGAAAGATGATTTATCAGAAGTTAGAGACTAGATTCCAGGATTGCTATTCTGTAAACTAGAACATCTATGTGCAGTGATGGAAATAGCTACAAGCATAGTTGAGAGCTCTTTTTGTTCAGAATAGCACCAGGCTCAATCATCATTGGAATCTGGGGTCTGTTCCTGTCCAATTCTTAAATTTTCAGCCACTAGGGGCTTTTTTACACATTAGAAATTACACCTGTGTGACAGCACGGGCTTTCGTCTCGTCTGTTACATTAAATCAGTTTCAAAACATTTGAGCTGACAATAGAGAAATAATTTTTTTTTATTTACACCCTCAGTCCGTAACAAGGAGTACTGACCCTTCCCTAGTAATCTTCTTTCACACAATCCACTGAGAACGTATTTCAGATCCAGCGGCTGGAGACGGGACACTAGATAGGGAGGGCTTTGGGTTACCACACAGAGAATTCTTTCCCAGGTGTCTGGCTGGTGGGTCTCGCCCACATGCTCAGGGTCTAACAGATGGCCATATTTGGGGGTCGGGAAGGAATTTTCTCCCAAGTCAGATTGGCAGAGAGGGGGTTTTCCCCTTCCTCTGCAGCAGGGGGCATTGGTCACTTGCACACTTAGACTAGTGTGTCAATGCTGGATTCTCTGTAACTTCAAGTCTTTAAATCATGGATTTGAAGACTTCAGTAACTAAGCCAGAGGTTAAGTGTCTATTACAGCAGTAGGTGGGCGAGGTTCTGTGGCCTGCAATGTGCAGGAGGTCAGACTAGATGATTGTGATGGTCCCTTCTGGCCTTAAAGTCTATGAGATCTTTACAGTCTCCCTCACATGCAGGGAAACAGATGAGCCTTGCAGTGTGCCCTGAAGGGTCAATACCCCAGGGCTATTTCAGACTGGGGAGAGGGAATTCCAAAACTCCACAAAGAAGGCCCTGCCACCCCCCTGTGACCCTAAGAGTCCCTTTATGCCAACCGGCAAAGGGCGCATTCACACTGTTGTCAGAATATTTAGCTAAACAGCATCTTGTAAGGTATCATATGTAAACTGGTGACACGCTGGTCATGAATATCATCATATGATGTATGTATGGGTTGTGTATACAGAGTTATATGTGTGGTGTGGAGGCAGCTAATAAATAAGCCTGCTGTAGACTAAGGAATGTGGATTTACCCGTCTACATGTATCTTGCTAAGGGGCAGATGAGAAGACAGCATGGGTTGATTACAAGCAAAGGACAATGAAAGGACATTTGACTCCAAGGTAAACAAAGTGATAGACACAATGGAGAAAGCAAGTTGACCAGAGGATGAAGAATGGGTTTGGTGCCTGCTCTCCAAAGAACACACAGCAAGGGAGAGGAACTTTGTCCAGGTTTACTTTTCAAAGAATACATTTCAAAGGTTTTCAGGGAAGGAAGAGGACTCCTCATTTGTTATCCAACATTGATGGAACAAAGGGATCAGTGCCCCCTGATTCTGTGAACAGCTAATCCTCCTGCTTGTGGGGCTGGAGCTGCTGAGAGCTTGATGCAATTGAGAAAGCTGCTTATGTAAAGATTCGCAAAAAGAAAAGGAGTACTTGTGGCACCTTAGAGACTAACCAACTTGAGCATAATCTTTCGTGAGCTGTAGCTCACGAAAGCTTATGCTCAAATAAATTGGTTAGTCTCTAAGGTGCCACAAGTACTCCTTTTCTCTTTGTGAATACAGACTAACACGGCTGTTACTCTGAAACCTATGTAAAGATTGGAGCTTGCTAAAGTCATGTTTTAGATAGTAGAAAGGTCCCATTGTTGTTTTGTTTTAACCACGTTTTTCTCTTGCTTAGTATCACTAAAATCTAAGTTCTTTATTAATAAAGTTATGCTTGGTTTTATAAGCCATCTCAGTGCAGTGTATTAAAGTGTGGGTCCTCAGCTAGACCGCTAGGCTGGTGGGTGCATTCTCTTTGGAGGCAGCAGACTTGGTAACTTCTGTGAGAGTGTCCAGCAATAGGGAGTGGATTCTACAGAGGACCACTCTTCCTGGAGGTTTGGGAACTGGGGTTCACCAAATGTTACCCGCAAGGCAAGGCTAAGACTGGCAGACTCCCAAGGAGTTTTCTGGGGAATAGGACAAATTGATGTGGCAGGGAGCTGACACACAGTTTAACCTCCAGCAAAACTCTCCCTTGTTGGGGTAACACATGGCTTATGGTTCTGGGTGGCCCTAGAAAGCGTCTCCCTCTCTCCCCGCCCCTTGTCTGAGTGAGGGTCCCAGCCAAGCACCCCACTGATCTGGCAATATGGCAGAGGGAAAGAGACAGCTTTTGGATAAGTAGATCCTGGGCTATTTAGGGCTTTATAACCCCTCACACCCCCACCCCTCCCCCCAAAAAATCTTAAAATACTAATCAGTGCTTAATAATTAGCCAATGTAAATAAAAAAACACTGGTATCATGTGTTCCTGGCAGGATATATAATGTAAAACATGAGCTAGTAAATTCTGTACCAGCATGAGTTTCCAGATAGATTTAAACTGTAGTCCCCGTATAGCTTGTTAAATAGTTTAATCTAACTTCTTGTTTCCCCTTCCCCCAACCTCTGTTCACTTGTTTGTCTCTCCTTAGATTGGGAGCTCCTCAGGCAGGGACTGTTCCCTCTTCTCTGTCTGGAAAGCACCTAGTAGGGACTATCAGAAACAGCATACTAGGATTAGCAAATGCTACTACTGATCCTGTTGGAGACCACTTGACGGTCTCCTCAAGAACAGTGTCTGTAGTACGGTTTGACAACTCACCGCTGCAGATATTTGCAGAAACACTGGAGCTCCTGGAGGGTCTCCTTAGCACTCTGGAAAATCTCCTCTTCCAGAAACAGCTGCATTACATCAGCACAGACTTCCTCTGAGCAACGGGCAATGCGGGCTTTTCGGTCTCTTTCCAAAGCATACCTGGTGCAGAATGAAACAAAATAAGATTCCAAGGCAGAAATGCCCACTAAGCAGCACTCACGACAGTAAATGCTAAAAAGAGCTGTAGGGCAAAAGGCAGGCATTTCCAGCACAGATAAGTAGTCATTTTAAATCATTTCCCTTTCTGGAAGCCACTAGACTTCTGTAAGTTTCGCCTTTGAAAAGGAAAAGCATAGGCCTTTCTTATCTAGGGGGACAGAAGTTGTGCACACCCTGGGGGGGGGCGGGGGGGGATTCAAGGCCTTTACACTGGACAGAATGCAAGTAGTAGTCTTCAAAGGGGTTTGTAGTCCCTGTTCAAGGACACATACACAAACACCACACACACATTCCCAAGTACCCATCCAGAATACTAATCATCCCCTCACACTTCCTCCACTTCTAACTCATCCTATTCTACTCCTGGCCACTGTCTTTCCAGTCAGTGACGATTTGTGGAAGAAGAGCATGGGAAATCTTCAATACACACCGTGTTCATAAAAGCGTCTCTCTCTGTACTGTGGTGAGGCTTGTTCTATAGAACACTTATTCTATAGTGTTCCTGCTAGAGCTCTCCACATACGTACAGGCAAGGACTAAGTTAATTGTTGGTGCTTAATGGACAATGCACCAATTGCACTCCTGGAAATTGACCTCTAATCCCCTGGTGAGATGCATAATGGTACCAAACTCAGAAGCCCGTGCTAGCCCACTGGGGAGCCTAAGCGGGAATATTTTTTGCCTGCCCATAATAACAACAAAAAACAAATAGAGGGCCCCCTTGAGCTGCTCCGGGCCCTAAGCAATTTCTTAGTCTGCTTATGCCTAATGCCAGCACTGACCAGGCTGAACAGGGTCAGGGGTTCCAGGACAGACAAAGGAACTCGGACATGGGTAAACTCAGAGCAGGGGACAGGGTAAGGCAGAGACTGCACGCTCTCTCTCCTAGCCCCGAGCCTGGAACAAGTGGGACCTAAGTACAGACATGCCAACTCTCTCAAATTGAGGCAACAGTTGTGATTTCTGAGTAGAATTAAGCCTCACTCATGATCTTGCTATAGAACTCTCAAATGTCAGGATTTTTTTCACCCGCAACACATTCTTAAAATAGGTTTCCAGTCAAACAGGAAAAACAACAAGTAGTCCTTGTGGCACCTGAGAAGACTAACAAATTTATCTGGGCATAAGCTTTCGTGGGCTAAAACCCACTTCATCAGATGCGTGGAGTAGAAAATACAGTAGAGAGGTATAAAAACACAGCATATGAAAAGATGGGAGTTGCCTTACCAAGTGCCTTACCAAGTACTAACGAGCCAATTCAATTAAGGTGGAAGTGGGCTATTCTCAACAGTTGACAAAAAGGGAGGAAAAATCACTTTAGTAGTGCTAATGAGTTCAATGTAATCTAGGTGGTCCATTTCAAACAGTTGACAAGAAGGTGTGAGCAACAGCAGGGGGAAAAGTTAGTTTTTGTAGTGACCCATCCACTGCCAATCTTTATTCAGACCGAATTTGATGGTGTCCAGTTTGCAAATTAATTCCAGTTCTGCAGTTTCTCGTTGGAGTCTGTTTTTGAAGTTTTTCTGTTGAAGAATGGCCACTTTTAAGTCTGTTATTGAGTGTCCAGGGAGATTGAAGTGTTCTCCTACTGGGTGTTGAATGTTATAATTCTCGATGTCAGATTTGTGTTCATTTATTCTTTTGGTAGAGGCTGTCCAGTTTGGCCAATGTACATGGCAGAGGGGCATTGCTGGCACATGATGGCATATATCACATTGGTAGATGTGCAGGTGAACGAGCCCCTGATGGTGTGGCTGATGTGGTTAGGTCCTATGATAGTGTCCCTTGAATAGATATACAGCCAGAGTTGGCAATGGGCTTTGTTGCAAGGATAGGTTCCTGGGTTAGTGTTTTTGTTGTGCGGTGTGTGGTTGGCTGGTGAGTATTTGCTTCAGGTTGGGGGGCTGTCTGTAAGCGAGGACTGGCCTGTCTCCCAAGGTCTGTGAGAGTGAGGGATCATTCTTCAGGATAGGTTGCAGATCCTTGATGATGCGTTGGAGAGGTTTTAGTTGGGGGCTGAACGTGACAGCTAGTGGCATTCTATTACTTTCTTTGTTAGGCCTGTCCCGTAGTAGGTGACTTCTGGGTACCCTTCTGGCTCTGTCAATCTGTTTCTTCACTTCACCAGGTGGATATTGTAGTTGTAAGAATGCTTGATAGAGATCTTGTAGGTGTTTGTCCCTGTCTGAGGGGTTGGAGAAAATGCGGTTGTATCTTAGAGCTTGGTTATAGACAATGGATCATTTGACGTGATCTGCATGAAAGCTGGAGGCATGTAGGTTAGTTTAGCGGTCAGCAGGGTTCAGGTATAAGGTGGTGTTTATGTGACCATCGCTTATTTGCGCTGTAATGTCTAGGAAGTGGATCTCTTGTGTGTACTGTTCCAGGCTGAGGTTGATGGTGGGGTGGAAATTGTTGAAATCCTGACGGAATTCCTCAAGGGCCTCCTTCCCATGGGTCCAGATGATGAAGACGTCATCAGCCTAGTGTAAGTAGAGTAGGGGCGTTAGGGGACAAGAGCTGAGGAAGCGTTGTTCTAAGTCAGCTATAAAATGTTGGCATACTGTGGGGCCATGCAGGTACCCATTGCAGCCCTGCTGACTTGAAGGTACAAATTGTCCCCAGATCTGAAATAGTTGTGGGTGAGGACAAAGTCACAAAGGGCAGCTACCAGGTTTGCTGTGACATTATCGGGGATTCTGTTCCTGATGGCTTGTAGTCCATCTTTGTGTGGAATGTTGGTGTAGAGGGCTTCTACATCCAGAGTGGCCAGGATGGTGTTTTCTGGAAGATCACCAATAGATTGTAGTTTCCTCAGGAAGTCAGTAGTGTCTCGAAGATAGCTGGGAGTGCTGGTAGCGTAGGGCCTGAGGAGGGAGTCTACATAGCCAGACAATCCTGCTGTCAGGGTGCCAATGCCTGAGATAATGGGGCTCCCAGGATTTCAAGGTTTATGGATCTTGGGTAGCAGATAGAATATCCCAGGTCGGGATTCCAGGGGTGTGTCTGTGTGGATTTGTTCCTGTGCTGCTTCAGGGAGTTTCTTGAACAGATGGTGTAGTTTCTTTTGGCAATCCTCAGTGGGATCAGAGGGTAATGGCATATAGAATGTGGTGTCAGAGAGCTGCCTAGCAGCCTCTCGTTCATATTCCGACCTATTCATGATGACGATAGCACCTCCTTTGTCAGCCTTTTTGATTATGATGTCAGAGTTGTTTCTGAGGCTGTGGATGGCGTTGTGTTCTGCACGGCTGAGGTTATGGGGCAAGTGATGCTGCTTTTCCACAATTTCAGCCCGTGCACAGCGGCGGAAGCACTCTGTGTAGAAGTCCAGTCTGTTGTTTCGACCGTCAGGAGGAGTCCACCCAGAATCCTTCTTTTTGTAGCATTAGTAGGAAGGTTTCTGTGGGTTAGTGTGCCGTTCAGTGCTGTGTTGAAAATATTTCTTGAGTCAGAGACGTTGAAAGTAGAATTCTAGGTCACTGCAGAACTGTACCATGTTCGTGGGGCTAGAGGGGCAGAAGGAGAGGAGTAATTTAGATATTTTAGAGTCCTTTTTCCTCTGTAGAGAAGCCACGTGTGTGTTGTAAATGGCTTGTCTAGTTTTTGTAAAGTCCAGCCATGAGGAAGTTTGTGTGGAAGGTTGGTTTTTTGTGAGCGTTTCCAGTTTTGAGAGCTGATTCTTGATCTTCCCCTGTTTGCTGTATAGGATGTTGATCAGGTGGTTCTGCAGTTTCTTTGAGAGTGTGGGGCACCATAGTCTGTGTGGTATGTGGATTGTAATGGATTTTTTTACCTTCAGTCCTTTTGGTATGATGTCCATCTGTTTGCATTTGGAAAGGAAGATGATGTCCGTCTGTATCTGCACTTTTCATGAGGTTGATGGACTTCCACTTAGTTACCCCCCCACAAACAAAGGAATGTAGTTTCTCTACTGGCAGTTAATCCCAAAGTACTTTGAAAGACAATGAAAATTCATTTACATATCAGAAAGCTCATGCTCAAATAAATTGGTTAGTCTCTAAGGTGCCACAAGTACTCCTTTTCTTTTTGCGAAGACAGACTAACACGGCTGTTACTCTGAAAGCTATCAAGCTAACAAGTGGAGGTGTGGGGAGAGACAGTGTAACTACACCCCAGCAGGGAGGAGAAACTTCATCTGAGGCATAAAGAAGGGGGCGGGGAGCCAAACCTCAAATAAGCAACTGAATTAATTGGAAAAAAAAATCCCCACGTTTGAGAATTCTAAAAATGAGGCTTAATCTTACATAGGGCTTGTCTACACTACACAGCTTTTAGCAACAAGACTGTGTCGACAAAAGACAAAACTTTTGTTGACAACGTTGCAGTGTAGACAAGCCCTTAGAAATCCTGTTAGCCGCCAGGGGCGTGGCTGGGGCTACGGCTGTCAGCCCTGGGCGACTGCTCCCCTGCCAGCCTTGGAAGTGGGAGGCGGGACCCCACAGCAGCTCCCCCAGGCCTGGGAAGGGTGAAGAACCCTACGGTGCAGAAGAGAGGCTGGGAGGGCTAAACTATGGCATGGCAGCTGCAGCAGGGCTGAAGTGAGGAGGGCGAGGGCTGAATTAATGGTAGGTTCTGGACAGATGGGGTGAGTGCTGGGAGGGTGAACTGATGCGGTGGTGATGACAGGGTTGGGTGACTGAACTGAGGATGGGGCTGAACTGAGAGGGATGGAGTGGGGGGACAGGATTAATTGCTAGGCAGGAGTTGGGTAGATGTGGGAGTGAAAGCTCTTGCAGCAGGGCCAGACTCACCTTACCCAGTACGTGTGGGAGAGTGGTTAACACAACTGTTACATGCACACACCCTGGGGACGGGCAGGGGGAGTTCAAAAACCAAGAAACACAGTATGCTCTTTCTTTACAATGTCATGATTTTGGGGGGCCCAACTCATGATTTTTGATCTCTTGAGTTTACAACACTAACTACATGTGGGGGAAATGCTAGGGTTTAGGTAAGACTTTCTGTGGAGACAGTAAATAAGGAAGTGTTATTTACTCTCTCTCATAACACAAGAACTAGAGGTCACCAATGAAATTAACAGGCAGCAGGTTTAAAACAAATAAAAGGAAGTATTTCTTCACACAACGCACAGTCAACCTGTGGAACTCCTTGCCAGAGGATGTTGTGAAAGCCAAGACACCAACAGGATTCAAAAAAGAACTAGATAAATTCATGGAGGATAGGTCCATCAAATGGCTAGTAGCCAGGATGGGCAGGGATCGTGTCCCTAACCTCTGCTTGTCAGAAGCTGGGAATGGGCGATGGGATGGATCACTTGATGACTACCTGTTGTGTTCATCCCCCCGAGGCACTGGGCATTGGCCACTGTCAGAAGATAGGATACTCGTCTAGATGGACCTTTGGTCTGACCCCATGTTGCCGTTCTTATGTTCTTAAGACAACATGCGGCCTTTTGTTGTTTTAACTCTCTTGTCTCAGCTTGCGATGGTCCTTTGGATAAATAAATACTTTGTTTTGAAGAAGCTGTTTGATGTCCCTGCACTTTCTTTCTGATCACAGGGTTCCAAAGGGAAGTCTACAGCAGGGGCCAAAACCTAGATGGTTGGTAAACAGGGGTACTGTGACCTGGGAAGCTGGTCTAAGGGGTGGGACAAATTGTGGAATTCCATCCTGAGACAAGTACACAGGGCTATCCTTTGGAAGGGATGTGCAGGGAGAGACAGAGCAACGGACCAAAGGTACAGCTTGCCCTGAATCATGACCGAGTTTCATGGTGTAACAGTTAGATCTAGCCAAAGCTACTGCTTCTTTATTGGACAGAGGGACTGCTGTTGACAGATATGAGACATTCCAAATTTACTAGATGCTGAACGTGCTTTTTCCTCTGGTGCATGGCCATCCTTTGTCTCACTGTGCCCTCACCCCACTCTTCCCTTCTACAGAGGTTTAACTTCAGGTGTAATTATATACATCACAAAAATGCAGACCAGAAGCAACAGTACAGCTTTGCACATGGGTTCGCTTTGAGACTGCTACTGAACAATCTAGTTGCCTTCTATGATGAGATAACTGGCTCTGTGGATGAGGGGAAAGCAGTGGACGTGTTCCTTGACTTTAGCAAAGCTTTTGACACGGTCTCCCACAGTATTCTTGCCAGCAAGTTAAAGAAGTATGGGCTGGATGAATGGACTGTAAGGTGGATAGAAAGCTGGCTAGATCATCAGGCTCGACAGTGATCAATGGCTTCATGTCTAGTTGGCAGCCGGTATCAAGTGGAGTGCCCCAAGGGTCGGTTCTCAGGCCGGTTTTGTTTAATATCTTCATAAATGATCTGGATGATGGGATTAATTGCACCCTCAGCAAGTTTGCAGATGACACTAAACTGGGAGGAGAGGTAGATACGCTGGAGGGTAGGGATAGGATACAGAGGGCCCTAGACAAATTAGAGGATTGGGCCAAAAGAAATCTGATGAGGTTCAACAAGGACAAGTGCAGAGTCCTGCACTTAGGACGGAAGAATCCAATGCACCGCTACAGATTAGGGACCGAATAGCTAGGCAGCAGTTCTGCAGAAAAGGACCTAGGGGTCACAGTGGATGACAAGCTGGATAGGAGTCAACAGTGTGCCCTTGTTGCCAAGAAGGCCAATGGCATTTTGGGATGTATACGTAGGGGCATTGCCAGCAGATCGAGGGACGTGATCATTCCCCTCTATTCGACATTGGTGAGGCCTCATCTGGAGTACTGTGTCCAGTTTTGGGCCCCACACTACAAGAAGGATGTGGAAAAATTGGAAAACATCCAGCGGAGGGCAACAAAAATGATTAGGGGACTGGAACACATGATTTATGAGGAGAGGCTGAGGGAACTGCGATTGTTTAGTCTGCAGAAGAGAAGAATGAGGGGGGATTTGATAGCTGCTTTCAACTACCTGAAAGGGGGTTCCAAAGAGGATGGCTCTAGACTGTTCTCAGTGGGAGCTGATGACAGAACAAGGAGTAATCATCTCAAGTTGCAGTGGGAGAGGTTTAGGTTGGATATTAGGAAAAACTTATTCACGAGGAGGGTGGTGAAACACTGGAATGCGTTACCTAGGGAGGTGGTGGAATCTCCTTCCTTATAAGTTTTTAAGGTCAGGCTTGACAAAGCCCTGGCTGGGATGATGTAGTCAGGGATCAGTTGTGCTTTGAGCCGGGGTTGGATTAGATGACCTCCTGAGGTCCCTTCCAACCCTGATATTCTATGATCTTCTATGAACCACAAGGGGAAGCAAGAAGCAAAGCTCCTTGAGGAGCTAGTCCACTAGTGAAGAACAGAGGGTCAGTGCAACAGCAGCAAGGGGCAGAACACCTATGAGGGTAGCGCCTACCTTTGCAGATCTAAGAGGCTCCCTCTTCCTGGATCAATTAACACTCTGGAGAAAGGAAATCCATATCAAAGATTTGACGTCCTACCCCAAAGTTAAAGGTTTGAAAGTTAATAATATACAATACTAAAAAAATATTCCGGCCTTCCTCATACATCATTAAATAGTAAAAAAAAAAAAGGGATGAGTCCATGTTTTCCTTACTCCTTTGCAGGTAATGTTTCGTACAATAGATTTTTTTTGCCTGGTTTTTCAAAACCTACTGATGAAAATGTAGAAAGTAAATTGTGCATAGTGAATTGTTTGAAAATTTAACCAAACGATGTTCTTTGCAATGGTTCCATTCACCCTGTACTGGTCCAACAAAAGGAGCAGCGAGACGTCCACCACTGCTTGCCAGAGTCTTACTTTCCCAGGAAAGTAGTTTACAATGCAGGCATTGTGTTATAGAACATACTGTACACCCTACATAGCTAATGTTGCACTTACTTTAATTCACTAGCTGAAGTCTCTTGAACACCTTCCTTTATTACTTCTTCTGTCAGCTCCGCACCCAGTGAATGGCTCAACTGTTTTATCAACCGTTCTCTTTCCTGCTTCTGCCTAAAGGATGGAAACAAATTACACACAAATAAGGACTGGCAAAACCTGTCTGATGATCTGTAACACATACATGCCATATCAACACCACAGATAATTTTGAGACAGAATAATTAACCTCCATATTGGGCTAGTCTAATTTTTCATGCTTCTCTTTCTAAAAGTAGCAGAGGCAAATGTTCTGCAGCACGACCAGCTTTGCAGGGGGTGAGGCCCGTCCCCCCCACCAACTGATCAAGGGACTGCTTCTTACAATACTCAAATGGGAGATAACTCCTAAGCCACTGCCAGGGCAGCTGGCACTGTGAGAGATGAGGGGTTGCCACCCTTTTCACCCCCTAGAAGCCAGAAGGGAGGAGGAAGTGGCAGGACTAGAGCCCAGTTTCACACTCAGAAGTTCTGGGGTGCAGTGGTATGTGGGGGCACATGAGAACTCCCGCTGCATATCCACTTAGTGTAATCTATAGGCAGGAGACGTATGGTACATGGAACAAGGAGAAACTCCTCTGTAACGTTTTATGAATGCTGTGTGTTGGTTTCTTTATGGGGAACACTTATACAAATGTATGAAACAAAATCATTGAGAGATAACTGTAGATACATTATCCAGAAAAGGAGTGCCAAAACATCCCTAGGTACTTGGCAAAACCTTTGCTCTGTTATTTGTTCCAAGGGTGGAAAGATAGCCTGAGAGTGGTTGTATCTGCTACATGGCAGACAATAAGCTAACTCAATCCTGTGAAGTTTTACACATCTCCAGAAAGGAAGACTGCTGCCAGTGTTTAACAGACAAGACAGTGAATCTGTTGCTGGAAGTCTATCTGCAACCTCCTCCCTCAGCAAGATGCCCAGGGGTCCCAGGTCAAATAAAGGGACTTTGAAATAGATAAAAGACTGCCTGCAAATTCAGAGGGAGACACTGACTGAGGCTCAGGTTGAGAGGCAGAAACTGCAGGAGTGCGTTGCTCTGTCCTGCCTCAAGGCTGGGAGAGGAGGGACAGGGGTGTGTATACGTCTGGGACAAGTGGGACCACCTAAACTTCCAAGGAAGGTTTAGGTAAGATAATATGAAGATAGGCCTTTTGTTCTTTTAACCCCGTCCTCTGTTTATTTAATTCCTATGGATAAATATTACGTTTAAAAAAAAAAAGCTATTCTCTGTCACTGCATTTTCATAGCGGTCACAGGCTCCCACCGGAAAGTCAACAGCAGGTGCCAAACACAGCTGGACCTGCTGAGGGAACACAGCTGGTGAGCAGGGGTGCTGTGACCTGTGGACCCAGTCTAAGATTAGGGTGAAGTGCAGAGTTCCCTGCTTAGCTCTGTCACTTGGAAGGGCTGCGCATGGAATGAACAAGTGAGAGGGCAAAGGTACAGCTCACCCTGTGCCATAGCAGCCATATTCTTAACACAGGTGTCATTATTAAGTATTGCTCTGATTCAATCAGTTTTCAAAAGAGACACAATAAAACAATATTTTTAAAAGATCATTTTACAATTTACAGCTAAAATATATTAGAGAATAGTTAAATAAAGAAGAAAAAAAACACACTCCTAGGTAAATTTAGACCTTTTAACAGAAAGAAGCCATCTGACCGACGACTATCCTGGGGCTTGATTAATGCTGACAACCTCAAAGTAAGGGTGAGTTCTAGGGATGTAAAAGGTTAACCAGTAAGCATTAGGCTTACCAGTTAACCAAAGTTAACCGTTAATCCCAGCGGCCCCACGTCGGACCAGAGGGAGGGACCCCAGCCCCAACCGTGCCAGCAGGACCCCAGCCCCGGCCACACAGAGCTGGACCCCAGCTGCTGTCATGCCAGCCCACCTCCCCCAGCTACCTCAGTTACGGTTAACCTGTTAAAAGAAATAATTGGAATCGTTTAACTAGTTAACTTTTTTAACCAATATTTACATCCCTAGTGAGTACACCCATTACCAG
Organism: Eretmochelys imbricata; assembly: GCF_965152235.1. Lineage (NCBI taxonomy): Eukaryota > Metazoa > Chordata > Testudines > Cheloniidae > Eretmochelys > Eretmochelys imbricata. Next base: position 82,689,689 of record NC_135582.1, on the reverse strand, counting down.
TTCATTGAACCATCCAGTCCCTCAAGTTTTCACCTGCTGATCTTACATTTACTACATCTATTAGAAACGAGACTACTCACTTCTCTTCTTCTGCTCTGCGTTTTTCCTCTTTGACTCGCTCTCTTTCTGCGCTGACTACATCTGTTGCAACTTGCCTGAGAATCTCCATCATTACTTCGGTCAAGAGTTCCTCTCCGGTGGCATCAGAGGTACTGCATGAAGAAAGGCAGCGGTTTTGTGTTTTTCTTTTCCTTTAACGACACACTCCAGCTCAGACCCATTTTTGTTTCCTAACTCTATTTAAATCAGTCATATCAAACACTGATTTGATAGCAAAGACTACCCACTCCATAGGAAGGATGAATGGGTTGACTGCCCATCCAGGACTACTGAGGCAACTCACTGATCAAAATTCTTGGCACTCAAACAGCTTGCCAGATACATTCCTGGCTACTCCATATCAGCTCCAATTTATAACTTGCCAGCCCACAATAACAAGGGTGGGAAGAAGTAAGAACTAGTGGATTTTCTGTAATAAGATGACCATTTATCGTAAGAAAATGTCTCTCTTTCACCCTTACGGATCTCATTATAGTGGAGCTGGGGCTCTGCTTTAATTAAGGTTGAGTGACTGTTTAAAAGACAACACTGTTGTAAGTGCTCTAAAACCCACATGCTTGTCTTGGATTATGTTGTGCCTCATTAAAATACAGGGTAGAGTTAGTGGTCCAAATTTTGGAATCATTTGAGCAAGGGATTCCTGTGATACAGCTATGACCCTAAGAGTACCCTAACGAGAGACGACATACTATTGTCATGATATTTAGCCAACAGGTGGCATTGTAATATATCACTGGAAACTAATAACTCACAGGTCATTAATATTCTTGAATGATGTATGTGCAGTTAACCCACACAGAACTTCACAGATGTGCTGGAAATGTGACTAAAATGTGTTTAAACCAGTCATGTCAGGGGGAATTGAGAGAAGTTTTCTCCAGACAAAGGAAAGAGGCCAACATCTCAAGTGAGGTATGGCTGCAGAAAAAGATCATTTTCAAAAACTCCCCACAGGGGAGGAACTAGCCTGCAGCCTACTCCACACAGCAAAGCACCTACACCCAGCAGGGAAAAGGAACTTTACCCGGGGAGACCTTTCAGAATAATACATTTCAGAGGTTTACTGGTCTATAAAAAGAGAGGAAGAGAACCCCTAAGTTATTTTTCACCTCAGGAGACAAAGGAACTGAGCACTTTGAGCTCTGTGAAGGGTCCTGGCTAAAAAACTGATCAGTCATGCTGGAAGAAAGGAGTGGTGAGAGGGAATGTCTTTGAACAAAGGACTCTAATTTGTTAAGTTATAGAGAAGTCTTAGAAGTGTATTCTTATTTTTGTTTATTTGTAACCATTTCTATCTTTATTCCCTCTACCTGATATCATTTAAACTGTCCTGCTATTAATAAACTTACTTTACTTCTACTATAAACCAGCTCAGTGCTTTGACTGAAACAGCATGTTTGTTCACTCCAGTTAAGGTAATAGGCTGCTTGGCACAGTCTCTTTAAAGGAGCAGCAACCCCGATAAGGTTTTGTGGGTGCTACAATAAGAGGGGCTGAGCACTACAGAAAGACGTCTCTGAGGAACTCAAGAATTGAGCTTCACTGATGGCTACCTGCTAGGCATGGTCTGGATTGGCAGAGTGCTGAAGAGTTGGCTGGCAAGCAGAGAGGCTGGTGTGTCAGGGAGCTGACACATCGCTCAGCAGAAGCAAAGCTCTCACTTACTGAGGCAGAGAGGGGTGACCCAGTGGCTCACAGTTCTGAGAACCCCAGCAGATTGTCACAACAGCCTCTCTAAAAAGGCACATGTTTACAAAATCACCTGCTTCTGCTAACTTTTTTGCCCACACCTGGTGATCAAACTGTCACTCTGACCCTCCCCAAGCTGATCTCACCCACTCAGAACTGATAGCAGCTCGTGCACGGTACCTGCTGCCCTTTGGGAGAGCAATACGGAAACCCTGTCAAAGTTCACTGTCCCAGCATGGACTGACCTGGACAGACAAACCAAAAGGTGAAATGGGCACGTGCAGCAAGACGACTAGTGCTCTGCTTGCAGGCTGGCTGGTGACCCAGTAAGCGGGTGGTTAAAGCTGACACACTATGGCCTTTGAACCTGAGCTCTGGCCCAGTCACTGAGGGGACAGCCCTTCCCTAGGTAATGACACTGAGTAGCGTCAGAGATCATTCAAACACTGTTTTTGAAAACCTAGCTTGATTAATAGAACTTTGATGAAGACCTGGGTTTCCAAAAAGTGCAGTTCTTCTGTGATTCCTCAACAAATAAGGGCTCATCAAAGGGACCTTTGCTCGCTGGGAAGCACTGACAGAACAGAATTGTAAGGGGGATGGGGGAAGCTGGGCATCTTCCCTGCCAACAACATATTTTGGGGGGAGAGTAGTGGGCAACATAGTTCCCCTTCAGCCAGACCGCGGCCACAGGGGTGAGTGCTGGTGACTGTTAAATTACTGATTTGCCTTGGGGTTGCAGCTTGGACCCTTCCAAATGTCTTTCCCTACTTCCCATGGTTCTCAGCAGTAGAAAGGAGGACAAGAAGAGAAAGAAGGGAAGGAATGCTGACGAATTCGCCAAGGTCCACAGCATTCACTATCAGATCAAAGCAGAACCAGCACATTGAGCTACTTCTGAGGCCATAGAAAGAGGAGACTGGAGCTGAAACCTAGTAGCCTGGACTATGTAGGAAAGTTGTTTGGCAACCAAGAGTTTTGATCAATGAGATGCCTCTGTTGCCCTGGATGGATGGAGTTAACCCAATAGTCCTTTCCAGACTAGTGGACTGACTGTATATGGTTTTCACCCAGCCTAATCACTTGGACCTTAGAACTACCACAGTCTACTGCCTGGAAGGACTATAAAGGTGCTTTTTTATTTTTAAATATATACACAAGATACATTTCAGGACAGAAAGTGTCATTTTAAGCATGGGGAGGGAACCAATGCTGGCCCTATCAATCCTGACATTGTCACTTTAAATAAAAATAAAACAAAAATATCCCGCCACTTGGACACCTCGCCCTCCCCAATATAAATGACAGTTTGCTGTCTTCACACTAGTTGCTAGAAAGGCAAAGTGAAACCTAGATAGTGACAGGCCCCTGAAATGTCAACAGTAGTAATAATAATTGCCTTTACCACATAGCCGCAGCCACGTAAGCTGCTCCTGTCTTGCCGATTTCTCTGCACTCTCCTTTGAGAACTTCATGCACCAGGGCCTCCAACACTTCTGTAATGTCCTAAAAAGATACATCCAGGAGGAAATAGTGAGAATGAGTGTTTAACATTTATATAGGATTGCACAAAGGTGTCATTTGGGGGAAGGAATCTTTAGAACCGGTGAATTATGTGGCTGGAAGTCAGAAAACCTATCGTTTTACTGGTAAACAGAGCAAACAATCTGGAAGTCGAAACAATATGGAACCCCACTATGCCATTTTCTTCAGTTACTATCAAAATAATAGAAGTGTAAAACATTAACCCCACCAAAAAAGAAAAGCAACTCCTGAATTAAACCTGCAAAAAAGAGAGTATAAAACATAAGGAATGGATTTTTCTTAATATTTCAAATGTTTAATATTTTCATGTATGACAAATTTTTCTCCAAGGGGTGCAGTTTCAATGGCAAATATTAATAAAATGAATCTAATTTAATTAAATAGTTACTTTCATTTCAATGGACTCATCTTACCCTTCACTGAAATGCAGCCACCTCTGAGATGGAACACAGCAGCAACAGGACTATACCAAGCAGCTTTACACAACAGTTTAGGATACTCATTGAAGAATGCCACCAAATCCAATTAAAACTACAGGAGGAAGTGAGGGCAAATAGCACAGAATCACCCAAACTGGTATGTGTCCATGACTCAAAGTCAACACTGCTACTCTTGTGAAAAGGACCTCTGTTTTAGGTCTCATTTAAAAGATGACACACTGCTATTCTGGGGACTGGTTTAGTACTTGACTCACTAAAAGAAAGCGCCACCTGCTGAATCTCCGTAAGTAGTTTTTGCACCATCGTAAGTTTTCATTGGAGGTCTCCCATCTAAATACTGACAATACGAAATCTTGCTTAGCCAGAGAGATTTGTCAAGGTCATAGTAGTAGTGACATTTTCAGCATGTCTCATCAGACATTCAGCTCCCATTAATAACTGGAGCCAAGTTTTCCCAAATGCCACAATGAAACTGTACCCAAGTTTCTCTTGGTTTGGGATAAAAATTATCTGGAGCAGCTGACTTTCTCTGCTCTCTATTATCTTAACACAAAGATTCAGAAACAGAAAAGGAATTGTCTAACTCCAGTACTGACTATTCTGTAACAAAAGGGCAACTGAAATAATCTTCAATATGCATTTCCGCAGCGCTTGCGACTCCCAGCAGCCAGGTCTCTTACCGTGTCTGTGTACGGAGGCTGAGGTTTCGAAGGTGGAAGCTCAGGCTGCACGATCGGCTGAAAGGGGGACTGTGCTGCAGGAGGCACTGGCGGATGAGGTAACAGCGAAGGCAATGGCTGAGCTGGAGGCTGGACTTGTACCACTGTCCCTTCGGACTCCACGCCTCTCTCTTCTAGCCTTCCTTCTGCAGGAAAACATCCAGCCATTCACAGGAAGTAAAACAGCAGCCGTCTGCATAACTTTTAACTGAGCGAAGTAATTCTTTTCAAAAGTTGGCTTGTTTGATAAATCGCAGTGTCATAAAAATGAGCTCCTATGAAGGCTCAATGCACTGTAATTAACAGTAGACATTCTCTTTTGCATCAGATTACACACTGAATTAACGGAGGATTTATTTATGATACAAAGACTATTTTAAGGACAAGGGAGGAATGAGCTTGGCACTTACACGAGCACCCTTCCTTCTCCTACACACACTAAACACACAGCCTGTTTTAAGTAGTTATGGTTAATCAGTGTGATATTTTTGTATTTTGTCTGTCTGATACAGCAAAAGCGTAAACCCAAAATATTTATTCACTTTAGAACTGGGCAAATAATTGTAACATTTATTCAACAAACTGGGCCTCATTTTCTATTTGCAACTTGTCTGCAAGGAGTTCATTACATTCTTGAACCAATTCTCAGTTTATCAATCATTCACAGGCATTTAGCTGCACGTGCTCAGGATTCAAGGTTCTACTTTTGCTGGTTAGTTTCTGACTGGCAACAAGGTGTGGTTTCTACTCCCTGACTGGCTGAGTGAAACGTTTTAGAATCAGGTTTCACTACAAACACTCATGGTGGGGAGCTCAAAATTTGATTTCCATTAATACATTTGCTGCTTTGATGACACTCTTGCCACAAAGCTTGTTTGCTAGAATACACCGGGAAAGCAGCCACTGAAGCAAGTTGTGGTTTCTATTTCATTGAATATCCATGCAAAGTTCACACAGCTCGACGACAAGTAAATTGGGAAAAACCAACAAAACAAGATTTGACGAGACCGGAGGTCTCTGAGCAGCAGTTCAGATGTTGGCTATGTCCACCTGCTCCTACCTGTCACATTTACACTGGCGTTCTGGATGCTGCCGGCTGGCTCCCCAGCAGCGCTCCCTGCTGTGTACTTGTTCTGCCCATTGAAGCTACATACAGGTACATGGCGAGTTACTGGGGGTAATGCTCCTCCATTTACAATTTCTCCAATGGATGCGGTTAGCTTCTGCTTAACAAACAATGACTTTCTTGGTTTGGGCAATCCTTCAGACTCCAGGAAAGCTAAGCGATTCAACTCCACATAACTAGTGAAAAAACCAAACAAGCAGACAATCAGTGTTGTGACAGCTGGAGCCTGGACAAATCCTGGAGGACACAGGGAATGAGGTAAAACATTCAGATTTATTATTGTATTTTTCTTCACCCACCTGATTTTATAATTGTTAAAAAAATACAACTAACTTCAGTGAAGATTATTTCTGTTTTGTTTCACTAAAAAAGCTTAAAATATGACAGTGGATGATAAACATAAAACAAGAAGTGGTTTTAATGAAAGCCTTCCACCCTCTCAGTACACCTGGGGGGATTCTGCGCCACTGCGCGTGTGCAGAATTCACATCCCCTGCAGATTTCTTTGCTTCCCCGCAGAAAAATAACTTTCTGACAGGGAAGCAAAAAGCAGTCACACACCACTCCCTAGCAGTGCAGGTACATTGTTTCAGGCACCCAGAGCAGCCGTCAGAGAGGTAAATCACTGCGAGGCTGAAGACACCCCAGCCCGTGGCTCCTACCCTGAGCCAGTCCCAGTTGGGCTGAAGGCAGGAGAGGATGGGACTTCCTCTTCCCCTGCAAGGAGTGGCTGGGGTGGTCAGACCCACGCCCAGAAACCTCTCCCAGCTGCAGGAAGCTCAGCATTCTTGCCTGCTTCCTGACCCCATCGCTCCTCAGCTGTGGGGGGAGGGGTAACTGTAACTCCTCCATCCACTCAACCCCCGTGCATCTGGACCTCCCATATCCAGACACCCCTGACAAGCCTCACCCGGTACATCCAGAATCCCCCTAGCCCTCCAAACCTGGACCCCACTTCACTGAACCTCAACCCCTGCATCTGGAGCCACCCTGCACCCAGACCCCCTGCCTCTGGACCCCCACCCCTGCTCCCCCACTGAGGTCCCTGCCCTCAAACCCCCACCCTGATGCCCCACCCTCTGCACCACCCTAAGCCCCCACATCCAGACCCCCATGACACTGACCCCCAACGAGCTGCACCCAGACCCCGAACCCACCAAGCCCCACTCCACCAGGACCCAGACCCCCACCCCCCACGGAGACTCCCCTACACCCAGACCCCTCTGCTGAGCCCCAACCACCTTCACCTGGAAGCCCCTGCAGCGAGCCTCTGTGCATCCAGATCCCCCCACACCTGGACCCCTCACTGAGCTGCCTACACCCAGACTGTCCCACACAGAATCCTCTCACCCCACACCTGGATCCCCCCTCACTGAGCCCCTCCACACTTGGATCCTGCCTGCCTGCCCCACACCTGGTGTGCCTGGTGTCTCTACAGGGCCCCAGGGTGTTTGAGGGGCAGGCCCAGGCCTTGTGCTGTCAGGGTAGGGTGCAGCCTCACCGTTGAGTGTGTGTCCCGGGGGTGGAAGAGCTGCAGGATGATCTCCCACCTTTGTGCAGCCAGTGGCCTGTGTTCCCCACCACCATGCTGGAGCCTCCTTATTTATTTATTGATAAATAAAACTTGCAGAATTTTGTAGAATTTTAAAATATTGTGCACAGAATTTTTAATTTTTTGGTGCATAATTTTTAATATTTTGGTGCAGAATGCCCTCAGGAGTAATCTCAAAACAAAGAAGCACTTTTTGCAGTTATTAATTATGGACTGCAACTTCACTTCTCCCGTTGGACAAGTCCTAGCCTCAGAAAAGACTAAAAAAGAAAAGGCAACTTTTCTATGGGGCTGCATACTTCCTATAACTTGCCCTACCGCAGTGTGTTTCATTGCACTACATGCCATGCTGCATGCCCTTCCCCTACCACATCCCCAAGATGTCTTTACAATGAGAAAAGCATATACAGTACCGTGTACACTTTCCAAGCACTAACTCAGTGAAACCAGGGCTCAGACAAGGCAGGGTGGCACCGGGTTGGCAACCCAGAACCCCCTCCCCCCACCTTTTTTTTTTTTTTTTTTTTGGAGATTGCCATCTTACTTGCCAGAATCTCGGCTTACTTTAAAAAACAAAACCCTAGTTCTCATGGTCTTGTCTATACTACAAAAGTTGCATTAGTGTAACTAAATCAATTTTAAATTGATCTAGTTAAACTGGTGCAAACCTGCAATGTAGATGTGCTTAAAGCTTACCTCAGTAATTTACTGAAGAAGCTAAACCACATTAAAACACTAATTTAGATCCTTCTATTTTTGCTATACAACCTCCAGATTCAAGGCAGAACTCTCTCCCACCTTGCCCAACTCACAGTAGACAAGCCACTACAGCAGAGATGGGCAAACCACGGCCCGCAGGACCATCCTGCCCAGCCCTTGAGCTCCCCACCAGGGAGGCTAACCCCCGGCCCCTCCCCCACTGTCTCCCCTCCCTCGCAGTCACGCCACCGTGCGGGCAGTGCTCTGAGCGGCAGGGCCGTGCGCTCCTGCAGGGCAGTGCATCTGGCTCCGGCCAGGCAGCCCGGCTGCCAGATATGCCGCTCTGAGCAGTAAGGGGGCCAGGGCTGGCAGGTCCCGGGGGGACAGTCAGGGGACAAGGAGCAGTTGGATAGGTGTGGGAGTCCCTGAGGGGCCTGTCGGGGTGGTTGGATGGGGTGGAGGTTCTGGGAAGGTGGTCAGGGAACCGGGGGGGGTGTGGGGGGGGAGTTGGAAAGGCGTGGGAGTCACAGAGAGCCTATCAGGGGGTCAGGGTGTGGACAGGGGGCGGGGCAGTCAGGGGACGGGAAGTGGGAGGGGGTGGATAGGGGGTGGGGGCCAGGCTGTTTGGGGAGCACAGCCTTCCCTACCCAGCCCTCCATACAGTTTTGCAACCTCAATGTGCCCCTCGGGCCAAAAAGTTTGCCCACCCCTCCACTAGTTACTGAACTGCAGTGAAAGGTGCTCCCTCGCAAAGGCTAAGCATGCTGCCTTCACATCACTCGTAGCACAGGGTGCTACAAAAGATGAACTTCAAATACATACATTTATAGAAACAAATGCACTCTAGGATTATGTAGTTAATGCCCCAATGTCCCAATATGAAGGGTGGAATTTCCCAAAGTGCTCAGCGTTGGCTTAACTCATTTTCCATTTACGTCAATGGTAAAACTCCCCAACTTCAATGGCAGCATCAGGGCCAACATTAATCACTCTTGAAAGTCCCACCTTACATCCTAGCCTGTTTTCTGAAGGTTTCTAATGACACAAATAGTGTGTTCTGGTTATTAGGAACATCAAGCACAGAATTCAACAGTGACTGGATAGTTATTTCATTTAGAGCTGCAAGTCACCTTCAATTCATGCAGCTGAAGTTTTGAGACAATCTTCTGCATATTTTACTAACCATTGCTGGTAGCAATGTGGCAATGTAGTCTGCCTGTTAGCTCTAGCATCGCTGGAAGGGACAGATTTCACGGCCAGAAGGGACTACACTGTGATCAGCTTGTCTGATCTCTTGTATAACAAAGGCTACAGAACTTCCCCAAAAATAATTTCTTTTGAAATAGAACAGATTTTTTAAAAAAATCCAGTCTTGATTTAACTCATGTCTCTTTCCTGTTGCCAAGCTGCAGCTCTCATCTTGGATCAAAGATGTGTTTGTACAGCAGCGAGTACAACAGGACCCTGAGCGAGGTTTTTGGGCACTAACACAAATACAGACTCTCCTTGCTCTTACCCATCGGACACACTCAAGCCATAATAACTTATAAAATCAGTGGCTTCTTCGCAGTCTCTAAACAGTAGCATGCGAACCAAATTATCCAGAGGAAAGACAGTGGATCTCTGAGTGTTCACAGTGTAAGCAATATTGAGCGACTTGAGAGCATCTCTGCGTATCTGGAAAAGGAAAAAAAAAAAAAAACCAAATAGCTATTAAACTTCTGGAAGACCTCATAAAATATGTATTAGACAGAGCTGTTCTTTACAACTAGAAAATTAAGAGGGCACTGTCAATAGGAAAATCGGTTTTGAAAAATTATACATTACCACCACCTTCTACCATTCAAGTGGTAAGAACTGTTTATATTTAATTTTCTTTTCACTTTTTGCATTGTTTGCTTTTTAGCTTTTACTATTGTGGACAGCAACTCAAGCCTGGCCCCTAACGAGCGTTTTCTTTTGTTTCTCATGCACTAGCACAAGTGCCTAAGGGTTTCCAACACCGGAGCACTGACGTTTCCCAAAACGAGTCAAGGACGTCTCTTTGTTCTCTGGTAGCATTGCACCTAGCACAATGGGGCCTGGTCCATGAGATGGACTTCTAGGCACGATGACAGTGCAAATCATAGGAATAAATGAGACCCCAAAATAACAATAACCACCCTGAAAATGTGTTCCATATTTTGTGGGATGTAAGAATATCAAATTTTAAAATGGTTATGCACTCACTCTGAAAGCAAATCCTACATTTTACATGCTTTTCTATGTTGCATTGTGGTGGAAAGGCATTTTGGTTGCTTCCTTTGTAAATCTGAGGTTTTTCTTAAAGAATACAGCAGGCAAAACTATTAGGGTTTAATAGATATGCACTGGGTTTGGCGCTCTTTGAATCAACCCTGGCCCACACTGTATTATTAGACACTGGTACACAACACGCACACTCCTTTTTCTTACCTGGTTGAAGTAACAGTGTAAGAGACAGGCATTCAGATAGGAAGCTGCTCGCACCAACTTGAAAAACCTTACAAAGTTATTGCTGTTTAATGCAGCAAAGGCTTGAACTGCAAATCTGACCTCAGCTGAGTTTCGGACAGCAGGTTGAAACTGTTGCACTTCTCTGTTGAGACAAGAAAGATGGGAGTTTTATCATCTAAACATTAATGACCATAGCTCAACAGTGATGTCTGTGAATGTATTTTTAAAAATGGCCACTTTTAAAACACTCACACAATTAAAGATCGTCTTGATGCCTTGATAGCAAAACTCTAATGCATGTAAATTGAATTAGTAGCAGTATCCTTTCATCATTTATGCTCTTATGTAATAATTCAATTAGCATTAGCATAATGGTATATTGTCATGGCTGACAAAGTTAATTCATTTTAAAATTTATGTATTTAGACACTTTCTGAAAAAAGTGTGACTAAAGTTTTGCGCTTTTCTCAGCCCAAAAGGTGAGTTTTGAGTTACTTACACATGGTGAAAAATGGAAGGTAGTATTGAAGCACTTAAAGAAATTTAATGTTTTTCTGATGCATTTAAAACAGGGCTGTTTATTTCAGTAATCAGATATTCCAAAAGACGTTTATTCAAATGTTTATATTCAAAGGTTGGGTTTTTTCTGGGTGAGGAAGAAGATTTTAGTAAATTCCATTCACCCAGTTTGGGATTGGTAAAAAAAATTAGTTTTTCTTTTTACTAAAATAAGATAACACTTTACGACATACGGCAGGAAAAATGGCTGTAGTTTGAAATATGTCCCATAAATAGTCCTTAATAACAGGAAGTGAAAGTTTGAGAGGGTTGGGGTGAAAATGAATACGTTTTAGGCAAATGAAAAATAAGTTCTGAGCATCTTCACTGAGCATCTGAAGAGTAAAGAAGCCTTGTCCCTTTTATGACATCACTGCAAATTTCCCCACTCCACCCTGCACGGCTGTTGTCAGGATGCATGAGGCTTGCATTAGCACACACACAGGAAAATCTCTCTTTACACCTTACCCACAACCAGCGCCTTAAAACCAGCAAAAAAGCAGATTACAAAACTTGCAGAGAGGCAGCAGTTTTAGGGTTTCTCCATAATGTTTGTTCCATTCTGTGATATCAGCAAATTCTAAACTTACACGTAAAAATCTATAGTTTTCATTGGCAATGATACAGCCATCACAATGTAAATCAATGGGATGCTGCCCTGCTAACCCAGACATACAGAAAGCTGCCTCCAGTCCAACTGGTCCCAACAAATGTGTGAATGTGACCAACGTTCCCTCTAGTTTTTTCTGTCCACGTGCAGAATTAATTTTATGAGCAGCAATACTGAGGTAATGTGAGGCTGTGCGCCACCAGTAGAAACAAAAAACCTAGATATAAAAAAAAAAATTTTTAAGTTCCCATTGGGATAATTACTCCAGCCAGGACAAGTTAGGCATTTTTGAACTCACTGTCAAAAAATTAAATGTAAGCGTAAGAGAGAAATAAAATTATGAAATGCAAAGACCAGTCAAAATACTAAAACAACAGCACTTTGAAAGAATAAAATTACCGAGAATGTACGTGTATTGCAGCAAGTACCAACAAGCAGCTGGCCAGAGGCTCCAAGGCAGAGGGCAGGAGCAGCACGGCAGCAGAGGGAAGGGGCACTTGAACACAAGTTGCCGGATGTGCACGGCACTTGATTGACTCTTGTGCAGGTGCGCAGCTTAGAGGAAACCCTGAAAGCGACCCTCACCCACTACATTTGCCTCAGTGAAAGGAAAAGCAAAAACCTAATGGGAATTATTCAAATGCTAAAAAGATTAGAGCATAAACAGTTTCTTTCTTCTCCGCTCTCTCAAAAGTAAGTTAAAGGAAATGCAATGCAAAACCTGAATATATAATCATGAAACATCTCCATGATGACAATTTGTATTTTTTAAAATGTAACAGTAAAGCCTTCACCTAAGAGCTTCTAAATATGAATTCTATATTATACAAACGTTCCAGAGGCAAAAGATGAGGCAAGTGTGACAAGCTGACAATTCACCTGAGAATATCCCCCTTGTTGAGATTCAGCAGCACATTGTAGCCTCTGAACTCTGCTTCACTCTTGCAGTAAATACCCTTATTAGCCAGGTCCTGGTACATCTCCTTCAGGCTCTGCAAACATTTAGTCATGTTCTCATTGTTGATCTTGGCATCAAAGGAGGACATGGGCTCCTCGCACAAGTGGTGGGCACAATGAATATGAAAGCGAGTGCACTTCTCAATCAAGGATACTGTTAGAGGGTCACAAAGATGTTGCTGGGTTATATCCTGACCAAAAAGAAAAGCAACACATTTGTAAATTTAGAAATAGTTACAAACATAGCCAAATAGATAAGTCATTGTGAATTCCAGCTGGAATTCATATTTTATATTTTTCACATAAGCATTCTACAGAAAACTTTGTCGAAAAGATGAGTCTTTTTTTTTTACTTTTTGTTTAATTTTTGAACTGCTACAGGTGTATTTTGGATTCTAACTGTCAAGTGGGTCCAAGTGCCAAGGGTTACCTTTCTTATTCCACGTGTCCTATTCCATACAAAGTCATACCACTCTCGGTAATTCCCTTCCCCTTGGTCCATGATTTGGGTAACTAAATAGTCCATGGTCATGCGCAACACCTCTGAAGGTCTCAGTTCATGGGGCAAAGGCTCCTCCTGGTCTGCCGAAGACCTGCTGTATTCCTTTATTGCAGCTGCATGGTTTACCTGAGAGAGCAATCAAAGAAACACGGAGTGTATATTAAAATCCTGAGTATTAAGTTGACTGTGTTAACATAACCATTGCCAAATATCTACTTTCAGAACAGAGTAGGCTATTGAAAAAGAGTTTGACATTGTCCACACTTGTGACCAACCCTTGCTGTGGAGAACAACATCTTTTACATAAGAATGGCCATATTGGGTCCTAGCCCAGTATCCTGTCTCAGATAGTGACCGGTGCCAGATGCCCCAGAAGAAATGATCAGAACAGGGCAATTTAGAGTGATCCATCCTGTCATCCAGTCCCAGCTTCTAGCAGTCAGAGGTTTAGGGACACACAGAGCACGGGGCTGTGTCCCTGACGATCTTGGCTAATAGCCATTGATAGACCTAATCTCCATGAATGTATCTAATTCTTTTTTGAACCCAGTTGTTCTTTTGGCCTTCACAACATCCTCTGGCAATGAGTTCCACAGGCTGACTGTACATTGTGAGTAGTAGTACTTCCCCTTTTGTTTGTTTTAAACCTGCTGCCTATTAATTTCATTGTGTGACCCCTAGTTCTTTGAAGGGATAAGTAAACACTTCCCCATTCACTTTCTCATACCATTCATGATTTTAAGAGACCTCTATTATATTCCCCTCCCGTTGTCTCTTTTCTAAGCTGAACAGTCCAAGTCTTTTTGAACTCTCTTCCCATGGAAGCCGTTCCATACCCCTCATCATTTTTGTTGTCCTTCTCTGCACCCTTTCCAATTCCAATATATCCTTTTTGAGATCAGGTAACCAGAACTGCAGAGAGTATTCCAGGTGTGGGTGTTGCATAGATTTATATAGCGGTATTAGGATATTTTCTGTTGCATTATCTATCCCTTTCCTAATGGTTCCTAACATTTGGTTAGCTTTTTTGACTGCCGCTAAACACCGAGTGGATGTTTTCAGAGAACTAGCCGTAATGACTCCAAGATCTCTTTCTTGAGTGGCAACAGCTAATTTAGACCCAAGTGTTTTGTATGCATAGTCGGGATTATGTTTCCCAAACTGCATTACTTTGAATTTATCGACATTGAATTTCATCTAGCAGTTTGGGGCCCAGTCTCCCAGTTGAGTGAAATCCCTTTGTAACTCCATGCAGTCTGCTTTGGACTTAACTGTCTTGGGTAATTTTGTATTATCTGCTAATTTTGCCACCTCAACGTGCATCCCCTTTTCTAGACCATTTCAGAATATGTTGAACAGCACAGATCCCAATACAGATTCTTGAGGGACACCACTATTTACCTCTTTCCATTGTGAAATCTGACCGTTCGTTCCTACCCTTTGTTTCCTATCTTTTATCCTGTTACTGATCCATGAGAGGACTTTACCTCTTATCCCAGGACTGCTTACAAGCCTTAGTGAGGGACCCTGTCAAAGGCTTTCTGAAAGTCTAAGTACAGTATACCCACTGGATCCCCCTTGTTCACAGGCTTGTTGACCCCATCAAAGAATTCTAATAGATTGGTGAGGCAGGATTTCCCTTTACAGAAGCCATGTTGGCTCTTCCCCCACAAATCATGTCCATCTGTTTCAACCCATTTGCTGGTACTGAAGTTGGGCTTGTTGGCCTGTAACTGCCAGGATCACCTCTGGAGCTTTTTTTAAAAATGGGTGTCACATTAGTTACCTTCCAGTCATCTGGTACAGAGGCTGATTTAAGCGATAGGTTACATACCACAGTTAGTTCTGAAATTTCACACTTGGGTCCTGGGGACTTCTTATTGTTTATCAATTAGTTCCAAAATCTCTTTTATTAACACCTCAATCTGGGGCAGTTCCTCAGATCTGTCCCCTAAAAAGAATGGCTTGGGTGTGGGGATCTCCCCAAAGTTCTCTGCAGTGAAGACAGATGCAAAGATTGCATTTAGTTTCTCCGCAACAGCCTGGTCTTCCTGGAGTGCTCCATTAGCACCTCGATCATCCAGTAACCCAACCGACTGCGTGACAGGCTTCCTGATTCTGATGTACTTAAAAATATTTTTCTGTTAGTTTCTGTGTCCTTAGCTAGTTCTTTTCTGGCCTACTTTATAATTATTTTACACTTGTCTTGCCAGAGTTTATGCTTCTGTTTTCTTTACTAGGATTTTTAAAGGATATCTTTTTGCCTCTGCCTCTATTACTCTCTTGTTTAACCAGGGTTTCATTTTTTTTGATCCTCTTACTTTTTTTTTTGATTTAGGTATACATGTAGTTTGAGCCTCTATTACGGTGTTTTAAAATAGTCTCCCTGAAGTTTTCAGGCATTTTACCCTTGCCAATGTTCCTTTTCGTTGCTATTTAACTCATTTTTGTGTAGGCTCCATTTTGGAAATAAAATGCCACTGTGGTAGGCGTATTTCACATTTCCCCCCTTAAAAAGATGTTAAATTTAATTACATTATGCTCACTATTATTGAGCTGTTCAGCTATATTCACCCCCTGGACCAGATCCAGTGCTCCACTTAGTACAAAAGCAAGAATTGCCTCTCTCTTTGAGGGTTTCAGGACAAGCTGCTCCAAGAAACTGTCAGTTATGGTGTCAAAAAATGTTCTCTCTGTATTCCTTCCTGAGGTGACATATACCCAGTCAATAAGAGGATACTTGAAATCTCCCATCTTATTGCATTTTCTGTGTTTGCAGCCTCTCTAGCCTCCCACAGCATTTCACAATCACAGGTCAGGTGGCCACAATCATCCAGGTCAGGAGGTTGGTAGTGTATTCCTACTGCGATACTCCTATTGTTCAAACATGGAATTCCTATCCATCGAGATTCTATATACAGTTTGATTCATTTACAATATTTACTTTATCTGAATCTATGCTTTCTTTCACATGCTTTCTTTCAAGGACAATAAGGCCATTGCGGAGAAACTAAATTAATTCTTTGCATTGGTCTTCACAGTTGAGATGTGAGGGAGATTCCAAAACCTGAGCCATTCTTTTTAGGTGACAGATCTGAGGAACTGTCCCAGATTGAGGTGTCATTAGAGGTGGTTTTGGAACACACTGATAAATTAAACAGTAATAAGTCACCAGGAGCAGATGGTATTCACCCAAGAGTTCTGATGGAACTCAAATGTGAAATTGCAGAACTACTAACTGTTATCTGTAACCTATCGTTTAAATCAGCTTCTGAACCAGATGACTGGAGGATAGCCAATGTGACGCCAATTTTTAAAAAGGGCTCCAGAGGTGATTCCTGCAATTACAGGCCTCAGAGGCCTGACAGACATATTGTCAGACATATAGATGAACATAATTTGAGGAAGAGTCAAGATGGTTTTAGTAAAGGGAAAACATGCCTCACCAATCTACTAGAATTCTTTGAGGGGGTCAACAAGCATGTGGATATAGTGTATTTAGATTTTCAGAAAGCCTTTGACAAGATCCCCCACCAAAGGCTCTTAAGCAAAGTAAGCTGCCATGGGATAAGATGGAAAGTGTTCTCATGGATTGGTAACTGGTTAAAAGATAGGAAACAAAGGGTAGGAATAAATGGTCAGTTTTCAGAATGGAGAGAGGTAGATAGTGGTGTCCCCCAGGGGTCTGATCTGGGCCGAGTCCTATTCCACATATTCATCAATGATCTGGAAAAAGGGGTAAACTGTGAGGTGGCAAAATTTGCAGATGATACAAAATGACTAAAGATCGTTAAGACCCAGGCAGACTGCGAAGAGGTACAAATGGATCTCTCAAAACTGGGTGACTGGGCAACAAATGGCAGATGAAATTTAAAGTTGATAAATGCAAAATAATGCACATTGGAAAGCATAATCCCAGCTATACATATAAAATGATAGGGTCTAAATTAGCTGTTACCGCTCAAGAAAGATCTTGGAGTCAGTGTGGATAGTTCTCTGAAAACATCCATTCACTGTGCAGCAGCAGTCAAAAAAGCGAACAGAATGTTGGGTATCATCAAGAAAGGAATCAATAAGACAGAAACTATCATGTTGCCTCTATATAAATCCACTGTACACCCACACCTTCAATACCGCGTGCAAATGTGGTCGCCCATCTCAAAAAAGATATACTGGAATTGGAAAAGGTTCAGAAAAGGGCAACAAAAATTATTAGGGGTATGGAACAGCTTCCATATGGGGAGAGAGTAATAAAACCGGGACTTTTCAGCCTGAAAAAGAGACAGCTAAGGAGAGATATGACTGAGATATATAAAATCATTACTGATGTAGAGAAAATAGGTAAGGAAATGCTGTTTACTACTTCTCATAACACAAGAGCTAAGGGTCACCAAATGAAATTAATATGCAGCACGTTTAAAACAAATAAAAGAAAGTATTTCTTCACACAATGCACAGTCAACCTGTGGAACTCCTTGCCAGAGTATGTTGTGAAGGCCAAGACACTAACAGGGTTCAAAAAAGAACTAGATAAATTCATGGAGGATAGGTCCATCAATGGCTATTAGTCAGGATTGGCAGGAATGGTGTCCCTAGCCTCTGTTTGCCAGAAGCTGGGAATGAGTGATGGGGAGGATCACTTGATGATTCCTATCTGTTCATTCCCTCTGGGGCACCCGGCACTGGCCACTATCAGAAGACAGGATACTGGGCTAGATGGACCTTTGGTATGACCCAGTCTGGCCGTTCTTATGTTCTTATATAGTGCCACTCCTCTACTAGCCTGACTTAGTGTGTCAGTCCTATATATTTTGTACTCTGGTATTACCATGTCCCATTGATTAGCCTCATTCCACCAAGTTTGCGTAATGCCTATTAAATCAATACCTTCATTTAATGCTGGGCACTCCAGTTCACCTATTTCAGTATTTAAACTTCTAGTATTTGTATATTATACCAGTTGTCCCCCATCTGTCATTTCTGCAGGCAGGGCCATAACTACTGACTTGATGGTATTTAATTTATTCACATAAAGGCTTTTGTATGGTCCCCACCACTATAGTATTTGAGCACTTTGCAAATGATAATGGATAATTCTCACAGCACCCCTGTGAGGCTGGGCGGTGCTATTATACCTCTGTTTTAATGGTGGGGAACAGAGGCACAGAGAAACTGAGTGACCTATCCAAGGTCATACGAGGAGTCTGTGGCAGAACCAGAACAGAATTCTGATCTTGAGTCCCAGTCTACTGCTTGCACCACAAACCATCATTCCTCCCAAAATATCCAGAGTGGCTTCAGTCACAGCTGCAGCACTTCTCTTTGCTGCCTGAAGAGGAGGCTGCAGTGCTCACAGGGTGAGGAATAACTGTTTTGAGAAGGGAGAAATTCATCCCAAAATCAGCAGGGTGTCTTGTCAAGTACATCAGGAAAAAGTAGCATTCATCCCCGAATGAAACAGTGTATAAAAGCCCAGGCTCTCCTCCTTGGGGAGACAGACACACACACAGACAGGTCTTGGTCAGATTCAGTGGGATGAATGAGCCCTTGCTTACACCACAGACAAGACAAAGCTGCTGTATTTGGACTACAGGTATAAAAGCGGATCAAGATATATTATAACCAAATGCTCAAATACAAAATAGGGGATAACTGGCTTGGCCGTAGCACTGCTGAGAAGAATCTGGGAGTTGTGGGTCAGCAGTGTGATGCTATTGCAAAAAAAGCCAATGTAATTCAAGGTTGCATTAACAGAGGCATAGCATGCAAGTCACGGGAGGTGACAGCATAGCTCTACGCAGTGCTGGTTAGGCCTCAGCTGGGGAACTGTGTCTAATTTTGGTCACCAATGTATAGAAAGGATGTAGAGAAGCTGGAAAGGATCCAAAGAAGATCAAAGGTACAGAATGCAAGCCACCTGAGCAAAGTCTGAAGAAACACGTGAAAAGATAGGAGTTGCCTTACCAAGTGGGGGGTCAGTGCTAATGAGGCCAAGTCAATCAGGGTGGATGTGGCCTAATCCCAACAGTTGACAAGAAGGGGTGAATATCAGCAGAGGGAAAATTACTTTTTGTAGTGACCCAGCCCCTCCCAGTCTTTATTCAAGCCTAATTTGATGGTGTCCAGTTTGCAAATTAATTCCAGTACTGCAGTTTCTCCTTGAAGTCTGTTTTTGAAGTTTTTTTTGTTGAAGAATGGCCACTTTTAAGTCTGTTATTGAGTGTCCAGGGAGACTGAAGTGCTCTCCTACTAGTTTTTGAATGTTACAATCAGCACTCACCCCCCACTTGGTAAGGCAACTCCCATCTTTTCATGTGTTGTATATTTATACCTGTCTACTGTATTTTCCACTCCATACATCTGATGAAGTGGGTTTTAGCCCACAAAAGCTTACGCCTAAATAAATGTGTTAGTCTCTAAGGTGCCACAAGGACTCCTCGTTGTTTTTGCTGATACAGACTAACACAGCTACCTCTCTGAAACCTGAAGGAACATGGTATGTTTAGTTTGGAAAAGAGGATATTAACAGAGGACATTAGAGCAGTCTTCAGATACTTGAAAGGCTGGCATAAAAAAGATGGAGAAAACTTGTTCCCTCTTGCCACAGAGGGCAGGACAAGAGGCAACAGGTTCAAACCACAGCATAGCATATTTAGATTAAATCTCAGGGAAAAGTTTCTAACTAAGAACAGTAGGACAATGGAACAGACTGCCTAGAGAAGTTGTGGAAGCTCCTTCCCTGGAGTTTGCAAAGGGAGGCTGGATGGCCATCTGTCTTGGATGGTTTAGACACAACAAATCCTGCATCTTGGCAGGGGGTTAGGCTAGATGATCCTTGCAGTCCCTTCTAACCTTTTTGTGACACTATGCCCCATATTCTTCATAGAGATATAGTTATGTTTTATGCAAGATGGGTCATGTAAGATATTTTTGGAAAGGTTATGATGTACTGACTATGATTATCCTATTTGTATGGATGTATCATTTCTGTATCTGAAGTTAGGAATATTGACTATGTAACAATTATAATTGTGTTTGCACCTGGGGAACGCCCAGACGACAAAATGCAGTCAGTCTGCCTGGTTAGTCAATGGGCCATTAGGGAGAACAATAGGACTTTGAAGATGCTAATCTCCCACCTTCCTGAGAAGCTTCCTGGGATGCTGCTTTGAGGTTGCAACATCATGGGATCATGTCACCTGGTACTAGATTCCATCTTGGACTACTAGCATTTTTCCACAGAGGCGGGAAATCACAGAGAGACAAAGGATTCCGGCCATATTTAAATCCTATTTAAGGCAGGGAAGTGAGGTAATCAGGGTCGGTTCTTCACTGAATCCCTGCCCAAGACGACTGCTGGAAACACCCAAGACTGATCTGGGGAAGGGAAGAATGGACCCAGGCTAGAAGGTGTCTGGCCCATGAAAGGAATATCTGGAGTTCTAAGCTGCAAGCAAAAGAAGTTGTTCTTCAAGAGTCTTTGCAACCTGCTTAAAACAACAGGGTGAGAAATTATTACTTGTAGCCAGTTTCTTTAGTGTATTAAGCTTAGTTGGTGTGTTTGCTTTATTTTCTCAAGTAATCTACTTTGATCTGCTTGCTATCCCTTATAATCACTTAAAATCTGTTCTTTGTAGTTAATAAACTTGTTTTTGTTTCCTATAAACCAGTTTGCGCAATTCATAACTGGAGGGCAAAAAGCTGTGCACATCTTCCTCCACATTGAGGGAGGGGGTGATTTTCATGAGCTTATGCTGGTACAGATTTGGGTGCAGCACAAGACAATACAATTTTGGGTTTACACTCATGGAGCGGGTGTGCACTTGAGTGCTGGGCAATCCCTGAACTGAATTTTCCCACACAGAGCTGATCTGAGCTTCTGTGTTCTTTTACAGCTGGGTGTTGCCTTACCTATGTGTGTGCCAGAGGAGGCTTGAGGGCCTGGCACAGCAAGACAGAGTGAGCGAGCCCAGGCTGGAGGAACGGGAGGGCTCAGTGGATCCCCAGTACATCAGGGGGCACGCTGGGGGAGAGGGAGCAACCTGTCACACCTATGAGTCTATAATTGTTACAATAACCTATTATCAATTTAAAAGAGAGCTTTTCCCCTGTAATGGGGAATTTTATATACCCGTACTGCAGCCTTGGAAAGGGTTTTACTATCTGTGCATCTACAAACAAACAAGGGATTTCTTTGTAAAAAACCCAGTTCATATTTAAGTTCTGGGATCTAGAGTCATTGGTCCCTAGAAATTTTCATCAGAATTAAACCAGAAATATATTGCACAGTGTTGACAGCTTAACTGACAATTCAATGACAGCAAATAAACAATCACAACAGCAGCAGTCAGTACATAGAGGCTGGTACCTTGTCAGATCCTGGGACCACTTCAAAGATACTGAGCTGGTTCCTTGTCTCCCTCATATAGCGTTCTTTTTCAGGACACATGTCTGGGCACGTTCCAACAAATGTTTTAGCTTTGCCTAGATCGGTCCTTTTTACTCGAGCTAAACAAGTGTTAAACAAAAACAACGGTTAAGTGTCCTGCTCCTTCATTTCCAACTGATGTACATCACCCAGATATAATCAAATCAGATTACAGCCCTAGGTATGCCATGTTTCAGCAGGAACCCAAACATCCACTCTTTATTATTTACTAGAGTGCTGACAGTACACTGTACTGAACAAATGTAGAGGGTAACTAAGATCATTCAGGCACTAACAGTGGGTGACCTGACAGTGGATTCCTCTTCTTCAGTGACTTTGCATCTATCACTCTGCCTAGCCCAGTGGTGGGCAACCTATAGCCCAACAGGGTAATCTGATTGCGGACCGTGAGACATTTTGCTGACGTTGACCATTTGCAGGCATGGCCCCCCGCAGCCCCTGGGAGGGCCAGACTGGGACACGTGGGGGAAAAAGGGGTAGGGGTACTCTGGACCAGTAGTTCTCAACCTTTCCATACTACTGTACTCATTTCAGGAGTCTGATTTGTCTTGCATACCACAAGTTACACATCACTTAAAAACTGCCTGCTTACAAAAATCAGACATAAGTGTCACAACACGCTATTACTGAAAAAGTAATTACTTTCTCATTTTTACCATGTAATTATAAAATAAATCGATTGGAATACAAATATTGTACTTGTATTGCAGTGTAAAGTATATAGAGAAGTAAAACCAGGTCATTGGATGATATTTTAGTTTGTCCTGACTTTGCTAGTGCGTTTTACATAGCCTGCTGTAAAACTAGACAAGTATCTGGATGAGTTGAAGTATGCCCTGAAAGACCTCTGCGTACCCGCAGGGGTACACATATCCTTGATTGAGACCCACTGCTCTAGACAAAATCCAAGGGCAGATAGATGTTTTTGATATGATGAGCTGAGTAATAGGTCATATTCAAATAATCATTAGGCTGCAGAGCTGACACAACAGAGAGATAAATGGCAGTTCACATGACTCTTAAGACTAAATTATGCATCTTCCCCCATGCAAAGCCAAGTTATAGAAAGGATGAGGGAAAAGGCATCTACATGCATAAGAAATTGGTGACTAGTCACTCTGCCTCAGGGAAGCCTGTAATTTAGGGCCAAGCATGTAGTACTTGATCCATTGTCTTGCTCCCCATTCCTGTAATCTTGCTATGCCAACATACCCCTTTTCCTTGCAGAGTCCACTTGAACAACATACCCTTTTACTCAGCAGTTTTACTGCATTTAAACGCTTCAGCAACACAGACATTTTTCGCTGTCTGCACTCAGTACTGTAACAATCCACTTTCAAAAGGATATCTTCGTCACTAAAAACATGCAGGTTGTTTTTTCTTTAAATGTGCAGGTCTTTCAGAAACTAATGGCGCCACCAGAAAGATGCTGGTATGCATAGCACCATGAAGCAGCTCAATCCATATGAGGTAAACATTCCATGGCTCCAAATTAAGTTTAGAGTCATGCCCCTATAAACCCATGTGCTGACTATTTATTGCTTACCAATGTAAGATTTCCAGATCAAACACACACAAAAACTAGTGTCTATTTGCTAAGACTTTTGCTCCAATAACATTACACAAATACAGTAGTAAAACAAGTTTAATATGAAACTACTAACATGGCATTTAGATAGTTCCCTAGAGAATCCACTGATCCCTTCTCAAATATAAAAGACAGGCTTTTAAGAATGGACTCTCTTACAATTTCTGATCTGTGTAATACGTATCTTTACTCCTTCAATGCACTTTAGCCTTGTAGCTGCACTCAAAAGTTAGCTCCCATACAATTCCGTGGTTTGAGAAATGTTTAAAATATCCTAAACTAATGCCTCTTTTATATAGTACATGCCAATAAAGTATGCATAAACATTCTTTTGACAGGGATACTATCTGATACTTACTCGTCAGAACAGATATCCATGTGCAATAAAGAAACATGGAATGTTGTAAGGACTATGAGAAACAAGTCTACCTAAACAGAGCAGTCCCTCTGACAGGAGGAGAAAACCATGCTATTTTATAGGCTGTTCTATGCAGATTCTTACAGCACAACCATCCACCATGGTAACTGAGAATCCAGAGTCTAACCTCTTTGGTTTCATACGCAGACATTGTACTCATTTACCTCACTCGAGAGTCCCTTTCCAGCAGAAAAAAAGATTTTAAATAATGTAAGCAGATTTCATAATACTTCATTGCCTAGTTTCTCTCCCTAGTAAATGATAGAGAGATTCTGTTGATCTCATCAGACAAGCCTAATAAGGATCTAGCTAATACAAATGTCCTAATGGTAAAAACTCTACAAAATTATAAAATAACATTCTTACGTCTCAGAAGCAATGTGTCATTTTTATCATAAACCAGTTTTATTAAATACAACAAAATAAATGAAAAATAAAGGTAAAAGTTTACCCTCTTGGGATCTGAGCTCAGGTATTTTATTGTCATTTGAGTAGTTGAGCTGCCCCCCCTGAGGATGCAGCTTTATAGATGTTGAACTTCTAGATTTGTAGTGTCCAAGTTTAAAATAAGACTCTCAAGAGTTACAAGTAGGATACGAGATTTGCTAGGGCAGATCAAACCATTGGTCCATCAGGTCCTACCTCTACTAGTGGCCAATGCTGGATGCCACAGAAAAAGGCCATATTTTGACAGAGAAAGAATTCCTTCCTAGTTCCTACAACAATCAGCATTACATTTGATTATCCTCATCTACACACGCACAATTACCAATGTTACCTTGACGCATTATTTTATCCCTTTGGTCCAGAAGGCGATATTTGTCTTCAGAGGTCTCGGCCACTGAGCCTATCAGGTTACTGACAGAGGATGCTGATACAGCCAAACTCTCAGAGTTCTGCCCTTCAGTCCCAGAATCAAAAGGGTCTGCCTCAAACTGCAGCGACTTTGTAAGAGCAGATTTCTTAGCTGGAGAACTAGAAATAAACAACAGATTTGATCAGTGATACTCTACTGGACACTGTGAAAATAAGAGGGACTGCAAGCCAAAGAGAATATACATTTGCCTGGATTTCTACTCTTAACATACATCTCACATTATTGTCTAAAACCATTCTGGAAATGTGATCCTGTCAGCAATGTTATACTTCTGTACATTACAGTTATGACGGTCAGTGCAGTCTTGAGCATTTAGACAACTCATTTACATAAACGCGTAATTAATTTAAGTGGAAGTTATGTATCTAAATCCCCTAGACAGATCTGAAAAAAGTCTCAAATTTGGACAGCCATGGGACATACTGCATGCAGCAGTTCAAGATATAGCACACAGTATGATAGTTTGATTCTGTTCCTGACTGCAACAAACTTTTTCGTATAATACTAAAGAACTAGAGTGTTTGGCTAGTAAAATCGCTTGACAGACTATTCAGTCTTGAATAGATGGTATCTTACATGTTGGAATGCTACCCAGAAACACAACAGGTTATTCCATTAGGACCATATTCCATACCGACACAAATATATCCAGAGACTATGAAAGGCCCAATCCCGCAGGCATTTTATAACAGCTGATTATCCAACAATTGATTTTTATAACAAATTAGCAAAAAGAAAAGGAATACTTGTGGCACCTTAGAGACTAACCAATTTATTTGAGCGTGAGCTTTCATGAGCTACAGCTCACTTCATCGGATGCATACTGTGGAAATTGTTGAAGATTTCCACACTTTCCACAGTATGCATCCGATGAACTGAGCTGTAGCTCACGAAAGCTTATGCTCAAATAAACTGGTTAGTCTCTAAGGTGCCACAAGTACTCCTTTTCTTTTTGTGAATACAGACTAACACGGCTGCTACTCTGAAACATAACAAATTAGGACAGTATTTACAACTGAGATTTATTTGCATGGTGAGCTTCAAGTTTTAAAATGCAGCTGAGCAAAATGAGCTGCCACAATAATTTAATGTACAACATTTTATTTTTCTCACACCACAAAACAAAAGTGGCTGAAGGGATTTTGCTCAAATAGCTAAACAAAATTCACCTTTGGGAAGAGAACAAGCTTGGAAAACTTCAGCAAGCTAAGAACATCTGAAAACACAAGTTATAATGGTTTGAAATCTTAACTATAGTGGTTATTATCTAAGCCTATTACAATGAAAAGAACAGAAGAGCAGTTGCTTTATGGTCTTGTAGCCAAAACAGTGTGAGCCCCATTGGGAAAAAAAGCCACGGATATATAACTTAACAGGCAAATTAAGAATAAATAAGGCATCTTAAGATCCAAATCATGCATGAAATCAGAAGCATTACTGCACATATAGGAAAAAATTATCTGTTCAACATATGCCTCAACCTTCGAATTTTAACAAGACCAAGAGGCTCCTAAGAACACTCACATTCCAACTGGAATGAACAGAGAAGGTAAACAATAAATATACAATACAATTAAAGGAACTTATCAGAAACTGCAAACAAAACTGCCATGACTAAATGGGAACTTTGTTTTTTTTTTCTTGTTTACTCAATACAAAATGATTGTGGTTACCAGACATACATTCTGATAGGAAATTCCTGTCATGGAAAAGGTCTCTATCAGCCAGACTGCTAGAGAAATGAACATACCTTTTACTAGACAGGCTGCTACTGGTGGAGGGTCTTATTAAAGATTTGCGAAGAGGGGAATGCTGATAGTTTTGCTCTTCTTTGCTTTGTCTCCCTTCATCTTCATCTGCCTTCTTCTCCTTAGATGAAAATTCTCCCTTACCAAGACCTGAATAATATACCAAGTGAGGTCAGATACTTGCCAAATCATGCAACTGAAATTTTTAAATTTACTTCTTGAAAAAATGTGTTCTAATTTGTTTTAATTGTATTTCCTTATGGTTTTAGAAGTCACAGACATGTGAATTTAAACAGCATTTGCAAGCTATTTTGCATTAGAGGATGTGTCATGCACCAGTTCAATTCCACAGTGTAGGACTATGAAACTTATTGGTTCTGTTGCAGACTGACAGAATGAGACACTACAATCCATACAGTTATGTAGTTCAATATGAACCGACAAAAGGTTTATTGAGCAATAACTGTAGTTGTTTGGCAGATTGTCAACAAATGTAAAGCCTGATTATCTGAACTTTGGATTTCCCAGTTTTGGATGTCTCCCAAATCAGAAATTTGTACAGATATGAATTTTATCAGAAATTGTGATTTATCCAAGTGTTCTGAATGTCTCCCAAGACATTTGGATAATCATTGTACAGACTCATTCTCGGATGCACGTGTCCTCAGAACTTAAATCTGAACTCTGTGGAGAGCTGGGGCCATGCGTATGCCTTTGGCAGCCGCAGCACATATCTGGTATGTTGGCTAGGTTGTTCTGCTAAAATGATCAAAAGTGAAATAATTTAAGATGAAGCCATTTTCACAGTCAGGCTCCAAAGTTAATGTCATAATGAGAGGAGCATGGGCAAGTAAGCACTCTCAGAGCTTCAGGAGGACAACACTGCAGCAGTTTGCATTCGTTTTTTTGTGGGGAAGTTTAGGGCTGTGGAATTATGAGGCAATACTTTTGGTACTGGTATTTGTCCAAGCATTTCTCAAAGGCGGCCACCAGGGGCTTTTCTTGTGGCCACAGCCTCCTGGGCCGTGGTTTGGGAGAGCAGAGGGCAAAGTAGCAGCCCAGGGGCCACTAGCAGTGGTTGGGCCCACCTCCCTCTGGAGGAGCAGGCAGTTAGTGCGTTCCCCACCTTCCTGGGAGTGGTGGGGTTGGGCTTCAGCCCTGGGGTGGTGGGTGGCAGGCTCCAACCACGGGGCTTCAGGCTCTGTCCCCAGGCCCTGTCCCAGGTGTGTGGCTTTGGGCTCCGTTCCCTGGCTGTGTGGTGGCAGGCTCTATCCCCGAGCTTCCCCTGCCCCCATCACCTCTGGCTCCCATTGCCTCCCCCAGTGCCGCATCGCCTGCTGCCTCTGTACCCACCTCCCCTCCAGGGCTTAATTTGTCCCCGGAGGTGAGTAAGTCTGCTGTGAAAAGTGATATTAACAAACATACATATATCACTTTTCACAGCAAACTTACTTATAGCTAGCAAGTCTCAAAAAAAAAAAAAAAAAAAAAACACAACCCAAAAAAGCAAAAGAAACAACAACAAAAAAGACAAGACTGTTCAAAGCACCTTATTTGTGTTTCTATTCTGTTTTGGTCTAGTAAAGAATAGAGACAACTATACATTATTTGTATTATTGAGTCTTCAAAAAACAAATAAACAAACCCTACATATATAAATTATAATGATCTGGACATGTATATGTGTATATTTATTTGTTTTTCCTAAAGTATTTTAGGAAAAATTGTCAGAGCGGCCACCAGCAAGAATTGGTGGCCACACTCTGAGGCCACCAAAAAATTTGTTGTGAGAGCCCCTGTGCAGAGTACCACGTAGTGATACTTCGATCCTAGGAGTATGTTTACAATAAGGTTAACTAGAGTGTTTTTTTCCAAAGGAAAGTTAACATGGGACGTATACTTCCAAGCTGGACCACCGTCTGCGAGAGCTGTTCATAACAACTCATGTCTGACAGACCCATACAAATTATTAAATTTAAACACTTATTTTAACACAATACACTAAAAGGGAAAGACATAACTAAGTAGCCAAAACATGAGGAAAAGAGGAACAGGAAAGAAACTGAAGACATCAGCACCATGTAACCTTACATCAAACATTTAATTCAGCAAGGGAGAGTATATCTGCCCCAGAAGTCAGCTTTCCAGATGGTTCCTAGTTTGCAAGAATACTAGAAGGAGAAAACACCATCTCTTTTATTATGCAAATAGTTCTCACATTAAAATTTTACCCAACAATCTAAAAAGTTTGTTTGGCAGCATGAGGGTCTTGCTACTCATAAAACCACAATGTTAGGAACGTTCACAACAGCTAGTGCCTAATCGGCTGGTTATCCATGGGTGCTTTATAAAGGCATTATAGCTTTTAAGTAGGACAGTTAAATTCAAGACCTACATTTAATCCTTAAGGCCAAAAAACAAAAAGTGAAGTAGGAGAATAGCAGATTAGATATATAACAGGTAAGG
This sequence comes from Eretmochelys imbricata, assembly GCF_965152235.1. Classification (NCBI taxonomy): domain Eukaryota; kingdom Metazoa; phylum Chordata; order Testudines; family Cheloniidae; genus Eretmochelys; species Eretmochelys imbricata. The sequence goes on along the minus strand of NC_135582.1, from coordinate 82,661,151 downwards.
CTACGTCATGGGTATTTTTAGTAAAAGTCATGGACAGGTCATGGGCAGTAAACAAAAATTCACGGCCAGAGACCTGTCCATGACTTTTACTATATACCCCTGACTAAAACTGGGGGGGGGGAGGGGGGAGGGCATGGCCCTGGGACACTGCGGGTGCTTGGGAGGAGGCGCAGGTACTGCTGTGGGTGCTGGGGCGGAGGGGTTGGCAGGGCTGGGGCAGGTTCCCCTCCCTCAGCTCCTGGGAAGCAGAGACCTTCAGCTCCTAACTTCAGGGCTGCCTCCGCTGCATCCCAAACCCCAGTTCTGCAGCTCCCATTGGCTGGGAACTGCAGCCAATGGGAGCTGCAGGGGGCGGTGCCTACAGACAGAGGCAGCACATGGAGCTAAGAGCTGATGGAGGGGAGTTCCTGTTGCCCTTCCGGAGAGGCCCCCCCAGGTAAGCACCCCAATGCCCAGCCCTGAATCCCCCCACATCCAAATTCCTGCTGCTGCATGGCAGGGGACCTGAGACTGCCCCAGCAACAACTGGTGCGAATGGCCCACGGGCTGCCCGAGCTGCTCAGGTGGCTCCCGGGCCAGCTGCATGGGCCGCTGCAGAAGTCACGGAGGTCATGGAAAGTCACAGAATCCATGACTTCCATGACCTTCGTGACAAACACGGAGTCTTAAAAATAGGTCGTTGGAAGAAAACCACTCTCACTTAATCAACATCGTCTTATGAACAATATTAGACTTTAAAAAGCTGAGGGTTAGCAGACACCACCAAGAATTGCTTTATTTTTGAATTTTTACTCCAAGTACATTCATCTTATTTTCTTAAAGACTGTACAAATCAGATACTGTACATAAGCACAGCCTTTGCATTTGGTGCCCATCACAAAGGGAGAAACCACCACAGAAACAGTGTTTTACTTCTGGAGCCAAATTCCAACCTGGTGCAAACAGGTGCCACTCCACTGAAATCAACTGATTGTCACCCTCTTATATCATGCCTAGAAGAAATACAGACAATAAAAGCTTACTTGTTTTCTTCTTATGCCAAAATGTTACTATGTCTTTATGTAACCCTTTTGCCTTCTTCCTTGCCTGAGCAGCAGCAGCCTGAAAAACAGCATGCAATACCAGGGACAATTAGCATCGGAACAAGATGTAAAGAAGTCTATACAGCATGTACAAAGATATGTTTGTTCCACGGGGAGTTCGGAGATCTCCCTAGATGTCACTAAAAGCCAAATGCCGTATGTGGCAAGGAGACTGCCCCAGCAGAAGATTGCCTTGTGTGGAGGTCACATAAAGCTGAATTCTATGGTACCCTAATCAGTACTGTATCAGGCTGATAGCTCAAGACTGAAGGCCTCTTTTTAACTACAGAACAGGTACAGCACCTGTTAGCAACATAGGCTTCCCCATGCCGTTCCATCAATATACCCCAATCCTGATCTGATGGGATCACCTTTAGTGATTAGAATATAGTCTGGTCTCCAGATGTTGATTGGTTAGAGCAGAAATCCATTAACTCCACCACAGTGAATGGCTGTACACATCCCAAACAAACATTTAGATACTACACATCTATTTTTAAATTTACATTAAATACTCACATGATCATAAAAGTGAATAATAGCCAGCTTTTTGCTGCGCCTGGTAAAGATGCGCCGGACTTTCATCCGTCCAAAATGCTTCTCGAGCACATTCGTGTCATTAAGGTAGTCAGGGATATTTTTGCACTGGATTGCTGTGAGTTCACTTGGCGACAAGCCACCAAGACTGTCCACACTCTCGCTGCTTCGATTTCGACGTGAAGGGGTCACAATAGCAGAATCTGACAGAAAGTGTTGAAAGAGTCCCGAAATCAGGCTCTAGAACTGCCTGTGGTTTCTTATTTTGGATCTCAAGAACTTAGATGTTAAATCAGAAGTTTGCAATAAGCAGGGGGTACATATTTTTATTAGTAGATTAGTTAATGAAAACACTACAATAATTCAGTGTTAAGGTTGACATTTCGAATTAGCAAAGCAAGGAAATTCAAAGTTCTCTTTAACGAACCCCTGTATTGAAGAGTCCTTCATTACAACTGGCAAAGTGTGCAATTATGTATTTTAAGAATATTGTTCAGCTTTGTGGAGGCATGAAAATGGACTATGCAATACACAATCACATATAGTTGGTTATGAAGTGAGAGTAAATAAATTAAGATGTAAACAGTTAGGTTCTCTTGTGCATATGTAAAGTCACAAAACTAACAAAATGAAATGTATATTTCATAAAATAGCTACAAGGGATAGCTCAATGGTTTGAGCATTGGCCTGCTAAACCCAGGGTTGTGAGTTCAATCCTTGAGGGGGCCATTTAGGGATCTGGGGCAAAAATTGGGGGGATTAGTCCTGCTTTGAGCAGGGGGTTGGACTAGATGACCTCCTGAGGTACCTTCCAACCCTGATATTCTATGGTTCTATGAACATTAAGACAGCAGAGTGAAGCACTCAAAATTCAGGAAATGCTAGGCAGCCTTAAATCCCACTGTGAGTATACATTATGATGTAGTCCTCTTTACAAAAAGGCACACTACTGAAGAAGGCAGTGGAGGAGAAGAAAGCGGGGAAGGGAAGAAGAGAGACAGAATAAGGAAAGAGATGGGGAGGTTTGCAAAGGAGGAAATCAAGACTTCTCTGAATTTCCAGGGAAGCTTTGGGGTGTCAGGGTGGGAGGGATGGAAAGGCTTCACAGAATTACTGTATAAATATTTAGAAAGTGCCCATTATCACATTATCAGGTGCCAGTGCAAAGGTTAAGATAGGGGTTCTCAAACAGGCGTCTAGGGCCCCCTGCGGGGCTGTGAGCAGGTTTCAGGGGGTCCACCAAGCAGGGCTGCCATTAGACTTGCTCGGACCCTGGGCAGAAAGCTGAAGCCCTGCCACATGGGACTGCAGCCTGGGGCCCCCTAGCCCCGGCACTCAGGCATGAAGCCGAAGCCTGAGCAATTTAGCTTTGCGGTGCCCCCTGTGGCGTGGGGCCCTGGGCAACTGCCCTGCTTGCTCCCCCTAACGCCGGCCCGGGCTGTTATATGCAGGTTGTTGTCGCACAGCTGGGCCGTGGAGTTTTTACAGCATGTTGTGGGGGCCTCCGAAATTAAAGGTTGAGAACCCCTGGGTTAAGTAGTATGTATTGATGAACTTGCAAGAGTTCAGTTTTCTTTCTCCTGAAACCCCAGAATGAGGGAACAGCATGTACAGAACCATGATGAATGCACTATAAGGTGGGTAGAAAGCTGGCTAGATTGTCGGGCTCAACGGGTAGTGATCAATGGCTCCATGTCTAGTTGGCAGCCGGTGTCAAGTGGAGTGGCCCAAGGGTCGGTCCTGGGGCCGGTTTTGTTCAGTATCTTCATAAATGATCTGGAGGATGGTGTGGATTGCACCCTCAGCAAATTTGCGGATGATACTAAACTGGGAGGAGTGGTAGATACACTGGAGGGTAGGGACAGGATACAGAGGGACCTAGACAAATTGGAGGATTGGGCCAAAAGAAATCTGATGAGGTTCAATAAGGATAAGTGCAGAGTCCTGCACTTAGGACGGAAGAACCCAATGCACAGCTACAGACTAGGGACCAAATGGCTAGGCAGCAGTTCTGCGGAAAAGGACCTAGGGATGACAGTGGACGAGAAGCTGGATAGGAGTCAGCAGTGTGCCCTTGTTGCCAAGAAGGCCAATGGCATTTTGGGATGTATAAGTAGGGGCACAGCCAGCAGATCGAGGGACGTGATCGTTCCCCTCTATTCGACATTGGTGAGGCCTCATCTGGAGTACTGTGTCCAGTTTTGGGCCCCACACTACAAGAAGGATGTGGATAAATTGGAGAGAGTCCAGCGAAGGGCAACAAAAATGATTAGGGGTCTGGAACACATGACTTATGAGGAGAGGCTGAGGGAACTGGGATTGTTTAGTCTGCAGAAGAGAAGAATGAGGGGGGATTTGATAGCTGCTTTCAAGTACCTGAGAGGTGGTTCCAGAGAGGATGGTTCTAGACTATTCTCAGTGGTAGAAGAGGACAGGAGAAGGAGTAATGGTCTCAAGTTGCAGTGGGGGAGGTTTAGGTTGGATATTAGGAAAATCTTTTTCACTAGAAGGGTGGTGAAACACTGGAATGTGTTACCTAGGGAGGTGGTAGAATCTCCTTCCTTAGAAGTTTTTAAGGTCAGGCTCGACAAAGCCCTGGCTGGGATGATTTAATTGGGGATTGGTCCTGCTTTAAGCAGGGGGTTGGACTAGATGACCTCCTGAGGTCCCTTCCAACCCTGATATTCTATGATTCTATGAGAGGGGTGGAAGGTAAAGGAATAAGGTAATTAGGGAATGGAAAAGGGAGGAGGGAAGAAAGCAAAAGAGAGATACCAAACAAAAAGAGAAAACTGGATGGAAGAACCTTATGAATTTGACGTGGAGTGGGAACACGAGGGAGAAGAAGAAGAAGGTGAGATAAAAGTACACAAAGGAGAATGGGAGACAAGAGCGAGAAATACAAGAAGGAACTCTGAAAAACAATCAACCCTGCAAAACAAAAATCAAACACCAAGTACATTATACAGAAATTCCTGCCTAAAGAGCAGCACAACTATGCATCAGCTGAAATAAACTAAGCATAGCAAAACATATGCCTGGATTGGCTTAAATACAATAGCAACCACAAAAGGAGTTGAGAGAAGAGATGTGTGCCCTAGACACTTCTCAATGCCATTTTCTAACCTGTAGCTCATGTTGTCTTTACTGACCCACAACCTCTACTAAATGTCAGTCAATTTCGACCCCTGAGAAGAGTAATTAACTTAATTAAGTAATGCCACAGAGGTGAGCCTCCACTACTGTCATAAATATAAAGGGAAGGGTAAACCCCTTTGTTTCTCTCCCTCCTCCCAGCTTTTGAAAGTATCTTGTCTCCTCATTGGTCATTTTGGTCAGGTGCCAGCGAGGTTACCTTTAGCTTCTTAACCCTTTACAGGTGAGAGGAGCTTTCCCCTGGCCAGGAGGGATTTCAAAGGGGTTTACCCTTCCCTTTATATTTATGACAACTACACTGATATTTGACTAACCAAAGGAAGAAGTATCTGTCTTCACAGTGGCCACCCCAGATAATTTAGAAGCAACACTGACGTATTTGAAAGCATGCGCTGTTCAATCCGCCTTAATCACAACAGTAACAATCACAGTTGGGAGCAACAATTGCAAAGGGCACCTCCAGGGTAGGATGTAAAATGAAATCATTAAGTCTCCAAAAAGGAAAACGAGGAATCCCTTGGAAAAGCAAAACTTTAAAGAGAGCAAGCCATCCTGTTAACTTCCACTGCCAGTAGCATTCATTTTCACTCCCTGATTTACTGAATAGTGCTGATTCCTAACCCTTACCTTCCTTAGTTTTCTCTTCAGTTTTCTCTTTAGCATCTCCCTCTTTTAATGGTGCTGAGAGCCGTGGTGCTGGAAACACAGACTGGCTTGCTCCCAACATCTGTTCATTTTCTCCAGATTCTCCAGATACTCTTTCCTTTTTTGACTCTTTCTTAACACGTCCACTATCTTTATTGCTTTTTAGCATATCCTGCAATGTTCGGCTAAACAAGCCAGCTGCTCCACGTGGCCGGTTTAACCGAACAGGCCGCTTATCTGGAGGATAACCACTCCTAGATACAATCTCTGACTCCTCTGCAACATCATAATCCCGCCCTCTTGGGGAACGATCTCGTTCTTCTTTTCTTTTCATTCCTTTTACAAGGTTGGCAAGTGGCTCACTCTGAGCTTCATCATGTTCTGATTTAGTCGCTATACTGACTTGGAAGTTTCCTCCTAAATCCAAGGACCCAGATGAGCTAGAAAAAGTAGTGAAACTGCTGCTAGGGCTTCCAAAGAGCGGCTTTGTTCCTTTTTTGTCATCCTCTACTGTTTTGCTTGGTACAGAAGAGGCAAAGGAAGACGGCAAATTACTGCTGCTAGCTGGTTTTGAAAAGCTGAAGTTTGAACTGGTACTAGAGCTACTGGTCTCTTGAGAAAGGCCAAAAGGGGCCAGTAATCCAGGCCCACTACTAACTGGATGGGAAAACGTGAAAGATGTTGGGATGATCTGGCTTTGTGTTTTCTCTGGCTCGGAACCAGCACCAAAGATTGGTTTAAATATTGCATTTTCTGGTGTTTTAAAGCTGAATTCTGATCCCACAAAGCCACTGCTTGAAACTTCTCCAGATATAACTCCAAAGTTAGAAGCATTCTGAAAAGTTCCAAGGTTAGTAGGTGGCTTAAAACTGAATCCTTGGTTTCCAACAATAGAGGAGCTAGTTGGTGCAGAAGACGCCACAAAAGGGGTAGGTTGTCCAAGACCATAAGACTGTGTAAACCCAGAGGGTGGCCCAAATACCAAGGTTTGCCCTGAAGCTGGATGGCTTAATCCCGAAGGCTGAGTAAAGCTGGATGGCTGGGCAAACCCCAGGTTCTGTCCAGATCCTCCACTGCTCTGTCCAAACATAGAGGGCTGACCAAATCGAAATGGTGTTTGAGCCTGAAACATTCCTACAGAACTATTAGAAGGTGCTTGGAAAACAGCAGGCTGTTGTCCACGAAAAGGACTGTTAGGGTTCATCTTCAAAAGTAGGAGTTAGTGAGTATCTGCCAAAGAGAGCTCACGCCTCGAACATCTGTTAACTTTCAGTTTCCAGTCAGTCATTCTAGTAATCTGAAAAACAAATGTACATTACATTTTCTAATTGGTTTCCATTTATAATAGGGAAGTTCAGCCAAGAAAATTATTAATTGCTTTATCCTATATCTTTGCAACATCCTATTAACTTTTTACTATGTTTTAAAAAGTAATTTATTCTTAAATCTTGTTCTCTCTCTTCTGTGGTTTCTAATCCGTGAAACAACAGTTGTTGGGTTTATGGTGGCCTGTGCTATACAGGTCAGAGTGGATGATCTGGTGCTTCCCTCTGGCCTTAAATACTATTACTCTATAACTTTTTCTCTCATCCTATGATTAGTCAGTTTTCTTAATAGTCTTGTGAGGGACTATTTGAAAGTCCTAATCTACCAGTTCTTCTTTATCCATTATTTTGCTGATAACCTCAAACAATTTGAATACATTGGAGAGAGAGAGAACTTCCCTTTACAGAAGACATACCATTTCATCTCTATTGTATCATATTCATGGGTGTGTTAAAATTGTCTGTAATTGCTTTTCAACCATTTAACCTGGCATCATAGTAAGGTTCACTAGGATTGCTTCTATTGCTTTTTTCAAACATAGGTATTACTCTCCAGTCCTGTGACACAGTAGCGGAATGTGATAATAGATTGCATAGTTTTGTTAGCAACTCAGTCACTTCATTCTTAACTTCCTTCAGAACTCATGGATGTACCATCCAGTCCTGATGACTTGATGCTATTTAATCAGTTTGTTTCAGCACCTCTTCTTTTGACAGCTCAGTCTCTGACAAGGCTTCATTCTTTATTACCTGAAGAGAGTAGGTCAGGATAGATATGTCCCTAACATTCTTTGTGATGAAGACTGAAATTATTTAGCTTCTCTGCAATGTCGTTTTCATCTTTAATTGTTCCCTTTATTCCCTGGTAGTCTAGTTGCACCACCGATTTCTTTACAGGATTCCTATTTCTGATATACCATAACAATTCTGTTTATTTTGCTCGTTTTCCAATTATTTTTCTAAATACCTCAGCCTTCTTAAACCATAAGGTGGAATTTATCTACTATACATGTGACCATTATGGTATAATTAAGGCCCTGATCCTGCACTTACATCCTTGCAGGCACTTTTACCCATGAGGAGGTTCTCAGTGGGCAGATCCATACATATCCAGACGCACGATCGGGCCTTAATTTGTTTTCATCAGTGCTGACTCAAAGGATTTTTTGTTTTCACTTTGGGCTGTAAAAGCTTTGTGACTATCTGCCTTAAAATATATATATAGTATACAGTGTTATCTTTAGGTACTACCCTTTCCCTGAAAAATCTTACACTTAATTTTATTGCACTTACTGATACTGAACAGATTAACTACTTTTTGAACCATTTCCTTTGCACTACTTTTAAGAGACTGCTGCACAAGAAAAAGGAAGGAAGTCCGAGCAAAACGCTATTTCCCAGAATAATATACCGTAGCTACTCCCTCCAAGGAGCAACCAGGCTACAGCTGGGCCAGAACTAATACCCTAGCTCTGAAACTCATCTTTCCATAAGGGACAGAGCCAGACCTAGTAGTGTGGACAAACCTGAATTTGGGGGCTTAAAATCATTTTCCATAAGTTCCTGGCATCCGGATTGAACCTACTACAGAAGCCATAAATTCAAACTGCAAAGCTGCATTTGTAGTCCTCTGCCCACGCAGCCTAAGCTGCATTTTCATTTCAGCGCTGCCCCCCACTCCCCAGCTCAATGGGAACTGCCTATTCAGAGACAGCAGGTGTAAAGAGAACAAAGAATAGCAATAATTCACACGTAGCCAAACGAGAGGCTCCAGACCCAGACTGCGGCACAGGCAACTCAGGGCAGGGGAATAGGGACTGCGCTTGGACACGGAGGAAAGGAGTCTGGGGGGCAGGGGTGGGGGGCAGGGGCAGTGCCCAGGGACAGGGCCTGGGCAGGGGAATGGGGGCCGGGGTTGGTGGGCAGGGGCCACGGGGACAGGGTTTGGGGGGTCGGTGCCCGGGCAAGGGAATGGAGAGGGGGCTGTGCCTGCAGACAGGGAAATGGGGGCAGTGGGCAGGAGCCGGGGCATGAGGGCGGGGGAGGGGTGATGCCCATAGACAAGGGCTGTTGACAGGTGGGTCAGTGCCCAGGCAGGTGGCATTGGAAGGGGGGGGGCCGGGCGGTGCCCACAGGCGGGGGGCCGGGGAAGGGGGGGGGCCGGGCGGTGCCCAGAGGCGGGGGGCCGGGGAAGGGGGGGGCCGGGCGGTGCCCACAGGCGGGGGGCCGGGGAAGGGGGGGGGCACGGGCGGTGCCCACAGGCGGGGGGCCGGGGAAGGGGGGGGGCCGGGCGGTGCCCACAGGCGGGGGGCCGGGGGTCGCAGGGGGCCGGATCGGGCGCTGAGGGGGTCGCCGGGCCGCTCCCCCCCCGCCCCATCTCACCAGACCGGGTCACCAGCAGAGCCGCCGCCGCCGCCATCGCCGTGCGGGGGGGGAACCGGACGTCTCCTCCGCGCGTGCGCACCAGCCGGGCGGGGCCGGGACTCGCCCGTTTCCGGTCCGTGCCGCTCGGTTCCGTCCCGGCACCGTCCGCCGGAGGCGCCGCCCGGCCCGGCCAGGTGAGCGCGAGCGGCGGGTGGGGGTTGGCGCCTCTTTTCTCGGCCCGGGGCCGCGCCGTGCAGGGAGCGAGCGGCCCCCGGCGGGCGGCGAAGGGGCGGCGTCCCGGCCCCGGGCGGGTGTCTGCTCCCCCCCCCGGGACCCCCCCGCAGCTCGCGGAGCGTCCCAGAGCGCGGGGCGGCCCCGCCTCGCTCCCCGCGTCAGCCTCTCCGGCCCCCGCGTCGGCCCCCGGAGGCTCTGCGGCCAGAGGTGAACGCTGCCCCCCGGCCAGCGCCCCCCACACACCCCCGGCCAGCGCCCCCCACACAGACCCCCTCTAGACAGCGCGCCCCCCCCAGACAATCCCAGACAGCGCCCCACAGACAGTGCCCCCCCGGCCAGCGCCCCCCACACAGACCCCCTCTAGACAGCGCGCCCCCCCCCAGACAATCCCAGACAGCGCCCCACAGACAGTGCCCCCCCGGCCAGCGCCCCCCACACAGACCCCCTCTAGACAGCGCGCCCCCCCCCAGACAATCCCAGACAGCGCCCCACAGACAGTGCCCCCCACACAGACCCCCTCTAGACAGCGCGCCCCCCAGACAATCCCAGACAGTGCCCCCCCAGACAGCGTGCCCCACACACACTCCTAGACAGTGCCCCCCCAGACAGTGCCCCCCCAGACACTGCCCCCCAGACAATCCCAGACAGCGCCCCACAGACAGTGCCCCCCCGGCCAGCGCCCCCCACACAGACCCCCTCTAGACAGCGCGCCCCCCAGACAATCCCAGACACTGCCCCCCCAGACACTGCCCCCCCAGACAGCGTGCCCCCCAGACAATCCCAGACAGCGCCCCACAGACAGTGCCCCCCCGGCCAGCGCCCCCCACACAGACCCCCTCTAGACAGCGCGCCCCCCAGACAATCCCAGACAGCGCCCCCCCAGACACTGCCCCCCCAGACAGCGTGCCCCCCAGACAATCCCAGACAGCGCCCCACAGACAGTGCCCCCCCGGCCAGCGCCCCCCACACAGACCCCCTCTAGACAGCGCGCCCCCCAGACAATCCCAGACAGTGCCCCCCCAGACAGCGTGCCCCACACACACTCCTAGACAGTGCCCCCCCAGACACTGCCCCCCCAGACAGCGTGCCCCCCAGACAATCCCAGACAGCGCCCCACAGACAGTGCCCCCCCGGCCAGCGCCCCCCACACAGACCCCCTCTAGACAGCGCGCCCCCCAGACAATCCCAGACACTGCCCCCCCAGACACTGCCCCCCCAGACAGCGCCCCACACACACTCCTAGACCGTGCCCCCCGGCCAGCGCCCCCCACACAGACCCCCTCTAGACAGCGCGCCCCCCCAGACAATCCCAGACAGCGCCCCACAGACAGTGCCCCCCACACAGACCCCCTCTAGACAGCGCGCCCCCCAGACAATCCCAGACAGTGCCCCCCCAGACAGCGTGCCCCACACACACTCCTAGACAGTGCCCCCCCAGACAGTGCCCCCCCAGACACTGCCCCCCCAGACAGCGTGCCCCCCAGACAATCCCAGACAGCGCCCCACAGACAGTGCCCCCCCGGCCAGCGCCCCCCACACAGACCCCCTCTAGACAGCGCGCCCCCCAGACAATCCCAGACACTGCCCCCCCAGACACTGCCCCCCCAGACAGCGTGCCCCCCAGACAATCCCAGACAGCGCCCCACAGACAGTGCCCCCCCGGCCAGCGCCCCCCACACAGACCCCCTCTAGACAGCGCGCCCCCCAGACAATCCCAGACAGCGCCCCCCCAGACACTGCCCCCCCAGACAGCGTGCCCCCCAGACAATCCCAGACAGCGCCCCACAGACAGTGCCCCCCCGGCCAGCGCCCCCCACACAGACCCCCTCTAGACAGCGCCCCACAGACAGTGCCCCCCCAGACACTGCCCCCCCAGACAGCGTGCCCCACACACACTCCTAGACAGCGCCCCACAGACAGTGCCCCCCCGGCCAGCGCCCCCCACACAGACCCCCTCTAGACAGCACGCCCCCCCAGACAGCGTGCCCCCGAGACAGCGCGCCCCCCCAGACACTGCCCCCCCGACAGCGCGCCCCCCCAGACACCCCCCCAGACAGCGTGCCCCACACACACTCCTAGACAGCGCCCCACAGACAGTGCCCCCCCCCGACAGCGCGCGCCCCCCCAGACAGCGTGCCCCACACACACTCCTAGACAGCACCCCACAGACAGTGCCCCCCCAGACACTGCCCCCCAGACAGCGTGCCCCACACACACTCCTAGACAGTGCCCCACAGACAGTGACCCCCCAGGCACCCCGCCAGACACTGCCCCCCAGACAGCGTGCCCCACACACACTCCTAGACAGCGCCCCACAGACAGTGCCCCCCCAGACAGCGTGCCCCACACACCCTCCTAGACAGCGCCCCACAGACAGTGCCCCCCCAGACACTGCCCCCCAGACAGCGTGCCCCACACACACTCCTAGACAGTGCCCCACAGACAGTGCCCCCCCAGGCACCCCCCCAGACACTGCCCCCCAGACAGCGTGCCCCACACACACTCCTAGACAGCGCCCCACAGACAGTGCCCCCCCAGACAGCGTGCCCCACACACCCTCCTAGACAGCGCCCCACAGACAGTGCGCCCCCAGACAGCGTGCCCCACACACACTCCTAGACAGCGCCCCCCAGACAGCGCGCCACACACAGCGCCCCACACACAGCGCCCCACAGGAGGCCTCGCTCTGTCCTGCGGACCTGGGGGCCCCGTGGGTGAGAGCCGTGTAACCCTACGCAGGTTATTCAGGTCAAGCCCGGCCTGAAGGGCCCACCTCTAAGGTGAGAGGGTTGTTTCAGCCTCCAGGCATATGCGCCAGCATATTTGCTGAGATTGCCACCCTGCGGTGACTCTGCCTGCTAGCTTTAACTTATCTAATGCAGGCGATGGAACAGACCCGGGCTGGTTATTGATAGGACTGATTTGTTCTAGATTTGAAATGGTAAGGGGATTAGATGGTTCAGAGGATTGACAATAGGCTATATAGGCTGTTTTTTTTGGTCCAAATCAAAGCAGCTGGCTTCTAAAATTATCTGTTTTACCCTCCACCATATCTTTGTCTACACTTTCCCAGATTCTAAAGCAACAATAGTGTCTCATAGCTGCTACTGGATTATTAGTTTCTACCACTGCCTAATATTCATTTTTTAAAATTAATTTGCAGGGCCCCCTTGAATAGTTTCTAATGAGATGAGTTTAGTCATTCGAAATCTGCAGAAAGTCATCCCCCTCAGGCGAATCCCACTTCGCAGAAGAATAGAAATCCTTCAGAAGATTTTGCACGTGCAGCAGTTCGACCTGGGCATTATCTGCGTTAGTAACAGAAACATTCAACTTCTCAATAGCACCTACAGGCAACAAAATGTCCCCACCGATGTACTTTCCTTCCCTTTTCATGAGGTAAAATTGTTTTTTTGTTTTGTTTTTCCTTTCTTCTGCTTTCCACAGCTACTTTCTTGGTCTGCCAGACACAACTGACTTCTTTGCAAGCCATTAGAGAAAACACCGTAACCCTGGGGGGGAGGGATAGCTCAGTGGTTTGAGCATTGGTCTGCTAAACCCAGGGTTGTGAGTTCAATCCTTGAGGGGGCCATTTAGGGATCTGGGGAAAAAATTGGGGATTGGTCCTGCTTTGAGCAGGGAGTTGGACTAGATGACCTCCTGAGGTCCCTTCCAACCCTGATATTCTATGAATTAAATAAATCCTAAAGTAATTTGATATCCTATTTCATTGCAGTGGCTCTCTGTGATGATACACTAGGACATAGTGGTGCTTCAGGGGATCCCAGACATTTTGTGGAACTTGATGGTGATTTGGGACCTGTTTCAGGGCTCTCAGAGGGTATTGTCTTTGAGAACATCTTCAGCAATCCTCATTAGCTGTTTTATATGTTCTTCCTTGCATGGCACCATAAATGCATGAAAACAGAGCCATGAGTAAAGTTATACATACGTATAGGGCCTGTTCCCCAGCATTTCAGGAATTCTACTTCCACAAGGCAGCTGGCAACAGTTAACGTGCCACTACTGGGAAGCTGAGAGTGGACAACGGGATGGTTCACTTAATGAGTACCTGTTCTGTTTACTCCCTCTGAACCACTTGGCACTGGCCACTTTTGGCAGACAGGATGCAGTGCTAGATGGACCATTGGTCTGACCCAGTAGGGCCATTCTTATGTTCCTGCTTTTTTCCCTTTTTTTTGGTCAGTGTTGTTTAAATCTTCAAAGTAACCAGTAGGGAGTTTGATTATTTAAATTAGGTAACTTGTTGATAATATCTAAATGTCTTTCTGTTGCTCTCTTATGGAAGGAAGGCAGTCAAGATTTAAAAGAAAAAATGTACAGGCTCACACATTCGGCTACCATCAGGTACGAGGTATAGGAAGAGAAGGCATTGGAAATATAACTTTTCAATCAAATGTACATGTTTAAACACTTTGGGATCCCATTTGATTTCTGCTGACATGAGAACAGTATAATTGCTCACCTAGGTTCATAGGAGTGGCCAAAATATTTCCTAGGTAAACAATAATTAGCTAAGTTTCAGAGTAACAGCCATGTTAGTCTGTCTTCACAAAAAGAAAAGGAGTACTTGTGGCACCTTAGAGACTAACCAATTTATTTGAGCATGAGCTTTCGTGAGCTACAGCTCACTTCATCGGATGCATACCGTGGAAACTGCAGAAGACATTATATACACAGAGACCATGAAACAATACCTCCTCCCACCCCACTCTCCTGCTGGTAATAGCTTATCTAAAGTGATCATCAAGTTGGGCCATTTCCAGCACAAATCCAGGTTTTCTCACCCTCCAGCCCCCCACACACAAACTCACTCTCCTGCTGGTAATAGCCCATCCAAAGTAACCACTCTCTTTAAAATGTGTATGATAATCAAGGTGGGCCATTTCCAGCACAAATCCAGGTTTTCTCACCCCCCTGCCCCCCTCCAAAAACCACACACACAAACTCACTCTCCTGCTGGTAACAGCTTATCCAAAGTGACCACTCTCCTCACAATGTGTATGAAAATCAAGGTGGGCCATTTCCAGCACAAATACAGGTTTTCTCACAACCTGGATTTGTGCTGGAAATGGCCCACCTTGATTGTCATGCACATTGTAGGGAGAGTGGTCGCTTTGGATAAGCTATTACCAGCAGGAGAGTGAGTTTTTGTGTGTGTATTTTTTTGAAAAAAAGCAGGTGGGGGGGTGAGAAAACCTGTATTTGTGCTGGAAATGGCCCACCTTGATTTTCATACACATTGTGAGGAGAGTGGTCACTTTGGATAAGCTGTTACCAGCAGGAGAGTGAGTTTGTGTGTGTGGTTTTTGGAGGGGGGTGGGGGGGTGAGAAGGCCCACCTTGATTATCATACACATTTTAAAGAGAGTGGTCACTTTGAATGGGCTATTACCAGCAGGAGAGTGAGTTTGGGGGGGCGGGGGGCGGAGGGTGAGAAAACCTGGATTTGTGCTGGAAATGGCCCAACTTGAAGATCACTTTAGATAAGCTATTAACAGCAGGAGAGTGGGGTGGGAGGAGGTATTGTTTCATGGTCTCTGTGTATATAATGTCTTCTGCAGTTTCCACGATATGCATCCGATGAAGTGAGCTGTAGCTCACGAAAGCTCATGCTCAAATAAATTGGTTAGTCTCTAAGGTGCCACAAGTACTCCTTTTCTTTTTGCGAAGACAGACTAACACGGCTGTTACTCTGAAACCCAGGAGTAGAGTTCATCACAACACACTGCCTGTAGATCCAGGTTAGGACAGAGTGGGGCACACAGGATGGCTGGGGTCACAGGCGGGGCTTCAGAATGGCTAGTGGTAGGGACAGACTGAAGCATGGGCTCAGGAGCTAGTGAGGTGACGGGACCTACACAAAATGAGGAGGTTAGTTAAACAAAAACTGAAAGGTCCAGCACCAAAAGTAAAATCCCTGCAAACTGCACAGAAACTTAAAGACACCATAATAGAGGCTCAACTTAAATGTATACCCCAAATTAAAAAACATAGTAAGAGAACCAAAAAAGAGCCACCATGGCTAAGCAACAAAGTAAAAGAAGCAGTCAGAGGCAAAAAGGCATCCTTTAAAAAGTGGAAGTTAAATTCTAGTGAGGAAAATAGAAAGGAACAGAAACTCTGGCAAATTAAGTATAAAAATATAATTAGGAAAGACAACAAAGAATTTGAAGTACAGCCAGCCAAAGACTCAGAAAGTAATAGCAAAAAAATTTTTAAGTATATCAAAAGCAGGAGGCCTGCTAAACAACCAGTGTGGCTGCGGTTGAGGAAGTAAGGGAGATTCCAAAACCTGAGCCATTCTTTTTAGGTGACAGATCTGAGGAACTGTCCCAGATTGAGGTGTCATTAGAGGAGGTTTTGGAACAAATTGATAAACTAAACAGTAATAAGTCACCAGAAGCAGATGGTATTCACCCAAGAGTTCTAAAGGAACTCAAATGTGAAATTGCAGAACTACTAACTGTCATCTGTAACCTATCATTTAAATCAGCTTCTGAACCAGATGACTGGAGGATAACTAGTGTGATGCCAATTTTTAAAAAGGTCTCCAGAGGTGATCCCTGCAATTACAGGCCTCAGAGGCCTGTAAGCCTGACTTCAGTACCAGGCAAACTGGTTGAAACTATAATAAAGAACAATATTGTCAGACATATAGATGAACATAATTTGAGGAAGAGTCAACATGGTTTTAGTAAAGGGAAAACATGCCTCACCAATCTGCTAAAATTCTTTGAGGGGGTCAACAAGCATGTGGAATAAGGAGATCCAGTGGATATAGTGTATTTAGATTTTCAGAAAGCCTTTGACAAGATCCCTCACCAAAGGCTCTTAAGCAAAGTAAGCTGCTACGGGATAAGAGGGAAGGTGCTCTCATGGATTGGTAACTGGTTAAAAGAAAGGAAACAAAGGGCAGGAATAAATGGTCAGTTTTCAGAATGGAGAGAGGTAAATAGTGGTGTCCCCCAGAGTCAGTACTGGGCCCAGTCCTATTCAACATATTCATAAGTGAACTGGAAAAAGGGGTAAACAGTGAGGTGGCAAAATTTGCAGATGATACAAAATGACTAAAGATAGTTAAGTATAAAGCAGACTTCAAAGAGCTACAAAGGATCTCTCAAAACTAGGTGATTGGGCAACAAAATGCCAGATGGAATTCAATGTTGATAAATGCAAAATAATGTACATTGGAAAGCATAATCCCAACTATACATATAAAATGATGGGGTCTAAATTTGCTGTTACCACTCAAGAAAGAGATCTTGGAGTCATTGTGGATAGTTCTCTGAAAACATCCACTCAATGTGCAGCGGCAGTCAAAATAGTGAACAGAATGTTGGGCATCATTAAGAAAGGGATAGATAATAAGACAGAAAATATCATATTGCTTCTATATAAATCCATGGTACACCCACATCTTGAATACTGTGTGCAGATGTGGTCACCCCATCTCAAAAAAGATATATTGGAATTGGAAAAGGTTCAGAAAAGGGCAACAAAAACGATTAGGGGTATGGAACGGCTTTCATATGGGGAGAGATTAATAAAACTGGGACTTTTCAGCTTGGAAAAGAGACAACGAAGGGGGATATGATAGAGATCTATAAAATCATGACTGGTGTAGAGGAAGTAAATAAGGAAGTGTTATTTACGCCTTCTCATAACACATAAATTAGGGGCCACCAGATGAAATTAATAGGCAGCAAGTTTAAAACAAAGAAAAGGAGGTATTTTTTCACACAGCGCACAGTCAACCTGTGGAACTCTTTGCCAGAGGATGTTATGAAGGCCAAGACACTAACACGGGTCAAAAAAGAACTAGATAAATTCATGGAGGATAGGTCCATCAATGGCTATTAGCCAGGATGGGCAGGGATGGTGTCCCTAGCCTCTGTTTGCCAGAAGCTGGGAATGGATCACTTGATGATTACCTGTTCTGTTCATTTCCTCTGGGGCACCTGGCATTGGCCACTATTGGAAGACTAGATACTGGGCTAGATGGACCTTTGGTCTGACCCAGTATGGCCGTTCTTATGTTTGACACATAAAATATGCAGAATTTTGAAATATTGTGTGCAGAATTTTTAATTTTTTGGTGCAGAATTCCCCCGGGAGTAACACCACTATTTTATTAGAGTGCTATTGCAAGTCCCACTAGTCCAAGTCTGTCAACCTGGGCTAGGAGGCTTGGTGTCACGGGCTGTGTCAGCCTACCCTAAGCAAGTCAAGGACATGTGTAAATTTTACACTAGGTGCTGGACCTATACATGTTGCCTGACACTGCACATAGCAAATGTTTCACTGCCAGTGATTCATCTTTTGGATCATACAGTCAAATCCAAGTCCCTTTCTGTCCATTTGCAGTTACTGTCCTAATGGAAGTTAAAGAGCCCCTAGCTAATTTCCTCTGTCAGTAAAAAGCCTTTAGTGTCTAAGGTTCCATTTGCATGAACCACCATTGCTGTATCAGTGCCTAGCTCATTACTTTGTAACAACTTTGGGAAGCCTTGAGGATGAAAAGTACTCTGTATAACCAGATTCTCACCTATGTTAACTTTTGGAAGGGCTTCTGTATTTCAGAATCTGAAAGCAGGTGAGCTGCCTCGGCCTAGTCTTCGAGACGAATACAATCTTGGTGATGTTTTCCTAGGAGTAGAGTATATCTATCAGCAGTGCCAAGAAAATGGGGAGGATTACTACAGCATTCTTACAGTAAGTGTTTGCTTACTAATACAGATTTCTCCTCACAGACTCGATTTAGGAACCACGGCTGAAACAATACTAATATTCACTGTTGGGGGGGATTTTTTGCCAGTTTATGGACATTGCAAAGATTCATCTACAGAAAAATATTCTGAATCCCAAACCTATAATGTAAAGGAATTTAAATTTATGTTCTCCATGTAAGCATGAAGTCATGCTAAAACACATTTCCAATTGCAGTCTTTTCTTAAATGTGACTAGGATGTCTCTGGTAACTGTGTTCAGTGCTGTTACAACTTTGGAGGAAAGACTGAGTGGTAGAATAATACTTTTGTGAATAACCAAAGGATCAGTTGAACTTAAGTCAAGAAAACTTACAAGTGATGAATAAAATCAGGAGAATGTCACCTCAGCTACCTTGAGGGCTGGGAATTAATCTGCAGTGAGGGGTAGTTGTGGGGAATTAAGACAGTTTAGGAGCTATACTCCATAGATTCACTGTAGAGGCTAAGCAGCAAGCAGGTCTCATCAACCGTCTGACAGCAGAAACTGCTCACACGAAGGAGCAGAAGCAACGCAGCTGCCATAACTTACCCAGGAGCGGTTGCTTCTCTGTCTGAGCTGAATTAAAGTAACTTCCATCAAGAGCAGAGGTTCTGCTTTACTTAGTGTGGTTCTCTTTGTCCATATAAGGGTTATTTTTAAATACAATAGAACAAGAAAACATAACTCTGAAAAACTAGGAAAGTAATGGAAGCTAAGCATCTCTAGATATTAGCTGTGGAATAAGATGGGCTCAGAGGTGACTTGACCTCTTAGTCTGGTCTGGATCACTTGGCAAACTGGGCACAGACAAACAATATGTGTTGTATAAAGCTAAACGTAAATATATATATCAAGGAACAAAGAATGTAGGTTACACTTATGCAATGGAGGACTCTATCTTGGGAAGCAGTGACTCTGAAAAAGATAGGGGGTTTGGGTGGATAATCATCTGAACATGAGCTCCCAGTGTGACACTGGCAAAAAGGACTAATGTAATCCTTGGACACATAAATAAAGGTATCTCGAGTAGGAGTCAAGAAGTTATTTTACCTGTCTATTTGGTACTTGTGCAATCGCTGCTGGAACATTCTGTCCAGTTCTGGTGTTCACAATTCAAGGAAGATGTTGGTAAATTGGAGAAGACTGAGAAAAGAGCCACAAGAATGATTAAAGATCAGAAAACCTGCCTTATAGTGATGGACTCAAGGAGCTCAATCCGTTTATCTTAACAAAGTGAAGAGAAATTTTGTTAGTAGAGAGCTCTATAATCTAATGGACAAAAGCATAACAAGATCCAGCGACTGGAAGCTGAAACTAGAGAAATGCCAGCTGGAAAAAAGGTGCATATTTGGCTTACAGCAACTTAACAATAGATGTAGTGCATCACTTGACATTCAGTCTTGATTTAGAGTTGTGTTTAAAGAGATGCTGTACCTCAACCAAAAACTTATGGACTTGGTTTGGGAATTATTGGGTGAAATTCTATAGCCTATTATACAGGTCAGACTAGGTGATCTTAATGGTAACTTCTGGCAATAAAATCATGGATATGGAATTCAGGGACTTAGCAAGATACTTTTAAAAATAAGTTTGATCCATCTTTTACACATAAGTTTCAGAGTAGCAACCGTGTTAGTCTGTATTCACAAAAAGAAAAGGAGTACATGTGGCACCTTAGAGACTAACAAATTTATTTGAGCATAAGCTTTTGTGAGCTACAGCTCACTTTATCGGATGCATGGAAATCCGATGAAGTGAGCTGTAGCTCACGAAAGCTTATGCTCAAATAAATGTTAGTCTCTAAGGTGCCACAAGTCCTCCTTTTCTTTTAAACATAGAAAGAGTGTCATGGCTTTCAGTCCCTGCTGCAGGTCCCCATGTTGGTCTTGCGGTCTAAGGCCTTGTCTACACTGCAGAGTTTTGTCAGCAAAAGGCAGCTTTTAGAGGCAAAACAGTGGAGGTGTACATACTGCAATGCCATTTTTGATGACAAAGCTGCCCCTTTTTAGCGACAAAATAAAACCACCTCAATGAGAGGCATAAAGTTTTTTGCGGCAAACTTAAAGCGACAAAGTATCAGTGTAGACCGGTGGTGGGCAACCTGCAGCCCGTCAGGGTAATCCTCTGGCGGGTCACAAGACAATTTGTTTATGTTGATCATCTGCAGCTCCCAGTGTCCGCGGTTCGCCGTTCCCGCCAGTGGAATCTGTGGGAAGCGGTGGCCAGCACGTCACGTGCCCTGCCACTGCCACTCATTAAATTGCTATAACTAGCCTCTCCCAGTATCTCACAATGCCTCCCGTGACCACTCTGCTCACTGTTTTGAACTCTGCTACCCTGCATTGCTGATACACAGGCATGTGCCTCTCCCTTTTCAAAGCTCTGGGAAGTTCCAGTTTTGTTCAACATCTTTAATAATGACCTGGATGATGGGATGGATTGCACCCTCAGCAAGTTGGCAGATGACACTAAGCTGGGGGGAGAGGTAGATACGATGGAGGGTAGGGATAGGGTCCAGAGAGACCTAGACAAATTGGAGAATTAGGCCAAAAGAAATCTGAGGAGGTTCCACAAGGACAAGTGCAGAGTCCTGCACTTAAGACGGAAGAATCCCATGCCCTGCTACAGGCTGGGGACCGACTGGCCAAGCAGCAGTTCTGCAGAAAAAGACCTAGGGGTTACAGTGGATGAGAAGCTGGATATGAGTTAGCAGTGTGTCCTGGTTGCCAAGAAGACCAATGGCATATTGGGCTGCATTAGTAGGAGTATTGCCAACACATTGAGGGAAGTGATTATTCCCCTCTCTTCGGCACTGGTGAGGCTTCATCTGGAGTATTGTGTCCAGTTTTGGGCCCCACACTACAAGAAGGATGTGGAAAAATTGGAAAACATCCAGCGGAGGGCAACAAAAATGATTAGGGGACTGGAACACATGACTTATGAGGAGAGGCTGAGGGAACTGGGATTGTTTAGTCTGCAAAAGAGAAGAGTGAGGGGGGGATTTGATTGCAGCCTTCAATTACCTGAAGGGGGGTTCCAAAGAGGATGGAGCTCGGCTGTTCTCAGAGGTGGCAGGTGACGGAACAAGGAGCAATGGTCTCAAGTTGCAGTGGGGGAGGTCTAGGTTGGATATTAGGGAATACTATTTCACTAAGAGGGTGGTGAAGCACTGGAATGGGTTACCTAGGGAGGTGGTGGAATCTCCATCCTTAGAGGTTTTTAAGGCCCGGCTGAAAAAGCCCTGACTGGGATGATTTAGTTGGTGTTGGTCCTGCCATGAGCAGGGGGTTGATCTAGATGATCTCCTGAGGTCTCTTCCAAACCTAATATTCTATGCCACTCAGCTCAGGCAGCAAAGACAGCAAAGAGCAAATCATTAACATGGAATGCTGTTCTCTTCCACACTATGAACACAGAGACAGGCAGGGGTGGGTGGGGGTGTGGGTGTCCCTCCCTCTCTCGCCCCCCCCCCCCCGCCTTGGTTGCTTCTGGTGGCTGCCTGAACTTAGAGACAGCAAGCCGGCACACTCACTCTCCCCCCAACACACACACTCTGTTTCCCTCACACACTTCAGTTGAAAAGCTGCTGGCAATCTCAGAGGGTGCCCACAGAACGATGGGATTGAGAAACCTGCATCATGTGACGCTGTACCTGCCCCATGAGGAATTGCAAACCCTTCCCAAAGAACCCTGTGGTCAGTTGCATAGTGGGATAGCTACCCACAATGCACAGCTCTCTGTCTATGCAAGAGCTGCTAATGTGGATGCACTCTGCCAACACAAGGAGCATAGTGTGGACATGAAATAGCGGTTTAATTAAAACAGCATTACTTTTGCCAACAAAACTCTGTAGTGTAGACATAAGCCTTAAACTTTCTGATCTCTTCAAAATTGTTTTTTATTTACTGTTTCATCTCTGTTTTGGGGAGAGAAAAAGGGTGAGCTTTGCCCCAAAGAGGAAAAGGATGCTGAAGGCAAGAATGCTTCTTCATTGAAACCTATTCTTATGTACCTTCATGCAGCTCCTACCAGGGAACCTAAGTTTGATTTACTGAAGTCCTAGAACAATTCCCTCCCTTGTCCCCAAGGTTCTGAGTGCCCACAGTTCTAATCGAGGTGAGTGGGAGCTATATTATTCAGTGCCTCTGAAAATTACCACAGATCCACTGGTGCCATAAGGGGCATAGTTCCATTTGAAATTAGTGGAGTTGCTGAGACTGATAACTTTTGAAGATTAGAGCAGGAGATGGGGTTGTGTTCCCAGTGACCCATCGGGTTATTTTGATTAGCAGCAGATGTATTTTCTTGGACATGACCATAGATAAAGATATTTTACCATTTGAAAATGTCCTTTTTGGGGACAAGAGGTTGAAGATAAACTTGTGGCTGACTTGTCAGAGGAGGCTATTATTACAAACACTTTCCTCTGGAATTTCTGTTTTCTTTTGGTTGGTGACTTTAGATATAACCTGTTCTTGTACTTTTTGGAGTATTAACTGGTTTTCCTCTGAAGGTTTCCCAAAAGCAATAGAATATATACAGCTGACAACATGTGAGAAAGCTAGACTATATTCATACGATTAAAGTTAGTCATTCTTGCTGTTTTTCTGCTCTTGCCCCCTCTTCCCATCTCAGTCCAAGGTATGCAAGGACCATGTGCATTAGACTATTGATCTTCATGTACTGTCTAGTAAAAGTAGTTAAAAGTGCCACAAGTACTCCTTAACTTTATTATTGTCACTTTCTTTGTGAAGAACTGTGCTAAATATTGCAAGACAGCACCTACATACTACAGTGATGCACACATGAATAAATGTTTAGAGATCTGTAAAATACTAAAACCATTTTTGTTTCCTTGGACAGGTGACTGCAGCTCATGGGCTGTGCCATTTGCTGGGATACCGGCACAACACAGAAGCGGAATGGGAGCAGGTAAAAGGATGTCCTTACCTAAGCTGAGATAGATGTATTAAGAATGCCCGAAGTACAGTAGTGATGGTACATCAAATTCAAAACCTTATTGTAAATGCAGAGACATTTTCCTGACTCCTCACACATATTGTAGTATAACCTTCTAATCCTGATGCTCTCAGGGGCACTTTGCAACCAGTCATTCATACATACATTCAAACCATGAAAGTAACAATGCAAAGTTCTAATAGTGCCTTTCATCTTAGAGAATCCTCAAGAACTACATCTGTGTTTAAAAGGGTAGTGGGTTCAAAAACAGGGCTTAGTATGGACACTTTCAACTTTAACTGTGGAGACACAACTGTGCCTCTATGGGGCAGAAATCTGCACAGCAGCCGTATAACACTGCAAGGCTACAATACTTTAGAAAAAGAAGTGGTTTAAAAAAATATCTAATTGACACTGTAGTGGGAATTTTAGGAAATAATGCTGTGCAATTATGTTTAGCCGTCCATCAGAGCATCTCAAAAGTGTTATCCTAATTTTACAGATGTAAAAACAGACAAAGAGTTTTAACTATTTGTGCAAGTTCACACAGAAGACTACTTAGAATAGAGAACAGAACCTAGTATGACAAAGTTAGTGGGGGGAGGGATAGCTCAGTGATTTGAGCATTGGCCTGCTAAACCCAGGGTTGTGAGTTCAATCCTTGAGGGGGCCATTTAGGGATCTGGGGCAAAAACTGGGGACTGGGCCTGCTTTGAGCAGGGGGTTGGACTAGATGACTGCCTGAGGTCCCTTCCAACCCTGATATTCTATGAAAGTCAGGCCAGATGGCTGCAAGAGGGTGTGGGAAGGCAGATATGTAAGCTCTGGAATGTTAAAGGTCCTCTGCCCTATCAGCTGAGAAGGAGTTACCTCAGGTCATTTAGGAACACCTGAATCCAATTAAGGGCTGCCTGAGACCTTTTAAAGCCACTCCCCTGTTGAAAGAAAGCAGGAGGACACATGCTGGTAGGCAGTTACTAAGCTAGTGGCAGCAAGGAAATGAGCATCTCCAGGAGCAGAGACTGTGCTCCTTCCCATACAGAAAAGACAAGCCTGAGCACCTGCCAGGGGAAGGACTGATTCCCCAGGGCAAACCACAGGATGATACCCCACCCCAACAAGGAGATGGGGGAAAGTATCTCCCTTTGTATTAGTGTCTAGTGAAATAGTTCCTTCTGTTTGTTGGAGGAACACCCCTTAGGCCTCCCTGAGGCCTACCCAGAAAATACGGCCGAAGGAACACAGAAGGGGGAAGACAAAGACTGCCCCCAGTGTGGCAGATGGGTTGATTTACCCCATGCCCGTCTCGCCAAAAGGAGAAGTGCTGGGGCTGGTGAGACGAAGGTGCCTTGCCACACGAGGTATGCCAGGTTTCCTGTTCTGTTAACTGGAATATGTATAGTACCTCCCATAAGTAGATGTAATAAATCACATTGGAATCTTGCCAGAACATCAGGATTAACACCTTTTTCTTGTGGAAAAAGCCTTATGAGCTGTTTAATAACCCATCTAATCAGGGCCTGCTTTTTCCATCTTTTTTGAAAATTGGGACCTCCAACAGCCCAATGCCCTAACTCCAGTTTGGGGGATTAGTTGGATACTTACTCAGAAGGAAGAATCGTCTCTCGCAGCAGAAATAGCCACCATTGCCTGGATTTCCTTTGGTTTCAAATAAGATTACTGACCAGGCTCAACCTAGCTTAGTTTGTGAGAGATGACAAGATCATAGGGAGAAGTTGCATGCCTGCAGGCATATCTCCAGTTTTCTTAATGAACCATAGGTAAATGTGACTGCAATCAGTGGGAACTAAGGACAGTCAGCACCTCACAAGGGTACTGTGTATCTGGAAGGACTGAGCACTAAAAGTGCTTTGAAATCCTTGCATGAAAGGGTCTGTGTAAGAGCCCAGTCCTGTAAATGCTTATCCATGTGAATCTCTGTGTGCTCATGTGCGATGTCTTATTGAGTTCATAGGTAACATTTCTCATGTAAGCAAGTGTTTAAAAGGAAAGGCATGATGCAGTTTAGTGCCCATTCTTGTAAAGTGCAGTTCTGGTCAGAAATGTGACTGTAAATACGGTATAGTGGGTTCTGGATTTATGATGTCTCACTGATTCTGTATCAAATGTGTGGGTGGATGTCCGGCAAAGAGATGGTTTCCTGACTGCCAGCTCTGCAGACTCAAATTGGGCTCTTTTCTTCTCACTTGGTCATCACAGTACTTATTTGCTGCTGGTGAAATTGTCCAACGTGACACCTGTGCAACTCAGTTGCATGAAGAGAATCCCGCTGACTTCATCTTAACTGTATTGACTCAGCGGTTACTTTTGTCCATAACTCATCTGTTATGACTTTGAATTCACACACGGCCAGATCTGTTGAGTAAGAAGTTGCCATTTTTACATAGTTTATTTTGTGGATTAGAACAGCATTTTAAAGTCTATTGCTTAAAATTATAAAGAATGTACATGAAGGGAAAATGAGCATTCTTATTGAGTTTTTTTCCCCACCCTTATAGATGTATCAGAAGGAAAAACAAATTCTTGAGGAGCTAAATGGAATCACTGGTGCAAACCTCCAGCCACTGACTAAAAACCATTTCTGATCACGTCACAAGAAAAAGAAAGAGGACCCAGAAAAATAAATCCTCATTCTACTGAGAAGAAACCAAGTAGCATGGATACAACTAACTTAAATGAATCACTGTTAATACTTAACAGGCGTCTATGTTAACTTCATATAGTGTCAACAGAATATCTTGCATTGTAGTGTGTAATAAAATTCAGCCAAACAGTTTCTCTCAAGCAGAGTGGAGTTGTATATGTAACTTGTAACCAGTAATAGATTCCAATATCAAACAATACAAAAGTATGTTGAAGTATCTACTGGAGACCCATAGAAGCAGTTGAAAACTACAGTGACTTACTCCTTTATACTGCTGTCCTATCTTTAGTGGGAAAGAGGGTAGAAAAGTGGAATCAGAGTTTCAATTAATTAAATTGTTCAAATATAGTCCTGTGTCCAATATCTGAAGTTGGCTTTGAAAAAGACTTAAGATGAGAAAGATGCTACCCAGAGAGTCTTCCTTTGAGGTTGGTGTATCCATATAAAAGTAGCAGTGATTTAAATCATTTCATGCATGAGTTGCTGTAGAGCGCCACAAAAAATTTTTCTTCTTGACCTCAGGTAAGTGTGTTAACTCAGTTAGGGCCAAAATCTTATCTTATTCAAAGTAAAAAGCACCTAGCATCTGTATCTGTAAGTAGTCCCACGGACTTCAATAGGACTATTTATGAAATAATGTCCTCGTTAACAGGACTAAGGTGTCACCGTCTGGTCCTAATTTTGCGGGAAGTAGTACTGTTCATCCATTCCTTTTGAATATTTATTTTTCACAGTTATAAAATTTCTCCTACTAACTTGCACCCGGGAATGTGTCTCTATCTGCATGTATCAAATCTTAGCTCTGGACACTTTTCAAAGTGTACTCGTGGACCCTCCTATGGAATAATGTGTTGCCCATCTGGACCCTGTTTAGAATAATATAACTGTCTTACACACAATGGGAAATGTTTAAAAAAATATGGTGTACGTAACACACATGCTTAAGCATGCCATGAGGGGACTATTGCATCTGTGTCCAACCATTGTCTTGATTGTACCCTGAAGGGGGTTGTGTATAATCTCTGCTGAAGCTAAGAACTAGCTGATTGTCATAGTTATTGTGAGATGTTTGTACGGGTAAAAGTTTGAGAGCTATGGAACCTACAGAATATTATGTTCCAAATCTGTTTGGAGTGAAACCAATCACCTGAGCTGACACAATCAACATAAGAACACTGAGCATCCCTAGAGCCAGCCTACATTTAGTGTCTGGGGAAGATGCAACCTTGAGCATACTCAAGGAAAAATGAACCCCAGGAGAGCTCTGAGAAGAGGGGGCCTCTTAGGCTATTGTCCCTTAGTCCATGACTGTATCAGAGCAGAAGAAATGGCCCAAGTGGCTATCTATTACAGGAGGGAATGCTCTGTCAGCAGGGATGTGTCTCTCATGAACAGTAGACCTCAGCTTTCTGGGCTGGACAAGCATGTGAAGGATTAACCATTGGGTGATAAATACTTTATTGGCCTGGACAGTAACTTATTAAGTACAGGCTCTAGTTTGCATCTTAAAGGGGTTTTTTTTTCCGTTAACCTTATGTTTCCAAATCCTTTTACTTGCCTTTATTTTGAATCTTAATCTTAAACACAGACACGAAATTAAAGTTTTAACAGAGTGCCTTGTGCTAAGGAGAATGTTGAACTGAGATAAAAGTGGTGAACTGGGGTACACTATGTCCATGGAGGTAAGGGATTGGTGAGCATTGCAGGTGTCCAGAAGATAGGTGTAACACAGCAGGGTGTGTAAATTTTCTATCCAGAGGGGAAGAGGAGAGCTCGGGGAGCCTGGAGCAGCTATGTTGCCCGTCAACAGTGGCTGGGGAGAGTTTCCTCTGCTGGACCACAGACAGTGCTCTCTCCTGCTGTGAGGTAGTGATTCACCCCAGCCAGCTCGGGTAGCCCTGAAAACTGTCAGTGTACATTTCTAAAATAAAAGCCACTTGAAGTGACCTTCCTTTACTGTTGGGCACTGAAAAACAGTTGCTCTCTGTAGGCTGTAGCTTCAAAAACATTCCACACCCCCCTTCCCCCCGAGGAAACTAAAATTTCTTCTAGTACTGTTGTTTATTCTGGGGTAAGCATGTGGAAGCCTCATTCAGGATTGGGCTC
Organism: Eretmochelys imbricata; assembly: GCF_965152235.1. Classification (NCBI taxonomy): domain Eukaryota; kingdom Metazoa; phylum Chordata; order Testudines; family Cheloniidae; genus Eretmochelys; species Eretmochelys imbricata. The sequence goes on along the minus strand of NC_135582.1, from coordinate 82,633,307 downwards.
CTACTGTGCTAGGGGCTGGAGAAACACAGATGACATGGACCCTGCCCTAAAGAGCTTACAGAGAGCTCTGTGCAGGCACTGCAGTCTGCATGTACATGAGCAACTGGCAGGATCAGCATCTAAGGAGCAGTCTTCACTAACATTTGTATTGTTAACTTCCTTACAGCAAGAACCATGTTCAAACACACTTCATTAGAAAGCTACTAATGCTGTTTCTGATCCATGGAGAGAGAATCTCAGGCCAAACTGCAAGTTGTTCCACCTGGGCAAATCTCAGTGCCCGTGTAGATTTCAATAGGCACAAGAGTCCTTGTGCATAGAACATCTTGCAGAATCAGTGCCTTTCCAAATAGTTTTTTTAGGCTTTTTATTTATCCTACTTCATCAGTATTGAATTCATCTGAATTAACAGTATTTCACAATCAGTTGTCTTTTCCTCTTTATACAGGAGGTAAGAAAAGTGTATACCTACCCTTTGTTTCCTATCTTTCAACCAGTTACCAGTCCATGAGAGCACCTTCCCTCTTATCCAGTGGCAGCTTACGTTGCGTAAGAACCTTTGGTGAGGGACTTCGTCAAAGGCTTTCTGAAAATCTAAGTACACTGTATCCACTAGATCCCCCTTGTCCATATGCTTGTTGACCCTCTGTAGCCAGACAGCCAGCCCCCCCCCCCCCCCCCCCCAGACCAGCATTGCTGGAAACACAGGAGGAAGCCGGAACAGGGCACTTAACATATATTCCAGCACAGCCTTTGAAGCTGTGAAAGCACAGGTGTGCCTCTGGGGGCAGATACAACGATTAAGCTCACAGCAGGCAGAGGCCCTGTGACAGACATGGCTTTTAGCCCCTACTAAATAGCGTGATGCACACACACCAACATCCTAGTTGGGAAAATATTTACCCTGATAAAAGAAATGTCCAGTAGTCAACACTTATTGTTTCTCTCCCTTGCAAGTGTAAACTACTCTTGCGAAAGCTGGCGTCACCCAGACAGACCAGCCTCAATTTGGCATAAGAAAGGAGAAAGAGAATAAAGGAGTACAGAGGTATAAGTAGGGGACCTACAGCACCATGATTTTTGAGTGCTTTTCACTATCTATCTGCTGGTCAGATAAGTGACAGCCTCCCAAGGCTTCTGCAGCTAAGAGGGTCCCTACGCCTTGTCCCTTATTCGTCTTTCCGCGGAATTGAGTGACCGATCCTGGCTTGGCACCGCTGGAATCGAGAGATGCAAGGAGGGTAAGAAGCACCCACACCTGATCTCCTATCTTTAGTGTACACATATTTTGAAATAGAGCTCTATACTTTGTTTTCTTTCTTTGGGATTGTGGCTTCAGTTTTGTAACTTGTTTGTGTGTGTAACATCTCTACATTTAAATAAGTAGGCACTAGCAATTTTGTAACCACATGATTAGAATCTAGCTTAATAAATTTTGGTAACCATTTGTGCATAAGCCTGACTTGTTTTCTCTGGTTTACTGTAAAGCAGCCAACACAATTAAAGAACCTCAGCCGTTTTGGCTCTAAAGCCTGGCCATTAGGTGAGAGTACTAAGAGCCTAGCGTTGAGTTGTGCCGCCTCCACGGGGCAAACTCTTGGGGCACCTGTCAGTCAATCCTGGCTGCCCGCTGCAAAGGAGCTCTGAGCTCTAGCAGTTAAAGTCACGGATGGTATAAACGGGCATAGCTGGCACCTCACCAAACATCCTTGGCCGTCGGCTAACACCCTCTCAAAGAATTCTAGTAGATTGGTGAGGCATGTCTTCCCTTTACAAAAACACTGTTGACTCTTCCCCAACTAATTATGTTAATCTATTTGTCTGACAATTTTGTTCTTTACTATAGTTTCAACCAGTTTGCCTGGTACTGAAGTCAGGCTTACCGGCCTGAAATTGCCAGGGTCACCTCTGGAGCCCTTTTTAAAAAGGGCGTCACATTAGCTATCCTCCAGTCACTTGGTACAGAAGCTGATTTAAATGATAGGTTACAAACTACACATAGTTGGTCTGCAATTCCACATTTGAGTTCCTTCAGAACTCTTGGGTGAATACCATCTGATCCTGGTGACTTATTACTGTTTATCAATTTGTTCCAAAACCTCCTCTAATGACACCTCAATCTGGGACAGTTCCTCAGATTTGTCACCTAAAAAGAATGGCTCAGGTTTGGGAATCTCCCTCACATCCTTAGCAGTGAAGACCGAGAGAAAGAATTCATTTAGTTTTTTCCACAATGGCCTTATTGTCCTTTAGCATCTCCATCGTCCAGTGGCCCCACTGGTTGTTTAGTAGGCTTTCTGCTTCTGATGTATTTAAAAAATTTTTTTGCTATTACTTTTTGAGTCTTTGGCTAGCTTTTCTTCAAATTGTTTTTTTGGCCTTCCTAACTATATTTTTACACTTCATTTAACAGAGTTTCTGCTCCTTTCTATTTTCGTCACTAGGATTTAACTTCCACTTTTTAAAGGATGCTTTTTTGCCTCTGACTGTTTCTTTTACTTTGTTGTTTAGCCACGGTGGCACATATTTTGTTCTCTTAAAATGTTTGTTAATTTGGGGTAAACATTTAAGTTGAGCCTCTATTATGGTGTCTTTTAAAAGTTTCCATGCAGCTTGCAAGGATTTCACTTTTGGTACTGTACCTTTTAATTTCTGTTTAGCTAACTTCCTCATTTTTGTGTAGTCCCCCTTTCTGAAATTAAATGCTATCATGCTGGGCTGCTGTGGAGTTTTCCCTGCCACAGGGATGTTAAATTTAATTATATTATGGTCACTATTACCAAGTGGTCCAGCTATATTTACCTCTTGGACCAGATCCTGTGCTCCACTTAGGACTAAATCTGGGGTTCTCTGGGGTTGGGACCCCTCAAGGGGTTGCGAGGTGATTACATGGGGGGTCGTGAGCTATCAGCCTCCACCCCAAACCCCAGTTTGCTTCCAGCATTTATAATGGTGTTAAATATATTAAAAAGTGCTTTTAATTTATAAGGGGGGGGGTCACACTCAGGGGCTTGCTATGTGAAAGGGGTCACCAGTACAAAAGTTTGAGAACCACTGGACTAAATCAAGAATTGCCTCTCCTTTTGTGGGTTCTAGGACTAGCTGCTCCAAGAAGTAGTTATTTAAGGTGCCAAGAAACTTTGTCTCTGCATCCCGTCCTGAGGTGACATGCATCCAGTCAATATGGGGAAGTTGAAATCCCCCATTATTATTGAATTTTGTATTTTTATAGCCTCTGTAATCTCCCTGAGCATTTCATTGTCACTATCACCATCCTGGTCAGGTGGTCAGTAGTATACCCCTACTACTATATTATTATTTGAGCATGGAATCACTATCCATAGAGATTCTATGATACAGTTTGGTTCATTTAAGATTTTTACTTCATTTGATTCTACGCTTTCTTTCACATATAGTGCATGACGTGTTCTGTCCTTCAGATATATTCTGTGCCCTGGTGTTACTATGTCCTATTGATTATCCTCATTCCACCAAGTTTCTGTGATGTCTATTATATCAATATCCTCATTTAATATGAGGCACTCTAGTTCAGCCACATTATTTAGACTTCTAGCATTTGTGTATAAGCACTTAAAAATCTGTCACTTTGTAGGTGTCTGACATTACATCATGTAATTGAATGGGACTCTTTTTCATTTGACTGTTTCTCATCTATCATACCCGTATTTTATTATCTTCCATTCTGTCCGATTTACAAGGATATAGAGAATCTCCATTAATAGATACTCCCCTAAGGGATGTCTCTGTCCGAACCACGTGCTCCTCTGCACCTATTGGCTTTCCCTCAGCCCTTAGTTTAAAAACTGCTCTACGACCTTTTTAATGTTAAGCGCCAGCAATCTGGTTCCATTTTGGTTTAGGTGGAGCCCATCCTTCCTGTATAGGCTCCTCCTTTCCCAAAAGTTTCCCCAGTTCCTAATAAATCTAAACCCTTCCTGCCTACATCATTGTCTCATCCACGCATTGAGACCCTGTGGTTCTGCCTGTCTAGCTGGCCCTGCGCGTGGAACTGGAAGCATTTCAGAGAATGAGACCGTGGAGGTCCTGGACTTCAATCTCTTACCTAACAGCCCAAATTTGGCCACCAGGACTTCTCTCCTATCCTTCCCTATGTCACTGGTACCTACATGTACCACGACCACCCATTCCTCCCCAGCACTACACATAAGTCTGTCTAGATGTCTCGAGAGATCCGCAACCTTCGCACCAGGCAGGCAAGTCATGCAGTTCATGACAAGTCATGCAGTTCGCCTGGTCATCGCAAACCCAGTGATCTCTTTCTAATGATCGAATCCCCCATAACTATTACCTGTCTCTTCCTAATAACTGGAGTTCCCTCCCCCAGAGAGGTATGGAACTCTTGCCATAGTAACTTTCTTTTCTTTTAAAATAAATCATAGATTTAGTTAATAAGAATTGACTGGTTTCAGAGTAACAGCCGTGTTAGTCTGTATTCGCAAAAAGAAAAGGAGTACTTGTGGCACCTTAGAGACTAACCAATTTATTTTAGCATGAGCTTTCGTGAGCTACAGCTCACTTCATCAGATACATACCGTGGAAACTGCAGCAGACTTTATATATACACAGAGAATATGAAACAATACCTCCTCCCACCCCACTGTCCTGCTGGTAATAGCTTATCTAAAGTAATCGTCAGGTTAGGCCATTTCCAGCACAAATCCAGGTTTTCTCACCCTCCACCCCCCCACACAAATTCACTCTCCTGCTGGTGATAGCCCATCCAAAGTGACAACTCTTTACACAATTATCATGCACATTGTGTAAAGAGTTGTCACTTTGGATGGGCTATCACCAGCAGGAGAGTGAATTTGTGTGGGGGGGTGGAGGGTGAGAAAACCTGGATTTGTGCTGGAAATGGCCTAACCTGACGATTACTTTAGATAAGCTATTACCAGCAGGACAGTGGGGTGGGAGGAGGTATTGTTTCATATTCTCTGTGTATATATAAAGTCTGCTGCAGTTTCCACGGTATGTATCTGATGAAGTGAGCTGTAGCTCACGAAAGCTCATGCTAAAATAAATTGGTTAGTCTCTAAGGTGCCACAAGTACTCCTTTTCTTTTTAAGAATTGACTATAAGTGTGTTTTGGGGTAAGTTCGGAAATATTCATTGCCCTAGTGGGTAATGTGTTTGATCTCTTGGGGCTGGTAAAACTTTATATATGGTGAATAGGTTTTAAGTAACCTTCGCTATATAGACTTGGCTGTCTGGGTGGGGGCCAAAGGCTGGATTGCTTGAAGGGAACCATATTTTGGCTTCTTGGTAACCAGTAACTTATTGGAAAATCTGTTTTGTAACTGGCTTGGTGAATCTAATTATGAGAAACGTACTTTAAAAACAAACAAAAGGAAGTATTTCTTCACACAACGCACAGTCAACCTGTGGAACTCCTTGCCAGAGGATGTTGTGAAAGCCAAGACCATAATAGGGTTCAAAAAAGAACTAGATGCATTCATGGAGGATAGGTCCTATTAGCCAGGACGAGCAGGGATGGTGTCCCTAGCCTCTGTCTGCCAGAAGCTGGGAATGGGCGACAGGGGATGGATCACTTGAGGGTTCCCTGTTCTGTTCATTCCCTCTGGGGCACCTGGCCCTGGCAGAAGACAGGATACTGGGCTAGATGGACGCTTGGTCTGACCCAGAGGGCCATTCTTAATATACCACCGGTTTGGGGATTGTGGCCCTGCTTGAGCATTCTCCGCATAGCCCCTCCAACGAGCCAGGTCCCCCAGTACCGAGCATTATACATGATACTAGCCCTCCGGCTGTCCTTTCCAGGCCTATGGTGTAGGCCGGGGCAAGCAAACCCTGCTCCCTTTTATTACCCCAGCCTGGCAATAGTGCCGGGGGCAGCAGTCAGCGCCGCGGTGAAGGCTGGATGGGAAGGTTCCCCGGGGGCTGATCCCTTGGCCCCGGGGCGGCGGGGACCGGGCCGTTTTAACCACAAGGGAACAGGCGCCGCGGGCAGGTGCTTTGGGGGGCTGGAGCCCTGCCGGGGGGCGGCAAACAGGACTCGCCGCGCCCGGGCCTCCTGCTGCCGCCCCCAAGCACCCCGCGGCCTCCGGGGCTCTTTCCTAGGGAGCAGAACCCGCCCCGCCGCCCCGGCACTCCCGGGCAGGCCCAGTGAGGGGGGCAGGCCCCGGTCTCCCCGGCTGAAGGGCAGGGGGCGGGGGCCGCTCAGCGCCGGGCAAGCGGCCCCGGCCCGGCCAGCTGCCCGCGGGGCCCGGAGCCCGCCCCTCCGAGCGGGCGAGCGAGCCGCGGATCTCGGCCCGGACGCGCGCGTCCCACTGCCCGGAGATGGCGGCTGGGCGCCCCGGCCGCCTCCTGCTCCTGCTGGGCCTGGCCGCCGCGCTCTGCCCCCCGCGGGCCGCCCAGCCGCCCCCCGCCGCCTTCCGGGCCGGGCACGGCGCCGCCTCGCTCCCCGCCGCCGCCGCCGCCCGCCGCCGGTGAGGAGCGTGTGGGGCGCGGCCGGGCCGGGAGCCCCGGGGCCTGGCTGGGCCCCGCCGCCGGTGCGGGGAGGACCCGGGAGGCCGGGCGCCGCGTACCCCGGCGCTGGTCCCGCCGGCCGGGCCGCTGACCCCGAGCCGCTGCGGGCGCCTCAGCCGCGAAGGCCGCGCCCGCAGGTGCCGGGTTCGGAGGCCGGCGGCGGGTTGGCGGCGGCCGCGTTGGGGCTGCGAGAGGCGGCCGGGGCCGGGGCCGGGGCCGGGCCGGGTTCTGTGGCCCGAGCCAGGCCGGGGGCGCCGTGCGCGGGGCCGGGATCCCGTGGGCTGTGGCGGGGGAGACCCGACGCCGGACCGCCCCCCGTTTCAGCCGCCTGTCACCGGCCCGCCTGGGGCCGCAGAGCCGGCTCCCCGGCTCTTTGCTGCACAGAGCCTCGCGGCAAATGCCCCCGGGAATATTTTCCTCAGCATTTGGGCGCTTGCCTTGCTCATGGCACAGCGTTGTGCTGTCCAGCTCTGTTAACGGCCCCAGGTTCCTTGCTGCCTTCCTGAAGTGACCTGATGACATTTTGACCTGGTTTCAGCGTATTGCAGCCTTCCTACCCTTTTTTTGCCCTCCCGTAAGGAGTCATAAGAGAGACATTGGGAGCCTAGCAAAGTGATTCCAAATTAGCGACAGATAAATTCTCTCTGTAAATGCTTGAAGCCTCCCAAAAGTGATTCTAGTTTCTCACTTTCTCCAGGTATCTTTTGTATGATGTAAATCCTCCTGAAGGGTTCAATCTACGCAGAGATGTCTATATTCGTGTTGCCTCTCTTCTAAAGACCTTGCTGAAAAGTGAAGCCTGGGTATTGGTCCTGCCTCCTTGGGGACGTCTTTATCACTGGCAGAGTCCTGACATTCATCAGGTCCGAATCCCTTGGTCTGAGTTCTTTGATCTTCCAAGCCTCAATAAAAACATCCCTGTTATTGAGTATGAGCAGTTTCTTGCAGGTAAAGTACATTTATTCTGTCACCTGTGAGGGGTTAATAAATCTTTGATGTGTTTCCTTCACAGGTTTTTCTGTTTATGATATGCATTAGAACAAGGTGTGTACAGTGGTACTTTTTGTGCTTCTCTAAAGAGGAGTTTTGAAGTCTGCTCAATGATTGACCCTGTCCGATGCTTATATTTTACAGTAGGAAAACTTGCTTCTAACAAGTTACCATGTGTCATTGCAAAGAAAGATCTCTTTCCGACCCAGCGAGCACTCTTGGTGGGACTGCACTTCTATCAGTTTAGTATCCTCAAGCTAGCCACTATGAAACTAATCTGAGAAATGAGAAGCAAATTTGAATTAAACAAGAGCACCTGTGTTATATAGAGTATAGGGCCAAGGAAGGCCGGAGGGAAGAAAACAGACACTCTCGTTATCACCTCATTCAGAAGTGGTGACTTTCAACTGCCACCATATGTTCCGAACCTGATTTTCCTCTCTAAAGTGTAACTACAGAGAAGCTCGTATGACCAAAACAGGTCATTGTGTGTGTGTGTGTGTGTGTGTGTGTGTGTGTTCTGATTTACACTGGGGACCAGAACAATGGCTAGGTAGGTGGTTTGGGTTGAAGGGAGCGCAAAGGGGTGCTGTGTGCTCCTGCCCGAGCTATTTGTAAAACATGAAAATATCTTGTGCTTTCATTCACTTTAAGTGAAATTGACTCCATCTGCCTAAATCCCAGGTGATCCTGTTCTGTGTGGAGGGGTTGGTGCAATTCACGCTCTCTTCCCTACTCAGGTTCAGTGCGTTATGCTGCTGTACAAGCCCTCCATTCCCCAAGGGGGAATTTCACCCTTGAAGTTGAAGGATCTTGGTCTTTCCAAGTGGCATAGAAGAGTTTTGTTTGTTTTGTTCCGATCACCATTGTTATTAAGGATGGCTTTCTAAGATATACTGGAACAAGCATATTTTCATTTCAGTCCACTAGGTGTGCTTTGGTTGACAGTGATGGGAAGTGTTAGAGCTTGAGCGTTGATTGTTGTAAGGTCAGAGTGTACCCGATAGATGTAGTTAGGGGTGATGACACCGAGGCAAAAGTGTAATAACTTTATGCTATAATGAAACTGATTGGACTCTTACTTCATGTAGGCATCACCTGAGAGGTTTTATTCAGGTAGTTTTCTCCACCGTGGCACAAAGTGTACAATAGATCCTCAGTCCCACCACATAACTTGCCTTTGAATTTTTGTGCTATTTTCTAGACACTAGTGTTGTTTTAATGTGATTTCAGTAAAAGTCACAGTGTTCATGGGTTTTAACTTTTGTGTTTTACCTTCATTGCTCGCAATTTTTTTTTTCTTTTGGTTGCGTCTTTCGAAGTGTCTTTCCCTACTGTTGCTATCTTTATACAGTTGAGAGAAAAAAAGTATGCTCTTTCTTGTTCAAAACAAGTCAACTATCCGTGTCGTGACACTCATAGGCATTGAGTCTTGTTTTGTGCTCACTCGGCTGCCTTTTCAGTAAAGCTACATAAAGTATAGCAGTAAATCATTGTAAGTAGATATGAAAATGCCCTATTAGATCTAGTCTTTGCCTTTGCAAGGGCAGAAGACAGTTGTCTGTCCCCTTTTGGATTCTAAATGTCTATATAATTAACAAACCCACCGCAAGTGCTGATGAATTGCCTTTTGGCTGAGTTCAGTCTTACTGATGATCTACTCTCCATCAAGTTATGACAGTTTCAAGGAAGGTCAAATTTCAGGCCTTAACAAGATTGAGTGTCTTATTAAAATATTTGACTTAATTACTGTAAGTACGTGAAGAGACGTTGATGAACATATATAAGGTATGATATAGGATCCTTAACCTCAGTGCACAAGCCTAACTAGTTCTAAATATTTTTTTAAAATGCTGTAGTAAAAGCAATTACAGCCTTACTTTATCACATTGGTTTGAAAAAACAAGACCACTCTTCAATTGTAAAAGCCCAGACGACATCTGAAAAATTAAACTTTCATGGTTTTACACTCCTAATTAAAACGTAGCCAAATTTCTCTCAAAGTAATAGCCCTTAGGACTTTAAACACGTGAAAATGGCAGGGTTGGCAATTTTCTTATATTTAAAGAGTGATCAGGACTCAGACTCTAGACTCTGGCATGAGAAGACAAGGGTTGTGGGGAGTGGGGTGGAGGAGGAGAGAGAAAAATATTAAAGGTAAAAGCAAAGGGATGGAAGAGGCCAACTCTGAAAATGTTCGTATTTTATAATAAAGCTGTAGGAAAAAGTAATCCTGTTTACCTGGTCACAGCTGTACTTACTCATAGTACAGTACTAGAGCCCATCCAGTGCCGGTGGAAGCTAAAGAAGAGATTCTTATTGACTTCAAGGAGAGTAGAACAAGGCCCCTTCTGAGAAAACTCCCTGAGCATGGCCAGCCTGCGCTCAGTTCTCACATGCTTGCTCTGAAGACCATCTCTCAGGTGAATGACATGCCAGTCTTCTGAGAGTCCCATTGTGCTTGTTTTTTTAAAAAAAAAATTATGGATGCACAGAAGAGACTTTGGGGCCAGTTCATCCCTAGAGTAAATCCATTTTTCTCTGTGGAGTTACAACAAAGATGAATTTGGCCCTCCATAGTCAAGGTTGTATGGAGACTGCCAGTGTAAGCTACATTTTCTACCCACACTCCTAAATTTTTGATGGGTACGGGCAATTTGTGTGAAAGCTTGTGTGGCTAAGGTAATTAGGAAGATGACTTTTTGCCTGAGAACTTGGAAACTGTAGGTTAAAGTTTCCTTCATTAAGTGGTATTTAGTGCCATCACCTGTGTATTAAAGTCTACAACAGTATCTCAGAATCTTTCAGCCACTTTCTCTCAGCAGAGGAGATATTTAAGTTTAATGAATGAATATAGGTCTATAACTGGGCTGTTGGCCCACACCTTGGGCATGTCTCCTCTTCTTTTAAGAAGAGCGAAAACAAGACAGGAAAAATACAAGGGGGATAAAAGGTAGAGAGCCCTGACCCTTCAAGGTTCAGTCATCCCCTTTCTTGGCGGAAGCTCTACTTGTTCCAAGGGGTAGCTCCCCATCTCATTGACAGCCTCAAATTCTTAAGTCATCTTTTGTCAGGAGGCACAGTTGTTGGTTCCACCGTCCAATTGCTTAAAAGGGTTACCACTGTCAGCTCCTTTCTCCAGGTCTGAAATCCCAGGCAGTCCCTACAGGCAGGGCTTAGTATCCTCCACTGGTACCTTCTGGTTACAAATTTGACACCACCCAAGCAATGTTCCCTCTAATTTTTTATATCCATGTAAGGAATGAATTTTGTTAAGTGCACCAGTATGGAGGTGATGTGTGGCGGGGGTGGGGCCAAGGGATTTGGAGTGTGGGAAGGGGCTCAGGGCTGGGGCAGAGGGTTGGTGTGGGGTGGAGGGGTGAGGGGTGAGGGGTGCGGGGGGTGAGGGCTCCAGCGGGGGGTGAGGGCTCTGGGGTGGGGCCGGGGATGAGGGATGTGATACATAGCCAGAAAGGGTTAAGCAGCTTGCAGGCTGATTGACCAAGAGTCAACCATTAGAGAGATGTGAGAACAATATGTATAATTAAGGCCATTCCTTGCTCGGTAGGTTAGAACTTTGAAATGTATAGCAGATCACCTGAGAATGATGGAAAGCGGGCAATTGCCTTACGTTAATCTGTGTGGGTAATTACCGGCGATGTTTAGGAAATGGATCTACTTCAAAAGTCCCCATAAATTGCCTATTGTTCACTGAATGACTCCAGGCTGTTATGAGAAGGCCTGAAAACTGTATAAAAAATCCTTGGGTCCTGATCCTGTCATCTCAGATCTGCTTAAGCTTCATCGGTGAAGTTTGAGTTGCAAGATTGAGAATCCCAGTCCTAAACTGGAACACCCTGAGTATGATATTGGACATTGGACTATAACCTATGGACTAAATTCTAAAAAAACCTCTTTACAACTATAAAGCTCACCATCTCTGCTATGAATCTGAATTTCAAGAACTGTACTCATGTCTGTGTGTATACTAATCTTTTAACCAATACACTCTCTTTTTTCTTTTTTAATAAATTGTAGTTTAGTTGTTAATAATTGGCTGTAAGCGTGTATTTGGGTAAAATCTGGAATATTCATTACCCTGGGAGGTAATGTGTCCGATCTTTTGGGGTTGGTAGAACTTTTTTATATGATGAATAAGATTTTCAGTAATCTGAAAAAAAGAAAAATAAGATTTTCACATTTGACTTCGGTGTCTGAGTGGAGGCCTGAGGCTGGGTTGCTTTAAGAGAACTGTGTTGTTGGCTTCTGGGTAACCAGTGAGGTGGTATAGAAGCTGTTTTGTGCTGGCTTGGTAAATCTAAGAATTGGAATATCCACCAGCTTTGGGGATTGCCTGCCCCATTCTTTGCAGTTCACCCTAATTGAGTGACCTCAGTTGGTTCCCCTGGGACCCTGGTCACAAGGGGTTTGGGGTGCAGGCTGCCTCGGGGCTGCAGCGGGGAGAGAGGACTCCTCCCAGCCCTCTCTAGCTGCAGCAGCCATGGAACGGGGGGAGAGGCGTCTCTCCTTGCCTATGCGGCTGCACAGCTTAGAGGGAACTTAGCACCCGCCTTACATCTTGGGGGGTTTGGTTTTGTTTTTTCTTTCTCTCATTTTGATGACTTTTCTTTCATTGTGTCTCCTTCACTCTGATGAGGTGAGGCTCTTTTGGGCACCGCACCTTCCTACAGAAGCCAAGTATTTCCTAGAGTTGACATTTTTCCTCTTAGCCAAGTAAAGGCCCTTCATGTACAGTCTCTTCTGAAAAATAAACTCAAACATTCTTAAAAAGCAGTTTTAACAGGAAAAGTTAGTTCAAAGGAAATGCACTGAATGACGAAAAAAGATTCATCAAGATAATGTGTAAAAGGAAAGGGGGACATTCAAAGATGATACAAGGTGGGTTTTTGTTGTTTTTTTTTTTTTGATAAAATGTTTGGTTTACCCAGCATTCTGAATCTTGGGTTTTGTGTGTTAGATATATCCAAACCAAACACCTAGATGGAGGTGGGTAATGAATAATCCCCAGACTCCTCTGGTTTCTATAGATCACCTTATCATTTTTTTGGTAAGTTGACTAGAACTGTATAGAATATGTTGGAAATTATGGCAGCTTCTTATCTAAAACAGGGCAAGCAATGCTGCTGTATACGTAACTCAAGTACTCTTACATGCTGATAGTTACTTCTCTTTGCTTCCTATTCAGAGTCAGGTGGACCCTTTATAGACCAGGTATATGTCCTACAAAGCTATGCAGAAGGATGGAAAGAAGGAACTTGGGAAGAGAAAATAGATGAGAGGCAATGCATTGATCAGCTCATGTACTCAAAAGACAAACATGAATACTACAGGTAATATTTTACAGGATATGTGACTCCTTCATTTTCCCATTTAGTTCAGTCAGTGAGACATTTGCCTTCCTTCCACATGCAGTCTGGTTTGTTTATTGAACTTGCTCATGAGTATTTGGGTGCTTGAGGCTGATTTTGCTACATTTGTAAAGCGCACTGAAGCTGTCGTGTTGGTTAGGGGAAGGGATGGTAGGAGGCAGCATAAAGTAGTACAATAGTGGAAGCAGGATGGAAATTTATATTTCCTACAGGTTTTGTAAGGACACCTAGGAAAATCAATACAGCAGTCTTCTTATTGCTGCCATATTAGTTGATTGTGGTTTTTCTTTCTTCTGCTTTTTGTGGGGAAAACACTTTGAACAGGTGAGGCTGACCCTGGAAAAGGCACTTTGGAAATATATTTTTCTAGCACAGTTCTTGATTGAAAGCAATGCATTATTGCTCTGGACATCCTCTAGTAGAATCTCAAGGGGTAAGGTCTGTGCTCAGTTGTTTTAATTCTGTTTTCGGGGGTTTTTTTGTACAAGCATTTGCATTCTGCAAAACCAGACATCCGTTCTGAGAACTAAAGAATATGGAAAACTTGAAAAATCACTGAGTGAGCTGCTCTTAAAGTTAGAAATGAGGATTTCTCAAAGCAAAAAGTAGCCCTTAATCGAGGATTAATACAGACTAACTTTGAAAACGGTTCCAAATAAAATCTTATAGGCAGTGAGATGAACGTCTGAATTTCTACACGATCACTATAAAATTTTGTTTGCACTTTGAGATTAAACTACTTGGTTCTTTACTAATGGAAGAATAATGGCTTTATAGCAGCCTCTGGCTATTCAGCTATCCTAAATTGTCCCAGGCGTGTTCTGTCACTTATACTAGGAAAGAAGACTGTTCATTTTGTTTGATATGTGGGCTTCCCCATGGTTACCTAGGCCTTTGTTCACTCAATACTGGTTTGCTGCGCGGTGCTCAGCATGGCCCTACACCATCTAACCCATTTGTAAATCCTGATCGTTCAGAAACCATTACCAGCTCCTCCGTGCTCAAGGGGATCAACAATCCTGTAGTAACTACAAACTAAAGGTTTATTAATATTAAAAAAGAGAGTTATTAAGAGGTTAAAATGAATCATTTACATTACAGTTGATTTCAGAGTTTATAATAGCAGTGATGTTAAATCTGCTAGCTTGCAATAAGTCTCTCTGGATCATCACAAATATTGGGGTCCTCAGTCCATTGTTCAAAGCTCTTCTTTTGCTGGAAATCATGGTCTAGAGATGTGGAGCAGGAAAGAGGCAAGAAGGTGATGTCAGCCTGGGGGGATATAACCTTGAGACTATGTGCATGGAAAGTTACTGTCTCAAACATGGAGACAGCAAACACATGTTGTACGTGCCCTGCTGAGTCGCTGGGCCTCCATTGTCCGTATGCTCTCTGAGGCCTCCTCTGCAGCGGCCTGTTGGAAGAGTTGATTCTCCTTAAATGGCCCATCACCTATGGCTGTAAATCTGTCTTGTGGCTGTTACCCCGGAACAGAACATGTTTGAGATACAAACACACAGCAACGATTCATAACTTCATATACAATGATAATACACGCATATAAACAGGGTAACAATACTTAGCAGACTATAACATTTCCATTGATACCTTAAAAATCATACTTTGTACAAGATCTATTTCAATTGTAGAACAGTGATAACATCAGTGGTATAAATGGTCACCTTTCTTTTTATACAGTGTCACACAAAGGCCTTATAAATGAGTTCAGTGTAACCATGATAGCAATGCAGCTCTGAGCTAGTATCTCACCTAGTGTTGGGTACCATTATATTTCTAGCACTTCTTTTATCAATTGATGCAAACATTCTGAGACACCAGTCAGTTTTTAAAGACTTGGAATATATTTTATATCAATGGTATTTCAGTTTTGAACCATGCCCACAGGGTATTGTGTCTGCTGGCTATTTGGACTCCAAAAGAGAAGTTACCTTTACTTATGATTAGGGCTTACAAGCGATTAAAAATATTAATTGCAATTAAAAAAATTAATCGCAATTAATTGTGCTGTTAAACAATAATAGAATAACATTTAAATAAATATTTTTGGATGTCTACATTTTCAAGTATATTAATTTCCATTAAAACACAGAATACAAAGTGTACAGTGCTCACTTTATATTTATTTATGGTTACAAATATTTGCACTGTAAAAAACAAAAGAAATAGTATTTTTTAATTCTCCTAATACAAGTACTGTAGTGCAATCTCTTTATCATGAAAGTTGAACTTACAAATATAGAATTATGTACAGAAAAAAACTGCATTCAAAAATAAAACTATTTAAAACTTTAGCGCCTACATGTCCACTCAGTCCTACTTCATCCTATCACTCAGACAAATAAGTTGGTTACAATTTTGCAGGAGATAATGCTTGCCTGTTTCTTGTTTACAGTGTCACCTGAAAGTGAGATCAGGCGTTTGCATGGTACTGTTGTAGCTGGTGTCGCAAGATATTTACGTGCCAGATGCGCTGAAGATTCATATGTCCCTTCAGAAAGAAAAGGAGGACTTGTGGCACCTTAGAGACTAACAAATTTATTTGAGCATAAGCTTTCCTGAGCTACAGCTCACTTCATCTGATGCGAAATAAATTTGTTAGCCTCTAAGGTGCCACTAGTACTCCTTTTCTTTCTGAAGGGACATATGAATCTTCAGCGCATCTGGCACGTAAATATCTAGTATTTACTAGTACTCCTTTTCTTTTTGCGGATACAGACTAACACGGCTGCTACTCTGAAATATGTCCCTTCAGGTTTCAACTACCATTCCAGAGGACATACGTCCATGCTGATGACTTGTTCCGCTCAACAGCGATCCAAGGCAGAGCAGACGTTCTTTTTTATCATCTGAGTCAGATGCCAAGAGCAGGGGGTTGATTTTATTTTTCGGTGGTTCAGGTTTTGTAATTTGCACATCAGAGTGGTGCTCTTTTAAGACTTTTGAAAGCATGCTCGACACCTCGTCCCTCAGATTTTTAAACCTTGAGTTGAGTGCTGTAGCTATTTTTAGAAATCTCACATTGGTACATTCTTTGCGTTTTGTCAAATCTGCTGTGAAAGTGTTTTTAAAATGAACGTGCTAGGTCATCATCCAAGACTGCTATAACATGAAATACATGGCAGAACGCAAGTAAAACAGAACAGGAGATGTACAATTCTCTCCCAAGGAGTTCAGTCACAAATTTAATTAACAAATTTTTTTTTCATGAGCTTCATCAGCATGGAAGCATGTCCTCTGGAATGGTGGCCGAAGCATGAAGGGGCATACGCATCTTTAGCATATCTGGCACATAAATACCATGCAATGCTGG
The DNA here is from genome assembly GCF_965152235.1 of Eretmochelys imbricata. Classification (NCBI taxonomy): domain Eukaryota; kingdom Metazoa; phylum Chordata; order Testudines; family Cheloniidae; genus Eretmochelys; species Eretmochelys imbricata. The sequence goes on along the minus strand of NC_135582.1, from coordinate 82,617,068 downwards.
CTACAAAAGTGCCATGCGAATGCCTGTTCTCACTTTCTGGTGCCGTAAATAAGAAGCAGGCAGCAGTATCTCCCACAAATGTAAACAAACCTGTTTGTTTTAGCGATTGGCTGAACAAGAAGTAGGATTGAGTGGACTTCTGGGCTCTAAAGTTTTATAGTGTTTTGTTTTTGAGTACAGTTATGTAACAAAAAATTTACATTTGTAAGTTGCACTTTCACGACAAAGATTGCACTAAAGTACTTGTATGAGGTGAATTAAAAATACTTTCTTTTATCATTTTTACAGTGCAAATATTTATAGTCAAAAATAATATAAAATGAACACTGGACACGTATTTTGTGTTGTAATAGAAATCAATGTATTTGAAAATGTAGAAAAACATAAAATATGTCATTTCAATTGGTATTTTATTGTTTAACAGTGTGATTAATTGTGATTACTTTTTTTGAGTTAATCGCGTGAGTTAACTGCAAATAATTGACAGCTCTACTATGATATAGGCTACTGACATGCATTACCACTATTTGTCATATTTTCAGTATGAGCTATTTATCCTTCTGGCTTATATCAAGCGTATATTGTGACATCTGTATATGACAAACAGTACTTTCGATTACAAACACCAAGCAAGACGGGATCTCTACGTTTCTGTCAAATTCTGTAAAAAGTTCTAGTTTTGCAATTTCTGGATTGTTTTCCTGTCCTATAGTCCAGATATCATTAATTGAGGCTCTGTTTTTATTGTTAAACCTGATTTCTACTTATAACAAGTAAAATCCTGGAGGGTTCTCATTGTCCTGAAGCGTCACTATGACACCACTTGTAATCAGCCTAGATGCTCCTGGAGAAGTTAAGATTCAGGAGTTAAGAGAGAACACCGTATCCCCTTTGGGAGTCTAGTCGTGGGGAAAGGTAGCTGTGTACTTACTAATAAAGGACCTTACAGATAAAAGGCGATCTAAGTTGTCAAGAGGAAAGCCTCTCCATTTCCCCAGAAAACACAGGAAGTCTACTAGGACAGATCTGAAATCAAGCCCTTTACTGCACACTCGTTTTCTTGTGTATACTCTGCCTGTTATGTGAGTAGCGGTTATCCAGCCCTGCGGCCTAGCGATAAGCATCTGAGTCTGTTTTCCTTTGGTTCTGTGTGATATATAATAATCTGCAAGTGTCTCTTCCAGTGGCAGCAGAAGTGCCTCGGGTGGTTTGTGTGGGGGTGCTAGGGCTGTGACCTGAACTGGGTGCTTCCCCAACTCCTTGTTACAAAACTAGATTGAAACCTGAAAAAAATTAGTTATGGAAACTTCCACCTGTTAGCTCTCTTACCTTGGTGGCTTTTTGAGATGCTGAGTCACTGGTCATTAGGAAGAGCTCCGCTCTGTACTGCCTGTCAGCCGACTCGCAAACAAAAGGCAATGTGCTGGTCATTGAGCATCCTCTGCCACTGCCATAGTCACAGAAGAACCGCTGCACGTGACTATTGTTTAGAAATCCGTCTAGACTGTTAGCAGAGGAACAGGATGGAATGCAACTGAGTTCAGTCCAAAGCAGAATGTGAAGAGTTACAAAGTGATCTCACAGGCAGATGAAATTCAGTGCTGATAAATGCAAAGCAATACACATTGGAAAACATAATCCCAACTCTACATACAAAATGATGGTGTCTAAATTAGCTGTTACCACTCAAGAAAGAGATCTTCCATATTTGAAGAGAAGGTTAAAGGACTAGAGACCCAAGTATCAACCCTGCATTGCATCAGAGAAAATGAAGATTTTTCTGGATAGAAGTCAGTGCTTGGCACTGCAGGTACAGCATGCTGAAGAATCCAAGGGCAGTGCAGAACGGGGAAGAAAATAGGCAGTATGTGACCTCTAGAAGAAGAAAGGGGAGAACCCATGTACCCCCAATGCAGATTGAGGTAAGAAACTGTTTTCAGGCTCTCTGCACAGGTACTATGTTGGAGAATGGTTTGGAAGAGTCATCTGAGGGAAAGGATCTGAGGGAGACCCCATCGACCGGAAGGCATGGGCTGCATTGTCCTAAGGATGGGGGTTCCACGACCACTACTCCCAAGAGGAGGAGACGGGTGGTGGTGGTCAGGGACACACTCCTAAGGGAGACAGAGTCATCCATCTGCCGTCCTGACCGGGAAACTCGAAAAGTGTGCTACTTGCCTGGAGCTAGAATTCAGGATGTGACGGAGTGTCTGCTGAGACTGATCAAGCCCCCGCAACACTACCCCTTCCTGCTTCTCCAAATGGGCACCAGTGATACTGCCAAGAATGACCTTGAGCAGGTCACCACACAATACCTGGCTCTGGGAAGAAGGATAAAGGAGTTTGAGGCGCAAGTCATGTTCTTGTCCATCCTCTCTGTTGAAGGAAAAGGCCGAGGTAGGGACCATCGAATTGTGGTATTGGAGAGAGTGCTTCGAGCGTGGGATGTTGTTCCAGGAGGAAAGATTGCTAGGAAGAGATGGAATCCACCTAACAAAGAGAGGGAAGAGCATCTTCACAGGCAGGCTTGCTAACCTAGTGAGGAGGGCTTTAAACTAGGTTCGCGGGGTATGGCGACCTAAGCCCGGAGGTAAGTGGGGAAGTGGGAACACCCTGACATCTGCTGGGAGAGCAATACAGCAGTGCACAGACAATCCAGGAAGTTTTTGGAGAGTGTTGAGGACAACTTCCTGGTGCAAGTGCTGGAGGAACCAACTAGGGACCATGCTCCTTTTGACCTGCTGCTCACAAACAGGGAAGAATTGGTAAGGGAAGTAGAAGCGGGTGGCAACCTGAGCAGCAGTGACCATGAGATGGTCGAGTTCAGGATCCTGACAGAAGGAAGGAAGGAGAGCAGCAGAATACGGACCCTGGACTTCAGAAAAGCAGAACTGATGGGCGGGATCTCCTGGGAGGCTAATATGAAGGGGAAAGGAGTCCAAGCGAGCTGGCTGTATTTTAAAGAAGTCTTATTGAGGGTGCAGGAACAAACCATCCCGAGGTGCAGAAAGAATAGCAAATATGGCAGGCGACCAAGCTTGGCTGAACAGAGAAATCTTCGAGGGTTGTGGGGACTATAGCCACCCCAACATTTGCTTCAGTCCCCCTGTAGCAGCCGCCACTTTCTGGCTGTCCACCTCTGAAGGCAGAGCGGAGAGAGCAACAGCTGCTGGCCGGGCTTCCAGCTCTGAAGGTGGCAGTTCCTGGAACAGTATAGGAGTACGGCCAGGCAGGGGACCGGGGGGCCTGAGAACGGTGCCTGGCCTGTGTCTCTGCCGGCACACGAGAACCAGGATGAAATTAATAGGCAGCAGGTTTAAAACAAACAAAATTAATTGCTTCTTCACACAACGCACAGTCAACCCGTGGAATGTGTCGCCAGAGGATGTTGTGAAGGGCAAAACTATAACTGGGCTCAAAAAAGAGTTAGATAAGTTCATGGAGAATAGGTCCATCATTGGCTATTAGCCAAAATGGTCAGGGGTGCAACCCCATGCTCTGCGTGCCCGTAAGCCTCTGGATGCTGGGACTTAACAACAGGGAATAGATCACTATAATTTCCGTGGTCTGTTCATTCCCTTTGAAGCATCTGACACTGGCCACTGATGGAAGAGATGGGGAAGAAGATGGCCAGCCCTCTGTGGAGATAGAGGTGGTTAAGGACTATTTAGAAAAGCTGGACGTGCTCAAGTCCATGGGGCCGGACGAGTTGCATCTGAGAGTGCTGAAGGAATTGGCGGCTGTGATTGCAGAGCCATTGGCCATTATCTTTGAAAACTTGTGGCGAACGGGGGAAGTCCCGGATGACTGGAAAAAGGCTAATGTAGTGCCAATCTTTAAAAAAGGGAAGAAGGAGGATCCAGGGAACTACAGGCCAGTCAGCCTCACCTCAGTCCCTGGAAAAATCATGGAGCAGGTCCTCAAAGAATCAATCCTGAAGCACTTGCATGAGAGGAAAGTGATCAGGAACAGCCAGCATGGATTCACCAAGGGAAGGTCATGCCTGACTAATCTAATTGCCTTTTATGATGAGATTACTGGTTCTGTGGATGAAGGGAAAGCAGTGGATGTATTGTTTCTTGACTTTAGCAAAGCTTTTGACACGGTCTTCCACAGTATTCTTGTCAGCAAGTTAAGGAAGTATGGGCTGGATGAATGCACTATAAGGTGGGTAGAAAGCTGGCTAGATTGTCAGGCTCAACGGGTAGTGATCAATGGCTCCATGTCTAGTTGGCAGCCGGTGTCAAGTGGAGTGCCCCAAGGGTCGGTCCTGGGGCCGGTTTTGTTCAATATCTTCATAAATGATCTGGAGGATGGTGTGGATTGCACTCTCAGCAAATTTGCGGATGATACTAAACTGGGAGGAGTGGTAGATACGCTGGAGGGGAGGGTTAGGATACAGAAGGACCTAGACAAATTGGAGGATTGGGCCAAAAGAAATCTGATGAGGTTCAATAAGGATAAGTGCAGGGTCCTGCACTTAGGATGGAAGAATCCAATGCACAGCTACAGACTAGGGACCGAATGGCTAGGCAGCAGTTCTGCGGAAAAGGACCTAGGGGTGACAGTGGACGAGAAGCTGGATATGAGTCAGCAGTGTGCCCTTGTTGCCAAGAAGGCAAATGGCATTTTGGGATGTATAAGTAGGGGCATAGCGAGCAGATCGAGGGACGTGATCGTTCCCCTCTATTCGACATTGGTGAGGCCTCATCTGGAGTACTGTGTCCAGTTTTGGGCCCCACACTACAAGAAGGATGTGGATAAATTGGAGAGAGTCCAGCGAAGTGCAACAAAAATGATTAGGGGTCTAGAACACATGACTTATGAGGAGAGGCTGAGGGAGCTGGGATTGTTTAGCCTGCAGAAGAGAAGAATGAGGGGGGATTTGATAGCTGCTTTCAACTACCTGAAAGGGGGTTCCAAAGAGGATGGCTCTAGACTGTTCTCAACGGTAGCAGATGACAGAACGAGGAGTAATGGTTTCAAGTTGCAGTGGGGGAGGTTTAGATTGGATATTAGGAAAAACTTTTTCACTAGGAGGGTGGTGAAACGCTGGAATGCATTACCTAGGGAGGTGGTGGAATCTCCTTCCTTAGAGGTTTTTAAGGTCAGGCTTGACAAAGCCCTGGCTGGGATGATTTAACTGGGAATTGGTCCTGCTTCGAGCAGGGGGTTGGACTAGATGACCTTCAGGGGTCCCTTCCAACCCTGATATTCTATGATTCTATGACCACTTGTCTGACCCAGTATGGCTGTTCTTAGGTTCTAATGACTTTGAGATGCTTTTGTTTAGTTGGCTGGAGAAATTACCAGCTTACTTTCATATAAAACCTGGTAACTTTAGCTCTACAAATAGTTACTTTTGATCAGGGAAAAAGTTGTTCCATTTTTTCACTTGATTTTTTTTAACCCCAATAATAAAAAAATATACTCTGAAAATCAAGAGAACTAAATCCATCGTGATTGCATACAGTGATATCAAAAAGATATTTTCTTTTTTAAGGAGTATGTGTACATTTTTGTTGAGACCAAGGACTATTTTTTCTCTAGGATGTGCTGCTAACTAATCTTACTATGCACAGCAAATTCATCTTAAAATGGTGATCTATTAATTGGAGACTTTTTTTACTATCTTACAGGGGATGGTTCTGGGGTTATGAGGAAACACGGGGCCTAAATGTCTCTTGTCTATCTGTCCAAGGATCAGCATCTATCATAGCTCCTGTTCTTTTGAAAAACACTTCAGCACGGTGAGTTGCCTCTATTATTTTTTGTGTGTGTTCGAAAACCTATCTTCACAGCTAGGAGAAAGGTGGCAAAAGCTTCCGGCATGTTACACCATGATGGTATCTCCTCACTGGAGAAGTATAGTTCATTAGAAGTGTTATAAAATTTCTGGCATCAGACAGGAGGATGAGGTAGAGACGAGGCTTTCTTCAGACAATTAACAGAAGTTTCCAGATCACAGGCCCTGGTTCTCATGGAGGACTTCAATCACCCTGACATCTGCTGGGAGAGCAATACAGCAGTGCACAGACAATCCAGGAAGTTTTTTGATATTCTTGGGGACAACTTTCTGGTGCAAGTGCTGGAGGAACGAACTAAGGGCCAGGCTCCTCTTGACTTTCTGCTCACAAACAGGGAAGAATTGGTAGGGGAAACAGAGGTGGGTGGCAACCTGGGCAGTTGTGACCATGAGATGGTCGAGTTCAGGATCCTGACAAAAGGAAGAAAGGAGAGCAGCAGAATACGGACCCGGGACTACAGAAAAGCAGACTTTGACTCCCTCAGGGAAATGATGGGCAGGATCCCCTGGGAAGCTAATATGAGAGGGAAAAGAGTGCAGGAGAGCTGACTGTATTTTAAAGAGGCCTTATTGAGGGTGCAGGAACAAACCATCCTGATGTGCAGAAAAATCTTCACAGATTTTCTTCACAGAGAAATCTTCAGGAAGTGTAAACACAAAAAGGAAGCTTACAAGAAGTGGAAACTTGGACAGATGACGAGGGAGGAGTATAAAAATATTGCTTGAGCATGCTAGGGTGTAACCAGGAAGGCCAAAGCACACTTGGAGTTGCAGCTAGCAAGGGATGTGAAGGGTAACAAGAAGGGTTTCTACAGGTATGTTGGCAACAAGAAAAAGCTCAGGGAAAGTGTGGGACCCTTTTGAATGGGGGAGGCAACCTAGTGACAGATGATGTGGAAAAAGCTGAAGTACTCAATGCTTTTTTTGCCCCGGTCTCCACAGACAAGGTCAGCTCCCAGACTGCTGCACTGGGCAGTATAGAATATGGGGAGTAGGTGAGCATCCCTCAGTGGTGAAAGAACAGGTTAACGACTATTTACAAAAGCTGAACATAAACAGGTCCATGGGGCCGGATGCAATGCATCCAAGGGTGCTGTAGTCGTTGGCTGATGTGATTGGCTGATTGGTGATTGGGGGAGGTCCCGGATGATTGGAAAAAGGCAAATATAGTGCCCATCTTTAAAAAGGAAAGAAGGAGAATACGGGGAACTGCAGACTGGCTCGCCTCACCTCAGTCCCTGAAAAAATCATGGAGGAGGTCCCCAAGAAATCCATTTTGAAGCACTTGGAGGAGAGGAAGGTGATCAGGAACAATCAGCATGGATTCACCAAAAGCAAGTCATGCCTGATCAACCTGATTGCCTTCTATGATGAGATAACTGGCTCTGTGGATATGGGGAAAGCAGTGGATGTGATATATCTTGACTTTAGCAAAGCTTTTGATACAGTCTCCCACAGTATTCTTGCCAGCAAGTTAAAGAAGTATGGATTGGATGAATGGACTATAAGGTGGATAGAAAGCTGGCTAGATCGTCAGGCTCAATGGGTAGTAATCAACGGTTTGATGTCTAGTTGGCAGCCAGTATTAAGCAGAGTGCCCCAGGGATCAGTCCTGGGGACGGTTTTGTTCAATATCTTCATTAATGATCTGGAGGATAGGATGGATTGCACCCTCAGCAAGTTTGCAGACGACACTAAGCTGGGGGGAAAGGTAGACACACTAGAGGGTAGGGATAGGGTCCAGAGTGACCTAGACAAATTGGAGGATTGGGCTAAAAGAAATCTGAGGAGGTTCAATAAGGATAAGTGCAGAGTCCTGCACTTAGGACAGAAGAATTCCATACACTGCTACAGGCTGGGGACCGACTGGCTAAGCTGCAGGTCTGCAGAAAAGGACCTGGGGATTACAGTGGATGAGAAGCTGGATATGAGTCAACAGTGTGCCCTTGTTGCCAAGAAGGCTAACGGCATATTGGGCTGCATTAGTAGGAGCATTGCCCGCAGATCGAGGGAAGTGATAATTCCCCTCTATTCGGCACTGTTGAGGCCACATCTGGAGTATTGCGTCCAGTTTTGGGCCTCCCACTACAGAAAGGATGTGGGCAAATCGGAGAGAGTCCAGCAGATGGCAACAAAAATGATAAGGAGACTGGGGTACATGACTTATGAGGAGATGCGGAGGGAACTGGACTTATTTAGTCTGCAACAGAGAAGAGTGAAGGGGGATTTGATAACAGCCTTCAACTACTTGAAGGGGGCTTCCAAAGAGGATGGAGGTAGGCTGTTCTCAGTGGTGGCAGATGACCGAAGAAGGAGCAGTGGTCTCAAGTTGCAGTGGTGAGGAGGTCTAGGTTGGATATTAGGAAACACTATTTCACTAGGAGGATGGTGAAGCACTGGAATGGGTTACCTAGGGAGGTGGTGGAATCTCCATCCTTCGAGGTTTTTAAGGCCTGGCTTGACAAAGCCGTGGCTGGGATGGTTTAGTGGGGTTGGACTAGATGACTGCCTGAGGTCTCTTCCAACCCTAATATTCTATGTTTCTGTGATCAGAGCTCCAAATTGTAGCTGACTTGAAGACTAAAAATGTACATATTTTTTTCCATAGTGTTGGTTGTTGCTGTTTATTTGAGCATCATTACCATATTTGGCATTGTACTGAACAAGGAGATAAATACCCCGCCCACAGACAATTTACAATCTGAAATACACACTTACTATACGTGATATTATTGCCTCATTTCTCAGCCCCGCTCATTGCACTCACCTTGATTGTAGCATTTAAGAGGAGGTAGTCATAATTTGGGAACATCCTCTGAGGCACTTGTGCAAAGCAGCGGTCCTGAGCTCCTTCCTTCTCTCCTTGTTGAGGTATATATGCCTTGTTTCCATCTTGTCCTCTGCTGCCTTTGCAGTAGCTGTTTGATCTGCTGTCAGGAGTGAACTAACATAGCAGGCTTGAGAGGCAGAGATGCAATATCTCAGATTTGGTGTGTTTCCTCTCCCTCCCCCGTTAGAGATGGGGCTGGGCAGACGAAGAAATTCATGTCCATTTCTTTCCTAGCCATAGATGATGTCCTCCCAGCAGTAGCCTGACGGGAGGACAGCTGAGGTTAGTGGCACTGTAGACTGATGTGTCCTTCTGTAGAAGGAGAGCAGGAGGAAGCTCAGGGCCAGTTTCTTTCCATTTGGTTGCCCTGAGCTCCCAGGACCAATGCTTAACCTGCCCTTACTGAGTGCCTCTTTTCCCAACAGATTCTACTGCCCCTCCCTTCATCTTCCATCTCTTTTGTGGGAGCTTGATGGCTCATCCCTCTGACCATGTGCTATGAGGTGCCATGAGTCAAGAGGGCAAATATTACTTGGACATTGCGGACTCAACAATTGTCAGTATGTTGCCGATTTCACAAGTCTGGTGAAAACTGTATACCCTCCTAACAAGCTGACAAAACATAGGCATGGGGTTGCTGATGCTAAGTATTCAGTTATATTGAATAATGGCAATAGTGTATCTACCTTTTATTTATAGAAAGAAAAGGAGTACTTGTGGCACCTTAGAGACTAACCAATGTATTTGAGCATAAGCTTTCATGAGCTACAGCTCACTTCATCGGATGCATACTGTGGAAAGTGTAAAAGATCTTTTTATATACACACAAAGCACGAAAAAATACCTCCTCCCACCCCACTCTCCTGCTGGTAATAGCTTATCTAAAGTGATCACTCTCCTTACAATGTGTATGATAATCAAGGTGGGCCATTTTCAGCACAAATCCAGAGTTTAACAAGAACATCTGGGGGGGAAGGAAAAAACAAGGGGAAATAGGTTACCTTGCGTACTGACTTAGCCACTCCCAGTCTCTATTCAAGCCTAAGTCAGTATGCAAGGTAACCTATTTCCCCTTGTTTTTTCCTACCCCCACCCCCTCCTCAGACGTTCTTGTTAAACTCTGGATTTGTGCTGGAAATGGCCCACCTTGATTATCATACACATTGTAAGGAGAGTGATCACTTTAGATAAGCTATTACCAGCAGGAGAGTGAGGTGGGAGGAGGTATTTTTTCATGCTTTGTGTGTATATAAAAAGATCTTCTACACTTTCCACAGTATGCATCCGATGAAGTGAGCTGTAGCTCGCGAAAGCTTATGCTCAAATACATTGGTTAGTCTCTAAGGTGCCACAAGTCCTCCTTTTCTTTTTGCGAATACAGACTAACATGGCTGTTACTCTGAAACCTTTTATTTATAGGCCTTTCTGGAGCCACCATCATCCAGTATTTGAGTACTTAGTAAATAATGAATTTATCCCTGTAGCAACCCTGGGAGTTAAGAAATGTAACTATCGCCATTTTTACTGACCAACAGTTGAGCAGTGAGTGAGATCAACATTTTCACAAATGAATGCTAATTTTCAGATGCCTGACTTCAGTTGCTTTGGGCCTGATTTTCAGAGGTGTAGCACGCCTGCTGTTCCTGTCCATATCAGTTGGAACTGCAGAGGTGTCCAGCACCTTTGGAAAGCAGGTTCAAAGTTAGCACCAAGAATCACTGGCCACTTTTGGAAAAAGTCACTGCACGAGTTGCCCAAGAGGATCTGTGGCAGAGCTGGGAATGGAGCCCAGGTCTTCCAGGCACTTCCTGGATCAACATGCACAATAAGGTTACTAATAACCTTTAAATATAACCGGGCAATATTAGAACGTAAATGATCCTGCATAGAGAGATCTCTGATTGGGTTTGCTGTTGAGGTAACAATAGTTGTAGAATTTGTACAATGAGATTAATACACACAGGACGAGTTTACTTCAATATCATAGTTAAACACATGCAGTTCATAAAAGGACACACTAATGTAATGATAAATATGGTAAGGCTCAAGGCCTTTCTCAATGTTCATCTTCACATCATCCTTCTGTGCATAGATAAATACGTACAGTTCTCCCAGACTGTGATGGGAGTTGCATAGAAGTATTAAAGGACAGAACTGGTTCTATGTGTATTAATGTTGGCTTTAACAGCATAATTAGCAATCCAAAATGTTCCCTAAGTGCTATGTGAATCAGTAGTACAAGCAGAGCTTTAACTCTTGTATTTTCTCTCTTGAGGGTGTTTACAATTTTAACCTCAATATTATATTAACACATTTCACTTTTTTCTTTGAAAATGGTAAGACTAAAACTAAACTCTTCACTGGTTTTACTATGAGAATCTACGGTTCTGTATTTGAAATCTTATGCATCTGTGGTTTCACAACAAAGTAACATCACAAAACCATACCTATGTAACTAATGAATGTTGATATGATGCATGTTGTTATGTAGTGTTGTAAATAATAACTTGAAATTGTCACCTATGTGTCTAACGTCTCTTTAGTTTTATACAACTTTGTTTCAAACTATCTGGGAGACTAATCCTAAGTGAGGACTAGTCAGCCACAAAATTTAAACTTGCAAAAGTCAGCTGCCATGTAATGTTCAAAAGTCTTACATTTGTTTATAGCAGAAAATAGGGGAGGTTGTGGTTGGTTTGGTTTTGTTGCTCTTTCATAACTCGTGCATTTTTTTGTTCCAGTTTATTTTAAATCACCTTTGTGCTTCTACAAAACATGGTCAATTTAAGCTAAAACAGAACCTTACCATAAGTTTATGAACAGGTTAAAATATATATAATTGTGGCCCGTGTGTTTCTTGGATGGATTTTGTCACAGACACTACCACTTTGCCACAGAATTGTATCCCAGAATCTCAACTTTTGTTTAAAAACTGAAATTTAGATATCTGCCTCTTATGGTTCAGGAGATACACTTTCAAATGTAAGCCAAGCATAAATGATGCTGTGTTATCTTCCCGAGTTTGTAGAAGGCCTAAAACAAAGACTGTCAGGGATATGAACTGCTCAACTGGATTTTAACTTTGATACCTAATGGCTCAAATTTAAATGTTAAGATAAACTATTTACCTGCTTATCATTTTAGTAGAAAAAAATCCCACTCAGTGGAAAAACTTCTGTGGGAGTTGGATCAGACTTAGAGTGCTCATTGCACAGACCTAAACTACTTCCTATATATTTCTGGCTGCCCCAAACTCTAATCTTGATTTTAAAATTATCAGTGATGGAGAATCCCCACACCCCTCAATAAGTTGTTCCAGTGGTTAATTGTTCTCACTGTTAAATATTTACACCTTATTTCCAGTTTAAATTTGTCCCATTATTTAGTGGTAGTTTACTCAGTGTCCCTTTAAAATGTACGAGAGTGGCCAGATCCTCTCTGCATTGGAGACGTTCTCTTGTTTGCTTCCTGAGGGCTGGTTCTGTCACACAAGGGGCTCACAAATGTTTTCAGAGTATGGACTGTACCTTAACAGAGAGCTGTGTCGTGGCTCACTCCCTACTATGTCCACAGATGTAGACCCCCTATCCTCCCACAGAGGCGCAGAATTAGCACTTGTAGTGGCTGCCAAAGGGCTAAGAGGGGACCACACATAGTACTTCTGACAGAATTCTGCGCCCCTGTGGGGACGCAGAATTCATATGGCCCACATATTTCTGTGCCCTCAGAGACGCAAAGCACTGGAGTTGGAGAGGGAGCTTGGCATATGTGCCTGCGGAGGAGATGTTGATCACCGTCAGAGGGCGGGGCTGGGCGTGCATGCCTGCCAGCCAATGAGAGAGAGAGACTGTCCCTCTTGCTTTCTACTGCGGCTCGCCGGGGATGTGGAGGGGAAGGTCTTTTTATTATGCAGGAGGAAGGCTCTGTCCGGGGGGCAGAAATGTAGCAGCCTGCCTGTTTGTTAATTGATCTCATTCTCTGAGGCAGAAATGTAGTAGTCTGCCTGCTTAGTAACATTGGTAATGTTCCTACTGTTAGTTAACTGTTGCCATACTCCGTCAATTCCCCCAGCAGCATAAAAGCTGTACAAGTTTTAAGGCCGCTACGTTGCCAGAGTGAGGGAATCAGCTGGGAAGATCTATGCGCTGTCTCCCTTTTTTCCTGTGCCAAAGTGGCACAATGGGGTTAGTTTACAGCTCAGGATTTATTTTACTTACCCATTAAAAAAAAAAAGAGACTTTGACAGCAAATAAAACATTGACCAAGCAGTCAATAAAATGTCGGGACAGTCAGAAGCAAGCACTTCCCAAAGTACCCAGCCAGGTCCAGGACAATATGACTTTCATGTGTGAAAGTCTGAGCAATTTAAAATGACATTCTACTCTCCCCCCACCCCCCCGCCCCCAGTTTGGTGTTCTGTAATGTAATTTAAATGAAAATCCAGGATTATAACTGGAATGCAGGGTATTAGCTACCAAGTATTTGTAACTTAACGTTCACGTATTTAGTAAATGCTGAATAGTTATTGTGGGGTTTTTTCTGTACTGTAATTTAAATAAATTACCAAAACAGTTGAAACTGATGTGATTATATTGCATTATTTTGACGAATAGAATATGCAGAATTTTTAATTTTTTGGCACAGAATCCCCCCAAGAGTAAAGTGCCTAGACGGGAAGTAATATTAGGAGAGTTTTTATTTATATTTAATTACCTTAATTAATTTTAGCAGCCAGTAATGAGGAGAGCCAGCACTGTGTGATAAGACAGCACTGCATGGATCCCTAGTGGTCCCTGGGCCACAATTTGGAAATGCCTTCCTTATACCAAACTGGCTAAAGGTCGTGTTGCTGTAAATACAGCATGCTGAGGGAAGTGTTTCATTCTCAATGTTTACTATACACATAGAGGGCAGTCTTTGCTTCCCTTGCTACTGAACATAGTAATGTAAAGTATATGTCTAAGGGAATTGCACTCAACTTTACCATTTTTAACAGGTCAGTGATGTTAGACAGAGCTGAAAACCTTCTTCATGACCACTACGGAGGGAGAGATTATTGGAATGTGAGTATTTTCTAATTAGCGTCTCCAGATTTTCTATTTGATATTAATAAAAACCTAGTAGTGACTGGTTTTTGCTGTGAGGTCCGAGAAGCAGCCAGTCTCATAGATGATCTGTTCGTTGTATGTTGCCACCTGTTGGAGCAGGAAGTGTCGTTGCTGTATCAGACCTAGAATGTTCACGTGCTCCTGCAGGGAGCAATCTGTGGGTGGACCTCTGCTCCTGTTTGGAGCGCAGTTGAAGTCAGTAGGGCGCTGATAACAGACCTCCTCACAGGTACAGGCCTGAGACTATAAACATTTCAGGTGGGATTTTCCAAAATGCTTAACAATGGCCTAATTCCTGACTTCATTGGGAGTAGAGTTAGGTCAACTCCGAGTCTTTCAGAAATTCCAAACCATAGCCTTTTAATAGGAGGCATCAAGGTTGGGAGTTTAAGGTTTTCATCACTGATTCAGTGGTTCCGCCATAAGAAAATAGTGTGTGGTGTGATGTAATGTACTGAATGTTCTCTGTTTCCCTGTTTCTTGTGAAGCTGATCTAGATTTATGTACGCAATTCAGAGAGTGAGCTGGTATGGCTGCATGAATTTCTTAGAGCTTGAAGATGAGTTAGAGTTAAAAAAAAAAATCTAGCCAGGTTTGGTTTACAGATGATTACAGTTGCTGTCTAATTTTCAAAAGGAGGTCAGCTTGCTGGAGAGAGTAAATAAATTGTAATCCTAGGCCTCGATCCCGCAAACACACAGGCACTCGATTTAAACCCGAGTAGTCCTATCATCTCAGTTAACAAATTATTTTCTTGGGTAATTCAGAAAAAATAAACCATGAATTACTTGTGAGGGAAAACTTCCCCCCTAATAAAGAGATGTGGATGGATCATAATTTCTAAGACTGAATACTAATCTGTAAAAATAGGACATAAAACCCATTTATGTCATAATGTATCTTCTCTGATAGAGGCACTATGGACTTTTAAGGCCTAAATTTGCTTGATGAAAATTCATAATCTAAGAATGTTCTTATTTTAAGCAGGTTTTTTAACAGCCGTAATTTTAGTTAGAGATATGTTTAGCATGCGAATTTCCTTATTCTTCCAGAGTGGTGGTTCTATCTGTGTTCATTCCAGTTTATATCCTAGACAGAGCTGTATAGACACAGAATTTGTGAAGATTATCTTAGGCAGCAAAATACTGTACGACAATATTTGCAATATATAATACAATCAGTAACAAAGATGTTTTCAGTATTAAAATGCAAATAATAAAAATACTAAATTTAAATGTTAAAAATTTTAAAAGGCTTGTCCTATTATGGCTGCGAGGTTGTTTGAATAAATTGCTTTATAATTTTTTTATGACAATATCTGTTCTTGTGAGCTAGACTCACTTGTGATAAAAAGTCTGACTTGATGCTGTTTCTTCATTTTATCACAGTAGCAAAATTTAGAAGAGGTGTAAAATGATCCCAGTGCCTGAGATTTGCACTTGTGTGTGGGTTACAGCGCAGATATCCAGGCCCTGTAAGTGGGACAGCAGCCGAAGTGTTAGCACTCGTACCGTGCCAATAGCTAAGAGCCTCATCCAAAGAGAGTTGTGAATTTTATTTTATTTTTTGTCACCAGCAGAATCCAACTGATGACCATGTTTGCAAGTTTTATGGAATGAACACAAACCTTGTATTATGTGATTCCCATCATCAGCTGCTTTATTTCTCACACACAAAAAGCTGTACATGTTGGCCAAAGCGAAGAGCCCGCAACCCTACTTAAAGAGCACATTCCGAGGTTCCCGTATCTGCGAACTGACTAGGCTTCTGCCCCTGGGTTGTGTGTCGCTTTCTTTTTCCCTGCACCTACTATATTCTGTCACCAAGTGTTGACCTCGCTAAGTGCTAAACCCTGCATGATAAGTTGTGTGCCGCGTAGGCAAGCATGCAGGTCTTCTAAGAGTTTCCTGTGATTTTACTCACAGTTTTCCACCATTTTGAAGCAACAAACTTGTGAGAGACAAACATCTTTGCTAACGTAGTTTCTAGGTAGAAATCTGGACCTCCACTTTTAAATGCTGGAAGAAAAGGAAACTAGCGATTACATCCCATCAGCACTTTTCCAGCATCCTCATCCTGTTTTGGGCTCCTCCTGTCACCTTTTTATTTAGGATCAGTTGCACCCGCTAAAGAATGGAAAGGTTACACAGCGTCTCTGAATTGCCTTTTGATTTTACCCTTGTGTGATTCCAATTAATCAAGGCAGAATTGCATGGCAACGGTGACAATGGTGTCAGCAGCTTGTTCAAACCTCCTTCCGTTTCTTTTGTAAGTGTGGTGCTCTCTGTTGTGTAAAATGTGTGCTGTGTTTTGATGGAAGTCCTCCTTCTGCTAGTCTCATATTTCAACTTATTAATTGAATGCAAATACAGATGCACAGTCTTCCTGAGAGTTCCCCCCTAGTGTCACTGAGAACTGGGGCATCAATCCTTTTTTCAGTCATCCATCCATGAGGCTGATGGTGGTTTCAGAAGAACATTGAAGAGCTGCTGGAATACCAGGATCAGGGACGTAAATAATTGTGGTTACATTTTAACGATGATGGCAGTATTGTAAATGTCTCACTTGCAGAATCATCAGTGTTGTGCTCTTCCACTTCAATAGCCAAGATTTCGTTAAGTGATGCATCTGGTCACGATGGATCCAAAGAAATGAGTTTACTGAAGTTTCCTTGCAGAGTGACGTCTCTTGACAATGTTTCCATTTTGAAGAATTACTTAAAAAAATTGTCTATTTTCGTTATTTCAGTCATCCAATCGCTTCCTTCATCTTCTGGCATGTTGAGTCAGATAAATGAATTCATTGATATGAAGATCCCTAAACACTAATCACCCATTTGCAGTATTGATCAGCAGCTTTCACGTTGGCTATAGTTGAAATGAGACACTACTATGAAATAAATTCAACTCCATGAAGACTGGAAAGTAAGATGACTCGCCCACTCTGTATAGCAGCCATGTTAACAGATGCCCTACCCACCTTCTAGATGTTTCTAGATTGTAACAGATCAGCCCCCCAGGCCCTCCAGGCTGCTGCCCTGTGGTGGTGGTGTGAGAGGAGCACACACATGAACAATCCCCCGGTAGTGCTGTTTCATCCTGCTCCCTTAGAAGCACTAGCAGGCTGCTCACCTAGTGGTTACTCACCTGGTTCTCCACACTGCGAGGATGGGGTATGGAGGGGACGGAGCCCTGGCTCTGCTCTGTCTACTGCGGCTGGAGTTCAGGGCAGTCAGCTGTAACAGGAAAAGAGAGGCAGTACCAGCCCCCCTCACTGCTAGAGCAAGGGGAAAAGAGAGCCTGAGCGATTGTTCCTCAGAATGCCAGGTCATTCTCGCTCTGCTCCTGGGGTAGGTAGGGCAGCTATCCACAGTCCCTTACTCAGGGCAGACTATGGGGTTAGACTAGCCCTATCTGAATTTCACCATTCTGGTGAGAGAAGAGAAGCTTTTGTGCCAAGTGCAAATGGATCTTTGTCTTGAAAATAAATTCAAAAATCCTCAGTGCATCTTCATACAGTGTTCATTGCTCAATGGGGAAAAAAGCATTTTGCTTGTAAATCAAGAATTTGACCAAACTTCTGATTATTGTGGTTAACTGAAGTCAGTAACAGAGAATTTCCTTAGTACTGTACGCTTGTACTAACAAGGATGGTTCTGCTTTGCCTCGATTCCAGATGGTAACTGTGTCACAAAACACATTTGAAATTATTAATACCCTCAGGTATGGGGAATAGCTTCATTTTTGCCAGTTTCCCTTTTACTGTGATTGGGGCTTTTGGTGGCTAGAGGCATGTTTCTCAGAGCATGTTTAATTCCAGTAGTAATTTTGTAAGTTAACAAGTCTTTCCACATTTTTCTTTCCAAAAGATGAGCTGCACTACTTCTGTACTTGATCTGGTACAGAAATGCCTTCTTCACTTAACAGGGCAGCCATATGGTGCGGTGGCTAGAGTGAGGGAGAGCTACATATGCTCTGTGGTCTAATGCCATCTAAACCACTGTATGACCCTGCACAAATCACTCGTGACCTCAGGGTATTTACCTTAACCAGCTTTTCAACTGGATTTAATGAACAGGAACCTCACTGAAAACTATTTCTAAATTGAGCTCTCCTAGTTTAATGACCCCATGTGTTAACACTTAGATCTTTCTGCTACCATGGGGAATGGCTGACAGACCCTGTGCTGGCACAAGGAACATAAGCATTGTGGACACTTGTGTAACAGAGGCACTAGCCATTGGCTGGGTGCTGATAACACATTTGTTAGTAAAATAAATACTATCCTTGCTCTGTTTTGAAATGTGTTATACAAAAGTTAAAAATTACGCAATTTAAACTACAAGGTAGATGAATCTCGACTCTTTTCCCAGTTTGTAGGTCTAGCTATTAAAAGGCACTTTTGAAACACTCCTGCAGTGACGAGTTGTGTATATGGGATGTAAGTGCAGTTACCCACAGGTTGGTAGAAAGTACCCTTAAATGCTGGAAATTGTTACCTTGCAGCGTTGTAGGAATGTGTTAAAAGTAACCCCATTCCAGGAGCTCTAAATGGAAGCAGGTTCTCACATGCATGTGTTTATAGCTATCTCCCTACTCCCAGACAGTCACTCAGCAGCTCCTCTCATCCTGACAGACCCGTCGAAGTATGGTGTTTGCTAAACACCTGCGTGTGGTGGGGGATGAGTTTAGGAGGAAATACCTTCACTCCACTGATGAGGCAGACAGGACAGACTACAATGAGGACTGGACACAGATGAAGGTAAAGTAGTTTGTAATCTGTTTTTTCTGTAACAGATGTATCCAATAGATTTGTTTAGTATTTTGACTGCACTGTGAGAGGGATTGGGAAGTAACTATGAATGTGATGATTCTAATACACAGCATCTCTAGTCTCTCTGCCCTTCCAAGATTTTTCCTCCTCTGGAACGAAGTTTTCCCAGTCAGTTCAGATCTTGTTGACTGACCTGTTTGCTAGAGAGCAGCACTGCAAGTCTCACTGTGATGGGTTTCCTGGGGTGCAACCTGGAACTGGCTTACTGCTGAGCCCTCTGGCTTACCAACCTGGGCTCCCTCTCTCACTGTGATATTGTGGCAAGCTGCAAACCTTTCCAGGTACTGCACTTACACAGACAACCAAGGGCAGGGACACACCCAGCTGAGTTATATGAATGCTTCTCCTAGCCACTCATGAACTAATAATAGAGAGGCTCCAGCCAGTTCCCCCAGCTCCCCAGCCGAGGACCCAGGGCTATACCGACCTGCTCTGGTCAGAAGCCTGACCAGTATAGGTTTATAACCCAGTGCACCCCTCTCTCAATTTGGAGAGGACATGCACCAGCTCTTGTTCCTGAGCAGATTTCCCAAGCACTTCAACCAAAATGCACTGTTCTTGGTAAAATGTAAAACAGATTTATTAACTACAGAAAGATAGATTTTAAGTAGTAAGTGTACAGATCAAAGTTGGTTACCTAAGAAATAAAAGTAAAAATCACAGTCTGTGTTCTATAAACTAGACAGGATTTGAATCAGTCAGTCTCACCCTGATAGATCATACAAGCAGGTTACAGATCTTCCATACACAGGCTGGAACTCTCCTTCAGCCTGGGACCACCTCCCCAGTTCAGTCTTTCAGACATGTTTCCAGGTGTTGAGTTGGGGGGCAATGAGGTCAAGTGATGATGTCACTTCCCCTCTTTTATAGTTTCTTCCAGCTTGCTGGAAAGATCCTTTGCTATGATGTGAGTGAAGCAGTCTCCATTGTCTATGTGCTATCTCTGAGAAGTCTCCGTTGTATACGGTTCCTGGGATAGTCCTTGGGAGTGTGGAGTCCTTTAATGGGCTATCAGCAGCGTCTGGCTCCTCCGTTGTTGCACCTGAAAGGCTGGTTGTGGATGTTCCCAGCCTCACAACGTATTTCAGTAACGCACACATAGCAAAACTTCATAACTTCCACAATGACAGCATATACAATCCAACCGGGTATTAATGTTCAACAGATCAATACTTTTAAAATGATACCTCACAAGGCATACGTTGTACAAAACACATCATAATTCTATGATAGTGGTGAATATGGGGATTCCAGGGTGCGGCTTTGAGCACAGCATGTCACACCCAGTTCCACGAAGGACAACTTTGTCTGTTCTGCATCTTGTTGGATGGAGCAGTGTGCTGTTCAGAACTGTCAGTCGCTTTAGTTTAATGAGGACACTCTTTGATGATAAATTTGAAATCTTTATAAACAGCTCTCTCCATCTTGCATGGTTTATTTATTCATTGCTGCCAGATGTCAAAACACAGTAATCAGCTGTAAGTGCTACAAAATATTGTCAACACACACCTTACAACGCCTCGCTTTCGTTGAATTAACACAGTGCTGTACCTACTTCAGCGCAAGTGTTCATGTACCCAAGACCCTTTTCATTCTGCGTTGATACTAGTGTATTTTGATTACACCATGTGCTGATTGTTCTCTGAAGGTAAAGCTGGGCACTGCTGTAGGCGGGCCATACCTTGGGGTTCACCTCAGAAGAAAAGACTTCATCTGGGGTCACAGAGAAGATGTGCCAAGCCTTCATGGAGCAGTGAAGAAAATCCGCAGCCTCATGGAGAGGCATAAACTTAAGAGAGTTTTCATAGCCACTGATGCCATTGTGGAGGGTATGCACACCTGTTTAATCCTGGGTCTTACTTCACAATAGAGATTGGTCAATGTGGCAACAGTTGTCACTTCATATTCATGGATTATTGAATATTGATAGCCTTCCTGGGAGACTGATCAGCTCAGGAAATTAAAAGAGGGACTGGAGCCTTTCATCTCCATGCTGACCATTCAAATCCAGCCCAAATAGGTAGTGCCTAGAAAGTAGTCACTGGGTGTTTCACGCAGGCTGTTTGGCCATCTGCATGAAACAAGCGTGATGCCCTGGTCCAGTTCCCAGGAGCAGATGTCCACATAGCACAAACTATCATCATGACTAGCTATAACCGGCAGCTTTGGGAGATCAGAGTATATGGGTGAGGAGATTGAACTTGCCTCAGCCATAGTGTTGGCCTCTCATGGGTAGGGATGAGGCCCATTGATAAAGGAGGGAGGTTCTGGCCGTGCTGTACCTGTTCTGGGAAAGAATAAGACTTTTTTTCCAGACCAGTGAAAGTAGCACCTTTCATATGCATTAAATTCACAGGAAAACATCTTGCATTGTTTTTAATAGTCTCTCCTAATAAGGGGTGGGTATTTTTGTCTTTTCTTCCTCTTCTTTCCCATTTCCACTGCACCTTTTCTTTATATGATTCCACGGGTGTCATTAAAAAAGCATTGAGAGGGGAGGCCATTGTGGCATATACCCTAGAGGTGCAATCATTGTCTGTTGCTTCTGTAGGATTAGAAAGTGAGACTAGTGGTACCACCTGTTTCCCAGGCCCGTCAATTCCAGTCCCCCTCAGTCCATCAGCATTTGCTATCTCATCCATGCAAAGTGTGTCTAACGCTCCTTCATTGGCACCTGTCCCCCAAAACTTCCCCAGTCATGTAGCAAGATGTGTTTTACACATCCTAGGTCAAATTTGAGCTTCCTCTGCTTTGCAACCTTTCCACCAGTTTGGTCCAGCTCTTCAGTGAAATGTAGGTATAGGGCAATATTATCGTTTTCTCTAACGGTCCTGTGCCGGGTGGCTTATGGCATTTTTTTTTCTTTCAGAGACTGAAGAGCTCAAGAAATTACTGCCTGAGATGGTGAGGTTTGAACCCACTTGGGAGGAGCTAGCGCTCTACAAGGATGGAGGAATAGCAATTGTTGACCAGTGGATCTGTGCACATGCTAGGTAGCTAGTTTGATTTTTGTACGCGTCTGTTCAGTTTGTATGTGAAGTCAGATTTTAAAATTATTGAATCTTGCAAACCTAAATAATGCGACTGAATGAGATGCAGTAATGTCTGTGTTTCTGATTACAGATAACTCATTATAAACAGATTAGACATTGATAAGGCCCTTATTTGTACCTTAAAAACAAAACCTTCTCCAATAACCAGTTCTGTTTTCCTTCACAGGTATTTTACAGGCACCTCAGTTTCTACATTTTCCTTCCGGATTCACGAGGAAAGGGAGATCCTGGGATTTGACCCCCAGACAACTTACAACCGATTTTGTGGTGAGAAAGAGAGAAACTGTGAACAGCCAACCCACTGGAAAATTGTTTATTAATAAAACCACTCCAAAGGACTGCAGTAAGTGGTGAGCTCACCAAACCAAGAGAAGACTCACAGGAAACCTCTTTCTAGCTAAGCTACTACTTTCTCCTCCTCTTCCTGGTGTTTGCTCTGAGTCTGGGTTTTAAGCACAACTGGGTAGCAATACCATGGTCATTCTCCTGACCAGGCCCTGATATAACTGGTCAAAATGAAGTGAGGTAAGGGTTCAGTTTTTGGTGTAGCTGGTAGGCCAGGACAGTATACTCACTCTCTAAACGTTTACTTTAGATTTAAGAGGCCAAGCATTGTTTTAGGAGGCAGCAAAATGTTTTCACTCAAAAACCTTGAAACAATTTTTTGTTTGTTTGTTTTTTATGTACTGTAACTATAACATAGCTATAGACTGTACCACATTCCTGTGTTCAGCGGGTTATTTTCTTTTCAGCTTTATTTGAGTCACTGTAGTATTATCTGTTTACAAGGAGGACGTTTAGGTTTTGTAACCTGCACTTTGTGAGAGCTGCAGATTGTGCACAGAATTTGCAGTTCTGGAGGGAAAATCCAATAGTAATTTTTGAACATTTCAAACTGGTACAAAAATGCCTTTCATATTCATAAGAAGGAAGGATAGGTGGTATTTTTACCAGACCCCAGACCAGTGTCACAGCTAGCACCTTTAACAGCAATTCTTGGCAGAGAGGTCAGTGGCTAAAATACATAAAGACTGAAATACGTTGGCAACCCCAAAGCTGGTTGGGTTCTGTTTAGTAGGGCTGCGAGGGAAAGTGTGTACCGCCTGTCATGTACATGTTCTCTCTAAACGGGAGCCTTCATTTTAT
This sequence comes from Eretmochelys imbricata, assembly GCF_965152235.1. Classification (NCBI taxonomy): domain Eukaryota; kingdom Metazoa; phylum Chordata; order Testudines; family Cheloniidae; genus Eretmochelys; species Eretmochelys imbricata. Next base: position 82,594,292 of record NC_135582.1, on the reverse strand, counting down.
AGAGCTGTCATTCATCACCTTTCTCCCATGTTAAATCAAGGCAAATATAAACAGCATTTAGGGAGTTTCCTGCTTTGCAAGAAGAACTTTTCAAAGCGTGGAGCTGCTTGTTTAGGCTTGAGGGTGTTTTGCAGCTGCATAGGGGGAGCAGGGTGGAGTATTCTTTCTTTCCCCCTCCACACCTAGCCTGCTGCACATTGGAAGCGTTCCAGGGCATGGCTTCATCCCTGGATTCAGACATGCCAGAACTGACCAGCCATTATAAAGGTCATGGGACTCTTTGCTCTTCCCCTTAATTCTGCATACCCATCAGATCTCCCAAGTGAATGCTGTGCAGCTGCGTGCAGGTGACACTCTCCCTTGGGACTGAAATGTCACACGCAGCAAGGGCACATGGAAGCAGTGTAGTGGAGTACCCCCTTCGGTGAGCCGTCGTGGCATGGGGAGCTGTTGCTTTAACCACAGTGTGGGCAGAAGAGAGTGCAATGGCCGTCTGAGAAAACACTTCACGAATATGACGCCTGTAACATCTTTGACACCCGCTGTTCAGAGTTGGCTACGTGCAATCAGGTAGACTTCTGTCTTGCCGTTTTAATCTGGCTCATGGTCCTGTGACATCTCCGATTGGTCTGCTTAAGAAAAAGGGGAGCCGTAATTTTCAGAGTTCAGCGGTATGTTTTTCCTCTAAATGTGAACAGAACACGGAGCAGTTAATGGGTTCATCCTCATGTTGTCAAGTGTGCTCTTACTGTGCCCTTCACCCACCCCCACCTCTTTCTTTCTTTCAGCAGCATTCTTCTTAGCTCCGTCCTGTGTCCCATTGGGCTTCTTCTCATGTCCACCGCCTACCCGCTTGGGCTCAGTAATATACCCCTCCTGTGCTCTCCATGGGAACCTTACTGTATCCTCCCAGACAGCCAAGCAGGCTTGTCCTGTGCTTTGTGTGGGAAAACTTGTACAGTCTCCTCATAAAGTGAGTAATTTCAGGCCTCCTGTGTTGTTACCAGCTATTTGTTTGTACCTCTGTACAGCAAGGGTTCCTTTCCAGTGACAAAATGAGGCTTGTGGGAGCCTTGTATTCTCCAAGCAGTGCCTTTTCCAACTGAGTTGGACACTGTTGTCATGTAGCCTGCGTGCTGTGCAAAGTATACCTATAACTGTATACCTCAATTTCTTATGAAAAATAAAATGCTTTGTAGTATCTTATGTGAATTTTCCATGTTTCTTACTGCTCTTGGTTCCCTCATGTGACGTACCCAGCTCTGTCATGTCAGATCGATGGATTCTAATGGCAGAAGGGGCCATTATGATCTAGTCTGACCACCTAATAGAAGGCTCTTCAACCTAGCAGACAAAAGCAGAGCAAGATCCAATGGAAAGAAGCTGAAGCTAGACAATTTAGACTGAATTAAGGTGAAAACTTTTGACCAGGGAATTAATCATTGGAACAACTTACTTAGAGATGTGGTAGATTTTCTGTCACTTGCAATCTTTATATTGAGATCAGATATGTCTTTTTAAAAATATGCTCTAGCTCAACTAGAAGTTATTAGACTCACTGCAGGATTGACTGGGTGAATTTCTCTGCCCTGGATTAGGAAAGAGGTTAGTTCAAAATGATGGTTATAACAGTCCCTTCCTGGCCTTAAAATCTATCCGTCACATGCTCTCATGCAGAGCCAATCCACTTAGAAGCACTAACGAGCTGTTGCACCATACAAGGGTGGCAGAGGCATGACTGCCTGGTGCCTTGTGCTGCCGTTACCCCCTTCTGACTTGCTGCCATTTATGGTCCCTTGGCACGCTGCACAGGTGAATGGCTGGGCAGTGAGGAAGGAGCCTTCTGCAAATGCGGAGTGTAGATAATGATGATCTGGCCGTGTTCTATGAACTAACCTATCAGAGCAGGTGTCTTCACTACCTGCCCGTCCCACGGCACATGGAGGTGGAACACACCTAGCCAGCGCTCCTGATGGAGCACATCGTTGCACAGTTGTCATGGGACGCATTCAACCCAAGATGAAAGCTGCATGCAGGGCTAAAGCAGTCCATGTGGTCCCAGAGCCACAGGATGTGTGTGGCTGCTATAATGGATATGTTCTGCCACAGTAGCTAATTTTAGTACACAAACGGGGTGATTTTCAGCTGTGATCCAAATATGTTTACACTGATGTGTCTGTGTAGCAGGCTGCACCATATTTCCATCTCTGAGGTGCTTTGCCTCTCTGCCCTCTGGCTGCTCAGTTGGCTTCAAAAACGTTTGCAAAACAGATAGGTTTTGATTGTCCCTTTAAACAAGACAACTTAGTCCCAAAATTCAGCTGTGCTCCTTGCAGTCCGAACCATCTCCTCCTCTGTGATGGATAGGAAAATGTCAGCTCAAGGGTTAATTCATTCTCTGCATTTTACTCAGGGAAAAATGGAAGTAGGAATTTTCATTGCTAAAAATATAAAAGGGAAGAGAGGTGCACAAAAATATCCACCACCTAGTTTAAAACAGTGAAAATTCCACCACTGAGAAAGCTGTGGAATAAGTCTGTATGCCTGTGCTTGTTCCCAAGGTAGGGATGTAAATAACGTTTTAAAAAAGTAAACGTTGAAACTATTAACATTTTAGCACTTAAATGTTTAACCGTTAGGCTCTGCTGCCTCCCCACAAGACCGGGGTCCCAGCTGCCACCCCCACGCCTGGAGACTCCGCTCGCTGCTGGCCACAGGCCCTGGCTGCCTCCCCATGAGCCCAGGACTCTGCTGCTGCCACCATGAGTCATAGAATCAAAGAAGATCATGGGTGGAAGAGCCCTCAGGAGGTCACCTAGTCCAACCCGCTGCTCAAAGCAGGACCAATCCCCAACTAAATCATCCCAGCCGGGGGTTGGTCAAGCCTGACCTTAAAAACCTCTAAGGATGGAGGTTCCACCACCTCCCTAGGTAACCCATTCCCGTGCTTCACACCCTTCTAGTGAAATAGTGTTTCCTAATATCCAACCTAGACCTCCCCCACTGCAACTTGCGACCATTACTCCTCATTCTATCATCTGCCACCACTGAGACCAGCCAAGCTCCATCCTCTTTGGAACCCCCCCCACACGCCCAGGGCTCTGCTGCTGCCCCACACACAGCCCAGGTGCGGGGCCGGCAGCCGGGACCTTGGGGGTGGGGTGGCAGTGGAGTCCCGAAGCCAGAGTTTAAATGTTAACAGGAATACCTTACCGATAAGACTGAAGCTTGTTGGCTAATCAGTTAACTGGTTTAACATTTTGCATCCCTATCCCAAGGGAGTTACTCCAGAGGAAGATACAAAAATGGAAAGGAACCCTAATCTAATCTGTGATCCTTCACGATAAAAGGACTAGTAATCCCATAAAAGCCTTGAGGAAAACCTACCAGACCGGGGCCAGTGGAATATCGCTCCCCTAGAAATGATTTGATGTGCAATGGGTTCTGTGTGGTTGCTTTGTTTAGACCAATGAATGGCCACACAGTCTTTTTGCCACAGGGTGGTGACAGCAGACAGTCAGATCAAGCTGCCTTCGAGCTGTGTCTGCACGCAGAGCAGTAGCAACTGCTTGCGTTTCATCCAGCGCCTCAGATAGGGATGATGGCGCAGCGTAAAACCTTAAGGGTGGTGTTTTAATGACGCTGGTGTAATTAGTACATGCCAGTGACTTTAATCAGACTTAAATCTCGTATCCTGCTCAGTTTAGGCATAAGAAGCAGAACGTGTCAGCATGGTGATTTTGAGGTCCCATCTGTACTAGAGCATAATAAGCCTTCATTGTTACAGCAGATGTGTGTGTGATGCTGTTAGAAGAACATCCTGTGAAGAAAGCACACACCACGTTCACACCTGCAATGTATGAGAGTGCATGAATGTCCCTGACTGGACTTTGCCCCACCTCATGGGCATTGACTTAATTGTTCTTTGCCAGGGCATGTACCCCTCTGTATTGTAGGGTTTTTTTGATGGTTGTTGAATAGAATCATCTTCAGTGTTTAAGGGTAGGTGGATGGATTTGTTACAACATTGTTATTTATAAATTGGCTTCATTCTCATCAGTTGGAGGGTCTAACGAGACTCAATGCAGCTAATTGGCAGAGCTGGAACTCAGCTGCTACAGTCTCCTACAGCATGACCCCATGTTGCAGATAACCCTCTCCTGAGCAGGGAGTGCCGGTCAGTGATGCTGTGGTATGGAAAGCAGGGACTGGGGTGGGACCGTTAGATTCCTTATAGCTCACAAATCACTGATGCAGTTTACCACAGACCTCTGGGATGTTGAAGGATTATATCCAAGCCAGTGCAACCCATCTCAACACACACTTTTTACTCGTGAGTAGTCAATTACAATGTCTTGTACAGGATCACACCAGGCATCTCTGGGGGCACCTTGAAGACAGCGTGGATGCTTTGCCTCTTCTGCATAAAATCCTTCTGTTCGGCTGCTCTGGCCTGCAGTGTAAACCTGAAACCTCAAAGCTGCTGGAACTGGCCGTCTGTTGATGCACTATTTGATCAAATTTATCTAGAAACCGTACAGGGACTAGTATAGACTCCGCTGATCATAAGAACTGAACATATAACACTCCACACTCCCATCTGAGATGTCGCTAACATGTTTCTGTAACTTCTTCAGCAGTGCCAAGAGGTCAGCATCCAGTGAGCAAGAAATAATTAAGTGGCATTGTTGAGAACTATCATAGTTCCTAGTGGAGTTGCCATGTAGTTTCCAATCTCTGTGCTAACTCGTGCTTCGGAGTATACTGTCCTGGGTTACAAATGGACCTTGCCTGTGTGCATTTAGAGCAGCTGCTGTGGATCCTGGCATGTGAACTCTCCAGGTCTATAATTTGGCTTATGGAGAGGGGGATTGGATCTGAAGACCTCAGCTGTTACCAGTAGCCAAGATTTTAAAAATGTTAGTGATTTTGGGTGTCTCCATTTTTGATGCCCACCTGGAGAGACACTTTTAGAGGGGCCTGATTTTCAGAGGGATGAGGCAGCTGAAAATATTGCCTAGAGTGTTTGGACTCACTGGAATGCATTGATGATCAAAAGAGTGAGACAGTTACTCTATGATTACATCACCACAGGAATAGCACTGGAGCTGTCAGACATGTAAGCAGGATGCCAAAGGCATGACGAGACTGATGTCCTGCAATTACAATACTTCACAAATTGTTGGAACAAGCATGGGCTGGCTGAACCCCAGCATGACGGTGGCCATTTCCATGGTGTATTATTGGAGAATCGGCAGACACACATGGCCAACACACAGAGCTATGTAGGCAGGGGTGGGGAGGGTGCTTGTAGCTATCTTGCTCCAGCTGTTCAGAATCTCAGAGCAGCCGTAGTGCCAGATTGAAGCAAGAAAGCTGCTCTGGGGGCTCCAGAAACAATCTGCGAGCGCTCCATTGCTCGGGCTGGGCCATGTGTTGAAGCGTTAACTTGGGCAGCAGTAGTCTGGATTGCAGAGAGCTCATCCACCCCTTTGAGGGAGGTATGTGTCCTTTGCAGCGCCTGTCCCTCTGACTCCTCCCCTGCCCTCTTGGCCATACCCGCTTTTAGCCTGCATGGCTCTGGCACCTGTTCTCGGGGTGGGCCTGGTGGTGGCTAGGAGACAGCATGCTCTAACCCTACAGTTTCCTTCTCCTCCGGTTGCCTTTCCCTGGCCCTTTTGGACGTAGCCCCTCTCCCCACAACAGAAATTACACCCACAGATCACAGTAAGTCGGGAGGAGTGGTGCCTCAGTACAGACAGAAGAGAATACGCAGAGAGCTGGGACATTGGAAGCAGGCTGAAAAGAAGAGTTAGATTCAGCTGGGGAAAGTGCAGGGACACCTGGGGAAAACAAACCTAAGACCACATCTCCTGAGATCGAGAGAGCTGGGAACTAGTGGTGCTAAGAGAGTTTGCCAGGAGACACACTTCATGTCACAGCACGGGAAGATACAGCCGCTTTCTGTGCAGCTTTACTGCTACCCCGCTGGGCTGCTGCAAACGTGTTAAGGGGGCTTCAGGGAGAGGGCAAGGCAGGGAGCGGGCTGGGAGGACTCGGGGAAGAGCATTGGGGTGGGGGTGGCGGTGTGTAAGTGAGCTGTGAAGGGACAGAGCCTGAAAGGAGTTATGTTCTTGAGCGGGACCCATCACCACTCCCTCTCCTGTTCCTTTGGGATGCCCCGGAGCTGCTGTCTCTTCCGGAGGAGAGTCCTGCATAGATGGGACAGTTAGAGCAGGGGAAATTGCTGAGCTGTAATTCTGCTTCTCTGCGGCCATGAGGTGGCAGGCCACTCCCTCCCTCTGGTGCAGTGCTTTCCTCCCAGCCTGGTTGCCCAGTGCTCTCCGGCACAGCTTGGAATCTGGTGCTAGAGCTGGTTGAATAAGCATGCCGGGGGGAAGTTGTTGTGGAAACTTTTGGATGAAAATCAAAAGAAAATGGTTTTCATGGAAATTTTTCCTCAACGTTTTTGGTTAAAACTGGAATTTTTATTTTTATTTTTTGCTCAAAACCTGAAAAATTTCAAGGAAAATGGACATTTTCCACACAAAATTTCCTGTTTACAAGAACAGTCATTTTTTGCCAAAAAAACCCTTTCAGATGAAAAAATGGCGGCCAGCCCAGAGCTGGCTTTTCTTTCTGAGGTCTTTGCTTCCCACACAGGTGGCCTGCGACAGCCAGAGGGGAAGGGACTGGTTGGTATTGGAGCAAAAAGCTGGTAGACTTTGGCCTGTCCTGCTAGACTGCGGGATGCTGTCGTGGTCTGAGTCGGACGTCTGAAGTTTTTATGCAGTAATACTATGGAATTAGCCGAAGCAGTGGTGTCCGACTGATGGCATTTACGCTGTAATTGTACAGAGCCGGCTTGCATGATTAGATCTGTGACTGATGTTTTTTGTGCTGTAATGGTACAGCAGTTGCCTGCGTGATTGTATTTATGGCTGACATTTTAATATTACAGTTTTTCAGTGATCCTTGGAAAAGTGCATTTTAGTGTTTACATCAATGGATTTCTGACCCTGGTCAGATAAAAACCAAATAACACAAGAGCCTGAAGCAGCAGTCCTCAAGTTCCTTCCCACGTGACATGCAGAACATTACTCCTTTTAAGTGGTGAACTGGAATAGCAATGAACTTAGAAATGGTGCGGGGTTTTTTTGGTTTTTTTTGGCTCATCAGTTTGGAAGTGCTGCTCATTCAGAGAAGATGCTATGATACATTTTCCACAGATGGAGACTGAATAAACTACAAATGTGCCTGATCAGTTTACAGGACATTTGTCTTCAGCTTTTTCTCCCCACCTCCACCCCAACAGTATTTTGGGCATTTGTTTAGATTTTTCATTGCATTAAGGAGCTAAAAAACTAACTAGATGGAATATGCCATTGACAGTTTTTGTTACTGCCTGCAAGAGTAAGGTCTTGCCCACTTGGCAGAGACCACGGGATATTTTCACCTTCCTCTGCAGCATGGGGCACAGGCGACCTGCGGGTTTAAACTAGTTTAAATGGTGAATTCTCAGTAACTTGAAGCCTTTAAAACATTATTTGAGGACTTCAGTAACTCAGCTAGAGGTTGGGGTCTATTACAGGAGTGGGTGGGTGAAATTCTGTGGCCTGCAAGGTGCAGGAGGTAGGACTAGATGATCACGATGGTCCCTTCTGGCCTTATAGTCTATGAGTCTATACGAGGCAGAAAGGGAACAGCACAACTGGGAAATAATAATAATCAGCCCAGCAGAAAAAAAAAACCCATGAGTTCTGCTTCTTCTGCAGCAGTAAGGTCTTTTCCTTAGCAGCAGTAGAGCAGAAACCTTCCCCAGGAATAGTTAGGGAGAATGCTACTTGCCAAACTTACTTTGACAGGTGGTGGTGTCCCTAGACCCTCCTATAAAAACATAAGAACGACCGGTCTGGGTCAGATCCAAAGGTCCATCCAGTCCAGTATCCTGTCTGCTGACAGTGGCCAATGCCAGGTGCCCCAGAGGGAATGAACAGAACAGGGAATCCTCAAGTGATCCTTTTCCTGTCGCTCGTTCCCAGCTTCTGGCAAACAGAGGCTAGGGACACCATCCCTGCCTGTCCTGGCTAATAGCCAGTGATGGACCTATCCGGGGGTGTGGATAGGGGTCGGGGCAGTCAGAGGGCGTGGAACAGGGGTGTTGAATGGGGGCATGGGTCCCGGGGGGGGCTGTCAGGAATGAGAGGAGGGGTTGGATGGGGCAGTGGGGGGCAGTCAGGGAACAGAGGGGGTTGGATGGGGCAGGAGTCCCGGGGGGGCCCATCAGGGGGCGAGAAGCAGGGGGGGTCGGATAGGGGTCGGGCGCCAGGCCACGCCTGGCTGTTTGGGGAGGCACAGCCTCCCCTACCCCGCCCTCCATACAATTTCAGAAACCCAGTGTGGCCCTCAGGCCAAAAAGTTTGCCCACCCCTTACCGCGCTGCCTGGAGCACTGGTGGCTGGGGGCGCTACAGCCGTGCCGTCCAGGGCACCAGGACAGGCAGCCACGCCGCCCGGCTGGAGCCAGCCACGCCACCGGGCAGCACAGAGCACCGGGTCAGGCCACGGCTCTGCAGCTGCGCTGCCCAGCCAGAGCCCGCAGCCCCTCTGCCCGAGGGTGCAGTGAGCTGAGGCTGCGGGGGAGGGGGAACAGCGGGGGAGGGGCTGAGGGCGAGCCTCCCGGGCCAGGAGCTCAGGGGCCGGGCAGGAGGGTCCCATGGGCCGGATGTGGCCCACGGGCTGTAATTTCCTCACCTCTGTCCTAGATAGTGTTCGAGTCTGATGGGCTCTCATGGATTGATCACCAGTTGAGGGATGGTTCCTGCTGGAGTTTCCGTAGGGAGCTCCATTTTCCTAATCTGGGCACCCTCTTCTTATTATGTGATTCTGACTATACCTCGTTAGCATTTCTGCACATTGTTCACCTTGTGTTAGGGCATGTGTTAGGAAAAGGTGATTACCGGTTACCTTGTAAGCAAAAAATTATTTTCCTGTTAATTTTTCGCAATATCACCCATTGGTGCATCTTTTCCCTTAATCTTGTGGCATAGGATCATTCTCTGGTCACTTAATTATGTCGGCGTTTCTCATCTTCAAGGCCTAAAATAGCAAAGCTAAAATCTTGCAGGCCTCCGCCTACAGGTGTTGCGTTTCAGCCCTTCTTACTTAGACACCTAATACATAATTATCCCTTCTCACTGTTAATCAATCTGAACCTTCTATAATTCTACAATGTAACTCTATTTAACATGCAATGCTTATATATGACATAACATGTTAGTTAGTCATAACCACACAATAAATGAACAATAAACTAAAATAATTGGCTACAAGTCTGTCCTAAGACCCACCATCGCAACCATTTCTAAGAGGACTCATGCCTCCCCTGGCCCCAGATGGGTTCTGTTCATTGTTTCTGGTTGTGACTCAGTCTTACACATGCACAAAATAGGACGTTTTCTGTTGCTGATTGTATAGAAAGTCAGTCACGTCAGATCCACAGACAGATCCTGTTGCTTTTACTGATCAGCTTATCAGTGGGGAGGCTTATCTTTGAACATATGATCCCAAATAATTAGCAGGAGAGATGTATAGATGTTGTTATGTTGTTATATGTTAAGGAAACACTTATAGACATCTGTTCATAGATTATTTGCAAAGAGATGGCTAAATAGCAGCTAAATACTGCACATTTACATCTCATCCAGTCTGAGCCCAGTGCCTCTGTCAGACAGTGAGAGAGCACTAAGTTCATCCCCAAGCAGTTCCCCAGAGAAGTTCTGCTCTGATTGGGGATCATATCCCTTTGCATGGGCACCTTAAACACATGGGACATTTTCAAACCTGTCCAACCCCCAATCATGAGCATTTTGCAAGGAAAAGACAGTAACATAGGTTACCACAAGCACATCAAATATGTTCTCCGTTCCCTGCACTGACTTCCCATAGAATACCAAATCAAGTTCAAGGGCTTGGCCCTTATCTTTCAGGGGAGCTCCATGGCCTGGGCCCAGGGTATCTAAAAGAACTTAAAACTCTGGGATGAAACCGGTGCTGGACAATTCTGCTCCTCTTTCACCAAGGCACGCACAATCATAGAAGCACAGGCTTAAAAGGGACCACAAGGGTCATCTTGTCCAACTTTCTGCCAAATGCAGGATTTGTTGCGTCTTAACCATTGAAAACCTCCAGTGAAGGAGCTTCCATGACTTCCCTTGGCAGTTTGTTCCATTGCCAGGGGATGTTGTCAAGGCCAAAATACAACAGGGTTCAAAAAGAACTAGTTACGTTCATGGAGGATGGGTCCAAATGGCTATTAGCCAGGATAGTCGGGGATCCAACCCCATGCTGTGGGTGTCCCTAAACCTCTGTTTGCCAGAAGCTGAAAGTGGGCAGCAGAGGATGAATCACTTGATAATTGCCTGTTCTGATCATTCCCTCTGAAGCACCTGGCACTGGCCACTGTCGGAAGACAGGATACTGGGTTAGACGGACCTTTGGTCTGACCCATTGTGGCTGTTCTTATATGTCATACTGTTCTTGCAGTTAGGAAGTTTTTCCTGAGATTTAATCTAAATCTGCTATGCCCTAGTTGAATCCATTGTCTCCTGTCCTGCCCTCTGTGGCAAGAGAGAGCAATTTTTTTCCATCTTTTTGGCCGCCTTTCAAGTATTTGAAGACCATGATCATGTCTCCCCTTAATCTCCTCTTTTCCAAACTAAACATACCCAGTTCCTTCAGCCTTTGCCCAGATGGCTTGCATTCCATCCCTTTGATCATCTTTGTCACTCACCTCTGAATTCTTTCCACTTTCTCTACATCCCCCCAGGAACCAAGGACTAGCACAAACCTCCCCACCTTCCACTCCAAGGGCCAGACACGTTTCCTAGACTTTGCCTTCTCTAACATAAACATAAAGCAACATGTTACGAGATATTCCACTGCACACACGCTTCCCCGAGGGGAGAGGATGAGAGAACAAACACGGGACAAATATTACTCACATCATGCTCTGCTGGAAGGTGTTCCGATACTACAGCGATGATCACAGTGTTAGAACCGATAAAGAATCATAGAATCTCAGGGCTGGAAGGGACCTCAGGAGGTCATCGAGTCCAACCCCCTGCTCAAAGCAGGAGCAATCCCCAACTAAATCATCCCACCACCCCCATGGCCACGATTCTGGGAGCCGCGATTCTGGGAGCTGCCCCCCCCGTCCCCCCCAGCAGGCAGGGCCACCCGGAATGCAGGGACTTTAGGGGCCCCGGGGCCCTGGCCTGCAGCTCTGAAGCCCCGTTCGGAATGCGGCCCTGCGAGCAGGGGCCGGAGGAGTCGGGAGGAGCAGGGGCAGCCGTGCAGCCAGCGGCCGGAGAGAAGCGGCGCCTTCCCCTTCAAAGCCCCGCTTCTCTCCGGCCGGCTTTGAAGGGGAAAGCGCCACGTCTTGCCGGCCGCTGGCTGCACGGCTGCCCCTGCTCCTCCACTGATCGGAGGGCTCAGGGCCGCCCCCCACCTTTTTTCCCCCTCCGGCGGTGCTCCCCCAATCGATCGTCCTGCGCGCACCCCACTTTGGAGACCACTGCTGTAGAGCATAAATCCAGCCAAACTTTAGAGTCTAGTCCAATGGTCCTCATCTGCCAGACAGCACCTCTGACAGTGCCATGAGCCCTCCCCACGTCCTCCAGCATCAACAATAAAGGGTCAGCTTCTAACGTTAGGCGTGAGCCCACAGTGACCCAGAGGTGATGGTGCCATGCCCTGAGCCGCAATGACACAGGCATCCAAATACCTGGGCTTTCACAAGGCACGCATCCTCCTCTGAAAGGGCACCGCTGCTGCTCGAACACACCCAGTCAGCGGGTTTGAGCTAGCGCAGACGGATTGCGTGGCAACCATCACGTTCTGTCTACAGCTTCAAGAGAACACAATGTCTTACAATGCAGCCGCGTCCTACTGAAAGCTCGGCAGGGGTTGTGTTCTATTTAGGTGCTCCAAGCTGTCCCTCTCAGCTTTGTGGAGACCACAGCATCCTTAATTGGACACGTCAGCCTCTGATCTGATATTTTGACTTTTTTACCTGTCAAGAGCTGACTCCACGTTTGGGGCGAGGATACAATGATCTGTCACCAAATCAAAACCAGGAGAAAAGCTCCAGATGCCCCCATACATAGAGGGTTCTTTCCTTGGGCTCTTCCTCCTTTTTAAAAAAACCATCTTCCTATTCATGTTGACAAGGTCAGGGCAGTGAACCGAGACTCCCGTCATCCAGATTGCTGTCAGCACATCAGACATCTCTTCCAATTACATCCAGGTCAGCATGAAGGAGAAGCAGGGAGAGGCGCTGAGCGCTGCTCTTCAGAATGTGCTGTACAAAAGCATTTTGTTTCAACTCTGTCAAACAACATGTTATAGCTTTTGCCACCCGATAACACACAGGACCTGGGGTGAGAGACAGGAATTGGCTGCTGCACGGAACCAGAGATGGCTCACTATGCAGTGATGATCTTCCACTTCTGGGGGCCTGACTCTCATTACAGAGCCTCATGCTGGACAAAGAGTGGGCCTCTTTAGTATGGGCTCCCAATGGCACTGAGCTAGGACCACTGCACCAAGAAGACAATAACCATTTTATGTTACCCCCTCCGTTTCAGGAGGGGAGAGAAAGAGAAGCTAATAACAGGGACATTGAAAGATTTTTCTTTTCCTTTCTCCATTGGAGTTAAACTCTTACTGGCTCTGGCTAAGTTTTTCAAAAGTGACTGGTGATTTGGGGGCAGCCTTAGTTTTGGGGTTGCCTGCTTGAGAGGCCTCAAAGGGGGCTGATTTTCAAAATGTTTTGAGCAGCCACCTTCTGAATATCAGGTACCTTTAAGATTTCTGCAGTTGGACACCCAAAATCACCGGTCATATTTTAAACTCTTGGCCTTAAACCACAACAGTTACCAGAGTTTCAATGTGAGTTATAGATTCCTACCTGTTATGGCCAGAAGGGAACATTATGATCATAGACTATAAGGCCAGAAGGGACCATCGTGATCATCTAGTCCTACCTCCTGCACCTTGCAGGCCACAGAACCTCGCCCACCCACTCCTGTAATAGACCCCTAACCTCTGGCTGAGTTACTGAAGTCCTCAAATTATGGTTAAAGACTTCAGGTAGCAGAGAATCCACCATTTACACTAGTTTAAACCTGCAAGTGACCCATGCCCCATGCTGCAGAGGAAGGGGAAAAAAATCCAGGGTCTCAGCCAATCTGACCTGGGGGAAAATTCCTTCCTGACCCCAAATAGGGCCATCATTTAGATCTTGAGCATGTGGGCAAGACAGAGCAGCCAGATACCAGAGAAAGAATTCTTTGTAGTAACTCAGAGCCCTCCCCATCTAGTGTTTCATCTCCAGCTCTAACAGTCGCAGAGGGGCCACATGCCATTGTAGGCCGTCTCATCATACCTCCCCCTCCACAAACTTATCAAACTTAGACTTGAAGCCAGTTAGTTTTTAAACCCCAATGCTTCCCTTGGAAGATTTTTCCAGAACTTCACTGTTGAGATGGTTAGAAACCATCATCTAATTTCAAGGATAATGTTGCTGGTGGCCAGTTTATATTCATTTGTTCTTGTGTCCACATTTGCACTTAACTTAATTCCTCTCCCACCCTGGTGTTTATCCCTCTGATGTATTTACAGAGAGCAATCATATCTCCCCTCAGCCTTCTTCTGGTTAGGCTAAACAAGCCATGCTCTTTGAGTCTCCTCTCATAAATTAGTCTCTCCATTACTCTGATCATCCTAGTAGCTCTTCTCTGTACCTGTTCCAGTTTGAATTCATTGTTCTTAAACATGGGAGACCAGGATTGCACTCGGTATTTAAGATGAGGTCTCACCAGTGCCTTGTATAATGGTACTAACGCTTCCCTGTCTCTACTGGAAATACCTCGCCTGATGCATCCTAGGATTGCTTAGCCTTTTCATGGCAACATCACATTTCCAGCTCATAGTCTTCCTGTGATCAGCCAATACACCCAAGTGTTTCTCCTCCCCTGTCGCTTCCAACTCACACATCCCAAGCTTCCAGCAAAAATTCTTTCCAAATCTTCTTGTATAATATTCTGGTCCTCCTCAGTATTGACAATACCTCCCAAATGTGTCATCTGCAAATTGTATTACCACACTCCCACTTTTTGTGCCAAGGTCATGAATGAAAACGTTAAATAAGATTGGTCACAAGATTGATCCCTGAGGAACTCCACTAGTAACCTCCCGCAGCCTGACAGTTCACTTTTCAGTATGACCCGTTGTAGTCTCCCCTTTAACCAATCCCGTATCTGCCTTTCAAGTCTCATATTAATCCCCATCTTCTCCAGTTTAATAAGTTCCCCTGTGGAACTGTATCAAATGTCTGATTGAAATCCAGGTAGATGAGCTCTTCTGCATCTCCTTTGTGTAAAAAAATCATCTATCTTCTCAAAGACAGAGATCCGGTTGGTCTAGCACAATCTACCTTTTCTAAAACCGTGTTGCATGTTATCCCAATTACTATTTTTCTCTATCTTTAACCATGTTCTTTCAAAATTTGCTCCACGACCTTGCATAAAGTTGAGGTCAAACTAACAGGCCCTGTCGTTTCCTGGTCACTTTTTTCCCATTCTTAAAAATAGCTACTTGTTATGTTGTCTGGAGTGTCTCACAATTGTGAGTGGCTACCTCGGGGTAGACGGTCAAAAACAGGGCAGACACCCTAAACTGGTGGTATGTTCTATAATTTGATTTCCCCAAGCCAGTAAGGGAACTCCTGGATCGCTATACCAGTCTTCCCATGGAATCACACGCACTCCTCTCAGACTCTCCAGTCTATCTTGCCACCCAGGGAAACTGGACTCAGTGATGAATGGTCACTTAGACCAAAAATCAAACCATATTATAGTTGCTTCCAGTCCCAAGAAACTAGTAACTTACCCTGAATCAATTGGTGTGCTAGATCTTACACCAAAGACAACAGCTGTAGCCAATCCTGTAATAAACTATTTAAAGGTTAATTAACTAGGAAAAAGAAATGAGTTATTTACAGGACAAAGCAAGCAAACATACACACACAAATGAGTTACCATCTAAATCCTAAGAGTGACAAAGTTGTAGAGATCTGTCAATGAGATAACTCCTGGGGATCTCTGCCTTCAGTTTGGTTTCTCTGGCCCCATGAGAGTTCAAACACAAAGAGATGACAAATCTTCATGTCGACTGTTTTTATTTCCCTCTTCCAGCATTCAAAGCAATGGGACAAGGACTCCTTCATACACTTCTCCAGGGGTGGATGGGACAATTAACAAACCTTTTGTCTTATAATGGCCCACTTAAATGTTGATAGACCTCCTGGATGGGTGGGCGGGGGTTGATTCCCATGCCCGGGTTCTCAAGTTCAGCGCAAACATTTTTAAAGTTATAAAGCAAAACTTACGTTATTTTCTTATAGCCTGGAATACAGATAATACCCGTGAGATTAGTGCCCGCAGCCACCTACAAGCATTTCACAGTGTCTAGACACTAATACATTCTTATAAAACTAATAGCGATTCTGAGAAAAGCTAACATACAGGTGAACTAGTTTGGTGTCTAGCTATGAATCTGCCAGTTCTTAGCTAATGGCTGCAGTCTTGGCAAGCGCTGGCTCCTGGTCTGCCAGCATCACAGACTATACTGGCAATTCTTCAGTCACAGGGTCTGACCTCCAAGTTTACAGATTCATTAAAAATCCTTGCTGTTGGGCTTGCAATTTAATGTGCCAGTTCCTTTAATATTCTTGGATGCAGATTATCCGGGGGGCCCTGATTTGGTCCCATGAAGATATTTGAGTTTGACTTCCACCTCGGGTGTGGTAATTTCTGCTTCCATATCCTCATTTCCATTAGCTACCCTGTCGCTGTCCCCAAGATCCCCATTACCCTTACTAAAAACTGAGACAAAGTATTCGTTTTGGTGTTGGGCCATGCCTAGATTATCTTTAATCTCCCCCCATCCTCAGTTTGTAGGGGTCCCACTTCTTCTGTCCTTATTTTCCTTTATTTATACAGCTTTAGAATCTTTTACTATTGGTTTTAATCTCCTTTGCAAAGTCCAACTCTGCTTGGCTTTCGGCAGGTCTCACTCTTCCCCTATACTTTCTGACTGCCAAGAGGTAGCTTTCCTTGCTGATCCTTCCCACCTTCCATCACTTTTAAGTTTTCTGCTTTCTCTTAAGCACCTGTTTTGAGATGCTTGCTCACCAGTTTGGTCTGCAACCCTTCCCTATGAATTTTCCCCCTTGCTTGGGATGCAGGCTTCAGATCGTTTCTGCAACTTTGACTTAAAATAATTCCAAGCCTCCTCACCATTCAGATCCTTGAGTTCTTCAGCCCAGTCCACATCCCTGGCTCCTTAAATTGGTTAACATTTGCCCTTTTGAAATCAGGGACCCTCGTTGCAGACCTATTTTTCTTTCTCCTTCCACTCAATTTAATCGGAATTAGCTCATGATCACTTGAACCAAGATTGTCCTATACAACCAGTTCTTCTTTGAGGCCCTCCCTACTTACCAATACTAAATCTAAAACGGCATCACCTCTTGTTGGTTTGGTGACTATTTGGTGAAGAAATCTGTCAGCTAACACATCCAGGGAATATCTGGGCCCGGCCAGCAGTAGTAGCCCTTGTTCTCCAGTCGATATCTGGGAAATTCAAGCTCCCAGAATCACATGATTCCCAGTAGCTTTTTATTTAATTAAAAATATTAAAGAGGTCCCTATCCATATCCAAGTCAGATCCTGTCGTAGACTCTAAGCACTATCCCAGTGTGTGATGGGGTGTACTCCACACACTGGCCCTGAGAGAGCATAGCACAGGACAGAGAACTGCACCCCATAGTTTCTCATCAAATCCATAACTTGTGATTGAACTTGAGCATATCTTTTAGAAAGGCCGCCAGTCTTGATCTCAAGACTCCAGGTGATAGAGAATCCACTATGTCCTTAGGTAAACTGTTCCAGTGGTTAATCACCCTCCCTGTTTAAAACAGAGACCTCGTTTCTTCTCTGAATTGGACCTGGGGCAGAGCAGGGGTTGAGCACCCCCCGGGAACTGAGGAAGTCGGTGCCTCTGCACCGGATACCTTTTCCCTTTGCTCTCCAGCTTGAGGCCTTGCTCTGCTTCCCTGCAGAGAGCTGGGGGGAAATCTTCTTCCTCTTATCTCTCAGTCGCTAGATACCAGTGTCCCGGCCGTGCGGGTTTCCATTGTCCATTCCTGATCCTCCCTTCACAGGGGAGACTTTATTCGGTTTGCTGCTGGCTCAGGTCTCGAGCCAGGCTGCTACGTGGATCAGACACCTCGTCCTTTCCCTTTTCACCCAGTTCACAGCGATGCAAAGCAAGGAGGGTGCACAGGAATCATAAAAACGTTCCCAAGGTTCCCACATTTATCAGAGCAGGCATGAAGCAAAGGGGACAAGATGGCCTCTTGTGTGGCTTGCAAATACTTGTTTGAATGCTAAAACTCGGCACCACTGTCACACCCCTCTACCCTAGAGTCTGAATACTGAAATTAATAAGAAGTAACCCTTTGCTATGGGAAAACCACTGCCATTTTTTTGTAACCAGGTTCTGGGTTTAGTCCCTCTCCAAGCAGCCTTACAGCCAGGTCTAGAAGAGAGTCGAAGGCACAGAGCACTTCAGGGCCCTTCAGGAGAAAAGAGCTCTGATTTTGAAATATGTGCCATTAGGCAGCTAACGTGTGCATTCAATTAATGACATTGTGGAAACCACCATTTCAATGAATGGCTGCCCATGTCTTGGTAGGCAAGAATACACACTTGGCAGGTGGAATTGGAGAGATTGCGTATATAAAAGAATTTGTGCCTAGAGTTTTGAAAACATTTTTCAGAATAAGCCTGGTTGTTACTGTAACTGAAGGACAGAAAACCTGGAGGAGAGACAAAGGGTGAAGAGAGAGTGTAGGCTCAATTCATGCTGGAACAACCAGGTGCAGCTGCAGTGAAGTCGCTTGATTTGCAGCCGGTTCTCCCAGCGGTGAGTTTGGCCTAGTGTGTATGAAGGTGAAGGAGGACAGGGAGAGAACAAGAAGAAGGATCCTGGAACCAGAAAGAGAGAGAGAGAGAGGCGAGCGTGGCATTCTCATCTCACTTCTCTTCCCTGTGCTCCGGGGTTCATACAGTCAGTACATCCCCATCTTTCTGATTCGTGCCCTCCTTAGCCGGGTGCCTGAGCACTTGGAGAGCAGCGCGCTCCCTAGGTGAGCATCCGTATCTGCATCACTTCACTGCTACCAGCAGAAAGCGCATGCATTGTGCTAATAGGCGCGTGTCCGGTTGAGGGTCACTGTTTTCATTTCGACAGTAATTTTCCTGTAAAGTTCTGGGGAACAACGAAACCAAGAGGAGGGCTCTGAACTGGAGCTACAAACACAGGGATGGGGATGGGGTGTATTAAGCAGCTGCAAGCTGCACTGACGTGCCAATAGGGCAGAAGGTTTGTATAATTTTTGGTGGTGCCCACAACGGGTCCAAGTCCTGGCCGCCCACACCTACCTTGTAAGCCGATATATATACATTTAAAATAATGTAGACATGTGAGGGCTCTGGGGTGGGGCTGGGGATGAGGGGTTTGGGAGGGGCTCAGGCAGAGGGTTGGGTGTGGGGGTGAGGGCTGTGGGGTGGGGCCAGGGATGAGGGACTCACAGTGCAGGAGGGGGTTCAGGACTGAGGCGGAGGGTTGGGGTGGGGGGTGAGGGCTCTGGCTGGGGGTGCAGGCTTTGGTTGCCCTCGCCCCATGCCCCCGCCAGGAGCAGTGAGCTCTGGGGGAGGGTCTCCCCTCCCCCCCCCCCCGGCAGCACACTCACCTCACACCGTTGTCACTGCACGTGCTCCTAGGGCCCCTCTCTGGTCCAGGAAGCCCCCTCGCCTCCCCTGTGGTGGGTGCAGGGCCGGGGGGAGGCTGCCATCACGTGTGCGCCTCCTCCCCTGCTGCTGCCCCTCACTGTAGCCGCACTGGGGGTGGGGGATGGGGCTGCCCCTTGCCCAGCGTGGGGCAGGAGCAGTGACTGTAGGCGGGGGGCCCCCCTGTGCTGGTGGAGGGTCCCGCCGGAAAAGGGAAGGGTCCATCCGTCCGAGGTGGAAGGGCAGGATCAGGGCCAGCCTGCCCTGGCTCTAGTGGTTGGGGGGCGCGAGGGCCCTGTGGTGGCAGTTGATGCCGGAAGCCAGGAGGGTACGGCACAGAGCTGCAGGATGCAGCCACCCGCTGCCCAGGGCACAGGCAGGGACGCTGGGGGGAGGCGCACGGGGGCGGCAGGCAGGGCCGGGGGAGAGACCAAGCTCCGAACGTTAGTGGAGCCGGCCCCCCAGGCCCTGAATATTGCTGGAGCATGGGCACCACCGGCCCATATAACTCACCACCCCTGCATCCCGTTAGTGCTACTCATTAGCCCCATGTGGCCCCAGTGGCCCTGGGAAAGGTCACATTTCCCTGCGTGCCTTACAGACTAGACTGCCAGGGAGGCAGAAGAGTCTTGCAGATGCATATGTCCAAAGCTGTAAGAACTTCTGTCATATTCTTAGGCTGTCTGACAATTCTGTCATCTCTGATCTCGCAAGTTAGCACCGAAGGCTGATTCAAGAGCCTGGCTCAGTGATGGTCTCTTTCTAGTTTTGTTCCTCTGGGGTTTTGTTTACTCTGTGCACTTTGTGAATATTTTTAAAGCAATTGCTAAGAAAATAGTAATGTAACCTAGTAACGTTGCTGTTGCATTAATCAGTATCGCAGCTTACTGTGCAATCATCTCTTTGCGAGGTTAGTCACCGCCATCCAGGCAATCAAAGGCTTTTAAAATATATTTGTTAATCTGACCTTGCAAGGTGCACTGGTGGGGTCCTGGAGAGTTGGGGGAGTGCATCCATCAAATATCTTGGGTAATCCATATTTTTGCCTAAGCAGGGTAATAGCTAACAGATTCCTGTTGACTTCAAAGGAAGTCGGATAGGGCCCCGTCTCTATCCAGTCTCAGCATCCTTACAACGTGACTTATTTTCCAGGTCCCTCCCTCTCATTTTTAGAAGATCCTCTGGTCCTGCTCACCTCCACTGCAGCTTCACTTTCTTTCTGTGTAATATCTCGTTCCATGCTATCCTGATTCTGGCATAGGCTCTGTTCCCACCTCAACTACCTATCTTCCTCCTCTGTGGCTTCACCAATCGAGATGGTCAAAATTCTTCTGTTGAAACCGTTTTTTGACCAAAAAGCCATGGGTTTTGGTTAAACGTCACTTTTGGTGACATGTCTGCTTGCTGTGGAAAACTTTGACATCAAAAACTGAATGCCTGAAAACCAAAAAGCTTTTAGTTTGCAACTGAAACCCCCAAAATATTGTTCAACACCCCAAAATTCCATTCAGAAATGCCCCATGGGAATTGTCGTTTCCCCCATTCTCCTCTGTGGGCTGGGTTCCAAGAAGGACTACACCTCTCATGCGGAATGTGGCCAGAGCCTCCCATGATGCACCACGGGGGCTCAGCAAAGTATCACGCGCATCAGCATCTCGCCCACAGAGGAGAATGGGGACAAGAAGCTAGAGCTCCCTGGAGGTGCTGCAGCTGCATCTCTGGATAGAAATACTTTGGTCTTCAGAGGAAAGTTTTCAACTCTTGGCCAATTTTTTTCTGCTTTTTTTTTTTTTTAAATTTTCATTGAAAATTCGAAAATTGTGGTGAAAATTTCAACAAAATCAAAAATTTTTGAATGTTCATTGAAATACTCTGCGCTCCCCAGTCCTATGCCTGTTAACCCGATCATCTCTCTTATTCCTCTAGCCCATCTAACACAGCTCTGCCAGGACCCTCTTCCCTTCTCAGGGCTCTGACAGTGCCGTTCCACTGCCAAAAAGGTACAAACCCGCCCCTGCTTATGGCTTTAATGTCTGTAATGATTCTGCCTCCTTTCTGTCTTCTCTGTGCTGGCCACTGGTTACAAGTGGATTTGTTTCTCATGTTTTTTTAATGTTAGGCCAATTTTTCAAGACATTGAAAGTCAAAATCAGATTGATCTTTACATAAGAAAGAGCCCACTGTGAAGAATCCTGTTCCTCTCCCGCTCAGGCCATTGAACATCACAGCACTGCCTGGAAGTCTGTCTGAAAGCTTGATCTACCACCTAAAAAGCAAACATGAATATTTTAACATTGGCACATGTGAGAGCGGCTGCTTGTAATTCACACTCCAGGGACTGGATGGATTTTTACTCCTGGTGGATGTTGTGTTATCTGCCGGCTAGCTGCTCGCATGCTGCTGTTGTGTATGGTTTTGAATTTATAATTTAGTTTGGAGGTCTGAATATTATTCAAGAAAAGCCTGTTCAAGTTCTGTTGGAAGAGCCCTTCAAGACCGAGGGAGTTATGTTAAAAAAGAAAAGGAAAGGGTTACTGCTATTTTGAAGAAATCACAGGTAACAATCAGCGATCCGAGGGGTATTTTACAGCCGTTTGTGCTATCACAGCGGCCGTTCTGCGGAAGTGATGCCAAAGCAAGAATCCCGTGGAAACCCTGTCAGGTAGCTCTACCCACGTCTTTACCCAAGAAACCTCTAATAAGAGGGGCACTAATAAGAGGGGCACCTGTCCTCCAGAAGAAAACAAAACTGTAAATGGTGCTGACATAATTACTCAAACACGTGCCTTTGCATCTGCAACTCCATATGACAACAGTGATCTCCAGACAACGGCATTAGTGAGAGAAGACAGGAATGAAAACACATGACAAGATGCTGACCATGTGACTGACTACAGATATGGTAAAGACAGACTGCTGGTGAGACCTCAGCTGTGATCATGAGCACGTCTGAAATGTGAAGGTGAATGCCAGGCCAGTTCACCTTCGGTAACACATTTCCTTTTCCTTGACTGCCCTGGGGAAAGTTGGTGATGGTACCGGCTGAGAGGGCTTGGAAGCCTCCCTCTGATTTTGCCTGAAGGACAGGGATTATCCACTTTCTCCCATTTTGCTACCTGGCACAGACCTGTGGGTCCAAGAACATCACAGCCGTGGGTCCCTCCATGTTGTGGAGGACATGGAAGACCAACCAGTTCATGGCAGTGGGGTCAGACAAGCTCCATGACTGACTGCTGCCTGAAGAGGAGGGGTCTCCTGGGCTGAACCACCAGCGAGACTCCTGGTTCAAGGAGGCCAGAACAGCGGCACGGGGAGTCGCTAGTTATTGATAAGTCACCAGGATGCTGTAGTGATTCACTAACCCCTGCTTACCTGTTAGCCCGGTACTTTCCCATGGGTGTCACGGGAGCAATAGGCCTTAAGAAAGGGTGTCGGGGCAGTGCCTAGGCTAGTGTGCTGACACCCCAGGACCAGACCCTGGATCCCAGCTCAGTAATAGGTTTAGGGGCCAGGCGGTGGGATGTACAGATCCCACTCAGCACACTGTGTAAATGAGTCTATTACACTTGGAACGTCGCTCAGAGAAACCCCTAACTCGCCTTCTGTTTGCAGTGGTGTGAGCCTGGAGGCCAGGATCTGGTTACAGGTGTAGAGGGATAAGTGAAAAGGCTCTGCTGACCCAGAAATGCTCCAGCCAGTTCTGGGGACACATGGGGGCTGGGTTTTCGGAGTGCTTATCAACATATTGTAGTGTTAAGCTGTGTCTTTCCCCAAGACTTGTCCCACTACTTTCAGGGAGGAGAGCACTCATGCTACCGACCATGAGTCCTAATGCCATGGGACATACCATGACCCCTGGCCGAGTGGAAATAATTGCTTTTTCAGTTGGTCTTTCTACTCCAGAAAATCCAAATCTTCATCAAACTCACTAGCAGGTCAAACAAGCGCAAAAGGCCTGCAATTAAAATGTAAGGGACTCTCCAGTGAATTACTCCCAAAGGACTGTTTATTTGGCTGGACTAGCAGTGTGCATGACTAAAATGCCTGCAGTGTCAAAGGACCCCGTGCCTGGACTCTTCAAATTCCGATAAACTCTGAACGTGTATAGAAATAGCCCTGGCCAGCTCTCACGCTGGCCCCTGTAAGCACAGCAGATCTCCTGTTTAACGTTGACCAGAGATCTCCACTCCCCAACTCCTCGTGTTTATGGCTATGAGTGCCGTGTCTGGGAGCAGTGGGTTCTTGCCCAGTTGATGGTACTGGAGCTCGAGATGCCCTCAGCAGGCAGAGACAACACCCGGCCTTAGAAGCCCACGCTGGCCTGGGCATGCTCAGTGGCTTGACAGTACCGTGCTTTACGGACACGTCCATTCCGGGCTTGCCTTGCTGAGCAGGCAGAAAGAGCTGGATCCAAAGCCTGACACGACAAGCTGAGCCAAGAGGAGTGACAAACAGAAAGAAAGCGGCTTGGTCAGATGGTACATTAGTGCATAGCAGTAACACTGGCATAATGTCACCTTGGACAGCCACTGCTTGGGCCCTGAGAGGGAGAAAACCACACAGGGTGAGGAATATCCTCATCAGTCTAGCTCTGTCATGGGGGGGCGTGCTGTGAGAGCAGTGGGGTACAGTGAGGAGGGGTCCTTGCTTTCCAGGAGTTGTGAAGGGGATGTCCCACTAACCAGCTTGTACCCCTTTAACCAAAGGTTTGTGTATGGAATTTCCTGGGTGTTTCATGTGATGGCAGTCAGAGGGGGTGCAGGCCATGAAAGGTGGGGGCAGGGTTAATATCTGCCCTAGAAACAGATTGTGACTTCAGTCTCAGTGGACACAAAGGAACCAAGAGGTGGTTGTCTTGGCTGGGGCAACCTCACTTTCATATGGCAAGCAAAGCTCTCGTGTGCCATATTTCAGCTGAACCAAGCTCCCAAAAGAGAGAGGAAGGGCAAGAGCCCCATCAAAATACCATTTCGTCTGGGGAGAGGGCACAGAGCTGGGAGACCAGGAGTTAAAACCCTACACCTTCCACTCACTGTTCTTCCAAGGTGTATACATCTCCCAGCCCTTCTTACTGAGCAGGGACTTGCACCGCAAGGTGTGAGGGAAGACTCAATCATGCAATTTGGCAAATAAGTCAACTAAGAAATTGCACAAGGCCATTTCTGGAAGGGCTGGGACTAGAACCCGGCACTCTAATAGGGCAGACCCCACTTTCAGCCACATGGCCTCTCAGGAAAAACCTGCCACAGCTACACGCTTGACTATGTATGTGATAACTGTTATTACCACACTCCACTTCCAAAGACAAGGCACAAAACAGCATTCCTGACTCTGTCCCACTCCCCAGCCACCAGACCCTCCTCCCCTTCACTCACCCGTCCAGCCAGGAATAGAACCCAGGAGTCCCAGAATTCTGCTCCTGTCTAGAAACGGTTGTGTAATCCCCTGGCACAGTGTGTGTGACACCCCTCGCTCGTGGCTGCTCCTCAGAGAACATAGTGGTTATTGCTGTAACTGGAGTAATAAAGGTTTGGCCTTTTGAGGGGTCCAGGATTCGTGCTCTGCTGCTGACCCACGTGAGGGCCTTATAGCTACACGTGAGAGAATTGCAGCTCTCTCTCTCCTTTTTGAAACTTGTTCGTTTAATTTACATAGTGAGGAAATATCCTTAAAGCAGATTTCATAATAAAACATGGTAATCTGTGAATGATGGTGTGATGTGCAACAAAACACGGGTGTTGCCCATATCTGTCACAGCTGCCTCAACTGGAGAGTAATTGGTTTGCAATGCTTCCAAAACCCCATCAGCTTCACTTTGTATCTACACACTGCAAATGAACCCCTGGAAATGTGTAATGGACCCCATTTTCTTCCGTGCACATTCACATTATCCCCATCTTTATTTCCATTTTTTATTCTGTGTATGCGGTCTTCAAACATCAAACCGTTTTACAAAGTAACAATAAATAACCCAATAAACAGCTGCCCTATGTTAAAAGTCTATTACAAAACTCTGGGTTTTTTCTGAGTTAGGATTTAAAAAGGCCTAGGGGAGCAAAAATATAAGTCTCCTAGAGCGTATGACCCTGTAACAGTGCACTGATGTGGCTTTCTGCATGCAATTTTTATAGACACCAGGTTCCGCTAAGAGGGTTAAGGACAGTTCAGACCTTAGACTCTTGTAATTTTAACACCGTAAGAATCTGGAGGAATCAATCTACGAGTCACTCTCCCTCCCTTTTGTGGCCACTTATTATTTTATTAGTGCTGATTGGTTGATTCTCAGAACAAAAAGGCACCAATCCAAAAGGCTGGGCATTACTTAAATAGCACCTGCAGCGTCATGCCTTGTAAAGCATTCTGTCAGTCTCACCCCCTCAACAATATCCAATAATCAAGTCAATTACCCAAACGCCCAGTGCCCCAGACTGACTGCAGACCCTCACTATTTAATAGACCCCAGTTGTGTGGTGGAGCATGTGACTGAGGCAGCGTTGGTGTGATGAGAGAGCACCTTCATTAGCGTCATTTCAGGGTATTGCCTTTCTTTCATTTTTCATGAAAGTTCACAGACTTTGTTGCATATTAAATATGTTTCCATGCCTGGAAACCAAGATTCAGCCACCGTGTCTGTTTAATGGTTGTAGATAAGAGGAGCTGATGACAAATGTTGCCAGTGCACAAACAGTCCACTGGGGAAGCCTCAGAAGATTAATAAATGAGTAGCTTTTGGAGGACACCTGCTAAAACACTCTGCCACACTCAGAGGGGAGTGCATTAGGAATGTCAACACTCTTCACAGCTTCCCTTGCTTCAGCTCCCTCCTGCCATGTTCTCATCAGCAGGTGCATTCAATGATGATAATATGATTCCCTTATGGATGGACAGATCCACTCCTCCTAAGTCAGGGTGCACTCCATACATACCAGTATGTTACTGATGCCAGCTGAATACTGCATAGGAGAAACCCTGAAAGCAAAGATGCCTCGAGACTGGACTTGCAAAGGGCTCTGTTGACTAAACAGTTCAGTTCTTAACCCACACATGTTAATTGTTCTGCAAGACATCATTCCACCCATAGCATCAGAGAAGTCTAAAGATGCTGATACAAATGTTTGGTGTATCATTCATTCAGGCCCCTGACTGACTTTGTCCCTCCCTCCTGTGCTACCACCCAAGTGTCTTCAAACAGTTGGCTTTTTGATGAGAGTTTATTGCAGGGTGGCTGTGAGGCTGTGAAAAGGGTGACACTTCCTCTCAAAGGCAGTGGAGAAGGGGGAAGAGCAGATTTCCTTTGGCTGCAGACACACTTTGGCTGGTGCTCCTGCACCTGGAATTCCTTGGTTTGAAAAGCTGATGAGTCTGCTCAGTCGGAGCTCCAGAGCCAGCTCTAGAAGTGAGACAAAGGAAACACTTCCTCAGCTGCTGTACATTGGCTTCAGTGGAGCTGAAGTGATTTACAATGTATGAACGGCCAGACTGGGTCAGACCAATGGTCCAAGTAGCCCAAGATCCTGTCTCCCGACAGTGGACAGTGAGAGATGCTTCAGAGGCAATGCAAAGAACAGGGCAATGATCCAGTGAGCCATTCCCTGTGGACCAGTCCCAGCTTCTGGCTATCAGAAGTTTAGGGAAACCCAGAGCATGGGGTTGCATCCATGACCACCTTGGCTAATAGCCATTGGTAGACCTATCTTCCATGAACTGATCTAGTTCTTTTTTTAATCCAGTTATATTTTTGGTCTTCACAACATCCCCTGGCAACAAGTTCCACAGATTTACTGGGCGTAGTGTGAAGAAATGTGTCCTTAGTTTGTTTTAAACCTTCTACCTATTAATTTCATTGGTTGATCCCTGGTTTTTGTGTTATATGAAAGGGTGAATCACACTTCCTGATTCACAAAAAGAAAAGGAGGACTTGTGGCACCTTAGAGACTAACAAATTTATTTGAGCATAAGCTTTCTAGCTGTAGCTCACGAAAGCTTATGCTCAAATAAATTTATTAGTCTCTAAGGTGCCACAAGTCCTCCTTTTCTTTTTGTGGATACAAACTAACATGGCTGCTACTCTGAAACTTCCTTATTCACTGTCTCCACACCAGTTATGATTTTAAATTCTCTCATAACCCCCCTTTAGTCGTCTCTGTTCTAAACTGAACAGACACACTTTAATCTCTCCTTATATGGAACCTGTTCTATACTCCTCATCATTTTTGTTGTTCTCTGTAATTTTTCTAATTCTAATATAGCTTTTTTGAGATGGGGCAACCAGAACTGAATGCAGTATTCAAGGTATGGGCAGACTATGGATTTAGATAGTAGCACTGTGATATTTTCTTTCTTATTATTTATCCCTCTCCGAATGGTTCCCACCATTCTGTTCCCTTTTTTGACTGCTGCTGCACATTGAGTGGAAGTTTTCAGAGAACTATCTACTGTGACTCCAAGATCTTTTTTGAGTGGTAACAGCTAATTTAGACCCCATCATTTTATATGGATAGTTGGGATTATGTTTTCCAATGTGCATTACTTTGCATTTATCAACATTGAATTTCATCTGCCATTTTGTTGCCCAATCATTCAGTTTTGGGAGATCCCTTTGTAACTCTTCAGAGTCAGCTTTGGACTTAACTGTACTAAGTAATTTTGTATCATCTGCAAACTTTGCCACCTCACTGTTTACCCCCTTTTCCAGATCATTTATGGATATGTCGAACAGCACTGGTCCCTGTACAGACTCCCGGGGAGACTGAGCTATTTACCTCTCTCCACTGAGAAAAGTGATTATTTATTACTAACTTTTGTTTCCTATTTTTTAACTAGTTACTGATCCATGAGAGGATCTTCCCTCTTATCCCATGACACCTTACTTTGTTAAAGAGCCTTTAGTGACATGTGTCTGATAATTTTGTTCTTTATTATAGCTTCAGTCAGTTTGCCTGATAAAGAAGTCAGACTTACTGGCCTGTATTTGCCAGGATCACCTCTGGAGCCTTTTTTAAAAATCGGCAATACACTTGCTTTCCTCCAGTCATCTCGTACAGAGGCTGATTTAAGAGCTAGGTTATGTACCACATTTAGTATTTCTGCAATTTCAGATTTGAGTTCCTCCAGAGCTCTTGGGTGAATGGCATCTGGTCCTGGTGACTGATTGCTGTTTCATTTATCTCTTTGTTCCAAAACCTCGTCTATTAAAACCTCAGTCTGGGACTGGTCCTCAGATTTGTCACCTAAAAAGATTGGCTCAGGTGTGGGAATCTCCTTCACATTTCAGCTGTGAAGTCTGATGCAAAGAATTCATTTAGCTCTCCACAATGGCCTCGTCTTCCTTGAATGCTCATTTAGGACCTTAATCATCCAGTGGCCCCTCTGATTTCTTTGGCAGGTTTCCTGCTTCTAATGTACTTAACTTTTTTTGCTGTTTAGAATCATAGAATCTCAGGGTTGGAAGGGACCCCAGGCGGTCATCTAGTCCCACCCCCTGCTCAGCGCGGGACCAATCCCCCACTAAATCCTCATTTAGTTTTTGTGTCTTTTGTTAGTTGCTCTTCAAATTCTTTTTTGGCCTGGCTAATTCTACATTTACATTTGGCTTTCCAGAATTCATGCTTTTTCTACTTTCCTCACTAGGATTTGACCTCCAGGGTTTGAGAGATCTCTATCTGTTTCTAACTGCTCTGTCTCTGTTGCGTGACGGTGGCATTTTTATCTTTTTATTTATTTGGTCCTCTCACTGTTGGGGTTTTTTTTTTGTTTTGTGTGTTTGTTTCTTTTGGCATTTACTTTTAGTTTGCGCCTCTATTATGGTATTTTTTAAAAAGTTTCCGTGCAGCTTGCAGCCATTTCTCATTTGTGATTGTTCCTTTTAATTCCCATTTAACTAGCTTCCTCATTTTTGTGAAGTTCCCTTTTCTGAAGTTAAATGCTACTCTGTTGAGCTTTTTTGGTATTTCCCCTCTACAAGAATGTTAAATTTAAATGTGGGTGCTATTACCAAGGGGTTCGCCTCTTGGACCAGATCCTGTGCAACACTTAGGACTAAATCAAGAATTTCCTCTCCCCTTCTGGGTTCCAGGACTAGCTGCTCCAAGAAGGAATCGTTAATATAATCTCTGCTTCCCGTCCTGAGGTGACATGTACCCACTCAATATGGAGATAGTTGAAATTCCCCATTATTACATAAGAACGGCCAAACTGGGTCAGACCAAAGGTCCATCTAGCCCAGTATCCTGTCTTCTGACAGTGGCCAGTGCCAGGTGCCCCAGAGGGAATGAACAGACAGGTAATCATCAAGTGATCCATTCCCTGTCGCTCGTTCCCATCTTCTGGCAAACAGGGACTAGGGACACCGTCCCTGCCCTTCCTGGCTAATAGCCATTGATGGACCTATCCTCCATGAAACCTATCCAATGACCTATCCTCCATTACTGGGTTTTTCTGTTTTTGAAGCCTCTCTAAACTCCTGGAGCATTTCACAATCACCATCCTGGTCAGTGGTCACTAGTATGTTCCTATGGCTATACTCAAGCATGGATTTTTTTCCCCTTAGCGATTCTGTGGTCCAGTTTGGTTTATTTAAGATTGTTATTACATTTGGCTCTATGCGTTCTTTCACATACGGTGCCACTCCCACACCAGCCTGACCTACTTGGTCAGTTCTGTGTATTTTGTACCCTCATATTACCATGTCCCATTGATTATCATAGTTCCACTAAGTCTCTGTGGTCCCTGTTATATCAATGTCTGCGTTTATCCAATTTCACCAGATGGGGATGTGGCCAAGGTGTCCATTTAAAAACATTTAACGAGAAATGTTCCCCGTGAGAGAGATGTGAAAAACACAGCTGAGTGACGTCAAAATCCCCTTGCTTTGCCCACCAAATATCTGTAGGTTTCACCTTTCTCCATATTTCCATTAGAATCAAACCCTTCCCTCTCCCACAGCTCACTGCTCCTCCCACCGTTGTGCAGTGCACTGCATTATGTTGAGGCCTCTTGTACGCATCTCTAGGAAGTGAAACAATGACACACCCGCCCTGTACCGCGGATCCCACAGTGGCGCCATTCATCTCTTCCCATTTCTGCCTCCTCCCCGGCTGCCTCCTATGCTTGGAGCTCCCTGGCCAATCCCCCACCTTCTCTTAGCGAGTCACTTTTGCCACAGTGAAAAGAAACATTTAACATCCCTGCCAAACCGCTACCTCCTGTAGGATGCCTCCAGTGCAGCCTGTCTTCTTTGTCTGACTTCTGGACTGGGAGCATATTGAGCAAGGCCGCTCCGCTCTGAGCATACTGCAACAACTGACAATTAATACAAAGGAATATCATGTTTGATTAAAACCAGTTAGGGGGGAATGACCTGGGATGCTGAAAAGTCAGATTAGGAATTGACCACATGGTGAGGAACACATGAAGAAAAGGGCTGAAGCGAGTGGGGTGGGGGCAAAGCCCCAGTTTAACAAAAATCTCTGTAATCATTGTTGCATCCACGAATGTAAAAAGAGCTGGATGAAAAACTCACTGGCCCATTAATGTTGATTTTCTCTAACTCGGGGACGCATGGGAAGGTCCAGAGGCTTGGAAGAAAGCAGCTGATGTGTCAATATTTTGGATATTAATACAACGGGAAGATCCAGGTAATTATATGCCTGACATCAATTCTGGGCAAAATAATGGAGTGACCGATATGGGACTCAGTAAAGAATTACAAGAGAGTAATGTAATTGAGGCCAATCAATATGGGTTTATGGAAAATATATCCAAACTAACTTGACATCTTTTTTTTATTCGGTGACAAGTTTGGTAAGGGTAACAGTGTTGATGTAATATACTTAGACTCCTGTAAGTTGTTGACTTGGTACCACCCACATTTTGGTTAAAAAGCTAGAATGAAACAAAATGAACATGTCACCCATTGAATGGGTTCAAAACTGGCTAAGTGACAAGTCTCAAAATGTAATTGTAACTGGGGAATCATCACCAAGTGGGTGTGTTTCTATTGGATCCAGCCAGGATCAGTTATTGTCTCTACACTACTTAACATTTGTAATCAATGACCTGGAACAAAAAATGAAATAATCAGTGATAAAAGTTGCAGAGGACACAAGGATTGGGAGAGAGGTTTTATATGTAAATGTATCCATCTAGGAACAAAAAGTGTAGGCCATTCTTAGAGGATGGGGGACCCATGGGTGGCAGTGACTCCTACATTTGGGGAGGCTGGGTGCGCTTGGACCTGGGCTATAGACGACAGAATGAAATTCAACAAAGACACATGTAAGGTGCTACTGTGACGTTATCTGATTAAAATATGACCATATAGATCATTGTTGCAACCACTGATGTATATTTGCAACAAATATTGTACAAAAGGTTGGCAAGTAAAGTGTCTATGGAAAGGTTATGAGTCGCTGAATGTGATTACGCTGTTTGTACGCATGCATCATGTTTGTATTTGAAGTTAAGAGTATTGGCTCTATATGTGAATTTCAAATGTTTGCTCCTGGGGTAATGCCCACAATAGTTAGACAGCATGTCTGGGAGGGACTATTCAAATTGAGTGGCTCATCAAGAAACACTGACAATGGACTGTCCTGCAAACCTGCTGTTTGAGGTGTATGTAACAGCTTCTCCTGTGTCCAAACCTTCATGCATGGACATGTGACTTTTCCATGTGACTTCAACCACCGTCTTCTTACTGTACTTTTCCACAGTGAGAACAAAGGGTTTCCCTCCACATGGCAGAAGATATAAAAGGCCCTGGAAACCCTCCATTTGCCTCTATCATGCTCCGGCCTCTATCCTGCGTCAGTCTCTTTCCTGCCCAAGCCTCTGGACTATGAATTTATACTAATGGGAGCATTCTAACCAATGGACTGAAGACCTTACAATGATTTGGAAGCAGCTAGAGACTTGACTTAAGCCAGCAGTTTATTCCATCACTGCTATAAGCCTGAACCAAGAACTTTGCAATTATTGTATGGATTTGATTCCTTTAACCAATCTTCACTCTCACCTTTCTTTCTTTTTGTTTTGTTCAACATTTTCATTAAAGATCTGGAGGATGGCGTGGATTGCACCCTCAGCATGTTCGCGGATGACACTAAGCTGGGGGGAGAGGTAGATATGCTGGAGGGTAGGGATAGGGTCCAGAGTCACCTAGACAAATTAGAGGATTGGGCTAAAAGAAATCTGAGGAGGTTCAGCAAGGACAAGTGCAGAGTCCTGCACTTAGGACGGAAGAATCCCATGCCCTGCTACAGGCTGGGGACCGACTGGCAAAGCAGCAGTTCTGCATAGATGGACCTGAGGATTACAGTGGACGAGAAGCTGGATATGAGTCAGCAGTGTGCCCTTATTGCCAAGAAGGCTAAGGGCATATTTGGCTGCATTAGTAGGAGCAATGCCAGCTGATCGAGGGAAGTGATTATTCCCCTCTATTCAGCACTGGCAACCCCACATCTGGAGTACTGTGTCCAGTTTTGGGCCCTCCCACTACAGAAAGGATGTGGACAAACTGGAGAGTGTCCAGCAGAGGGCAACGAAAATGATTAGGGGGCTGGGGCACATGCCTTACGAGGAGAGACTGAGGGAACAGGGGTTATTTAGTCTGCAGAAGAGAAGAGTGAGGGGGGATTTGATAGCAGCCTTCAGTTACCTGAAGGGGGGATCCAAAGAGGATGGAGCTCGGCTGTTCTCAGTGGTAGCAGATGACAGAACAAGGAGCAGTGGTCTCAAGTTGCAGTGGGGGAGGTCTAGGTTGGCTATTAGGAAACACTGTTTCACTAGGAAGGTGGTGAAGCACTGGAATGGGTTACCTAGGGAGGTGTTGGAATCTCCATCCTTAGAGGTTTTTAAGGTCAGGCTTGACAAAGCCCTGGCTGGGATGATTTAGATGGGGATTGATCCTGCTTTGAGCAGGGGGTTGGACTAGATGACCTCCTGCGGTCTCTTCCAACCATAATCTCTTATGATTCTTTCTTTTTATGAATAAACCTTTAGATTTTAGATACTAAAGGATTGGCATCAGCGTGATTTCTGGGTAAGATCTGAGTCATATTGACCTGGGTGTGTGGCTGGCCTTTGGGATCAGAAGAACTTTTTATTTGATGAAACTGGTTGTAAAGAACCACTTATCTCTAAATCTAGTGTTTATGGTTGTGATACAAGAACTGGAATGCCCAAGGAAACTGCTTCTATGACTTCTTGTTAGCCAGTGTGGTGAAACAGAAGTTTACTGGTTTGCTGGTCTGGTATATCCTATGGGGGATTAGCTACCAGTCTTGGGTGTGTCCGCCCTATTTCTCAGCAGTTTGTCCTGAATTTGGCATCCTCAGTTGTGACCCACCGAGGCACGGTTACAGCTACTCTAAGGGAAGAAAAACCCTAAGTACAAATACAGAATGGGGAGTAACTGGCTTGGCAGCAGCACTGCTGAGAAGTATCTGGGAGTGGTGGTGGATCACAACCTCGACATGAGTCAGCAATGTGATGCTGCTACAAGAAAAGCAAATGCTGTTTTAGGTTGCGTTAACATAGGTCTAGCGTGCAAGTCACAGGACGTGATAGTAACCGCTCTACTTGCTGCTGGTTAGGCCTCCACTGGAGTACTGATTCCAGTTTTGGTCACCAATGTAGAGAAAGGATGTAGAGACACTGCAAAGGATCCAGAGGCAAGCAACAAAGATGATAGAAGGGTTGGAACACAAGCCATATGAGCAAAGGCTGAAGGAACTGGGTATGTTTAATTTGGAAAAGAGGAGAGAAGGGGGGACATGATCATAGTCTTCAGATACTTGAAAGGCTGCCATAAAAAAGATGGAGAAAAGTTGTTCTCTTTTGCCACAGAGGGCAGGACAAGAGGCAATGGGTTCAAACTACAGCAAAACAGATTTTGATGAAATCTTAGGAAAAACGTCCTAATTGTAAGAACAGTAGGACAATGGAAAGACACCTAGGTAGGTTGTGGAAGCTCCTTCCCTGGAGTTTTGCAAAAGGAGGCTGGAGCCATCTGTCTTGGATGGTAAATTAGACCCAACAAATCCTGCATCTCGGCAGGGGGTTAGGCTCGATGACCCTTGCGGTCCCTTCTAACCCTATGGTTCTATAATTTTTCTCATATAGATCCAACCTTGTGAATAAACAATGTCAGCATCTTTTCAGTCTACCAAAAGCACATTCGCCTGTCATTCTGCACCTGCTGAGCTGGTAGGTAAATCATAATTCCTCGGTGCTGTCGAGGTGGCCGGTGTACATTTGATGAGCTGGAGAGCAAGGGGTAGGCTGGGTCCCCCAGAGTCACTACTGGTATTTCAACATCCGCAATCGTAATCCGTCAGTTGGGAAAGAAAGTCCCTGCTTGTAGCTTTCTGAACAGTCCTATGTTCTTAAAAGCGTGAGTATCACGCCCCTTCTGCAGCCGCTCTCTCGCAAAGTGGTCCCGTGTCAAAATAGGGATAAGCGTCCTGCCTGCTGCTCCCCTG
Source organism: Eretmochelys imbricata (assembly GCF_965152235.1). Classification (NCBI taxonomy): domain Eukaryota; kingdom Metazoa; phylum Chordata; order Testudines; family Cheloniidae; genus Eretmochelys; species Eretmochelys imbricata. The sequence continues at coordinate 82,559,894 of NC_135582.1, read as the reverse complement.
CAGTGCGAGCCCCTCGCTGATGCAGATCCATCCACTATGACTGTGGTTTTCAAACGCTTCGCACTGGTGACCCCATTCACACAGCAGGCCCCTGAGTGCGACTCCCACTTACAAATTAAGATGGGGTGGGGGTAGTTTAATTTAATGAGAGCTCGGAGCTGTCAGCCCCACAGAGCTGATAGTTCATGACCCCCATGTAACCCCTTGCGACCTGTGGTGCTGGAACGGTTTTTGTTGCGGGGGTGCTGAGCCGCACCCCTCTTACCTCTGTCCGTGTGGGGGTCACCGACAGGGGTAAGGCGGCCAAGGCTCGGGCCACTGCTGGGGCGGTGCAGAGCCCTGGGCATGGGGCCGGCAGCCGGGACCTTGGGGCCGGCAGTGGAGCCCCCCGGGGCCAGCAGGGAGCCCCCAGGCAGCAGCGGAGCCAGTGGCCGGGACCCCAGGCGGCAGGGGCACGGGGCTGGCGGCCAGGACACTGGGCACAAAACATGGGGGTGCTGCAGCACCCCCCTGCGTCCCTACTTCCCGTGCCTACGCTTGCCACCCCCTGAGGGGTCTAACCCCAAGTCTGAGAACTCCTGCACGCTACCCAGAGTCACAGTCCTGCTTAACGGGAGGCAATTTATGGCCCTGCAGGCTTGTTTGACAATGGCCCCCGCAGTGGATTTTCTGACTGCTGAATGATTTCTCAGTGACTGGGAGCAACCTGGCATGGTAAGTGTCCACAGTGCAATCACCACTCGCTTCCGCGCTGTCAGAGCAGCTTGCGTTCCCGTGCGCCTGGGCTGGAGGGCTGGAAGAAGCTTGGCACACAGAGCCAGGAAGGTGTCCTTGTGCATCCAGAAGGTCTGCAGCCACTGGTCACTATCCCGTACTTGCATGATGATGTGATCCCACCAGTCCGTGCTTGTTTCTCAGGCCCAGAAGAGGCACTCCATCATCTGCACATGCTCTGTGAATGCCTTGAATGGTTCTCACTATGCCACTCAGCAAGCTGTCCTCCACGAAATCACCATGTTCCCACTGAATTAGTGATGTGTGCAGTTCTGCAAATACCAGAGGATCATGTGTCCTGTGCTTGCAACACTTATGCCTAAGGATATGATTCTGTCACAGAGGTCATGGATCCCGTGACTTCCCAGGACCTCTGTGACTTCTTCTGGGGCAGGGCTGGAGCAGGAGTCAGCCCTGGGACTGCTGGAGCAGCAGCGGCCAGAACAGTGGCCGCAATTAGCCCCAGGGCTGCTCTCCGGCAGCCCCGGAGCAGTGGAGAGTGCGCCGGAACTGCTGACCAGTGCCAGCCCCGGGGCAGCAGAGCAGCGGCTGCGGGAACAGTCCCAGGGCCGCCGGAGCAGTGGCTGGGGGCAGAGTCCGCCCTCTTGGGGCTGGAGCAGCTGCAAACCTGGGCAGCTGTTTGTCCTCCCCAGGGTATTTTTAGTCAAAGCCGGGGAGAGGTCACGAGCGTCCATGAATTTTTGTTTCCTGCCTGTGACCTGTCCCTGACTTTGACTAGAAACACCGGTGACCGAATCTTCATTTATGAGAGCAGTGCAGAGCTGGGCAGGCCCCATGCATCTGTCCAAGGTGGCAGACAGCTGGGAGGGCCAGGCAGGTTTGTGGGATTTTGAAAAAAGGTAGACAGATGATGGGAGACAACTAACGTTAGGGGATGGAGACCGTTGGATACTGGCAAGGTGACCCCATGCTCCCAGTCCCCCCTGCGTGGCTCGTTTTGGCCCCGCCATGCATTGTCAAAACGTCCCCAAAGCCAGTGTGCTGAACGGTGGCGGGTTGCACGCTGGGGTACTGACCCATGGTGCCCTGCACTCCGCATCGACACCAGCACTCCTGGCGAGTACGTGCTCCGCCGACACAAGCTGCCAGTTCGCACCCGCACAAGCGCTGTGCTAACTGCGGCAGCTGTATGCCAACGTAATGTGTTGACCAAAGTTTGTAGTGTAGACATGGCCTCAGACCCTACTTGAGATTCTTTCCTTACACCCCAGTACTGAGCTGGACATACAAAGACCCTGCCACGCCCCACCCCCCAAACCCTCAGCTAATGCCACGCCCAGGAAAATTCCTAAAATACAACGTGAAAGAATTGGCCCATAAAGAGCCCTAGAAAAAGGAAACCTGAGCTGGACTGGCCATAAAGCGATGCTAGTTCCTGTCTATAGCTGGGACATAGCTGAGAAAAGAGCCCTGCTCCAGGGGGCAAGGCAGCTGGCCAAGGAGCAAGGACTGCTCTGTTTTATCGTCTTCCTGGCTGCCGGGCAGCTCCCTCTCTGCTCCAGGCCAGGGGAAGCAGGAAACAACATTGCCTCCATAGATTAAAACAGACAAATGTACATTGCCGGGGATTGACAATTGCTAGTCAGTAGTCACGGGCTTGTTGTCACCAGCGGTAAAGGGATCCAGAGAGGTGCCCACATCAGTGTCTGTGTCCTAGCTTCTCAGTGGGACACGGGGAGACTGATTTGCCTAACAAACTATACAAACCAGAGTTGGTCTGCTGTTAAGCCGGATCTAGTAGCTCCATATCTAATCCTGGTTGTGCAGTTTTGTGGTAATTAATAAATCAAGGTGAGATGTGTTTCTAAAAGACATGCTCCAGTTCAGACCAGGATGTGTGGGGCAGGTCTCTGGCAGGGGGTCAGGCTACATGATCGCAATGGTCCCCTTTGGCCTTGGAATCTCTGAATCATGAGCAAACATGGTCAGAAGCTAGTCCTCGACTCTCCTAGAGCACTTTTCATCCCCATCTCTCAAAACAAGTTGCAAAGGAAGGTCAGTATCATTATCCCCATTTTACAGATGGGGAAACTGAGGCACTGAGCAGTGAGGTGGCCTGCCCCTAGGAAAATAGCCATGCAGTGTCACGAGAGCGTGCCTTACTCTAGCAGGGGTTGTTTGCCACTCAGGATGGAACGATCTGCTAAAATCCAGTCTACCTGGCTATTCAGACTATCCATTCCCTATCCTTTTACCTGCTGTGTATTTGGTCCCACACTTCAGTGCAGTGTCACTGCCCTGCGGACAGCATGTACACACTTAGCCCCGCACAGCATAACTCACACTAGGTCTGCCCTTACCCTAGTGTGCAGCCCCAGTACGACAAATGCACTGTTATGCCCTTCATAATAACCTGCCTGGCAGTAGGACGCTCTGAGTGACCATGTTCATGGAGAATGTTATGTCATCTGTGATGCTCCGAATGGGCTGTGGGTGACTCTGCCCAGCTTGTCTGGGAGCTGGGTCACTTCAGGCAGCTAAAGGGGACCTGCCTGGACTGGTCAGAGCAGCAAAACACAGGCCACCTTGCTAAATATTTTCATTGCTAGAGGTGATGGAGCTGGCCAAGCGTTCACTCAGTTAACAGAATGCTGCAGTTTGATGCCTGTTACATTAGGAACAGTGAGTTTTGGAGAACTGCTGACCCCAAGCATCTGAGTCAGGCATCAAAATAATGAGCTTTACTTTAAATTCATGAGATTTTAAAATCTACATTGTGGATGCTGTTTCTTTGCCTTCTGGTTTGTGAGCCTTGGGGGGGTGACATTGTCCAGCTTTGCTCCACAAACACAAGGGCTAGACACTTTTTAAAAATAAATGAACATTGCAATTCTCACCTAATCACAGGCCTCTGGGAGCTGGGGCTTTAAGTAAAACATAGGAAGGAAAAGGAGGGAAGGTATTGCTGGGGGCCTGAGAGAGGAGGGTGGAGTTGCTCTCCCTAGATTGTGTGGCCAGGAGCAGGATGCTGGTCCCAGTATGGTGTTCGCCACAGCATGTGGTGAGAGCAACAGTCCGACACAGCCATCACCAAAGAAGCAGAGCAAGCAGCTGGGCTGCCTTTGGTGGGCTTCTAGCTGCTCTGCTGGGGAGGAACAGGGCATTAGGGAAGGTTCTGAGGTGTGAAATGGAGAGATTGGCAGCCCTAGAGAATTCTTCTCTTTTTCACAGTAAAGACCACGCATGGCCTTTTCCCCCACTGATATGCTTTACCATGGCCTGGAACAACCACCCTCTAGAGGTGAAAATGTGTAGCCGCATATTGTCAAATGATGGGCTAATCAATCCTTGGCCCCAGTGTGGGGAGAGCCCGTCAGGCCCTGCCCACCAGGGATGCCTCTGTGATAGGTCTCAAGTAAGCACCAGTGGGACCCACTTTTAGCCCTTGCCTAGCCGGGTGGGATTTGAACCAGTGACTGGCCACTGAGCCGGGCTGCTGGGAGGGTGGAATTTACATCATGAAGACAGAAAACAAAGCCACTGATAAGGGCTGCCTGAGGCTGAACCCGCTTATTCTGGGCCGACGTCTTTATGAAAAACCAGCTAATCTCTCCTTTTTAACCTTTCCATTTTCCATTGTCTCTTCCTGTGCTGACACATTTAAACTTCTCCCCCAGCTCTGGCTCCCCGGTGCTAAGTGGGAAAGGGCAGCTTCACCAGAGCATCCGGAAGGTCATGATGCAAATTGGGCCTGTTTAATTTTTTGCCTCATGAATAGAGACAGCAGTTTGATGTTCTAATTAGTCTGTCAACTTCAAAGGCCATTGACAGGCTTCAGCGGCAGGAATGGAGGCCTGACCTCCAAGATAAAGGTTTCCATTTCTCTATAGCTCCTGCAGAGAAATTTTTTCCTTTCAGTATGAGAGCTATCTAGATAATTAAGTTGGGCCATTTGTTCAGGGATAGAATGACACAACCAATTAACTTACAATACACCAGCTTTAAGGGCAATCGTATGAGAATAATGTGGTAGCAGGTGACCAGAAAAGGCGAAGCCTTCCACTGCGTGTGCTGGTCCCAGTCCCAGCAGCTCTGCCCGGCCAGCAGTGGTTTGAGTAGACCCAGCGGGTAGTGCCAAGAAGAGGCTAAATAGAGGGTTCAGCTCAGAGACAATGGGACACGTCTTCCACCTCCCCCCGACCCTGGGGGTCACTGACTTTGCTACAGCACTGGGACCGCTGCAGGCTTCTCTCAAGCTAATAAACCTGTGTCTGATGGGGATCGCTGCCGGGTGGGTGCAGTTGCTGGGCTAATGAGGCCGTTGGTTCAGTAATTGGGAGGCTGTATTTGGGAGGAACTGGGCCATAAGAAGCGGGCTCAGGGGGCTGGGGAGCAGTGCGGAAGTCTGCTGCTGTGTCCCGTCTGGTACGTTCTGGAACTGACGGTTCAGGGCACATGTGGGGAAAGGGAAAGAACCTGGGTGTGCGTGTGGCATAGACCATACGAACAAGCCAGGCGGGGTGCTTATGGGGAGGTGCCGGGATACCTCTGACAGCGGCTAAGTACCAGGGAGGGTGAAGGGCTAGTGAAGCTAATGGACAATGTTAGCACAAGAACAAATGTAATAACTGGCCACGAACATATTCCGGCTAGAAATGAGAAGGGGGTGTCTAACGACCACGGGGGAGGGGCTGCAGCAGCCTCCCAGTAGGCGTTAACGAGCGAGGTGGACAGAGTTGTGAATGTGCTTGTCTGATGGGGCTGCTGGTGAGGGTGGAGGCAGGGCTCAGCAGCTTGGGGCTCACTTCTGGATCGCGTCTTATGTTCCTAAAGCTCAGGCTTCAAGCCGACTACCTGCAGGGGTCAGGAAGCTGATTCCTTCCCCCCATCAAAGGTATTCTGGGGTCAGTTTGTCTTTAATCTCCTTCCTCTTCAGGGTCTGGGATGGCCACGAATGAAGATGGGACACTGGATGGGGAGGGCCAGGGCTCTGAGGCAGCCCCAAGCTTGCTCTGTCCCAGGTGCTTGGCTGGCTGGTTCTTGCTCCCATGCTTAGGGTCTAACTGATCCCATAGGTGGGGCTGGGAAGGAATTTCCCCCCAAACTCATGTTGGCAGGGACCGTGGTGGGGAGGTGCCTTCCTCTGCAGCACATGGGTGCCAGTCACTTACCAGGATTATGTGGGTGTATCTCAGCTAATCATTTCCCTGCCGTGGCGAAGGCCTCGGGCTAATTGACTCTGGGGTAATTGATATTGTTGGGGGTAACGTGCAGGTGGTGTTGGTGGCCTGTGATATTGTGATGGGGTCCCTGGGGTGAGCCTAGACTGTGGGCCGTTAATGCTGTCTGGGCTCTCCGTTGTTGCACCTGAAAGGCTGCCTGTGGGTGTTCCCAACCTCACAACGTATTTCAGTAACACACATACATAGGCACCGACTTCCCTGCTTTCCCCTGGGTGCTCGACCCCCCTCTCTGCCCCAACCTCACCCCCCACTCCACCCCTTCCATGCGGCCCCACCCCTGCCCTGCCCTAATTCCAACCTCTTCCCCAAATCCACGCCCCAGCCCCGCCTCCTCCCCTGAGCATGCTACGTTCCTGCTCCTCCGCCTCCCCTTTCCAGCATGCCGCCAAACAGCTATTTGGCGGTGGCCGGGGGAAGCACTGGGAGGTAGGTGGAGGAGTGGGGATGCGGCGCACTGAGGGGCAGGGGAGGAGGAGATGCCGCAGGATATGGGGGGTCCTTGGCTGCCAGTGGGTGCAGAGCACCCACTAATTTTTCCCTGTGGGTGCTCCAGCCCCGAAGCACCCACAGAGTCGGCACCTGTGCATACATAGCAAAGCTTCCTAACTCCTCACACAATGACAGCACATACAATCCAACAGGATATTAATGGACAACAGATCAAGACTTTTTAAATGATACCTCACAAGGTAAAGAACATATAAAGATATCACAGTGGTGAATATAGGGGTTCCAGGGTGCTGCTTTGAGGCAGTGGTTATCAACCAGGGAGACACGTACCCCAGGGTGTTCTCAGAGGTCTTCCAGGGGATACATCAATTCATCTAGAGATTTGCCTAGTTTTACAACAGGCTACATAAAAAGCACTAGCAAAGTCAGTGCAAACTCAAATTTCATACAATGATTTGTTTATACTGCTCTATATACTACACACTGAAACATAAGGACACTATTTATATTCCAATCCATTTATTTTATAATGATATGGTAACCGTGAGAAAGTCCGCCATGTTTCAGTAACAGTGGGCTGTGACACTTTTGTATTTTTATGTCTGATTTCTTAAGCAAATAGATTTTAAGTGAGGTGTAACCTGGGGGTACGCAAGACAAATCAGACTCCTGAAAGGGGGACAGTCATCTGGAAAGGTTGAGAGCCACTGCTTTGAGATACAGTGCATTGAAGATATACAGGTGGTCAGACTGAATGACCTGCTGGCCCCTTCTGGCCCGACACTCTATGATTCAGGAACAGCCAGCATGGATTCACCAAGGGAAGGTCATGCCTGACTAATCTAATCGCCTTTTATGATGAGATTACTGGTTCTGTGGATGAAGGGAAAGCAGTGGATGTATTGTTTCTTGACTTTAGCAAAGCTTTTGACACGGTCTCCCACAGTATTCTTGTCAGCAAGTTAAGGAAGTATGGGCTGGATGAATGGACTATAAGGTGGGTAGAAAGCCGGCTAGATTGTCGGCCTCAACGGGTAGTGATCAATGGCTCCATGTCTAGTTGGCAGCCGGTATCAAGTGGAGTGCCCCAAGGGTCGGTCCTGGGGCCGGTTTTGTTCATTATCTTCATAAATGATCTGGAGGATGGTGTGGATTGCACTCTCAGCAAATTTGCGGATACTAAACTGGGAGGAGTGGTAGATACGCTGGAGGGGAGGGATAGGATACAGAAGGACCTAGACAAATTGGAGGATTGGGCCAAAAGAAATCTGATGAGGTTCAATAAGGATAAGTGCAGGGTCCTGCACTTAGGATGGAAGAATCCAATGCACCGCTACAGACTAGGGACCGAATGGCTAGGCAGCAGTTCTGCGGAAAAGGACCTAGGGGTGACAGTGGACGAGAAGCTGGATATGAGTCAACAGTGTGCCCTTGTTGCCAAGAAGGCCAATGGCATTTTGGGATGTATAAGTAGGGGCATAGCGAGCAGATCGAGGGACGTGATCGTTCCCCTCTATTCGACATTGGTGAGGCCTCATCTGGAGTACTGTGTCCAGTTTTGGGCCCCACACTACAAGAAGGATGTGGATAAATTGGAGAGAGTCCAGCGAAGGGCAACAAAAATGATTAGGGGTCTAGAACACATGACTTATGAGGAGAGGCTGAGGGAGCTGGGATTGTTTAGTCTGCAGAAGAGAAGAATGAGGGGGGATTTGATAGCTGCTTTCAACTACCTGAAAGGGGGTTCCAAAGAGGATGGCTCTAGACTGTTCTCAATGGTAGCAGATGACAGAACGAGGAGTAATGGTCTCAAGTTGCAGTGGGGGAGGTTTAGATTGGATATTAGGAAAAACTTTTTCACTAAGAGGGTGGTGAAACACTGGAATGCGTTACCTAGGGAGGTGGTAGAATCTCCTTCCTTAGAGGTTTTTAAGGTCAGGCTTGACAAAGCCCTGGCTGGGATGATTTAACTGGGAATTGGTCCTGCTTCGAGCAGGGGGTTGGACTAGATGACCTTCAGGGGTCCCTTCCAACCCTGATATTCTATGATTCTATGATTCTAGAGCACCCCCTGGGGCCGCCCTAATGCATACCGGCAGCAAAGCTGGCCACCCAGTCGTCCTACAACGGAGTGGAGAGGAAGCCACCTAGCCCCCCTGTCCAGCTATGCAGTGCTGGCAGACCTCAGGGTCTGACCCACAGCATCTGACCCTCCCCCTCATGCTGCCATTCGCCACGGTGCAGGGTGGTGGAACGTGCCCCTGTGGGTGTGGCTGGGTAATTCGGATTCATGCTTTATTCCCAAAATGCCCAACTCTGAAGAGCTCACAGGGCAGTGGAAACTCAGGCTCATGCAGCTTTTCAGGTTGTGTTGGTTAGTGAGAAAGCTGCTGGTGAGCGTTGTGACAGTGCCCCCCATAAGGCTTTATGGAAATATGGCTATGACTGTAGATCTGACATAACTGGAACATGTTCCTTGCTACATAGGCCATGTGACATATCTCTGTAAAGGTTATGATCTACTGAATACATTCCTCCTATTTGTATGCAGGTGTCATTTTTGTATTTGAAGTTATGAATAGTGGCTGTGTACTTGCTTGATTTCTAAGTAAGCTTTGTAAGGCATGTGGTCAGCTTCTTTAGAGAGGAATTTGCAAAGTTAAGTGCCCAATCAAGAAGCACTTAAGGAACAATGGATCTTGGAAGGCTCCAATCCTCATAAGAAGTCTACTTGAGTACGTTCAAGGTAGCATGTGAACCATGGCTGTTACCTGTAAGTTCTGAGTCATGCAGGGGCATGTGACTTGCCCATGTGACTCCAAAACTCCATCTTGTAGCTGGGATTCTACACAGGGGGAGGGAGAGCTGTCCACCCACGAGAGAAAGTCTATTTAAACCCTGGGGAGACCCCCTCCATTTTGTCTTCAGCTGGCTAAAGAGAGAGCCACTCCACCCCCAGGGATACCTGAAAGAAACTGGAACAAAGGACACTAACTACAGGGGGTGTGAGTGATTGCTGGACCCAGACTAGAAGAAGACTCGTCTGTAAAAGGAAGCTTACTGGGTGAGGATTTTATCTGTATTCAGTTTTATTACTGTACTAGACTTAGACTTGCATGTTTTGTTGTATTCTGCTTGGTAATTCACTTTGTTCTGTCAGTTACTACTTGGAACCACTTAAATCCTACTTTCTGCATTTACTAAAAGCACTTTTTACTTATTAATTAACCCAGAGTATGTATTAATACTGGGGTGGGGGGGCAAACAGCTGTGCATCTCTCTATATCAGTGTTATGGAGGGCGAACAATTTATGAGTTTCCCCTGTGTAAGCTTTATACAGGGTAAAACGGATTTATTTGGGGGTTGGACCCCATTGGGAGTTGGGCCCCATTGGGAGTTGGGCATCTCAGTGTTAAAGACAAGAACACTTCTTAAGTTGCTTTCAGTTAAGTCTGCAGTTTTGGGGCACGTGGTTCAGACCCTGGGTCTGTGTTGGAGCGGACTGGCATGTCTGGCTCAAGAAGACAGGGCGCTGGAGTCCCAAGCTGACAGGGCAGGAAAGCAGAAGCAGTCTTGGCACATCAGGTGGCAGTTCCCAGGGGGTTTCTGTGATCTAACCCGTCACCAGTGTCTCTCCCCCACCCCCACTCCCCATTGCCCCTAAAGTCAGAGGCTGATCTGATGCAGCCAGCGCACTGATGCCGCAAAGGGACCTGCACATGTACTCAGCCCCAAAGTCAGTGTCCGTGCCCGGCACTGCTAGCTGGAGTCTGCATGCATGCCCAGAGGGCAAGTGAGTTATGCACATCCCCGCTGGGCACTCCTGCTGCCATATTTCACACTACAATGGCTGAAAGATTCGCCTCTTTCCCGTTTTGCGCATGGGAAAGGGACACTGCGCAAAGCCAAGTAGAGAGACACGTGGCTCCAGAAATGTCCAGATGGGGCTACTGGTGGCTTTTCAGAAGCTATTATTTTAAAAACATTGTCCTCCCACCCGCCCTGAGGCTCCTGTCACCCCTGGTGTCAACAGCCCATCTGCTGCCTGTAAGTCTAAGCTGCCAGGAAGTGACATTGCCTCCATGGCAAAAGCGAATGGGTGAAATCCCAGCTCCATTGGCCAAACTTCCAATGATGTCATTAGGGCAAGGATGTCACTCACTAATGCTCAGTCCAATGGGATGTTAAGGCTCAGGGGCAAGCTGGGGAGGGACCTTGCCTTTGCACCGCTCTCAGGAGACGCTGCTGTAAGAGGTTCGCATTCTCCCTGGATTACCAGCACCCCCTCAGGCTTGTGACCTGAAAGCCCATTGGCTGGCATACCTGCAAAGGGCACTGGGCAGACAGCCCTAGCCCCAGGTGCCAATGCTCGTGTCCCTGCCTGTGGTTGGCTGTGTAAGCGCAGGGCCTGCCGGAGGTTTGTAGCTTGACACGGCAGCACTGTGTGAGGGACAGCCCAGGCTAGTGGGTTGGGAGGGCTCAGGGGTCCCACAGTCCAGGTGGCACCCCCAGGACCCCGTCACAGTGTGTGTGCATAATGAGAGCTTCCCCTCAGAGAACAGACAGCTGCAGGGGTACAGGGGCCAGCAAACAGGGCTGTAAAAAGGGGAGTGTGAGGGGGAGTTTGTCTTGTGGTGCTTGTTTGGGTTGTTTTCTTTTTGCTGTGGGGGGGTGGGGTTTTGGTGTGGTTTGTGTTTCCCAGATTAACAGGATTTAGGTGGGAAGGCGATGACAGACACAGAGGCAGCAGTGGGAGTGACCCATGTCGTGGAAGACACAATGAAGATGACTGGATGTGGAAGCTGTGGTATGTCCATGATCCTGGAGGGGGTACCTGGTAAGAGCTTTGTCTGTATGAAGTGCCGTCTGCTCGAGCTGATGGAGGAAAAGATCCGAGATTTGGAGATGCAGGTGGAAAGTCTGGTTGAGTTTAGAAAGGGGTTTGAGCAGATTATAGAGCAAAGACATGAGGTATCTGAAGGGAAAAGCTCAGACTTGCAGATGGAAGCAGGACTGGGGAATTCTGAGGGGAGACAGCTGGGTGAGGGAAGTGGTCAGTGGAAGCATGTGACTAAAAGAACCAGGCAGAGGAAAAGACGGGCTAGTGAAGGAGAAATAGAGCTCAAGAATAGGTTTGCAGAGTTAGAAAATGAAGAAGGGGCTCAGCAGGTAGTCACTGAAGGTGGAGGGGCAAGGAAGAAGAGAAGAGCGGCTAGTCCTATAGGAAAAGGGGAAGAGTTAATGGAGACTACACCAAATATGAGCCCCAGGAGGATACAGGATGGGTTGAAGAGGATTACAAGGGAGAATAGGAATGGAAAGAACTTGCAGCCAGAGGGAACAGGGGATAGACTGGAGAATCGCACTGTCACTAGGAAAAGGCAGGTCTATGTGATTGGGGACTCTTTACTGAGAAGAATAGACAGCCCTGTAACCAGAGCTGATCCAGAGAATAGAAGGGTGTGCAGTCTTCCAGGTGCTAAGATACGGGATGTGGACCTGAGGTTGAAAAGGATCCTAAAGGGAGCAGGAAAGAATCCCCTAATTATCCTTCATGTGGGAACAAATGATACGGCTAGATTCTATCTGGAAAGTATTAAGGGAGACTATACTAGGCTGGGGAAGATGCTTAAGGAAATCAAGGCTCAGGTGATCTTTAGTGGGATTCTGCCTGTTCCTAGAGAAGGGCAACAAAGGTGTGACAAGATTATGACTATCAACAGATGGCTTAGGTAGTGGTGCTATAAGGAGGGCTTTGGGATATATGGCCACTGGGAGGCATTCCTGGACAGAGGACAGTTCTCTCAGGATGGACTTCATCTGAGTAGGGAAGGAAATAGACTTCTAGGATGGAGGCTGGTACAACTGATTAATAGAGCTTTAAACTAGGAATTAGGGGGAGATGGTTGGGAGATGTCCAGGTAATCTCCACGCCGGATTTTAGCCTTGAGAGGGAAGAAAACGAAGTAAGAAAGGATACAGCCATGGGTAGGAGAATGTATATAAGGAGGAAGGGCAGTGTGGATACCAGTCTAATAGGTTATACTGGTAGTAAAATGACCGTGCCTAATAGGGTACAGAATGTGAATGAGGCCAAACAGCAAAAATTAAGATGTTTGTACATCAATGCGAGGAGCCTAGGTAACAAAATGGAGGAACTAGAGCTACCGGTGCAGGAAGTGAAACCAGATATTCTAGGGAGAACAGAAACAGGGTGGAATAGGAGTCATGACTGGAGTACGGTTATTAAAGGGTATGTGCTGTTTAGGAAAGACCGAAATAAAGGCAAAGGTGGTGGAGTAGCATTGTATATCAAGGATGAGGTAGAATGTAAAGAAATAAGAAGCGATGAAATAGATAAGACTGAGTCCGTCTGGGCAAAAATTACATTGGGGAAGAAAACTATTAGAGCCTCCCCTGGGATAGTGCTTGGGGTGTGCTAGAGACCGCAGGGATCTAATCTGGATATGGATAGAGCCCTCTTTAATGTTTTTAATAAAGTAAATACTAATGTAACCCTTCTGCCCATCAGAGTTGGCAGCAACAAGGGCCGGGGTCAATATCTAGGGGATTCATTCCAATAACACAATGCAAACCGGCTCGAGCCCCCACCCCGTGACCTGGGACAAATATATACCACCCCCGCTGGGCGCCTCCAAGAGGCAATACTTCCCCTCTCGCAAGCACCTAGTCTGAGTGTAGCAAAAGCCTTTTAATAACAGAGAGAAACAATGTGGCATTATGTTGGGGAAACACCACCAACAGGATTTGTAACACAACCCATGAGCAAAAAAAACCCACACCAAGCAAATTGGGGCGTGTCCTTTCCCTTTTGTCCTTGAGTCCAGCAACCCCAAATCCCCCAAAGTCCCAAAAGTCCAACAACCCAAAAGTCTCTGTCCCTGGTCAGGGCAGCCCCAGAGTTCAAAAGTTTATCTGCAGAGCTTTATCTCCCAACCTGGGTGGAGATGGGGGGGAGGGAAGAGAGGTAAGGGGCACCTTACATGATCTGAAGGTGACCACCCCACAGCTCCATAGGCCTTCGCTCCGCTCCGCCAGCCGCACCACGAACTGCTTCGCTCCGCTCCCCACAAGCAGCTCCTGCCATCCCACAAACTGCTCCACCAGCCGGTCCACAAACTGCTCCACGTCCCACCAGCAGCTCCTGCTGTCCTATGAACTGCTCCACCAGCCTGTCCACAAGGCACTCCAGCCCTCCCGCAAACTGCTCCACAATATATCTTCAGGCTCCCCCCTACTTAACACAATGCTCAGTGATTTCAGCTCTTAGGTGAATTCAGCTGGTAGTAGGGGAGCCTCAGTGCTGGTGCACCATTAGCCCAAAGTGAGCTCAGCAGCCTGTAACTAGACTCCTAATTGAATCAAAATTAGCTCTGATATTCCACAGTGGACAAAGGAGGAAGTGCAATTAGTATGTAAGGCTCTCACCCAGGAACCCATACTACCAGATACTAATACCTGACTCAAGCCTCTCTCAATTCACAGAGTTTTGGAACCCATGACCCTTGCCTAGCGAGTGCTACTTAGTTGATGGTGAGTCCCTCCATCATAACAAAAGGCCAAGTACAGTTCCAAGCACAGTTCCCGTAATCAGGGTAATAACAATTTATTCTTCCTGCGCCAATAACAGAGACACTGGGGATCCCACAGCAGCCAAAGTGACCATTTGGGCAGCTATGGCCTCATTCTAGGCAGGGTGGGTGTGTCTATGCAAATAAGATCAGCCCCTGAAGTTCTTTTCCACAACTTGCCACACCTCACCACCAGATGTCAGGGTGGAGCTCATCCTGACACTGCTTACACTAATGGACACTGCATGATCATGGGAGACTTTAACTTCCCAGATATAGACTGGAGGACGAGTGCTAGTAATAATAATAGGGCTCAGATGTTCCTAGATGCGATAGCTGATGGATTCCTTCATCAAGTAGTTGCTGAACTGACAAGAGGGGATGCCATTTTAGATTTGGTTTTGCTGAGTAGCGAGGACCTCATAGAAGAAATGGTTGTAGGGGACAACCTTGGTTCAAGTGATCATGAGCTAATTCGGTTCAAACTGAACGGAAGGATAAATGAAAATAAATCTGCAACTAGGCTTTTGGTTTCAAAAGGGCTGACTTTCAAAAATTAAGAAAATTAGTTAGGGAAGTGGATTGGACTGAAGAACTTGTGGATCTAAAGGCAGAGGAGGCCTGGGATTACTTCAAGTCAAAGCTGCAGAAGCTATCGGAAGCCTGCATCCCAAGAAAGGGGAAAAAAATCATAGACAGGAGTTGTAGACCAAGCAGGATGAGCAAGCATCTCAGAGAGGTGATTAAGAAAAAGCAGAAAGCATACAGGGAGTGGAAGATGGGAGGGATCAGCAAGGAAAGCTACCTTATGGAGGTCAGAACATGTAGGGATAAAGTGAGACAGGCTAAAAGTCAAGTAGAGTTGGACCTTGCAAAGGGAATTAAAACCAATAGTAAAAGGTTCTATAGCCATATAAATAAGAAGAAAACAAAGAAAGAAGAAGTGGGACTGCTAAACACTGAGGGTGGAGTGGAGGTCAAGGATAATCTAGGCATGGCCCAATATCTAAACAAATACTTTGCCTCAGTCTTTAATAAGACTAAAGAGGATCTTAGGGATAATGGTAGCACGACAAATGGGAATGAGGATATGGAGATAGACATTATCATATATGAAGTAGAAGAGAAACTCAAACAGTTTAAAGGGACTAAATCAGGGGGCCCAGAAAATCTTCATCCAAGAATATTGAAGGAATTGGCACATGAAATTGCAAGCCCATTAGCAAGAATTTTTAATGAATCTGTAAACTCAGGGGTTGTACCGTATGATTGGAGAATTGCTAACATAGTTCCTATTTTTAAGAAAGGGGAAAAAAGTGATCCGGGTAATTATAGGCCTGTTAGTTTGACATCTGTAGTATGCAAGGTCTTGGAAAAAATTGTGAAGGAGAAGGTAGTTAAGGACATTGAAGTCAATGGTAAATGGAACAAAATACAACATGGTTTTACAAAAGGTAGATCGTGCCAAACCAACCTGATCTCCTTCTTTGAGAAAGTAACAGATTTTTTAGACAAAGGAAACGCAGTGGATCTAATTTACCTAGATTTCAGTAAGGCATTTGATACCGTGCCACATGGGGAATTATTAGTTAAATTGGATAAGATGGGGATCAATAGGAAAATTGAAAGGTGGATAAGGAATTGGTTAAAGGGGAGACTACAATGGGTCCTACTAAAAGGTGAACTGTCAGGCTGGAGGGAGGTTACCAGTGGAGTTCCTCAAGGATCGGTTTTGGGACCAATCTTATTTAATCTTTTTATTACTGACCTCGGCACAAAAAGTGGGAGTGTGCTAATAAAGTTTGTGGATGATACAAAGCTGGGAGGTATTGCCAATTTAGAGAAGGACTGGGATATCATACAGGAGGATCTGGATGACCTTGTAAACTGGAGTAATAGGATGCAATTTAATAGTGAGAAGTGTAAGGTCATGCATTTAGGGATTAATAACAAGAATTTTAGTTATAAGCTACGGATGCATCAATTAGAAATAACGGAGGAGGAAAAGGACCTTGGAGTATTGGTTGATCATAGGATGACTATGAGCCGCCAATGTGATATGGCCGTGAAAAAAGCTAATGCGGTCTTGGGATGCATCAGGAGAGGTATTTCCAGTAGGGATAAGGAGGTTTTAGTACCGTTATACAAGGCACTGGTGAGACCTCACCTGGAATACTGTGTGCAGTTCTGGTCTCCCATGTTTAAGAAGGATGAATTCAAACTGGAACAGGTACAGAGAAGGGCTACTCAGATGATCCGAGGAATGGAAAACTTGTCTTATGAAAGGAGACTCGAGGAGCTTGGCTTGTTTAGCTTAACTAAAAGAAGGTTGAGGGGAGATATGATTGCTCTCTATAAATATATCAGAGGGATAAATACTGGAGAGGGAGAGGAATTATTTAAGCTCAGTACCAATGTGGAAACAAGAAAAAATGGATATAAACTGGCCACCAGGAAATTTAGACTAGAAATTAGACAAAGGTTTCTAACCATCAGAGGTGTGAAGTTTTGGAATAGCCTTCCAAGGGAAGCAGTGGGGGCAAAAGATCTATCCGGCTTTAAGATTAAACTCGATAAGTTTATGGAGGAGATGGTATGATGGGATAACATGGTTTTGGTAATTAAATATTCATGGTAAATAGATCCAATGGCCTGTGGTGGGATATCAGATGGGGTGGGATCTGAGTTACCCAGGAAAGAATTTTCTGTAATATCTGGCTGATGAATCTTGCCCATATGCTCAGGGTTTCGCTGATCGCCATATTTGGGGTTGGGAAGGAATTTTCCTCCAGGCCAGATTGGAAGAGGCCCTGGAGGTTTTTCGCCTTCCTCGGTAGCATGGGGCACGGATCACTTGCTGGAGGATTCTCTGCTCCTTAAAGTCTTTAAACCACGATTTGAGGACTTCAATAGCTCAGACATAGGTGTGAGGTTTTTTGCAGGAGTGGGTGGGTGAGGTTCTGTGGCCTGGGTTGTGCAGGAGGTCGGACTAGACGATCATAATGGTCCCTTCAGACCTTAGTATCTATGGAACAGCTGTTGGCAATTCTCTGAGCCCCTCCTGCGACTGCCTGGCTGGCTTGGCACAAATTCCCCTCCCTACGTGACAGCCAGCCAGTCCCTGCAATCCCTGCCCCTCCCCTGCTTCACATCAGGCTTGGCTGCGCTCAGCCACGGAACGGTGCCCTGGCGAAGTGCCCCTTGGCCCAGTGAGTACTGCAGGCTCCTCCCCCGTCATCCAGCCCTTCCCTGGTACGTTCGTGGGCTGGGGGCTCTGCCTGGGTCTCAGCACCAGCCGGAGTTCATGCCCCAGCCGCGATGAGGGGTTGGCTAAGAGTGAACTGGCTGAGGCTCAGCGCAGCTAAGACAGTGGCCAGGCTGGGGGAAATGGCCAGATTCAGGTCAGCCCACTGGCTCCAGACCCTCGGGCTGTATGTAATCCCCTGAGGAGGGTGCGCTGCGGGGCCCCTTTGTGCTGAGCCACAAAGGAGACCCCTTGCTACTGCCCCCAGTACCACTTCTTAGCACAAGCCGGAGCCGCTCATGCTTGTAGCTGTGGACGTCCCTGGGCCAGCTAAGATGGGGCCCATCACATTTGCATCCCTTTCAGTACCGAGATTTGCCAGCTAGCACTGCAGTCCTACAGGCACCTGCCCTGCACCTAGAGTTTCAGGTTGGAGCAGTAGCCAAGAACGTTGCTTTCACCATCTGCCCTTGGCGTGTCCCCTCCCTACTTCTGCAGGCATGCGAGGGGGTCTGCTCCCCAGAGCCACCACAGAACCTCAGCCAGCGCAGAACGGCGCTTCTCCTAGGGCGTACGTTACACGAGGAGCCCAGTAGCACTATGGCTTGGGTCCTCGAGATTTAAGACATGGCCTCTTTGACATCCCCTGTTTACGTACAAGTGGTCTGGCGCGAGGGCAGTTTCTGCAGCCCATTCCCGTCTTGGCCCAGCTCCGCGGGTGTGTATGGACAATCAGGGCTTTCTACAAGGTTCTTCTGGTTCCCAGCACCTTTGGGGAGGAGGAAGTTCGCTGCACCGTCTGCTATGGGCCTGACTGTCAAAGCTGCGTGTGCAACAATGCACATGTGTGTGAACACACACACCCCCCTCATTTAAACATATGTGCCCCTGATGTGTTACAGCCTGGGTGTGTGTGTGTGTGCACAGACGCACATGTGGGTGGGCAAGCCCCAGTTACACACCTGGCTTCTGTCAGTCGTGCATGGTTGCACTTGTGAAAATTTGGCACTTTTTAGACCAAGATTTTCAACTATGGGGCTTGAAGCTGAACTCCTAAATCCATGTTTAAGCGCCCAACGCAAAGGCCTGCTTTCAGAAGAGGGGAGCACCCACAGCTCCCATGCCTCAGGGAGTACCTCATGGGGCAGGAGCTCCCCTGACCACCTGCTGGACCTGGCTTCTGGACCCAGCTACCCACCCACTGCTCTGGAACACCAGCCTTCGTCTGCTGCTAGCTGCCAGCATCAGACCTGTAGCTCAAGTGGGAACAGTGTGTACTGCAGTGAAAGCTCAGGGTTCAAACCCAGCTGGTAGCTGGGTGATCAACAGTGGCCCATAATAGAACTTTAGTTTAATTTTTACATACTTCTTTAAAAAAAACCCCTAGGAAATGACACACACATTTAAAATGCTGTTATTCATGTGGCAAAGTCAAGCACTCAGAAGTGAAGAAATGCCAGCTTTAAGGTTGCTGGTGCAAGTTTAATTCACCCCTCTCTTGCATGTGTGCATTACGAGGCAGTGTCTAATCCCATGATCATATACGAATTTTTCCACAGGCCCTGCCTCATTCAGTGCCCAGGAGGGTGAACACACAAGGGGCCAGAATTCTGGTTGTGGGGTCAGCTGTAAATCTGGCATTTCCTAACGTTTGCGTGCCTATGTAGCATTCCTTAAACACAGCTGCTGTGTTGTGTGAAGACAAATAGACCTAGGAGAAGGGAGTGCTGGCACGGTTAGAACATGGGGTGGGTGAGAACAAGAGGTGTTTAAAGCAGGTCAGTACTAGGCTGGGGCGGACATCAGAGCTTTACTTAGGGAATTAACAGAGTTTGCGGAGACTCCAGCCCCGTAGCCAGTCGGTACCTAAAGCGCAGTGAGTCACTGTTGCACCTCCAGGGAGGCACCTTCTCACTGTTAGGTCTTGAAGTCTGCCTCCGTGTAGCGTATCTGGTCTGTGGCTTCTCAGAGGAGAACGAGTGAGACAGCGAGCGAATGGCCTTGCGCTGCATGGCTTGTTTTGGCTTGCCCTGGCCTGGCTTCCCTTTCGCTAACCCCAACGCTGGATTGTCCTGCTGTGTCATGCCTTCAGTTCTTGGCTGTCCTTTCACAAGCCCCAGCCTGCAGCTGTCACCGCGTAGCCCTTTCAGCCATTCATCAGGGTGAAATCAAAACACCCCAGTGTAAACGGTACCAGAACTAACCCAGACGTTCGGGTGAAATCGGTCTCGTGGGGAAGAGTGGGAATGGGCTTGGCGGCAAGGCTATCTGCCTGGCGTTCGCTGCTGCTAACATACCCTGAAATTGCTGGGCTGGTCCTGTGGGTAAGCTGGGCCCAAAGGAGACTGCAGCAGAATGGACTTCCTTTGGCATCCCTGCTCTGATGCTGGCGTGGGAGGGAGCTGGCGGGGGACAAAGCACCACGGAGAGCGGTGCAGTCCGCATGATGAACGAGTTCAGGAAACAGCTTTGTCAAGCGCGCAGCAGCCATGGCAGAGAAAACAGCAGCTGGTCGCCCAGGCGCGCTGCACTGGCAAGCAGGGGGCGGGAGAGAAACACAAGGTGCCAAATGCTCAAAACTTTCATGGGCACCAGGTCTGTATAATTTTTGGTGGTACCCAGAATTGGTCCAAGCAGAGCCGTCCCATCCATAGGACAGACGGGGGCAACCTCCCCGGGCCCTGTGCTTTGGGAAGCCCCGGGCCCCAGGGGGTTGCAGGGTCCAGGGCGGCCTGGGAGGTTAGCAGGGGACCTGGTGCCAGCAGCAGCTGGCAACCTGGCCCCAGCCCGCCCCCCGCTGGCTCCTGGCATTGCTTGGGGGAGGGGGCAGAAGCCGGAAACAGGTGGAACGGGGACTTGGGGCAAGGGGTGCAGTGGGGGTGGGAGACGGTCAGATCTGGAGCGGGAAGAGGCGGGGTGGGCTGGGGCTGCATTGCTCACTGTGAGCCAGGCCCCCCACAACCCATCCCAGGCCACCCTGGACCCTGCGTCCCCCTGAAGCGAGGGGCCCCCCAAAGCACGGGGCCGGGGGCGATTGCCCCGGTCCATCCTATGGATGGGACAGCTCTGAAAATATAAGCCCAAACATTGGTGGAGCCGGGCCCACGCTCCCGAATATTGGTGGAGCATGGGCACCACGGGCCCATATAACTCGCCACCTGTGAAAACGTTTGCTCTGTCTGTCCACGTAACAGCCAGAAACACGGCCCGGGTGACAATGGAGCCCACTGCAAAGCATGCATTTCGTGGCTGCACTCACCAGACTACATGCATGTGCATAAACCCGCCCTCCATAAACCTCATACAGAGACTAACTAGTTAGCTCCTTTTCAAACGGTGAGACTGAGGATGCACACGCCAGTTGGCTGCGCTAGGGCCTGAGACCCTAGCAGGGACGTTCTATGTCAGTCGAGGTCCAGCGGACCAGTGGGGCAGTTGTTCCCTCGCAGGTTAGGAAAGCGATGGGTCTGGGAGTGAGGCATGCGGGTCTGCAGGGGAAGAAGCGGGTGCCTCATGGAGATTTCTCTCTTTCCGCCCCAGGGCAATAGTGGTCTAGAGCTGGTTGAAAACTGGAACACGATTTTGCAAACTAATGTGACCTTGTTTCCATTGCTCAGCAGTCAGAGACAGCCATTTCCCACAAACTTTTCAATAATGACAATTTTTCACAAAAAAGTTTTGGTTTTTGAACTAAAAGGCCATTTTTGGATGAAAAAAGTCATTTTTCATGTATAACATTTCAACCAGCTCTGTAGTCTTTCTACAGTTCTATGTGTCCTGGTTGTTATAGGAAAGCAGAAGAGACAGGGCTGCAAAGTGGTGACTCTGGAAAGGAACGAGGGATCTTTGCTGCCAATCACAAGCCTCTGAGCTCCTAGGGCAATGCTGTGGCCATGAGGGTAAATGCAAGGCTCAGATGTCCACGCAAGGGAATAACACATAGCAGTGAGGAGGTGCTGTTAGCTCAGCTGTGGCCTTGATTATCATGTCCAGATCTGGCATCCACACTGAGGATGTTGAAAAAATGGCATGGGCTCAGAGAAGAGCTACAAGAATGATTCGCTGTCTGAAAAACCTGCCATACGGTGAAAGGCTCAAGGAGCTCCGTCCAGCTGGTTTCAGTTAAGAGATGACGTGACCATGATCTATAAGTATGTAGACAGTGAAAGGACTCTTTAATCTAGCAAACAAAGGTTTTACATGAGCCAATGGCTGGAAGCTGAAGTCAGCAGAGTTCGAACTGGAAATGTAACCATTAACTCTTGGAACAGCCCACAAAGGGAGGTGGTGGGTTCACTATCACTGAAGACTTTAAATGAGATTGGATGCTTGCTGCATTCTGCACTCTAGTTCACACCCAAGTTATAGGCTGGGTGGTTCTGTGGCATGTGTCATGCAGGTGTCTGGTCACAGTGGTCACGTCTAGCCGTAAAAAGGATTAAAAGCCACTGACACTGTACCGAGGTGCGTGCAAAACCCTGTAGTTGTGTGGTGCCCACACGACACCCAGGGGCATTGCGACGGATTCCCAGCTAGCAGAATTGGCATAGCTGCACTGAATTCATAGTGCTACACCCGCGGGGGGCAGCCCGGAAGTCCCAGCATCCTTCCTAGCTGAGCACTGGGCTGAGAAGTTGTGGCTTCCAGCTGGGGGCCTTTCCCCTACTTTTTGCATCCGAAAAAAACCCCATCATGGACATCTCAAATCAGTCTGTTCATACAAATGTATTTCAGCAAAAACATTGAGTCATTGACATCACTCTCACAGACCTTGGGAGACAGGCCAGTCCTTGCCTACAGACAGCCCCCCAACCTGAAGCAAATACTCACCAGCAACCACACAACAAAAACACTAACCCAGGAACCTATCCTTGAAACAAAGCCCGTTGCCAACTGTGCCCACATATCTATTCAGGGGACACCATCACAGGGCCTAATCACATCAGCCACACGATCAGAGGCTCGTTCACCTGCACATCTACCAATGTGCAAGCTGTCTGAGTGTTGCAAATTCATCCCTGCTTTAACTTCACTGATTTCAGCAGAGTTACAGCTTGGTCTGTTTTACCAAGTCTTTAAACCACGATTTGAGGACTTCAATAGCTCAAACATAAGTTAGGGGTTTGTTACAGGAGTTGGTGGGTGAGATTCCATGGCCTGCGTTGTGCAGGAGATCAGACTAGATGATCATAGTGGTCCCTTCTGACCTTAAAGTCTATGATTCTATGTGCCAGCAATGCCCCTCTGCCATGTACATTGGCCAAACTGGACAGTCTCTATGTAAAAGAATAAATGGACACAGATCAGATGTCAAGAATTATAACATTCATAAACCAGTCAGAGAACACTTCAATCTCTCTGGTCACTCGATTACAGATCTAAAAGTGGCAATTCTTCAACAAAAAACCTTCAAAAACAGACTCCAACGAGAGACTGCTGAATTGGAATTAATTTGCAAACTGGATATAATTAACTTAGGGTTGAATAAAGACTGGGAGTGGATGGGTCATTACACAAAGAAAAAGTATTCCCCCATGTTTATTCCCCTGCCCCACTGTTCCTCAGACGTTCTTGTCAACTGTTGGAAATGGCCCACCTTGATTATCACTACAAAAGGTTCCTCCCCCTTCCCGCTCTCCCGCTGGTAATAGCTCACCTTACCTGATCACTCTCGTTACAGTGTGTATGGTAACACCCATTGTTTCATGTTCTCTGTGTATATAAAATCTCCCCACTGTATTTTCCACTGCACGCATCCGATGAAGTGAGCTGTAGCTCACGAAAGCTCATGCTCAGATAAATTGGTTAGTCTCTAAGGTGCCACAAGTCCTCCTGTTCTTTTGACTATTGGCTGGGGACCTTGCTGGGCGTCTCATGGCCTTAGGTGCAGCCACCTGCTCCTTAGTTGAAGCTGAAGTGCCCTGGGCTGTGGTTGTCACGGCTACATATTCTCCAGGCTTTTAATCTCCCCGCGTAGCATTTCTCCATTTCCTTCAGCCCTCCATGCCAGGCGTTTTTGCAGCTGCGGCACCTGCTCCATCGGCTGGACTCAGGGTTTGCCGCTCCCTCCAGAGGATGGCAGTTAGCTGGGCATTCGCTCTACTCGTAACTTTGGCAAACTTCTGCCTGGAAAAGAGTCAGCTGCTCAGAAAAGCATGAAGTCGGGCCTGGCTGGTCCTGCACCATACTCTTTCCCGTCCAGGCTCCGGCACGGGGCAGGCAGTTGTGCTGAGCCAGGGTTTTAAAAGGGTCCCTGAGGTACTTTACTCCTTCCTAAGCCTCTTGCTGATTTCAGGGGGCAGACAGTGACACAACCCGCAGTCAAAGACAGCTGAGAATTAACATCAAATCCAGCATTTTCTGCAAGACAGAATGTAAGTGCTGGGACTGAGTGGATGTATTTGAATGAGAGACATAGAAGCCCAGCCATGCAGACTCCCTGTCCTGCCCCCATCCTAGGCCCAAACATCCACCTCTTCCCTCCCTTATTCAAAGGACAAGGGCTCCACACTTCAAAAGTTTGTCATGGCATTTCCTTCCCCTTCTGCCTTCTCCCCTTTCCCTCCCCAACCCCCACACGTCTCAGATCAGTTTCTCCTCTGAGCCTGGGTGCTATGGTTCTCCACACACAAACCAATCTTCTTGGCCAGTGATTTATTCTAAATTAAGAACAAAAGTAATGCCTGCATTAGAAAGCAAATAGTGCATGCATCTCCTCTGACAGCTGCACTGAACTGAATGCAAAATTGCTGCCTGTCTGTGCAACCAGCAGACTCCTAGATATTTAGAGGCGCGCTGTGCAGCAGACTAATGATGCAACCCTTCTGCCCGTCAGAGTTGGCAGCAACAAGGGCCGGGTTCAGTATCTAGGGGATCCATTCCACTAACACAATGCAAACCGGCTAAAGCCCCCACCCAGTGACCTGGGACAAATATATACCACCCCCGCCGGGCGCCTCCAAGAGGCAATACTTCCCCTCTCGCAAGCACATAGTCTGAGTGTAGCAAAAAGCCTTTTAATAACAGAGAAACCATGTGGCATTATGTTGGGGAAACACCATCAACAGGATTCATAACACAACCCATGAGCAAAAACCAACACCAAGCAAATTGGGGTGTGTCCTTTCCCTTTGGTTCTTGAGCCCAGCAACCCAAAATCACCCAAAGTCCCAAAAGTCCAACGACCCAAAAGTCTCTGTCCCTGGTCAGGGCAGCCCCAGAGTTCGAAAGTTTATCTGCAGAGTTTTACCTCCCAACCTGCGTGGAGATGGGGGGGGCATTAAGGGGCACCTTATGTGGTTTAAAGCTGATGGCTCTACCTCTCCATGGGGCTCTGCTAGCTGCACCATGGGCTGCTCTAGGCCTCCAAAAAACTGCTTTGCTCCACCAGCCGCTCCACTCACCGTCCCACAAACTGCTCCACCATATATCTTCAGGCTCCCCACTACTTAACACAACACTCGGTGATTTCAGCTGTTAGTAAGTTTAGCTCTTTTGTGATTTCAGCTTGTAATAGGCAAGCCTCAGTGCTGGTGCACCCTTAGCCCAAAGTGAATTCAGCTCAGCAGCCTGTAACTAGACTCCTAATGGAATCAAAATTAGCTCTGATATTCCACAATGGAGAGAGAAGACAGTACAATTAGCATGTGAGGCCCTCACCAGGGGGCCCATACCACCAAGTATTAATACCTATTCCCAACCTCTCAATTCACAGAGTTTTAGACCCCATGTCCCTTGCCTAGCGAGTGCTACTTAGTTGATGGCGAGTCCCTCCATTATAACAAAATACAGTTCCACTGTCCTTGATTCCCATAATCAAGGTAATAACAATTTATTCTTCCTGCCCCAATAACAGAGTCACTGGGGATCCCACAGCAGCCAAAGTGACCATTTGGGCAGCTATGGTCTCGTTCTAGGCAGGGTGGGTGTTCCTATGCAAATGAGATCAGCCCCTGAAGTTCTCTTCCACAACCTGCCACACCTCACCACCAGATGTCAGGGTGGAGCTCATCCTGACTCTGCTTACAATGACATTACAGTTACAGAGCGACATATAGTAAGTACATTGCAACATGAGATATGAGTTATCAAACCTACTGTCCAGTACCTTCAGTTCATAGAATACCAGGGTTGGAAGAGACCTCAGGAGGTCATCTAGTCCAACCCCCTGCTCAAAGCAGGACCAATCCCCATTTTTTTTGTTCCAGATCCCTAAATGGCCCCCTCAAGGATTGAACTCACAACCCTGGGTTTAGCAGGCCAATGCTCAAACCACTGAGCTATCCCTCCCCCCTCAGTTAACTGAGCTGTCTGTAGTTACTGTAGCGGACACCTTGTCAAGTGTTACAGCATCACTTATATCACAATATATTTTTGGTAACAGCTGGGTAACAAGTCCTGACAGAGGCTGTCAGTTTGCACCGTGAGAGCGTTCATCAGCCATTGAAATTTCTCCTGTCATAACGTCTGGCCAAATCATAAGGGCATCGATCAGCTGAGCTGACCATGGTGGTGAAATACACCAAGGACTGTTCTCTCCAATGGGTTTGGAATCCAATTAAAGTTGTGCCCGTCAAGCCAATGATTTGCCCTGACACAGACATGCTCTGTGAGTTTAATGTGTCAGTCACAAGCCCTGTGACGTAGAGCTGGTCACATGACTTAGGCAAAGATTTTGGGCTTTAGATATGGGTTTTTTTGTAGGTTTGTTCATTATACGTCATTTTTCAGACTAACGGCAGCCTCTGGGTGGGTTATGGACAGCGTTTACCAGTACACATAGGGCCTACCAATTTCACAGCTGTGAAAACCATGTCACAGACCATGAAATAATCCCTGCTCCATGAAATCTGATCTCCCCGACGTCAGCCAGGCTGGGGAGGGACAGGACTTGGCAGCCCCCACTCCGCAGGCCGCACAGCGGTGAGGATGGTCACTCTCACTCCTGCACGGCAGCAGCCCCAGAGCTGGGCTCTGGACTGCTGCCCCCTCCCTGCAGCTCTTGCTGGGGCTGGGGGCGCCCGGGGTTGCGCCCCTCCACAGCTCCTGCCCAGGCTCAGGGCGCCCTAGTTCCAGGGCTTCTGCCCCCGCCCGCACACAGCTCCTGCCAGGGCTCGCTCCCTCTCCCCCATGGCTCCTGCCAGGGCTGCTGCTTCCCCCTGCACCCCACTGCAGCTCCTGCCAGGGGTTGAGGCATTCCTTTTTCAAACTGCCTGGGGACCCTGGGTACAGGCCCCGTGGGCCCATGCGTTAATCCATCACTGGCCCTGACTAGCAGCTAGGAGCCCCTGGCTGTGTCGCTCCCAGCAGCGCTGGGGAGATTGGACCTACCTCCACCTCCGGGAGCCTCCTCCAGCTGCAGGAAACTCCGCAACTGCTTCCTTCAGCGCTGGGCTCTGAAGGCAGCACAGAAGTGAGTATGGCAAATCCTGCAGCCCCCCTACAACAGCTTTAGGACCCCCCCCCCCCACGATCCCCTTTTGGATCAGGACCCCACGGTTACAACAGGGTGACATTTCAGATGTAAACATCTGCAACCATGAAAGTGACCAATTTTAAGACCCTGTGGCCGTGAAATTGACCAAAGTGAACTGGGAATTTGGTAGGGCCCTAAGTATGAGAGTGGCGAGGCTAGTCACATGGTATTGTTTCTGTTCCCTGACTGGACAATAGTAACCATAATAAAGTGGAAGTGGACAAGCCACTCGACTTTTGAGTCTCTTACGGCGGCCGGGCAGCACTGCCGTCACCCTCGCACCCGTGCTAGCCAGCGTGGTGGAACTGGCTGGCTCGTGTCTCTGTTGCACTAGAGCCCAGGCCAGTTGTATCCCTCTGTATCTTTGGCTACACATCAGGTCTGCTCATGCGTTGGGTGATCAGCCCGTTTGCCAGTTTATTCACAGCTGCATTTGATGGTTTCTGTCACTTGCCGCATACGCGAGCTGTGGTGAGGAATGGCTGTGCAGACCCGTGGACTCCACTGATTCCCCGAAAAGGCCAGCCCCACTGGAACCGCTGCTACGGAGTGCCCGCTGTGGGACAACCCAATGGCTGTGTCATGCAGTGCACGTGAGGAGGACGCGTGGCTTCACACAGGGCTATGCTTTACTTGATGTGCCTGAGTTTAGCTTTGACATTCAACTCTGCTCGCTCAGTTGTCTGGTTTGCCACTCCCACTTCCAGCTGAAACCAGCCTAGTTCGTAGTCACAGGGTAGAAGCCACACACAGGTCTGCTTTTCCACAAAGCCCTGGGCAAACAAAACGTGGTTGGTACATTTGTGCAAAAGAGTGACTAGCAAGAGTTTAGGAATATGTCACATCGGATTTAATTTTCCAATTTGTCAAAATCAGTGCACCTTATTTCCCACCCACGCTACTGGGCTCCAGGATTTTAAACACTGGTTCTCCACTTGGAAGGTAACTCCCTTTTCTTCATGGGCCTGTATATTTATGCCTCTATCCGTAATTCTCACTCCATGCATCTGATGAAGTGGATTCTAACCCACGAAAGTTTATGCCCAAAGAAATCTGTTAAGGCGCCACCAGACGCCTCATTGTTTTTGAGGATTTTAAATGTTTGAAACCTGCGTAAACACTTTCATTTCGTGTTATTGTATAGATACGTGAAACTGACACTGATGCTCATTTGCACAACGTGTCTTACTGCAGACACAGGAATACTCACATACCCATTAACTTTGGGGTGGAAATATTTACACCTCCAACATCTTTGAGACACGTGGACTGTCAGTTCACATTCCCACTAATTTGCCAGTTGTCTGGAAACTTCTTTGTTTCGTTCATTATTTGTCAGATTTGATACCACAGAGCAAAGTCAGCAAGACGCAAATTTCTTTGGCCCAACCCCAGCCCCTCCCACTGCTGATGCCTTTTGGAAAGATGCCCTGCTGCATGTATTTTGTGTTGTACCGGACATAATAAGGTGTTGGCATGGAGGAAGTTAGTTATTACATGTTTATGCAAAGAGTTTCACACAGGGTCCTTGAAAAGCTGACCCAGCATGACTGTCTCAGAGGCTTTTCATCCAGGCCCAGGGCTGTGTGAGCAACCAGGAGCTGAAAAGACGGTTTGGGGTTTGGAGGGGAAGAGGGCATGGGAGGAGCCATGGCCAGGGCGACAGGGAGCGGAGCCCCCCGGACGGCAAGGGAACACCGTGCAGGAGACCGACTGGCAGAGCTCCGGCGGCCACCTTCCCAGGCGCAGCGCATTGCTGCCAAGCACGTTCCGCTGCGCCTCGTAGGAGGCAGGTTTGTGTCTTTTGCTCGTTAGGCGAGAAGGACCCAGACCAGAACGGTGGCTTCCAAATAACCGTGGTTACTAAATGGACACAGCTACAGCGACACCCGGCCGCTCTGCGACATGGGACCGCAGGGAGCCCAGCTCGGGGGCTCAGACTATTTAAAGGGATACTCCCCTCTTCTTATACATGCCCCTCCTCCCCCATGCCTGTCAAATGACATACAAAGGATTAAAATATACAACACCTTGCAAAGCCCGTCTGAGAGATGGAGCTCAGCTCTGCACTGGTCGCTCTTAGGGGGGCTAATGAGACCACCGTGTTCATGGGAACTTGCCGCTCTCGCTGTGCCTGGTTCACCTGGCTCTGCAATTGGCCATCCAAGGTGCAATAGCTGGATCTAGAGGTGAAAGGACTCAAGGTTGCAGCTGTCCTCTGTGTTAGCCCCCAGCCCCAGCCTGCACTGTAAGTGCACGTTCTCCCCCGGCATTTGTAGGCTATAGCAGTGAGGAATCTCCCCCAGCCAAACTGGGCCCCGTGCTAACTGGGAAAGGGCTTGGGAAGGCACCAAGGGCTTGTTCCTGCAAGGTGCTGATCACTTGGCCTGCTCCAACCACCACTCCAGCAGAGGAGGCGCTTGGAGCGTGTGAGGCGTCTGAGTGAAGTCCGGGGGCTCTCGGTGCGCTTAGGGCTAAGCGTGTGACGACGACGTGCTTTGCTGACACAGCCCCCAGGCAATGAACTGGGAGGAATGGGGTTCACTTGCCCTGCTCTGCTCACACAAAGGCGATGCCTGTGGCTGGATCTCCTAAGTGTCAGCGAGCAGGGCAAAGGGGTGGGAAATGCTCGCATTGCTGCCCACAGGGCTGTTTTAACAAGGGAAAGGACCCTCTAAGCCTCCTTTACAGGGGTCAGAGTAGCAGCCGTGTTAGTCTGTATCCGCAAAAAGAACAGGGGTGGAGAGGGAACCTGGCCTGACATTTACTTCTGCTTATTTTAAAGGAAATTAAATGACTCTGCCCTGTCCTTTTGCCTGTGTACGTTTCTGTGACTGCTAGAAAAAAACCTGCCTACAGAGAGGAGAGCGGCAAGGGGAGCATCAGGGTGGAGTGAGCCCCAACTTCCATGGACACCCGGAGCAAATCGCCCCTGCCCTCACAGCTAGTTGGATTTTTTAACCCAGACCCTCTTTCTAGCCTGGACGTGCTGCTGACAGTCTCAAGAGACTCTGCGGGGCTTCAGGCATGTGTTTATGCATTCTGCCAAGACCAGTCTGGCCAGCGTGGTGTCTGCCCGCAATGCAAAAGCAGCAGGGGCCAGAAAGATAAAACGACTGACCCAATCGTCAGAGGGAGCCTGTGGCTCAGAGCTCGTCCAGCTCCAGGGCTGGCTGGGGAGCAGAAAGCCCCCTGCAAGCCTGCTCTCCCCTCCTGGCTGCGCCATGAGAACACCATGCAGGGGAGAGATGTGCCAAGTTGCGTGAATGAAATATTCCAAGACTGGCCCTGAGCCCCCAGAACCCGACTCTGTGGCTGGTCAATGTTGGGGCTGTTTTCCTCAGCATCTTACAGTCACCTGGCACAGCCAGTTTCCGACACCTGATTCCCTTTTCCCGCCCGTATCCCAGGTGTATGCTTGATGATTCCGCACCCCTGGATTCTTCGGGGTGTGTGCACGCAGGCCACCGGAAAGGATTGAAACCTGACCTGGGTGCCGATGCTGGAGAACGGTTGTCGTCTGTCCCCCATGCAGATAACATTCGGCTGTCTCCAGCTCTGGGACGTGGCAAAGTGTGATAAGGGGTGAAGTATCAGAAATGTCACATTCTCAGCCCTGAGGGGCTCCAAGCTGGCTGCTTTACAGGCAACAATTACTTCAAATCTCTCCCAAGGAAACGAAGTGACAAGCACTAGCCACCACGAAAGCTCACGCTCATATACATTGGTTAGTCTCTAAGGTGCCACAAGTCTCCTGTTCTTTTTGCAAATACAGACTAACACGGCTGCTGCTCTGACACCGTGTATCAGCAAGTTCTGTTTTGTTCGGGACAAACACAACACGGAGACACCTAGCAAACACGGTGAGAGCTGTTCAGAGAAATGCCAGAAGATGCGCTGAACTTTCCTCACCCCAGAGTCAATGGCTGGTACAGGCCCAGAGTCTGCACCCGCTAATAGCAGAAAACCCAGCCTGTCACAAGCGGGACATGAACCCTACTGTTGAAAGAGGGAACCGCTGAGCTGTGTAATCCCAGCCTACGCTATGGCAGTGCGGCAGGTTTGGTGACATTCCGCTTAGTCTCATGCACTAATGCCCCCACTTTAGGGAACTGTTCTTAGTCCTGGCTTTAAAAGTTACACTTGATTTGCTGTGTGACCTTGGGAAGATCAGTCCTGCTCTGTGCCTCAGTTTCCCTATCTGTAAGAGAGATAATATTAGCCTACTTCCTTAGTAGGGGGTGTTGTGGGATTAACTACTTACTGTTTGCAGAGTGTGTGGTCTGCATAAAGATCCATGGGCCAGGTTCCGATACACTCCCACTGCGTTGTACCTTAGCGCTCCACTTGGTCCCTTCGTTCAGTGGGGCCGTTTAAGGCATGGGGCACTGCTCCACGTGGCTCTTAGAAGCTGACCCGTTTAAATGCTGTGGTTTGCCCAGCACAGCAGCCCTTCTCAGTCCAGCACCCTTTAAATAAACTGTTCACAAGCCCCACAGATGGCATTTTAAAATTCAGTACCCAGCGGCTGCTCTGTCTGCTCTGGAGAGTGCAGCCAGGCAAGGGAGCCTCTGCTGTGAAACGGATCCTGCCACAGGTTCTAGGTGCCACCCTGCGGTGTAGACAGGCCCTTTGCCAGTTGTTAAGCTGAAGATTTATGCGCAAAGCTGAGGTGTCAGCTGATCAGTTCCTTCAAGGAACCAGACAAAGGATCCCGTTACCTGCCAGCAGGAGCCTCGTTCAGGCCGCCAGAACACACTCAATCATAGGTAAAGTCCAGCTTTGTGCTTCACCCCCTCCCCCACCATTACTGCCCTACCTCTGAGCCCAGCCACGGCCTTGCAAAGTCCCACCTGGCTCCCTGTAAGGGGGGGACCTCCAGGCCGCAGGAGTGAAGGCGGCAAATTGAATTTGACAATCAAGGCCGATGGGAACCTGAACGTTTTACTCTAGTGACAAAAAGCAGCCAGCTGGGCCAAGCCAGAGCCAGGGAGTGGAGTCGCGGCAATGGGAGCATGGAGGCTGCCTGCGTGTGCTGACGTGCATGCCTGGGGGAGCGGGGGGTGGCCAGTTAGCTGAACAGAGGGGGCGGCTCTGGTTTCTGCATTGTACATGCTCCATTGCCAAGAAGCCTGCCGGCATGGCTGCTGAACAGCTCTCCAGCCGGGTCAGGTCAAGCTGGTTCTGCCGTGGAGAGCACAAACAGCTCACTAGCATGGAGCCTTTACCCCTGTTCTTTCTTGCTGGGTTGTTTCCCTTATGCTTAAAGTCTTGGAGTCTCCAATGAGGCTCTTAAAAGCCTATTTCCAGGAAGCATTTCTGCAGTGGGAGGCAGCCTGGAGCCTGGGCATGGGGTCCGGCCTTTGGACATGATGGAGAGAGAGGAAGGAGTTTGAGTGCCTGCTTTGCATCACTGGACATTGACACCAGGTCCCAGCGTGCTGTGTTGGCAGCTGAGATTGGTCTTGAAACCTTGGGATCTTCAAGCACAGGCTGAGCTCTGCCAGCCCCCACTGTAGCAGGCTTAACCTCAGCACGTCCACTAGGGGGGGACAGAGCACCACAAGGAGTGGGTGTGGGTCACAGTGTGTCCACTAGAGGGGGACAGAGCACCACAAGGAGTGGGTGTGGGTCACAGACATCAGTGTGTCCACTAGAGGGGGACAGAGCACCACAAGGAGTGGGTGTGGGTCACAGTGTGTCCACTAGAGGGGGACAGAGCAACACAAGGAGTGGGTGTGGGTCACAGACATCAGTGTGTCCACTAGAGGGGGACAGAGCACCACAAGGAGTGGGTGTGGGTCACAGTGTGTCCACTAGAGGGGGACAGAGCACCACAAGGAGTGGGTGTGGGTCACAGACATTTATGCACAGTAAGTGAGAGCTTCCCAGACATTGGAGGCATAACACTGGCTGCTTTCCCTGTGTGGCATGGATGGGTCTCTAAAACCCAAAGGGTCCTGATTGGCTGGTTCAGAAGTTCAGCGTCTGCTGCAGGGTATTATGTCACTTCCCAGGGTACACAGGTGTGTGTGTGTGTGTGTGTGTGTGGGCTCCAGCTGGGGGTGTGGGCTCTGGGGATGAGGGGTTGGGGGTGCCAGAGGGTGCTCCGGGCTGGGACCAAGGGGTTCAGTGGGCAGGAGGTGGATCAAGGCTGTGGCAGTGGGTTGGGGCTTGGGAGGGGGGCAGGGGGGCAGGCTCTGGGTGGCACTTACTTCAAGCAGCTCCTGGAAGCAGCAGCATGTCCCCCTTCTGGCGCCTACATGGTTCCCAACCAATGGGAGCTGCGGGGGCGGTGCTTGGGGCGGGAGAAAAATGCAAAGTCCCCTGGCTGCCCCTACGTGTAGGAACCAGAGGGGGGGACAGTGAAATCCTTGCTGATCTTAAACACAAAAAAGAAGCTTACAAGAAGTGGAAAATTGGACAAATGCCCAGGGATGAGTATAAAAATATTGCTCAGGCAAGCAGGAGTGAAATCAGGAAGGCCAAATCACACCTGGAGTTGCCGCTAGCGAGGGATGTTAAGAGTAACAAGAAGGGTTTCTTCAGGTATGTTGGCAACAAGAAGAAAGCCAAGCAAAGCGTGAGGCCCTTACTGAATGAGGGAGGCTACCTAGTGACAGAGGATGTGGAAAAAGCTAATGAACTCAATGCTTTTTTTGCCTCTGTCTTCACGAACAAGGTCAGCTCCCAGACTGCTGCACTGGGCAGCACAGCATGGGGAAGAGGGGACCAGCCCTCTGTGGAGAAAGAAGTGGTTCGGGACTATTTAGAAAAGCTGGATGAGCACAAGTCCATGGGGCCGGATGAGTTGTATCCGAGAGTGCTAAAGGAATTGGCGGATGTGATTGCAGAGCCATTGGCCATTATCTTTGAAAACTCGTGGCGAACGGGGGAAGTCCCGGACGACTGGAAAAAGGCTAATGTAGTGCCCATCTTTAAAAAAGGGAAGAAGGAGGATCCTGGGAACTACAGGCCAGTCAGCCTCACCTCAGTCCCCAGAAAAATCATGGAGCAGGTCCTCAAGGAATCAATTCTGAAGCACTTAGACGAGAAGAAAGTGATCAGGAACAGTCAGCATGGATTCACCAAGGGAAAGTCATGCCTGACTAATCTAATTGCCTTCTATGATGATCTAACTGGTTCTGTGGATGAAGGGAAAGCAGTGGACATGTTATTTCTTGACTTTAGCAAAGCTTTTGACACTGTCTCCCACAAAGAGAAAAGGAGTACTTGTGGCACCTTAGAGACTAACCAATTTATTTGAGCATGAGCTTTCGTGAGCTACAGCTCACTTCATCGGATGCATACCGTGGAAACTGCAGCAGACTTTATATATACACAGAGAATATGAAACAATACCTCCTCCCACCCCACTGTCCTACTGGTAATAGCTTATCTAAAGTAAAAGTAAAGTAAAGTAAAGTAAACTTTAGATAAGCTATTACCAGCAGGACAGTGGGGTGGGAGGAGGTATTGTTTCATATTCTCTGTGTATATATAAAGTCTGCTGCAGTTTCCACGGTATGCATCCGATGAAGTGAGCTGTAGCTCACGAAAGCTCATGCTCAAATAAATTGGTTAGTCTCTAAGGTGCCACAAGTACTCCTTTTCTCTTTGCGAATACAGACTAACACGGCTGTTACTCTGAAACCTGTCTCCCACAGTATTTTTGTCAGCAAGTTAAAGAAGTATGGGCTGGATGGATGCACTACAAGGTGAGTAGAAAGCTGGCTAGATTGTCGGGCTCAACGGGTAGTGATCAATGGCTCCATGTCTAGTTGGCAGCCGGTGTCAAGCGGAGTGCCCCAAGGGTCGGTCCTGGGGCCGGTTTTGTTCCATATCTTCATTAATGATCTGGAGGATGGTGTGGATTGCACCCTCAGCAAGTTTGCAGATGACACTAAACTGGGAGGAGAGGGAGATACGCTGGAGGGTAGGGACAGGATACAGAGGGACCTAGACAAATTGGAGGATTGGGCCAAAAGAAATCTGATGAGGTTCAACAAGCACTAGTGCAGAGTCCCGCACTTAGGACGGAAGAATCCCATGCACTGCTACAGACTAGGGACCAAATGGCTCGGCAGCAGTTCTGCAGAAAAGGACCTAGGGGTTACAGTGGACGAGAAGCTGGATATGAGTCAACAGTATCTTGTTGCCAAGAAGGCCAATGGCATTTTGGGCTGTATAAGATGGGGCATTGCCAGCAGATCGAGGGATGTGATTGTTCCCCTCTATTCGACATTGGTGAGGCCTCATCTGGAGGCCAGTTTTGGGCCCCACACTACAAGAAGGATGTGGAAAAATTGGAGAGAGTCCAGCGAAGGGCAACAAAAATGATTAGGGGACTGGAACACATGACTTATGAGGAGAGGCTGAGGGAACTGGGATTGTTTAGTCTGAGGAAGAGAAGAATGAGGGGAGATTTGATAGCTGCTTTCAACTACCTGAAAGGGGGTTCCAAAGAGGATGGATCTAGACTGTTCTCAGTGGTAGCTGATGACAGAACAAGGAGTAATGGTCTCAAGTTGCAGTGGGGGAGGTTTAGGTTGGATATTAGGAAAAACTTTTTCACTAGGAAGGTGATGAAACACTGGAATGTGTTACCTAGGGAGGTGGTGGAATCTCCATCCTTAGAAGTTTTTAAGGTCAGGCTTGACAAAGCCCTGGCTGGGATGATTTAGTTGGGGATCGGTCCTGGTTTGAGCAGGGGGTTGGACTAGGTGACCTCCTGAGGTCCCTTCCAACCCTGATATTCTGTGATTCTATGAGATGCAGCTGCTTCTGGGAGCTGCATGTAGCCACAGCACGCGCAGAGCAGGGCAAGCCCCCAACCTCGCTCCCCAGCTGAAGCACCGGAACGGGACAAGCCCCGGACCCTGCTCCCTGGTGGAAGCTCGAGGGCCGGATTAAAATGTCTGAAGGGCCAGATGTGGCCCCCAGGTCATAGTTTGCCCGCCCGTGGGTTACCTATAAAATAAAATCATAACATGCATTCTATAGCCTAAACTTAATTAACTATCTGCCTCATGTCGAGTAGAGAAATGTTTGAAGTAGAGAGAGCCGGAGACGGAGGCCTGAGGCCTGAGCTAAAGCAGTGGGCAAGCTTGCTGATATAAAGCAAAGTTAGCAAAACTCAGCCTGTGAGCACCAGGCAGGCCCTGCCGTAAAACATGTCCTGCAAGCTCACAGACCCTGGCTGGTGCTGCAAAAACACACGTGCCTGGGAAGTGCTCGGGACAGGACACTCGCACAAACACATTTCAGAAGGGTGGTCCCAGAACAGCCCATACCAAGTATGGTACAAACCACCCCCGCCCCACCCCCTCCAAAGATAACAGGGACACACTGACCCCGCCTAAAGAGAACGTCAGGATGACAGAGAGATGGATTGAGAAGTTTTGATCAAACCAACTTGTACAAGGAATGGGTGGTACCTAGCCACGTCAGCGGGGTGGCATGTCACTTGTTTGTACTGGTCTATAAAGACGTAGCTCAGAGGGAGCGTCTTTGCCCAGCTGAGGGGGCAGTGGAAAGTTCCGCCACGCGCTGAGCTGCGTCCATTGTCACGGGCACACGTGTATTAAGTGCACTTGTAGCGATTATAGGCACTACCGAGTTCCTTCGCTACTAACGGGACGGGGGCTACTGGCCGTTCGATCGGAGCCCGCTGTCCGGGTTAGCTGGCCAGAGCCAGGGCAGCCCGCAGAGAGAACACACGCGCAGCCAGCATCTGATGACAGCACTCACCCAATGTCCACGCAGGGCTTGATGGCCCAGCTGGCTGTGACCCTCCTTCCCTGAGACATGCGTGCTGTCAGCTTAGCTCCTTGGTGAAGGACCCAGTGCGTTCCTCTGCACCCCCAGATATACCAGACGCATCCTCTGTCTTTATTCATAATCCCCTGCTGCTTGGTTCAGCCTGTAGATTTCCTGGCTTGTAGATTTCAGTCTCTTATTTAGCCCTGACTCAGGATGCAAATAGGCCGACAGCGTGAGGCACGCAACTTGGCTGGAGAGGGAGAACCTTTCTGAAGCACACCATCTCCCTTGGGTGGAGACCTGCGTCTCTCTCTCCCTCCTGAACGGAGATTTTAAGGCTGCATAGCTCCCTGCCTACACCGTGAATTCCCCAGAGAGGCAGGCTGCCTAAAAGGCCAATGCCTGCAGTTTGCTTTCTGACCGCGGGCTGCGACCAGTGCGTTGCCACTGTTACACGTTCCCACACAGCCCCGAAGCATGCACGTCAATTCTTAAGCTAAAAGCATTACATAGAAAAGCATTTACACCATAAACCATCCTACACGCATGCTCGAGATCACCCCAACCCCAACTCCATTGAGCGTGGCCTCGCGTAACAAGTGATCAGCAGACACTGGGCACTCTCCTTAGGGCAGATCTTGGAATAACCAGGGGTGGGGAATCTGCACTCCCCTCCCCCGAGGGGTTCCCCAGGAAATCCTCCGGTCCCCAAAGACCACCTGCTGGGACACAATCTCAGTCGAGACTTTTGAACTCCCAGGTCTCAGAGCTGTCACACCTCCCCCGCCCCAGGAGGTTACGTACAATCCCAGCCCACTATAACACACACGCACGCACACAACACAATAAGGTCTTCCGCGGAGACTGCTGTCTCTGTCACCCTGAGCAACAGCTGCCATGGCCGATGGTGCCGGCAGGGCCCTGTGGACACTGGCCCCTAACTCAGGGTGAATGTGGAGGGACAGCCAAAGGTGGGGTTTCAAAGGGAAAATCGCGCCTCGACTCCCTCGTCGGCAGAGCAGCAAAGAGATTTTTCTCAAAGACTCTTGAAGAAAAGCTGCGGTTTCTGCACCAGGACTTATTTCAGCCTCGGCTATTTTAGTGCAAACAGTCGAGTAACCGACAAGCTGGCGGGGAACAGAAAACCCGGATTTGCCTGGGCTATATTAATGGGAGACCAGATCTGCAACCCCCCAGAGACATGCAGAGAGGAGCACAAGTGTTGTGTCTGCCCCGTAATTCCACCCCAGGGTACTCCTGCCCCGGGGCTCAGACGCTGCGTAGCCAACTAAAACGCAAAGGCTCCTTTCTGCCACCTCCTGGATGAGCATTGAGCGGCCCGCACAGCCCACGTCTGTGGACACAGGATGGGCGTTAAGACGACAACTCCCACCACGCCCTGACATTCCCTCTAGCTTTGGCTACTCGCCCTGGCAAAGGCTGGAGTCTGTGGTGTATGGGCTCTGATTTCCTCATGTCTCTTCACAGGAGCCTTGGACAGCCAACACCAACCACCGCCTCAATGAGAAAGTAGAGACACGGCATTTAGCTAGGACGCCAGTCTCAGGTTTGTATCCGATGTGAGTGAACCCTTAAGCAGAGGCGCACTAAGGCCGGAGAAAGCAGGGGAAGAGAGCAGAGGGACCGTATCACAAATAACCTTTTCAATCAAAGAGAACCCAGGAGTAAAAATGCCATTGTACATTTGAATTATGGCTGCTGCCAAAATGGAGCTGGTAAGGCTCAAAATCCCTGGCTGCCTGATCCCCAGCGGGTGAGAGCCGCAGGAAACCTGCCATTTAATCCGTTGTGCCTGGCACGACACTGCAGGGCGTGGTCGAGACTCACTCCCCAGAGCCCACCTCCTGCTCTAGTCTTGTGCGGAGATCGGCGTGGAGAGAGAAGAGCTGGCTTGTCGCAGGCTCGGTCGAGCACTGCAGAAAGGAATAAAGGAATCGCACCCCCGGGACGGGTGGGTTGGTCAGCTCTGACCTGCAGGGCAGCAGATCTTGTGTCCTTTCTCACACGGAGGAGTGAGGCACCACATACTGTCCTGCCAATACAGCGTGAAGGAAGAGCTACCCCCTTGAGAGGGTCAACTCAGTTCCCCGCACCTGTCTCCTGATGACACATACAAGACCCCCAGCACTTCTTTGAAAATCACCTGGGTCAAACCTGTCCAGGCCCCACCCTCTCTTTCCAGGGGACTGAGCGTGTATCGGCGCTCCTCTAGCCAGAAGAGACACTGGGCTGCCCCAGCTATCCAGAGCAAGCCCCTCCATTTCAGTCGGGTAACTGGGATCAGAATTTGGTTGTCAGTGTTTAATCTGTGTGGCCTTGCACCAGCTTTATGCTCCTCAGCTTGTCCTCCCCGCAGCATAAATTAGAGCAGCCTTCCAGCTGCTCTAATTTGCACTGGCTTGTAACAGACCCCTAGAGGCTAAAGCCCAGCTCCTGCCTCCCACTGAAGTCAGTCCCTCACCATTTCCTGGGGAACATAACTGAAACTTGGACTCTGATCACTTTTGCAAGTGCAGCTGAGCAACAGAACTGAGTATGCCTAAAATAATCCCCCCACTCCTCCCACACACGCTCCCCATTCCCCAGGTACTGTGCCCTGGGAGCTTTAGAAAGGCCAGACAGCAGAAAGGAAACAAGGAAAATGGTCAAGCTGCAATTGCCAAAGCAGCTAAATGAAAGTACCAGAACTCCAGCCTCACTCTGGAGTCAAGCTCTGCCCTCCGGCGCAGGTCCTGGGCTACAGCAGCCATTAATGCGGGTCCTACAGAATCTGCACCCAGGCCTAGAGCTGCTGGGAATTCTTGCCCTTATGGCATTACTGCCTAGTGCCCACTGCAGGCTTCGTAATGCTGATCGTGGCCTGTCACTTTGAAGCCTGACTGGCCACCACAGGGCTTTAGACACTTCCCTTATTGTACCCACGAGTGCATGGAAAGGGTTTCAACCCCGCCCGAGGTAGCACCAAATCAATTTACCTCAGAGGCATTATATGACAAACCAGGGCTTTGTGTTTGATCCGCTACCATTATTGCAATAAAGCCATTGATCAGAGGCTGGGGCTGAGTGGGAAGTTACAGAAGAAGATGCAGCAGGAACAAAACCTCCTTCCTGTGTTCAATATATGGAACGGACAAACAATGAAAGCTTCTCGTTTCAGCCTGACGATTCTCACTACCATCACCATTACAGTTCTCCACAGAGAGGTGAGGAAATGGGCTAATTGATTTTTAAATTCTCTGTGATCTGCAAGCGACTGGACTCAACCCCTTCTTCAGCCAGCTTTCCCAGAGACGCACATAAGCAGCACAGTCACCCCTATGGACCCCGGTAGCGCATCCGGGCGGAGGAAGGTAGATCAGAGCGGCACAGAGCATTTTAAGCACACGGAGAAGAGATTCCCCAGGGTTTGGACACAGATTCCACTGGTTTGAAAGAGACGTCTGAGTGGCTCAGAACCAGTCACCGGTCCCCATTGGAGCAGGGCTCAGCGCCTCCTTCGGGATGGCGTTCCCAGAGCTGGAAGCTCCCGGTGACCCCAGGGCCAGTTTCTGAGGCCATTCAGCACCCTGCATGCCCCAAGCATGCTGAACAATTCTGGGCTTGAATGTGGGTGCCGAGCCTTGGGAAACCAGGGGCTTAGCAGACAATCAGCCTGACAAAAACCATCCAAGTCACACAAAATGGACCAGACTAGAGAAAGGGCCCTCTCGTTACACTGGCACCTGTGATGGATCATGCCAGGGGCGTGTGTTTGCTCGTTTAGGTTCGCACACCACCCCTGCCAAAGCCGAGTCTGGAGTGATTTCACAGTGGCAACAGCTAGGGTGACAGGGCAGGTTCTGACAATGCCTCCTCTTGTCTTCAGGGACGGCGCTGGAATATACGTTGTGCCAGCCTTGGCCTGCTTGTTCGTGGGGACCGAAGCACTTCACATCACACGCCCATAGCTGTGGCCATGTGTTTACACTGCGAC
The DNA here is from genome assembly GCF_965152235.1 of Eretmochelys imbricata. Classification (NCBI taxonomy): domain Eukaryota; kingdom Metazoa; phylum Chordata; order Testudines; family Cheloniidae; genus Eretmochelys; species Eretmochelys imbricata. The sequence continues at coordinate 82,519,398 of NC_135582.1, read as the reverse complement.
TTAGCACGCAGCAGCTGGGGCCCAAATCTGCCGTGCACTAACTGGCCACGTGGACCCTGCTCCCCCGCAGTCAGCGTCCCCAGCATGCTTCCACATGCTCCCGCTTCAGACGGCAGCTCGTCCAGGCACACTGGGCCCTTCCAGGGTGTGGTAGCAGGCTCGAGTCCAGCGTCCGAATGCGCTGTGGAGTCACACCCCCGCGGGGCACGCGCTCAGGCGTGACAGAGACGAGCCTTCAGGAGACCAAGGCCACCGTAGGCCAGGGCTACACGCGTGAGCGTACAGCAGCACGGAGGCAGCTGAGCGAGGGCTGGTGTCACCGTGCCGTGCCGCCGGGAGAGAGCCCCTCCAGTGAGACAGTAAAACCACCTCAACGAGCCGCCCTGGCTGGGTTGGCAGCAGAGTGGGGTGCGATACACACGAGCGCTTACACCCGCAAAACGTATGTCGCTCGGGGGTGTATTTTCCTACCCCTGAGTGATGTAAGTTCTGCTGACACAAGTGAGCGGTGTGGACACGTGGCCTTACTTACCCACCAAAGCTATAACTCACCTCCACCCAGGATGACTGTGCAAAGGTAATCAGGGCCAGTCGCTCCCCACCAGAGGCTCATCACAGAGGGCAATCATGGCCAGTTACCTCTTTGCAGCTGGTTCTGGTCATGCTGCCGAGAGCGCTTCATGCCGGAGAGTGCCAGCTTCCGGGCAGACTGTCGAAAAGCAGGGCAGAGCCCCCAAGCTGGCGGCGTGCTCCGCAATTACATTTCACCAGCTCAGTAACAACTGCAAACTCCTGAAACACCACAACAGTTGTATGACGGAGTCACAGACGGTCCCCTGGGGCACTCCAGCCTATCTTGACTTATTCGGCTTCCCTCCCATCCCAAGACACCCGTCATAGTATCATAGAATGGAAGATTAGGGTTGGAAGAGACCTCAGGAGGTCATCCAGTCCAACCCCCTGCTCAAAGCAGGACCCATCCCCAACTAAATCATCCCAGCCAGGGCTTTGTCAAGCCAGGCCTCTAAGGACGGAGGTTCCACCACCTCCCTAGGTAACCCATTCTAGGGCTTCACCACCCTCCTAGTGAAACAGTGTTTCCTAATAGCCAACCTAGACCTCCCCCACTGCAACTTGAGACCATTACTCCTCGTTCTGTCATTTGCTACTACTGAGAACAGCCGAGCTCCATCCTCTTTGGATCCCCCCTTCAGGTAATTGAAGGCTGCTATCAAATCCCCCCTCACTCTTCTCTTCTGCAGACTAAATAACCCCAGTTTCCTCAGCCTCTCCTCGTAAGGCATGTGCCCCAGCCCCCTAATCATTTTTGTTCCCCTCCGCTGGACTCTCTCCAATTTGTCCACATCCTTTCTGTAGCGGGGGGACCAAAACTGGACACAGTACTCCAGATGAGGCCTCACCAATGTCGAATAGAGAGGAACGATCATGTCCCTCAATCTGCTGGCAATGCCCCTACATATACATCCCAAAATGCCATTGGCCTTCTTGGCAACAAGGGCACACTGTTGACTCATATCCAGCTTCTCATCCACTGTAATCCCCAGGTCCTTTTCTGCCGAACTGCTGCCGAGCCATTCGGTCCCTAGTCTGTAGCGGTGCATGGGATTCTTCCGTCCTAAGTGCAGGACTCTGCACTTGTCCTTGTTGAACCTCATCAGATTTCTTTTGGCCCAATCCTCTAAGTTGTCTAGGTCCCTCTGTATCCTATCCCTGCCCTCCAGCATATCGACCACTCCTCCCAGTTTAGTATCATCCGCAAATTTGCTGAGGGTGCAATCCACACCATCCTCCAGATCATTTATGAAGATATTGAACAAAACCGGCCCCAGAACCGACCCCTGGGGCACTCCACTTGACACCGGCTGCCAACTAGACATGGAGCCATTGATCACGACAATCTAGCCAGCTTTCTACCCATCTTATTGTCCATTCATCCAGCCCATACTTCTTTAACTTGGAAGGGCAGCTAGACCACACCAGCCATTTACCCAGCCCTGTGCCCAGCCCTGCAGAGCTCCAGCATCAGCCATGCGAGGCCTGAGGAAGGGCCAGGGAGCTTCCTGCCAAAGGAGAGCAGGTAGTGGAAGCGGGTTTGAGAGGGCACAGGGGGGAGAGCGAGGGGACTCTTGGAGCAGTAGGAGCTTCTCCCCTGGGTGTGGGGGCGCAACAGGAGATGAAGGGATGCAGGAGCTCTGGAGGCCAGGGTCTGGGAGATGGGGACAAGTCCATGGAAAGGGTGTTTCCGGCAGCGCCAGAACTGCAGGAAAGAAGCTGCGCAGTTCGGGTCAGGAACCCACATCCCAGCCAACCCTGAGCCTTCGGGGGGATTATCAAACGGTGAGTCACGTCCCCTGCGTGACCCTGCCCTGGCTGTTTGTGGCTGAGCAAGCAGCTGCTGTTCTGTAGCCCGGGAGAGGTGCTGAGCTGGTGAAGTGCTTGCCTGAGGCCACTTTGAGATGCTGATCCGAACTGACCTGCCAAGCTGATGGGGGGCACCTGTCACCCGCCCTGCAGATCTCACTGGTCGCCTGGAGCAGCTCACAGGCTCGGAGACCCTCTACCTCTCTTAGCAGGCTGCTCAGACACGCGCCTCGAGCTGCTGCTCGCACTTCCCCAAACTCTTCCACCTTCTTTACCCTTCTCCACAAAGGGGTTGGAGACCATGGAAACCTGGCATGAGTCTGGCCCAGGGGCTGTAGTCCTGAGCCTCGCCATGTGCGTAGAATTCCGCTTCTTCTCCTAGTTACTGGCTTAGAAACAAATCTTAAGATGACACAATCAATGTAAAGATGGAGTTGCTGGCCAGCAAGGGAAGGAGACCTAGGATGGGTATCTGCTCCCTTGGAGCAGTGCGGAGCCTGGTAACAGATGAGATCAGCAGCCCAGGGCCAGTTCCACCCCTTGCCTCAGACAGGGCCAGAACGGGCACGGCCATTTATTATTCCATTGGCTGGCCGGGGCAGGTAGCTCATCCGAAGGCCTGGGAAATCCTGCAGCAAGTTCTAAAGACAATAACAATTCTGGTGTTTGCAAACAACAGCCCCACGTGTAGCTCTTTGACATTGTAAAATGCTCTTTGAGGCAGAGACTTTTTGCTCTGTTTGTCCAGTGCCTACCTCAATGAGGCCCTGGTTCCTGCCCGGGGCTCCTAGTTCTTTTCGCATTATAATAATATGATTAGAACTACACATCTAATAGGACGCCTCCTCCTACAGTAATGATGATGAGCATGCTGGTGCTAATTTGGACCATCTTTGCACTGGAGTAAACACTGTACAAGGGCAGGACAAAGCTGACCTGGGACCAAAAACATTGGCACAAAAGGTGGGGGAGTTGCACTGTATGTAAGGGAGCAGTATGACTGCTCAGAGCTCCGGTACGAAACTGCAGAAAAACCTGAGAGTCTCTGGATTACGTTTAGAAGTGTGAGCAACAAGAGTGATGTAGTGGTGGGAGTCTGCTATAGACCACCGGACCAGGGGGATGAGGTGGACGAGGCTTTCTTCCAGCAACTCGCAGAAGTTACTAGATCGCAGGCCCTGGTTCTCATGGGAGACTTTAATCACCCTGATATCTGCTGGGAGAGCAATACAGCGGTGCACAGACAATCCAGGAAGTTTTTGGAAAGTGTAGGGGACAATTTCCTGGTGCAAGTGCTGGAGGAACCAACTAGGGGCAGAGCTCTTCTTGACCTGCTGCTCACAAACCAGGAAGAATTAGCGGGGGAAGGAAAAGTGGATGGGAACCTGGGAGGCAGTGACCATGAGATGGTAGAGTTCAGGATCCTGACACAAGGCAGAAAGGACAGCAGCAGAATACAGACCCTGGACTTCAGAAAAGCAGACTTTGACTCCCTCATGGAACTAATGGGCAAGATTCCCTGGGAGAATAACATGAGGGGAAAGGAGTCCAGGAGAGCTGGCTGTATTTTAAAGAATCCTTATTGAGGTTACAGGGACAAACCATCCCGATGTGTAGAAAGAAGAGTAAATATGGCAGGCAACCAGCTTGGCTTAACAGAGAAATCCTTGCTGATCTTAAACACAAAAAAGAAGCTTACAAGAAGTGGAAGATTGGACAAATGACCAGGGATAAGTATGTAAATATTGCTCGGGCATGCAGGAGTGAAATCAGGAAGGCCAAATCACACCTGGAGTTGCAGCTAGCGAGGGATGTTAAGAGTAACAAGAAGAGTTTCTTCAGGTATGTTAGCAACAAGAAGTAAGCCAAGGAAAGTGTGGGCCCCTTAATGAATGAGGGAGGCAACCTAGTGACAGAGGATGTGGAAAAAGCTGATGTACTCAGTGCTTTTTTTTGCCTCTGTCTTCACAAACAAGGTCAGCTCCCAGACTACTGCACTGGGCAGCACAGCATGGGGAGGAGGTGCCCAGCCCTCTGTGAAGGAAGAAGTGGTTCGGGACTATTTAGAAAAACTGGACGTACACAAGTCCATGGGGCCGGATGCATTGCATCCGAGAGTGCTAAAGGAATTGGCGGATGTGATTGCAGAGCCATTGGCCATTATCTTGGAAAACTCATGGTGATCAGGGGAGGTCCCAGATGACTGGAAAAAGGCTAATGTAGTGCCCATCTTTAAAAAAGGGAAGAAGGAGGATCCTGGGAACTACAGGCCGGTCAGCCTCACCTCAGTCCATGGAAAAATCATGGAGCAGGTCCTCAAGGAATCAATTCTGAAGCACTTAGATGAGAGGAAATTGATCAGGAACAGTCAGCATGGATTCACCAAGGGAATGTCATGCCTGACTAATCTAATTGCCTTCTATGATGACATAACTGGCTCTGTGGATGAAGGGAAAGCAGTGGACGTGTTATTCCTCGACTTTAGCAAAGCTTTTGACACTGTCTCCCACAGTATTCTTGTCAGCAAGTTAAAGAAGTATGGCTGGATGAATGCACTACAAGGTGGGTAGAAAGTTGGCTAGATTGTCGGGCTCAACGGGTAGTGATCAATGGCTCCATGTCTAGTTGGCAGCCGGTATCTAGTGGAGTGCCCAAAGGGTTGGTCCTGGGGCCGGTTTTGTTCAATATCTTCATAAATGATCTGGAGGATGGTGTGGATTGCACTCTCAGCAAATTTGCGGATGATACTAAACGGGGAGGAGTGGTAGATACGCTGGAGGGCAGGGATAGGATACAGAGGGACCTAGACAAATTGGAGGATTGGGCCAAAAGAAATCTGATGAGGTTCAACAAGGACAAGTGCAGAGTCCTGCACTTAGGACGGAAGAATCCCATGCACCGCTACAGACTAGGGACCGAATGGCTCGGCAGCAGTTCTGCAGAGAAGGACCTAGGGGTGACAGTGGACGAGAAGCTGGATAGGAGCCAACAGTGTGCCCTTGTTGCCAAGAAGGCCAATGGCATTTTGGGACGTATAAGTAGGGGCATTGCCAGCAGATCGAGGGACGTGATCCTCCCCCTCTATTCGACATTGGTGAGGCCTCATCTGGAGTACTGTGTCCAGTTTTGGGCCCCACACTACAAGAAGATGTGGAAAAATTGGAGAGAGTCCAGCGAAGGGCAACAAAAATGATTAGGGGACTGGAACACATGACTTATGAGGAGAGGCTGAGGGAACTGGGATTGTTTAGTCTGCAGAAGAGAAGAATGACGGGGGATTTGATAGCTGTTTTCAACTACCTGAAAGGTGGATCCAAAGAGGATGGATCTAGACTATTCTCAGTGATAGCAGATGACAGGCAAGGAGTAATGGTCTCAAGTTGCAGTGGGGGAGGTTTAGGTTGGATATTAGGAAACACTTTTTCACTAGGAGGGTGGTGAAACACTGAAATGCGTTACCTAGGGGGGTGGTGGAATCCCCTTCTTTAGAAGTTTTTAAGGTCAGGCTTGACAAAGCCCTGGCTGGGATGATTTAGTTGGGATTGGTCCTGCTCTGGGCAGGAGGTTGGGCTAGATGGCCTCCTGAGGTCCCTTCCAACTCTGTTATTCTATGATTCTATGATTCTGTAACCCTTCTCCCCGTCAGAGTTGGCAGCAACAAGGGCCGGGTTCAATATCTAGGGGATCCATTCCAATAACACAATGCAAACCGGCTCGAGCCCCCACCCAGTGACCTGGGACAAATATATACCACCCCCACTGGGCGCCTCCAAGAGGCAATACTTCCCCTCTCACAAGCACAGAGTCTGAGTGTAGCAAAAAGCCTTTTAATAACAGAGAGAATCAATGTGGCATTATGTTGGGGAAACACCACCAGCAGGATCCATAACACAATCCATGAGCAAAAAAAACTCACCCCAAGCAAATTGGGGCATGCCCTTTTCCCTTTGGTTCTTGAGTCCAGCAACCCCAAATCACCCAAACTCCCAAAAGTCCAATGAACCAAAAGTCTCTGTCCCTGGTCAGGGCAGCCCCAGAGTTCGATAGTTTATCTGCAGAGCTTTACCTCCCAACCTGGGTGGAGATGGGACAGGGGTAAGAGGCACCTTACATGATCTGAAGCTGACCGCCCCATAGACCTTCGCTCCGCTCCACCAGCCACCCCATGAACTCCTTTGCTCAGCTCCGCGGCCCACAAGCAGCTCCTGCCATCCACAAACTGCTCCGTGTCAAACTGCTCCACCAACCTGTCCACAAGGCACTCCAGCCATCCCGCAAACTGCTCCACAATATATCGTCATGCTCCCCCACTACTTAACACAACACTCAGTGATTTCAGCTCTTAGGTGAATTCAGCTTGTAGTAGGGGAGCCCCAGTGCTGGTGCACTGTTAGTCCAAAGTGAACTCAGCAGCCTGTAATTAGACTTCTAATGAAATCAAAATTAGCTCTGATATTCCACAGTGGAGAGAGGAGGAAGTGCAATTAGCATGTAAAGCCCTCACCAAGTAGCCCATGCCACCAAGTATTAATACTTATCCCCAACCTCTCTCAATTCACAGAGTTTTGGAACCCATGACCCTTGCCTAGCGAGTGCTACTTAGTTGATGGTGAGTCCCTCCATCATAACAAAAGGCCACGTACAGTTCCAAGCACAGTTCCCATAATCAGGGTAATAACAATTTATTCTTTCTGCCCCAATAATAGAGACATTGGGGATCCCACAGCAGCCAAAGTGACCATTTGGGCAGCTATGGTCTCATTCTAGGCGTGGTGGGTGTGCCTATGCAAATGAGATCGGCCCCTGAAGTTCTTCTCCACAACTTGCCACACCTCACCACCAGATGTCAGGGTGGAGCTCATCCTGACACTGCTTACATCTCTATGAAAAGGTGTCTAAACTTGCTTTTTTCTCTCCTTTTCCCTCTGGCTAGCAAGAGTCTGGATGCGCCGGCCAAGATGCCCCCCGCCCCACGGTGCCATACTGTGTATGCCTGTGACCAGGAAGCCAGCTAAGAGCAAGGAATAACACCCAGTGCTGGAGAAAGTGTGGCCCTGGGCTGGGTCTGTGTTTCCCAGCAGCTAAACTGCTATTTCAACTAGACACAGAAAGATGCTGCATTCTTGATTGTTGTTATCCTTTTTCTATCCCTTTGTGTGTGTTTTCTCACAACAGAAACGGGACTGAACTTCAACAGCAGCTCCAGCCCACCAGAAGTCACCTCTTCCCCCCCTACAAGCTCCCTCAAGAGTTTGCCATCTGATCTGAGGACACAAGCAGGGCAGTGCAGGCGGGGGAAGGCGAAGAGAACCAAAGATGTGATCCCGTGGTCACATGGTTTGGCCATTGTGCGGCTGGGCATGTGCTGGTGGTTCCAGAGCCCTAAGTACTGTTTGGGAGACTGGCCTCACCATTCACTCCCAGCTGGCACTGGCTGGGCAGGTGGTGAGTTGGGACTTTTCTGTTAAACTCTGTTTTGTTGTTACCACTGCCTCCAGCTTCCCTACTGTCAAAGTTTGACTCAGACTCACAATTTATCAGACCACTCTGTTTTATTAGCAAAGCTGCTCTGCTAATACATTTAGAAGTGAGCCCCCCGAGTGGGGCTTGTATCTCTTAATTTATACAGTTTTTTTGGAGAACAAGTTACAAGAAGTTACAGACAAAAGAAGAAAAAGATTTTAGTCACCACCCTTCGAGATACCTGAGACTAGTCACGTATCTTCAATTACCTGCCACCCTTAACAATCTCCTTTAACAGCTTCCAGTTAACTTAATTAATTGCCCTTCACACCTTCCATTCTGATGCCTGCTTCTTAGACGTGCTGGCTCTATCTTAATTGCATCTCCATTCAAAAGCTAACTGTCCCTAGGTGTGCTCCCTCAGATACTTTGTAACATGTTTTGGCATGCCCTCTCATATACAATGTATCCAGCATGTCCCCTTATACAACGCTATACTTATACAATGTTATACTTCCACAATCCCCCCTTTTGGTCAAGGCTATGCCCATGACCAATGACTTACTGGATTCCATACATCAATCGTTCTTTTTCATTACTTTCACTGGTGACATTTAACAACATTAGATTAGCACTCTGGATTCCCCAGACCCTCAGGACACAGTAGCTGAGGATTAAGCTTCTCAAAGGACACATGTTGGAAGCAGGACCCTTTCTGGTTCCGACAACCCCTTTCGAGGGAACCGCACTCACGGTTTTACGTCCACCAGGCAGCAGGCGCTAGGCTCACTACTGCTTCTTGTTTGTTGGGTCCTGCTGCCTGCTTACCCTCTGCTTCTGGCAACCCTTACGAGAGCGCAGATTGTAAGGTATTGCAGCCTGTTCCTCTTTGTCTTCTGGGGTTGAAGCTGGTTCGGCGTGGTCTTGCAGAGGTGCTTGGTCCCCTTGAGGTGGCGCTGGCTTACACTGTGGGGCATGGATCCATGCAGCGATGCCGGATAACTTCACTGCTGTCTGGGTGGTGAGCAGTACCTGGTATGGACCCTTCCGCCGGGGTTCCAAGGCGTGTTTCCGAAGGTGGTTAGACCCAATCACCAGGCTCAAGAGTGTGACAGGCAGCAGAGGCGGGTTCCCTCGGCCAAGCTGCTCGCACCTGTGAATGGAAGGAGCTCACCGCTTGCATTAACCCTTTGCAGTACTGGAGGAGCGTGCTGTGAGTTAAGTTTAGGTCTGGGGCTGGGGTAATAGTAGCCATTGTTCACATAGGGTGTCCCATGATGATTTCAAATGGACTCAATTTGTGTCTCTGGGATGGGGATGACCGAATTTCCATAAGGGCCAGTGGTAAAGCAGCTGGCCAGTTTAACCCTGTGGAACTACAGATTTTTGCCAGCTTATTTTTAAGCACACCATTTCGCCTTTCCACTGCCCCTGCACTCTGTGGATGGTAAGGGCAGTGCAACAGGTGGGTGACATGTAATACTTGGTTTAGATGTTGAACAATTTTTCCAGTAAAATGTGTTCCCCGGTCACTAGACAAAGTGGCAGGAATTCCCTTGGTAGGGATAATGTGGTTTAACAGACATTTTGCAACGGACAATGAATCAGCTTTGTGACAGGGAAAGGCTTCAATCCAACCCGAAAACAGACATATTATAACTAAAATGAATTCATATTTCTGACACTTTGGCATTTGTACAAAAGCAAGTTGCCAGTGTAGGAAAGGTGCTTGAGGCAAACCCCGGAACCCTTGTGTTACTTTTACAGATTTGCCGACATTGTGGCTTTGACAAGTAACACAAGCGGCACAGTGGCAGGTTGCAAAGGAGCTGAAATGGGGAGCCCACCACCCCGCCTTACTCATAGCAGAGACCATCCCCTCCTTGCCGACATGCGAAACACCATGTAGCAGGGCAGCTAGAGATGGGTAGAGTGAGAGGGGGGCTACAAAGGTACCGGTGGGCGATCGCCAAAGGGAATCAGAATGCAAAGAGCAACCCAAAGCACTCCAGGAGTCTTTCTCTGTTTCTGGGGCAGAATCCTGGAGCTGAGCGAGATGAGACAGGGATGGTGGTGTTACAGAGACAGAGAGGGGACCAAGAAACGCTTCTGGTGAAGGTTTTATAGTGGCGGCATGTTTTGCAGCAGCATCAGCAAGTGCATTACCTTTTGCCACCTCGGTGTCTGCTGCTGAGTGGCCAGTAGACTTAACAATTGCCAAGGCAGACGGTAGTAAAACTGCCTACAGGAGGGCGGCAATGTAGGGGCCATTCTTGATAGGGGTACCAGTAGAGGTAAGAAAACCTCGAGCCTGCCAGAGGGTGCCAAAGTCATGCACAACACCAAAGGCATACCGAGAATCAGTAAAAATAGTGGCAGAGAGCCCCTCGGCTAGAAAGCAGGATAGAGCAATCAGTTCAGCCACCTGGGCAGAGGTCACAGAGGGTAAGGGCGCAGCTTCTATGGTCTCAGAGAGAGAGACCACAGCGTACCCTGCAAGAAGGTGGCCTTGGTCATTTCTATAACAGGACCCATCAGTGAATAATACCAGGTCAGAGTTAGGGAGAGGTACATCTGAAAGGTCGGGGCATGGGACAGTGATAGCGGAGACAGTTGCAAGGCAGTCATGGGGTTCACCATCACTAGGTAAAGGAAGGAGGGTAGCAGGGTTTAACCGGGAGCAGCGCTTAATAGTGATATGTGAGGCTGAAAGCAGCAAAAGTTCATACCTAGTGAGGCGAGTAGAGGAGAGGTGAGCAGTAAATAGAACAGCCAAGTTTGCATAGTAAGTCCCGTCCCAGAAGGTTTGCAGGGGTGGAATCAGAGAGGAGGAATGCATGCTCCTCAGAGAGGGGACCGACCTGAACAGACAAAGGTTTTGAGAGGGGAAAAGAGATAGGGATCCCTGTAATGCCAACAGCAGACACAGATTTTCCAGATCGGGGAACCTCAGGCAAGTCAGTGGTGCGGACTGTAGAAAGAGAAGCTCCAGTATCAACAAGGAAAGGGAGAGAGAGATCATTTACAGTCAGGACACATTCTCCAGTAGGGGACAGAGGTAATAAGGGAGCTAAAACTTTGTGAGGTTCCCCAGCATCCCGTCATTGTTGGGGTGAAAAATAGGGTTGGGGATCAGCTGGAGGAACCAGCGGGGAGTTCACTTGATTTCCCGTACAATTATTAGGTCGTCTTGGACACTCTGTTTTCCAGTGTCCGGGCTGTTTACAGTAGTTACAAACCCCAGTTAATCCAGCCCCCTGCCCCCTTCCGCAACCCCGTCCCTGTCCCCGGTGTGGTCTGCTTAGTCCTGAATAATGCTGTATCTGCAGAGCCATTAACTTTTGGGAGGACTGTTCCTCCTTTCCTTTTCAAGTGCGGTGGCAATGCTCTGCTACTGCCAGCAATTTGTCCATGGTTTCAGTCTCCCATCCCACACTTACTCGTTTGAACATGCTGCCTGTGGCAGGGAGAAGACCATCAACAAATGCATGTGCCAAGGCCCCCTGCCCATTTACATCGGGCTCTTGTATTCCTGAATGTTGTAGGAAAATATCAGTTAGCCGGGACCTATAGTCGCCTGGGCTTTCTCCTTGCCCTTGCTTACAGCAACGTATTGCTGTCCAGTTTGTTTTAGGAGACCACACTTTGGGAATGGCTTGATGCAGGTGCTTCCAAAGAGCCATACACCGGTCTCTGGATGCCGAATCTGGGCCAGTACTTTCTATGGTTGAGTGGCGTGCCTCAGCTGGCCAGTCTGCGGCAGCCAACCATTTTTCATAATAACTGGCAGGAGCTAACAATTTACACAGTTGGAGGAGATCTGTCTCAGAGGGTTCATAGGTTTCACAGATTAACAGAAACTCCTCAGCAAATTTGACAGAGTTTTCCTGTGGTTTGGGAAAACTTTTAACTATAGATAAAAGTTCTGTACGAGTCCAGGGCTTATAATCCCATATGGACTCACTTTCTCCCATCTTAAGGACTCGTAAGGGTGCCACAACAGTTTGACCAGAGTCTCTCATTAACCTCCCATCAGGTTCTCTTTTCCAAGAAGAGATGTCAAGAGAATCTTTGCAGTCTGCTTTGGATTTCTTCTTCATAATATTTTGCAGAGCTGCAAGGCCAATGAGGGTATCTTCTTCACTTTCATTATCTGTAGTCACTGAAGATTTTTCCTTTTCTGATTTCTTATTTGCGCAGGAGTATGGTGGGGGTCGGGTTTGATCCGGATCATTGCACAGGACTGGGCAAAGCGGAGCGCTCGGACTAGTGGTGGGAGAGACTGCATCCAATTGAACTGTTAGTTTTTGGATAGAATTTTTAAGAGAGGTGAGTTTTGACTCAGTCCATCTACGATTTGCCTCCTCCCACCACTGCATGAAGCAGTCTACTTCTCCTCTCTCCAGTTTGGTTTTTGGGAGGACGAGTTTGCTTTTTAAAGCATCCACTCGATCCTTGTCCCAAGAACCTAACAGTGGCCACTGTAATTTGGGGTTCTCTAGAGCTAATCTGGACCATTTTTCAAGAAACCTACAAGAGTCCGGACCCCTCCTAAAATACATAAAATAAGCCAGAGTTCCCTTAGGGAACTGTTCTACCTTAGACTTCTGATTACCCATCCAGGAGGACTTCGCACAGCACTCACACAAGAAGGAAATTCGAGCTCAGCAGAGCGGTACCCGGTGCAACACACAGAAAGGAGCCCACAGGCTACTGCCTCAACTGCCCTTGCTTTCACACCAGGGGTTATACCCAAGGCGTGGTGCAGCTGCAGCTGTGCAGATTCCACTTATTCAGACCGTGGGGACGGGGACCCCTTGGTCAGCCAGCCTCCGGACAGAGATGGCTCCCAGATTCACACACACACCACGGGGAAGACGGATAGACACAAAGACAAGACAGTCCTCAAAGCGGTTAAAGCACAAAAATAATAATTACCTGAGACGTCTGATTCCAGAAGCTGGATCCAAAGACCCCTACCCGAACAGAGTGGGAACAAACAAGTTCAATGGCATAGACTGCGCTGCTGCTGTGTACCTTTCTGTCTTGTGGAGGATCACTTGGACTAAGCGTCCAGGCGCCGGCTGCCACGATCGTCCTGCAAGGCAGTCAGGGATCACACAGCCTCAGTGAAGCCGCTTGCCATCTCAGTGGGACCTCCAAATTTTCAAAGTTTGACTCAGACTCACAATTTATCAGACCACTCTGTTTTATTAGCAAAGCTGCTCTGCTAATACATTTAGAAGTGAGCCCCCCGAGTGGGGCTTGTGTCTCTTAATTTATACAGTTTTTTTGGAGAACAAGTTACAGAGAAGTTACAGACAAAAGAAGAAAAAGATTTTAATCACCACCCTTCGAGATCCCTGAGACCAGTCACGTATCTTCAGTTACCTGCCACCCTTAACAATCTCCTTTAACAGCTTCCAGTTAACTTAACTAATTGCCCTTCACACCTTCCATTCTGATGCTGCTTCTTAGACGTGCTGGCTCTATCTTAACTGCGTCTCCATTCAAAAGCTAACTGTCCCTAGGTGTGCTCCCTCAGATACTTTGTAACACGTTTTGGCATGCCCTCTCATATACAATGTATCCAGCATGTCCCCTTATACAACGCTATACTTATACAATGTTATACTTCCACACTACCCTCCACTGGGCTCTTATCCACCTGTTGCAACCGGTCTGATGAGCAATATTTGAGCTCTCTGGGGCAGGGACTGTCTGTTTCTTGCCTGCACACCTCCTAGCCCAATGGGTCCTGACCCTTGACTGGGGCTCCAAGGTGCTGCTGGAATAAAAGTAACATATAATGGTCCCGGGCCCAAGTAAACCACCTCCCAAAACATCCCCATCCTGCTGAGAAATCCAGCCTGAAATGTCCCGTTAAAGTGATTCGTCCTCTCGGGTTGACAGGAGCTGTCACCAGGGAATGGAAGGAAAATCTAAACAGCCTTTTGCTTTTCCTACTGGTTTAAGATTGCCTCGCACTGCACACAGCAGCCCTGCCTCCTCTAGCAGGCTTGCTCCTACCCACTCTTGTAGGTCAAACAAATGTCGTCACTTCTGTCCTTAATCTGCAAAACGATTTCCATTCTCGATGAAATATAAACGAACTGTCAGTTTAAATGAATTCCAGAGGGGCTTAGTTAAATGATGTGTCCCAGCTAATCCAGTTTGCTCCACTCCATGCCCAATTCCTGTGAGCAATTTCAGGATGTTTCAGTTTTTTGAAGGGGAGGGAAAAGGCAACAGACAGTACAAATATGGAGAAGAAAACTGAGACACAAAAAGAATTTTCTTAATGGGTTTCTTCTCCATAGACTTGTCTACTCACTATTAATCAGCACTATCTTAAATTACCTTTTTTGTCACCAAGAACAAGCGTTTATTCATGACATTTTTTGCTGGTCTCCAATATACATACAGACAGGTAATCCTGGCGAGATTACTTTCTGTCTCATTTACGTCACACAGGTGCTGGGTGCTGATATGACACAGAGTCATGTCCCCAGTGTGCCAAGTTTTGATCACCATGTGGCTGGAGCAGATAAGAATTATTAAGGTGTTGGGGAGCATAATACTTGGCAGGTGACAACATCCAACTTCTAATCACCAGTTCTCCTCAGAAATATTCCAAATGCTCTAATTTTGATGGTGTTTGCTTTTGCATGGTTTGAAACCTGGCACGTGCCTGGCCTTTGATTTCTCTGTATTAACGCTGGCTGTTTGTGTGGAAGGCTCAGAGTGACAGATAAGTGCCTCTTACAAAAAGCCTATTTCTAAAGGTGCATTACCAATACAGAGATCTCCTATCTCTCTCCTTCACCCAACCAGGAGCTAAGCTGATTAGCTTCTAGGCAAGAGGAAAAACAAATTGTGAATTGAAGGTCATCCTTCTCCGGCTTTGGTTAAACATGCCTGTCAACTCTCGAAATGCAAGCATCTCCTTCTGCTTTGAACTAATCTTCACCTCTCTTATCATCACAATAAAATATACGGGAGTCCATCAACTTCAGTTAAAATCCTGACCCTTTATGGAACGTGCCCCATTCAGGAGGGTGAAATGCATCTCTGCATTCCTAGAAACCAGCCCTGGCCACAGAGCACGCCCTTTTATAGCAAAAAGAAAAGGAGGACTTGTGGCACCTTAGAGACTAACCAATTTATTTGAGCATAAGCTTTTGTAAACTACACCCGATGAAGTGAGCTGTAGCTCACGAAAGCTTATGCTCAAATAAATTGGTTAGTCTCTAAGGTGCCACAAGTCCTCCTTTTCTTTTTGCGAATACAGACTAACACGGCTGTTACTCTGAAACCTTTTATAGCAAATCTTCTTCACTGAGAAGTGCTTCTGCAGACCCTGGCTCCTAGGACTCCGCACCGGAGCCCAGAGAGGCTCAGACCCAGCTAGAAAGCGTGAGCCTCGGAGCCCCAGGCACATCTCTTTTCACCCTGTACTGTACAGATTGCACAGGGGAGACCAGCATTTCTCCAGCTGGGGGTCCTGACCCACAAGGGAGTTGTACGGTGATCAAAAGGTTGTTTTAGGGAGGAGCGGAGCATTGCCACCCTTGCTTCTGCGCTGACTTCAGAGCTGGGCGGCCGGAGAGCGGCGGCTGCTGACGCAGGGCCCAGCTCTGCCGGCCGCAGCGCAGAAGGAAGGGTGGCGATGCCAAACCAGGCCATCCTGACTTCTGCGCTGGTGCTGGGGGGCTCTGCCTTCAGAACGGGGCTCCTGGCCGGCAGCCGCCGCCCTCCAGCTGCCCAGCCCTGAAGGCAGCCCCGCCGCCAGCAGCAGCGCAGAGATAAGGGTAACAGCACCGCAAACCCCCCCCACTAACCTTGCATCCCCTCCCCACAACTCCTTTTTGGGTCAGGACCCCTACAATTACAACACTGTGACATTTCAGATTTAAATCGCTAAAATCATGAAATTTACGATTTTTTAAATCCCCTGGCCATGAAATTGACCAAAACGGAGCCTGAATTTGGCTGGGCCCTAACCATAGTGTTTGTTTCTACTTCCAGGGGTGACCCAGCCCCCAGCCCTATTCTGTGACCTGCCCACTCTCCGCTCCACTGATCTGTCTCAATATAGGTCGCCTCGTAGGTCTGATCAGGAACGTTAGACAATTGGTGTGGCATTGTAGAAGGTGGGATTTCCAAGTCCCAGAACAACCAGAGAGGGTATCCAGGGTGGAAATCTGGCCTCTAGGTCTTCCCTGTTGGCTGTTTGGTAGCACCACCCCAGAGGCCCTCGAGGTATGTTTAAAGAGCACATTTTCAGAAACTGGGGAAATGCAGACGAAACACGGACCCCTCCAAACTTCTGGGAGAACTGCTCTGGAATTCGTTTGAGCTCTGATGGTGCATGGGAAAAGGCAAACATTTCACAGCATTTAGGAAATACAGGAGGAAATTGCCTTATCGCAGATGAACAAAATAATAACCAATATAGAGTCTCCATGAGAAAGTGAACAGTGACTCATGCTGCCAGATGTGCACCTGAAATGATGCCCAGTGTGGCTGCCAAGCCCCTGAGTCCCATGCCCAGGGTTTTTACGAAGCTCGATTTACAAAGCTGCCATCGCATTGACACCTGGGAGAAGACAAGGGAGAGGCAGAGCTTGGTTATCCAACTGGGGGCACCCACCCTGCTCCCCTCGCCCCCTTGCTTTGTCTCCTGCTGAGACAGCTGTGGCAAGTGAATGATGCAGGCGAGTGCGACTCTGGACCCAGGTGTTGTGCGGACACGGACTCTCACATACCTGACTGGCACTCCACTGCCTGGATCACCCACTGCCCTTTGGAGAGGCCCAGCCTCCCTGCGATAGTTTACCTCCAGCTAGCGCCCAGGCTGCCCCCTCCTGGGCTGGTCCCCCCGGCCTGGAGAGAGCAGGAACCTCTCTCAGCAAGGGGTATGGCGCAGAGGACAGGCATCTTCAGTTACAGAGGAAGACCAGCCTGCTCCTAAGCGACCAGAGGAGGGGGAACCAGGAGCGAACAGGAGGGGGAACCAGGGGAGTTTTCCAAAGGACTTCACCAGGTGAAGGAGGAGCAGTGACGTGACCCATGGGGTAAGTCTGTTGTCTGGTGTGTGTGTGTTTGTGTTTGTTGTGGTGTGCTTGCTGCTGGACTGAAATAGACCGTGTGGTCTGTTTGTTCAGGGGACCGTGTGCTGACCGGGTGGGTGCTGAGCCTAGCGGCCTGCTAGGCAAGGCTGAGAGCTGAGAGCTTCTTAACGAGGCTGTGACCCCCTAAGCCCTTTAGTACCCATCAGCCCTTAACCAGGGGGCGGGGCTGATCAGGGAGACCAGGGCTTTAAAAAACCTGTTCCTAAGCCACCGGAGGAGCTAGTGAACAGGAGCGGCTAACAGGGAACTTGTGCATGGGACTTTACAGGGGGAATGGGGGGCTAGAAACATGGAACATTCCTCAAACTTACGCCACAAAACCCCTGATAAAAACAAACTTCAACAAAGGAACTAACTTCAGGAGTAAAAAGAGAATGCAGGCAGAAGACCAGCAGCAGAGTGGGGGCTACCCAGTTTATTTCATCCAGTGCAGCATGTAGGATTACCTGCCCTATGGGCAGGTGGTGTATGTGTGCATTCAGGGCAAGGAGCTCCTGGCTCTCAGAGACCATGTACAGGCTTTGGAGACCAGGCTGGCTGAGCTGGAGGAGCTGAGGGAGACAGAGAGGTGCATAGATGAGACTTTCCGGAACGCAGTAGAACGGTCCCACCCCTGATCAGACAGACTCTGTGCTGTTGAGCAAGATGAAAGTCTCAGGGAAGGAGGACATCCAACTGGAGCAGAGGGAAACGATTCCATAGTTGGGACCTTCCTTCCAGATGATGTTGTGGTATCCTCTCGCACTGAGGATATCTCTCCGGAGGAGGGAACTCCAGTGATTAAGAAGAGACAGGTGTTAGTAATGGGAGATTCGATCATTAGAAACACAGATAGCTGGGTTTGCGATGACCAGGAGAACTTCATGGTGCCTTGCCTGCCTGGTGCAAAGGTTGCGGATCTCTCGAGACATCTAGACAGACTTATGTGTAGTGCTGGGGAGGAATGGGTGGTCGTGGTACATGTAGGTACCAGTGACATAGGGAAGGATAGGAGAGAGGTCCTGGTGGCCAAATTTGGGCTGTTAGGTAAGAGATTGAAGTCCAGGACCTCCACGGTCTCATTCTCTGAAATGCTTCCAGTTCCACGCGCAGGGCCAGCTAGACAGGCAGAACCACAGGGTCTCAATGCGTGGGTGAGACAATGATGTAGGCAGGAGGGGGTTAGATTTATTAGGAACTGGGGAAACTTTTGGGAAAGGAGGAGCCTATACAGGAAGGATGGGCTCCACCTAAACCAAAATGGAACCAGATTGCTGGCGCTTAACATTAAAAAGGTCGTAGAGCAGTTTTTAAACTAAGGGCTGAGGGAAAGCCAGTAGGTGCAGAGGAGCACGTGGTTCGGACAGAGACATCCCTTAGGGAGGGTCTATTAATGGAGATTCTCTATATCCTAGTAAGGAGGAGAAGATGGAAGATGATAAAATACAGGTAGGATCTGATGAGAAACAGTCAAATGATAAAAAGTC
Organism: Eretmochelys imbricata; assembly: GCF_965152235.1. Taxonomy (NCBI): domain Eukaryota; kingdom Metazoa; phylum Chordata; order Testudines; family Cheloniidae; genus Eretmochelys; species Eretmochelys imbricata. The sequence continues at coordinate 82,500,953 of NC_135582.1, read as the reverse complement.
TCATTCAATTACATCATGTAATGGGAGACAGCTAAAAAGTGACAAGTTTTTAAAGTGCTTATATACCAATGCTATGAGTCTAAATAATAAACTAGAGTGGCTCGTATTAAATGAGGATATTGATATAATAGGCATCACAGAAATTTGGTGTAATGAGGATGACCAGTGAGACACAGTAACATAAGGGTACAAAATATATCAGAAGGACAGAACAGGTCGTGCTGGTGGGGGAGTGGCACTATATGTGAAAGAAAGCGTAGAATCAGATGAACTAAAAATCTTAAATGAACCAAACTGTACCATAGAATCTCTATGGATAGTGATTCCATGCTCAAATAATAATATAGCAGTAGAGGTATACTACTGACCACCTGACCAGGATGGTGATAGTGACGGTGAAATGCTCAGGGAGATTAGAGAGGTTATTAAAATAAAAAACTCAATAATAATGGGGGATTTCAACTATCCCCATATTGACTGGATGCATGTCACCTCAGAACAGGATGAAGAGATAAAGTTTCTTGACACCTCAAATGAGTGCTTCTTGGAGCAGCTAGTCCTGGAACCCACAAGGGGAGAGGCAATTCTTGATTTAGTCTTAAGTGGAACACAGCATCTGGTCCAAGAGGTGAATATAGCTGGACAGCTTGGTAATAATGACCATAATATAATTAAATTTAACATCCCTGTGGCGGGGAAAACACCACAGCAGCCCAACACTGTGGCATTTAATTTCAGAAAGGGGGACGTCACAAAAATGAGGAGGTTAGTGAAACAGAAATTAAAAGGCCCGGCGCCAAAAGCGAAATCTCTGCAAGCTGGGTGGAAACTTTTTAAAGACACCATAATAGAGGCCCAAATTGAATAACTATAGTAAGAGAGCCAAAAAAGAGCCGTCGTGGCTAAACAACAAAGTAAAAGAAGCAGTGAGAGGCAAAAAGGCATCCTTTAAACAGTGGAAGTTAAATCCTAGGGAGGAAAATAGAAAGGAGCATAAACTCTGGCAAGTGAAGTGAAAAAATATAATTAGGGAAGTCCAAAAAAGAATATGAAGAACAACTAGCCAAAGACTCAAAAGTAACAGCAAAAAATTTTTAACTACATCAGAAGCAGGAAGCCTGCTAAACAACCAGTGGGGCCACTGGACGATTGAGATGCTAAAGGAGCACTCCAGGACGATAAGGCCATTGAGGAGAAACTAAATGAATTCTTTGCATCAGTCTTCACGACTGAGGATGTGAGGGAGATTCTCAAATCTGAGCCATTCTTTTTAGGTGACAAATCTGAGGAACTGTCCCAGATTGAGGTGTCATTAGAGGAGGTTTTGGAACAAATTGATAAATTAAACAGTAATAAGTCACCAGGACCAGATGGGATTCACCCAAGAATTCTGCAGGAACTCAAATGTGAAATTGTACCAGATGACTGGAGGATAGCTAATGTGACGCCAATTTTTAAAAAGGGCTCCAGAGGTGATCCCAGCAATTACAGGCCAGTAAGCCTGACTTCAGTACCAAGCAAACTGGTTGAAACGATAGTAAAGAACAAAATCGTCAGACACGTAGATGAATATAATTTGTTGGGGAACAGTCAAGATGGTTTTTGTAAATGGAAATCATGCCTCACCAATCTACTAGAATTCTTTGGGGGGCCAGCAAGGGGGAATCCAGTGGATATAGTGTACTTAGATTTTCAGAAAGCCTTTGACAAGGTCCCTCACGAAAGGCTCTTACGCAAAGTAAACTGCCAAGGGATAAGAGGGAAGGTGCTCTCATGGATTGGTAACTGCTTGAAAGATAGGAGACAAAGGGTAATGGAGAGAGGTAAATAGCGGTGTCCCCCAGGAGTCTGTATTGGGATGAGTCCTTTTCACTGTTCCCTCTAAGCTGTGAGCGTGTACGCGTGCACACAGATCCTAAACCCTGAGCACCCAGTGAAACCCCGCGCGCACAACAATTTGCACAGAAGAAGTTTTTTTGGGGCACACGGCCTGTCAAAGATTAGAAGGAACATTGGTCCTATTCAACACATTCATAAATGATCTGGAAAAAGGGGTAAACAGTGAGGTGGCAAAATTTGCACATGATACAAAACTGCTCAAGATAGTTAAGTCCCAGGTAGACTGCAAAGAGCTACAAAAGGATCTCTCAAAACTGGGTGACTGGCACAGTTGCCAACTTTCACAAGTAAATAAGCACCCCCACCGTCACAGTAAGCCAAAAATCAAGCTAATCCCATTTCAAAACAAGGCCAAAACAAGCCAATCCCTAAGAACCCCAATACTTTATCTGACCAGATCCCCCCAGTATGCAGTCTGGGACTGTGGTGGGCCCCCCGTGCACCCCGACTCACTCTCCTCCTTGCCTCCCCCTTGCCCCTACTTGCTGGGAGCCGATCAAAAAAAAGAAGCAACAAGCTAAAACAAGCAATAATCCAAAAACTAGCCAACAAGCAGCTCACAAGCCAATTAAGCCAAAAACAAGACTAATTTCTGCTTTTTTTCCATGGGTTTGGCATGTCTGGTGACAGGGCAAAAAAATGGCAGAAGAAATTCAATGTTGATAAATGCAAAGTCATGCACATTAGAAAACATAATCCCAACTATCCATATAAAATGATGGGGTCTAAATTAGCTGTTACCGCTCAAGAAAGAGATCTTGGAGTCAGTGTGGATAGTTCTCTGAAATCATCCACTCAATGTGCAGCGGCAGTCCCAAAAGCGAACAGAACGTTGGGCATCATTAAGAAAGGGATAGATAATAAGACAGAAAATACCACATTGCCTCTATATAAATCTTGAATACTGTGTGTAGATGTGGTCGCCCCATCTCAAAAAAGATACATTGGAATTGGAAAAGGTTCAGAAAAGGGCAACAAAAATTATTAGGGGTATGAAACAGCTGCCGTATGAGGAGAGATTAACAGGACCCAGACTATTCAGCTTGGAAAAGAGATGACTAAAGGGGGCTATGATTGAGGTCTATGAAATCACGACTGGTGTGGAGAAAGTAAATAAGGAAGTGTTATTCACTCCTTCTCACAACACAAGAACTAGGGGCCACCAAATGAAATTAAGAAGCAGCAGGCTTAAAACAAACAGAAGGAAGTATTTTTTCAGACAATGCACAGTCAGCCTGTGGAACTCCTTGCCAGAGGATGTTGTGAAGACCAAGTCTATAAAAGGGTTCAAAAAAGAACTAGATAAATTCATGGAGGACAGGTCCATCAATGGTTATTAGCCAGGATGGGCAGGGACGGTGTCCCTAGCCTCTGTTTGCCAGAAGCTGGGAATGGGCGACAGAGGATGGATCACTTGAGGATTCTGTGTTCTATTCATTCCCTCTGGGGCACCTGGCAGTGGCCACTGTTGAAAGACAGGATACTGGGATAGATGGACCTTGGTCTGACCCAGTCTGGCCGTTCTTATGTTCAGTTAAAATAATACAAGCCAACACCTCCAAGGTATGGCTGAGGGAGTGAGTGCATTGAAACACTGCCGGAACCCCAGATGTTTTACACACTGCTTCATGAAGAGCTACTCTCGCTATTCTGGGGGGGGAGGGTTCACTGCTAAGGTCTAGGAGGAAGTCAAGTCTAGAGCACTTAAGAGAAAAACAGGAAAGCCTGATAGAGATTGGGCAGTATTAATGCTATGCCATGCTGTGTGGAGACTTGGCTTCCCCCATCTCCCTCCATGGGCTGTCAGTAGGGCAGAGGCTGTGACTCCAGCTTCCGGGGGAATGACGGGGTAAATGCTGGGACCGATCACAAACAGGACTCAAGGGCTGTAAATCCAGCCTTGCCCAGTGCTGAGCAAAGAAAGCCCATTGGGCCCCCCACAGGGATGTGAAGGCAGGGGCAGAGAGGGGCCTAAGCAAAGCAAGCATAACTCATACAACCTACAAAATTAGGTCTCTGCTTACAGCAGGATGAGAAGAAAATGGAGTTGTAAGAGCAATAACCTGTCTGCTCATATTTGGGTTTTAAGAATCACAGGAGAAAGCTGACTGGGCTCTAGGCAGCTGGTTCATAACTTCCCTCTCCAAGAGCAAAACAGCAGAGAGGTGGGGCCATGAGGGGTCCCGGGCTGGGCCAAAGGAGAGGCAGTGAGAGCAGAAAACCCAGGAAACCCTGCACTCAGAAGGCAGTGCCACACCTCTGTGTTACTTACACCGTGCTTTAAGCCCGGGGGGCAGGTCTGAGCAGGCCTCTCGCACAGCTCCAGCAGGACGTCCGTGCGACAGGGAAAGCTCACGCAGGCCCCGTGGAGACACAGAATGCGAGTCGGCGCAGGCCGGCTCGTGCTGCAGCAGCTTACCTGGCTGGCCAGCTGACAAAGCCACAGTTCAAAAGAAGGAAGAAAAACAAGCAGAGAGAAGCTGCTCCCTATAAAAACGACGATGGGGCTCATGCCCCTGCAGGACCAAACCCCTGCATGCGGATCGGTTCAATTCTGGTCTCTTAGTGGGTGAAATGTTCCTGGTCTCTTAGTCTGAAATGTTCCTGCCATTTATTATCCGCATTGCAGCAGTGTCCCAGCCAGGCGCCAGGGCTCCCTTGAGCCCGGTTTGCTCCGGTCAAAGCGCAAGGAGGCGGTTATGGCCCTGACTCCCCTTACTGTACAAGGAGAGAGAACAGGCACGGGGCGCAAACAGCTGTCTCATCAGGACTACATGAGGCGTCTGCCAGAAGCTGCAGGGCTGTGGACCAGGGCAGTGCGCAGATTCACTATTTTAAAATTGGTAATAGTGTCTATGCCCTGAGATCTACCCATGGTTCCCAGCACTCAGGTCCCTGTGCATGCCACTCTGCTCAGCTTATCCCCGTGGAAATGGCAGGGAGATGGGGGATGTCTGGGGACAATGCAGGTGAGGGCTGCAGTGTATATTTTAATAGTCCGTGGTGATGAAGCTTTTCTCTGGGACGAGGGGGTGGCTCTCTGGGCCCTGAGGTTTGCAGGGTGCTCTCTGGGAGTGGCTGTTTCTGGAGCACCATTGTTCAGGGTGACCCCTCGTCAGACTCACTGAGACTCGCAGCAAGGGCTAATATTGTCTGCAACGATGCTTCGCATCCAGGAAAGAGTAAACCTGCTCTGGTGCTAGGGAGCTGGCCAAGCCCCCCGCCAGCCAGCCTCACGGGTGTGCTTGAAAGACAAAGGAAATTCACATGCAGAGACCTGTGCACAGGTGGAATTGAGGTCCCTGTTGCTGCACACCAGGGCCCTCTGTTCCCTGTGCACCTCTGGAACACCGGAGCAGCAGGGGTCCTGTGGGTGGGAGCAGCAGCTTGAACTCTGCCCCCTGAACCCTATGCCTGGAGGTGCCAACCTCAGCTCCCCATGTAAGTTGACAAAGTAACCAGCAATAAGTCCCCAGGACCAGATGGTATATCACCCAAGAGTTCTGGAGGGACTCAAATATGGAAGTGCAGAACTACTGACTCTGGTATGTAATCGAGGGCTGAAATCAGCCTCTGTACCAGATGACTGGCAGATAGGTAATAAGACAGCAAATGTCATAATGCCATGATATAAATCCATGGTACACCCACAGCATGCAGTTCTGGTGGGGCCATCTCAAAAAAACTATATTCAAATTGGAAAAATTACAGAGAAGGGCAAGAAAAATGATGAAGGGGATGGAACAACTTCCTCATGAGGGGAAAAAAGACTGGGACTGTTCATTTTAGAAAAGAAATGACCATGAGGGGAAAACTCCATCTTTAGAGGTTTTTAAGGCCTGGCTTGACAAAGCCCTGGGTGGGATGATTTAGTTGGTGTTGGTCCTGCTTTGAGCAGGGGGTTGGACTAGATGATCCCCTGAGGTCCCTTCCAACCCTGATATTCTATGATTCTATGATATGATAGAGGTCTCTAAAATCACGACTGGTGTGGAGAAAGTGAATAAGGAAGTATTATTTACTCCTTCTCATAACACAAGAACCAGGGGTCACCTAATGAGACTAACAGGCAGCAGGTTTAACACAATCAAAAGGAAGTATTTCTTTCACACAATGCACAGTCAGTCTGTGGTGCTCGTTGCCAGAAGACGGTGTGAAGGCCAAAAGTATAACTGGGTTTAAAAAAGAATTAGATAAGTTCATGGAGAATAGGTCCATCAATAGCTATTTAAGATGGTCAGGGATGTGTCTCCATGCTCTAGATGTCCCTAAATCTCTGACTGCCAGATGCTGGGACTGGATGACAGGGGGTGGATCACTTGATTTATTGCTTTGTTCTGTTCATTCCCTCTGCATCATCTGGCACTGGCCACTTGTCGGAAGACAGGATATTGGGCTAGATGTGCAGATCTGTGTGTGAGTTTCTCCCCTCCTTTTCCCAGTAATGCTGATACTTAAATTATTCGCAAAAAGAAAAGGAGGACTTGTGGCACCTTAGAGACTAACCAATTTATTTGAGCATGAGCTTTCGTGAGCTACAGCTCACTTCATCGGATGCCCCTTGTTTTAACAAATGCTCAAATAAATTGGTTAGTCTCTAAGGTGCCACAAATTCTCCTTTTCTTTTTGCAAATACAGACTAACACGGCTGTTACTCTGAAACTTAAATTATTGTAATTAGGCATTTGTGTCAGCATGCCATTGGGGCACAGGGACAGTTCACACTTCTTACAGCTATTGTTTTAGGCTCTCTACAGATTATGGTGTACACATCAAGGATATTGGTGTGTACTTCACATTTTCTGGTTTTCCTTGCAATCAGGGTAAGAGACCTTTGTCAACATCTGGAAATTAACCGCAATAGCCCTGTGTGGACACACTTATTTTGGACTAAGAGTGCCCAATTCTGATTTAGTTTAATCCACTTCCATAGTGGATTTGGACATGGAATAAGCTAACTCAGAAAAAGGCACTCTTATTCCAGAATCAGGGGGCGCTGCTCTGGCATAGACATTTTAGTAAATTTCCAGCTGTAAATAAGCCCTATTTGTTTTGATTTTTTGTTTTAAGTGAAAGCTGAGATTACAGAGAACAAGACGGTAGCCTCAAAAAAAGTACTGGAATTGTTCTGGAGTATTCTTCATGATGTAACGAACATGATAACGAGGCGTTGTAAGGACCCACACAATGTTTTGTGCTGGGCGTGTTGGATCTACAACTTCTGATGATAAGTGACACAGCTCTCCGATCGGGGTACATTTTTCTGATACTGACTATACCGATGTACAAATAATAATTCTTAGTATTTATATAACTTTGTGTTTTCAACTCTCTGTACAAATAGTAATGAATTAAACAAAGCAAGGTAGTATGCAAAGCAGAGTAATTAGTTAGGGTAGCCGGTGGAGTGTGTTTCAGTAGCACTATGGGCCGGAGTGGGGAGGGCTTGTGGCCCAAGGAAAATAACATTTTTATAGACACTGCTAAGGTGTATATTCTAAGGAGGGATTAGGAAGGATGGAGAGGACACCCAAAAATAAACATTGTCATGAAAGTATTTGACAGTGCTCTTTTAATATCCCTTTATCAGTTAGTAAAGGCAGGTGTGTTGCCATCACAACATCACAAACTCAGAAATAGGGCAAGAGTAACTGCTTCATGCAAATAACATAGAGCAATTTATGTACATTGTATTTTAATCTTCTAACCCTGTGTCTGCTGACTGCAACTAGACTGGTCTGTGCATGATAATATTGAAAACATTTTAAAAAGCAATGTGATGACATTTTGGGCTTCCTAGACAACAGACTCTGTCACTCAAAGATAAAAAATCTTTAAAATGTCACATCTGCTGTCTCCAAATGGGCTAGATTGTTACATACATAAATTACATTTCTTATATCTGTTTTATAGTTTCAGTAAAGAAAACAAAAACAAAACATGACCACTCACAAAAGCCTTCTTCTACACTGTTGGCATGATTAGCAGCCAGAGTACAAAATTGTCAGTACAGGGATTTCAAAATCAGTGTTACTTTTGATATTTATTTAAATGATTTTGTTTTGCTTCATTATTAAAGTCAACAATATTTAAATGTACAGGATGAAATCCTGGATGCACTGAACTCAATGGGAGCTCTGCCACTGACTTCAATGGAGCCAGGATAACACCCATAATTTGCTTCTAGTTCTGTTGTCAGTACAGCTTATTCCGTCATTACAGAAATAGTGGAGGGAAAAAAAATCTTTACCCAGTTTATGAAAGACACAGGGCCAGATTTTCAAAGGTATTTTTTACAATAACAGCATTTACCTCCTTTGACACATTTTGGGAGCTGACAGTGCATGTAGGAATGGAGTGTTACATCCTACAAGGCCATTTGTGCTTTAGGAAGAAAAACAAGAACTTCCTTCGATTTTGTCTGTTTCGGTCAGAAACTGATTAGGCAACCAATCTAGTGTTTGAAATTGAGCCACCTTCCTCTGCCAGTCTCTGTGCTTGTCCTAAAAGACTTCTGCCCAGCACGAACAGTGACAATCTGGGCTACTGCAATGTCAATTTTATGCAAAAGATTCAAAAGAAAACTTATTTTAAAAATTAACATCCTTAAAAGTATATGGCAGAATTGTATAATAAAATTGTGCAAAATAAGCCCACAGGACCATCTGAATATAAATGCTGCCAGGCACATAACTTTGAGAGCAGCTCTGGTTCCTTTCTTGCTTGTTTATCAGAAGGTGGAAGCCTGCTGAGAAATGCGCTATAATGTAAAGATGAGTGATGCTGCGTGATGGGCCAGATGATATATAAGGTTCAATTCCTAATTTGGACAAATGAATTCCAAAATCAAGTTCCACAGTTCTAGTCTCTGTGTTGGGGCTTCTGAGCTCTCACCAGCACAGAACACAGGCGTTACCAGGTTGGGCCAGACCCAAGGTCCATCCAGTCCAGTATCCTGTCTCTGACAATGGGGAATACCAGGAAGGTGTAAAAACCCTGAGTAGCACAGGTGGGGTAATCTGACCCCCAAACCCTTTAGGGCTCATCCTAATTTGTAATTGCTTTAAGCTTTAAAGTATGAGATTTAATATCCCTTTCAAAATTGCTTAATTAATTATGATAATTCTGGATATTCAACAGGGACAAGTGCAGAGGCCTGCACTTAGGACGGAAGAATCCCATGCCCTGCTACAGGCTGGGGGACTGACTGGCTAAGCCGCAGTTCTGCAGAAAAGAACCTGGGGATTACAGTGGATGAGAAGCTGGACATGAGTCAACAGTGTGCCCTTCTTGCCAGGAAGGCTAATGGCATATTGGGCTACATTAGTGTATATATATATATATATAGTTGCCAGCAGATCAAGGAAAGGGATTATTCCCCTCTATTCGGCATTGGTGAGGCCATATCTGGAGTACTGCGTCCAGTTTTGGACCCCCCACTACAGAAAGGATGTGGACAAATTGGAGAGAGTCCAGCGGAGGGCAACAAAAATGATTAGGGGGCTGGGGCACATGACATATGAGGATAGGCTGAGGGAACTGGGGTTATTTAGTCTGCAGAAGAGAGGAGTGAGGGGGGATTTGATAGCAGCCTTTAACTACCTGAAGGGGGGTTCCAAAGAGGATGGAGCTCGGCTGTTCTCAGTGGTAGCAGATGACAGAACGAGGAGTAATGGTCTCAAGTTGCAGTGGGGGAGGTCTAGGTTGGATATTAGGAAAAACTATTTCACTACGAGGGTGATGAAGCACGGGAATGGGTTACCTAGGGAGGTGGTGGGATCTCCATCCTTAGAGGTTTTTAAGGCCCGGCTTGACAAAGCCCTGGCTGGGATGATTTAGTTGGGGCTGGTCCTGCTTTGAGAGGGGGGTTGGACTAGATGACCTCCTGAGGGCTCTTCCAACCCTAATCTTCTATGATATTCTTAATATGCATATAAATAAATAAATAAAAACCATACCACGCTCTTATGTAGCACTTTTCATCATGTCCAGTCTATATCTGATTGGGATTGTACCCAAGTATTACTGTAAATTGCACCAAAAATCTTTCAATTCAGCTGATATCATATGTTATAAGGCTGCCTGTCTTTAAAAAAACAAAACCAAAAACCACACAGCGATTTGGAGACAGGATAATATATTTTATACATTTTGTTTACACTTTATTTCTGTGGGCTCACTTTTATGTTTTAAATAACTTTAAACATTTTGATTCCCATCACATATCTGAATCACAGCTCACCTTCCCATTCAAAAAACTTCAGGATGATTTTCATACCAGACATTCTATTATGATAAAAATGCAAAGACTTGAAAGTATCCCCTTGGAGTGAAAAAGCTTGCTTTGGTGAAAGGCAAAAAGATAATTTTCAATGTATGGAGAAACTTCAGCATATTATTTAAAAAGAAAGAAAGAAAGAAAGAAAGAAAGAAAGAAAGAAAGAAAGAAAGAAAGAAAGAGAAAGTTCCACTTCAGTTATGTGGCAACCTCAACTCAAAATGTCTCAAAACTCAAATCGTTTTCCCCTGGTAAAAAAAAATTGTCTTTGGGAGAGATGGGAAAGAAAACAGTTTTCATGATGTCACCTTTACTCTTTCATTCCTAACACTGTTAGCTCGGATCAGCAGCCCACAACTAATAATTTTATTCCTTCACCAGCAGAAAGTATTATCATTTGTATACACACGATATCCAGTTGAAAGATCGTTTATATTTTTAGGTGGATAAAATACTTAACTTCAGAGCTGCATACTGGTAAAACAAAACCCCAGTGATGCAGCTCTAAGGCGCCTGAAATTTCAGTCGTGAGTTGTTTTAGGTTTTAATGAGGACACAGGAGTGGTACCATATAAAGATCTGCTGCTACTCTGAGGGATACCCCCCATTAATTATTTTCTACCCTACACTAGTGTGTTTTGTACTATCTAGCACGAGGAAGATACTAAAACTGTCACCTGTGCAGGGAGCCCATTGTTGTATGTGTGTAAGTTGCACACTATTTAACTATCATAATTTTTATCACTAACTATGCTAAAGGACTGGGAGCTTTGTGGGGGGATAGGAAAGAGCTAGCATATTAATGTGAAGACAGTATGATTCATCATCAACAAGTGACAGGAAATGTTCTATGGGTATTAAATCCTGAGCACAGAAATAACCAAATGCTTCAAGTTTCACCTCCAGGTCCAAGTTCTTTTCCACACCCCTACAGAATATTTTTTTTAAAAAATCCCTACATTTACAGTGTTCTATGTTACTAACCTATTATCTTTTATTATAGCTAGAATGTCATTTGGAAAAACATCTTAAATTATATTTCTTCAAGTATTTATTAACTTTAAAGTTACTCATTTAAATTTTGTGACGAACCTGAGATATACCCTTATATCAACTTAAAAAAACCCAAGAATTCCCAGGATTGCATAACAAATCCTTGCTAAGATTAGCCACCACAACCATGACATACTAAATCGCACAGTGAAGATATTCAAGAAGACCATCCAACCTTTCAAAATAAATGCTAAGCTAAATGCTCGATAGAGAAAGGTCAACCCCAAATTTCAACAGCTGTTGGCAGCCATGTTGCCTTTATCCTCTGCAATCATTTACAATTAAATGCATAAAAAGCCATCCATGCTTGATGATGGTCATCTGTAAAGAATACAAGAGTATTACAAAGAATACAAAGGCCAAGAATATAAAGGAGCACAGAATGACAAAAGAGGGACATGGCAGAATTTAGCTGAATATAACAATCTCAAATACATCTTTTAGAGGAATACTTCTTCCCCCAACTTCTGATCTTCAATATTACTGAACAAAAATAAATAAGCAGGTATGCGGAAAGCCATTGGCTTCCAGAGGACAGATATGGGTTGCACATGATCCTGGAAAACATTTTTGAGAACCCTAGAACTATAAAGAATGAGAACTCATTCCTCATATCAATCAAATGCTTCCCTTTTATCAAAAAGAATTCTGCATGGAACTCTCACTTATAGTTTCCATATATTCATAGTAAATTTGAATGTCTTAAAATGTATGCCTACAATAATACTTAAATATATTACTCACATTCAGGACTTCATCAATACAAAAATAATCTCACCTAATAACTGCCTGAACTTCAAAATAAAATTTGAAGAGAGCTCAACTTCTGAATGAGAAATTTAAAAAGATTGGTAAAAATAGATTAAGATTGCAAAGTGAAATCATCAGTAGACAGAGTCCCTTAAAACAGAGATTTCATTTAATAAGTAAGACTAATTCCAAGAATATCCACATGGTTAGACCAGCTAGAAAATTCATAAATTGCTCTAATTTACAGTTCTTGCTCCACATTTTGGCTTCAATCCTGCAAATTTATGCACACGTTTAATTTTGAGCAAATGAGCAGTTCCGTGGGTCTACTTATGCTTAACTTTAAGCAATTGCAAAAGAGTTTGCAGGTTCAGGGCCAAAGACATTTGCAAAGACAGATACAATGTAAATCTTGTGTTTTGAAAGAGCATGTACATTACTTGCCTTCACACATTCTGAATGTTTTTCCCCTACAAGAGTTTATTTTACACATTAATGTATTGCTACTAAGACTCTAATTAGGAGGTTTAATACAATACTCAGGCAACTTTTAGTCTTGATAATTTTTTTCACTTTGATTCATAATTGAGCAATAATGATTGCAGGACAGGGCATTTCCAGAACATTCATAACTGGCTGGAAAGAGTTTTTGCATCACTTTCCACAACACCCAGGGAGCCGCTACTCCCCAGGAAATGCCCTGTGCTGAGGTAGTTACTGCTATTATCAACTAATTATTTTAAAAATAGGACTTAAAAATACTTTGAGGTGTTTTTCGGAATTTGTACACACAATATCTTTGATACACACATGTCACATCATGTACTTAGACATATTGGACATAACTAGAGAATTATACCTGGTATGCTGAGAAAAAGAGGATTTTTTCAATCCATTGTCAGCCTTCCATTTCGCTTACAAATTGTTCTAAAAGTGCTGTCTATGCACCCATTGACTTAACAGACCTGGCAGTATTTTCCCTGCTATTTTTCATTTTCACATCTAGCATATGTGAAAATTTTAACAAAAAAGAGCTTTTATAAATAAAATACCATTCTAAATATATACTAGAGCAAACAAAACTTAGAAATAAGACTTTTATAGATCATCATGTGAAGCTACAGGCAATAAAATCTTCAGGGGACCCAACAGTCCAGTTGTTAAGTCTCTGAAGACCACAAGAAAGAAGTTTAACAATACTTTCATCTTCAGTAGGCCTCTCATTTCTTTGAGAAAAACTGTAATTAATATTCTACGAATGGGTTATTTTGGCAAAGCAGAATTATTTCTCCAAAACGAAAAACTGTTTTTCTGAAGTTGCCACATTACTGTTAATGTTATGGTGGTGTTCGCATGAGTTCCTGGGATATACAAACTGCCTACTTCTAAACAGGTTTTGTACACTACAGACTAAATTTCTTAACTTACAAATACTTATTTTTTGTTTCCAGTTTACAGTGGTAAAAAATGATGACTTTACAATGCATGTAAATGGGAGGTAAAGGTATTTTAAAAAACAGAATAAAAAGCTGTATGTTAAAAACCAGGTCACAGACTAATAAATACGTACATCAAAGACATGACGTTTTCAGCAGCTGGTTTTAAAGAGCAAGGAAGAAGGGAAAAGCTAGCTGTCCAAAATCCATTCTGGCTTTGTCACCTATATGCTCTGCAATTAAAACCCTGCAATTAAAAGAAAAACCAAGCTAACAGAAGCGCAGAAATTCGCTTTGTAGCTTTTTTTGATTAAATTAAGCTACAGACTAAAAAAATGCAGTGTAAAACCTAATGCAATCTACTACATGTTTTCATGCACTTGCTTATATTGCATTAAAAAAAGGAATTTTTTCTAACCCAGAAAAATATGAGTCATCTGGTACTGTTAAAGAAAGCCTTACTGCAGTTTTTTCTACAGTAACAGGAGTTTCTAGAGAAGTAAACCAAAACGATTTTTATAACAAAATATAGAATTATTGTAGCAACTTATCATTGACTTTCAATATTTGAGCAAAACATAACAACAATTTGCCAGTTAGTTTCAAAGTGTTAAAAAGATGCTTTGACAGCTGATGCCAGAAAACGATGCCGGACGCCAGGATTTCCAGAATGACCCCCTGTTCCAAAGTGATGTGCAGTCCATGAATTAGACAGTGAGAGAAAACTGATCCTGCTCTATTGGTTTCTCCACCCAGGCTCCAAGCCCTGCCTTCAGGAACGCTTTAAACAAACATTCTTTGGCCGTTTGATACTTAGTGGCCACCTGCTTAGTGTCATGGTACAGGTTCGGTTTGAGGATCTTTGCACGCAGGCTAGAGGAAAGCTGCACAAATAGAAAAAGAAAGAAAACAAACCATTACATAAAGCCATTCCAGGAACCAGAATCAAGAAAAACGAGAGAATGAGTGCAGCAATTTGAAAGAATGACAAACACTCTATAGATAGAACGTTACTGTTGATTTGTATCCAACTACATATCACTTCACAGCTCATAGCAAAACTATTGGTCCAGTGGGAACCCTGAGGATCTACTCATTTCCATAAGCACCTTGAAGGTCAAACTGAAACCATCGTCATTTTGCTTGATAGCAACTGGCTGCAATTCTCGTTGAAACCCACCCCTTCTACTCTTCATGGGACAGTTCCCACCCGCCTTTGTGCAGAGGCTCCCCTGACAGCAGGGCTGGGGGAGGGAAGCAGTATTCCAGGGCCCTAAACAGGAGATACACATACCCTGTGCAGCACGGGTGGAAGGCCTATGTGTAACCTAGTGAAAGTGAATGACAAGCTTATGCCACAATCTCAGCACCCAGCTGTCTATATTTCAGTGCCTTGCCGCACTACAATAAGAAATGATAGACTCCAAAGGACTGTTGTAGGAATACTGATTCTGCGGAAATGACTGGCTCAAGGTGCTATTTGCTTCTATCAATACAGACGCTTTGAAGAGAGGACTGGGAGAACCCTAAGGATCATGGTCTACTGCTTGTATCTTTCCATTTTTATAGAGTTTATCAACGATCATGAGGCAAAGAAATCCAAACTTTCAAAAAACAATTCTTTGACTTTTACCTGCACCTCCTGGGGAGGACCAGGGGAGAAAACCTGGTTCCACTGAAGCCACTACCTTTGACTTCAATGGGGCTAGGATTTTACCCCACATGTACTCAAACAGGAATGCCTCTTCACACTAAACTACAGACCCCACAGACAACAGACCCCACCTCTTATGTCATAGGATGGTCTCAGGGTATGATCTGGCAAATCTTAGCTCTACTGGTTTTTAACCTTAGTGTTCTGTGTGCTCGGCTCCGGAAGAGCTACTAAAAGAGACTATGTTGTCCAGTACATTAAAATTATAAGCAAAGCTCA
The DNA here is from genome assembly GCF_965152235.1 of Eretmochelys imbricata. Classification (NCBI taxonomy): domain Eukaryota; kingdom Metazoa; phylum Chordata; order Testudines; family Cheloniidae; genus Eretmochelys; species Eretmochelys imbricata. The sequence continues at coordinate 82,485,604 of NC_135582.1, read as the reverse complement.
AAGGAGTCAACATTTTTACTTTACTTAGTTCTAGAGGCAGGTAATTAGATCCTCACATACATTTACACTAGAAATGACCATAATAAAGAAAATGTGGAGCAAGACTTCTCTCTTCCCCATTTTTACCCATGGTTCAGTAACACACCAATTACTAACTTTGAAAATGTTTTAGAGAAGGTTTTTTATATCCACTTGCAAAAGCTACAATACAAGAAGCCAGCACATTACAACCTTTTATTAGAAAGGTGGTTATGACACTGAGCAAAATTGAAACCCAGCAGTAAAAAACCACTCCTATCTTTGGACATGTACCTTTGCATGAATACGCATCCAGCGACTGTACAAAGCGTGCTTACAAAGGCGAGATGCACGACCCATCTCATCCTTGCCAGTTGTGGCATTAATAACTTCAAGACCAGTGTCTCCTACTGTCCAGTTTACACTGAAATTAGGTGCTTTTCCTGGCTGGCGGGCTTCTGCATTGCTAATACCTGAAAGGGAAGAGGTACATAATAATGAAAATGTGAAAATTCCTGCTTAGTTGTTTATAGATGAAGGAGTGATTGGGTGGTGCTATACAGATCATATTGTTAGGCATTCTTATAGCTGTGGTTCTAAAATACCACAATGATTTTCAACAGCTACCTGAGGATTTAGCCATGCACATTCCATTACTATTTATGGGGAATGTGCAGCTAAGATGTCATCTGCTGCTACCATGCTCAGTTGTGCATGTCTGCTTTCTCAGAAATCTGAAAATCCATGCATGCTTGTCCTGGTGATGGTAGGGAAGTAAAGAGATTGTAGAAAGATCTGTAACAAGATCACATCAGACAGTAATACTGGAGCCTCACAATGGTGCTAGGAATATAGTGCTGTTGCAGCTATCAAAGATTCATAGATTCCAAGGCCAGAAGAAGCCACTATGATCATCTAGTCTGACCTGAGGTACAGCACAGGCCAGAGAACTTCCCCAAAGTAATTCCTAGAGCAGATCTCATACTAAAACATCCAATCTTGATTTAAACATTGTCAGTGATGGAGAATCCACCACAACCCTTGGGAAATTGTCCCAATGGTTAAGTACTCTCGCTATTAAAAATTTACGCCTTATTTCCAGTCTGAATTTGTCTAGCTTTAATTTCCAGCCATTGTATCATGTTAGACCTTTCTCTGCTAGGCTGAAGAGCCCATTATTAAATATTTGTTCCCCATGTAGGTATTTATAGACTGTAATCAAGTCACCCCTTAACCTTGTCTGTGTTGAGCTAAATAGCTTAAGTTTTTTGAGTCTATAAGGAGAGGTTACTCACCTTGTGCAGTAACTGGAGTTATTCAAGATGTGTGTCCCTGTGAGTGCTCCACTTCAGCTATGCCTGCACCCTGCGTCTTTGATCATAGCAATGCCTCTTCAGCCCATGCATGCATCCTACACATTCCTGTGCCCCGCACTGATGTTATATGGGGCTGTGTGGGCGAACTCCCCTCAGTTCCTTCTCCGCTTCAAAGTCCCAAAAGGGAGACACCGAAGCAGAGGAGGAGGAGGGTGGGTAGCAGATCACCCACAGGGGCACACATCTCAAAGAACTCCAGCTACTGCACAAGGTGAGTATCCTCTCCTCCTCCTCTGAGTATCAGCCCTGTGGATGCTCTGCTTCAGGTGTCTCCTAAGCAGTACCCCGCTAAGGACGCAGGTGGTTCAGAACAGAGTCCAATACAGAGGAGAGAACTGCACTGCCCAGAGCAGTGTCATATCTTGCAGCAAGCACCAAGGCATAATGGCTAGAAAAAGTACGAACAGAGGACCAAGTTGCCACTCTGTGAATGTCTGCAGTTGGTACATCCTTAAGTCAGGCTAGAGATGCAGATAGTGTTCTTATTGAATGTGCAGTCACTCTCAAAGGGGTTGAAAATGAGTTCAGTTAAATAGATATTGATACATCCAGAGATCTACTTTGATAATCTCTGTTTTGAAATAACAGAATGCTTGTTTTGCTCCACAAAGGATACAAATAGTCTTGGAGATCTTCTAAAAGGTTTGGTCCGATCTAAATAAAAAGCTAATGCCCTCCTGACATCTAGGGTATGGAACATGGGTTCTTGACTAGTCTGATGTGGCTTTAGGGGAAAAACAGGAGATGAATGATTAATTCATTCTGAGGACACCCAAGGTAAAAATCTTGGATGGGCCCATAGCACAACCTTCTCTCTGATGAATACCATAAATGGGGTGTGTGTGTGCCCGTTCTTTTGTTAGGATGGGGTGAAGAGTTTGATCGGCATCATGAATCAGTAGGCAAGGAGTGAACGGAAGCTGCCATGGAGGGTGAGAGGTGAGTCTGATTAGACAGAGAGACCAAACTTTTCATCACCACATTGGTGCAATCAGTATGACTTTGGCCTGATCTTGTTGAGAACTTCTAGTAGTAACGGTGTCAGTGGATATACATAAAGAAACCCATTTGTCCAGGAGATGAGAAAAGTGTCTCCTTGGGATTGGGGTTCAAGACTCCTTCTGCAGCAATACCTGATGCATTTTGTGTTGGTTGCTATGGCAAACAGATCAACCTCTTGGAACCTCCAAGCTAAGAATATCTTGTGAAGGACTCGGCAATTCAGTTCCCATTCATGATTTAGAAGAAATGTTTGCTGAGGTCGTCTGCCACGGTGTTCTGAATACCTGGGAGATATGAAACTGAGTTGACTATCTGGTTGGATATGCACCAATTCTAGGAGTTTTATCACTTTGGTTCAGACATATGGGGAACATGCTCCTCCCTTATGGTTGACATAACAGATGAATGCCACATTGTCTGTCCTTATCTTTATTGACTTGGATCTAATTATATGTAGAAAGTATAGGCAAACATTTTTCACTGCTATCGTTGAGTGACTGTAGAATGCATTGGGGGACAGCTATCTGCCTAAGCTGTGCTTTCTTGGTTTGTAAACTGTTCAAATCCACTCCTGGAGGCCTCTTAGATGTAAGCCGGGGTGTTGCACTACGAAAATACAAGCTGTGTCCTAGCAGTTGAAGACAATAGAATACTGTTACTTGAGTACTGCCCTGAATTCTTGAGATGAGATTCATTAGTGCAAGAAATCTTCTGGAAGGGAGGTATGCTCTGCCTGTCAATTCATCCAGGGAAGCGCCTATGAAATCTAGACACTGTAGACTTTGAGGTTGATTTGAAGGCCCAGGCTATGGAACAGAGAACATGTCATCTTTGGTGTCAACACTTCCTGATGTGACCTGCCCCTGACCGTGCAGAATTGTTGAGAATACTCTTGGGGCAGAAGATAGGCCAAAAGGGAGCACTCTGTAGTGGTAGTGCTCGTTGCTCATTAGAAAATGAAGAAACCTCATGTGAAGGGTGAATAGCGACATGAAAATGTGCATACTCCAGGTGAGAATCATGAACCACTCTCCTAACTCTAATGAGGGAATTATTGCTAAAATGATCACCATCCTGAACTTCTGCTGTTTTACCGATCTGTTTAGATACCTGAGGTCCAAAATTTGTCTCCACTCTCCATTCTTTTTGGGTATCAGGAAGTACTTTGAATAGACTCCCTTTCCCCTATGCTGTACAAGAACAGGTTTTATTGCTCCTAAATGTACAAGAAAGGCAATCTCTTGCACCAGCAATTGATCATGAGAAGGGTCCTTAAATAGGTCTGTGGAGGGGGAATGGGTGGAGGGATAGATTTGAAATGGATAGCGTAACTGGATGTTGTGGCTTCCAAAACCCATTGTCCGATGTTATACCATCCCATGAAGCTTGAAAATGGGAGAGGGGGCATCCGAAGAGGATGTTACAGCTGTAAAACCTTGTCGATTGGGTGGTTGAGACTAGGGCTGTGGATTAATTGCAGTTAACTCATGCGATTAACTAAAAAAAATTAATTGCTGTTTTAATCAATAGAATACCAATTGAAATTCATACCAGTACTGTAGTGTAGTCTCTTTAACATGAAAGTGCAACTTACAGATGTAGATTTTTTTTTGTTACACAGTTGCACTCAAAACAAAACAATGTAAAACTTTAGAGCCTACAAGCCCACTCAGTACTACTTCTTGTTCAGCCAATCACTAAGACGAACAAGTTTGCATACCTTTAAGGAAATAATGTTGCCCGCTTCTTATTTACAAGGTCACCAGAAAGTGAGAACAGGTGTTCGCATGGCACTTTTGTAGCCAGCATTGCAAGGTATTTACATGCCAGATATGCTAAACATTCATATGCCCCTTCATGCTTTGGTCATTCCAGAGGACATGCTTCCATGTTGATGACACTTGTTAAAAAAATAAGGCGTTAATTAAATTTGTAACTGAACTCCTTGGGGGAGAATTGTATGTCTCCTACTCTGTTTTACCTGCATTCTGCCATATAGTTCATATTATAGCAGTCTCTGATGATGCCCCAGACCATGTTGTTCATTTTATGAACACTTTCACTGCAGATCTGACAAAATGCAAAGAAGGTACCAATGTGAGATTTCTAAAGATAGCTACAGCATTTGATCCAAGGTTTAAGAATCTGAAATGCCTTCCAAAATCTGAGAGGGACGAGGTGTACAGCATGCTTTCAGAAGTCTTAAAAGAGTAACACTCCAATGCGGAAACTACAGAACCCGAACCACCAAAAAAGAAAATCAACCTTCTGCTGGTGGCATATGATTCAGATGATGAAAATGAACATGTGTCGGTCTGCACTGCTTTGGACTGTTATTGAGCAGAACCCGTCATCAGCATGGACGCATGTTCTCTGGAAGGTGGCTGAAGCATGAAGGGATTATGAATCTTTAGCAAATGTGGCACGTATATATCTTGCAATGCCGGCTACACCAGAGCCATGCGAATGCCTGTTCTCATTTTCAGGTGGCACTATAAACAAGAAACGGACAGCATTATCTCCTGCAAATGTAAACAAACTTGTTTGTCTGAGTGATTGGCTGTACAAGAAGTAGTACTGAGTGGGCTTGTAGGCTCTAAAGCAAGGGTGGGCAAACTATGGCCCGGGGGCTGCATCTGGCCCTCCAGATGTTTTAATCGGCCCTTGAGCTCCTGCCAGGGAGCAGGGTTTGTCCCGCTCCGGCACTCCAGCCGAGGAGCGGGGTCAGGGGCTTGCCCCACTCCGCGTGGCTCCTGGAAGCAGCGGCATGTCCCCCCTCTGACTCCTACACTTAGGGGCAGCCAGGGGGCTCTGCGGGTTGCACCCACCCCAAGTACCGCCCCCACAGCTCCCATTGGCCGGGAACCACGGCTAATGGGAGCTGCAGGGGCAGTGCCTGCAGATGGGGCAGTGTGCAGAGCTGCCTGGCTGCACCTCTGAATAGGAGCCGGAGGCGGGACAGGCTGCTGCTTCTGGAAGCTGCTTGAGGTAAGTGCTACTCAGAGCCTGCACCCTTGACCCCACCCACGTCCCAACCACCTGCCCGAGCCCTGATCCCCCCTTCCATCCTCGAACCCCTTGGTCCCAGCCCAGAGCACCCTCCTGCAACCCCAACCCCTCACCCCCAGCCTGCACTTCGAGTTGTTGCCCTCACCCCCACCTGCACCCCAACCCCCAATTTCATTAGCATTCATGGCCCACCATACAATTTCCATACCCAGATGTGGCCCTCAGGCCAAAAAGTTTGCCCATCCCTACTCTAAAGTTTTACATTTTTTTTTCAAATGCAGGGGTTTTTTTGTACATAATTCTACATTTGTAAGTTAAACTTTCCTGATAAAGAGGTTGCACTACAGTACTTGTATTAGGTGAATTGAAAAATACTATTTCTTTTATTTTCACAGTGCAAATATTTGTAATAAAAAATATAAAGTGAGCACTGTGCACTTTGTATTCTATATTTTAACTGAAATCAATATATTTGAAAATGTAGAAAACATCCAAAAATATTTAAATAAATAGTATTTTATTATTGTTTAACAGCACAATTGTGTTTATTTTTTTAAATCGTGCGATTAATCGTGATTAATTTTTTAAATTACTTGACAGCCCTAACTGAGACTCAATCCACCAAAACTGTTGCTTGGAGAATGCACATGGCTGAGAAGTAGCTGCAGCTGAATGAGGTTTCTTTTTAGAGTATGTTGGCCTGTTGGACAGGGGCTCAGCTGGTCTATGACAAGTTGAATATGGGGCTGGTGTGCTCTCTGTGCCATCTGAGACCTACTACATCTCCTCTGATTTACAAGAATACAAATCCCTAAGGATCACAGTGTGTCCTTTAAAGTGTGGAGATATGTAACCATTGAGTCTGCACAGAGCTTACAACCATCGAAAGGGAGGTCTTCAATGGTGTGCTGAACCCCTCTCGGGAAGCCCAAGTGCTGCAACCAAGACACTCTTCTTATCACCACTGGAGTGGATATAGATTGTGCAGCAGTATCTGCAGCATCCAAGGAGGCCTGGAGGGATGTCTTTGCCAGGAACTGACCCTGTTGTATAATCACCTTCAATCGGTCACAATGTTCCCCTGGCAAGTGCTCAATAAAACAGTAATTTTTTTTTGTAATTCAAATAGTCATACTTGACCATGAGCACCTGATGATTTGTTATTCTGAACTGAAGTGCAGCTGAAGAGTAAGACTCCTGTGTACGGGGTGGACTTGGAGCTATACTGTCTGCCTTGTTCATAAATGGACTTCACTTCCAGGGAATTCAGATCTGGGTGCAAAAATGGAAATTATGATTCTCTGGCAGGGACAGAATGCTTTTTGCAGGTAGGCATGTTGGTAGATGGGGATTGCCAAACAGTTTTAGCAGGCTCCATAAGAGCTTCATGGACCAGAGTGGTAATCTTCATAGATGAGGAGGTATGTAAAGTATATAGCAGTGTATGGTGGGACTCCTGAACTTGCTCTAAAGGAATCTGTTGAATGTCAGCAATTTGCTTCATCATTTCCTGAAACTACTAGAAGTCATCCACCCTAGAAGGTGATGGAGGCATCACAGCTTCATCAGGTGAGGAGGAAATACTAGTAAGAAGTGTCATCTCTTTATCCGCTCTTGCTTCTTGCTCCCCAAAGGTCACCTCCTCTGGCACAGGTGGTGGTAGAGGATGTTGAGGAGAATGGGCCCTTCTCTGCTCCCTCAGGTGGCGTGAAGATTGTGTTGCAAACTGTTGATGACAGAACACCCAAAGATCCCAGCAAGGCCACTTGGGGGGCAGTGCGGGGGAATGTCATAGATGGAGGTATTCACGTTGATGCCATTTGAGGTCTATTCTCCTCTAATATAACAGCTTGGAGGGAGAGAGATGAATCCTAGAATAGACAGGGGATCCCTCAGGCAATATGTGAGAGTCTGGGGTGTCCTCTTCCACATACTACAAGGCGGGGGCGGCGGGGGGGGGAGAAGATAGCTGTTCCACTTGCAAAGTAGATGAGGGTGCGTATGGTACTCTAGGAGCCAGAGGAGTGAGAGAATCTTGATGCTGATAAACCCCCAGCACTTGTTAACAGAGAAGATTCCAGCTAAGATGATACTATCAGGCCTTTAGGGTACCTAAATTCTCGCGGTACTGATGGTATCAAATATTGGGTCGAGGTGGACCTGTGGAGGATGTCTTCAGTTGTGAGGCAGCTGGTACCAGGTGGTTGGCATGGGAGTGAGCCAGGTCCAATTCCACTGCTACCACGGGTAGCTGAGCAGTCTTTGGTACCTCTGACTTTCTGGTTATCAATACGGAGTGTTGTTCAGGGATGGACTCAGAACTCTTCTCAACTGTGTCTCTGCCACTCTGGGTATGGATACCCAAGCTATATTTGCCTTTTTCCAATCATCCGGGACCTCCCCTGATCGCTGCGAGTTTTCAAAGATAATGGCCAATGGCTCTGCAATCACATCAGCCAACTCCCTCAGCACCCTCGGGTGAATTAGATCCGGCCCCATGGACTGGTGCATGTCCAGCTTTTCTAAATAGTCCTTAACCTGTTTTTCAACCACTGAGGGCTGCTCACCTCCTTCCCATACTGTGTTGCCCAATGCAGCAGTCTGGGAGCTGACCTTGTCTGTGAAGACCGAAGCAAAAAAAGCATTGAGTACTTCAGCTTTTTCCACATCATCTGTCACTAGGTTGCCTTCCCCATTCAAAAACGGTCCCACACTTTCCCAGACCTTCTTGTTGTTGATAATATACCTGTAGAAACCCTTCTTGTTACCCTTCATATCCCTTGCTAGCTGCAGCTCCAACTGTGCCTTGGCCTTCCTGATTACATCCTGCATGCTTGAGCAATATTGTTATACTCCTCTCTAGTCATCTGTCCAAGTTTCCACTTCTTGTAAGTTTCCTTTTTGTGTTTAAGCTCATCGAAGATTTCACTGTTAAGCCAATTTGGTCGCCTGTCATATTTGTTCTTCTTTCTGCACATCGGGATAGTTTGTTCCTGCACCCTCAATAAGACTTTAAAATATGGCCAGTTTTCCTGCACTCCTTTCCCCATCATATTTGCCTCCCAGAGGATCCTGCCCATCAGTTCCCTGAGGGAGTCAAAGTCTGCTTTTCTGAAGTCCAGGGTCCATATTCTGCTGCTCTCCTTTCTTCCTTTTGTGAGGATCCTGAACTCGACCATCTCATGGTCACTGCTGCCCAAGTTGCCACCCACTTCTATTTCCTCTACCAATTCTTCCATTTGTGAGCAGCAGGTCAAGAGGAGCATGGCCCCTAGTTGGTTCCTCCAGCATTTGCACCAGGAAGTTGTCCCCAACACTCTCTAAAAACTTCCTGGATTGTCTGTGCACTGCTGTATCGCTCTCCCAGCAGATGTCAGCAACTTGTTGCAGATATTTTTAGTAAAAGTCATGGACAGGTCATAGGAAATAAAGGAAAATTCACGGAAGCCTGTGACCTGTCCCTGACTTTTACTAAAAATATCCATGACAAAATGGGGAGCCGCTAGGAAGCTGCGGGGGCTGGCTGGGAGCACCAGGGGCCACCACCACGTATGGAGGCTCAGAGCTTCAGGGTCTCCCCGCTCTCGGTGGCTCAGAGCTGGCTAACACGGGCAGCAGAGCTACCCGGAGCAAACCCCAGGCATCTGCTCAGACTTCCTGTGGGTAAGAGGGCTTTTCACTCCCTCCATTTCCCCATGTAAGACTGCAACTTGGGGGCACACACTGACCACGACAACTTCTAAATAGCTACAGTAATATGCTTCAGGAGCATAATAGATACTAGCAGTTAAATAGCATATCTTCCATATACATATCAACAGAGAAGGCCTACTGTTTCTTATGCTGCAAAAAGTGTGTAAACAACCATGCAAAAGAACTATTGACTACTGTTAATTTAGCTTGCAGACATTATAAAAGGTCCCCAAAACAAGGTCCCTGCTTCCACTGACTTTGATGAGACCAGGATTAGGCCCAGCAACTTTTATACAGATCACAAATTTGTTTATAAACTTACCTTCTAGATGTATCCATTATCTCCTGTCTCATGTTGGATACAAATCAATGATTCTTTTTAAAAAAATATTAAAAATTGGATTTTTATGTAAATAGTGTTTTTATTTACATTAATGTGCTATTTTAAAGAAAATTAACCTATTTAAAATTAAATTTGAAATTATGACCACCTATGTTAAGGTCTAAACATATTATAATCTAGTGAAATCATTTATTTTAATGAAATAAAATAATATTCAAGCCTTACAGGTTTGCTGCCAAAGTTTTAAAGACAGTCAAACCACTGAACTTGTGGAAATCTCTAGCTAAGCATCTGAAACCAGAGTTTGTTAAGTGCTAACCCAGCTTTTGACAGTACTAGCCTCTTCTGCAGGTACAGAGATTATCTGTAATCTCTGAAAGAGATAATATTGTCTGCATTTCAGTTACTCAACCAGTTCAGTTCAATACCTAGTTCATTCAAAGTTGAGAACACAATTGGGGGTTGAAAAAGTACAAATGTTTATTTTCCTCTTCCAAACTATGATTAAAAATGAGGTGTGAGGGGATGAGTTCTACTGGTTCTAAAACCTTGAAGGACACAGTGACCGGACACAATCCGTTCAATTCACTAATTACAGATACCACTTCCTGTGTTTAATAAATCAGTTAGTTTTAAATGCAAAACATGTTTAATAAAAAAGTAAGTGTGAGTTAGTTTTATTTAACTAATAATCAGTTTTAAAATGGTGCTTTTGGACATTTTAACTGAATTCCAATTTCCATCCAAATGCAGCTTGACACAAGTCACTAGGAAAAAAGTAATCATCTAGTAAATAAGACGTGTCTGTCATTCACCATTTTCTAACATAATAAAAACTGTAACAAATAAGGATCTGAGTGAATGTATGTTAAGCTACATAGGTGCTTAAATATATATATATACACACACACACACATTTATTTAAGTATCTATGTAGCTTAACATACATTCACTCAGATTCTTATTTGTTACATACACACACACACACACATATAGATATAGAGTGGTTAGCAAAAAGTAGTACCAATTTATACCAATCAATGAGAATCAACCTTACTTTAGGAAAATAATGTAACAGTATAAATGCAATACAAGATTAAAATCTATGATTTAAATCAAAGTTTCCTGCTTGCTGATTTAAATCGTGACTGTAATTGGTGATTCAGGTCACTTTGCTTTAAATCAATCCATCCTGTTCTGTCAGCATTTCAAAGCTCATTTCCACCATGCAATTCCCATTTCAAAACCCCCGTGAATCTTTCACAAACGTACACCTAAACTATAATTGGGCTTGTCTGGTAGAGTCTCTTAAATGGAAAAGTCTTCAGTTCTGGGTAAGGTGCTAAGGTTTGCAAGTTCTTCATGCAAAAAAACTTTAAAGCTGATGCTTTAAATGCACCAATTCCAGAGCTGTATGGCTTCCTGACAGAGTGGGGATGATCTGGTCTGTTAACATGATGCACAGCTGTGGTGTTGTCTGTCAGCACGTGTATTATGGAACCCAGAAGAGGAGGCAGAAATGCTTGGCATATCAGACAGATAGCTCTGAGCAACAGGACATTTATATGGAGGCAGGCTTCTTGAGACAACCACAGGCTCTGAATTTAAGACAATCTAGATGAGCTCTCCATCCGTGAGTAGAGTCACCAGTGTCTTGCTAGGTAGAAGTGCAAAGAACAGGTACTCCGTTGTACACCTGATGAGGGTCTTTCCACCACTTTAATGAGAAGAGGACTTCTTGCAGGACTGTGACCATCATGTCCATGCAGTGTCTGCTGAGTGGATACACTGATTTCCACCTTCACATGAAACATAGATGACGCCTAGCAAATGGCACCACATAGGTGCATGAGGCCATGTGTCCTAAAAGTCTGAGGCATGTTTTCACTGATGTTCTTAGGTGAGCTTGAAGTTGGTTGGTAAGATCTACTATTGTTTGGAATCTCTCCTGTGAAAGATAAGATCTCGCTGTCCTGCAGTTTTGCAGTGCTCCTAGGAATGCTGTGCTCTGGGTCAGAGTCAGTATGGATTTTTCTCTGTTGATTCTCAGGTTCTGTGAGGTAGAGAGCTTTAGAATTAATTAAGCAGCGTCAGTCACTTGTTGGGGTGATCTTCCTCGAATCAGCCAGTCGTCGAGGTAAGGATAGACCTGGATTCTTTGTTTCTTTGACCTGCCATGATTGCCAAGCACTTGGTGAATATCCTGTGTCCTGTAAAAAGACTTAAGGGCAGGAACTTGTACTGGTAGTGAGATGATCCCACAAGGAATCTGAGCTATTCCCTATGGGCTAGATGGATTGATATATGGATATATTGCAGGCAGACATCTGTGAAACAATTCTGAGAATTTGATGAGGGGATTAGGGAAGCTAGAGTCACTATCCTGAATTTGAAATGGCAGATGAAGGTGTTGAGACATTGAAGGTCCTGGATGGGCTGCCTTTCGTCTCTGGGATGAGAAATTAAAGGAAATAAAATCCCTGCCCCTGAACTCAAAGGGCACGACCCTCCTCCAGTTGTAGAAGGGAGTCTACTTCTTTTCTGAACAGTCTCTTGTGAGTAGCGTCTTTGGGAAAGGATGGAAAAGGGGGGAGCTGGTGGGAATAGACTGGAACCGAACAGAATTCTCCTTGCTTATGATCTCCAAGATCCACCAGTCCAAGGTAATCCCAACCCAAGCTTCTAAAAATAAGAGAGTTGCCAAAGAGGGAGTTGAATGGAAAAGTTTCTCAGGTGGCCCTATCAGGTGCTCAACATTGGTCTCAAACATGCTGCCTGTTGGAAGCCCCAAACTGTGGGGCAGCAGAAGAGTGGGCAGTGGGTAATTTATGATGGAATCTGTCTCTTCCTTGGTGGCTCTGAGATTCGCTGGGCTAAGCGAGCTTTTGCCCACCAGAGAATCTGTGCTGATTTACTATTTAGATCTGAGCTTCTTGTGCCTGCTAGTTGATTTATATATACAATGGTCATGTTGTCTGAACCACAATGTGCTCCTTTCTCAGATGATACTGGAAGACCAGAAAAGCCACCCTGACTGCTCTCAAAAGTTTTTGGATGCTGACTCTCTGTGACTGCCCTTGTTCCCCTGGGCTACAGTTCTGCGGGCGTCTCCTACATCCTGAAAGGCTGGGGTCTGCAGTCAGGATTTTAGGGGTCTTAGTGGTGGACAGAATATCCACTGCATGGGCCTCTTGTTCCTACCAACTGAAGAAAAGGCACTTGAGACAGTACATTCAGGTTTAACCTTTCTGCTCACTAAATTTTCACAGCAGGCTCCTATGGATAAAGAAAGATCTTTATTTTTGACAACAATGCTGATTTCTAATGGTACAGCAGACAGTGCAACTCAGTTTGATTCCAGCGTTCTCCAGCTATCCCTGCTGGCATTAAGTGAGAGTTAATACAAACTGTGTTTACCAGAAAGGTAGGTCAGAGCATGAGTGAGGAAAGAAAACACTGTCACTAAAGAGATCATTCTGCTTCTGAAACAAACCACTATATTCTAGCTATTCAAAATACAACTGAAACCTTCACGCAACTGAGCAGGGAGAGGCAGGATTGGGGGGCCTAGGTTTGCACAGCCCTATTTATCTGCACCTCCAGAGAGGAGATTATTGGGAGAGGTGTGGACTAGCCAGTGGATCTGTGACTAAACCGATATACCACCTGAATCCAACTGTGCTGGGCTCTGAACACTACTGCTGCCCCAAACAAAAGAAAATCCATGAATCTATTTAATCTAACTCATTTTCTTTTGGTGGTTTCACATCCAGCCTGAAAGGTATTTCTCTGAAAATGCTGTTCCAACAGCCTAGAAGATTTCAGACTTCTATCTATGAATAATAATGATAAAGTTGTGATAGGAGTCTTAAAACAGATAGAACTATTTTATGTCAGATACATGAAGATTGCCCTTAAAATCTTACAGCTGGAATATATAGAGCTGAAAATGCACTAAATAGTCTACAGAGAATATGACAACACGCATTCCATCTCAAAAAAATTACAATCTAAATATGTAAAAATTACAATCTAAATCTAAACCAGCAACTACAATTGTCAGTTACTATGTCAAAACGATTGACTGTTTAGGATTAGTGTGCTGTAACCACCAGTTATTAGTACATACTAATGTTTTTTGGCAAGTCCATCATTTGACATTCTACTGACATTCTAAGCTATGTGACCCTTATTAACAAACTTTCACTGTAGCTAAATGGATAGTGGTTAATTTGATGCACCTGTTCCCATCCCCTATGGCTGTATGCAAAATTCAGGTAATTTGTTAAACATGCTTTAAAAATTATGCTTTTTCTGAAAAATAAACAAACACAGACTAGAAACCAAGTGCTATAAAGCAAAGCAATATGAATAGCACTGGGGAAACACCCATTTTCTGAGGGAAACATCTGACTTTTAAACTTGTCATGGCATTATTGTAATGAATAGAGACCTTAATTTTTAAAAGGCTTAAAAAAATACCTTAACCGTTTCCTTTTCAATAGAGGTGAATGTAGAATTCAAATCCTGCCATTCCGCTTAATCCTACTCAACAAAATTCTACACAAAATACAGTATTCATGGGTTTAAACAATATCTGGAACAAACAACTGCAACATTAGCTAATTGCGGTAGCTGGAGATTATGAAACAGATCTGAGGGACAGAAACATGACGACCTATGTAAAGGTAACCCTAAGGATGTGCTGTTGGGCTCCAAACGCAGCGTCTGTGCACCAAGCTATGGGTGGAAGTGAGATTATTATGGTAGTTGGGCCATGCAGGCAAGCGGAGTGCCATGCTAACTGAAACATATACTTCAGCCAGCAGAGCTTGATGACAGGAAGAAAATGCAACCAATGACAGCTGGGAAGTTTTCGCTGTCCATTTTGAGTTGATTATTGATCTAGGCATTGAGAAACAAATGTTTGTGTATCTTGGCACACTGCTAACGTGATGGAGATGGCTCAACAAATAACTCCAATGGCAAGAGCAGAAACACTGAAACCTCACACTATTCTGTGGGTGGGAAAGGAAGAGAGATTTCACCAAACCCAGGCTTTCATCTTTTCTAATGTATTGCTGGGGGACCTGCATTCTCAAAATTGCAGATAAATACAGCCACAGGAAATGGCTCACATAGAAGAGTTCACAGAAACTCCTGTTAGGGTCTTGTAACACACAAAGGGGGTCCTGTAATAGGAATTCTAGCTGTTTATAGCTTAATTTCAGGTTTGGGTCATAACTTCCTTGCTGTAGTCACAAAGCAACTTGCTCACAGTACATAATTTGCAAAGGGTTGAGAATTGCAAAATTATGTTACTGTTGGAACAGATTCAGTTACCGTACAGCCTTCTCCATTAGATACTTGCCACTAAGTAAAGGTCTGTTGAGCGTATACAGAGGTGGTAGATCTTCTATCTCTGCTATCCGCTGGTATACTGCTCTGGATAGATGGTCCCCATGATATAAACTCCCCAAGATGATGCTAGAGAAGTAAATTGGCTCCACAAAGAGGCTAAGTAAGGATCCTTGAATACCCAACACGTTCCACCTAAGGGGAAGGAAAAAAAAACACTTTCTTTTTAACAGAACAAGTAATCTTGACTAGAAACAAAAGGAGACAATCTCAATGGACTCGACTTTCAGTCTCCCCTCTTGCCCAAAGCCTGACTTTGTTGTAGCTGTGTACCCAGCCAAAGTCCCACAGCACAGCGTTACACCATGCCTGTGGAGCACATCCTGGAGTCCTGAACATCAGCAGGTGCTGCAAATCTGCGATATGGCAGCCAAGGCCCAATTTCAGAGGCAGAGTCCATGACTCTGGTTCCCCACTGCCATAGCTGGTGGGGCCTCTCCAAACGTCCTAGTGTAGGGAGAGGGATGAGATCTATCCAGCTGAGTGAACGTCAGTCACACAGGACAGGATGAGAGCTCTTAGCTTGAAGTGAGCACTGATGTCTTCAAAACAGATCCGTCAGTGGGAAAGTCCCCTTTCCCAGGGTCGGGATGCAGGACACTTCCCAAAGTTTCTCCTCCTCCCCACAGGAGACAATTCTGTCCCCTTCACCCACAAGTCGCCCTTCCTCTATTGCTGCTTTGAATGGATAACTGCAACTCCACAACCGCTGTCGTGTCTATGGGCTCTGCAAAGGGATTCTCTAATCTAGGAGCTCATACGCACACAGTCTTTGCCCCTTTCAGCAGCTTCACAGATTTTGACAGTGGAAGCCTTGTCTGCATTGGTCTGACCATCCTTAGGGTAGGTCAGGTTGGTATGGAACCAATATGTGCAGGAGTAAACTACCTTTTACACCCATGTTCAAATACATCAGGATTTAGATGACTGCCAAGCATTTAAAAGACTTTAAAAAACCTCAATCCCCATTCTGGGGTATTTGGATCAGTCTCTGTCTTGCAGTGCACCTGCAGAATATTTCTGCAAAATTAATATATCAAATTTAACCCTAACGGCCCCCGAGTGGATGAAGAAGGAGGGTAGGTACAATTTGGTGCCCTTGCATAGGAACTAGCTACAGTTGTAGTTCTTGGGCTCATCTAAGCATGGGGCTTGTGGTGTTAGCCGCCCTTCGTAAGGAGCCAGGAACAGTTGGGGCAGCAGAGGGAAGCACACACTTGAGGCACTGTACTTCTTTGAGCTCCAGCTGGGATGGCACAGCTCCACCACATTCTCAGCCCAGGCCAAAGATTACAGGACACAATTGTTAAAAAGGGTCAACGAAATCCTAAACTTATAACCCTGTGTAAGAACCCTGTAACATTACTAAAAAAGCTCAAGCTTACTATAGTAAGGATGAACATGAAAACACCATATACCAGTTTACTCACCTGTCATTAAAAATGTTTGTCCCAAGTTACTGGGAGAGCAAGTAGCATTTTGCAGTAATGCAAAACGTGTAAGGGAAAGATTAAGGCATATTTTATATCATATTTACATTATATTTGTTAGCCAAATATTGGAAAATAAAAATAAAGGAGTTGTGAGAAAATTATTTCAAATGTATTTCATTAGTTTTAAAGCTAAACAAGGTTTACATCAGAATAACACTTTACATACACATTATATATAAAAGACTACATTAATGATCATCTTTCTATGTGAGAAGTCAGTCACAATTTTAGAATTAGATCCACTGAGAACATTTCCAGACTTTACCAGAATTAGAATTTTGCTGGCACAAGCAGATATTTAGATGACCAGATACCTCACAATGGTTCTCCTTACCAATATTCCAATTGCCAAGGTGTTGCCTCCGTATTTGCGGTATTCCTTATACCACGTATGAGGAAGCATATGGACTACTGCAAATACAGAGGTAGCACTATTTAATACAAAACTGGAATGAATTCAAGGGCAAACGATGTCAGTTTCGGTCTTACAATTGCACCTGTAATCTATGTGCACTCAAATTAAGGACAGCTTCCACAAGCCCAGCCTATTACATTTAAATTTCAAAAACCCTACCAGGAAGACCAGAATGCATAGTGTGACCCTAACCCAAGCCTTCCTGTGCACACCTCTGTGACCCTGACCAAAACCTTCCCCCTGCCGCCTTTCTCCTGCCTTTGTTAAGTATCTATAGTTTTTCAACTACACAATTCGGTGACCCTACTCAGTGCAGAAGATGAAAACTAACATCTGGGCTGGTTTAAAAATTATATTGATTAAAGCAAAACTAAATCTCTTAAATGCGTTTGTGCCTAGAAAACTAGATTCAAATTTGATTTCGCTCACAACTAAAAATGATCATACTAGCCCCATCAGAATCACTGTGGATATTTTTCAATACCACAAAATGATTGAGCAATTTTCTATGATTCAGGCTGTCTTTCTGTTTGAGAAAAACATGGGACTTGAATGGAAATACTGTAGGTCATAACCAAGACACAAAGACAGGGCTACGTAGGCAACGTTTTTACAGCCGATTTCCAGGTTATATTTGCTTTTGAAGTTAATACTATTTGTTTTCACTCTCATGAACACAAACATGACATCGCGTATTAGCATCTTCTCATTTTCTAAGTATATTGTAGTATTATTTTTTAAAAGGGTCACAAACATCTTCTCAATGTTGTTTCATGGACATGTACATTTAGGGCCCAAATTTAGAGCCCAAATTTTTGAAGTTAACAGGCCAAAATTCTCTCCTCATCTACATCCATTTATCTTCACCGCAAACAATGAGGTTACAAAGGTGGGAGAGCAAAATTTAACCACAGAGTTTAGTAACCTCACAGGATGCATCATGTCCCTGCAGTATTATGGGGTCTATGAAAAGTGCTCTCTTCAAATCAGTGTATAACATATTAAGAGAAAGTGGCTGCCTCCAAACCAAATATAGGTGGCCTTGCACCTGATTTACAAACCAAACACAAACCTACCCCTCTCCCACCTGGCTTAAGAATAGGTTTATAAGAATAGGTTTATAATAATTGATTAGCTTTTCAATGTTACACATTGCAGAAGGGAAGACACAAGATCTGGCCCAAGGGCACAGTGCTATATTTAGGGGGATTGGATGGCTCATGAAACTGGTAATGAAAAATAAATATTTCACCAGTAGGTCATCAGTTCAACTTCATTTCAGCTTAGTTGTGAGCAAAAGTCCACAAAGCCTAGTGAAATAAATTGGTGATCTTAGTTCAGTTCGTAGAGGCCAGAGAGCCACGTCACAAACACATGGCTACCTCTGTCCCTCAATCCTTTCTCACCCTTAACAGAGAGAATAAAGACTGAGGCCCTGGTCTACGAAAATACTTAAGCGCATACTTACCTTCAAGCACACGAGTATCCCACTGCATCTGAAGAAGTGGGTTTTTTACCTACGAAATCTTATGCCCAAATAAATCTGTTAGTCTTTAAGCTGCCACTGGACTCCTTGTTGTTTTTGTGGATACAGACTAACACGGCTACCCCCTGATACTTGAGTATCCCACTGAAGTTAATAGGACTGACTACTCAAGTGCTTAAAGTTAAACATGTGTTCCCATGTATTGCTGAACAGAGGCCTCAATGGGCATGAAGACCTCTTCCCAGCCTAAGATCTGGTTTCGGTGGAACAGCCGTAGGCACATTAGCAGGGCAGTGCACAAAACCTGCGCTGCTCGTGCTTGTGGGTTTAAGTTCATAGGGCTGGCAATCAACTCCCTTTCGTGAGCTTTTCTAAAGCTATAAAATAGAAATGACATTTTAAACATATATTTCCATTTTAAACTTTTGTGCAGTCATACGAAAAAGTAAAGTAATTGGCAATATGCAACATTCCTCTAACTACAACTCTGCACTTTTGTGAGTTACACACAATGCAAGGAGAAGCCATTCAAACTGATATGGGGAAGTGCTGCCCTGAAATACTGGCATGCAAGCATATCCAGAAGGGATTAAGAACTGACGTTAATTTCTGAGCAGCCTTTCATGAGGCAGGGCAGTGTTTCTCAGCCTTTTTGATACAGGGGACAGGCTTGCTGCCTTCCTAAGCTGTGTCATGGAGATCTCAGGGTCTGGCCATTGAGAAATACGGATGTAGAGCACTCCATGGATAGAAGGCATTTGTCAGGCTTTCATTTTAATAATCACCAAGGTTAGCCAAAGATTATGTTTAAACAATCTGTTTGATCAGGTATCAGAATTTCTTTGATTACTTTGTAATCCTGTCCTAGAAACAATTAGAAAAGGTGCCTAAACATGAAAATGGCAATTAAAAGGTACAATTCAAAGTAGCAATCCAGCCCTTTTTTACAGATAAGAGGTTGCAAGTTTTGTTATAGTGACTCTCACTATCACCACTCTGGTTAAGAGTTTATCATTGTTCTCATTACTATGTTTATTAGCTGCTGCTGCTTCTCTTAGAAAAAATAGACATAAGTGATGCCATTTTATTTAGAAATCTGGCTACTGAATAGTTACAGCAATTAGAGGTTTGCAAGCAAAAGGCAAAGATTAAGGCAATTTGCTTGTATGATTCAAGCTTTAAAGTTAGCTTTTAGAACTACAGAAGGGCTGAACCTGCAATTCCTACTAATTCAAGTCGTCCCACTGATTTCAACTGGGCTACTCAACTGAACAAGGAGATGCAAGATTAGGTTTTAGACTGAGAGTACAGATTAGTCCTGGTCTGTCATATGACATACCTCTTTATCATTATCTGAGTGAATAAAGTTCCATAATCACTGTTTATTTTACAAAGGAGGAATTGCATAACCTGTAATGCAGCTTTTGTCTTTGTTATCAGCTTTACTGCCAACTAGGCCTGGTTGAAAATTTTCCATCAACATTTTCTCTCGCTCTCTCTCCCCTTTCTCTTTTTTTACTGATAGAAAATTGTTTTTTTGGCACAAAGAAATTAAAAAAAAAAAGCTATGGAAATTATGATGTGCCATCAAAAAACCCCCGAACATCTGAAAAATTTCATCTAAAATTGAAACCCACACTGGCTTAGAAATGCTGCCGCAGAGGCTCACAAGAGCTGCAGTTCAGGTACCTCATGTCCCCTTCTCCTAGCTGGACTGGGTTTTCCAGCTGGACGAGCAGTGGTGTGGCCGCAGGGTTCCTATCTCTCCTGCTTCTGAGACCCCTCCAGACCCTCTGGAAATCAGTCTCATGTTCAGGGTGTGCAAAAGAGAGCGCTGGCTCTTTCCTGTTACAGAATGCCCCTCTCACCTCCTTTGAAAAAACCCTTCTGTGTGTCAGTCATCTTCTCAGACCAGAGGCCAACAGTTTCCAGTGCAAATCTCTACTTCAGTTAATATATAATTAAACTCCTATTAGCTGACTGTTGCTGTCAATGCAGTTGTTTCAAGGATTCAATCAGACAAGCCATTAATATAGATACAGAAACATATACAACTGCTGTTGTATCACTGATGTTACAAATTAATTGTTTAAAAATTCTAATATTTACTCAGTTTGAAGGATTTTCTCTCTATGGTACATTAGGTGAATTTTGCAGAATTACCATATACATTCCTTTTCCCTTTACTCAGAATGCACTTTTTATCTGTGCTACTAACATTGCCTCAGCATTACACACACGTTTGTGCTTCCTGATTTTTTCTATTTTCAGTCTTTTCACATTTAATATGAGAGAAGGGAAACCACAGGTTCACATCAGAATCTTTCAGATAGGGAGAGTCGTGGTTTCCCTGCTATGCTGTCAAATTTCCGCCTCAAACTAATATATGCCCATAGCCAAGTGGGTTGCAGGCGCTTGACATTTCTGAATGTATTTATTTAAACCGATTTCATCTCTGGACAGATGAGAGAGATAAATATATGTCTAATTCTGCATCAGTACACGAGCACAGACTCTGCCAATGTACTTCTTGCTGTAATAAGAGGATGGGAATTTATGCTGCAATTTTTAAAAATTGATTCTATAGAACACTTGTTATTTACACTACTCTGGAGCAACAACAGGAATGAGGGCGCGTAACTGTAGCAGATGACAAAGTAGAATGTTCACAACTCTCTTCCTAACATCCTGTTATTTGTACGGTAATAGAAGTACACAAGGAACTGCTTTATGCAATTAAAATTCATAACCTTTAGAATGTGCAGTATCAGAGTTTATCTCAGGCATTCTTTGTTTACAGGACCTCAGTCTAATGCCAAAACAGCACTGGTTGAACAATGAAATTATATTTACCATGGAATGAAAAACTTGACAAAAAGTGGTATTTCCCACTTTTATGCCCAAAGTTATTCTTATTAATATCATTTGTGAGATCAACAAATGTGATCTATAAATGTGATAAATCTTTTGAAGCACTTGGAGGAGAGGAAGGTGATCAGGAACAGTCAACATGGATTCACCAAGGGCAAGTCATGCCTGACCAACCTGATTGCCTTCTATGATGAGATAACTGGCTCTGTGGATATGGGGAAAGCAGTGGATGCGATATACCTTGACTTTAGCAAAGTTTTTGATATGGTCTCCCCTAGTATTCTTGCCAGCAAGTTAAAGAAGTGTGGGCTGGATGAATGGACTATAAGGTGGATAGAAAGCTGGCTAGATTGTCAGGCTCAACGGGTAGTGATCAATGGCTCCATGTCTAGGGTTGGCAGCCGGTATCAAGTGGAGTGGCCCAAGGGTCGGTCCTGGGGCCGGTTTTGTTCAATATCTTCATAAATGATCTGGAGGATGGTGTGGATTTCACCTTCAGCAAGTTTGCAGATGACACTAAACTGGGAGGAGAGGTAGATACGCTGGAGTGTAGGGATAGGATACAGAGGGACCTAGACAAATTGGAGGATTGGGCCAAAAGAAATCTGATCAGGTTCAACAAGGACAAAAGCAGAGTCCTGCACTTAGGACGGAAGAATCCAATGCACTGCTACAGACTAGGGACGGAATGGCTAGGCAGCAGTTCTGCAGAAAAGGACCTAGGGGTTACAGTGGACGAGAAGCTGGATAGGAGTCAACAGTGTGCCATGGTTGCCAAGAAGGCTAATGGCATACTGGGTTGCATTAGTAGGAGCGCTGCCAGCAGATTGAGGGAAGTGATTATTCCCCTCTATTCGGCACTGGTGAGGCCATATCTGGAGTATTTGTCCAGTTTTGGGGCCCCCGCTACAGAAAGGATGTGGACAAATTGGAGAGAGTCCAGTGGAGGGCAACAAAAATGATCAGGGGGCTGTGGCACATGACTTATGAGGAGAGGCTGAGGGAACTCGGCCTGTTTAGTCTGCAGAAGAGAAGAGTGAGGGGGGGATTTGATCGTAGCGTTCAACTACCTGAAGGGGGATTCCAGAGAGGATGGAGCTTGGCTGTTCTCAGTGGTGGTAGATGACAGAGCAAGGAGCAATGGTCTCAAGTTGCAGTGGGGGCGGTCTAGGTTGGATATTAGGAAACACTATTTCAGCAGGGGGGAGGGTGGTGAAGCACTGGAATGGGTTGCCTAGGGAGGTGGTGGAATCTCCGTCCTTAGATGCCTGGCTTGACAAAGCCCTGGCTGGGATGATTTAGTTGGTGTTGGTCCTGCTTTGAGCAGGGGGTTGGACTGGATGACCTCCTGAGGTCTCTTCCAATCCTAATCTTCTATGATTCTATGATAAGGGAAAGAGCCTAAAAACTATTTACTAGTAATTCTGTTTGTGATAGACTCCTCTAAGCCTTACGGTGCTACCAACTGGGAAGCAAGGAGGTAAAGTGTTGTGAGCCCCCACTCCTGATTATATAGGCCTCAGCCAGTCCCCATCACTCCTGTTAAAGAGACCTGCAGACTAAGAACAGAATGCAAGGTAGTGAGACAAATAATTCACAAACAAGCAATGGCACCAACCTCCAACAGGGTAGGAGGGTGGGATGCAGAATGGGAGAAAAGGAGATGACAAACAGAATTCATAGGAAGTAATATCCCCTTGCCATAAGTATCTATTTTCTTCTATCCTATGGCAGTGGATTCAAACCCAGACCGCAGACTTCACATGCAGTAACTTCAAAAGGCAGGCATTCCTTACTGTGAGACTACAAGACCCTGTGGCTGCTGGAGGTATCCTGAGAGCAGAGAGTATGCAAAGACATTCTTGCAGCCATCCAGAGATAGGGGGATCAAGGAGAAAAACTCCCAGAAATATAATGTGTGAAAAGAGGGGTACCCCGATAATTGCCCTAGCAGGCGACAGAAGTCATCACAGTTAGACTGTCACAGTGGAACAGGATGTAGTAATCCAAGTACCAGAGGCTCCGATGGCAGAAGAGCAACATGAAAGGTGTAGCTTGAGAAGACTGATACTCAACCTGCATTGCTCCATGGACCAGTGACTCTGGGCTGGCCATCTGTTCACTGCATCACCCCATTCCAAGAGTCTCATATTGGTGGGGAATACAGAAGTGAGGGATGAAGAGAAGGCAGAAAGAAAGGGTGGATGGAGAAGCCCACCAGTCCAGAGAGACAAACTGTTAGTGTAAAAACAAGGGTTCCTCCAGGGAATAGAAGGAGTGCCATATGGGCAACAGGGAAGTTACAAGGGAAATAGGTCCTGAACTTACTCCAACTCTCAGTGCTTAAGTCTCACCATCATCAAAACAAGGACACAAATACTTCCCTGTCTCAGTGAGATTGTGAGGCCTGTCTCATTAGTATCTGTAAAGTCCTATTAGAACCTATAAGTTGATATTTGCAGACAAAAAACCTACATGAATATGCAGTTAAGGTGCAATGTATATATCAGCATTGTAAGGGTAAAAAACACTACCGGAATGTTTTAGTTATCCCAAAAGAAGTATCACAAACCCAGGAAATTTAGTGTTAAGGTTTCACTTAAAAGAAATGTAAACATGTTACTGTTTGGAAATGCACAGCGAAGGCACCCAAGCAACCTTACCACTGCAGTACAGTGCACCATTCAATAACCACACAATTATGATCAATCCATTTTAGTGACTGTGATTCCAGACTACATTAACCTGATTTTTAAAGACTCAGTTTTTTCATATCTTTTCCTCTCATGGTGTCACTACAGGGTAGCATTAAGGTTGAGTGTCCTGGCTCGGAGCTCTGCTCTTTCACCCTCTCCTTCCAGCCTGAAGGAGAGCTCTCAAGATTTCTTACCTCCTTTTCTTCTTTAGTGACCCTGCAACAGGGAAATAGAGTGAAAGAGGCAGTGGGAAGGAAAGAATAGGAGACTCAGGAGAAAAGGCAAACAACATTGGTAAGAGGATGTTCTGGCTGAGGCTAAGTGATCAAGGGCAGAGCTTCACATCTCTTTGCTTCACAGTAGTGGGCATCATGATGCTGCTTGTCTCTTAATCTACTGATGTAGGATGACAGAGGATTGATATAGAACAATAATGATCTTGTGAGTAGCATTCAAATACAAAAGAGTCTTTGGATGTTCAGATCTCCTTGGGAGGATATCTCTATGGAGCAAAGAGTTATCAAGTTTGGGAATGGAATATCTGCAGCTTGAGAGACTCGGGCAGGTGTAAGTGAGGTGAGCTAATTTTGATGAGTGGTGGGACTAGCTCCCCACCATCATAGAAGATGGTCAATGATCTGCACTGAGTTTGCAGCACTGACCACTCCAGACTCTTCATTGTGAAGATCGGAGAGAAGACAAGAATGGAGAGGATAAAAGCATGAATGGATAGAGGCACTTCCTAGAGGCCTGCAGCATTCTTAACAGGCTCATAGCCGAGCCAGCCCAGTAGCAAGCTGCTACTGAGGGACCAGAGACAGAGGACAGGGCTGTGACATTGTAGCTTAGCTTAGAATATACAGAGGAAGCTGTTCAGGAGCCAGAAAGTTTAATCAGTGAGTTGCCTGTATGACCTTTTATGGGCAGAGTTATCTCAATAGTCTTTGCCAGACTAGAGGATTTACTATGCAAGTAAACTTTATCTTTACCAAAATACAAAACGTTTGAACATAATGTTACTTTTGTTTCATTACTGGACAGTTTTTATGCATTAAATTATTTCAATAATGCAAATGGTGTCATATCTTTTGTTAAATCCCAATAAAAACCCAATGGCATCTGAAATTGGTTAGTAATGGTATGGTACTGAATACTGGAAATTGCATAGTAATAAACCCATTAAAAGTGAAATTGGCAGAACATGACTATAAATGTAAACACTGGGCCTCCTTACTCCTCATACAGCATCCCCTCTATGTGTCTCAGGGTCGCATCTGCTTTCTCTAGTGACACTCACATTTTTACTCTGGTTACCCCCCTGAATTACAACTAGCTATGAGAGACTGACCTGGATTCTGTTCTGCGTCACACAGAATCAACAAAATAGTCAAATGAATTCTGGCTGAATAATCTGGTTTTTTTTAACTCGTGATGAATACAACACAGTTTTCATGTCTCAGATGGAGTTTACAGAGTTGGCAGTTAGGTATGTCACCTTGAATTGTAAGCTAGGAAATTTGTGTGGCCAGTCATCGTAAAGAATAAATAAGGAATGCGCATGTCATTCTTATAGAATCAATTTTTAGTGTGTAACCGTATTTGAATCAGTGGATAGTCTGGAACCAGTATGGAATGAAGGTTTGTAAGTAGAGTAACATTTTCAAAATGGAGCTTTTGTGATCTCCCAACAGGTCCTGACTTATTCATAGAAGTTTAACATATAAAAGCATACATTTCTCACACACTATAGGAACCCTGATGGTTCTCCCACAAGGACAGAGAATGGAGAATCAAGCAAGTAGACCTCTCTCTCTGGTTTTAATTCTCATATAACGCTTATACAGCACAGTGAATAGGTTCAACCCACTTTGTATTTTACAAATGTATTTAACAATATTTTAATCAATTAATCCTGGTTTGATAAAATGCATAAACTATTTTTTATTAAAAAAATAAAAGGACATACATACACAATATCCTCAACTAAGAAAAGCTGCCATTTCTTTTGTGTGATTTGTGGGACCCTATGGGGTACTGGGAAAATGTAGAGCTGATTTGAAAAGCTAGCTTGTCATTTTCCTAAAATTTCCCTGAGGTTGCTACACTTTTCAGAGGATACAGCTGTTTAATTTGGGGGACAATAGGTTGGTTGAGCTTGTTTGTTTACATTTTAACAAAGTCTCTAACTAATGAAAGAGCACAATAACTAAAACAATAAAAATAAATCAGTGTCACATTTTCACAGACGAAAACGCTACTTTTATTAAAAAGCTTTCTAGCTATTAATTTTTTTAAAAAAGGTCACATTTAACTGTATCAACCAAGTAACAGGTTCTTAACTAACGATGTTTTGCCATTTAAAATGATATTGTACATTTACATATGAAGTATATAGACATATATCTACAGCACATTGGCACAGTCTATATTTTGATCGAAGTTGTATAGAAGCATGACTTACACAACATACTCATGCATGTTGTATTTTGCCAATACCACATTATATCTGATGAAAGCTACATGTTGTAATAATAATATTATTCAAGATATTAACAATACAAAATGATGCAGATATAACAAAGTAGCAAATTTAGTGAATTAGACTCTATGGCACTCTACCACTTGAAGAGAGAAAATATGCTTGTGGGATAAGTTTTGGATGGAATAAATGATTCCTATCCTTCTTGGGCTTGAGCCTCACCACTGAAGCCAATGGGAATTTTGTCACTGACTTCAATGGGAGCAGAATCAGAGCATCTAATCTCATGCTGGGGGTCTAGACAACGAGCTTGATCTACAACCTCTACATTCACCTCCTGGGTCAACTAATGAGTGACTCAGACAAGACACTGTCAACATGACATCTGAAGACCATGTAGAATTTCCATCCATCCAGATGTTCAGGCTGTGCGGAAAGCAGATATTAAGTACACCCTCCAGCAACCTATGTTTTAGGATGCAAGCTGTAACCAGGGTCCCCATTTCAGAATAAAACCAGAATAATAGGGAAGAGAAACCAGACACTTAATATCTTACCTAGCTATCTTGTCACTGCAAGACATAGTAAGCAGTCTCTCTCCCTGTAATACTCCGTCCCACGTCTGGATGGTAGTAGTAGATCGGACTGGAATTGTCCCTTCTCCAGATTCTATTTTTGTCCGTAGCTGTCCTCTTGCTTTCCGGTTTGGATGTCTGTCTCCCTGATCTGAATGACAAAAATTGTTTTAAGTCAATTAAGAAACAACTGTAGTGAAGGCAATATATTTTTATGCTGGTAACCATCTTGGAAAAGGTCACAAAGTTTGGTACCGATTTCTATTACTCATTTTAATTTAGCTACAGCATCAAATATCTTTCCTGTATACAATATTCTCCAAAATACATTTTCTATTAAACCAAGCTTTTCAGGAAAGAACATCTCAGATATAGTATTTAGTTCTGAAGTTCAGTTCTGGGCATTTCAGTGCTAGAATGAAATTAACAAATCAGTGTAGTTTCGCCATGTGGGCCCCAGGATATTAGAAAGACAAGGTGGATGATGTAATATCTATTATTGGACCAGCTCTCTCACTGACAGATGTTGGGCCAATAAAAGATATTACCTCTCTCACTTTGTCTCATTAACAAATCAGGAAATTCAGAGAAGAGCAACAAAAATCATTAAAAGGCAGCAATGATGAGGAAGCCCAATGAGTTCCATAAGGACACAAAGTGAGTTATTGGCTTATCCCTAACAGAACCCAGGATCTTCCCAGCTCTAGCCTAAATGGCCAGTTTTTCTGTTTATATTTAGTTTAAAGTAAATGGTCCAGATTTTCAAGAAGAGATCTTTCTTCCCCCCCCAAAAATCCATATACAAGAGGCCAGAATTAAAATGACTGCTTACTTCTAACGTTGCCATTTGTCTGTAATCAAATATACTCTAAGCAATTCCTTGATAGCTAGAATCATACCCTCTTGTGCTGCTTCGTGTGGTGAGAAAATCCGAGCATCTCCACATGGAGAGGTGCTGATATAGAGATGAAATTGCACATTTTCTTTCAGTTTAAATCCGCCTCGTTCAGACTTGATAAAGATGGATTTTTGTTGATCTTCTTTATTACTGGAATATAAACAAAGAAGAGAACTATAGTCAAAACCTGAAGAGAAACAAATGCAGGAGATTAAGCCCAGTCTAACTTACTATACATTAAAATTATTAACGTATGGCATCAAATGTGTCACCTAAGCGTTACTGCAAACCATACAGAAAGAAAAGAAGTTAGAAACAAGAAATAAAGAGTACCTGACATTGCCCAGTGAACTTATAAAGCACCATTAGTAACTGAAACAAAACTATACATCTGCTAGTCCATTTGATGGCATTTTAATTTTATTTCCACCCATTCAAAGAACAGTTGAATAACTAAAATGTGTTTACACTTTGAAGAACGACATGATTAATTCATAACTCACTATTTCTGAACCACAATAAAAATATCAGAGTTCAATATAGTTATAGATATGCCTCCTTAAATGAGTGTTTTTTTGTTAAGGTCACACTTTGTGACAGGGACCAGAGCATTCAATTTAAAATTTCAGTAACTTCAGCTATTTTATATGATAATTTTTTCAATGGGACTCCTTAGCTTTGTGTTACAATTCAACTAATCATCAGATAGACACATGATGTTCATAGCACAATCTCAGCCTCCTTAAACTTACCTTACAAACAGCTCAAGTTGTGTGTAAAGAAATTTAAGCAGGCACCTGCGAGATATAATTTCTGCATGGCAATCGTTTAATGCAAGACCACGGTCACTCATGTATTCTCCATTTATGCATTTCGTCCCTGTGGAAACACTTATAACCTGGGCATCCTTCACATCTGTACCTGGGAAACAAATTTCAGGAAGAAAATGTAATTAAATGCACACAAATTTAATAACTGACTTTCCTTTTGGAATTCAAACATGTTCTTAAAAAAGAAAGTATTTTTCTTCAAACATTTTCTTTACAAAAAAAGCTTCAATCTGAAAGCGGAGGTTACTTACCTGGAACTGGAGGTTCTTGAAATGTGTGGTCCCTTTCTGCATTCCACTGAGGGCAAGGTGCAAGCGAAGTGCCCACAGCCAGTGCTTTCCGAAGTAGTAATGTCCTTGGGTCCATGCATGTGCCCTTACATTGCCTCATCGTTTCGACTAAGGTGGTAAAGGGCAGCAGGGCTGGCCTTAGGGGTGGGTGACCCCCCAGGTGCCGTGGTCAGGGGGCGCCATGCGCAGTGCAGAGGTGCGCTGATGGTGGGAAGGGTAGCACCCGGAACAGTGAGTGACAGCAGGGAGTGCTGCGCATGGGTGAACTTTCAGGAGGCACAGGGGCATTGCCCCCCCGCAAATTCACAGAGGCAATGCGTGGGGGTGTGCCCAGATTTCTTCCTGCTTCTCCCCATGGAAGAATGTGTTCAGGGGGGTGAGTGGCAACACATGGAGCGCTTGGTGTTGCTGCTGGGCTCCCTCCCCCCAGAATGTTCCTCTGGGCTGGGAGGGGGGGATGAGCAGCAACACCAGACGCTCTGTGCGTCCAGGTCACTTTCCCCACCAGGGCTGTGTAGCATCAGGAGCTGCTGTCTTGCCCTTCCCTTATGAAGCCCACATGGGGGAAGTGATCTGGACACAAGGAGCAACTAGCATTGGAGGGGGTGCAAGGGACTGGGGAGAAGGGGCACAGGAGGGAGTGCAGGGGGCTGGAGAGAAGGGGCACAGGAGGTGAGTGCAGGGGACTGGGGAGAAGGGACACAGGAGGAGTTAAGGGAGAAGGGGTGCAGAAGGGTTTGGGGGAGAAGAGACACAGGAGGGGAGTGCAGGGGTTAGGAGAGAAGGAAGTGTGGGAGGAGCTAGGGGAGAAGGGGTTATTCATTATGATAGTTATTACTGTGTATTTTACAAATAATTTCAGACATACGTTTCAGATTAGATGCCTGAAATCGCACTCAGTTTTATCAGCAAAAACAACGAGGTGTCCTTGTGGCACCTTAGAGTCTCACACATTTATTTGGGCATAAGCTTTTGTGGGCTATAACCCACTTCATCAGATGCATGGAGTGGAAAATACTGTCCGCAAATCTACTCAAGGGACACCATCATAGGACCTAGCCACATCAGCCACACCATCAGGGGCTCGTTCTCCTGCACATCTACCATGTACATTGGACAAACCGGACAGTCTCTATGCAAAAGAATAAATGGACACAAATCAGACATCAAGAATTGTAACATTCAAAAACCAGAAGGAGAGCACTTCAATCTCCCTGGACACTCAATAACAGATTTAAAAGTGGCCATTCTTCAACAAAAAAACTTCAAAACCAGACTTCAAAGAGAAACTGCAGAACTTGAGTTAATTTGCAAACTTGACACCATCAAATTAGGCCTGAATAAAGACTGGGAATGGCTGGGTCACTACAAAAATATTTTTCCCTCTGTTGATACGCACATCTTCTTGTCAGCTGCTGAGAATGGGCCACTTCCACCCTGACTGAACTGGCCTCGTTAGCACTGACCCCCAACTTGGTAAGGCAACTCCCATCTTTTCATGTGCTGTATTTTTATACCTGCCTCCTGTATTTTCCACTCCATGCATCTGATGAAGTGGGTTATAGCCCACGAAAGGTTATGCCCAAATAAATTTGTTAGTCTCTAAGGTGCCACAAGGACGCCTTGTTGTGTTTGCTGATACAGACTAACATGACTACCACTCTGAAACCTGTCAGTTTTATCAGTGACTACCATCTCTCAGCTTCTCTGCACTAGGACAAGATGAGTTCATCTCCCCCTAGGTCTGCTTAGGTTCTCTCCTTCCCTTACTCTCTTCTTGGGAGCATGCAGAAACCTACCAGCAGGAGCCAAAGATTTGAGCCTGAAACCTTTACGCTGTAAGGAGTCCTTATTCATACTCTTAATCCCACTTAACTCAGGAAGGTTCCAAGATCTGTCCCCAGCTCCTGCTGCAGCTCAGCAGTTCAGAGTTTTGGAGCAGCACTATATTTGTGTTGATTTGTCTGCAAACATTTTAATGTTTTGCTGCTGTCATGAGGAATAAAGAACGATTCTATGCTTTTTATCCCGAAGTAAAATCACATATGGCAGACTCCTACTGGCTATATACAGAGCATGTTGTGAGAGATAAAGCATGTTTTCTTGCTGATTCTGAGACAGACATTGTAGATGTGTAATGCTGTTATAGCTAGAATGTTAGAGTTTGCACAGGAATTACCCCACAAATTAATTCCTAATAAAGATAATTTCTTCAGAATAAGCACTGGAATCATCTTTTATAATACTGATTAGCCTAATCAAATAATTTTTGTAAAGATTGTTTAATAGCAGACAATATATGTCTACGTCCAAAATTTATATCCTTTATGCCATGGTTTTTGCACTTGTTTATATATTTTTATTATTGCTTTTTGTTTTTTAGCTAACTCAGAAGTTGCTAGGTGGTTGCTCTACAATTATAACAAGAGAACCCAGGCAAACCAAGCGCTGTATGTTCTGTACTCCGTTTGACTGGTTATTGTGAGTATGTTTTTTAAGCCTTAATCTCGTGAGACTCCAATTCCACAGCTACGGATCGTGGAAATTCCTGTAGTAGGTGATGGAGTGCTCACCCCGTTGTACTGGAATTTATGAAAGAGTGCACTTCTGTTTTAGATTACCTACCTCCCACTTTTTTTTAAAAATTACATATCCAAAAACAAAACAGGTAAAATAAGTCTTTATCCTATTTGTTTTTTTTAAAATATTAACTCTGCAATTACGGACCAGCAAGAAGGAAAGCTGATCTATAAATGATCTTTTCTCATGGCATTGTATTAAACCAGCTGGACAGAGAAGATATAAGAGACAACCTCTAGGAAGTAAAGTCTTTTACGATGTACTGAAAGATTTGCTGTTCTGTATAGTGTTTTGAAGTTGAAACTCCCCGCCCCAGCCGCACCCTGCAAATCACATGGTGTGACAGTGTGACAAATTTCTTGTAACAGCGGTTCTCTGGTTTTTTGCCTTCCGAGTTGGGTGGCCAGAGAGCGGTGGCTGCTGGCCAGGCACCCAACTCTGAAGGCAGCACCGCCACCATTAGCAGCACAGAAGTAGGGGGGCAATACACCATATACCACACTTTGTTCTTCGCACGTAAAAGGCCAGGGGCCCTACGTACATCAAAAGAGTGGAGCTGCCGTTTCTCACTTGAGGCGTGCGGTTTGGGAAAGAAAGCAGGCACGTGTGTGGGTTGGTTGTGGTGGAAGCAGGAAACCACCTTTGGTTGAAATTTAGGATGCAGGTGTATTGAGACCTTGTCTTCATGGAATGTAGTAAAAGGGGGGGTTTCCATCATAGCTACCAGTTCACCAACCCTCCTTGCAGGGGTAATGGCGACCAGAAAAGCTACTTTCATAGAAAGAAGAGACAGGGGGCAAGAGGCCAAAAGTTCAAAGGGGGAGTTCATTAATGACGTGAGGACTAAGTTGAGGTTCCATTGAGGAGTGACAGCCTGGATGGACGGGTATTTGTGTACAAGGACCTTCCAGAATCTGGTAGTCAAGAGGTGGGTGAAGACGAAGTGCCCCTCCATGGGAGGGTGGAAGGCACTAGTGGCCGCTA
This sequence comes from Eretmochelys imbricata, assembly GCF_965152235.1. NCBI lineage: Eukaryota > Metazoa > Chordata > Testudines > Cheloniidae > Eretmochelys > Eretmochelys imbricata. The sequence goes on along the minus strand of NC_135582.1, from coordinate 82,453,148 downwards.
TATGTACTTTGATGGAGTTGAGAGTGAGCACTAAGGTCTTTAGAGAGAGAAAATAGTCTAATAGCATGGGGATGCCCATGGCCTTGGGGTCAAGACCTCTATGTAGGGCCCAGGTAGTGAAACAGGTCCATTTGGCCTAGTAGGATCACCTTGTGGACTCCTTTCTGCTATTAGAGAGGATGTCTCAGATTGCCTGTGAGCATTCCTGCATTAGGAGAGGCATCCATCCAAATACCACACTGTGAGATGAGGTGCCCTTGGTGTGCCATTGTGTTGCGTGAGTAGCTGCGGGAATGTTGGGAGCAGGAGTGATGGACACTGACACGTGAAGAAGAAGAGGAAACCAGAACTGGGGAGGCCAATATGGAGTAATCACAGGATGACCGTCGCTCTCTCCCATCTGAGTTTGTGCAGAACATGTGGCAATAGAGGGCACTATATTAAACCGTAGCTGATCTGGTCCAACCAGTTCACGATCAGGGCGTCCCCTTGCAAGTGGACATTGAGTCCTCCCCTCAAACAGTACTGAATGCGCTTGGTGTTGGTGAGATGCAAAGAGGTCCCTGATCAGTGTTTCCCAGTGGCTGAAAATGTCCACATCTACCGCGTCATGCAATTCCCATTTGTAGCAGGTTACTAAGTTTCTGCTGAGAGCATTGGCAAGTACATTCTGAGCTCCCAGCAGACAGGCTGCCGACAGGAGGATATGATGTGAAATGCACCATTTCCAGTTCCACACATAGTGCTCGAGACCGCGTGCCCCCTTGCTTGTTTATGTAGTTAACCTTAGTAGTGTTGTCTGACATAATGAGGACATGATGAGAACAGATAGTTGTTAAGAACATGTGGCATGCCTTGCATGCCGCTCAAAGTTCCAGGATGTTGATGTGCATCCTGGCTTCCCGAGTGGTCCAAGTGCCTTGCATCCTGTGATCTCCCTTGTGGGCACCCCAGCCTTAGAGTGATGCATCCATTATAATTGTAACACTTGTGGAGCATGGAAGGAAGGGCATATTGAAGCAAATGTGGAGTGGGTTTGTCCACCATCAGAGGGAAGAGAGGATTTCTGGTGGAACGTTGAGAATGGTGTCCATGAACTGGTGCATGGGAGAGTAGACTCCCTGCAGCAAGAGTTGGAGACAGACGAATCTTAGGCAAGTGAAGTGCATGACGTATGTGCATGCTGCCATGTGACCGAGGAGGGAAAGGCAAGTTCTTCTGGCTGATACCAAGGGACTGGAAGTTACTAAGGTGATCAGGTTCAGTAAGCTCAGGAATCTGTCTTTTGGGAGATAAGCGTGTGTGGAGGCCACGCTGATGCATGCTCCTATGAATTCTAGGGATAGTGTAGGGCGTAAAGTTGATTTTTCTGTGTTGATGCTTACTCCTAGGAGGAGAGGAATAGAAGAAGCTGGGATGCCAATTCTCGAGCTGCTGCTCTGGACTGTGTCACCAGCAGTCAATCATCTAGATAAGGGAAGAGAAGGACTCCTTGTCATGAGAGGTGAGTCACTACAACACAGAAAACTTTTGTGAAATCTCGTGAAGCAGTGGTAAGTCCAAATGGGAGACCCCAGTATTGGAAGTGCCGAGGACCCACCATGAACATCAGGAATCATCTGTGGGTCACACGTATGTCACTATGGATGTAGGCATCCTGCATACCTACAGCCATGAACCACCTTCTAGTGAAGGTATGAATTGCCGCAAGTGTGACCATGCGGAACTTTGATTTTCAAATGAATCGGCTGAGGTGTCGGAGATCCAAGATTGGTCTCCTTCCTCCCTTCTTCTTGGGTATGAGGAAGTAGTTGGAGTAGAATCCTGTGCCCTAAGGGTCTGCAGGGACTGGCTCCATTGCTCCTCTTTGCAGGAGGAGTCGACCTCTATGGCAAGAATACTGTTTATAGATCATAGTATCATAGAAGATTAGGGCTGGAAGAGACCTCAGGAGCCAGGGCTTTGTCAAGCCAGACCTTAAAAACCTCTAAGGATGGAGATTCCACCACCTCCCTAGGTAACCCATTCCAGTGCTTCACCACCCTCCTAACAGTGTTTCCTAATATCCAACCTAGACCCCTCCGCCCCACTGCAACTTGAGACCATTGCTCCTTGTTCTGTCATCTGCCACCACTCAGAACAGCTGAGCTTCATCCTCTTTGGAATCCCCCTTCAGGTAGTTGAAGGCTGCTATCAAATTCCCCCTCATCCTTCTCTTCTGCAGACTAAATAAGCCCAGTTCCCTCAGTCTCTCCTCGTAAGTCATGTGCCCCAGCCCCCTAATCATTTTTGTTGCCCTCCACTGGACTCTCTCCAATTTGTCCACATCCTTTCTGTAGTGGGGGGTCCAAAACTGGACGCAATACTCCAGATGTAGCCTCACCAGTGCCAAACAGAGGGGAACAATCACTTCCCTCAATCTGCTGGCAATGCTCCTACTAATACAGCCCAATATGCCGTTAGGCTTCTTGGCAACAAGGGCACACTATTGACTCATATCCAGCTTCTCATCCACTGTAATCCCCAGGTCCTTTTCTGCAGAACTGCTGCTTAGCCAGTTGGTTCCCAGCCTGTAGCAGTGCATGGGATTCTTCTGTCCAAAGTGCAGGACTCTGCACTTGTCTTTTTTGAACCTCATCAGATTTCTTTTGGCCCAATCCTCCAATTTGTCTATCCTCCAATTTGCTGGATCCTATCCCTACCATCCAGCATATCTACCTCTCCCCTGAGCTTAGTGTCATCCACGAACTTACTGAGGGTGCAATCCATCCCATCATCCAAATCATTAATGAAGATGTTGAACAAAACCGGCCCCTGGGGCACTCTGCTTGATACCAGCTGCCAACTAGACATCGAAGTTTTTGGAAAGCGTAGGGGACAATTTCCTGGTGCAAGTGCTAGAGGAGCCAACTAGGGGGGGCGCTTTTCTTGACCTGCTGCTCACAAACCAGGTAGAATTAGTGGGGGAAGCAAAAGTGGATGGGAATCTGGGAGGCAGTGACCATGAGTTGGTTGAGTTCAGGATCCTGACGCAGGGAAGAAAGGTAAGCAGCAGGATACGGACCCTGGACTTCAGGAAAGCAGACTTCGACTCCCTCAGGGAACGGATGGCCAGGATCCCCTGGGGGACTAACTTGAAGGGGAAAGGAGTCCAGGAGAGCTGGCTGTATTTCAAGGAATCCCTGTTGAGGTTACAGGGACAAACCATCCCGATGAGTCGAAAGAATAGTAAATATGGCAGGCGACCGGCTTGGCTTAACGGTGAAATCCTAGCGGATCTTAAACATAAAAAAGAAGCTTACAAGAAGTGGAAGGTTGGACATATGACCAGGGAAGAGTATAAAAATATTGCTCGGGCATGTAGGAATGAAATCAGGAGGGCCAAATCGCACCTGGAGCTGCAGCTAGCGAGAGATGTCAAGAGTAACAAGAAGGGTTTCTTCAGGTATGTTGGCAACAAGAAGAAAGCCAAGGAAAGTGTGGGACCCTTACTGAATGAGGGAGGCAACCTAGTGACAGAGGATGTGGAAAAAGCTAATGTACTCAATGCTTTTTTTGCCTCTGTTTTCACTAACAAGGACAGCTCCCAGACTGCTACGCTGGGCATCACAAAATGGGGAAGAGATGGCCAGCCCTCTGTGGAGATAGAGGTGGTTAGGGACTATTTAGAAAAGCTGGACGTGCACAAGTCCATGGGGCCGGACGAGTTGCATCCGAGAGTGCTGAAGGAATTGGCGGCTGTGATTGCAGAGCCATTGGCCATTATCTTTGAAAACTCGTGGCGAACCGGGGAAGTCCCGGATGACTGGAAAAAGGCTAATGTAGTGCCAATCTTTAAAAAAGGGAAGAAGGAGGATCCTGGGAACTACAGGCCAGTCAGCCTCACCTCAGTCCCTGGAAAAATCATGGAGCAGGTCCTCAAAGAATCAATCTTGAAGTACTTGCATGAAAGGAAAGTGATCAGGAACAGCCAGCATGGATTCACCAAGGGAAGGTCATGCCTGACTAATCTAATCGCCTTTTATCATGAGATTACTGGTTCTGTGGATGAAGGGAAAGCAGTGGATGTATTGTTTCTTGACTTTAGCAAAGCTTTTGACACGGTCTCCCACAGTATTCTTGTCAGCAAGTTAAGGAAGTATGGGCTGGATGAATGCACTATAGGGTGGGTAGAAAGCTGGCTAGATTGTCGGGCTCAACGGGTAGTGATCAATGGCTCCATGTCTAGTTGGCAGCCGGTGTCAAGTGGAGTGCCCCAGGGGTCGGTCCTGGGGCCGGTTTTGTTCAATATCTTCATAAATGATCTGGAGGATGGTGTGGATTGCACTCTCAGCAAATTTGCGGACGATACTAAACTGGGAGGAGTGGTAGATACGCTGGAGGGGAGGGATAGGATACAGAAGGACCTAGACAAATTGGAGGATTGGGCCAAAAGAAATCTGATGAGGTTCAATAAGGATAAGTGCAGGGTCCTGCACTTAGGACGGAAGAATCCAATGCACCGCTACAGACTAGGGACCGAATGGCTAGGCAGCAGTTCTGCGGAAAAGGACCTAGGGGTGACAGTGGACGAGAAGCTGGATATGAGTCAGCAGTGTGCCCTTGTTGCCAAGAAGGCCAATGGCATTTTGGGATGTATACGTAGGGGCATAGCGAGCAGATCGAGGGACGTGATCGTCCCCCTCTATTCGACATTGGTGAGGCCTCATCTGGAGTACTGTGTCCAGTTTTGGGCCCCACACTACAAGAAGGATGTGGATAAATTGGAGAGAGTCCAGCGAAGGGCAACAAAAATGATTAGGGGTCTAGAACACATGACTTATGAGGAGAGGCTGAGGGAGCTGGGATTGTTTAGCCTGCAGAAGAGAAGAATGAGGGGGGATTTGCTAGCTGCTTTCAACTACCTGAAAGGGGGTTCCAAAGAGGATGGCTCTAGACTGTTCTCAATGGTAGCAGATGACAGAACGAGGAGTAATGGCTTCAAGTTGCAGTGGGGGAGGTTTAGATTGGATATTAGGAAAAACTTTTTCACTAAGAGGGTGGTGAAACACTGGAATGCGTTGCCTAGGGAGGTGGTGGAATCTCCTTCCTTGGAAGTTTTTAAGGTCAGGCTTGACAAAGCCCTGGCTGGGATGATTTAACTGGGAATTGGTCCTGCTTCGAGCAGGGGGCTGGACTAGATGACCTTCAGGGGTCCCTTCCAACCCTGATATTCTATGATTCTATGATCGAGCTGTTGATCACTATCTGTTGAGCCTGATAAGCTAGCCAGCTATCTATCCACCTTATAGTCCATTCATCCAATCCATACTTTTTTAACTTGCTGGCAAGAATACTGTGGGAGACTGTATCATTAGATGGTACACTTTCCTCAGTTAGTACTGAACTAATATTCCAGCACAATGATAGCAGGCATGATGTTCTTGGAAATGCAATTTTTTGGATGAGATATAAAGTCAAGGTTCTGGTAACTTACACTGATGGAAGATCCCATGGCACTTACTGCAGGAAAAAGGTGATATTCCTAGTGTCTTGGGCAAATTCGCAGCTTTGGTAATTATCAGAAATTTTTTAAAGCCTTTTGGCATAGCTTTGCATGGATATAGTGAACTTGAAGAAGTGGAATTTGTTCACATAGGTTCATGGGGTCAGCTCTTTCAGATTTGCTTTACGTTCAAACCACATTTGAAATCTGATGCCAATGTTCCACAGCCTCAACTATACCCCAAGTGAATTCTGGAACTCAACCCAAAAGACCCTTTCCAGAATTCAGGAGGCAGTAGATCTTGGGGAGTAATCCTTTGGTGCCTCTTGAAGATCCTGGAAAGAGTGGGTGGGGAAAAACCAGGCCAACTGCAGAAAGTTCTTTAAAGTACGGGGACAAACTAAGGCCTGATAGGAGAAGAGAGATGGAAGTGAGATGAGGGATTGAATCTAGGTTAAAATTCCAAAACTCAGTCCAGTTTCATGAATCTTCTGGTACAGCAGGGAAAAGTTTTCTTTACAAAGAAGAGTGCTATCTAGTTTCAAGTTTCAATGCAAATAATATACTTAGCCCAAGTGATTTAAAGTCAACAATTTTAGATGCCAATCCAGAAAACCATTCAAACACATGCTCAACTTGAAACATGTGAGTAGTTCCATTTAAGTCAGCAAGACTATTACGTGCTTTGTAGTTTTCCTTTGTACTGTTGATGGATCACCACTTCAATGGGGTTTCATGCAGGTCCATGGCTTCACTGGGATAAATCTCATTACAGGATCAGGGCTCATGGGAAGACTGAATGAATTTGGTCTGATACTAGCCCCACATGTGTATTTTCACAAAACTGCCAAACTGTTTGCCAAGCTCTGTAAAGTAGAGGCTCAGAATGGGTGGAATGATTGTGCAGATTAGGCTTGAAAGGCACAGCACTTGCGCATACTCTGCTTGGCTGTAACCAGTACTTTAAGTCTCTGGATTTCATACAATTCTATTCATTCAGAGTTTTTATAACATATTTTAAAATTAACCATACAGGGGAAAAACTTAAAGAACAGGCTCTAATATCAAGTTATTCATATGGAGCAAAATTTGATTATAACCAATTTTAGAAAGTAACCTTCTGTGGTATTTAGTTCTTAGTAAAAAAGGGAGATTTCCTCTGGGACAGAGTGATAGAAAGCTAAGTTCCAGTTTGTAGAACTTGGCCCCATGGAGGTAGACAGTATCATTTCTTCTTAGCATATGGCAACATGCCTCAGGTGGCACATGACCAGGATTCATCACCAAACTTGGTCCACTGTTTGGATTATTAGCTTCCCTTGCCCGGGTGGGCTACTGACGGGGAGGGTGACATGAGTGCTGATCCATGCCCCCCAGGTAGCATTTAAGAACATCATGTCTGGTTTATTAATTAGTCTTACTATAAGGCACTGACCCATTAAAAGAAACTAGAAAGCATGCCAGGGAAGAAAAATATGAGGACCACAAGGAAAATATAATTAGATTTTTAAAAATGCAACTGGCAAACCAGGTTTTTGAACAGTTAATCATTTTGAATAGCAAAACAGAGCTGTATAGCACATCCAAAGACTTAATTTCTGGCATAATAACTTTGCACACTACAACTTAATATGCAAATTTAGCAAAATATCCTGTGTATTGTCTCTTAGGATGACAGACTATGCTTTGGAAAAAAGAAAGGACAACTGCATGAAAAATACAGAGAAAGGACAAAACACTAAACTTTTACTTAAGGTAAAAAATCATGGGCCACATTTCCATTTGTGATTTCGTTCCTTTGTGATGCTTGATTTATTGTAAAGGAACCAGAAACTGACCACATCTGGCAAACGACACCTGCTATGTTCCCAGAAGAGAGGAATTCTCAAATCATATATAGCCAGCAGAGCTAACTTCTATGCCAGCTGCTTCCATCTCTCCTCCTTGTAGGGCAGCAGTTCTCAAACTGTGGGTCGGGTCCCCAAAGTGGTGTGAGACCCCATTTTAATGGGGTCGCCAGGGCTGGTTGAGACTTGCTGGGGCCTGGGGCCAGAGCTAAAGCCTGAGCTCCTCCACCCGGGGCCGAAGCTGAAGCCTGAGGGCTTCAACCCTGGATAGCAGAGCTCAGGTTACAGGCCCCCTGCCTGGGGCTGAAGACCTTGGGCTTGGGCTTTGGCCTCCCTGCCCGAGGTGGTGGGACTTGGACTTGGGCTTTGGCCTCCCTCCCGGGGTCATGTAGTAATTTTTGTTGTCAGAAGGGGGTCACGGTGCAATGAAGTTTGAGAACCCCTGAAGAGGGTATATGTCAAGGACGGGGAGAGGGAGAGATGGAGCTCTGGCAATTCACAGGTATTTGGTTCCTTAATCATAGTTAGTTTCGGTATGAGGTTAGGGCTGGATCAACTTGAGAATTAGGCAACCATAAACCAGCTCCTTGATGGTCTTCGTGCATCAACTATATATCTTGGTGCAGGAGAGAATCTGACCCCATACTGTGATACAAACATATACGGTGCTCTACATGGTTATTGCCTGGGAACATAATTGCTACCTGACCAAATACTTCTCAGAAACCCCTTATTGGATTGGTTTTATGACATATTACAGAATGTCCCTTGACATTCAGGACAGGTAGTTCCCCTGTTGTTCATACATTCTGTTGAGTCTACCCCAGTTAGATTTTGTATTTAAAACCAGCCCAAAATAAAATGTATGTGGGAAAGGAAACAAAAAATAGCCCAAGCCAACCATCTAAAAGCCTTTAAATCAATCAGTGCAGAGCAGACACTCTGTGTGTTTTACCTGTTGTGTAATACTTAGACACATTGGGATTTTGTATATTACAACATTCAGTTTTAGTTTTTCTCCTTTATGAGACTTGACTCTTTACTAATAATTCATAAAACTGAATTTCAATAAAATGAAGTTCAAAAGTGATCAGGACTGCAAAGCTTCTCTCATTCAAACTCACTAGATCCTTATACTGATAAGATGAGTAGAAAACAGAAGCTCAGACTCTGATGGTACTTTGCAGACTTGGCAATGTTCTTGTTAGCTGAATCAGGAGATTCGGTGGTTGCCATTAAAATCTGTACAGTTGCTGTTTGCAAGTAAGTAATTTTACTGCCGTAATCTCTGTATTAAGTACAAGCATACTTAAGAATCAGGTATACCACAGTAACAATAACTAAACAAAATGCAAACTTGAAAAGATTTAAAAGGCAAACTGTACATGACCTAGTTTATGTATGAAATGTATTGTTGTATAATAAAAACAACAAGGAGTCCAGTGGCACCTTAAAGACTAACAGATTTATTTGGGCATAAGCTTTTGTGGGTAAAAAACCCACTTCTTCAGATGCAAGTCTAATGATATATATGAATTTACCATCCTGACAATTATTTTCAAAGTTCATTTTAAAAGGTTTGTGTATTTTATAGAATGTGGTTTGCCTCAGAAGACTCACTTAACTTATCTGGAGATGGTGAAACAGCTCAGTGAAAAAGAGAGGTGTGTGCAGGAATAAGGAGAGGTTACTCACCTTGTGTAGAAACTGGAATTCTTTAAGATGTGTGTCTCTCTGGGTGCTCCACTTCAGATGTGCATGCACCTGGAGATTTTTGATAGCAGTGCCAATTCAAGCCTGTGCCTGTGATCTACACACCCTCTTGTCCTGTACCGAGGATATACAGAGCTGCATGGGCAAACCACCCTCAGTTCTTTTTCTACTGCAAAGTTCTGCAAAGGAATCTCTGATTCAGAGGGAAGAATGGAAGCAGTGGAGCAGCCATAGGGACACACATCTCGAAAAACTCCAGTTACTGCACAAGGCGAGTATCCTCTCCTCCTTTGGAGAAACGACCCTGTTTGTGCTCCAGTTCAGGTGACTCCCAAACACTATCCCCACAGGGAAGAGGGAGCATTGTAGCAGAGTCTAATACTGAGAACACAACTGCATTGCCAATTGACACATCTGATCTAATGGAATGAACCAAAGCATAGTGCATGGAGACAATAGGTATTGAAGTTCAGGTTGCAGCTCTGCAAATTTAGCAACTAGAACATCCAGTTATGCCACAGAAGTAGATTGCGACCTTGTAGAATGGGCTTACAATCTAGGAGGCTGAATATTGGCAGAATCATAACGTGAGATAGTAAGCCAAGAGATCCACCTCAAATCTTTGAGTGGAGATTGTGGCTCCTTTGGATCTGTCTGCAATTGAAACGAACAGTCTGAGCAACTTTCTTAATGGTTTGGCTCTGTTCAGCGAGAAGGCTAATGCCCTTCTGAAATCCAAGGTACGGAAGGCAGCTTCTTGCCTAGCCTGATGCAATTTAGGGGAAAAATCTAAAGGTGAATGGTCTGATTAATATGAAATTCAGAAGACGCTTTAGGTAGAAACTTAGAATGTGGTTGAAATGAGACTTCTTCCTTGTCATATATTGTAAAGTGATGGGAGGAGCTGCCATTAAAGCCCCCAGTTCTCTGACACTCTGGGCAGAAGCGATGGTCACTAAGAAAGCTTTTTCATGGATAGGTGAAGCCGCAAACATGTAACTAATGGCTCAAAGGGGTGTTTCATAAGGGAACTAATGAGAAAGTTCAAGTCCCATATCAGGATAGGTTCCTTAAGCTATGGAAAAAGATTAATCAGTGCTGTGAGGAATCTTGATGTTGTGGGATGAGCAAAAATTGAAAAACCTTTCACAGAAGTATCAATGTTGTTTCAGCTACCAAGAGAACCTTGATGGACATCATAGTAAGACCTGACCTTTTACATTCCAACAGATAGCCAAGGATAGTGGAAAGACAAGAGTGAACAGGAGAAACTTGTTGATGGGTACACAGTGGGCAAATATCTTCCATTTCTGACAATAAGTATATCACACAGATGCTTTTCTACTGTTTAACAATAGCTGCTGCACCTCTGTTGAACAGGAAGTCTCTATTCCTAAGAACCATCTAGGAGCCATGCCTGCAACTTCCAGTTGGGGTGAAGTGTTTGACCAGCATCCTGAGACAACAGGAAGCAACTGGTTGGAGTTCTCAGCAGTGGATGAGAAGTCAAATCAGGTAAGGATATCACACGTGTCTTGGCCAAGTTGGTGCAATTAAAATGATGTTAGCCTTGTCCTTTTTGATCTTGTTCAGTACTTTGCAAAGCAATGGTGTGGGTGGGTATGCATAAAGGCAGCCCTTCATCCCTGAAATAAGGAAGGCATCTTCTAGTGACAACTGGTATCTTTGTAACCCAGCACACCTGGTTACAACTTCAGTGTTTCTAGGGATGCTTCAATTGAGTCCCACCCTGCCATAAGAATTTTTTGCAGTTTGTGTTGATGGTGGCGGCAAAGAGATCCACTTCTGGAAGCCCCACCTGGTTAGAAATATGCTGTTGAGGACTCGTGAGTCCAGGAGAAGTGCCTGCTGAGATGGTTGGCCATGGCGTTCTGTATACTTGGGAGGTAAGAAGCACAAATTCTAGAGTTTTATTCCTTTGGCACAAAGCAAGGGAGAGCATGTCCCACTCTGTTGATTGATGTACAACATGCAGGCCATGTTGTCTGACATGATCTTGATCAATTTGACTCTCATCAGTGGAACAAAATTTGTGCAAGCATTTCTGACTGTTTTCAATTCTAGAAGGTTGATGTGAAAAGGACACTCTTGAGAAGAACAAGAGTACTTGTGGCACCTTAGAGACTAACCAATTTATTTGAGCATAAGCTTTCGTGAGCTACAGCTCACTTCATCGGATGCATACTGTGGAAAGTACAGAAGATCTTTTTATACATACAAACCATGAAAAAATGGGTGTTTACCACTACAAAAGGTTTTCTCTCCCCCACCCCACTCTTCTGCTGGTAATAGCTTATCTAAAGTGATCACTCTCCTTACAATGTGTATGATAATCAAGTTGGGCCATTTCCAGCACAAATCCAGGGTTTAACAAGAACGTCGGTGGGGGGGGGGGTAGGAAAAAACAGGGGGAAATAGGTTACCTTGCATAATGGTTAAGTCATTATGCAAGGTAACCTATTTCCCCTTGTTTTTTCCTACCCCACCCCCAAACGTTCTTGTTAAACCCTGGATTTGTGCTGGAAATGGCCCATCTTGATTATCATACACATTGTAAGGAGAGTGATCACTTTAGATAAGCTATTACCAGCAGGAGAGTGGGTTTGTGGGGGGGCTGGGGAGAAAACCTGGATTTGTGCTGGAAATGGCCCAACTTGATTATCATACACATTGTAAGGAGAGTGATCACTTTAGATAAGCTATTACCAGCAGGAGAGTGGGGTGGGGGAGAGAAAACCTTTTGTAGTGGTAAACACCCATTTTTTCATGGTTTGTGTGAATAAAAATATCTTCTATACTTTTCACAGTATGCATCCGATGAAGTGAGCTGTAGCTCACGAAAGCTTATGCTCAAATAAATTGGTTAGTCTCTAAGGTGCCACAAGTACTCCTTTTCTTTTTGCGAATACAGACTAACACGGCTGTTATTCTGAAACCTGTCATCTTGAGAAGAACATTTACCTTGAATGCTGTGACACCATAGATATGCTCCCCATCCCAAAAGGGACACATCTAATGTTAAAATGATGGTAGTAGGAGGTTGCATGAAAGGGGCTCTTGCACAGACTTTAAAGGGGTCCTTCCACCAATTGACTGAGTCCAAAACACAATGGGGAACAGACATATGTTTGTCTTGATTGCTTATTCGGCATATAAACTGCCTTGAGCCATCCCTGGAAGCACTGAAGATGTATCCAGGAGCTTTGGGTTACGAAGGTACAAGCTGCCATATGTTCTAATAGTTGGAGACAATTTCTTGCTGAGCTTTAAGGACATACCTGAACCTTTGAAATTAGGTTTTTTTAGGATTGCGAACCTGTCCATCGTAAAATGAAGAAACCTGTTGTGAGGGGGTGAATTGTGACATGAAAATACATGTCAAGGGTCACAAACCAATCCTTGGAATCTGAAGAAGGAATTATAGCTGCAAGGGTCACCATCCTGAATTTTTGTGGTTTCACTTAGTTGTTTAGATGCTTTAGATTAGAGCTAATATTGGTCTCCATCCTCCATTCTTTTTGGGACCCAGCAAGTACTTCTAATAGAAACCCTTTCTCCTGTGCTGGACTGGAGCTGGTTCTGTGGGCCCTAAGCATAGAAGAGAGACAACTTTCTATCGCAGCAATTGATCATGAGATTGATCCCTGAAAAGGGATGAGGAAGGAGGGTAGGAGGGAGGGATGGAGATGAAATGGATGGAATAATCAGGCACTGTGACCTCCAACACCCATTTGTTGGATATTATTCTCTCCCATGTAGGTTGGAAACGGTAAACACGGTATCCAAAAGCGGGGTGGGAAAGGAGGGTGAGACTGTAGGCTCCAGTAGAGTAGATGATTACGAGTTTAAATCAAACCTTTCAAAGTGTGAAGAAACTCATCAGCAGACTCAGAGAACAGCTTGACACCATCAGAAGGAAGGTCCTCAACAATACTCTGTACTTCCTTAGAGAAGTTAGCCAATTGGAGCCAAGATGCTTGTCGCAAACACATGTTGTGGTGGAAATGAACCAGGCTGCAGTATCAGCTGCATCTAAGAAGGCCTGCAATGATGTTCTTGTTGAGAGCTGACCTTCATTTATGATGGTTTTAAATTGCTTGAGATGCTCCTCTGGTAAATGCTCAATAAAGCTGTTCAATTTATTGTAATTAATTGAGTCATAATTTGACATCCACTTTTTGTGGTTAGCAATTCTGAACTGTAATGTTGCTGAGGATTAACTTTTGTGACCGAAGTGATAACCTCACTTCTGGTCCTTGTTGTAACGGATAGACTTCGCATGTCTACCATGCTCTTTCACTGCTTCTCTGACCAAAGAATTTGGTGACAAATGTAAAAAAGTCCCTCAGAGTCCCTGGCTGGAACATAATATTTTTGTCATCACATTTAAAGTACAGGGTGCTGTAGCTTGAGTCTGCCAGATGGTCTTAGCAGGCTCTAATAAAGCCTCATTCAAAGGAAGGGCCACACGTGACAAAACTGAACTATGTAAGATGTCCAGGAGCTTATGAGTGTCTTGGACCGCCTCTAAACGAATTTGAAGCATATCTGCAATGTCCTTCATCAGCTCCTAAAATGGTCTAAAATCATTTGCAATGGAAGATGGCAGAGGCATTACAGCTTCATCTGGCAATGATGAAGAAATACTTGTGTGAAGTGTTACCTCCTCGTCAGCCCTTGCCTCCTGCTCCTCAAAGTTCTACTCTAACGGCTCAAGGTGACGAGGTGGTAGCAAAGATGCAGGAGAATGCCTCTACCTGTGCTCTCTCTGAGAGGGACTTGGGACCTTTAAGAACTGTTGGTGATATAGGGCCCAGGGATCCCAATAAGGTCACTGGTAGGGCTCCAGAGCATAGGAGAAGGCACCCATCACTGGTCACACCAACTAAATTGGGGTCAAGGTTGTCTGTCCCCAAAAATCTCTAAGTAGTAGAGTAGTGACTTGTAGAGTAAAGAGGAGATCCCTGAATTGAAACCTGAGTCAGAAGAATCATCCTCAACATATTTCAGAGAAGGTGATAACTTTCACCCTAGATGGTTGATGCCCGTGAAGCAGGAGGTCTTGATGAAAAATGTGAAGCCTGTAACATAGAAGATCATGGTACAGATAACTTTATGGTACCAGTAGGTAATGGAGACCCCAACATAAAAAGATCCCTTGACTATCTAACTCCTGCGGTAGTGATGATATGTGAAGGGGTGTTGAGAAGGATCCGGTGGAGACTGACAATGGTACCAAGGTAGGGACTTGTCTAGATTGCATCGGTGCTGTGGGCACTAAATGCTTCCACTGAGTATGTTCAGACTCAGGCAGTAGCAATAGAGCAGTCAGGGACAGTGTACAGATACCAAAGATACAGTAGCGTCTGATGGTGCAGACTTCTTTGAAGTTGAATGTCTACTAGACTGGACATGACTACCCGATGCTGAACAAGTTTTCAGCACCAAATCCAGCTTATTGTTAGAGTGGCTTTTAGAGGAAGCCTTAGATGATTTCACGGTACTGGAACCACTGAAATTCTCAACAGTGCACATTCGGGACCTGAGGTCTCCAAAACACTTTTTTTGATTGGTGAACGAAACTTTTTAGTAGGAGACCTAACATTCCTGCTCCTCTTGTCAGAACACACAGTCTTACTGCACAAGCCTCTTGGTACCACAAATGCAGAAGCAGGTGCTGTATCCATCGAGGGTCTTGGTGACCAGGATCCAGAGGTAGAGGGGCACTAAATGTGCTTGAAGATTGGTGTACCGGGGGATTCTCAGAGCCCGGGTTGGTGGCCAGTCTTGCTCCATCATTAACAATTTCAATTTTATTTCTCTATTTTTACAAGATCTGCTTTTGCAGGAAAAGCAGATCTTATATTTGACTCGTATATGGATGTCTCCCAAACAACGGAGGTGCCGAGATTGTCTGTCACTGACTAGGATAGCTTCCCAGCAGGAAAGACAGTGCTCAAAGCCTGGGGATCCTGGCATACCCCATATTCCAGAACAACCTCTCAAGCGGGGAAAGAACAAATGGGGAAAAACCAACAACAGACTCCCTGAACTAAATACTACAACTAAACTAAACTAAGAAACAGAACAAACTATGTTTAACTAACTACATGTAAGTGAAGCAGGCATGCTTTATGTTCCATCTCAGGCGGAAGGTGATCAAGAAGGAACTGAGTGTAGTTTGCCTTTGCAGCTCTATATATCCTCAGTATAGACCATGAGGATGTGCATAGAGCGTGCGTGGGCAGAAGGGGCACTGCTACTGAAAATCTCTGATAGAAGGTGACTGCTGGCACATGCGCACCGAAGTGGAGCTCCTAAAGGGATATTACTTGAAGAAGAACTTTGCTGCAGTGCCTCCAATAAAGACCTTGCAAAGGCTTGACTTCAGTTATTCTATTATTTACTCCATCATTATGATTATGCATTAAAAAATGTACCAGAGCAGTTTGAGAAAAGAAAAATTAAGTGTAAAGACAAAAGTTTTCTAAATATCGAAGTATTTATATTGTGTCCATCACCGTGGCATCTGAACACTTAAAAATAGTACTGATTAGGTTTTTTACCTGTTGTCATGACAATTCCAGCAAGAACTTTTCTACGTGCATGGGGAGATGTGAAATTATCAGTCAGATCACTGAATTTATCCACAACCAAGCGTGCAACAGCATCAGCTAAAACCTGCAGAATCACAGAAATACACGTTAGAGAGAATCAAACAAGAAACAACGATTAAATGTTGGCATTTAATATGATGGATGAAAAAAATCATCCACACTGTTAATTTTTTATCCTCCACTGATTAGGGCCAAGATTTCCCAGTGTCCACTAACTCTTGGTGCCCTACTTGAGATATCTAGCATCTGATTTTCCAGGATGCTGAGCAGAACACCTCCCAAAGACTTCAACTGGAGTTTTGGTTCTTGGACCCAAAACTGAAAACCTAATAACTGAGGGACCGAAAAGTAGTGATAATTTTGAAAAATTGGGCCTGGGTTAACAAAGAAATGGCAGAAAGATTCAACACTTTTATCTCAACATACATCATTTTAAAGTCCTAAACAAGAGTCCATGTTATTATCCTTGTATCTCAAAAATATTTAATTTCAGTGACCTAAACACTGGGCCTGAAAATAAGGCCAAAATACAACAAAAATCGGTCATCTTGACCAACATATAAAAATATTTTATTACACCAGAAATAGTTATTTATTTTTCACATTTATAAAAATGTGCCATTCCCTTAGCTTTAGGTGAATATACACTATTTTATTTTTTGTTTTATTACAAAAAACATACAATTTTTAAATGGACAATTTCAACATAAAATTCGATGACGTCCATCGAAAATAAAGAAGTATTATCCCTTTAATCCTCAGGAAAGCCTAGAATAATAGAGAAGGCTTTGCAATTTGCCCTGAGTGTCAACAAACTTACGGTCTGTCAGACTGTGAGTGAAGACTAGTTGCAGATTTAAGGAAAACTCCTTTAAAATGACCTACCACCAGCTTGTTTAAATCTCGAGATTGTTAGTTCCAGCACCACAGCTGATCTCAACATATTATCATGTGAGGAGAAAAGCTATCTTTAAGGTAGCCAGAAAACACAGAATTTAGAGGTTTGTAAGTCAAAATCAACATCTTGAATTTCACCTGGAAACAAACTGGAAGCTAACGCTGACTATGGAACAATGATGCTATTTGTGAAAAATATTGCTAAATAAGTAAAGTACTGCATTTGGAAGTAGCTGAATAGTTTTCATATGTACAGTAATTCCACAGAATACAGTGCAGTGATCCAATTTGGAGATGACAATGGCATAGAAGATTATGGAAGTTCCATGTTCAAAGGAAATGCTTGAAACCTTCTAGCCAACCATGCAGTTGGCAAAAAGGCATTCTTGGCCACAGCTACCACTTAGACATCCAGAAGCAGTAGAGGATGTAACAGGACCCACAAATTGTGAATCTGACCATGCAGTGGTGAGCATGCTCTCCCAATTGAGAGAATGGATATAACCTCCATATTTTCTCTCATAGTCTTCTCCAGCCTACTGTCATCATCATCTTTTCTTATACAGACAGACTGGGCCTTGGGAACCTACCTCTCATCTAAGCTTGGCTCGACACTGGGAAAGCAGATAGACCACATCATCAAGATGTGACAGAACAGAGAGAGAGTTGTTTATTACGGGCATACTGAAGACAATGCAGCTCTACTTCCACTTTATCTCACATAATGATCACATATACCCAACACACAAGGGGAGAGGTGAAGTAAGGGAAACCCTGAGGTTCCATCCATAAGAGAGCTCATGGGACTAAGAAGCCTTTGTCCACAGCTACCCTGTGAGTCCTCTCAGGGGAGAGCAAAACCACTCAAGAGTTGTTCTCTCTACCCTAGACAGGGTCACTGGCATGTCACGAATACCTCATGGTCAAAAGTACCAAAAGTTGCTGACAGATCTAAAACAAAAAACATGGACACCTGAACATAATTAGATCTAACACCAGACTGTCATAGGTCAAGGAAACCCAAGGGCTCCAGACATTGTCAGAGTTGACTCACCACAACCTTCTCAACAATCTTCCTTGGAAACTGAGTGATGAGAAATAAAGTGACAATTAGCAGAATTCTCAATGCCTATTTCCTTCCTGGCTGACTTTACTGGCCAAGGAGGACATGAGTCCAGCTTGCAGGCCATAACCCTAAGCTCTTTGAACTTTTCCAGAGTCTTGTTGAGTGGCGCCGGCTAAAACTCAGAGAAAGCTGCATTTGTTGCTAGCTTCAGTCCTGGTTTTGTCGTTATAGAGACTGACAATAAAGCATATATGCATATATATATGCAAAGCAGATGACAGGGATATATCAAGCAAATTTAAGCAAATTCTACTTGTTATTTGTCCTTTTTGAAAACTCAACTTTTTCATGTTTTTCACTAGCTATCCATGCACATAAGGATTCAGTTATGAAGAATAATGACAAGAGATTAAAACAAGATATCTAATACAACTATGGCTTCTTTTATGAAGAACAGGATTTGCTATTGAGACAGCTGGGCACATGCACAAAGAAACTCGTCTCTGTTTTGTTGCAGATCCTGTTCTTTGCAAAACCATTCAGCCAGCCCAGGAACTCTACTACTGAACTTCCTGAACAGTTTCACAAAGACCAGGACCTTCTTTAAAAAGTTCAGCCAACTCAGGTGGGGAGGCTCTTGTGCCAGCAGAACAGTTTCATGATGAACAGGATACTTGACAAAAAACTCACTGATCTGTCGAAGATCCAGGTCTTTGACTAAGTAGGTGTTCTCTGTTGAAAATCATCTTTTCTGACAAAACACAGATGCCACTGGGCTAGCAAAATCCATTCCCTGTACACCATAATAGCCACTACTTTCAATACAGGAAGCACTACTGTGTGCAAATGACAAAAGATGGTGGTGTATTACTCTCATTAACTATGCAAAAATCCTTCTGCATACTGTATCAGAGAATGACAGTAGGCAACAGAGAACACATTCTCCAATGATCTGATTATGATGAATAATGATGTCAATTTTTTCCTACTTTTTGTTCATTAACAAAATAATTACATGATGCCAGAAAGACCTCCAAATAAACTCTCACCATAAAAAAATGTCTATTATCTCTAGTGTTCAGTTTTCAAGCTAGAAAGATCACAAGCTGCGGAATGTGAATTTTTCTGACCCATGTTAAATGATTCAAATTCAGAAACTCATGAACAGATTTTATGGAGGTTCCTCAGAAAATTTAAGCTTTACTTGAGGCCCAGCATTGAATCCAGACCAGAGTCCCAGTTCAGTTCTTAACCTCAAGAATACCGCCAAGTCAACAAATTGGGTCTCCTAGCTGCAAAGCTGGAGATCTAGTTTTTAACATTACCATACCTAACCGCCCAACCTGTCCCAAACCACAACTTGATGGATCTTCCAGAAGAACTTGGCTTGCAGTTGGAAACCACCAGCCAAAGGGATGTCATATGAGACAGGGTCAGGCCAGATGGCTACAGGAGAGTGCTGGAAGGCACATATATTCGCCCCCAGATAAGCAGGTCCCTTTTCACTTGGTAGCTGAACAGGGGTTACTCTAGGTTAATTATGACACCTGGGGCCAATCAAGGGCCTGCCAGAACCCATTAAAAGCTTCTCCTCCAGACAGATAGGGGTGCGCGATAGGAGCTGAGGGAGGAAGGTGAGCTCCTGGACAGCTAGGCAGTGATGACACTGACAAGCATTCGGAGAGAAGCCACGCAGGTACAGAGGCAAAGGACCGGAGATCCCTGCCCAACAGGGAGGACGGCCCTTCTGGGCCCCAGAGGTCTGAGGGAAGAGACCCCGCCAGAGGGGAGAGACTGAGCTGGGTGTCTGGTCTGTTGCCACCACACCCGAAGGGGCAACCAGAGACTGAGAGGCTCCCTGCGACTCCCCCTGGCAGGGAGGCTGGGAGGAACCCTGCTCTGGGAGCAGGGTGTGGACAGTAAGCCCAGGGGCGTGTGAAAGATCCTGAGGGAAAAGCGGAATATCCCAGCCTGCCGCTAAACGGAAGCGCGGGACCCTCTGTGGTGGAGAGGAAGCTCTGGCACTCATACTGGTGTTATGACAGAGCACAATACTGCTGGATGGAATTGTGCAATGGACTCCCCAAATATGGGCACGTCCAAGTTCCCACAGAAAGAAATCAGGCTTTAGCCTAGCTGGCGGAGCAGTCCCTAATCGCTGTGAAATATCTGCAAATCACAAAGACTTGCCTATCCCCGTATTAACAACCCAGACAAGGAAAGACAGCTAAGGCTGATGAAAAAGGGCTGAGTAACTGTTAGCCGACGGCCAAGGATGTTTGGTGAGGTGCCAGCTATGCCCGTTTATACCATCCGTGACTTTAACCGCTAGGACGCACTGTCCCTTCGCGGCGGGCAGCCCGGGCTAGGCTGACGGATGCCCCAAGGTCCTAACCACCCGTGACTTTAACTGCTAGAGCTCAGAGCCCCTTCGCAGCGGGCAGTCAATACTGACTGACAGGTGCCCCAATGGCAGCACTAAGAGCCTCTCCACACCCGTGACTTTAACTGCTAGAGCTCAGAGCTCCTTCGCAGCGGGCAGCCAGGATTGACTGACAGGTGCCCCAAGAGTTTGCCCCGTGGAGGCGGCACAACTCAACGCTAGGCTCTTAGTACTCTCACCTAGTGGCCAGGCTTTAGAGCCAAAACGGCTGAGGTTCTTTAATTGTGTTGGCTGCTTTACAGTAAACCAGAGAAAACAAGTCAGGCTTATGCATAAATGGTTACCAAAATTTATTAAGCTAGATTCTAATCATGTGGTTACAAAATTGCTAGTGCCTACTTATTTAAATGTAGAGATGTTACACACACAAACAAGTTACAAAACTGAAGCCACAATCCCAAAGAAAGAAAACAAAGTATAGAGCTCTATTTCAAAATATGTGTACACTAAAGATAGGAGATCAGGTGTGGGTGCTTCTTACCCTCCTTGCATCTCTCGATTCCAGCGGTGCCAAGCCAGGATCGGTCACTCAATTCCGCGGAAAGACGAATAAGGGACAAGGCATAGAGACCCTCTTAGCTGCAGAAGCCTTGGGAGGCTGTCACTTATCTGACCAGCAGATAGATAGTGAAAAGCACTCAAAAATCATGGTGCTGTAGGTCCCCTACTTATACCTCTGTACTCCTTTATTCTCTTTCTCCTTTCTTATGCCAAATTGAGGCTGGTCTGTCTGGGTGACGCCAGCTTTCGCAAGAGTAGTTTACACTTGCAAGGGAGAGAAACAATAAGTGTCGACTACTGGACATTTCTTTTATCAGGGTAAATATTTTCCCAACTAGGATGTTGGTGTGTGTGCATCACGCTATTTAGTAGGGGCTAAAAGCCATGTCTGTCACAGGGCCTCTGCCTGCTGTGAGCTTAATCGTTGTATCTGCCCCCAGAGGCACATTGTCGCAGCACACCTGTGCTTTTCACAGCTTCAAAGGCTGTGCTGGAATATATGTTAAGTGCCCTGTTCCGGCTTCCTCCTGTGTTTCCAGCAATGCTGGTCTGAGGGGGGGGGGCTGGCTGTCTGGCTACAGTAACACTGCTCGTTCTTCTTGCATATAATCTTTTGTCACATTCTACACTTGAAAAACATAGCCACTGTCACACTCTCTAAAAGTATCTAAACAGCAACCTCATTTCCCACTTTTGGTGGTTGTCTCCTCAAGTACCATTGCACAAATGTGTAACACCACCCCAAAGCAGCAACACAGTAGCATGGGATAAAAAACGGTAAGTGATGACCCAGATAAGCAGCTACAAAGAGCAACAAATGTTAAAGTAGGAAAGAAGGTCTAATGCAAATAATGGCACTGAGGAAGAACAGTGCAGCTGACACTTTAAATGTCTGAATCACACACTGTAATCTCTGCCCCATGTACAGTATCTGCTGGGTACAGATAGAGCAAGGCAGTAAAGAATCCTCTGATGAGTTGCACCAGCGCTCAGCCTCTGTGAGACTGCAAAATGACAGCTAGCCTGTCATTCAACAGATAACCAGATTGAATCACATCAGTTCTCTCAAAATGTGAAAGGGTATTCCTTCCACAAACACTGGTACTTTGGGGCTCCCTGTTGAGAGCTGTTTACCCAGGAAGCACTTTGTTACATACAATAGTCTCATCATGAGCTTGTTGTGCACTGATGAACACCACTAAATGATCGGCGCACATAGAATCATAGAATCATAGAATATCAGGGTTGGAAGGGACCCCTGAAGGTCATCTAGTCCAACCCCCTGCTCGAAGCAGGACCAATTCCCAGTTAAATCATCCCAGCCAGGGCTTTGTCAAGCCTGACCTTAAAAACTTCCAAGGAAGGAGATTCCACCACCTCCCTAGGCAACGCATTCCAGTGTTTCACCACCCTCTTAGTGAAAAAGTTTTTCCTAATATCCAATCTAACCTCCCCCACTGCAACTTGAGGCCATTACTCCTCGTTCTGTCATCTGCTACCATTGAGAACAGTCTAGAGCCATGTAGGTACTCAGGAACAAGTCAGGGCAAACAACGTCCACATCTACTGCTCAGTACCCTCAGCTGCCATACAAAGCTGGGAACCTTTCAATACATGTGGAAAGGCCGTGCCTATTTGGAAAAAAATGGCTATACCTGAAGACAACAGTTAGAAAAACAAACAAACAAACAAAAAAGATCTAACCAGCAGAAAGGAAAAGGAAACAAAACTGAATGGGTTACAACTAGAATGGGCACTAAAGATCCTGAAGTCCCACTACACCTCTGAGAAGCCATGAACCACCACATGCCACTGGCTGGGTGGGGAGCTGCCAGAGTGGTGTGCCTAAAACCACTGTAGGAAGTGATTTTCCCACTGCCTTCTCTGTTATCTTGTGGTCCTCTATCGTACACTGTCATTCTGTAGAATTTTTTTGTTTGTTATTGTGTGTTGCAATATGAACTACTAGTCTGTATTCTTCTAACAGTGTTTCATTCTGTTTTAGAATCTGGAAAGTATATGGAATGTATTTCTGAATGTCACTATTTTTTCCCCACCCAGGTTAAGCCATACAAAGAGTAGTAAATTTGAGAATGTGTAAAAGTTCTCAGTTGTCAAGGTACTGCAGAGATCATGATGGAAACTGAAGAACGCTGTTGTGCAGACAGTATACTAAACTGTAAATCCGTGAATTACCAAATAAATGATTTTGGTGTGGATCCACAGGAGCAGAACACATACCTCAACAGAGGGGAGTGGTGACAAAAACATGACTTCAAATACACATTGTGGATCACATAAAAATAAAACAGTCAGATGTAAGGTAAAAAGGACCAAACAAAGAATTTGGAAAAGGGGACTGAGCCAAAACCCCCAGAAAACAGCAGCCATATGTAATCACAGAATTCAGCAAGGCTCATGGATGTGAATAGTTGGCCCTTTGTGAAACATTTTTTTAAATTGCAGCATAAGGTGCAGGCACTGATGGCTAGAAAGTAGCTATTTTGGGGTTATGAGCAGCAGCAGCAAAGTGCAAAGATCATACACAATACTTTGAGCTTTCTAGGACTCCCTGACTGAGCACCACCCACTGAGGCACACAGGACCTGCTCAGGGTTTGCGCAGTAGGATTTCTAAGCATTTAATGACTTTGCTTCAGAGACACAGAGTTCAGGACCCCACTCTGCTAGGCACTGTACAGACTTCAGACAACAGCCCCAGAACCAAAGAGCTCACGATTCAATTTACATGTCACAGAGGATGCAACAGGTAGACAAAAAGACAAATGGAGTGGGGATGAATTGAATGGATGAGATGAATAAAAATGAATACAGTTAATTAGAGAAGCAGAAGTCAAAGGTCACCATTTGCCTGACCAGTGCCAGCTGGCAGTGATTTGTAGCCATCACAGCAGAGGTAAGTTTTAATGAGCTATTTATGAAAGGATAAAGTGACAACTTTACGAATTTTGACAGAATGTTTTCTGCACGCACATGGAGCTGTATGGGAGAAAGCCTGGAGGTGTTTGAGGGACAAGGGAATAATTAGACAACTGAAGCTGGCATTTTAGCAAAGTGAAGGCTGGGGTCAACAGCTCAATAAACTAGTAGATCTGTTAGACAGAATGGTGTCTATGGGTCTTAAAGACAAAACACTTGCATTTTATGTGGTGAAGAGAAGGGGCCAGTGGAGAGAAATGAAGAGCCAGTGATGTGATCAGGGACGAGCCAAAAAAATGAAGAGAAGAAATTATTTAATTGCCTAAGCAACAATGCTAGGAGCCTGGTAATAAACAAGAAGAGTTAGAATTGCTCATTTTATGAGCACAAATTTGATCTAGTTACCATTACTGAAACCTGGTGGGATGATTTGCATGATTGGAATACTAAAATCAATGGTTACAACCTGCTTAGGAAGGATCAAGTAGACAAAAGAGGAGGGGGACTGGCACGCTAGATCAAAAATGGCATTACCTGTTTGTGAGTCACTCATAACTAGCAAGAAAATGCTTTTGAATGCTTATGGATAAATATCCTAACAGATAAAGCACAAGATGGGCTATTAGTTGGTGTCTGCTACAGACCCCAAATCACACTAGGGAACAGGATGACCAACTCCTTATGCACTTATCTACAATATGTAGGAAAAAAAGCTGTGTGATCATGGGGGACTTCTATTTGAGTGACATACACTGGAGGTCTCATGCTGCCAATACGAAAACATCCTTAGAATTTTTAAGTATTATCTATGACACGGATGGCCAAACTTACTGATCCTCCGAGCTGCACACAACAATCTTCAGAAGTTCGAGAGCTAGGACACACTCGCAGGAGCTTACGGCTTCATCCCTGTGGGAGGCGCCTGCCAGGGCTTGGGGCTTCAACCCCACTCCTGCTGAAGCCCCATGCCCCAGCAGGCACGCCCCACAGGGCTGAAGGTCTAAGAACACCTTCCCTTCTGCAAAACAGAGGCAACATGTGGGGGAGACATGTGGGGTCATGATTTTGGCCAGGGTTTGCTAGTCCCACTCAGAGGAGACAAAAATTGGGGGAGTGGTAAATAATGAAGAGAACAGGTCATTAAAACACAGTGATCAGGATTGGTTCATAAGCTGGGTCAAGCAAACAATATGCATTTTAGTAGGCTAAATGGAAATGTACAAATCTACAAACAAGGAATGTAGGCCATATTTACAGGACAGGGGATTCTATCCTGGAAACCAGTGATTCTGAAAAAGATTTGGGGTTTGTGATGGATAATCAACTAAGCATGAGCTCCCAGGGCTAATGAGATCCTTGGATGCATAAACAGGGGAATTTTAAGTAAGAGGAGAGAGGTTATTTTATGTCTGGTGAAATCTCTGCTGGAACATAATGTCCACAATTCAAGAAGGATGTTGATGAATTGGAGAGGGTTCAGGGAAGAGCCACAAGAATGATTAAAGGGTTAGAAAACATTCCTTATACTGATTGACTCAAGAGCAAAATCGGTTTAGCTTAACACAGAGAAGGTGAAGGGGTGACTTGATTCCAGTCTATATATACCTACATGGTGAACAAATATTTGATAATGGGTTCTTTAGTCTAGCAAGGGAAGGTATAACACAACTCAATGGCTGGAAGTTGTGGCTGGACAAATTCAAATTGAAATGCATAAATTTTTAACAGTGAGGGTAATTAACCATTGGAACAATTTACCAAGGGTCATGGTGGATACTCCATGGCAATTTTAAAATCAAGATAGGATTTTTTCTAAAAGATCTGTTCCAGGAATTGTTTTGGGGACGTTCTCTGGCCTGGGTTACACAGCAAGTCAGACTAGATGATCACAGCGGTCCCTTCTGGCCTTGGAATCTATGATCCTTGAAGCAGCATTCTCTAACTGACTTGGCTGATGTCAAGGTCAGAAGGCAGGAGAGATTACAATAGTTTGAGGTCTTGTCTACATGCACAAGTTGCATCAGTTGAATTAAAGGTATGTTGTTAAACTGATTCAGTGAAGCTGGTGCAAATGTGAGTGTGGACACTCTTACATCAGTTTAAACCTGATTTATGTAAGTTTAGCTTGCACCTGTACATTACACGAGTCATTTGACATACCTGTAATTAATTTGCATCAAATTACTGATATAAGATAAACTGACATAAACTGATCTTAAGTGATGTGTGTTCACTTACAAAACTGTACTGGTTTAACATCACAATTTAATTAAACTGGTGTAATTTTATGTCTAGATCAAGCTTAGGTAAGAGATGATGAGGGCATGAAAAAGAGCCTAGGAAATTTGGACAGGCAGAAAATTTTAGAAATATTAGGTAGATACAAAAGGTAAGACTTGGAAATGGCCTGGATGTGTGGATGAACAACGAGGGCTGACTTAAAAGTGATGCCCAGATTAAAAAGCTGAATAGCTGGGGAAAGGGTGGTGTTATCCATGGCAATGGAGAAAATAGGAAAAGAGGAAGACTTGAGGTGTGAGGATCAAAAGCTCAGTTTTGGCCATCTAGAGTTTTATATAATGGCTGGTCATCTATGAAGAGAAGTCAGAGACAGGCCCAGATTAATGACTGGATGGACTAAGAGTGATAGGAAGGAAGGAGAAAAGGAATGTGGAGAGAGGAGATGAGGAGTCATTTAGGAGTTTATCAATTTTCTTTTTGGAAAAGTCAGCGAGGTCTTGAGTAGGGAGAGAAGTGGGGCAAAAGGGAGTGTTACGTGGTGCATATATGGCTAGAATGAGAGGAGTGGTATTCAACTGGGGTGGAGATGTACAGTTGCTTGGCCAGGAAAATGTCACAACTGGAAGTGAGAACAAATTTGCAGGGGTGGAAGTCAGCATAATTATGGGACTTCTGCCAGAGACAGTCAGCTTCCCAGGGCAGGACCAGAGGGAGAGAGGACGTGGGGAATGAGCCAGGGTATATTTTGTAGTGGGAGAGAAGTGTAAAGACACTGAGGGTAAAGGATTTGCCAAGTGCTCGTAACTCTAGCCAGCTTGTACTCTTCCTGCCTTCCACTGAGGCCTATTTTCCTTGGCAAGTGGGGGATCTCATGTATGCATCCAGTCGTCAGTTACATGTCTGTGGTGATCCTGACTATTAGAATTCTCATCAGTTGCTTCCCTCTGGAAAGATTTCTGGATTTGGTCCACAATACCAAGGACTGAAGGACAGCTGCTGACATAATGATTTGCTTATTATGTCTCCAGTCAACAATTCCCCACTGAGGGAAGAAATACCTGCAGATGTCTCATATGGAAGATAATCCAATGAACTATATCTGAACAATAAGAGACCTAAAAGCTTGAAGGGCCTGCCAGAATATGGTAGTAGAGGGAGCCAAACTGGATTTGATCCAGATCCCTGATTTGAGGAAGGGCTGAACCAAAAACTAACATTGTGACACTCAATTTTCAGAAAGGCAGAGGTTTAAAAGTGAGGAAGCTACCTAGAAATATACCAAAGACAAAATATAAACTATTAACATCTTTATAATAAGCATGGTAGCTATTTAATCACTGCTAGAAGACATGCAATCTTGTAAACAAAACAGAAAAAGGAAAGCAAGGAGGAAAAAAGTATGGTTAAATGGCAAAGAGTTAGGTTCAAGAAATTCTAACCAAAGTGAAGAGAGCAGTAAGTAAATAGGGCCCTACCAAATTCACGGCCATGAAAAACACATCACGGACTGTGAAATCTGGTCTCTCCCTGTGAAATCTGGTCTTTTGTGGGCTTTTACCCTGTACTATACAGAATTTCACAGGGGAGACCAGCATTTCTCAAACTGGGGGTTCTGATCCAAAAGGGCGTTGCGGGGGGGTGCGTGTGTCACAAAGTTATAAAGTATGGGGGTCGCAGTATTGCCACCCTTACTTCTCTGCTGCCTTCAGAGCCGGGCGGCTGGAGAGCGGCGGCTGCTGACTGGCAGCAGCAGCAGCGCAGAAGTAAGAGTGGCAATACCAGACCATGCCACCCTTACCTCTGCGCTGGTGCTGGGGGCGGCTCTGCCTTCAGAACGGGGCTCCAGCAGCAGCGCAGAAGTCAGGGTAGCAATACCGCAACCCCCCACAATAGCCATGCAACCCCCTCCTCCCATTCCTTTTTAGGGCCAGGAACCCTACAATTACAACACTGTGACATTTCAGATTTAAATCGTTCAAATCACGAAATTTTACAATTTTAAAAATCCTATGATTGTGAAATTGACCAAAATGGACCGTGACTTTGGTAGGGCCCTAAACATAAACTCTGGCAAATAAAATCTAAACAGGAATTTAGAAAATAAAAGAGGGAATTTAGAGCATAAAAAGACAAGCACAGAAAAACAAACAAGAAATTACATTTCCTCGGCTCTTGCTTTCATGAAGTAGGTCTTCTGTGATGGCAGTCCTGGACCAGGCTGATTTCCACTGCTATGAACTTGTTCTCTCATCCTTCAGTTTTTCCATCTTCCTAGCCAAGCACGCTTCTCCACCCTGACTGTCTTCCCACCTGAAACCTCAGCTACGTATTCGCCACTTCTAATTCTCTCCTTAAGCCCTTCTCCCTTAACTTCCCTGTCTGCTCAAGATCATACTGATTTTCTCAAAGATGTATTGAGAAGGTGTGACGTTATCTGATTAAAATATGACCATGTAGATTATTGTTGCTACCACTCTCATATAATTGCAACAAATCTTATACAAGTAAGGTGTCAATAGAAAGGTTATTATTTGCTGAATATGATTACACTATTTAAAAACATGTATCATTTTTGTACTTGAAATTATGAATACTAACTATGTACCTGTATTTCAAATGTTTGCTCATGTAGTAACACCCACAAGGTATTTAGCCTGCACATCTTGAAGGAACTATTCAAATTGGATTGCCCATCAAAGAACACTAAAGTCACATTGGAAGATGCCTATCTAAACTTAATGGACTTTCATGTGAACATTCTAACTGGAGTATGGGGGATGGCCTCTACTATGACAAAGCGAAGGATACATGGACTTGTGACTTGCCCATGTGACTCCAAACACCATCTTGCTACCTGTAACGTTCCACAGTGAGAACAATGGGTTTCCCTTCACTTGGGAGAAGCTATAAAAGGCCCTGGAAACATGTCCATTTTGTTTCTTTCCTGCTCAAATCTCTGGACTATGATGAACTTGTATTAACGGGAGCATTCTAACCCAAGGACTGAGGACCTTCCCATGATTTGGAAGCAACCAGAGACTTAACAAGCCAGCAGCTTATTCCATCACTGCTACAAGCCTGATCCAAGAAGTTTGCAATTATTGTATGTATGTGATTCCTTTAACCAATTTTAACTCTCATCTCTTTCTTTCTTTCTTTCTTTCTTTCTTTCTATAAATAAACCTTTAGATATTAGATATTAAAGGACTGGCAACAGTGTGACTATTGGGTAAGATCTGAGTTATATATTGACCTAGGTATGTGGCCGCTCCTCTGGGATCAGAAGAACCCTTTTGTTTGATGAAATTGGTTTTAAATAACCACTCATCATTACGTCTAGTGTCTGGGTTTTGAATCCAGGACTGGAATACCTAAGGAGGCTGCATTTCTGACTTCTTGTTAGCCAGTGTGGTGAGACAGAAGTTTACTTTTGTTGCTGGTTTGGTATATGTCATGGAAGAATAACCACCAGTTTTGGGGTCTGTCTGCCCTTTTTTCCAGCAGCTTGTCCTGGATTTGGTATTCTCAGTCATGACCCACGGATGCATGGAGACAGAAGCTTTGAAATGGCTACCACTTTCCCTCTTTCATCACTCTCTCCTACTTCTCCTGTGTCACAGAAACCAAGGTTTGTCATCCACTTTCCTCCTCTTGCCCCACCTGCTTCAGTGACCCTATCCCACCCCATCTCCTGGCTTGACACCAGTTCTCATTTCCCCCCTCACCGTTCTCCACTTCTCCCTCTTTTCTGGGTGATTCCACTCTAAATACAAGCATTCTTCATTCCTCCTCCCCTTAAAAACC
Organism: Eretmochelys imbricata; assembly: GCF_965152235.1. NCBI lineage: Eukaryota > Metazoa > Chordata > Testudines > Cheloniidae > Eretmochelys > Eretmochelys imbricata. Next base: position 82,423,574 of record NC_135582.1, on the reverse strand, counting down.
ACTCACCCATGACACTGTTTCTCTCTCCAATTACCATTCTGTCTCCCTTCTTCTCTTTATCTCTAAGCTCATTGAAAGTGTTATCTATAACTACTATCTGGAATTTCTTTGCTCCAATTCCATCCTAGATTCTTTCCAATTTGGCCTCCACTTTCTATGCTTCACTGAAACTGCTGTCAGCAAAGTTTATAACATCCTTTTCATGGCCATTTTTTAGAACTAATATTTCACTCTCATCCTCCTTGACTGTCAGATGCCTTTGACACAGCTGTGCTTATCTGCAGATCTTGTTTTACTTCAACTTTAGTGACTCAGTCTTCTCATTTTCCTCTTACCTCTCTAATCACTCCTTCACTGTTCGATCTGGAAGATCCTCGATATTCCCCCCTCCAACCTTCAGTGGGGATCCTTCCTCTTCCCCCTCCACATCTTACATGCATGTGATTTTGTTTAAAAAGGAACACTTCAACTATCATCTTTATGTTGATGAATCACAAATCTACCTGTTTACTCTAGACCTGTATCCTTTCATTTAAAGTAAAATCTCTGCCTGTTTTTCTCTGTGGATCTTCAGCTGTCAGCATAAGGTCAACATGTTCCAAACTGAGCTTGTGATTATTTCCCTGCCAAGCCCTCCCCTTCATCTTTTCCTCAGTTACTGTGGAGAAAACCACCACCATAACATCACCATGCTACCTATCACTCAGACCCATAGTCTGGGCTTCAGCTTTGACTCAGTCACCTCTCTAGGTTTACAAATCCAGGCTGTTTCTAAATCATGTTGCTTCTTACTACAGAACTTCTCTAAGATGTGGGCTTTCCTCTCTATCCACACAAAAATAAACCTGTATTTAAATAAAAAGCCTGATTTAAGTAAATATTATTTATAAAAACTACAAAAATCTGATCAAATTTTATCCACCCTGCTCATTGCCCAAAGTTAAGATTCACTGCTTGAGGATTAGAAACTTCCCCAATAGGCATGTTATTTTACAGTGGTCCATTATGGGATTTTAGACCTTCTGAAGCTTCTGGTATTGATCACTGATAAGAGTTAGGATACTAAACTAGATGGATGGCTGATCTGATCAGGTATGGCAATTCCTATGTTCCTAATCAGGAAACAGTTTTATGCTACAGGTACATTCCCAGAAACCAGATCTCCATTACAAGCAGCTCTTTTAGGGCATTACCTGCCCATCCAAAGCTTTGAAGTTATGGAAATACCAAGCAGAGAGGGATATTCCACACATTTTGCCTCCCAGACATAATTTTATCTGCTGCCTATATAAAATACTCAGACCACAACAGAAAAGTGACTTGTATTTCCAACAGGTGGAGAGACACACTACACTGGCCATATTTACCTGACTTGCAGATTACAGTTAATGGAACTGTACACAAGACTAGCATCTGCACTGAAGTAAATGTTTGCTAGATAAGGCTCTTAGATACATCAAGCTGCTCACAAATTTTCCATCTCTCTCTTTTGATCTTCATCATTAGTTACACAGAAAGCTCAACTAAGAGACTTGATGAAAGGTGCTGCTGAGTAATGTCTAACAAACTGAAAACCATAGGTCAGATTCTCAGCTAGTGCAAACCAGCACAGCTCCACTGAAGCTACCTATTTTAACAGTATATGGAAAAATAAATTTCCCATTTACACCCATTGACATCAATGAGACTTAAGCATGTTGGTAAATTTAAGCATGTGCTGGAGAGCTTTAATGAATAAAGGCCATAGGTAGGATATGCTCTTTTAGATTGAGATGTCTGTGATTTCTTTAGTTACTCTAGGCAGAGAAAATTTACCACCACTCTTTTGGCTGATTACTAAAAGCAGATTTTCAATAATAAATAATAAATCAGAGCTAAAATGAGAGAGAGAGAGAGAGAGAGAGAGAGAGAGAGAGAGAGAGACTATTCTAACTGCACTGAAAGATCAACAGCATAGTTTTTGTTATACAAACAGAAACATTGACCGTTCCCTCAGGCCTGCTCTCCACACTATTTCTGACCAAATACTTTTACCAGCAAATTGAATAAATATCTCAACAACACTGAAGAAATTAGGTAATTAGGCAGCTGTTCTGTCCATCAACATTTTTTAACAATCAATTAGAAAAGCCTACATAATTTCAAGAAACAAATAAGAGGACACAAATTATAGAAGTGTTCAGCATGATGTCAACATCCACACTGCTCTCAAGGTAAGAATATCTGACGTAATTATGTTTTTTATTTCGGTGTACTGCAGAATAATAATGCATAAAAGAAAAAACATAATGAAAACTCTTATGGTTAGCTATTTATTAACTGAGGGCATTTGGGGGGGGTTCAGATATTTTTTGCAACAGCAAAGTATTACACTACAATTGTAGGCCATCTGTGTACTGAAACATAACACTAGTCAGATGAACAATACTTTCCTCCTATCTGATCAACCCTCTGAAATGCTGACAATTACAAACACAAAACTTTTCATTTCACTGCATCATGAAATGTTCAATTCCTATAAGCCTAGGTCTTGGTGCCTGAACACATTCATTTCTTCTAGTATTAGATACCAAAACGTATGCTCATAATTTTCAAATATCTAATAATGTTAGCTCCTCCACTTTGACCACAAAGATTTGACATTTTTGCCTTTTCAGGTAATCTCAACATATTAATCACACATCTTAGAACTGCTGAGTTCTCCTCCATTCAATTCTCGTCAGCTTCGGTTCCTTGCCAGTTCTACAGGTTTATGATAAGCCATGCACTTTAAAGTTTCAAAGCTACCAATATCAACCTAAAGAGGCTGAAACGTGTGTATTTTCTGACATGGAAATAAAGGTAATTTGAACAGGAAAAGATCTACACATCCTTCAGATTGTTCCCTTTAATCACTGCTTAGCCAAACAATACATATTTAATGCTTAGCATTTCCTGATAATCAGCTCCTCCATCTCCCTAATCATTTTCTTCCCTTCTCTAGAGTCTCTCCACTAGATCACCATTTTTCTTGCAATAAGGAAGCAGAAATTGACTATAATATACTCGACGCAGATGCCACAGACCTGTACAGAGCAGGGACTATAACTTCCCAGCTCCATGATGCAATGGTGTCTCAGCTTATGTAGCCCAAACTGCATTCTCTTTTTTTACCTTGCTATCCTTCAGTGAAAATTCATTTCCATTCTGCTGCCCAGTAGTACTCATAAGTGCTTTTTGGCATGACTGCTTTCACCCTTTCCTCGAACATCTGGTATCTGGATTGTTTTCACTTAGATATATTAGTTTTCAATTTCCCAATTTGATCATTTTATTATTTTCTGGCTGTTTTCTAATGTGTCTTGGCCCCTATATGTATTTTCTCTATCCTCAATAAAGTTGGCAGCTCCTCCCAATTTAGAGTCATCTCCAGATTTAACATGCTGTTTACCTGCTCTTCTAGACCAGTGGTTTCAAACTTTTTTTCTGGCAACGCAGTTGAAGAAAACTGTAGATGCCCATGACCCAACGGAGCTGGGGATGAGGGGTTTGGCATGTGGGAGGGGGCTCAGGGCAGAGGCAGAGGGTTGGGGTGTGGGAGTGAGAGCTGCAGGGTGGTGCCAGGAATGAGGGGTTCAGGGTGTGGGAGGGGGCTCTGAGCTGGGGCAGGGAGTGGGGATGCAGGCTCTGGGCTGGGGATGAGGGGTTTGGGGTGCAGGAGGGGCCTCTGGGTTAGGGGGGCTCAGGGCTGGGGCAGGGGATTGGGGCGCAGGGTTGGGGTACGGGCTTACTTCTGGCAGCTCCTGGTCAGCAGCACAGCCAGGGTGCAGACTCAGGCTTCCCACCTGTCCTGGCACCGTGGACCGCGCTGCGCCCTGGAAGTGGCCAGCAGCAGGTCCGTCTCCTATGCGGAGGCGTGCAAGCAGCTCTGTGCAGTTCTCACCCGCAGGTACAACCCCCCAAGTTCCCATTGGCCGGGAACTGGACAATGGGAATGCGGAGCCAATGCTCGGTGTCGGGGCAGCACGTGGAACCCCATCACCCCCCTGCCTAGGAGCCGGACCTGTTGCTGGCCACTTCAAGGGTGCAATGCGGTGTCAGAACACGTAGGGACTACTAATTTTTACTGGCCGGCCGCCAGGTACCCTGGGTGCTGAGCAAGGCGACCCAGTGCCTTGCAATCCACGATCCAGTACTGGGTCACAACCCAATGTTTGAAAATTACTGGTCTAGACTATAAGTGAAAAAGTTAAATAAAGCATGACATAATACCAACACCTTAAATACCCCACTAGACATCTCCCAACATCTCAGTAAAATATAATGGGCCCTGATGTAACTCCTTTGATTTCATGGAGTTTTAAAATTAAATTCAAAACATGTAAATATGATAATAGGCTGTAAACAAACTCAAAAGTGAAGAAATGCAATAGAGCTCAGATCAAAAGTCCACTGAAAGACTCTGACTTCAGAGGGCTTTGGATTTGCTCTTTTGTGAGGTACTAACAGTAATAGTAACTTGCCCACTTTACCCAGATGTGGCAACTACTAGTTAAGGTGTTAAGGATTCAAGTGAGCATTATACCACACCGCCAAGTCAGGGTGTTGTGAACTTACACTGCAACGAAGAGCTATGGAAGAGATTGTGTGTCAACCTGTTTTAACACGGCACAACAAACTCCCTTCTCTGTTGCTGAGCAGCTATATTGATCAGTGTGGGGACAGGGTGATTCAATTCCCCAGCAAAGGCTAAGAGACCACTTGTGTCCCCCATATATATTTCTAAATTCTGACATGCTAACAAGCTACTACTACACTATGAAAGTACAGAAAATAATGGACTGAGAGGGGAGATAATGAAGTTTGATATTTTCAAGAACAGTATACATTTCTAAATTCTGGTCAAGGAGATTACAATTCCTGAGTCCCAGCAAACTACTGGCCACTTCCACCCAGCCCCCAGGAAAACCCTTTCAGCACAATATACCTGCATCCAGCAGCCACAATCATCAGCATTATGAGGGGAAGAGTTATCCTGTGCTTGTAGCATACCAACCTGGTCTCTCAGCCAAGACTGCTCTTGGAGAGCAATTAGGGAGACAAGGTGGGTGAGGTCATATCTTTTATTGGACCAGCTTCAGTTGGTGAGAGAGACAAGTTTACACAGAGGTCTTTGGGAAGAAGCTTGCCTCTCTCACCAACCGAAGTTGGTCCAATAAAAGATATGACCTCACCCACCTTGCATCCCTAATATTCTGGGACCAACACAGCTACAACAATATTGCACATAACAACAGGCAGACCATTCAAGCTTCTTCCTAACACAATAAGCACCACTAAAAAGGAAAGCTAAAATGTGTTCATAAAACCTGTCCTTTGGAACTGTTGGTATCTATCATTATATAGTTTTTAAAGACTTAATTTCATCTGTCCTGAAGGAACTTCAATATTGTTCAATGAATTGACCCTGCTGGACCTAGAGGAAATAAGTTGAACTTTTAGTGTCCAGGACTGTAGACTCTCTTTTAACTTTCTCATTGGTAGCTCAATAAAGTTACCTTTGCAGCTACCAAATGTTACTGGACTACTTTTAGTATGCTCAATACTTAGGATATCCTATTAGTTATTTTGTTAAAAATATTTATTTTACACATATTTTCGAAGGCAATTGTAAACTTCTTGTAACTGCTATAGTAGATGATTGCAAAGTCCATTTATACCATATATATTTCAAGATTTCTTTGGTATTGTGTGTTGAAATTTTGTCTTTTAGTCAAATAGTCAAAATAAGGAACTCCTGTATTAACCTTATTTTCCCTCGTATTTTAACCTCTCCTTGACAACCACTATTCAACACCTTTCACTCTGAGCATTTGTTGCAGCTGAAAGTGATTTTCTTCTTTGGTAAAAGTTGTTTTCAGATAGTCAAACAATCTAGAGCAATAAATCCTGACTTCAACTCACAATCCAGGCTTTGCAGCAGAACAAGAGACAAAACAATTGTTCCAAGATTCCCTTAACACCAACCACCACTAAACTAGAACTTGAACTGTATTATACACCATGCACTTAAGATCAACAAAATCAACAATGTGGCATTTTTTCTTTCTAATTGAATAAAATGATTCCACACTGGTAGATCATTAGTGGAGAGATCACATAATGAAACAAACAGCATTAACACCAGAAATATTCTTTGAAATGTTTAAAAAATGAGCAGCTGATGTAGTCTGGGAAACTGCCTAAACATATTAAAGAAAAATGTATAGATTTCTCACCTGTGGTAAATGTAATTGGAGACCCTCGCTGGGAATGGGCTGGCGAGATGGTGTCTGGTCCAGCTGCATGTTAAATAAGGATGCAAGAGCTGACTGAGCAGCCCGAGCCTTTGCAAGCTTTTTGTTCCTTCCTGATCCTTCAAAAGTTTGACCATCCACTGCCACTGCCATCACAAAGTTCTTAGCATGGCTTTCTCCACTTTCTGAGAGAAACTCATACTTCAACCCTGGCCGCAGCTCATTCAGAATCATCACAGGGTTCTTTCCACTGGTGGATGGATATGGTGATGGTGTGGGAAGAGGAGACTGGATAAGAGTACCGGCCACAGTGGATGAGGACAGACTGTAGTCTATACTGGAGCTATAAGATCCATCTCCATTGGACCCCAAATAAAAGGAATTGTCAGTCTGAACTGGTGTTTCAAATCCATTGAAAAGTGTGTCTGGGAAGTCTGCTTGGTCAGATGTAAAATCTGTGTTTACAGAGAGTGTTCTCCCCATCGCTAGGTGTGCTTCAGATGCATTTGGAAACTGAACAAAAGATCTCAAAGCCTTTTCAGCAGCATGAAGTTTTGCCTTCTTTTTTGTAGGGCCAGATCCCTCAAACACCTGTCCATTAACTTCAACTGCCATCACAAAAATAGGGGCATGAACTGGTCCTGTTTGGGATAGAAGCTTGTACTGTAAACCAGGTTTAATTTCATTCAGTTGCATCAGAGCATTCTTTGGCAAAACAGGCCCTGGTGTTTTCTTCCTCTTCTTAGGGCGGAACTTGGAGTGTCCATTGCTGCCCTCCTCCAATGGGCGTTTTCTGCTGCTGCTACCACCACCATTGGAGAGTTGAGACCCCTCCCTGGTATTTTGCACACTGCCATCCTTAGGTGGAACGTTGTCCATGTTGCGGTTTTCTTTAACATCAGTGCTGCTTGAACCTGTGGTGCCCAGAAAGAGTAACTTACAATGCCTTCGTTGCAGGATCTTGTAAATGCAAAATTTATAGATTCCTTTATCTATCTTTGTAACTGGAAGTGATGTGTGCTTATAGGTTTATGTCTTTGCAGGACAAACAAAAAACCATAATTTTAATAACCCAAGAAGTATCAGGTGCAGGTCTGAGTTACAAATTATGCATTTGACATTTTTATTAATACTGGGATTAAAAATTTGCACCATTTTTATTTTGCACTCAGATTACTTTTGAGACAAAAGGTCTATTTTTAAATTACTTTTGTTCTGAAAAATGTTCTAAACCCAGAAAGATTATTTATAATTTTAATCAACATTTTTGATACTTATATTTCAAAAAGTTCCATTAATAACTAATAAACGGAACATTTAAGATGAGTACTAGTGAGATATAAGTTTTCATATTAATTCAAACCACTTCACTTTAAGCTCATGTTGTGGCTCAAGTATGGCATCTTACATGATTTTTATTTATTTTAAAAAGAGAAGTTATATAAAATCTGAGTAATTTAATTAATTTAATAAAAATAACAAGCTCCTTTTGTAGGTTCACTGATTTAAGAGTGCATAAATATTGTATATACCTTTTTCTTTTCATTTGCTTGAAACAACCCTACTTATATATCACCTATATAGATATTTAACTGTGTCCATTTTAACAATATGACTAACTTTAAATGACTAACTTCTGGTAACTGGGCACTTATCTAGAATCATTTAAATGTTCATCCGAGAAGACTCCAACAAGAAACTAGAGCTTTTCACCCAACCACGCTGACTTGTTAACAGCCTGAACCAACTCCCACTGAAGCCAGTCAGACTCTTTCTTTCTTTTGACTTCAAAGGTAGTTAGATTAGACTGTAAACATGCACTGCAGAGTGGAATGAGCCAAACTCAGTGCCCATATTTATTCTTCTGATATCAATCCTCAAAACTTGGAAGTAAAGTCTGTAATAGACATACTTCATCTCTCCTCAGAATTCTGTTAAAAAAATCATGCTTAAATTATGTTGTTCCAGAAGAATAATATATATGGTTTTTGTACTATCATCTAGCAAGAAATTTTATATTTCTAATAGTCCTTTACACACAACTTTATAATTCTTTGCAAAGGAAAAGCAATTGCTTTTATTTTAGACAGAGTTCCTATTCCAAACATCCCCCTTAAAACACAGCAATCCTTTATTAAGATAGTATTAGAAAGCAAGAAGATTTGTAATACATGTTCAGGTTAAACCTGACAAATTAATCATGTTGTACACTGATAATTATTCATGGAACTGATTTGTTTATATAAAAACAAATTAAATTATTAAATTACGTTAACATAATATTTTTGAAATTACGAACTTGGGTGCTGATATCATACTATGAGTTAGTTCTAAGAATTGTTCCTGCTGCAGCTTTTAAATCCTAATTTTTGTTAGGTGAAGAAACTGCTGCAAATAAAGAGTTTGAATTTATACTAGTCTATGTAAATTAAAATGCAATTTTAGTAGTTTAAGAGTTTCCAGCCTTTCAGTTTTAAAGATTTCAAATATCTAGCAATATAATACACCCACAATGATAACAGATTATACAAATTAATCCAGAATTTAAACAAAACAAAGTGGAAATTTTCTTGCACTTTGATGGATTTCAAACTTTTGCTTAATTTTCCCAAATACTGGTGCACACACACCACTTCACCCAGTTTACAAAGCTGATGGAATGGTTACTAAATTTTCATTTATAACATCCTCCAGCAAAAGCTCGATAGGTTACTCCTTTCGGTGCTCGAAAAGAATAAAAGATCAAAAGAAAGAGCCAAAGTAGAAACATACACGTTGTTAACGAACAGGTATTGGACAATAAAAATTGGTACAATATTGGCAAATAGAAGTAAAATAAATCTTCTTGGGGAACACTCATATTCCCAAATTACTAATAGTTTGATCATTAGAAACATGCTCTGGCAATTCATTTTATCAGAAAAGGATTTCTGAAGTTGAACCTCAAATGGTATTGTACACAGTATATATACTAGTGGATTATAATAGTCAACACAACATGTTAATTCATGAAGTTTTGTTTCTTTTATAATACTGTAGTACTGCGTTGAGGGAATTTAAGTAACATAATTTAATAAAACTACTTAACGAACAGCGAATGTGGCATCAGAAGTTCACTATGAAATGGTATAATTTGTAAACTAAAGGGAAATTATTAGATATAAAATACCAATCATGGCCTCCATCTATAAATTTCTTTTCATTAAGGGTTCTAAACCAGTAACAATAAGACCAACTCCTCAAGGAAGTTGTGAAGGAGAATGCGGATCTAACTGTCTTTAATATTATAGTAGAACCTCAGAGTTACAGACACCTCAGGCTCCAGGGAGGGGGATCCAGGCTTCTACCCCGAGGAAGCACCAGAGCTCAGGGCCTTAAACCTGGGGGGAGTGCTGGGGCTTCAACCCTGTGGCTCTGCTCCTGGCTTTTGACCTGCGGGGGGCGCTGGGGCTTGGGCTCCCCAAGGCTCTGCTCCTGGTTTCAGCTGGGGTGTGTGTGTGCCAGGGCTTGGGGCTTTAGCTATGGGGGAATCGCTGGGGCTGAAACTGACACTCCCCTCTAGCTAAAGCCCTGGCGCCTCCCGGGGGCTGAAGCTGGGAACAGAGCCGCGGGGCTGAAACCCCGAGCCTCGGTGCCCCCCGTGGGGATGAAGCCCTGAGCCCCTGTTCACTCCACAGGTCAGAAGCCCTGAGCCCTGGTGCTCCCGAGGCTAAGAAACCCTGAGCCTCCCCACCCCCACCTGGAGCCCTGACCCACACCTCCATCCTGCGGCTGCAGACCTAACCCCCCACCCCCACCCCCATGGCAGAAGCCCTGAGTCCCAGGGCTAAAGCCCCAAAGCCGTACAGTAGTTGCTGGTTTTAATTTGTCTCCCCGCTGCCTGGTTTATTACTTCCGGTTCCACAGGGTGTCTGGCTGACCTGTAAGTCCGTAACTCTGGCGTTTGAATCTTTGAGATTCTACTGTAATTGAATCTGGAAACAAAACCTTTTATATTTAAGTATTAATATTTATTTAAAGATTATGGATCAGATTTTGAAAAGAGCTCAACTGCCATTTAGACCACTATATGAAGTGGTAAGCATTTCAAAAGCGCTCAGCCCACAGCTGCTCCTGATGTCCTAAATAGGAGCTTTTGAAAAGTTGGTCACTTCATAAAGGTGCCCAAATGGCAGCTGAGATCCTCTGAAAATCTAGCTATAAATTAACTCATTTGAATGTGAAACTAGTACTAAAACACGATGAAAAGAAATTGGTTTATAACCTGACATTAGATCTTGTGCTGCTGCTGTCACAGTTTTCAACAAAATATCCATTAGAACCAGCAGCATGCTCAGAAATATCAATATCAGCAACTTTATTGGTCAGTAAAATTCTTAGCTGATAGACTGCAAGAAAGGGTTCACTATCTGAACTGTTAAAACACTGCACTGAGCAAAATGGATACAACTTCTTCAAATCAGCTTTTGTGTTGAACAGGTGAATAGATGTCTACTTGAACCTCTCCTTAGTGAAGATACACACTCTTCCAGTGGTCACTTAACCACTAGGGTCAAGATTTTCAAAAAGTTAGACTCTAAACATGTATTTAAGCATCTATCTGATTTTCAAAAGTGCTGCACACCTCACAGCTCCCATTATGGTCAATGAGAGCTGTTCTGTGCGCAGCACTTTTGCAAACTAGTCAAAGTATGGATTTAGATGTCTGACTGCAGGATCCAACTTTTGGAAATCTTGGCCCCAGATAACTTGAGAGTGAGTCGTTTCTCAGACAAGCTAATTTGTTTTATGTACACTAAAAAATATTCCAGGGTGAACAGGAGATTTCAGCCATTTTTGCAGTATCTGCGTTGGCAAAAATCAAGTCTGATAGGATCAGCCATTGACGTTGTCAGCAGAAGAAGAAACAAGTTTTGCCACTGAAATGTTCTTTCCCTGGAGCTTTACTACGTATAAGGCACCAGAATAAAGAAGGAAGGCGTGCTACAAAGAAAACAGTTACCTCTTTGAAGAGAGGAGACATCTGTTATAAGTGTGCTTGTTTATTTTTGAGAGTTTCCTGGTCAAAGACATGGTTAACAAATACATGCAGGTAAGGTGGGCCATCGGGGCAGTCCCCTCATCTGATGAGAAAGAATGATCTCTGTTCACAGAATCTCAGGGTTGGAAGGGACCTCGGGAGATCATCTAGTCCAACTCCCTGCTCAAAGCAGGACCAATCCCCAATTTTTGCCCCAGATCCCTAAATGGCCCCCTCAAGGATTGAACTCACAATCCTGGGTTTAGCAGTTCAAAGCTCAAACCACTGAGCTATCCCTCTCGTGCCTAAATTTCACCCACTTGGTTAAGGCACAGCTGCAAAAATGTTGGCATCCTCTTTATTGCTGTTCTCATTAACTTTCTTGCGGAACTCTTAGCAAGGGCAACTTCCCTTGCAACAGGCATGTTGAGACCAATTACACATGGGTGAGCACTCTCTGGATGAGTTTTGTGGGAAGAAACTTGAAAAAACAGAAAGAGATCAGTACAGCCGCAAAGGGATTCATCAACCTGAATGGTTCACATTCAGGGTGTGCTGCAAGACCCGTCTCTTCTCTCTCGGACACAATCTGATGGGTAGGTCTGGGCAATGGGATGGATTTTGTGGGGAGAAGGGATTTTGAGGGGAGGTCAAATAATTTTTTATATTTTGATACTGTTGCAGGGTTATCTGGTTTTATACTGAGGTAACCGATGGGTCTTTTTATTATTATGAACATTTTTAAAAGATTGCCAAGGACACTCAGAGCACTGGATGGACTTAATGTGGAGCAGTAAAAAATTCAACTCAATAAATAAATTATAACTCTTTCCACTGCTTCTGTTGCGCTGCACTGGGCAACACAGCATGGGGAGTAGGTGGCCGGCCCTCAGTGGAGAAAGAAGTGGTTAGGGACTATTTAGAAAAGCTGGACGTGCACAAGTCCATGGGGCCGGATGCGATGCATCCGAGAGTGCTAAAGGAGTTGGCGACTGTGATTGCAGAGCCATTGGCCATTATCTTTGAAAACTCGTGGCGATCGGGGGAAGTCCCGGACGACTGGAAAAAGGCTAATGTAGTGCCCATCTTTAAAAAAGGGAAGAAGGAGGATCCTGGGAACTACAGGTCAGTCAGCCTCACCTCAGTCCCCGGAAAAATCATGGAGCAGGTCCTCAAGGAATCAATCCTGAAGCACTTAGAGGAGAGGAAAGTGATCAGGAACAGTCAGCATGGATTCACCAAGGGAAGGTCATGCCTGACTAATCTAATCGCCTTCTATGACGAGATTACTGGTTCTGTGGATAAAGGGAAAGCAGTGGATGTATTGTTTCTTGACTTTAGCAAAGCTTTCGACACGGTCTCCCACACTATTCTTGTCAGCAAGTTAAAGAAGTATGGGCTGGATGAATGCACTATAAGGTGGGTAGAAAGTTGGCTAGATTGTCGGGCTCAGTGGGTAGTGATCAATGGCTCCAAGTCTAGATGGCAAGCCGGTATCAAGTGGAGTGCCCCAAGGGTCGGTCCTGGGGCCAGTTTTGTTCAATATCTTCATAAATGATCTGGAGGATGATGTGGATTGCACTCTCAGCAAATTTGTGGATGATACTAAACTAGGAGGAGTGGTAGATACGGTGGCAGGTAGGGACAGGATACAGAGGGACCTAGACAAATTAGAGGATTGGGCCAAAAGAAATCTGATGAGGTTCAACAAGGATAAGTGCAGGGTCCTGCACTTAGGACGGAAGAATCCAATGCACCACTACAGACTAGGGACCGAATGGCTCGGCAGCAGTTCTGCAGAAAAGGACCTAGGGGTGACAGTGGACGAGAAGCTGGATATGAGTCAACAGTGTGCCCTTGTTGCCAAGAAGGCCAATGGCATTTTGGGATGTATAAGTAGGGGCATAGCCAACAGATTGAGGGACGTGATCGTTCCCCTCTATTCGACATTGGTGAGGCCTCATCTGGAGTACTGTGTCCAGTTTTGGGCCCCACACTACAAGAAGGATGTGGAAAAATTGGAGAGAGTCCAGCGAAGGGCAACAAAAATGATTAGGGGTCTGGAACACATGAGTTATGAGGAGAGGCTGAGGGAACTGGGATTGTTTAGTCTACAGAAGAGAAGAATGATGGGGGATTTGATAGCTGCTTTCAACTACCTGAGAAGCGGTTCCAGAGAGGATGGTTCTAGACTATTCTCAGTGGTGGAAGATGACAGGACAAGGAGTAATGGTCTCAAGTTGCAGTGGGGGAGGTTTAGGTTGGATATTAGGAAAAACTTTTTCACTAGGAGGGTGGTGAAACACTGGAATGCGTTACCTAGGGAGGTGGTAGAATCTCCTTCCTTAGAAGTTTTTAAGGTCAGGCTTGACAAAGCCCTGGCTGGGATGATTTAATTGGGGATTGGTCCTGCTTTGAGCAGGGGGTTGGACTAGATGACCTCCTGAGGTCCCTTCCAACCCTGATATTCTATGATTCTATGATTCTGTGTTGTTATACCACCTTCTCCACACCTTCAATGCATAAAAGACAAAAAGGCATTATACCCACTTTCACCTGAAATCCCAACAAGTGTTTTTTCAATTTTTTCCCTATTTTAGGAAAAAAATATAACCATTGCGTTCAAATTTTGCACAACCAATTTTATGTGAGTTTTAGTCTCTGCAGGTAAAATAAAGATTATAGTTGGAGGCTATGATATTGCATATGTCCACCTTCCTCTCCTGTCAAGATTTCCCTAAAAAGTAGTTCCACAAAAAATATAAGCTTTAACAGCTAACTTCTGATACTACAAGCTGCAGCTCCATGTGATTTAAAAGTGCAGAAAGATAGTGAATATTAATATTTGTAGAATTCAACGATAGATGGGCTGATTTTTTCATAATTTAAAAGGTTATACTATCAAATTTATTTAGAAGAATTTTACCCTTAATAAAATCCCTTCCCCACGCACGCACACACTAAGGAGACATACAAATGCACAAAGACTCCTCTGTATCATACATGACATCATCATCCAACTGTAACTGGCTCTATTTAGTTTCCCTTAGACATCCCTTGATTATACCATATGCTTCATGCATCGTCCTTGGTGCAGTGACATTTTTATATGACAAGATGAAAAGCTTATTGCATTTAACTGATTTCTCATTTTAATTAAAAAAGTTGTAGACATATTAAATATTTTGAATAAGGAAATTTACAGGACATCAATATAAAAAAATAACATTTTCCTCAAACTCTACAGGGCCATTTTTATTTGTATTCAGGCATATTCAGTTAGAACTTGCCTATTTAATTATGTAGTATTTTCTTTAATTCACTTGAATTATCAAAATTACATCTCTGACTTCTTTTAGTCCTTATTATGGGAGTGTCTTTTGGAAATTGTCGATCTTGTTCTCAACATAGCCTCCAGAGCACAGGCTAGGCTTAAAAAAAATAAATAAAAAGACAAACCCAATATGAATGTGTCATGGCCTCCCTAGTTGCAAGGTAATAGTAAGGGATAAGGGTTCAGGAATATTTATCTCTACTTACTGAAACTATTTTCCAGGAAAGTTCACAAACTTCAATTCAGCACTATGGGATTCTAGTAGTTCCTACATCAGTTGAAAGGCAAAGGCATTGCTGCCATTTCCTATTTGTGGTGTTTGAATGAATTTTGGCTAATTGATCATTTTGTTGTTTTTAAATGTCTAGTTGATTCAGTTGTCTTCTCTACATTAAAATCTTCTGAATATGCAAGAAAATTTATTTAACTGGCAGCAAACACAGGCCAACCCAAGCTAGTATTTTAATTAAAGAAACACAGCCCAGAAGAATAAATTTTAATAAAATGAAGTCATTTTACAACAGCCCAGCTTCTTGATTTCCCAATAAAAATTCACTGTAACGTCCCATGTAAAATTGTATCTTTCCCATACAAGGCCTTGCTGTACTGTTAGGATGTCAGGATGTCTTTATCAAAGAAAGGGTATGATATATGTTAGCTTTACAATTCAGGGACAGAATAAACAAATGCTCATGTTTAAACAGCATCGAACAATTTACAGTAAAGCATAGGAGATTTTCATGCACAGTACTTTAAGAGCAACACATATACACTACTTCATTATCATTTACAAAAAATAAGGATGGTTAAAAGACCAAATACCTTTAAAATGAGATAACTGGATAATAATGTGGTGGCAGTATTTCTTCCTGTAGGTAATTAGGGCTCAACCCTGCATGAGGCTGAGTACTTTCACACCAATTCAACAATGCATTTAGAAATGTGCTTAACTTTAAGCCCTTGCGGAGTTCCATTGAAGCCAAGGGGCTACTCATATCTAAAGCTACACATTTGCTTAAATGCTTTGCTAAATCTGAGCCAGAGCAAGACTAAACCGTTAATGAGAACAATCTGTTACTCTAAATAGCTGGGGACCAGAGCACTGTACAATTTTCTTCCTTTTCTTTCCTCCATTACTTGATTTCTCTCCTTATACATTCCCTCTTTCTTGTTTCACAAATCCTTATATTTGATCTACTTTATCCTCCCTCCCTCCATTCTCCTGTACCCCATGTCCTCACAATTCCTATCCCTTTCCCAGGTTTCCCAAACTCTCTTTCTTGCCCAATTTACCTAGTTTCCCCTCCCCCAGGTACACCCCAAAAGTAATAATGATCTCTGTTCCCTTCAAATCTCATTCCATCTATCATAGAATATCAGGGTTGAAAGGGACCTCAGGTGGTCATCTAGTCCAACCCGCTGCTCAAAGCAGGACCAATCCCCAACTAAATCATCCCAGCCAGGGCTTTGTCAAGCCTGACCTTAAAAACTTCTAAGGAAGGAGATTCCACCACCTCCCTAGGTAATGCATTCCAGTGTTTCACCACCCTCCTAGTGAAAAAGTTTTTCCTAATATCCAACCTAGACCACCCCCACTGCAACTTGAGACCATTACTCCTTGTTCTGTCATCTGCTACCACTGAGAACAGTCTAGATCCATCTTCTTTGGAACCCCCTTTCAGGTAGTTGAAAGCAGCTATCAAATCCCCCCTCGTTCTTCTCTTCCGCAGACTAAACAATCCCAGTTCCCTCAGCCTCTCCTCATAACTCATGTGTTCCAGTCCCCTAATCATTTTTGTTGCCCTCCGCTGGACTCTTTCCAATTTTTACACACCCTTCTTGTAGTGTGGGGCCCAAAACTGGACACAGTACTCCAGATGAGGCCTCACCAATGTCGAATAGAGGGGAATGATCACGTCCCTCGATCTGTTGGCAATGCCCCACCTTATACAGCCCAAAATGCCATTGGCCTTCTTGGCAACAAGGGCACACTTGACTCCTATCCAGCTTCTCATCCACTGTCACCCCTCGGTCCTTTTCTGCAGAACTGCTGCCGAGCCATTCGGTCCCTAGTCTGTAGCGGTGCATGGGATTCTTCTGTCCTAAGTGCAGGACTCTGCACTTGTTCTTGTTGAACCTCATCAGATTTCTTTTGGCCCAATCCTCTAATTTGTCTAGGTCCTTCTGTATCCTATCCCTACCCTCCAGCATATCTCCCTCTCCTCCCCGTTTAGTGCCATCTATTGCCTGTTGATTGACTGGCCGCTACAGGCACACTGCTGGCCACAAAGGCTCTGATCTTTAGGGCAGATAAGATCTCTGTTCAGCCTGATCTAATCTAGCTGGAAGATTGTAAGAGGCAGGAGCTCCTCTCTTACACTAACCCAGACCTCATATGAGTTTAGGATAGTCCTGTAATCTCTACTTCCAGTTCTTCTGCAGGGTGGCATTTGGGGATATTAGGTAGAAAGTACATAGAGCTAGGGGTGTTGGGACATCTAGTTTTTTGTAGGAGACAGTATGCTACACAGGGTACGTGCGTGCGTGTCGTACCAATAGAGTACATCACTCCGTATTTCTTCAGTGCAAACCATAGATGTATTAATTAATCATCATTACTTCACTGCAGGTTCAAAGTAGGAGAAAACAGGCTAAGAGGGAGCATGCTGTTTTGAAATACAAATATCTTTGACGATTAGTGATCATGGTATGAAGATATCAATCACGTGAAGGGTAACTGGATTATGTGTTAATCAGAATGTATTTGAAAGCTTTCCCAGTATGGAAATTCTTTTTTAATGAACACAAGTATAAAGTGAACTATACACACACAGAAATTTCCTCTCATTGTATTCATATCGTTTCTGTATGCCCACCCAGCTGCAAGGAAAATGGCTCTTGCAGAAAGGACTATATTGTTTATTATGTAAATATACATATCTTACTCATATTTTCTTCATCATCTATATCCATAGTGAAATACTTTTGCTGGTTTCTTGACTGGCGTAGACGGCTTCTATCTGAAAAATAGAGAGTGGGTGTTTTAAGCTTATATTACGTAAAATGAAAGAGCCCACATGATGAAGGCCTGGGACTAGGAGTCAGGAGATCGGGGTTGTTTCCACGGCTCTCCCACAATCATGTGCAACCAGGAACAACTCTGTGTGTCTTTCCCCCACAGAAGGGTAATGTTATTTCTCGAGCTCAAAAATATGGAGATGCTAAGAACCCGTTAATGTTTACAAGCATTTTTACATTTTCAGATGGCAGACTGTCTAGAAGGGCATACTGTTTTTAATCTGTTGTACTTCCCCTGGTTCATATACTTACAAGATATAAACTATGCACTCTCACTGGAAAATGTGGTCATTTCCTTGTCTATTGCACCAACAGACTATTTTAAGGAATGTGACCAGTTAAAAGGTCACATGTGACAGCACCTCTGGAACTGGTTCAGTGGAGAGATGCTTCCCCTCCAGCAAGCCAGAGGAAAAAGGACAAAGTCAAAATACTGGCAACTTGATGTTGCAGGTAACATCAAGAAAATCCAGGCAAATCATATGCAGGGTAGAGCAGGTACTACTACTTAAAAGGACAGTTCCTGGAAAGAGGGGGTTTGTGGTAAAGACTGGGTTTGGTTAGACATTTGTATACATAAAGCCAGCCTTTGCTCCAACATCCTTCTAGAAGCTGTGCTGCTGAATAGCGATGGTGAAGTCCATATCCGCAGGAGAGAGAAACAGATGGTGCTGTCTCTTCCCTACATGTGGACTGCCTGAATATCTTGGTGTTACTTGCAATACCTGAGGTTATGTTACAAGAATAATGGTCTGGATTTTCACAAGTGCTGAGCACCCTTTCACTTTAACGGGAGCAATGGATGCTCGGTGTCTTTGAAAATCAGGGAAGTCTATAGACATCACATTACAACAAGAGACAAGACCATTATAATCTTACTACTTTGCACCTTTACAGCGCATGGTATCTTCTCTATGCTTTCCAGACATTTAATTATGCTAAAAAATCAGCACAAGACTCCTTCCTCAGCACATTTCCCACACAGCTGGGCCCAGGCAGGCAGAGGAGGGGGTGGGCTGCCGCCACCTCCCCAGCCGGGCTCTCTCGCAGAGACCCTGAGGGGAGTCAGCTGGCATGAGAAGTGTCTCTGTACCACTCCCTCAGCTTCCCGCCCAGGCCCGGCTGCCGGGGGGAGGGGCTGAGCAAGTTGGAAGTGCCGGGGGTGGGGGGAGGCGTAGCAGCAGCAGGACAGAGCACCCCTCCCCCGCCAGCAGGCCGAGCATGTGGCCCATCTGCGACTGCTAGTAGCAAATATCTCAAATGGCTGAAGATCGAACACTGGATGGGAAGGGGTCTCAGTTACTACAGTGAATTCTTTCCCTGGTGACTAGTTCAGGGTCTAACGGATTACCGTATTTGGGGTTGGGAAGGAATTTCCCTCCAGGTCAGATTGGCAGAGACCCTATTTTTGTTTTGACTTCCTCTGCTGCATGGGGCATGGGTCACTTGCTGGTTTGGAATGGAGTAAATGGTGAATTCTGTGGAACTTGAAGTCTTTAAATCATAATTAGAGGACTTCAGTAACTCAGCCAGAGGTTATGGGTCTATTACAGGAGTCTGTGGCTGAAGTTCTACGGTCCATGATGGGCAGGAGGTCAGAATAGATTATCACGATGGCGCCTTGTGACCTTAAAGTCTATGGGCCGGTCTACACTACCGCATAAGTCATTGTAACTTACATCACTCGGGTGTTAAAAGCACCCTCCCCCCTGTAGCGACACAAGTTTTGCACTGTCCACCACACCAGTGCTATGTCGGCGGGAGACGCTCTCTCCACAACATAGCTGCCAATTCTCGCAGAGATAGAGTAACTATGCCAGCACGCCTAATGCTGCATCGGAGCAGCTATTCTGATGTAGCGCTGAAGTGTAGACTTGTCCTATGAGTCTATAAGTAACCACAATTAAATGAAAAATTTGATAAAAATGGATTTCCATTTGGAATTCATGCTTTGTGTTTATAGTTTCAGCATACATTTGGACTGCATATGATGACTGAAAAGAACCCTAAGTAAAACCCCCACTTTTGTTAAAGACCATAACTAGCCTCGTCAGTGAATTTCTGTTTTAGGTGTATAACACATTTCTTGCAAACATTGATACAGGCACCTACCAAATGCCTGTATTGATCAAATCAAAGAGCACACACATTTTCTTATAAAGGCAGGAAATGGAAATGCATGAATAATAAATATGGTTCCTTGTACTTCATCTTGAAAAAAAAGCATGTGAAGTTCTCCATACGATGTTCACAGCTTTAAAATGAAACCAGTACAGGCCATCAGGGAGAGGAGGAGGAGGGGGTTGGGAAGAGAAGAAAGTGAGCTGTGATTTGTGAAAGGGAGAAGAGACTGAGGAAGTCAGTCTTGTATAGAGAGGAGACACTAGGCATAGTGAGGAGAATGAAGTGGTTTGGAAGGAGAGGAATGAGAGACTGGAGGATCTGGGGGAGAAGGAGGACTATCACGCTGATTAGTACAGTGTAACAACAAACAATAAAATAGCAGAAAAATCAAAATGAAGAATCAGGTGGTTTGGGATAAGAGAGAGGAAAGACTGGTGAATGCGGGGAAAAAGAGGATAAAGGGAGTATGAGGCAGGGAAAGAGGTTGGGAAATGAGGCATTTCCCATGAGGGAAAGGAGAGATTGGCAGATTTGCAGAGAAGAGGACAGTATAAGGGGTTTTGGTGGGAAAAGGAGAGAATGAGGTAAGTATGAGGGAAAGGAGAAGAGACTAGGGGAGTTTTAGGTGTTCCAGGAGACTTGGATGTGGAAGGAAGGAAAGTTTAGAGAGAGGTGGTGTTAGAGAGAGGGAGGAGTCATTAGAGGAGAAAATGGTGGGGGGCGGGGGCGGAGAATTTCACATAGAGCAAAGGCTGGAGGGGAAAGATAAGAGACTGTAGAGGGACAGTGGAAACCTGGCATGCTTTCTAAAGATTGCTGCAGCAGAGGAAAGGAGCCAGACCACAATGGCACATAGGAAGAGAAATGAGAGGAGGCCACAGTAAGTGCTGAAGGTCTTTTTTATTTTTAAAATGGAAATGGGGACAAAGTAACTTGCAGTATTGGAACCTTTTACACGTGGCAGGAAAGGGGGGCAGTGGTTTCACAGGGCCACGTCCTTTCCTTTCAGCGTTTGGGGCAGAATTTCTCTTCTGGGCGTGTATGTGATAGTGTTGTCCTCCCTTACTTGAAGGATGCCTCCCCCCACCCCAAAGCTGCCATTACATGTCATAGTTGCTAAACAGAGAAGGGTGTATTTAGATTAGATGCAGTATTACCACCGTATGTGTCAGGCAGCCCGGAAGCAGGTCTACTAAACATGGGAACAGACAGTGTTAACCCTTAAGCACCATGCAGCTTTTTAAGTGCCATCTTTAGTTAGAGCCATTAAGTCAATTTAGGCCTACACTCTGGGTTGAAGTCTTAAGTTGAAAAAAAGTAACCAAAGGCCCTCTTACTCTATCAGCATGTTGGGCTAGATTCAAAGGTATGTAGGTATTCCAATGCTGAGCAGTGAAACACCCAACTCCCAGGCACCCTGCTGCCTGCTGCAATTCTCTGCCCGAAGTTGAGTGCACAGGCTCCCTATGCATTATATGGGGAAAGCTCGGCACCTAAGAAAAGGATTCTCAGAAGCCAGCAACTGAGCAGCGAGCCGCCTAAACAAATCAGGAGTAAAATGCAGAGAAAAGGGCTGGGGCTTAGACTCAGATCCTCAGAGATATTTTGGTGCCTATCTCCTACTGATCTGAGCTGAGCCTTTATGCACCTGACTTATGGGCTGACAGGAAGTGCCTATATCTGCTCAGGATTCTCCGCCGTGAATCCTCTCCTGGAGTTAGGCACCTAAGACAAGTCAGTCCATTCACACAAAAAGAAAAAAAAACCCACCACACACCCCAAAGACAGGGGGGAGACAGTGAAATCCTACTGTATGGTAGCCAACAGCTCAGTGGTTAGAGCACTCCTGTGGGATGTGGGAGACCTAAGTTTGAATCACCACTCTGCCTGAGTTAGAGCAGGGACTTGAATCGAGGTCACCCACATCCCAAGTGACTGCCCTGATGCTTGAGTATTTTGGGATGGGGCTATGTCCTCTAGCCTGTTGAAGTTGTTCCACTTTGTATAAAAACTAAATATTCATTGGGCCAGAGGGAGACTCCATAGCACAGTAGCTAGGGCATTTACCAGGGATGTAAGAGAGTCAGATTCAAGTCCCTGCTCCAGTTGAAAAGAGCTTGGACAGTCTGCTGGTCCTCCTGCAGGAAGCCCTACAATGGAATCTTTTTTAGACACAAACAACATGCAAGACCTGAAGGAGAGGGCCAACACAATCATAACACTACCCTGTACTAACACAATAAGAGGAAAAAATAGAGAGAGCAACAACCAAATGTATCTTTAAATATCAGTTTAATCTAATCTCTGCCCACCAATACTAGAATGCATGAATCACAGTTGCATAGTTACTACATGCAGTTCCTACAGGACAGTGTTACCATTGACATATGCCTTAACTGTGCATTTCCTCTCCTTAACATGTTTCCATATCTCTTAAGTTTAACCTTAAGTGTGATTTTCTTAAATTTGTTATGCTATCTAATTATCCTCAAAATACATTCCTGTAACATTTATATCATTAAGTTACTGATATGTGCTCATAACCATAACTCCTTCAGTTTTTGTTTGGGAATAACAGTGACTAAATATATTTTTAAAGAGTTTTGGAAAGGATAGTGTACCGGGGTAGACACCCGCTCCTGCCCTCACGGGCTTAGAACAGCCCTAGAGAGGGCTGTGGCTTGGGACAAGAAGTCTGGGCTGATTGGGGAAGGCAGCAACAGCTGGGGCCATGCCCCAATCAGGCCCAGCTGGCCCCTATAAGAGGCTGCGAGCCAGGAGTCCAAACAGATTCTCTCTGCCTGTAGAGAGAGAGAAGGGTCTGGCTGCTGGGGAGCCTAACCAAGTGCCTAGAGTGGAGTAGGGCTGGGGGAAGGCCAAGGGAACCCCGGCCTGGAAACCCCCCAGGCTGGGACTAGTTGAAGGCCAGTTAGGTACTGGGGTTGCAGGGGGCAGCCCATGGGTAGGCAGAGGCAGCAGGTCCAAACCCCCTTACCTGCGATGAGTGGCTTATATACTGCAGTCAGCCCCAGTGAACGGGGGCTAGATAGTGACTGGGCAGTAGCCAAAGACTGAGGTGGGGATAGGAGGTGGGGGTTCCCCTGGGTGGGGAGACCCTGCAAGTGAGGGTTACTGCCAGGGGCACTGGGTCCAGGAGGGACAAGGGGGCCTCGTGTAAGCAGGACACTGGCCTGCAGAGGGTGCTCCAAGGCTGGAATTAGAGCTAATTCCCAGGACACCAGCAGGAGGTGACGCAGGGGTGAGTCCCACATGCTTATAGATAGAAACTCTCATGCTTCAGCAATTGCTGTACTGGGTCAGAAGAGTTTTCCATCTAGACCAGTATTCTGTCGCCAGCTGTGGCCAGTACCAGATGCTTGAGAGGATTTTTAGTACAGAGGCCTAAAGCCCAAGAATTCCCCAAGGCTATGCTAAAAGAATTGTCGTGCAAGACTCCCATAAAGTTTGGCAAGTAACGCTAAGAGAAAGATGATGGAAATGTACCAGTTAAGACTCTTTATAGAGTAAAAAAAAAATTAGTATGATATACTTTCACAACCTATTGTATGTAAATTGTTTTCTGCTATGCTAAGTTGTAACTGAAATCACATGAAAGGGTATAAGAAAATGGAAATGGTTGAGGGGAATTTTACTCACAGCACAGGTATATGAAAGATTTGTTTTTCACTATCTAAGCTCTATTGTAAGTTGGTTAAAGTTGTTATGGTGGAAATTTGGAACATAATGGAAGATATAAGCTGTACTGTCAACAAGTTGACATATGTCAATGACTGGATGGTACCAGTCATGCAGTTATACCACAAACTGTAATACAAGGTAAACAAGTTACACATAAAGACCTGAAAAAGCATGACCAAAGTTGGGTTAAGTTGAGTTTGCAGACTGGAGTCCAGATTGGTGTGGTAAACCTCACCCCTTTCTGTAATGGGCTGTTATATTCTTTAGTTAGAGTTATCTAGCTTAATAAATTCAGTTAATCTTACTATCTGATGTCTCACTAATCAACACTTTAATAGAACTCATTTTTTACAAGAAGGTGCAAGAACTATTGCAATATTCCCCAATGGCAGGAGTCTAGCAATTACTATGTTCTGAATAAAATATAACTAAATAAAATACAGTCAATTAACAAAAGCAAATATCTAGAAATGTAGTAAAGCTTCTGTGGATAAATAAGACTTGTTTCTCAGACCCTTCTACAAGCATGAAAATCATTTTAAAATATAAAAAGAAAATATCTAATGACCTTTGCATTCTACTAGAATATACACTATGGATCTCAAACCTGTGGCCCATGGAGTTATTTGCTGCGGCCTGCCAAGCTCCCTGGCTCCTCAACCCCCGACCCAAGTTATTTCCTGTGGCTGCCAAACTCCTCTCACCCGCTGCCCACAGCACGCTGTGTCCCTGCTTCTCTGGCAACCTCCAGGCGCTTCCCACCGCCAAACAGCTGTTTGGTGACGCTTATCACTTTCCAGAAGGGAGTGGGGAGCTACATGCTCAGGGGAGGAGGTGGAGAAGAGGCGGGGAAGGGGTTGGAATAGGGGCAGGGAGGGGGCGGAGTTGGGGTGGAGACTTTGGGGAAGGGGTTGGAATGGAGGCAGGGAAGAGGTGAGGTGGGGCGAGGCCTCATGGGTGGAGTGGGGATGGGGGCAGAGGTGGCGGGGCTTTTATATCTTTATATGAAAAGATGTCAGTGATGTGGCCCTTGGGGCAATGTACTAGTCCTCATGTGGCCCTAGTGGTGATTTGAGTTTGAGATCCCTAATATACACAGTAATATTGTAGTTGTAAGATGGTTGCTCCTAAAGTATATGTTAGTGCCAAAATGCTTTTGAATTGCTCTTTACAAAATGCTGAAAAGACAAAAATGTTTTTATTAAGGAAAATTAGACCAGTGATATGCTAATATTGTCAACAATATTTCAAAGGAAAACTGCAAATGTTAAAATTCTATTTTTTTGATCAATATATTGTGAATTATCCCCAAAACAGGCAAAGTGAGGTTGAGAGGGAGTAGGTACTTAATACACCTACTAAGAACTAAGCTATCACACACAGTTGTATTGGCCAGTTCTGCTACTGAAATCATTTTGAGATGATAACTACCAAGGCAGCTCTGCTGGAGTCAACCCAACTGAGGTATAACTCTTTTCTTGTACATCATTTTTTTTTCTTTTTCATTATCAGAACACTTGCCAAAATATTTTCATGAATGGAAGACTACAAAATGGAAATAATTTTCTGTACAAAACTTAGAATAATAGAATATCAGGGTTGGAAGGGACCTCAGGAGGTCATCTAGTCCAACCCCTGCTCAAAGCAGGACCAATCCCCAACTAAATCATTCCAGCCTGGGCTTTGTCAAGCCTGACCTTAAAAACCTCTAAAGAAGGAGACTCCACCACCTCCCTAGGTAACCCATTCCAGTGCTTCACCACCCTCCTAGTGAAAAAGTTTTTCCTAATATCCAACCTAAATCTCCCCCACTGCAACTTGAGACCATTACTCCTTGCTCTGTCATCTGCCACCACTGAGAACAGCCTAGATCCATCCTCTTTGGCACCCCCTTTCAGGTAGTTGAAAGACACTATTAAATTCCCCCTCCATTCTTCTCTTCTGCAGACTAAATAATCCCAGTTCCCTCAGCTTCTCCTCATAAGTCATGTGCTCCAGCCCCCTAATCATTTTTGTTGCCCTCCGCTGAACTCTTTCCAATTTTTCCATATCCGTCTTGTAGTGTGGGGCCCAAAACTGGATACAGTACTCCAGATGAGGCCTCACCAATGCCAAGTGTGGGGCCCAAAACTGGACACAGTACTCCAGATGAGGCCTCACCAATGCCAAATAGAGGGGAATGATCACATCCCTTGATGAGCTGGCAATGCTCCTACTTATACATGATGTTATATATATATATATACACTTAGTAGTATATTTGAAAAGTTATAATGGTAAGTTGCATTTGTGCATGCATATGCATGACTTCATTTGTTCTCATAATTTAAGTTCTCTCAAAAAGTTAACCCCTCAAAAAAGTATTGACTATAGCAAAGTTGGTTGGCAGTAATTAACTGCAGTCTGATTAATTCAGCTAAATTATTTACAGAGTAAGTCTAAAAGACACTGTGTAATGTTGCAAAATTAGGACCACAGAGAATTACCTTTCTACAATAAAGCTTTTGTCCAGTTTACAATATCAGTTAACCTTCCAGATGCACATCTGTTGTACTTAATAAAAACCTGAACACCACAGAAAATGGGATAATAAATCACATACACAGTTCTATTTGTGGAAAGTAACCATATAAATAGAAAAGGGGAATGGAGACGAAATTCAGCATTTTCTTTCTAGGCAGAACACTAACTGTAACCAAATGACTAAGCAGAGAACGCAATTCTGTCTAGTGACCTATTTATAGAATCTCTCATGTATAATGAGAACCCTGAAAAATGACTGGAAGAAATCCAGGCAATGATGCTTTTTATTTCTAGAGCAAGATGACTGAGAACTCATCTATCTGCAAAGAGCATATGTGAAATATTATTTTATTGTGCAACTTATTGCAGGGGGAGCTCAGATATCATGATAATGAACTCTCATCCATGCCCTCATCACCTTGCATGTTGACCACTGCAAAGTTCTCCTCTCTGGCCTTGAAAAAACCCATATTGCCCCATTTACATCTACACATAATGCTGCTGCAAAGACTTTATCTTGGCTCATCACCTCAACCTTGTCTCTCACACATCCCTTTTCCATCCCTACTTTGGCTCCCCGCACTCCAATGAATCAAACACAAAGCTACTTGTATTTGCTTTCAAAGGTTTTTTATGGCCTATCCACACACTTCTATCATCTCATATGTAGAGAGACATTGACATCTGCCCCCTTTGCACCCGAAATGGTGCCAGTCTTGACTGCTCATTTGTAAAATTTTTCAACATTCTCTCCTATACTGCTACTTCTGCAAAGCTATCACTTTGCCCTTCTTCAAATCCTGCCATAAAATTCTCCTCTGGCATGATGCCACATTCATCTTACGTAGCAGCCTAGATATCCTTCGGAGGGGGTAAGCTGTTATGGAGAATTAGGGGCCTCCTACTGCTGTGTATCCAGGGGTCAGGATGTGTCCCATAGTAGAGACCTTTTAACTATCATGTTCAAAATATCAATATAATGTGTGTGCAGTGTATGAAGATTGCATAAGTAAAAGTTTGGAAGAAGTACTAACTGCACAGTCTCCGTTGGCAAAACAAAACAAATTTTAAGGGAAGTGCGTCTAATGGTTAAACATGGGATTTATGAGAAGTTCTAGGCTGTATCCCTGGCTGCCTCTACCTGTCATGGCTGTGTGAATGTAGGCAAATCATTTAAATTCTACCTGCATCAGTTTTTCCAAATGTAAAATGTTGTAATACTACCTAATTTGTTCACAGGGTGTTGTGGCACTTCATTTTTGTAAATCCTTCTTTACATAACACCTTATATCTTCTTAGCTCAAAGTATTAATATTACTTCCTCCAATAAATATGTACTGGTATTTTTCAGGTTTACTTTTTAAACTAAACCGCAAATAGCAGTGAATACCCCCCACCCCACAAACCCACTCTCCTGCTGGTAATAGTTTATCTAAAGTGATCACTCTCCTTACAATGTGTATGATAATCAAGGTGGGCCATTTCCAGCACAAATCCAGGGTTTAACAAGAATGTCTGGGGGGGGGGGTAGGAAAAAACAAGGGGAAATAGGTTACCTTGCATAATGACTTAGCCTCTCCCAGTCTCTATTCAAGCCTAAGTTAATTGTATCCAGTTTGCAAATGAATTCCAATTCAACTGTTTCTCGCTGGAGTCTGGATTTGAAGCTTTTTGTTGTAATATCACAACTTTCATGTCTGTAATCGCGTGACCAGAGAGATTGAAGTGTTCTCCGACTGGTTTATGAATGTTCTAATTCTTGACATCTGATTTGTGTCCATTTATTCTTTTACGTAGAGACTGTCCAGTTTGACCAATGTACATGGCAGAGGGGCATTGCTGGCACATGATGGCATATATCACATTGATGGATGTGCAGGTGAACGAGCCTCTGATAGTGTGGCTGATGTTATTAGGCCCTGTGATGGTGTCCCCTGTTACCCTATTTACTAGCAGGAGAGTGGGTTTGTGTGTGGTGGGGGTGGGGAGGGGGTGAGAAAACCTGGATTTGTGCTGGAAATGGCCCAACTTGATTATCATACACATTGTAAGGAGAGTGATCACTTTAGATAAGCTATTACCAGCAGGAGAGTGGGGTGGTAGGAGGTATTTTTTCATGCTTTGTGTGTATATAAAAAGATTTTCTACACTTTCCACAGTATGCATCCGATGAAGTGAGCTGTAGCTCACGAAAGCTTATGCTCAAATAAATTGGTTAGTCTCTAAGGTGCCACAAGTACTCCTTTTCTTGTAGCTTTATATCAACAGCATGTGTCTGCACCTTTGAAATTAGAGATTATACTTTGGACGGAAGATGAAATAGCCTGAGAGAAGTGAAGCATCCCAATCTGTGAGTTTGCTTGATGTCCATACCACTCATAATTCAGTCTGTGTCACCACTTGATAATACTGTTTAATTATCTAAATTATCTGCACAAATGTGTGATGCTAGTAGACCTTCAGAAGATGTGAATTTTCAAATTAGTTTGTCCACAGGCATCTCCGATTACTCCCATATCTAAATCAACGTTTACTCAGATCCCATTAACTCCAAATTTCTCTGTACACATTTTTTTAAATGTAAAAAGCCAACACGAAGCAAAATGCAAGCACCTAGCAATGCTTTCCCTTTCAAATAACTGTTTAAAGTACCTTGCTGGAGCAAGCCTGATGACTTAGTGGGCAGCCACACGCACTGTCAGGCAGAAGAGCTGGATCTGGGACAGCCAGTCTCAGAACACCCACTCATTTGCCCAGTAGCACTGACATAACTGAAGAAACAATGGTCAGTCTCCGAGGAGAGGTTTCAACATGCTTCATACTTTCGCAGTGAATCCTTGGTAGCAGGGTACCAAGGTCCATATTATTCCCGCAAGATCCATGCACATAACTCCTTTCTTGGGGTCTTGCGAAGACTCTTTGGGGGTCAGGATTTGTGTGATGCAGGGATTAGGAACTAGAAAGCTGAGATGAGATAAGGGGAGGGGATGGACATTCAACTTGTTTTCCACCTCCAGCTCCACTATCTCCTTACAGACTAGCTGTAAAAAAGTAATACAGCCTGTTGTGTGGCTATATTGGAACCAAGAACGTAGAGACAGGCAGGAGCCAAAGGGGGACTCCAGGCCAGCACAAAACTATGATGTCTCCATGTTGATAGACCTTACTTTCGGTAGATCCCCACAGAGCTGCAGGGTTTAGGGGAGGAATCCATTCCACTGGCGAGCAAGAGACCCAATCAGATAAAAATGGGTTAAAGGAAATGCTGCAAGGAGACCCTCAGTTTCCGCCCATCCTAAATCCCCCTACCAGTGTTTTTTCTAGAGGAAGCAGAAAACCTGGGGGAAAAGCTGAAATAGCTGAAATAGGAGAATTCTTAACTTACCTAAAAAGTTTTCTTTCTTCTGGAAGTAACATCTTTGGATCACTTACAATGGGTCTTACCTCTGTTTGCAGCTCTGTGGGGACAGAACTGGCCCTGTCAATCAAGACAGGCTAGGAGTGACACCACTCCCAGAGAACAAGGCAGCCTGAGATACTTCCAAAGTTGCTCCATGGAGCTAGTTCATTTAAGCATTAACAGGTAATCAGACATAAACAGAAATTATCACACACTTTTCCTACTGCAGAACTTCAAATTTCACCCCAGCTACTAGCAGAAAGACAAATTGTGCACCAAATAGAAAACAAAGGAAGATGTGAGAATTCAAGCCTTCCCTTAGAATTATTATCCTTGTGCTGGGTGAGAGGGATCTGCAGATTCTCTTGGTAGAAGAAAAGAAATTTTGGGGTAAATTAGGGTGGCCAGGTGTCCGGGTTGCTACCAGAAAGTCCTGTTGAAAAGGGGACCTGACTGTGTCCGGTCAGACCTACTTACTGGACACCCAAAGTTTGGTTACTGCAGGTGGGGGAGGTACCGGTTATCACCTGCACCAGCCCCTACTTAGCCGAGGCTGCCTCCTATCTGTGTTGGACAACTGCAGGTCCCAGCCCCGGTTCCACAGATGAGTTCCTCCCGACCTGGGCGGGAGGGAGGGGAAAAGCAGCAAGTGAGGGGGAGAGGGGAAGAGGAGAGAATAGGGGTAAGCCCCCAGGTGAAGGGGAGGGACCTCAGGGGGAAGAGGCAGGGCAGTGGAGGTTCCAGCACAAAGTTGGCAACCCTAGGGTAAATTAACACATTCTATTCCATTCTTCAATGGGAAAGTCTGCAGATCCAGTACAATGGGATGTCTAATCAGTGTGTCTCAAGGGAGGAAAACAAAGGATGAATGAGTAGATTTTTGTATTCTGTATTGTTTGAAGTGTTACTGGGCGAGCATAGTATGCACTGCTCTCCCTCCAGCGCCAGGGACTGATAAGGCATGCATGTTTCATTTGTAAAACTTAGTGAAGGTGTCAACAAATGCCCAGGTTGCCACCCTACATCTCTTTATATGTTGCATATTATCCTTCAGGTTTCCATCGACTTGAATGAGCAGAGAGATTTTGGGGGGGGAAAGTTGCTTTTTACCTCTGAAAGCTTCTGAAATACACCAATTTTATCATCTAAAAACGGAAGCCTTGGCAGCTTTTTTATTTTATGAGTGGTATAGAACAACAGAGAATGTCCAATGTGGATTTTTACAGGTCTCGTGATATGCAGAGTAGACCAGAAGGGTGATTTTGTGTGTGGGGGAGCGGGGTTAGGGTGTTTTGTATGTGTGGCAAAAGATGGGGGAAAAGACAGTTTCTTGTGACCTGTGGAATAGTGTTTAGTTAGGTATTAAGGATTCTACTCACTCACAGCACAACTTTGCTGTCATGAGAGGAACAGGACTCCAAAATGATTCTTGAAAAGTGACTGCAACCAGGATGACAACTTTAAAGATAGCAGGGGGTTGGGAGGGAGGCATATCAGACAAGGGATTACAGGGATGCTTGGTCAGGGCATTTAATACAAAATTTAGATCCCAAGAAGGACTTCTTGGCACAGGGCAAAGAAATGAGGCAACTAATCTTCCTACATCCAGGTGAAACAAAATCCTCCACCCACTTGCTCTCTAGCGCACTAGAAATGGCCATCACTTGGTTTATTACATTGTGAAGATTCAGACCCACATGAAAACCTTCCTGTATATACTCCAAAAATACATTTCACTCAGGACGTGACTGGATCCATGCTAACGATTTTACACTGTGCCTTACAGATAGAACAAGCCCCTGAAAATGCCCTTTTTGTGGAATACATTCTCAGGATTAAATGGGTATTTATGAACACATGCAAATAACCTATTTTAATTAGCATGTTTTAGTTACCATGTAGCTAGATCCAGCCACAAGTACTCCTTTTCTTTTTGCAAAGACAGACTAACACGGCTGTTACTCTGAAACCTGTCAAAATGATCCTTGTGAGAGATGATCCTTCCTCCAGAAGGGGGCCACCTGAATTAGATCTGAGGACTAGCAACAACATAGGACCACTTCTGCTTTCTCTCTCTGTCTCTGTCTGTCTCTGTCTCTCTTTTTAAGTTTTCCTATGGAACTCTATATAGCAGCAGCAACAACTACAGACATACAAACAATGTTTTGGGCCACTGATGAAAGTGCATGATCCTTGCTTTGGCCTGTTACTCTCATCATCTTGAATAAAACTTTTGTACCTTTGCTGGCACAAAGACAACTACGCTTGATACAAGATAAATGGTGGAAGAAAGTAGCAGAAGACACTCAAATGTATGCAGAAACAAAGGAAACAAAAAAGTTCTTTGATTCCTTGAAGCTAGTCTATGGACTTTCAAAAGTGGGCACAATTCACTCATGATGGCTGATGGCAGGACAGTCATCAAAGACAAACATGGCATAGAACAGAGATGGGTTGAACATTTCAGCTAACTACTGAACAGACCGTCCCCAATTGAAACAAGTGCTATTAATCAGATACCTCAAAAGCCTATTCAGCACCACCTTGACTCACCACACTCACCTGAAGAAATAGAAAAGGCAATATGTTTGATGAGCTCAGGAAAGTCCTCGGGCAGAGATGGAATACTGGCAGAAATATATAAATCTGCAGCTCCAAACGTGGTAACAACACTCCAGAAGATCCTTACTGACATCTGGGACAACAAAGGAATGCCACAAGACTTCAAAGATGCCACAATTATTCCTTTATTTAAAAATAAAGGCAGCAAAATAATCTGTCATAACTACCGGAGGATATCTCTCTCATTGGTTGCTGGAAAAATCTTTGCTCGTGTGCTCCTGAACCAACTGATTTCAGCTGTCTCAGAAGCCAATCTACCCGAGACTCGTGCAGATTCAGACCTGGCCGTAGCACCATAGACATGATTTTCAGTATCAGGCAAATACAAGAAAAATGTATTGAACAAAACATGAATCTGTTTAGTGTTTTCACTGATCTGACAAAAGCATTTGATACAGTCAATAGAGAAGGATTATGGATGATCCTTAGCAAACTTGGTTGCCCACCAAAACTGATAAAGATCATTCATTTATTTCATGAGGGGATGCAAGGTCAAGTACTTTTTAATGGAGATCTCACTGACTCCTTTCCCGTTTCAAATGGAGTCAAACAAGGCTGTGTCCTTGCCCCTGAACTGTTCAACCTCTTCTTCACCCAAGTTCTCATCATGCTACAAATGGACTCAACAGAGGCATATACATCAGATAAAGACACGACAGCTCAGTCTTACAAGGCTTAAAACAAAAATAAAAGGAACAAAACTACGACTAAGAGAAGCACTCTTTGCGGATGATTGTGCCCTCCTAGCACGCACGGAGGGAGATCTCCAGTGCATCGTAGCTCGCTTTGCTGAAGCATCAAAATGGTTTGGCCTCACAATCAGCCTGTGGGTTGCACCAATCATCTCATCACCGCTCTGGGGCATATCCCCGAGCATCTCCATGAGTGGAATCCAACTAAAGTAAGTTGACAGTTTTACCTATCTCGGCAGCAACATCTCCCATGATGGATCTCTTGAGAAAGAGATCATGAACAGGATACAGAAAGATTGTCAGTCATTAGGAAAGCTACGTAACTAAGTCCTGAAATCCCACAACATAACCCTCTCAACAAAAATAAAACTTTATAATTCTTTTGTGCTCACATCTCTCCTCTACAGCTGTGAGACCTGGACACCATACAAATGGCATATCAAACAGCTAAAGGCCTTCCATATGCGGTCTCTGTGAGCCATTTTGGGGATCTACTGGCAGAACAAAATTACCAACCTGGAGGTTCTGCAAAAGTCAAATGCCATAAGCATCGAGGCCATGCTGATAAAAGCCCAACTGCGCTGAGTTGGACACATCATTAGAATGCCTGAACATCAACTCTCCAGAAAAATTTTCTATGGAGAACTGGCATGAAGACACCGGAATTAAGGCCGCCCCAGAAAGCACTACAAGGACAGCATCAAGAACAGCACACACTTTGGTGCAATAAAACTGGCTGATCTTGAGAAGGCTGCGTTAAATAGATCAGCATGGTGACATAGAACACTCAGAGCTTTTCAAGCCTTTGAAAAGGACAGAAATAATCAATTGTTAGCTGCAAGGGAAAAGCGTCTTACTACTGCTATAACTACCAAGAAGCTCATCAATGACTTTGTCTGCCCTATCTGCTCACGAGCACGTGCGTCACGCTTTGGACTTCAGAGTCACTCCAGAATCCACAAAAAAGATAGCATGAAAATGTCATCATCGAACCAACAGACTACACACACACAAACCTTTGCTGGATGATGCAAATAAGTCAACTGATGGGCAGGCATCCCAGTGTCTGACTCTCCACTCTCCTGGATCTAACCTTTGCTTGCTTAATGAGCCGCTATGATATTTATTTAAGTTAGTTTTTGAAAGACAGCAAATTGTTATTTTGTTTGATTTTATTTCTTTTCTTTCTTCACGTAGGAACAGAGCAAATTAGAGGCTCATAGCTAGTCTCAGGACCTGAAACTTGTTTCCTTGTTGATACAAGCCACTGTCAATATTGTAGAACATCATCAGTATATCTTGGCTGAGCAGGATTGGTGTTACAGCTCTTAGAGTACATGACTGCCCTGAGCTTGAGCTAATTGATACATTGTTGGAGCTCTGTTTTGCCATTATCCTCAGATGAAACTGTTTCCTGGATGAGCTTCCTTGCTGTTGAAGCTTGTGTAGATTGTCTCCACCTACCCTCTCTGACACTGACATACCCCAGCTCTCTGAGTATTTCCTTTCTTTTAGCTGCCAAGAGAAAGATATCAATATTGCTTTGGCATTGGGACTAGGTAGGACAGGGATGATGGGTCTCGTGGGCTCAGGAAAATAAGAAAATGCTGGACAGAACATGTGAAACTTCACCTCACAACAGTCTGCTTTTGCAAGAGACCATCATCCGGACAAGAGACATCAGAGCCCTGTTAGATGTGAATGGAGAATGGATGATATTGTGACCACCAGCATCTGAAAAACTTTTATAGAAATAATCTTGTGTGGCATTTGGTATCTATGACTCTCCCCAGAATTAATATAGACTTCTTGGAGTTATTCCGTTCATATGTCATATGTCAGAGTTGACCAATCCGTGTTGCTCCAGAAAAGAATCAACTGTGAAAGAGCTGTTTTGTGTGCCTTCTGCAGGAAGGGTGCTCTGATGGGCTGGTCATCTTGGAATGTTTATATAAGAACCCTTTTCTGCTCAATGAAAGCCACAATATTAGTTAGCACTTTGGCTAGGGTTAGGGGCAGATAGGCGAAAAGATAAAGCAACATACTGAGAATGTTGTCTGTTGCATGTGAAGCTGAGATATCTCCTATGGGAGGATCACATAATATGTAGATAGATGTTCAGTTCAGCTGACTATAGAAAAATCCCCTTGGGAAATTGCTGCTTCAGCTGTTGCAGTCAGAGCAGGACTTAAAGCCCAGAGACCGGGGCATGCCACTCCTAGGGCAAAGTCTACTACTTAACTTGCATCCGATGCATGTTATTTGCATCCAATGAAGTGAGCTGTAGCTCACGAAAGCTTATGCTCAAATAAATTGGTTAGTCTCTAAGGTGCCACAAGTCCTCCTTTTCTTTTTGCGAATACAGACTAACACGGCTGTTACTCTGATACTTAACAACTACTTACCAAATAACTACTGTAAACAAACTATTTACAAGGCCCTAAGGCTCAAAGACCGAAGACGAAGAACCGCTAACCCTTGCTAGGTGAGGGAAAGGTGCTCTGACTAACCAGCACGGGCAGCAAGAAGGAATTGAGAGGGCACAGGGCTGGCAGCACCTAATAAATGTATGCATGAGTGTGGCACTCAAGCGGGTGCCACAGCTGACCCTATGGATACTATTCAGGCAAAAAGCTCCAATGGCCATGGACATGGGCACACACACCTATAATGGAATTGACATGAGCAAGCACTCAAAGAAGAAAGAAGAAATACAAGGTGCAGACAAAAAGGAGCCAAATGGTAAAATGTATGCCACTAAAGCCGAGGAACTGGCTTGAGGAATAAGTAATAAGATGATGGATTCAATATCCTAATAACCCACAGAAATGAGACCTAGGAAAATATCATAGAATCATAGAATATCAGGGTTGGAAGGGACCTCAGGAGGTCATCTAGTTCAACCCCCTGCTCAAAGCAGGACCGACCCCCAATTAAATCATCCCAGCCAGGGCTTTGTCAAGCCTGACCTTAAAAACTTCTAAGGAAGGAGATTCCACCACCTCCCTAGGGAACACATTTCAGTGTTTCACCACCCTCCTAGTGATAAAGTTTTTCCTAATATCCAACCTAAATCTCCCCCACTGCAACTTGAGACCATTACTCCTTGTCCTGTCATCCGCTATCACTGAGAATAGTCTAGATCCATCATCTTTGGAACCCCCTTTCAGGTAGTTGAAAGCAGCTATCAAATCTCCCCTCATTCTTCTCTTCTGTAGACTAAACAATCCCAGTTCCCTCTGCCTCTCCTCATAAGTCATGTGTTCCAGTCCCCTAATCATTTTTGTTGCCCTCCGCTGGACGCTTTCAAATTTTTCCACATCCTTCTTATAGTGTGGGGCCCAAAACTGGACACAGTACTCCAGATGAGGCCTCACCAATGTCGAATAGAGGGAAATGATCAAGTCCCTCGATCTGCTGGCAATGCCCCTACATATACAGCCCAAAATGCCATTGGCCTTCTTGGCTACAAGGGCACACTGTTGACTCATATCCAGCTTCTTGTCCACTGTAACCCCTAGGTCCTTTTCTGCAGGACTGCTGCCTAGCCATTCGGTCCCTAGTCTGTAGCGGTGCATTGGATTCTTCCATCCTAAGTGCAGGACTCTGCACTTGTCCTTGTTGAACCTCATCAGATTTCTTTTGGCCCAATCCTCCAATTTCTCTAGGTCCCTCTTTATCCTATCCCCACCCTCCAGTGTATCTACCACTCCTCCCAGTTTAGTGTCTTCTGCAAACTTGCTGAGGGTGCAATTCACACCATCCTCCAGATCATTAATGAAGATATTGAACAAAATCAGCCCCAGGACCGACCCTTGGGGCACTCCGCTTGATACTGGCTGCCAACTAGACATGGAGCGATTGATCACTACCCGTTGAGCCCGACAATCTAGCCAATTTTCTACCCACCATATAGTGCATTCATCCAGCCCTTACTTCTTTAACTTGCTGACAAGAATACTGTGGGAGACAGTGTCAAAAGCTTTGCTAAAGTCAAGGAACAACACGTCCACTGCTTTCCCTTCATCCACAGAACCAGTTATCTCGTCATAGAAGGCAATTAGATTAGTCAGGCATGACTTGCCCTTGGTGAATCCATGCTGACTGTTCCTGATCACTTTCCTCTCCTCTAAGTGCTTCAGAATTGATTCCTTGAGGACCTGCTCCATGATTTTTCCAGGGACTGAGGTGAGGCTGACAGGCCTGTAGGTCCCAGGATCCTCCTTCTTCCCTTTTTTAAAGATGGGCACTACATTAGCCTTTTTCCAGTCGTCCGGGACTTCCCTGGATCGCCATACTGCTGAGGTTCGTTGTCAGTTTTTTCTCAGGCCTCACACAAATGAACTCCCACTGAAGTCAGTGAGAGTGTGCCAGAGTAAGGAATGAGTGTAACCTAAATAAACACTAAACAAAAAACTCAAGCTTTGGACTTATGATTATATGTAAATACAAAAACACTTCTATTAAAGAGGACAATCTCAGCAGTGCAATCCTAAATTGTACATATATCTATTTATCTATATTAAGGTGACACAAGTTTCAGGTCGCAGGCTGTGTCTGAATATTTAAAATTAAATTAGCCAACAAAAGATATACCACATTGACTAATGCCATGACCAACCAGATTACCTGTTATCACATTGTGTAATGTAATTGTCTTCACAGTTAAGTAAATAGAAAATTAATTTCTCTAGACTGACAACAGGGCAACACTTTGATTTTGTGTAATTAGAAGCAGAGATACCATATTCAAAGCATATTTAAAATTCAGCTACCTGGGAGAATGGAAATGGATAAACTGCAAACAATTGTCAGATGTTCACAAAAGGATGAAAGAGTATAATGGTAGCAATCTGAGTTATGAAGTCGAGTTTTGGAATTAGATTCAAATCCTAACTTCCCAAAGCTGACGGGCGTTTGGTGCTCAGTGTTCCATTTAACAAGCATTCCACACACAGCATTTAACAAATCCTGCATCTTGGCAGGGGGTTAGATTAGTTGACCTTTGTGGTCCCTTCTAACCTATGGTTCTGACTCTAATTTTTTGTGGCCTTGATCAGCCCAATCCAAACTTCGTCACATGAGTTCACAAAGATTCTCCAAACATCTTTGAGGTTGATGGCTTCCTTAGTTACATTACATTTAAATCACTTTATCTGATAAGTTCACAAGCCTAGAGAAAGGGGATTAATAACCAGTGCATCACAGGGTCTTCCTTTAGTCCTCCAAGGCCTGTTTCTTTCTTCTTTCCTTTGGCAGCAGCCTGCTAGAGTCTTAATATTCTGTCCCCACCTCCTGCTGTTTGGAGGAACGATAACACAAACCTCTGGACCAGTGTAGCAGTAGTTCCGTAACAGAGAAGACTCGCTTACAGTTTTCCATTTAACAGGAAACTTAAAACTTTATTTTGTAAAAATCTCTTTGACATGGAGAAAACCAGAATGCAGAATGTAAACTATGAGCACTATTTGAATTTTTTAAGATGATTTCATGAAAAATGGAATAGTACAAAGAAAAAATAAGAGTTCAAAATAAACCCTTATGCCAATTTTTCACTAAATTATCTCACTTTTTTGGGGTCCCTTTTGTGAGAAATCTAAATCACTTTGTGATCTGTCCTTTGTCCATAACGCTACTCCTCATGCACCAATTCCAACCATATCAGTTATACACTGGGAGTACAACAGCACTTTATAATTTAGTTATAATCGCAAATATGTGTGGCAACCAAACCCACTGCATTTGACAAGAAATAT
The DNA here is from genome assembly GCF_965152235.1 of Eretmochelys imbricata. NCBI lineage: Eukaryota > Metazoa > Chordata > Testudines > Cheloniidae > Eretmochelys > Eretmochelys imbricata. The sequence continues at coordinate 82,385,051 of NC_135582.1, read as the reverse complement.
GCTGTAGTGCACAGTCACTGACTCAGTTCCTATGCAAGGGATATATATAAACAGATATGCCTTGAATGATTAATAACTACTGATTCCTCCTGCCCCTGAAAAATTAGAAGAGTTATACATCTCTTTTTATACCAAAACAGAATTCACCTAGGAAGTAAAGTAAGAAAATGGTTCACACCACATGAGACTCTGTCTAAGTACTCACAGATCAGCCAAGGTCAGGAGTTCCTCTCCCCATGAATACAAACAAAATGGCTTAGCTAAAATTATTAATCATTTAGGCAAAAATCTCTCATAATTTGCAGATAGTTAAAACCTCTTTCTCCTTGCCAACCTAGCTGGAAAGAACTCCAAGTTACCAAGCCAAGCAAACCAGAAATGATTGGCTATAATATTGACAGTCCACTTGGATGAGCTACTTGTTACCCCAAGATATCCAAACCACATGTTTTCACCACAAATGATAAACTATACATTGTTTTCCTTGTAAATCACAGAGACCATGGATCAATAAAATAGAGCTGTCTTTCACCCCAAATTAGAAGCTGCATATTTATTTGCATTGTGAGTCAGATCTACATCCTTCTCTATGTGGATAATGTCTCTTGTAAGTCCTAAATACTGTAAAATGCCTATGTTCGATCAAAGAATGTATGGAGTAGGTCCTCCAAATTTAGAAGATTGTAAGTAAGGCTACGATTTTGTCAAGGACATTTTTAGCAAAAGTCACAGACAGGTCATAGGCAATTAACAAAAATTCACAGAAGTCATGACTTGTCCCTGATTTTTACTAAAAATGTCCATGACAAAACAGGAAGGGAGGAGGGTCGAACACCCTGCCCTGCTGTGGCTGGGAGCTGCGGCTCCTACCCCATGGCTGGGAGTTGGGAGGGACCCCCGCCTGTGGCAGCTGGAGAGCGGTGGGGAATCCCCCGCTACCCAGGGACTGGGGAGCTCTGGGGGATTCCCCCCAGACGGGGGAGCTGCGAGGGTTCCCCTGACGCTTGCGATGGCTCGGGAGCTGTGGGGATCCCCTGCATCTGCAGGGACCAGGGAGCTCCAGGGGCTCCCTCACGCTGCCCGTGCTCTGGAATGGTGGTTGAAGCATGCAGGGACATATGAATCTTTAACACATCTAGCACGTAAATATCTTGTGATGCCGGCTACATCAGTGCCATCTGAATGCCTGGTCTCACTTTCAGGTGACATTGTAAACAAGAAGCAGGCAGCATTATCTCCTGCAAATCATAGAATCATAGAGTATCAGGGTTGGAAGGGACCTCAAGGAGGTCATCTAGTCCAACCCCCTGCTCAAAGCAGGACCAATCCCCAACCAAATCATCCCAGCCAGGGCTTTGTCAAGCCTGACCTTAAAAACTTCTAAGGAAGGAGATTCCATCGCCTCCCTAGTTAACACATTCCAATGCTTCACCACCCTCCTAGTGAAAAAGTTTTTCCTAATATCCAACCTAAACCTCCCCCACTGCAACTTGAGACCATTACTCCTTGTCCTGTCATCTGCCACCACTGAGAACAGTCTAGATCCATCCTCTCTGGAACCCCCTTTCAGGTAGTTGAAAGCAGCTATCAAATCCCCCCTCATTCTTCTCTTCTGCAGACTAAACAATCCCAGTTCCCTCAGCCTCTCCTCATAACTCATGTGTTCCAGTCCCCTAATCATTTTTGTTGCCCTCCGCTGGACGCTTTCAAATTTTTTCACATCCTTCTTGTAGTGTGGGGCCAAAAACTGGACACAGTACTCCGGATGAGGCCTCACCAATGTCGAATAAAGGGGAACAATCATGTCCCTCGATCTGCTGGCAATGTCCCTACTTATACAGCCCAAAATGCCATTGGCCTTCTTAGCAACAAGGGCACACTGTTGACTCATATCCAGCTTCTTGTCCACTGTAACCCCTAGGTCCTTTTCTGCAGAACTGCTGCCGAGCCATTCGGTCCCTAGTCTGTAGTGGTACATGGGATTCTTCCATCCTAAGTGCAGGACTCTGCACTTGTCTTTGTTGAACCTCATCAGATTTCATTTGGCCCAATCCTCTAATTTTTCTAGGTTCCTCTGTATCCTATCCCTACCCTCCAGCGTAACAACCTCTCTTCCCAGTTTAGTGTCATCTGCAAACTTGCTGAGGATGCAATCCACGCCATCCTCCAGATCATTAAGATATTGAACAAAACCGGCCCCAAGACCAACCCTTGGGGCACTCCGCTTGATACTGGCTGCCAACTAGACATGGAGCGATTGATCACTACCCGTTGAGCCTGACCATCTAGCCAGCTTTCTATCCACCTTATAGTCCATTCATCCAGCCCTTACTTCTTTAACTTGCTGGCAAGAATACTGTGGGAGACCGTGTCAAAAGCTTTACTAAAGTCAAGGAATAACACATCCACTGCTTCCCCCTCATCCACAGAGCCAGTTATCCCGTCATAGAAGGCAATTAGATTAGTCAGGCATGACTTGCACTTGGTGAATCCATGCTGACTGTTCCTGATCGCTTTCCTCTCCTCTAAGTGCTTCAGAATTGATTCCTTGAGGACCTGCTCCATGATTTTTCCAGGGACTGAGGTGAGGCTGACTGTAAACAAACTTGTTTGTCTGAGCGATTTGCTGAACAAGAAGTAGGACTGAGTGGACTTGTAGACTCTAAAGTTTCACATTGTTTTGTTTTGGTACATTTGCAGTTATTTTTTGTACATAATTCTACATTTGTAAGTTAAACTTTCATGATAAAGAGATTGCACTACAGTATTTGTATTAGGTGAATTGAAATACTTTTTTTGTATTTTCAGTGCAAATATTTGTAATAAAAATAAACATAAAGTGAGCACTGTACACTTTGTATTCTGTGTTGCAATTGAAATCAATATATTTGAAAATGTAGAAAACATCCAAAAATGTTTACATAAATGGTATACTATTATTGTTTAACAGTGCGATTAATCATGATTAATTTTTTTAATCACTTGACAGCCCTAATAAAAAGTCACCGATAAGAAGAGTATTACGGACATTTGTTATACATCATCACCATCTACTGGAAAGGACTCTTCCCCATCCCAGTTTTATAAGGATAAGAAGTGGTGAGATTTAATTTCAAAGATTGCACTTCTATTTTGATAATACAAATAAGTGTAAGTTATCTTGCCTTATGTACACTTTCTAGTGAGATCTCAACTAACTGCTCAGTATCTGTGATAACCACTTGACGACTGTATTGTTTGTGTGTGCAATACACACAATTGGTTGTGTCTGCACTTGAGTGGTGAACTGTTGATTTTATACTAATGTGATTCTGAGTGAATTAATAAATTGTTGATTGGTTAAGAATAAGCTAGTGTCTGATTTGAGAAACACTGTTCAAGTTGTAAATTGACCTGAAAAGAACCCAGCAATAAAATTAGTAAACTAACACTCGTTGAACTCAATAAAAATATGTTGTCCTATTAGATTCCATTCTATACTGGCTATAACACTTATTCAACTGGCAAACCTAGTTTGTTAGATTTTAGCTTTAAAATATAAACTGGCACCTCTGCAAATTCATAAAAACTGACCACTGTCACTCCCCTGTTGAAAAGGTTATGATTGGCTGAAAGTCACTGTTCTATCTAAATATGTATATCTTTAGTGCATGTGAAGTTATGAGATTGTGTAGTATGGTTGTCCCTAAAACATGCTGTAAATTGGGGAATCAGCCAGATATTAGCTCCCCAGAGACAACAGCAAGGAAAGTAACCAACGCCCAGGCAGGGTGTCAAACAGCCATCAACAGCCATTGTCCAGCAAGGGAACTACAAGTCAATGACTCACCTGCATGAGGCCACACCAGGGGGATTGCGCAACCTTGCCTGGGGACTCAGCAATGCCCAACAGACATGCCTTGACTTGTGTTCTCCAAGTACATGGGACTGAGGGTATAAAACAGAACATGGGACTCCATGCTTGGCCTTTCTCCTGCCCCTGCATATGCTGCAAGCAACAAAGACACTCAGAAGAAGACTGAAGACTCCAACAGAGGAGACTGGCACAGGTTTAAGGGACAAACCTGTATATTAAGGACTGCAATATCTAGTGGGATGAGAAAAACTGCTTAATCTAGATGTTGCCCAGTCTAATAGGGTTGAGAGTTTAGCCTGTGTGTTTATATTTTATTTTGGTAAGTACTCTGACTTTTTGCCTATCACTTATAATCACTTAAAATCTATCTTTTGCAGTCAATACATTTGTTTAACTGGTTATCTTTACCAGTGAGTTACCCTGAAGTGTGTCTGCTCAGGTTTGCAAAGTCTGGTGTATATCCACTTTCCATTGATGAAATGGTGAACCAATTAATAAATTTGCACTGCTCGTCTTGAGCAGTGCAAGATAGTATATTCCTGAGGTATAGTGCTGGAAGTTGGGAGGATTCGGCTGGTGCTTTCTCTGTGTGATTCATGAGTGGCTCTGGGAGGATTCATGCAATCTAGCTGGGTGTGGGGCTCCACGTGTTGTTGTGCTGAGTGATAACAGGGCCTGGAGGGGTTTGCTGCTTTATGAGGGTTAGTAAAGCATTGTGAGAGTCAGCCCTGGCTGAAGGGTTAAGGGGGCACAGAGGTCCCATCACATCCTCTCTCATCCCATGCTTTCGAAACTTTTAATTCCCAGTGTTGGCTATCTCTCCACACCTACTTAATTTTCTTGGTTTATCTGCTGTCTCAGATATGGTTGATCACTTTCCCATTGCAACTTCTCTTCTGTTTCCACAGCTATATTCTTTTGATTCTTTATCTTCCGGATCATTCCTCCACCATCTCCTTTAACAGTTATTTATCTTCTCTTCATGTGTTATCCCCCAAGGTTTGGTTCTTAGTTCTTTCATTTTCTTTCTCTCCTCTCTCTATTGGTGTACACAGCCTCTTCCATTATTTCAACCACTAACTCTATGCTGATAGTTGTCAAATCTACCTCTCCATCTGACCTTTCTCCCTCTTGTTCAGTTTCACATTTCAAGCTGCTGCTCTGTCATCTCTACTTCGAACTCCAGACAATTTCAAACTGTATCTTTTCATATATGAACTGCTCCTCTTTTCCTCATAATATCTCTCCTCCCACTCTTTTCTCTATTTCCACTCTCAATTTTACTATACTTCCTATGCCAGGTTCAAAGTCTCAATCACTGTATCTTCTCTCTCCTGCTCCTTACTATATCCATTCCGGGGACAGACTTAAAGATAAGGAACCAATAAGCCAGCGAACCAGGGGGAACTAATGATGCAGCAGAGATGTGAGGTCTGGGGGGATGGATTGGCAGGCAGGAGCAGGGGATGGGTGTGTGGTGAATTGTGCTGCAGCAGAGTCATAGATTCCAAGGTCAGAAGGAACCAGTGTGATCCTCTAGAATGTTCTCCTGCCTAACACAGGCCATTGGACTCCCCTGAATTAATGCCTGTTTGAAGTAGCGCAGATTTTTTACAAAAATATCCACTCTTTATTTAAATATTGCCACTGATGGTGAATCCACCACAACTCTTGGTATGTTATTGCAATGATTAATTACTCTCATGTAAAAATTTGCAACTTCTTTAATTTTTTAATTTGTCTGGCTTCAACTTCCAGCCTTTGGATTATGTTATACCTTTCTCTGCTAGATTGAAGAGGCCATTATCAAATATTTTGTTCCCAGTGTTGGTACTTATAGTCTGATCAAGTCAGCCCTTAACTTTCTCTTTGTTAAACTCAATTGATTAAGCTCCTTGGGTCTAACACTATAAGGCATGTTTTCCAATCCTTTGATCATTCTCATGGTTCTTCTCTGAACCTTCTCCAATCTATTAACATCAAATACCAATTTATCAACACAGTGATGCCTGTGCTTAATGTGGTCCGGCACTTCCTATTATAACACCCATTTTTGGTTGCTTGGAACTTCGCCAAACTTTAACCGTTCAGGTTCTTTTCATACTGTGTATCTGCTTTCTTTTCTAAAGTTTCAGCTAAAACAGCTGAAGTACAGTTTCTGAGTAGAAGGTTAGAGAAAAATCTCAGTTCACACATGTTCAGTAGAGACTTGTTAGAGTATGGCAGCTAAATTAGCTGCAGATTCCAACTGCACTCAGCGTGCTGCATTCCCTCACAGCTCCTGTGTGGCAACTGGAAAGCATATGCACCATCCAAAGACTCAGCATGTTCTATCCCAGGGCTATAGAAACTAAGAAGGAGTTTCTGAGCAACTGCTCCTCCTGGCTGCTGGGGCTGCTTTGGTACCAGATACAGAAATACTAAAAGCACGCTCTCAATTACACCTTTCTGGAATACAGGGAGCAAGAAGGAAGCAGCTTAACTCAAATGCTGAAAGTTCAGGAATAGTAGGAAGCAGGGTCGTGTACAGAAATTTAACTTTGACCCCTTTTCAGGGGGGCACATTTTGTGTTCACCAGCTCTGGCAGGAGCTTGCTCTTCCTTTCCTCCATTCCCCCACCCTGGCAGGAGCTTGCTCTTCCTTTCCTCCCTCCCCCGTCCTGGATCACTCTCCCTGCCATTGTCTCCACAGGGCTGGAAGAGTTCTGTGCTTTCCCCCCTTGTGATGCCCCTGGTAGGAAGGGAGTGAGAAGAGAAAAACGGACAGGAAAAGGAGGAAGGTGAGAGAGAGGCACTTGCCAGGCATTGGGAGTGGGGGGAACAACAGGGGGCAATAATCAGGTGGAACAGGAGGAGCAACAGCAGATGGGGAGTGAGGCGGTAGGAGTATAAAGGGACAGGGAGAGGCTGGGCAGGGACAGAAAACTTTAGAACCACTAGACAATTCCTTACAGAGCCTGGAATTGACCCCAGGCATCTCAAATTCCAAAATTCATCTGGTGTCTAGGAAAAACTGTGATGAAACCCACTGGCAAAGTGCACATCTCCAACCCCTCTGGTAAGGTGCTTCACGTAGAAGATAGTAGTAAAAGGCTGTGATCAGTTACTCCATTAGCTCAAGTGGCAGAGGACTGTTGTGAATCTAAAGCTTCCAGAACTGCTGTTGACCCATGTGGGGAGATCAATATGGAACCATATTTTGTTTTTTCCCTATTAAATTTTTTAAAAGCTTAGAAAATTACATTAAAATACATTAAAAGAAATAGAAAAATAATTGTGGAAAAATATGTAATGAAAGATTGTATCACAATGCATATCTACGAGAGGGCTGAATCAGGTATGTACAGGAAACCTTAATTTTGGCATTGCCTGGGCTTTGATTGCTTGATTTTGCAATCAATATTCTTTCACATAGTTTTTTTGGATGCAGTTTATATATATGGTGATGAGTCATCAGCATAGGGAATACCACTCTTGTATTGTCTATATTACAATTACACACCTATTTGAGACCCCAGCCACAACACTGTTTCGTCCTAAACATGTCAGAACACATTTTTGTTGTATCTTCACGGACCAGAGCAAATCATGTTACAACCATGTTAAGGGAAATAAACCTTAACGATTCCATTAACATGGTAATAACATGATTTGGTCTGATCTACATAGGCACAACCAAACTGTGTGGTAATAAGGTTATGACATAATCATGTAACAGTAGCATAGACCAGTGTTTCCCAACCAGTGTGCCATGAGGCCCGAACAGGTATTGCTTGGAATTTTTTGAAAAGCTCCATGTGAAAACAAAAAATACTTTCCTTGTATTTTAATTAGTGTTAGAGCTGGATCACATTCTGTACTTTTGCTCTCCAGCATGAGGCTCAGTGATGAGCTGCCAAAACCTTAATAACTGGTTCCCTCCTCACCCCATGAGAGGGTTGTTTCCCAACCCCGCCCCCCGGGACTCCTGCCCCATCCACCCCCCCATGCTCCTTGATGCCCCCCCCAGGACCCCTGCCCCATCCACCCCCGTCCCCTGTCTGCCCCCAGAACTGGGCAGGAGGGTCTCGTGGGCCACCGTAGTGGGTGCCCACCCCTCCCCTAAGAGCCAGAGGGACCTGCCGGGGGGCGAGGTGGGGAGTCCTGGAGGTGCTTACCTGGGGCAGCTCCTAGGAAGCATCCAGCAGGTCCCTCTGGCTCCTGGGGGGGGGGTAGCATAACTGGGGGGGGAAGCAGGGGGAGTGGCTGCTCCCCCCACTGATCACATCAAAAGTGGCGCCTTAGGTGCTGACTCCATGGGTGCTCCAACCTTGGAGCACCCCACGGGGAAAATTTGGTGGGTGCAGAGAACCCACCGGCAGCTCCCCGCCCCGCACCGGCCCCAGCTCACCTCACCTCCGCTCCGCCTCCTCCCCTGAAGGCACCGCCCCGCTCTGCTTCTCCGCCCCCCCCAGCTTCCCGCGAATCAGCTGTTCGGCGGGAAGCCTGGGAGGGTTGAGAAGCAGGCGGCGGCTTCGCACTCAGGCCCAGGGTGGTGGAGGTGAGCTGGGGTGGGGAGCGGTTCCCCTGCGCGCCCCCCAGGTTACCTGCTGCAGCATGGGCGGCCCTCCTCGCGCTCCCCCGCCCCAGCTCACCTCCGCCTCCCTGGGCCTGAGCGCGAAGCCGCCGCCTGCTTCTCAGCCCTCCCAGGCTTCCAGCGTGAACAGCTGATTCACGGGAAGCCTTGGGAGTGCGGAGAAGCAGAGCAGGGCAGCGCGTTCAGGGGAGGAGGTGGAGGCGGAGTGGAGGTGAGCTGGGACCAGGGGCGTGGGGCGGGGAGCTGCCGGTGGGTGCTCTGCACCCACCAAATTTTCCCCTTGGGTAAACCAGCCCGGGAGCACCCATGGAGTCGGCGCCTAAGGCGCCACTTTTGGCCGGTTATTAAATTTAGAAGCCCTTTTAGAGCCAGTTGTCCCTCGCGGAACAACCGGTTCTAAAAGGGCTTCTAAATTTAACAACCGGTTCCAGCGAACCGGTGCGAACCGGCTCCAGCTCACCACTGATGAGGCCCCTTTCAAATACTATGTATGTGTGTCACATTCCATTCCACAAAGCCAGGTTAAGAGCAAATCTGACTCCTGCGGGATTCAAGCAGGGGAGGGGAAAGCCATCTTCTATTGGCTGTCTGCCTCACTGCCCCACCTCCTCCAGGGACAGAGCAACCAATCAGAGCTCAAACTCGGTCTTCTCCCTCCTGTGAGCAACAGGTCAGCTCCTCTGCCTCTCCCCCTTGCAGCCACTGGCAGGGCATGGGGCAGAGCCCCTGGAGCTGCTCTTCTCAGCCTGGAAGGGAAGCAGGGACCCCACTGCAGCCCCCAGGGTTGGGAGGTGGAAAGAACCCAGAAGAAGCGGAGGTGAGGTGAAAGGGGGTGGAGGCTGGGGGTGAGTTGGGGGAGCTAAGAGGGGCAGAACTGGGGGGCAAAACTGGGTGGGGCCTGGGCACTGAACTGGTGTGAGATTAGACTATAATACTGTTAACTGTATTGTACAGACTGTGAATGGCAAAAGTAGTAAGCAGCTTAAATTGAGGCAATAAGAGGGAGAGTTCATTTGGAGACAATATGGTGGTATACCTCAACATAAACAAAGGTATCGAGGCGTCCCGTGGCAAAGAAAAGGTTGGGAACTACTGGCGTAGACAAGGGCTGCTCAGGGAGAGCATGAAAATATACGTGCACCTTATGAGGTCAGTAAATAATTGTTAATCAGGCCTATGTAGCTCTCAAGCAAAATACATTCGAGTTCTTAGAAAATTATGTATGTAGAGGAGTTTTGCTTTCATTCAGTATGGAATATAATAGTACGATGTGTTGAACGGGAAAGAGGGATAAACTCAAAGATATTGAAACTGAGGGTATTATGTGTTCTGGTTACTAATGCAGATAACTTCATGGCTAAAATGGTAATGGAGATGGTAACATAAGAACGGCCACACTGGGTCAGACCAAAGGTCCATCTAGCCCAGTATCCTGTCTTCCAACAGTGGCCAATGGCAGGCGTCCCACAGGGAATGAACAGAACAGGTAATCATCAAGTGATCCATTCCCTGTTGCTCATTCCCAGCTTTTGGCAAACAGAGGTTGGGGACACTGTCCCTGCCCATCCTGGCTAATAGCCATTGGGCGACCTATCCTCCATGAACTTATCTAGTTCTTTTTTGAACCCTGTTATAGACTTGGCCTTCACAACCTCCTCTGGCAAAGAGCTCCCCAGGTTGACTGTGCAGTGTGTGAAAAAATACTTCCTTTTGTTTGTTTTAAACCTGCTGCCTATTAATTTCATTTGGTGATCCCAAGCTCTTGTGTTATGAGGAGTAAATAACACTTCCTTATTTACTTTCTCCACACCAGTCATGATTTTATAGACCTCTATCATCTTCCCCCTTAGTCATCTCTTTTCCAAGCTGAAAAGTCCCAGTTTTATTAATCTCTCCTCATACAGAAGCAGTTCCATACCCCTAATCATTGTTGTTGCCCTTTTCTGAACCTTTTCCAATTCCAATATAACTTTTTTGAGATGGGGCGACCACATCTGCAGGCAGTATTCAAGATGTGGACATACCATGGACTTACATAGAGGCAATATGATATTTTCTGTCTTATTATCTATCCCTTTCTTAACGATGCCCAATATTCTCTTCACTTTCTTGACTGTCGCTGCACAGTGAATGGATGTTTTCAGAGAACTATCCAAAATGATTCCAAGATCTTTTTGTTGAGTGGTAACAGCTAATTTAGATCCCATCATTTTATATGTAGAGTTGGGATTATGTTTTCCAATGTGCATTACTTTCCATTTATCAACATTAAATTTCATCTGCCATTTTGTTGCCAAGTCACACAGTTTTCTGAGACCCTTTCATAGCTCTTTGCAGTCTGCCTGGGACTTAACTATCTTGAGTAGTTTTGTATCATCTGCGAATTTTGCCACCTCAACGTGCACCCCCCTTTTCCAGATCATTTATGAATATGTTGAATAGGACTGGGCTCAGTACAGACCCCTGGGGGACACCACGGTTTACCTCTCTCCATTCTGAAAACTGACCATTTATACCTACGCTTTGTTTCCTATCTTTTAAGCAGTTACCAATCCATGAGAGGACCTTCCCTCTCATCCCATGACAGCTTACTTTGCTTAAGAGCCTTTGGTGAGGGACCTTGTCAAAGGCTTTTTGAAAATCTAAGTATGCTATATCCACTGGATCCCCCTCAACAAATTCTAGTAGATTCGTCAGGCATGATTTCCCTTTACAAAATCCATATTGACTCTTCCCCAACAAATTATGTTTATCTACGTGTCTGACAATTTTGTTCTTTACTATAGTTTCAATCAGTTTGCCCAGTACTGAAGTTAGGCTTACCGGCCCGCAATAGCCGGGATCACTTCTGGAGCCCTTTTTAAAAATTGACATCACATTATCTATCCTCCAGTCATTTGGTACAGAAGCTGATTTAAATGATAGGTTACAGACTACGGTTAGTAGTTCTGCAATTTCACATTTGAGTTCCTTCAGAACTCTTGGGTGAATACCATCTGGTCCTGGTGACTTATTACTGTTTAGATTATCAATTTGGTCCAAAACCTCCTCTAATGACACCTCAATCTGGGACAGTTCCTCAGATCTGTCACCTAAAAAGAATGGCTCAGGTTTGGGAATCTCCCTCACATCCTCAGCAGTGAAGACCAATGCTAAGAAGTCATGTAGTTTCTCCACAATGGCCTTATCCTCCTTGAGTGCTCCTTTAGCATCTCAATTGTCCAGTGGCCCCACTGGTTGTTTAGCAGTCTTCCTGCTTCTGATGTACTTAAAAAAATTTTCGCTATTACTTTTTCAGTCTCTGGCTAGCTGTTCCTCAATTTTTTTTTGGCTTTCCTAATTATATTTTTTCCACTTCATTTGCCAGAGTTTATGCTCCTTTCTATTTTCCTCACTAGGATTTAATGGCCACTTTTTAAAGGATGCCTTTTTGCCTCTGATTGCTTCTTTTAGTTAGTTGTTTAGCCACGGTGGCACTTCTTTGGTTCTCCTGCTATGTTTTTTTAATTTGGGGTATACATTTAAGTTGAGCGTCGATTATGGTGTCTTTAAAAAGTTTGCATGCAGTTTACAGAGATTTCACTTTTGACACTGTACCTTTTAATTTCTGTTTCACTAACTTCCTCATTTTTGTGTAGTCCCCCTTTCTGAAATTAAATGCTAAAGTGTTGGGTTCCTGTGGTGTTTTCCCCACCACAGGGAAAACATCCAATCTTCAAAGAGAAATGACAGCATATAGGAGGTAGGTACACCTTTGGTACCTGCTGCAGTTCAAGACATTGTTTCCTGGAACCTCAGTTTGGTGTTGGCTGCTCTGATGGAGCCTCCTTTTTTGGGTCATTAGCTACTTGTTCTCTTTACCAGCTATGGATGAAGACAGACTTTTTGGTGGTCATGCTATCAGTTAGGATAGGAGAGACTAATAGCAGGCCCCCCATGTAGGGTCTTGCACCCAGTTGCACTCAGGCCTCACCTGACATTTCCGGATGGTTAGGACTCCCACATCAGTCTATTCCCAATCCCCCACCACTTTTCTTCCCTAACCCATATTCCTTCCCACCCCCCAAGCAAAATGAGACTTCAAGCATTGGATGTTATGAGAGCTTCATTTGGACAGGACCAAGTTATCCATGTGTACACCTAGACTCTTCATGGCATTTGCTGAAAGGGTAAAGGGACAGCCAGAGTCATTGGGTCTCACACTGTGTCAGAACTTTCCAGCTTTTGCTAAAATACCCATCTGGACAGGTTGAACTCATTCTACTAGGGCCCAGGTAGCCCCTGTGGCCTGCTTGGGTAACATTCTGTATCAGAAATATGTAAAGCAGCAGCAAGATGTTTGATCCATATTATTACCATGCCTTATTCCTTAATGCAAGCTGCCAGGTCAAATGTTTGTTTTCACAGGGTAGTCCTATGTTCATTCTACAAGAAGGCCTCTGCTCACTCACCTCCTGGCACTGGGGTAACTGCTTGTTACTCACCCAGAGTAGAATATGTGTGAACAATCATTTGAAGAAAGAACAGTTATTTTAAGTTTTAAAGTAGCAGCCGTCTTAGTCTGTATTTGCAAAAAGAAAAGGAGTGCTTGTGGCACCTTAGAGACTAACCAATTTATTTGAGCATACGCTTTCATGAGCTACAGCTCACTTCATTGGATGCAGTTATTTTAAGTAACTGGTTCTTTGAGATGTGTTGTGTGCATGGACTCCAGAGCTTTCCCTCCATCCCTGCTGATCAGAGTCCTACCCCTGGGGGATTCTTAGTGAAGGAACTGACTGCAGGTTGTATCTGCCCTGCCTTTATGCCCTCAGCTGTCAGGACTGAGTGGGCACTTGGAGCACAGGTGCAGCCCCACACCTATTCAAAAAAATCTGATTTCATACACATAATGACTTCCAGTTATTAGGAAGAGACAGGTAATTGTTATAGGCAATTTGATCATTAGAAACATAGATAGCTGGGTTTGCGATGACTGGGAGAACCACATGGTGCCCTGCCTGCCTGGTGCAAATGTTGCAGATCTCTCGAGACATCTAAATAGACTTATGTGTAGTGCTGGGGAGGAGATGGTGGTCATGATACATATAGGTACCAATGATATAGGGAAGGATAGGAGAAAGGTCTTGGAGGCCAATTTTAAGTCCAGGACCTGCATGGCAGCATTCTCTGAAATGCTTCCAGTTCCATCCGCAGGGCCAGTTAAACAGGCAAAGCTGCAGGGTCTCAATGAGTGGATGAGGCAATGGTGTAGGGAGGAGGGGTTTAGATTTATTAGGAACTGGGGAAACTTTTGCGAGACGGGGAGCCTATACAGGAAAGATGGGCTCCACCTAAACCAAAATGGAACCAGATTGCTGGCGCTTAACATTAAAAAGGTCATAGAACAGTTTTTAAACTAAGGGCTGAGGGAAAGCCAACAGGTGTAGAGGAGCACGTGGTTCGGACAGAGACATCCCTTAGGGGAGGGTCTATTAAATGGAGATTCTCTATGTCCTAGTAAGGAGGAGAAGATAGAAGATGATAAAAAGAAGTAGCATTTGATGAGAAACAGTCAAATGAAAAAGAGTCTCATTCAATTACATCATGTAAAGGCAGACGGCTAAAACGTGACAATTTTTTAAAGTGCTTATATACCAGTGCTAGAAGTCTAAAGAATAAGACGGGTGAACTAGAGTGCCTTGTATTAAATGAGGATATTGATATAATAGGCATCACAGAAACTTGGTGGAATGGGGATAATCAACGGGACACAGTAATACCAGGGTACAAAATATATTGGAAGGATAGAACAGGTCGTGCTGGTGGGGGAGTGGCACTATATGTGAAAGAAAGCATAGAATAAAATGAAGTAAAAATCTTAAATGAACCAAAGTGTACTATAGAATCTCTATGGACAGTAATTCCATTCTCTAATAATAAGAGCATAGCAGTAGGTATATATACACATCAACAAAAGCTGTATTTTCCTCATCTTTTCGATCCCCTCTCCTCCACCATGTGTCTGTGTTTGTTAGAAACAGAAGTGAATGCACTTTACACATCAGGACTAAAAGTAGAATTAATCTTTTCCTTTTCATCAGAGACAGATTGTTCTGAAAATGACATGCTGATATTTTGCCTCCAAAAAAGGAGAGAGATTTTAAAGGTTATGATCATTTGTTTTCCATAATCACTCAATTTTCCCATTTCAATATACATGCTTGTTTTAATTGCTTATTCTTTCTTGTGTTTGATCAATAAAATTTCAACTTTAGAATTAATGCTTTTGGGTGTTTGCCAAGGAACCAAGTGAAACCAAGGCCTCTGTAGAAAAAAAATTTCCAAACCTTTGTTACGCTGTTTCATGTTGGACCATGACAGATTTTACAACACCATTTAATGCTTGATCTCTGAAATTAATATAATAGGACTGTAAAGATCATGGTTTAGGAAAGTATGTATAACAAAGGGTCTAATTTTGCTTTCTGGTTCCCAAAAAAGTCAATGGGAGTTTTTCTGCTGGCCTCAGTTGAAACAGGATTGGGCCATAAGGGATAGATTTTCATGACGGCTCAGTTCTCAACAGATCCATTGAGAACAGTAGCTAGTGGGTGCTACAGACATCGGAAAATCTGGATTACAGGTTTTAGAAACAGAATTAAAATTAAGCCATCCGCCATCCACCGTCCCAAATCAGCTCCCCTTTTGAACAAACCCAAACTTGATCAATTTTCAAACCACAAGCCGATCTGATTCAGATTACGTTCTGAAGAACAATATTTTGATTATCATGTCTTCTAATCAGTCACATTACTTAAAATAATTAACTATTTTGTAACAATTTCCTAAAATATAAAAATGTTTTGGTAGATTAATTTGGCATTTAAAAGATGAGGAATCTAAAATTCTGTTTATTAATTATATAAGAACAAAAACCAGCCACCTTGTAAAACTCACATTTCCACTTCAGTGGTGTCAAAAGTAAACAAATGTTCAAGAACAGAATAAAAAAAATACATACAGAACCAAAGAGCACGTTTAGACAAATCCGAGCCCCACTGAAGTTAATGACAAACATCCATTAAATTCACTGGGACCAAGATTTGGCTCTTTAGAAATCCCTAACATTATTTGAAAAAACACTGTACAATAAATCTAGTCTTGTTCACAGGTCTCTAAAGGGATTTAGAAATCTCCAGCTTTGTTTTTTTTTTTTTTTTTTTAAAGTGAAGTGTGTGTTGATTTGGTAAAAAGTTTTTGTTCAATCCTTAACTAGTCTATCTTCTATAGCACTTTATACACTGAAGCTTTATTCTTTTAACTGTTTTATTTCTTCATCCCTATACAGTTATTCACAGAGCTCAAATATTCCTTCCATACACTTCTAGTTTGACTCAAACAGATGTATTATTTTACAAGATTCGTGGATCATGTCACCAGTCTACTTTGACAAACATAACTTTTTTCTAAATTCATCTAAAAGATGGGACATAAGAGAGAAAGAACTAACATAGCTTGATTGGACTTTCCAATACAATGTTTACATTTTATTTTAAGGATCTTAATAAAAAAAACATTGCACGATCAATTTGAATGTATGTGCAATAGGGAATATGCACTTCATGCAATACTACTAATCCACTACTAACCCAGAGAGCTTTCAGAACCTGAAAAATGAGTAACGCTTGCATGCACTAGTATCAAAACTAAAAATGATCTATTTTATCCATCAGTGATTTTTAGTGAAATTTGTCCAGTGACAAAATGCACAGAGTTCTACACAGATTCAAGTTGTCTTGTCAGATAATCATTATCTTCTCACTATAGGCATGATCCAAAGTCCATTTAAGTTGTCTGGATGCAGCCCTTAGCCTTCCTCTTAATTTTTCCTCTCCTGCCTGTTCTAAAATATGATCCATAATATTTGAATACTAAACTTTGAAAGCACTGGGGAAAAATGTATTTTCAAACAAAAGACAAGAGTCAAGAAAAAATTTAAATATTTGCTTAGCAGGGATTTGCAGTAGGGTAAAGGTACTATAAGATATAGCCAACATGCCAGCTCAACTTTGTTAGTGATTTGGGTTGAGTTACTCAGTTTTTACATAAATTAATTACCACTTATGGAATCTAAATAATGAAAAACCAAATTCCAATTTGCAAGCCATCATTTTTCCCTAGAGATATTGCTTCAGTTAGTACAGTCTTCTGCTGTATTTTCAGATATATGATCACTGTTTTAGAGTTATTTGATGTATTTAATCAAAAACACAAAATAGATTTGGTAACTAAATACAGTTACTGCAGTTAATGTCATCTGTATAGGGCTGTATCTACTGCCATATTCTAAAATACAAAGAGCAGCATTTGACAAGAATGCCTGTAATTCTAAATACATTACATGCCAGCCATACCAATCAACCAGATACAAAAATGACAGAAGAATTACAGATATGCACAGATACAAATGGAATCAGAAAAATAACATTTACAGCAGCAGAATTACACCTTTCTACAAGGTTTATGTATTTTTATGAAGTGTCATATATGAAATGTTCTGTTTTTCCAGATATCATATTATTCTCCAGAGACAATTCAGTATTTTCTAATTGTACAAAGATACAAATAGTACAAAATACTTCAAGAAATTATAACGAGCCTATACCAGGGTTCTCATTAATGCACTTTGTTTTCAAGAGATATGTAAGCTAGTTGACAGATTTTAAGGAATAAAATAATTCCTTCTTTACCTAATCTAAATGTGTTAAACAGCAAAGGTGTAGCTCGATGAATAGCAATGCAATCTAAATGAGATTTTAATAGTTTGGATACTTTACAGATTTCTTACAAATTTAGTTAAAAGATAAAGGAGACTTTTAGTAGCTCTCAATTTATACTTGCTGTTCAAGACAGGCTAATTTTAAAGACAGAAAAAGCACATTTTATGAGCTGATTAATGAATATCCAGTGACAAGACAGACAGCTTACAGTCTGACACATGAAACAATTCATTAGGGATAAAATAAGCAGTAAAATACAAAAAGCTGCGCAACTTTAAGGCTTCCACATGTTTGTCTAAAAATAAATATTTTGAATTTTGAAAGCCTGGAAGGAAATCAATATATTGGAAAACTGATTTCCATTTGAAGCTTATTGCTTTTGGTGTTCAATACGCAAACATAATAAAAAAAGTGTTACAGAATTTATTTTTTTAAAGATATGTATGAAAAAAATTATATTTAGTATTTACATTTCAGTATAATCTGAAAACATTTCTACAATGCATTTTTCTATTTGTAAAACCTCACCAATATTCTGTTTTGACAGTACAAAAATTAATATACTACCTTTCCTCTCAGAACGTTTCTTACGCCTCCTTTTATAGCGACGCCTCACAATGCTGAAGAAGGTCCCCATGTTCAAAGTCCCAGTTAGCAGAGATGCCATGCAGGCTAAGTGCTACAATCCAGTCAGCTCAGGTTGTCAGAGTGCTAAATCTCACTCTGTCTCAAAAACTCACTGTGTTACCACAGTGATTTATTTCAGCAAGCCATAGAAGCAATGAGAACAGTTAACTCTTGTGTTAACATGTCAGCACTACAAACTCTCCTTGTCTATTCAAGGTCCATTCATCAAACTGCAGGATTAACTGCACAGTACACTAAACACTGCAGTTCATTCCTACTATCCGCAAGAGGCACATGTGACAATTAACCCTTACAGATTGTTTTGAAAATGAGAGAGCAAGGAGGGACAGGTTTATGAAACTGAACATATATTTCCAGAGATGAGGACACCAACACCACACCAACTAGTTACAGTCTGTCTTTTCCTTTCACCGTTATAAAATGGAAATAACCTGTATCACTGTTACAGTAAAATTAAGCAAGAAAACACAAAAGATAAGGTTCCAACAGCAAGGTTAACTCAGACTGTACCTCTTCCTTTATATTTTGTAGCAATTATCTGAACAATATATTAAAGGTATAATGTGGCAAGAAAAACAAAAATACTACATGATAGGTACAAGCAACATATTAAGGTTCCTGCATGAATCTTCATTTTGACTCTTGTTGACTCATTTTAACTGTTCCAACTTAATGTAGCACTAGTGTAGTTTTAGCTTTCCACTTTATATACCACACACAGATATTTATATATATATGCTTATATTTTACACAGGTAAATATGCATATATTATATGTATATATGGATAGCTGTAAAAAAACTGGTTACCTACCTTTAGTAAGTGTTGTTCTTCAAGATGTGTTGCTCGTGTCCATTCCAAGTAGGTGTCTGTCCGCCGTGTGCACAGTCACCAGAAGGTTTTTCCATAGCGGTACCCATTGGGTCAGCTGTGGAGCCCCCTGCAGTTGAGCCTTCATGGAGGTGTGTATAGGACTCTTTGCTTAGGGGTCGGCCCCAGCTGTCCCTGTCTTTCTTTCTGGTTGGCCACCTCCACCACCAGAGTACCTGGTTGAGGATGGGTAAACAAGTACTCATACTCCTTGGAGGGCACAAAATATATCCTCTCTACCCTTTCGCCATGGAGGGAATTGAGACGGGTGTTTGCCGCAACACCTTAGTGGTTATGGATAGTCTAAATGAGGGGCAAAGCCACCCTTGAAGGACCTTCAGGGACAGAATATCCACCTTAGGGTCAGTCTCCTGAGACCTCCTCCACGTGCATGCTCAAGTTTTGAGCTATCCTCCTGAGCAACTCTTGGTGTGCCCTGGTGTCCATGGCAGGCAGCGTGGTGGTACCCACCACCGCTTCATCTGGGGAGGATGAGGAGGATGCCTGCGGGGGCACCGAGTCTTCCTGTCCCTCTGGTTCGTGGGGATCCCCTTGTGTTGCAATGCCCTGTGTGGTGCAGGGGGTGGTGCTGTTTCCCGGGCCTGAACCCCTCTAGGTACTGACCCCAGTGCCAGGTCCCACAGTGGTCTCAGTGCCAACCTGCGTGTCCATCTCCTGCCCTTGCAGAGGTTCCCAGGCTACTGAAGTCGATGATGGAGGGACCCATGCCTCCGAAGGCACTGATGGTGGTAGGCCCAAGGGGCCCACTAGGGCCATTGAGCCAGCGCCTGCCACCGTGGAAGCCAGGACATCATGGGTAGCAGCTGCCCTTCCTGTTGCCTCGAGTGGTACCAGGAACAGTGCCGGCTTCCCCTACAGGCGACTACACCTCCAAGTCCGATGAGGACTCCGACCTTGGCGACTTTGCAGAGCGAGACAGTGCCAGGGAGCAGTGCCGAGGTGAGGATGAGCAGTGCCTCAGCAGCAGCAGCTTGCCCCAAAGTAGCACGGTGCCTCTTTGTGGCACCAGTGCCGGTGACTCACCGTCACCAGAATAAGCTCCCTAGCTGCCCCAAAAGTGTCTGGTATAGAAGGAAGGTCTATGTCCTCCTTCTGACTCTCCTGCACCAGGGAGTCCACTAAAACCAGACGCAACAGACCTTCCTGTGAGGCTGGAGTCAACATGCTGGCTGAGTTGGAGCTGGGGCAGGGTGTCCCAGCACGGGACACTCCCCACTGGTGCCTCCTCTCTCCACTACTTTAATGGAAGAGCGACCGCTCTCTATTTTCTTCTTCTTGTGCAGCACCGGTGAATGGGAGTGGTGCCAGGCACTCGCACTGGAAGAGGTCTTTGGCGCTGGGGAATGGCGGTGCCGAGGGTCCCTGCAGCCAGAGTCCTTTCTCGGCACCATGGTTTCTCTTACCAAGGCTGGCGTGCTCCACACCAAAGTACTGGACTTCGGGTCAGATACCGCCTGGGGACGAAACTAACTAGACTATTTGAACTAACTCTAAGATTTTAACTATTTACAGATAACAATGAGAAAAAAGTCCACTGGGGATCACTTGCTGTTAGCAAGAGAGAAGCTGCTCCAAGGACCATCGCTGGCAGTAAGAAAGAACTGAAGAGGCGGTGGGTCGGCAGAGACCTATATACACCTCCATGAAGACGCGACTCCAGGGGGCTTCACAGCTGACCCGCTGGGTAACACTAGGGGAAAAACCTTCCGGCGACCGTGCACATGGCGTGCACACACCTACTTGGAATTGACATGAGCAATCACTCGAAGAACATAATATAAACATGACTGTGTATACAGACACTTTGTTTTACATAGATGGATTAACACACAGATTCTAACTTCTGAGTGTTGGACATTGCAACATTAACATTGTTTATAAAAAGGCTAGAAAATTACATACACTGAAGAAAACAGGGTTTATAGCATATGAAACTATACTGAACCCCCACGCCTGGTAATTCAACAAGGTTGACAACAGGCCCTATATCCACATTAGACTAAAGGAATAACTAGTAGCAACAGTAAACTGTTATCCTCTACATAGACCAAACACAACAGGGGCAGATAACATATGCTATCAGAGGGATTATGTAAGACCCCTTGTATTCTACCACACAGTGAGACTAAATTCTGCTGTGGCTGCCCAACATTTTCCTGTCACATTATTCTGTCACTATGAAATACGTGTCATTCCCATCCTTCTCCCCGACACACACACACAACTACAGATCATAGTTTTCTGATAAGGTAAGCTTTGGCCAACTGGTAGCCAACATGTTACCAAAAATGAGCACAAAAATGAATTCATGACTTAAGGAATTGAAAAAGTGTATTTTGATAGCTAGTCGGGCATGCACTTTCAAATGAAGTTTTCTTTTACGGTGCATTCTCTCACTGGCATCTTCAAATTTTCCTAAAACTTTGATAAAAATTATTCGGGCTCAAGTTGAGTGGGTAAACAATCATGCAATTCCCCCCCCCCCAAGGCTGCAGTCTTGTTCTCCAGAATCTAAATTTTTTGTTATTAATCATGAAGTCTCTAACCCTTATGGCTGAGAAGGAAGCTTTCAAACTAAGTGAATGTAACTAACATAGTGATGTCTGCCTGGGTCTGCAGAAAGCCAAAAACCAGTACTAAGAGAAGTGTGAACTTTCCCATTTCTCTCAATGGAGCATTAACTTGTATGCCCAGTGATGACTATTTAAATATGAGCACTTCATTATTTCACTGCTGATCAAAGACTGTAAGAAATGACAGGTTTCAGAGTAGCAGCCGTGTTAGTCTGTATCCGCAAAAAGAAAAGGAGTACTTGTGGCACCTTAGAGACTAACAAATTTATTTGAGCATAAGCTTTCGTGAACTACAGCTCACTTCATCGGATGTATTCAGTGGAAAATACAGTGGGGAGATTTTATATACACAGAGAACATGAAACAGTGGGTGTTATCATACAGACTGTAACAAGAGTGATCAGGTAAGGTGAGGTATTACGAGCAGGAGAGCGGGGGGAAAAAACCTTTTGTAGTGAAAATCAAGCTGGGCCATTTCCAGCAGTTGACAAGAACGTCTGAGGAACAGTGACGGGGGGAGGAGGGGAATAAGCATGGAGAAATACTTTTACTTTGTGTAATGACCCATCCACTCCCAGTCTTTATTCAAGCCTAAGTTAATTGTATCCAGTTTGCAAATTAATTCCAATTCAGCAGTCTCTCGTTGGAGTCTGTTTTTGAAGTCTTTTTGTTGAAGAATTGCCACTTTTAGGTCTGTTATCGAGTGACCAAAGAGACTGAAGTGTTCTCCAACTGGTTTTTGAATGTTATAATTCTTGATGTCTGATTTGTGTCCATTTATTCTTTTATGTAGAGACTATCCAGTTTGGCAGAGGGGCATTGCTGGTACATGATGGCATATATCACATTGGTAGATGTGCAGGTGAAGGAGCCTCTGATAGTGTGGCTGCTGTGATTAGGCCCTATGATGGTGTCCCCTGAATGGATATGTGAACACAGTTGGCAATGGGCTTTGTTGCAAGGATAGGTTCCTGGGTTAGTGGTTCTGTTGTGTGGTTGCTGGTGAGTATTTGCTTCAGGTTGGGGGGCTGTCTGTAATCAAGGACTGGCCTGTCTCCCAAGATCTGTGAGAGTGATGGGTCGTTCTTCAGGATAGGTTGTAGATCCTTGATGATGTGTTGGAGAGGTTTTAGTTGGGGGCTGAAGGGGACGGCTAGTGGCGTTCTGTTTTCTTTGTTGGGCCTGTCCTGTAGAAGGTGACTTCTGGGTACTCTCCTGGCTCTGTCAATTTGTTTCTTCACTTCAGCAGGTGAGTATTGTAGTTGTAAGAATGCTTGATAGAGATCTTGTAGGTGTTTGTCTCTGTCTGAGGGGTTGGAGCAAATGTGGTTGTATCATAGAGCTTGGCTGTAGACAATGGACAATACAACCCCCCTCCCCCCGCCCCGTTCCTCAGACATTCTTGTCAACTGCTGGAAATGGCCCACCTTGATTATCACTACAAAAGGTTTTTTCCCCCCCGCTCTCCTGCTCGTAATACCTCACCTTACCTGATCACTCTCATTACAGTGTAACAGCCATTGTTTCATGTTCTCTGTGTATATAAAATCTCCCCACTGTATTTTCCACTGAATGCATCCAATGAAGTGAGTTGTAGCTCACGAAAGCTTATGCTCAAATAAATGTGTTAGTCTCTAAGGTGCCACAAGTACTCCTTTTCTTTTTGTAAGAAATGAGAGGAACAATCTACTCTAAGAGTTCTCATTTTGGTGCAACACACGGATGATGCATGGGAAGCAACCACCACACTTCCCCACCACACTCCCAACTAAATCCTACAGCCAAAATGCTAGAGGAGCCCAGAAGCACATCTGAGTCCCCATCAAGGAGAAGTCAAGTCACAGAACACAGAAAGACATCCAAGACATCCTCTAAAATGACCAGGTCCATTCCAGTACAAAGTGAGTAGTCGGAGTAGTTATCAATGGTTTGCTGTCAAACTGCAAGAGCGCAGCTACTGTCGTCCTGCAGAGGTCAGTCCTGGGTCCAGTACTAGTCAATAATTTCATTAATTACTTGGATAATGGAGCAGAGAGTATGCTTATAAAATGTGCAGAGGACACCAAGCTGAGAGGGGATGCAAGCATTTTGGAGAATAGGATTAGAATTCAAAATGACCTTGACAAATAAGAGAATTAGTCTCAAATCAACATGATGAAATTCAATAGCAATAAGTGCAAAGTACTACACTTAGAAAGGAAAAAATCAAATGCACAACTACAAAATGGGGACTAACTGCTAGGTGCTGCTGAAAGGGATCTGAGCGTTATGGTGCACCACAAATTGAATATGAGCCAACAATATACTGCAGTTGTGAAAAGGCTAATATTCTGAGGTGTATTAACGGAATTGTTGTATGTAAGATATGGGGGGTCCTGCGCTACTTGGCAATGGTGAGGCCTCAGCTGGAGTACTGTGTCCAATTCTGGATGCCACACTTTAGCAAACATGAGGACAAGCTGAAGAGAGTCCAGAGGAGAGCAACAAAATGGTAAGAGATTTAGAAAACCTGACTTATGAGCAAAGGTGAAAAAAAAAACTAAGCATGTTAAGTCCTGAGAAAAGAAGACAGAAGAGGGACTTGGTAAGTCTTCGGCTACGTTGACAGCCATTATAAAAAGGATGGTGATCAATCGTTCTTGTCTATCTTTAATGGACATGGAGAAGGAATAGGCTTAATCTGCAGCAAGATTTAGGTTAGATATTAGGCAAAAGCTTCCCAACTATAAGGGCAGTTAAGCACAGGAATAGGTTTCCAAGGGAGGTTGTAGAATTCCCATCATTGGAGGCTTTTAAGGACAGGTTGGACAAACACCTGTCAGGGATGGTCTAGGTTTACTAGGTCCTGACTCAGTGCAGGGGGCTGGACTTGATGACTTATCAAGGTCCCTCCCAGCCCTACATTTCTATGATTGTAGGGCAGCAGAGGCCTGGTCTTCTCTGGTGGTAAGATAGGGACGGGTAGTTTTCTTTCTGACTGCAGGGGCTGCTGCTTCCCCCTCTGCTAAATGCAGCCTGCAGGCTCAGGCAGACATCATGCATTGGTTACATTCCATTTACATTCTCAAGTTTTTTCCTGCACAGTCTTGAGGACTAGAAACACTCCCATGTCCCTTATTTAAAAAAAGTAGGGGGATGTGTTACTCAGAATAGGAAAAATATATTTACCTTCTTATAACTCAAAAGGGTTAACTTAATTTTCTCATACACTGAACAACAACAATCAATTTAAAAGTATGTCAGTAGTCGCTTACCTGGAGAGCAAGGAAGATAGCTAAAGTCTGTATGGACCTGAGGAGGATTAAACCATTCAGAAATGCGGAAGAGGAAAAACTATTTAGGAGAATGGGAATTCCTGCTTCAATTCACAGAAGATGGATACTATAACAGTGTTTGGGAGATCCTCTTCTCCTAAAATGATCACAGCAATAGGAATCTGGAAAAGAAAAGAAGTTACTCACCTTGTGCAGTAACAATGGTTCTTTGAGATGTGCGTCTACTGTTGGTGTATCTGCACCCCTGCTCCTCTAATTGGAGATTTTAGGTTGCAGTGTCCGTTTGGCCCGCGCATGTGCCCTCATGGTTTCCCTCGAGGCGATCTAGCGCTGCATGGGTGAACCTCAGTTCCTTCTCTATCACAGAGACCCTTATCGGGAACTCCGAAGTAGAGGGGAGGAGGGAGGGCTATGGAGCACCCATAGGGACACATCTCGTAGAACAATCGTTACTGCATAAGTGAGTAACTTCTTCAAGTAGTGTTCCTATGGTTGCTTCACTGTAGGTGACTTCACAGCAGCATCTTTTATGGAGGACTGCAGCTTCGGAGTGGGGTCTATTATTGAAGACAGTACTATGGAGCCGAAGATGGCATTAGAGGCTGAGTCTCCAGTGATCTCATGGGCAGAGGCCCAGGTCGCTGCTCTGCAAATTTCCAAGATGGGAACATTTTTAAGAAACACCACTGAGCTAGAAACTGATCTTGTGGAGTGCGTGCAGGTTCCCAACAGGAGCAGCAGATTGCGCACCTGGTAACAGTGATTAATACTACCAGAGACCCATTTGGAGAGTTTTTGAGCCAACATTGCAGAATCTTTGGATCTTTCTGCGAATGAAAGGAAGAGTTTAGGAGACTTCCGAAGTCCTTAGTCTTGTCCAAATAAAATGCTAGGGTTCTTCTTACATCTAGCGTATATAGAATTGCCTCCCTGTTGTTATAATGAGGTTTTTGGAAAAAATGGGAAGATGGATTAGTTGATTCATATGAAAGGTGGGGAGCCTACTTTATGGAGAAACTTGGGATTTGGCCTCAATGTGACTTTGTCTTTAAAAAAGACCATGAAGGGCAGGTATGCCATCAGGGACACTATTTCTCCTATCAACCTGAGGTAATGGCAACTAGAAATGCTTTCCTGGGCTCTGAGCTTGCAAGCTTGTCCCCCTCCCAGCCACGGGGGGAGGGAAAGGGGAAAACAGTGTTCACCACCTCCTTCCTGTAAGTGGCTGCCCCACACCATGGGGAGTAGAGAGTGAGGGTGAGTACAGGCAGCCCAGATGTGCCTACATTTAAGGTGCAATATAGGCACAGTACAGTACAGTATTTGCTGGTTTGTTTTGTTGGTGGTCGGGTTTTTTGGTCTCCGCTGCTGCCTGATTGCTTACTTCCAGTTCCCCATGGTGTCCGGTTGACCAGTCAGTCCGTAACTCTGGTGTTCGTATCTTTGAGGAACTATTGCATAATTATTCTTATGACACAGAAAAAGGAAGAGGCCTTCCTCTGTAGCATGGGGCACGGGTCACTTGCTGGAGGATTCTCTGCTCCTTGAGGTCTTTAAACTACAATTTGAGGACTTCAATAGCACAGATATAGGTGTGAGGTTTTTTTTTGTAGGAGTGGTGGGTGAAATTCTGTGGCCTGCGTTGTGCAGGAGGTCAGACTAGATGATCATAATGGTCCCTTCTGACCTAAATATCTATGAATCTATGAATCTATGAAGAGAAGTACCTACTCCATTCGAGGCCAAAGGCGGTTGAGAAGGAACTGAGGGCAATTCACCTGCACAGTACTAGATAACCTCGAGGCAAACCATGCGGGAGGGAGGGCACATGAGCAGGCCGAATGGATGCCGCTACCTAAAATTTCCAATTAGAGGAGCAGGGGCACAGATGCACCTATAGTGGAGCACCCATCGGGACATTACACGAAGAACAAGAACTTAGCAGAAAAAAGGACCCAGCCCTTCTGTCCACATGAGAAAACAGTACCATTTTATTTGGGAGAGAAAAGAGCCCCCTTTCTTCTCAGCTCCTGCATTTTCTTTTCCTTTCTCCACTCTGCTCTCAGTGATATGAACTGCAGACAAAGTCTCTGAGAGCTCAAGACTAGGTCAAGCTGGCTCCACCCCAGCCTCAGGCCTCCCTCCCTCCTGAAGGCTCAGCTCTACCTTGGAGAGACAACTCAGTCCCATCCACAGCTTTCAGGCTTGTCTCTGCACATATGACAGTGAAACACTAGCAGAAAGTTTGAATTTCTCTAAAATCTCTGAAAAGTTGATTTTACCGTTCTACATAGAAAAAGGGCAACTTCACATGAAAGCTGAGAGGCCCATAAAGATTATATAGCCTTATACATCACCACTAATAATAGAGACTCTGGAAATGGAACTTAAGTTTGACAAATCTGTTGTTTCATGAACCAAAATATAATCTTACTCCCCCACAACTGTATTCACTCTGCAACACTAAATGGAACAAACAGCCATGATTTATTTTAGTCGGTAAATATAAAACTGATTATTTATTTGTAGTTACAGTCACACGCAGAGGACCCATTGTGTAAATTACTGTAAAAACACAGGTTTCAGAGTAACAGCCGTGTTAGTCTGTATTCGCAAAAAGAAAAGGAGTACTTGTGGCACCTTAGAGACTAACCAATTTATTTGAGCATGAGCTTTCGTGAGCTACAGCTCACTTCATCGGATGCATACTGTGGAAACTGCAGCAGACTTTATATACACACAGAGAATATGAAACAATACCTCCTCCCACCCCACTGTCCTGCTGGTAATAGCTTATCTAAAGTGATCATCAAGTTGGGCCATTTCCAGCACAAATCCAGGTTTTCTCACCCTCCACCCCCCCACACAAATTCACTCTCCTGCTGGTGACAGCCCATCCAAAGTGACAACTCTCTACACAATGTGCATGATAATCAAGTTGGGCCATTTCCTGCACAAATCCAGGTTCAGACAGTTGTGCCCTAAACACCTTCTCAGGCAGTTTGAGCTAAACCCACAGAGGACTTCAAATACCACAAGAGAGATACTAAATATTGCTGTATTCAATGAGGAGCTAGTGCAAAGTGGGAGATACATTGCATGGTCTGCTGCATTCTGTCCCAACTGGCACGTTTGCAGGGCTGTTGGCTTCATTTTTAAGTAGGAGTTACAAAACCATAATCTTTAGTAACATTTACCAGTTGGGTATCCTTATTAGCCTTTCCTTTGGTTAGTAAATATATATATTGTACAGTCTTGAAGGAACTACTGTAATCTTGCATATTTATTGTTTGACTTGCCCCTACGTTCAAGGAGTTAGATTGCCCAATGCTCCAACCAAAATCAGACCAGACAAAGGCAAATCTAGAGTGCTCAATTTGAAAGCGCTTTGCAAACAGTTAAAGCCTCTAGCACATCTCTCTGCTTCTCAGCTGCAGACTTGAAGCCCACACAATCAGAGCACTCAACTAGGAAATTGGGGAATGCCCTTACTCCACGCAACGGCAGCAAGGTTGGAGTTTTGTTACACAATGTACACAGCCTTTCCATCTTGTAAGCATGAGCCATGACAAATCAGCAGAAAAAGGCCAAACAGCTAAGGCAGTCACACCCCAGGGCTAAAGTTTTGACCTGCTAAGGAACCATAATAGTGCAGATAATAAACACAAACAATTAACCCTTACCCAATCAGAAAAAAGTAAAATACCTAACTAGGGGAAAAACAAACTGATTAAGAAACAGGCAATAAAACT
This sequence comes from Eretmochelys imbricata, assembly GCF_965152235.1. Lineage (NCBI taxonomy): Eukaryota > Metazoa > Chordata > Testudines > Cheloniidae > Eretmochelys > Eretmochelys imbricata. The sequence continues at coordinate 82,356,719 of NC_135582.1, read as the reverse complement.
GTCAAGACACACATTTAACTGTGGTAAGGCAGCCCTCTTTCTCTTCTTGCTATGCGTTTCAGAAAAGGGTCTCCTATCTCTTGGGGACCTTCCCATGGACCCTAACAATGCCACCACTGATTTTGTTGCTTTCTTCCCTGTGTAGGCAGTTCAGAGCCCACCTACAGGATTACTCCCATACAACCCCTTTTGCCTTTATTTCTAAGCAAATTTACTGAACCCAAGCCACTGCCTCTTCCGCCCTTAGACAAACTGCCGCCGGACAGTGGCCTCCTTCTCTATTCTGTAGAGATGTGGGCTTGAATTCTCAACTTCCTGGTGCAACAGGTGGTTTCTTGAATTCTCAGTTGTGTTTCTCCTGGGTTCTCATCCCTTAGGTTTCCATCCTATCCTTTAGCCCAGTGATCCCAATAAGCCCTCTGCCCTCCAGATCAGACTTCTTGATGCTTTTCAAACAAATCAACCTGCCTATTCCTTCTCAAAAATGGGACTACGTGTTCTCCTCCCGGTATGTCCACATCCAAAACTGGACAGGTGAGTTATATCCTATCCTATACCTGCACTGCCCAGCCAAGTTGATCCTAAGGAAGAAATTCTGTATCAAAACTTCCAGATCCATCTTCCAGTACTTTCAGCAGGGCATCTTTCCTGAAGAATGCTTACCCTCATCACAATACTTGCATTTTACACTGGGAAGTTCTCATTTTTATTCTGAAACCCCCACCGCCCTGCCCCTTGACCTGTCTTTTACCTAAAAGCTTTTACCTAAAACTGGGAGCCAAAATTGGGTTACTGCTCTGCAACCATCCTCTTCTGAATCTGGTTCTTGGACATCACAGAACTAGCAATATATAAAACCTTGATTTCTGCCCCTTTCTCCTAGGATCCAGGGCCAAACACCCACACAAATCTGCTCAACCTAAGAGGCTGGATATTGAGTCAAGTTTCTTCATAGCAGAGAATCTTCTCCTATGAGGTTGAATGTTTCCTGCTTAAGCATACAGATAACAGAGTTTGCTCTCATTTGCTTTATACTAGCACCAATCTAGCTCCTTTGCACAAGACACTGAAAGTACATGTGGTAAGAGACAGTTCCTACTTCAATGAGTTCACAGACTAACACACAAGACAGACAAAAGGCAGGAAGTAATATCCCCATATTATAGATGGAAACTGAGAGACACAGTAAACGACTTGCTCAGGGTCATACAGAAAATCTAAACACAGATTTAGAAATTTAGTCCAAGTCTTGTAGGTCCCATTCCAGTGCCTTAACCTTATACTTAGTGAGGCGGGTTTTTCTCCCCCACAACAGAAGATTTCATTAGACAGCGGTAGTGACCATAAAGGAATGATACAGGAAAATATTTCGTAAATCACCCTTTGCCCAAAATTGAATGATTTATATTTAATAGCTGCTCTCTTCTAGAGATCTTTTCTAGCACAAGAATAATTTTTTTCACTCAAGTTGTCAATTACTCAATTTCAACATTATACTTCTCTTACACATATCACTTACAAGACAATCTTACATCCAGATCTGTAGCTACTACTGAGGACATGTACTATACTAGTACAAAGAAAACTTTGAATATGTTACTGTTGTTACCCATTGTTGAAAAAAGTTTATATATATACATATAAAGATTCTTCTGCCCTGTGTCTTCAGGTGCAACTGCAACTGTTCTCCTCAGTAACAGACTGTTTGTAAAAGTCGTACTTCTTGAATAAAAAAATAAAACTGAAAACTAGACTAAAAATCCTCTTTACGCAAAGCAGTAATAAGTTTAGAAAAAAGGAATATTGAATCTATATTTAATACTAATCTTATGGTAAAGTACTAGAATACTCACTTTTGCCATCTGTAAAATAGGGATAATATTACTGACCTCTTTGTAAAGCACTCTGAGATCTATGAAAGAAAAGCAAAAAAGAAAAGGTGGTGTTATTCAAGCAAGAACATAGGTGGGCATGGATCAGCATCTCCCCATCAGTACCCAGCATGCACCGGGGAAGCTAATGATCCAACCAGCAGACCAAATTCGGTGATTAATCCTGATTATGCACAACATGCCTCAGGTGGTACAAGCTCTAAGAAGCAGCAAGAACATACATTACAATCCTTGGTTCTAAATCGGGTTTCATTTTACTGTCAGTATCAAGATGTACTGGGTTAGATTCTTACATCATTTACAGTAACACTGAAGTTAGTCTGAATTTACACAAGTGTAACTAAGATCAGAATATGGCCCACTGAATTTTCTTCCCTAACACAACAATGTATATGTTGGGCCGGAGTCTCAATAGGTGTAAATGGACATCACGCCACAGGCTTCCCCAACTGACAACCCAGCCCGTTATTGACCTGCATTATTTGAGGAGGAAGAACACACAGTAAATCTTCCCAACACCATATTTTTTTTTCTTTATTGAAAGTCTGAGTAATTTAAAAATCTATCAGCATAGCAAAACAAACGGTACCCTAATTATGTTAAATTTGTGTGCCATGAACTGCAGATTACATCTAATGGTTCATCAGCTCTCTTGTTGTATGTTAATTTATTTCAGATCCATTTCTCAGAAGAGTTCCCATAATTTAAGTTATTTCCTAAATTTGTATCTTTACTACAACCTGGCTCCTGGGTACATTTACATTGCCTCATTTTGGCTTAGGAGAAGGTGAGGAAAAAAAACAGTTACCTTCTCGTAACTGTTCTTCGAAATGTGTTGCTCATGTCCATTTCAGTTAGGTGTGTGCACACTGCATGCACAGTCATTGAAAGGTTTTTCCCCTAGCAGCACCCGTTGGGTCAGCTGTGGAGCCCCCTGGAGTTGCGCCTTCATGGCAGTGAAGATAGGACTCTGCCAACTCACTGCCTTTTCAGTTTCTTCTTGCCGGCTACTCCGACAGAGGGGAAGGCAGGTGTGTCTTGGAATGGACATGAGAAACACATCTCGAAGAGCAACAGTTACGAGAAGGTGAGTAACCATTTTTTCTTCTTCGAGTGCTTGTTCATGTCCACTCCCATCAGGTGACTCCCAAGCCCTAACTAGGAGGTGGGGTCGGAGTTTATGGAATTACAGATTGAAGCACCACTCTGCTGAATACCACATCGTCCCTGGCATGCTGGGTAATAGCATAGTGAGAGGTGAAAGAGAACCATTCTGCAAATCTTCTGAATCAGTACCTGGACCAGGAACGCTACCAAGGAGGCCTGCACTCTTGTGGAATATGCAGTTAGTACAGGGGCCGGTACTTTTGCCAGATCATAGCATGCTCAGATACAGGACGTGAGCCATGATGAAATTCTCTGTGACAACACCAGGAAGCCTTTCATTCTATCTGCAACTGCCACAAACAACTGGTTCGACTTACGGAACGGCTTCATGCATTCAATATAAAAGACCAGTGCTCGTCAAACATCCAAGGAGTGTAGTCTTTGTTCCCAACTATCTGCGTGAGGCTTAGAGTAAAAGACCAGTAGAAAAATGTCCTAATTGGCATGGAATTGGGAGACAACCTTTGGAAGGAAGGTCAGATGAGGCCTAAGTTGCACCTTGTCCTTATAAAAAAACATATAAGGAGGGATGGGGCCCTAAGCTCAGTCACTCTCTTTGCTGATGTTATGGAGACCAGAAATGACACCTTCCATGATAGGTAGAGCAATGAACAAGTCACTAGGGGCTTGAAGGGCAGGGGGGAGGGCATTCGTCTGGACAGGACCAGATTACGGTCCCGAATGGGGATTGGTTGTCTAACCTGCGGGTATAGTCTGTCAAGACCCTTCAGAAAACGACTGCCCATGAGGTTGGCAAATACTGAACGGCCAGTCGCTCATGGATGAAATGCCAAAATGGCCACCAGGTGGACCTTGAGAGATGATACCAAGAGGCCCTACTGTTTCAAATGTAGTAGGTAGTCTAAAATGAAAAGTATAGGTGCCAGCATCAGGAGAGCGTGAACTTGAGAACACCAGGTTGAGAATCTTTTCCACTTGGCTAGGTAGGTGGCCTTGGTAGAAGGTTTCCTACTGCCAGGTAGGACCTCCCTAACAGCCTCAGAGCACATTAGCTCTGTCGGGATTAACCAAGAAACTTGTAAGCGGTGAGGTGAAGAGACTTGAGGCTGCGATGATGAAGGCGGCTGCGGTCTGGGAAGCAGGGGCAATGAGATTGGGGTGTCCACCAATAGCTCCAGGAGCATGGCATTCCAGTGCTGGTGAGGCCAGGCTGGTGCTATCAGAATGACCACAGCCCTTTCCCAGCAGATCTTGAGCAGAACCTTGTGGATGAGTGGAAACGTCAGGAAGGGAGGAGGAACGCATCCACAAGGGAGCCCAGACTATCATTCTGGAAGGAACAGAACTGTAGGCATTTTCTGTTGCTCTTTGTGGAGAACAAGTTGATTCGGGGAACGCCCCAACTTTGAAAAATATTGTTCACCAAGTCAGGCAAATAGACCACTCGTGATTGTGAAAGGATCTGCTGAGATAGTCCGCCAACTCGTTCTGAGAACCTGGGAGATAGGATGCTTCCAGGTGAATTGAGTGGGCTATGCAGAAGTCCCATAGCTTGAGGGCTTCCCGACACAGGGGGGAGGAATGAGCTCTACCCTGCTTGTTTATATAAAACATTGCAGTTGTGTTGTCTGTCATCACCTCTGCGCATTTCCCTTAGAAGTGGGCCTGGAAGGTCTGGCATGCCAGGCAGACCACTCTCAGCTCCTTGACATTGATGTGGAGTGAGAGTTCATCTTGGGAACAGAAACCTCGAGTCTGAAGGTCTCCCAGGTGAGCACCCCACCCCAATGCTTACGCATCTGTCACCAGAGACAGGGAGGGCTGGGGCTTGGCAAAGGGGACTCCCGCGCGTACCTTCTGTGGGTTGAGCCACCAGTGGAAAGATTCAAGAACTGACACTGGGATGGTGACCATCTTGTCCAAACTGTCACACCCTGGCCAATAGGCTGATGCCAGCCAGGCCTGGAGAGGTCTGAGCCTCAGCCTTGCATGCTGTACCACATACGTACACGCTGCCATGTGACCAAGGAGTTTCGAGCAATTCCTCGCTGTGATGGTGGGGTACTGCTTGAATCTTTGTATGTTGTCTGTCATTTTGACCCGAGTCTCACACTGCTCCAATAAACTCTATCCTCTGCATAGGGGATAGGGTTGATTTGTGCTCGTTGAGAAGGAGACCCAGCCTGCCTAAGGTAGATCTTACCAAATTGACATGGAGTTCCACTTGATTGGCCCCTGAGCAGCCAGTTGCCGAGGTACAGAAATACCTGCACCTGCCTTCATCGCAGGAAGGCAGCTACGACTGCAATGCATTTGGTAAACACTTGAGGGGCCGTTGACAGACCAAAAGAGCACTGCAAATTGGTAATGGTTGTAGTTGACCACGAACCTGAGAAAACGTCTGTGGGCTGGAATTAGAGAGATGTGGAAGTACGCATCCTTGAGGTCAAGGATGGGTATCAGTCTACCAGATCCAGAGGTGGAATGATTGCATTTAGAGAGACCACGTGGAAGCTCAACTTCTTCATGAATCTGATGAGACCTTCCAGACAGAGGATGGGTCTGAGAGCCCCTTTGGCTTTGGGGATTAGGGGAGGGGAACTGGGAGAGAAGAGGTGGGCAGGAGGCGGAGCGGGGGCAAGAACAGGTGGGGTGGGGTGGGGCCTGGCGGGAAGGGGTGGATTGGGGGCAGAGCCTGGGGTTGAGCACCCCCCAGCACTTTGGAAAGTCGGCGCCTGTGCCTGATGCGCTCTACTATTGATAGGGGGGTGGCCCAGAGGATGAAGACCCCGCTACCGCTTCGTCCAGTGAGGACAACAAAGTAGCCAGAGGCGATACCGGGTCCTCTTGGCCTCCGGCTCCCTCGACTCGTCCTGCTCGGTGCTGTGCTTCTTGGCGCTGACTGCGGCCTCGGTGCCAGTCGTGGACCCAGGACCTGGACAAGGCTCCGTGCCGTTCACCTAAGCTGTTTCAGAGCCCTGAGGGGTGGGATGGTCCCTGGCTGGCAGGGGCACACATCCTTCCGATACCTCAAACTGGGAACCTTTAGAGTGTGTGCCCTGGACCAATGGTAGGTCCATGGGGGTCCAGAATGGTCATGGTGCAGGCCCCTGCCACTGCACCTGCCGCGGCACCATCCTCGCATCCTGCCTGTGTCTGCGGCGGTCTGATCGGTGCCGGCTGCGCCGCGAATAGCAGGACTCCATCTCTAAGTCTGATGACTGGGACATAGAGCACGAAGACTAGGGTAACCAGATATCCTGATTTCATAGGGACAGTCCCGATATTTGGGGCCTTTTCTTATACAGAGGCCTATTACCTCCAACCCCCATCCCGATTTTTCACACTTGCTATCTAGTCAGCCTAGCGAAGACCACAGCGGTGCCGAGTGGGACGGTGCCAGAGAACACTGCCATGGGGAGTGGTGCTGCGAGGACAGTGTTGGGGAACGATGCCGCAGGGATTGGTGCCATGGGGACGGCGAGCAGCGCCTCATCATTGCGGTCTTGCCTCTGGACGGTGCTGCGCATTGCAGCGCTAGAGGTTTATCCTGGCTGACGGGACTGTGGAGCCATCATGGCAATCAAGTCCCTGGCCACTTCAAATGTGTCTGGGGTGGAAGGCAGCTCCAGCTTCTCCCCTGGCACTCTCAAGCAGGGGAGTCCAACGGCACTGGACTTGACAGACCCCCTTGCAAGTCCAAAAGGTGCCGGCTCCTGCAAGACTGGCGCTGAGTGCCCATGCATGGGATGCACCCTGGTGGCACTGTCCAACCTGGCCGCTCTAGATGTTGGCGAACGCCCTCTGTCCACCTTCTTGTGCCACTTATGTGGCACCAGAGAATGCGAGCAGTGCTGTGCTGTCTACGCATGCTTCAGCGCCAGGGAGTGTTCGTGCTGAGGATCTCTATGGCCGGAGTCCTTCAAAGAAGCATAGAATATCAGGGTTGGAAGGGACCTCAGGAGGTCATCTAGTCCAACCCCCTGCTCAAAGCAAGACCAATCCCCAATTAAATCATCCCAGCCAGGGCTTTGTCAGCCTGACCTTAAAAACTTCTAAGGAAGGAGATTCCACCTCCCTAGGTAATGCATTCCAGTGCTTCACCACCCTCCTAGTGAAAAGGTTTTTCCTAATATCCAGCCTAAACCTCCCCCACTGCAACTTGAGACCATTACTCCTTGTTCTGTCATCTGGTACCACCGAGAACAGCCAAGCTCCACCCTCTTTGGAACCCCCTTTCAGGTAGTTGAAAGCAGCTATCAAATCCCCCCTCATTCTTCTCTTCTGCAGACTAAACAATCCCAGTTCCCTCAGCCTCTCGTCATAAGTCATGTGTTCCAGTCCCCTAATCATTTTTATTGCCCTCCGCTGGAATGGAGGCCGGAGCACTCTGCACAGAGGTGCTTGGTGCCGGCTCCTGCCAGCCTGGAGCCATCTGGGGATGGAGGGCTGCTTCCATCAGGATCTGCTTCAGCCTGAAGTCCCATTCTTTTTTTGTCCATGGGTGGAACCCTTTACAGGTCTTGAACCAATCTGTTTGATGCACCTCCCCCAGGCACTTGAGGCAAGAGTCGTGGGGGTCGCCCATTGGCACGGGCTTGTGGCAGGTTCCACAGGGTTTAAACCCTTGGAATTGAGGCATGCCCCGAACCCCAACAGTGGAGACAAACTGGGGTGGGGGAAGGCCTCCCACTCCTAGCTAACTAACTAAGTAACTTACACTAACTAAACTATTTACAGAAAGCTCAATTACAATCACTAGGGGAAGCATTTGCTAAGGCAAGCGACCACAGTTCCAACAACTGTCACTGGTGGTAAGAAGGAACTGAAGAGACGGCAGGTCAGCAGGGTCCTATATTCACCGCCATAAAGGTGTCACTCTAGGGGGCTCCACAGCTGACCCGATGAGGGCTGCTAGGGGTAAAACCTTCCAACGACTGTGCACACACACCTAATTGGAATCGACATGAACAAGCACTCGAAGAAGAATAAGAACAGGCCCTATGTACAGTTTTCACAAGATCAAGAGATCTGTAATAAGATACATAAGATTTACTGCTTGAGATGTCACTTTATACAAAGACTAACTTAACTTTAGTTTAAATATTAAGTACATAACATAAATTAAGCTCTATTTGTTTTGCTTAACAGTATACATCAAGTTTCTAAATTCCAATGAAAGTACTTGTACAACATTTTCTTATCTCCAGTTTCCAGTTAGACAAAAGTTTTATTGTTGCTTATGCCATTACATAAGGTAAATTAAGCTTTTATCACAGCTACCATTATAAGCCTTATTGTTCACACTTTCTCAAATATTCAAATAAATTCTTTTGGGGCTGAAATTTGGAAGGGTGCCTCTGGGGCCAAAGCCGAATGTGTAGAACTTCCGTGATATCAAATAGAATAGGAGGTGCTAGAACAGTGGTTCTCAACTCTGGTCCACCGCTTGTTCAGGGAAAGCCCCTGGCAGGTCGGGCAGGTTTGTTTACCTGCCGCTTCTGCAGGTTCGGCCGATGGCAGCTCCCACTGGCCGCGGTTTGCTGTTCCAGGCCAATGGGGGATGCGGGAAGCGGCGTGGGCCGAGGGATGTGCTGGCCACCCTTCCTGCAGCCCCCATTGGCCTGGAGTGGCGAACTGTGGCCAGTGGAAGCAGCGATCGACCAAACCTGTGGACACAGCAGGTAAACAAACCAGGCCGGCGCACCAGGGGCTTTCTCTGAACAAGCGGTGGACCAGAGTTGAGAAACACTGTGCTGGAGCTACGGTTCAGCTATGGTTCCACAGTATTTCAGCAGGTATTGTTTGAAAAATATGAATTTGTTTTACTTAAGCTTAACACAGTATTTGGAGTGCAGACTTGAAACATAGATAAGTGGAGAACCCTGACCCCACAGTAGTGCCATTCATTGAGTTTAGGCGCAACTCAAGAATGGGGGGAATAGTTGGGGAGCAGGCTGGAAAGACAGCTATGCTTGACAGCCGAAGTATTGCCTGGCTTGTGAGAGGTCCTCAAGCTTCTCAGAGATCACTAGCTAAAGCATGTCACCTAAAAAGAATGACAAATACCTCAGGACAGAAGGATTTAAACACTCAGCCAGCTCTTCGTGTTATAGCATTAATGAGGTTTATATAGTCCTATATCATCCAGTTTACTTCTCTCTTTCCTGGATTGGAAATTACACACACACAGCATAAATAAGGCCTGTGGGTTGGTATGCAGAAGAGCAGGGAATGACAAAACACACAAATAATCAGGATGGGGTCAAATATTGATATTGATAAAGTCCTGACTACATAATCCTCTTAAATGCATGTCAAATAATCCCTCCTATTAGACCTGTCTCCCCTTCTCTATCTGTTTTCCTAGATCTCTTCCCATCCTCTCTCATTACTTCCCCTTATCCATTTGTATTACAGTAGCATCTCAAGGTCCCAACTGAGACAAGACAATGGCTGGGATGAGAAAAGAACCACAGACTGGTAAAGTAACTTGTGTAAATTCACACAGCAGGTCAGTGACTGAGCTAGAAGTAGAATCCAGGTCCCCCAAATCCCAGTCCAGTGTCCAATCCATTAAACCACTCTCATTTTTCCCCTAGTTCACTACCCAGATTTCATCGCGCCCTTACATAGCTGGCAACACATGGAAGTTTGTCAGGGCAGTTATCTTAATAAGGGACTGACTTGGGTCCCTTGACTGTTCTATGTGCATTCTGGCAGTTTCTGAATTACTTTCTTTTTAGGTGAGAAAAACCACCCAGAACTCACCTTGCTGACTACTGTTTTCAGGTAGAGTTTAGGTCCTTTCACTTATAAAACCCTAAATGGCTTGGAATCTACCTAACACAGACTGCCTCTCTCCATTGCTGCAACACTGTTAGCATGGGTGTTCAAGCTCCTACAGTTAGGAGAGAGGTGTTGGCAGGCCATTCTCTTTGGGACCTGAACATTGGAATTCATTCCACATTCTCCTTTGTCCAAAACAGTCCAAATCCACTGACTTTGGGGAAACATTCTATGACAGGTTGTGGGTTATGTCTGTCACAAACTGAATTCCATTTTGTTTGGTGAATGCCATTTTCAATTATACCCTTCACCTTGTACTGTAACCTCCATCTTGGGTTAAGACACCCAGGTGGTGTCGAAAGCCAGTCAAATCTTGACAGGGTCTATTCTGGATGTTGTGTGCTCAGGGTAGGGGATGGGACACTTGACAAGTACCAACAATGAGATAGCTAACAAGGACCAGCAACAATGAATGACTCTTTTCTACTGGAACACTGGGTGTTCTCCTAGCAGTGCCATTGCCTTTGAATGGCTCAACGACCAATGCAATTCTTTGGGACAATGGACTCTACACAGAAGCTGAAGGAGGCGCACCTGGAGCACACCTCAACCCTAGCCAAAGCACATAAACAATAACTGGGGATGGAACACAGAATGCCAACTCCGCAGAGAGCACAGATGCTAAATTGATGCCCCAATTTAAGGAAGGAGGGTATTAAAGCCCATCGCTTCACCTTTGATAAGAGGCTTGAGAAGGCTTTTCACTCAAATCAGAATTTCTTTGCAGATTAGCTCCCTCTTCTAATCCCATTACTGGTAGAAAAAACCACAGGGGCCTATAGCCAAATGGAAGGTACAGACTGTGGGGATTATGAGCAATATAGAGTTTATTCATAGATTTTAAGGCCAAAATGGGCCACTGAAGTCATCTAGTCTAACTTCCTGCATAACATAGGCTGTAGGACATCCCTGAATTAATTCCTGTTTGAACTAGAGCATATCTTTTAGAAAAAAAATCCAATCTTGATTTTGAAACTGCAAGTGATGAAGATTCCACCACAACCCTAGGTAATTAATTCCAGTGGTTAATTCCCCTCACTGTTAAAAATGTGTACTTTATTTCCAGTCTGAATTTGCCCTGCTTCTACTTCCCACCATTGGATCTTGTTATACCTTTGTCCACTAGACCAGTGATTTCAACCTGTGGTCCACGGATCTCTGAGGGCCTGCAGACTATGTCTAAGGGGCCCATGGAAGGTTGTTGTTACCATAGAACAGTCATTTTGAACCTATGAGCTGTGGAACCCTGGGGTCCTCAGACAATGCCTAAGATTTTCAAAGGGATTCACACTTTCATTTGAAATGTGTTAGGGGTCCACAAATGAAGAAACGTTGAAAACCACTGTGCTAGGCTAAAGACAGTCATCACATTTCTGGCACTTATGTAGATACATCTAGACTATAATCAAGTCACACCTTAATCTTCTCTTTGATAAGATAAGTAAATTGAGCTCCTGGAATCTCTCACTATCGGACATTTTTTTCTTTTCTTTGATCTTTCTTGTGGCTATTTCTCTGGATGTTCTCCAATTTTTGAACATCCTTCTTGAATTGAGAACACCATACTTAACACAGTATTCCAGTAGTGGTCAGACCAGTGCAAAACAGAGATAATAAATCCTCCTTACTCCTACTCAATATTCCCTGAAAATGGAGCTGATCTGCAGAGAAAACCTGATTCAAGTCACAAGCCTTCTCAAATGCAGTGAGATATCAATGTCTATCTCCCCTTCTACCCCACATATACATCCAAAGTGACAGGCCCCTGTCTGGCTTACTAGGGGAAGGGATATACTTCTTTAGGGTGGGAAGTGGGATAGAGAGACACGGACACTGCTGCAGAAGCAGAGAGGATCAGCATGGTGATCCTGTCTCATCCCCCAGGGACCGGAAGGGAACGGAGCTGATAAAGGACAAGGCCAGTAGGAGAAGTCCCCTTTTCCCCAAACCAGGCAGAGCAGCACTCACCCTCCCACCCTTGGAAATGGCAAAATACCAGATTTGGTCAGGACCCACTGTGAGCATTCTACAAGCTGCTCCTTTCTCAGGGAGGCTGAGAGGGAATTTTCCCCTCACAACCAGATTGGCCAAGGGGGACTTGGGGCGGTTTTGGCCTTTCCCGCAGCGGGTTGAGGGGGGTGGGGGGGCTTTGTTAGGGCGAGTAGGGAATAGGAGTTAGGCTATGATATCACAACTCATTGTGTAATTGTCAGGTGGATGTCCTGTGCAGGTACTCCAGAGGGAGGGGATACAGTAATCAGACAAATGGTTTGGTAAAGGATTTAAATGAGGTATATGTTAAAGGACCAGAACAAGGGGGTTTAGGGCGCCTATGACTGGCACAGCAGGGAGCAGACCACCGCCTCCTTTATAAGCCACCTCAACCTTCATTCAAGGGAGTGGAGAGATGGTAAGGTCCCAGCAGCAGGTTGGGTGGGGGTGGGGGAGCTGACAGAAGCCTCCAGGTCAATTTTGAAATGATGGAGTTACCTGTACTGTACACTTTTATCTGCCGAGTAGTCCCAGACATCTAATAATAAAGGTGCAGCCTAACTAAACTATATCCAACCTGTCCTGTCTTTCTTCCAGTATAGCCAGATAAATCCCACCAGCCTTTTTAGCCACATCATCATTCTGCGAGCTCATGTTCAGCTGATTATCAAATATGAGTCTCATGCTTTTTCATACTCACTGATTTCCAAGATACAATCCCCCATTCTGTAAGTATGGTCTACATTTTGTTTTGTTATATATTACCTTACATTTGGCCAAACTGAAATGCATATTGCACCCAGTTTACCAAGCGACCCAAATCACTATCAGTGACTTGTTCTCTTCATTGCTGACCACTCCCCAATTTGTGTCATCTGCAAACTATCAAAAACAATTTCATGTTTTCCTCCATATATTCACAAAAATATTGAATGGCGCAGGGCCAAGAACCGGGCCCTGTAGGACCTCATTACAAACATTCCACTCAGTGATGTTTCCCCATTTACAATTACACTGTCAGACGTATCAGTTAACCAGTTTTCAATCAATTTAATATGTGCCAATATAAAATGGCCTTGCCCCTTAAATTTTAACTGACTCCAGAGGCTTAAAGAAAGAGGGGCTTTTTGAGGGGGGAGAGATTCAGAAGAATAAGAGGATGATTTATATCTAGATTAGGGAAGAAATGGTTGAGAATTTGAAAGTGGAAGGCAGCTTGGGTGAAAGTGATCATGAAATGGTAAAGTTCATGATTCTAAGGAATGGTAGGAGAGAAAACAGAACAATAAAGATAATGGATTTCAAAAAGACAGACTTTAGCAAATTCAGGGAGTTGGTAGGTAAGATCTCTTGGGAAACAAGTCTAAGGGGAAAAACAGTTCAAGAGAGTGGGAAGTTTTTCAAAGAGACATTATTAAGAGCACAAGAGCAAACTATCCCAATGTGTGGGAGACCACCCTGGCTTAAACAGAAAATCTTCAATGATCTGAAACTCAAAAGAGAGTCCTATAGAAAGCGGAAACCAGGTCAAATTACAAAGGATGAATATAAACAAATAACACAAGTATGTAGGGACAAAATTAGAAAGGTCAAGGCACAAAACGATATTAAACTAGCTAGAGACATAAAAAGTAAAAAAAAACATTCTACAAAAACACTAGAAGCAAGAAGACGACCAACAACAAGGTAGGCCCGTTACTAAATGGGGGAGGGGGGAGAGAAATAACAGAAAATGTGAAAATGGCAGAAGCGTTAAATTACTTTTTATTTCAGTTTTCACCAAAAAGGTTAGCAGCAATTGGACGTCTAACAAAGTGAATGCCAGTGAAAATGAGGTAGGATCGGAGGCTAAAATAGGGAAAGAACAAGTTAAAAATTACTTAGACAAGTTAGATGTTTTCAAGTCACCAGGGCCTGATGAAATACCTCAAGGAGCTGACTGAGGAGATATCTGAGTCATTAGCGATAATCTTTGAAAACTCATTGAAGACAGGAGAGATATAGTGCCCATCTATAAAGAGGGAAATAAGGATAACCTGGGGAATTACAAACCAGTCAACTTAATTTCAGTACCGGGAAAGATAATGGAGGAAATAATTAACCAATCAATTTGCGAACACCTTGAAAATAATAAGAAGATAAGTAACAGTCAGCATGGATTTGTCAAGAACAAATCAAGTCAAACCAACCTAGTAGCTTTCTTTGACATGTTAACAAGCTTTGGGGAGGGGAAGAGGGGGGAGATATCTTGACTTTAGTAAGGCTTTTGGTACTGTCTTGCATGACCTCATAAACAAACTAGGGAAATACAACGTAGATGGTGCTACTATAGGATGGGTGCATAACTGGTTGGAAAACCGTTCCCCAAGAGTAGTTATCAGTAGTTCACAGTCAAGCTGGAAGAGTATATCGAGTGGGGTCCTGCAGAGATCAGTTCTGGTTCCAGTTCTGTTCAATATCTTCACCAATGATCGAGACAATGGCTTAGACAGTATACATATAAAATTTGCAGATGATACCAAGCTGGGAGAGGTTGCAAGTGCTTTGGAGGATAGGATTAAAATTCAAAATGATCCGGACAAACTGGAGAAATGGTCTGAAATAAATACAATGAAATTCAGTAAGGACAAATACAAAGTACTCCACTTAGGAAGGAACAATCAGTTGTACACATACAAAATGGAAAATGACTGCTTAGGAAGGAGTACTGCAGCAAGGGACCTGGGGGTCATAGTGGATCACAAGCTAAATATGAATCAATAGTGTAAGATTGTTTCAAAAAAAGCGAACATCATTCTGGGATGTATTAGCAGGAGTGCTGTAAGCAAGACACGAGAAGTAGTTCTTCCACTCTACTCCGTGCTGATTGTGTCCAGTTCTGGGCACCACATTTCAGGAAAGATGTGGACAAACTGGAGAAAGTCCAGAGAAGAGCAACAAAAATGATGAAAGGTCTAGAAAACATGACCTATGAGAGAAAATTGAAAAAACTGGGTTTGTTTAGTCTGGAGAAGAGAAGGCTGAGAGGGGACATGATAGCAGTTTCCAAGTACATAAAAGGTTGTTAAAAGGAGGATGAAGATAAATTGTTCTTATTAACCTCTGAGGATAGGACAAGAAGCAATGGGCTTAAATTGCAGCAAGGGCAGTTTAGGTTGGACATTAGGAAACACTTCCTATAAAGGTGCGTAAACCCTGGAATAAACTGCTCAGGGAGATTGTAGAATCTCTATCACTGGTGGTTTTAAGAGCAGATTAGACAAACATCTGTCAGGGATGATCTAGATAATACTTAGTCCTGCCATGAGTGCAGGGGACTGGACTAAGTGACTTCTTGAGATCCCTTCCAGTTCTACAATTCTATATGGAGATGGAAACTCAGTTGTGGACTACCGCCACAAATAGGGCAAAAGTAGAAAGTCACTACCTTAGATAGGTTTCAGAGTAACAGCCGTGTTAGTCTGTATTCGCAAAAAGAAAAGGAGTACTTGTGGCACCTTAGAGACTAACCAGTTTATTTGAGCATGAGCTTTCGTGAGCTACAGCTCACTTCATCAGATACATACCGTGGAAACTGCAGCAGACTTTATATATACACAGAGAATATGAAACAATACCTCCTCCCACCCCACTGTCCTGCTGGTAATAGCTAATACCAGCAGGACAGTGGGGTGGGAGGAGGTATTGTTTCATATTCTCTGTGTATATATAAAGTCTGCTGCAGTTTCCACGGTATGTATCTGATGAAGTGAGCTGTAGCTCACGAAAGCTCATGCTCAAATAAACTGGTTAGTCTCTAAGGTGCCACAAGTACTCCTTTTCTTTTTACCTTAGATAGGTTGTATGAAATGGTTGTGTTGTAAGAGTTTTATCATCTGTGTTCCCATGACTTTAAAATGTGGGCAGTTGACCACAAGCTGCCTGGCAGACAAGTATGGGGACAGTAGGTCGGGTTCTGGGAGGAAGCCCAAGAGAAAAGTGGTCAAGTATGGGACCCAGGAGGGGGACATGCAGATGCATCCCAGCAATGAAAAGTGATTAATCCCAAGATGGAAGCAGCTACTAATCCAAGCTAGCCCCCTCAGAGAAATCCCAGAGATCTGAGGTGTTTTAACCATCAAGGAACAAAGAACAAGTGAGCTAACTGCTAAGGAACCACATATTAGGCCGCTGACAGTGCGCCACAACGGACTAACCTATTAGCAATCCAGACTACACCTCGAATTTATGGAGTTAACTGTGTGCCTTAGTCAGCTCATCTGGGGCATACAGCAAACATGGTGCTGAGTTCACACCTCAGACACTCTAATGGGAACAAAAAGAAAAGGAGTACTTGTGGCACCTTAGAGACTAACCAATTTATTTGAGCATAAGCTTTCGTGAGCTACAGCTCACTTCATCGGATGCATACCGTGGAAACTGCAGCAGACTTTATATATACACAGAGAATATGAAACAATACCTCCTCCCACCCCACTCTCCTGCTGGTAATAGCTTATCTAAAGTGATCATCAGGTTAGGCCGTTTCCAGCACAAATCCAGGTTTTCTCACCCTCCACCCCCCCACACAAATTCACTCTCCTGCTGGTGATAGCCCATCCAAAGTGACAACTCTTTACACAATGTGCATGATAATCAAGTTAGGCCATTTCCTGCACAAATCCAGGTTCTCTCACTCCCTCACCCCCCTCCAAAAACCCACCCCCATACACACACAAACTCACTCTCCTGCTGGTAATAGCTCATCCAAACTGACCACTCTCCAAGTTTAAATCCAAGTTAAACCAAAACATCTGGGGGGGGGGGTAGGAAAAAACAAGAGGAAATAGGCTACCTTGCATAATGACTTAGCCACTCCCAGTCTCTATTTAAGCCTAAATTAATAGTATCCAATTTGCAAATGAATTCCAATTCAGCAGTTTCTCGCTGGAGTCTGGATTTGAAGTTTTTTTGTTTTAAGATAGCGACCTTCATGTCTGTGATTGCGTGACCAGAGAGATTGAAGTGTTCTCCGACTGGTTTATGAATGTTATAATTCTTGACATCTGATTTGTGTCCATTTATTCTTTTACGTAGAGACTGTCCAGTTTGACCAATGTACATGGCAGAGGGACATTGCTGGCACATGATGGCATATATCACATTGGTGGATGTGCAGGTGAATGAGTCTCTGATAGTGTGGCTGATGTTATTAGGCCCTGTGATGGTGTCCCCTGAATAGATATGTGGGCACAATTGGCAACGGGCTTTGTTGCAAGGATAAGTTCCTGGGTTAGTGGTTCTGTTGTGTGGTATGTGGTTGTTGGTGAGTATTTGCTTCAGGTTGCGGGGCTGTCTGTAGGCAAGGACTGGCCTGTCTCCCAAGATTTGTGAGAGTGTTGGGTCATCCTTTAGGATAGGTTGTAGATCCTTAATAATGCGTTGGAGGGGTTTTAGTTGGGGGCTGAAGGTGACAGCTAGTGGCATTCTGTTATTTTCTTTGTTAGGCCTGTCCTGTAGTAGGTAACTTCTGGGAACTCTTCTGGCTCTATCACTCTGTTTCTTTACTTCTGCAGGTGGGTATTGTAGTTGTAAGAAAGCTTGACAGAGATCTTGTAGGTGTTTGTCTCTGTCTGAGGGGTTGGAGCAAATGCGGTTGTATCGCAGAGCTTGGCTGTAGACGATGGATCGTGTGGTGTGGTCAGGGTGAAAGCTGGAGGTCTTTAGATAAGCTATTAGATAATCACTTTAGATAAGCTATTAGATATCACTTTAGATAAGCTATTACCAGCAGGACAGTGGGGTGGGAGGAGGTATTGTTTCATATTCTTTGTGTATATATAAAGTCTGCTGCAGTTTCCACGGTATGCATCCGATGAAGTGAGCTGTAGCTCACGAAAGCTCATGCTCAAATAAATTGGTTAGTCTCTAAGGTGCCACAAGTACTCCTTTTCTTTTTGCGAATACAGACTAACACGGCTGTTACTCTGAAACCTGTCTAATGGGAACAAACACCAGATCCCCAGCGGGGGCAAAATGTGAAAGTTAATGGGGAGACATTCTAGGAATGGAGAGACACAGGCACTGCTCATACCCTAGTCAAGCCCCATGTGGTGAAATCAAATGAGGTTCTGGAAGGCAGCCAGATATAGATAAGAGTTCCAAGGGTAAAGTTATTTGCCTTGCCTTTTGTCATGATCCCTGTCAAGAGCCAGGAAGGCTTGAGAATGATGGTTGGGGAAACATTAAAGGATATTCCATTTAATATTTTATTGGGGAATGACATTGCAAGTCTGAGTCAGGGTCCAGTCCTGCTACTGGAGCAAGCTCAGGCAATTCTGTTCACGCACAGCAGCTGAAGAGTGTAAGAATACAAATGAATTAGCTGGGAAAAGTAGGTTGGAGATGCCTTCCCTCTTCCAATGACAAGGAGGTGACCTTAGGACACTGCCCAGGTGTGTGTGAGAATACAAATGGACCCGTATTGGGAGGGGAAGCAGGGAGAAAATCTGCCCACTCCCCTACAGGTTGAGAGCGCCAAACTGGCTTAAGTGCAAACACACAGAGGCAAGAGTCAGTGGCTACGGAGGCAAATCCACTGCCTCCCCCTACTGTGGAAACTGGAGTACTGCCCCAGGGGACCCTGACTCTCGACCTTTGCAGAGGTGGGACAGAAAGAGGAAACAACCCCATG
The DNA here is from genome assembly GCF_965152235.1 of Eretmochelys imbricata. Taxonomy (NCBI): domain Eukaryota; kingdom Metazoa; phylum Chordata; order Testudines; family Cheloniidae; genus Eretmochelys; species Eretmochelys imbricata. The sequence continues at coordinate 82,338,185 of NC_135582.1, read as the reverse complement.
GGTAGGGAACAACAGATTGTTCCTGGGGAGGAAAATCGCTGTGATACATTGCAAAACCCATCTCTTTTCTCAGTGTTCTCGCAAGGGAAGGGTGTGTTGAAGGCTGGTATTTGTACACAGAGGGGGTCCCTCTTTTCTTTCTTGTTCTGAGCAGGCTGATGAATTGATTCTTTTTTGTATTAAATCTGAGTATATGGCAAAGGCAGCCAGAGCCCTTAAGAGGTACTTGTTTATGTTTTACATAAATTTAAATAAAATAAATGAAAACCGGATTTTAAAAAGTTACCCCTTTCTGATGTTCTAACTTCCCATTAGACCTCTGTCCTCCATGGTGATGAGTGTGCCGTGGAAGCACTAGGTAACAAAACAGAAGATGAGGAGGAGGACAAGGAATTGAAGACAAATGAGATGGAGAGGGACCCCCTTCAGTGGTGAGTGGGCCGTTAAAAGAGATTGGATGGTCATAAAGAGGGTATTTGATTATGAAAAGATCAGAGAAGGTTCAGTGCTCACTGAGTGGGAAAACAGATCTAGGGCTGAAGATCAAACAAGAAAATGAATGCAGGGAGCTAGAACACTGGATAGAACCTAATCCTCAGTAACTTCAATTTTCACAGTGAAGGTGAGAGTAGAGAGAATGAAGGAAAGATAAATATTGAAATCAGTGGGAAGATTAGAGGTATGAAATTACTGGATGTTTCCTACAGTCACATGGAATGATTTAATTTTGGGGCAGGTTGGGTTCAAATTTTATATCTGATAATTCTCTAGACTGATAAACACTTATTTTCTCAACTAAGCTACGGAACCACTAGATCAAAAAAGAGAATTAGGTGCAATGTCAAGATAGAATTGGAAACTTATGTAGCAAAAGGATATCACTTCACGTTTGATTGAGCTCATATGTAATATAACTCCACAGATCAATAAAAATGATAGTCTAAGTTTCACTCTCACTTGCATGTTCAGCCACTACTATCTTGCTTTTACTCATTCCCACCCAAGTTAAATCAACTATGATAATGGTAACACCGTCAAAAGGACCATTTTATTCCAAGACTAAGTGATTGAGCCAAGTGTTCCACCCCTTTTGCACAACAGAATAAAGGAAAATGGTTTCATATGTTTTATTACAGTACATCAGCACCAACCTTCCTGCTATTCTAAATAGTCAGCCAGCTCACTTAACTCCAGATCTATGCAGGCTTACTACAGTAAGTTAGTACAATTGCTAAACATTGTAGTAGGCCAAATAAGATTTGCACAGTAAAACAAATTCTCATGTCACTAACCCAGAATGCCTGAACTGTACAGTAAAACCACTGATTTAGTACTGTAAACGATAGACTACAGAGCATGTTTTGTTAAAATCCTGAAATACAGAAATGCAATCCAACAGCACCCTCTAATGTTACAGACTACATACACAACTGTATTTCACTTGTAATGTTCCAGTGAGTGAAAAAAGCTCTAAAATTTTATTTTTTCCCAAAAAATGTCTTAAACTTATTTCTACAGTAATATGTTCAAAAAAACCTTAATCTGAAAAGAGTGCTTCTAGCCAAATTGGGTCTTAAAGGGAAGGTAAAAATATATATTATTAAAAAAGACAATTAACACAATCACATTGCATAAAATTAACACCACTGACAGGATTCCACTTTAAAAACTATGTTAAAGCATTAAAATTACAAAATTAAGCACACAAAAGTCAGGAAATGCTAAAGTTAAGGTTGCATACAAATCTTTGCATATTACAACACAGCCTTTAATTACATAATAACTTAATATTTCTGAAAGACTTCTGCCAAATTCTTGATCCCCAATATACTGCCAGATGAAAAAAACAGAGATGTAGGGCTTGGTACCAAGAAAACAACATTTTGAAAGTGAAAAGGATGACATACCATTTCAGCCAGAAAACCAGAATATTCTGGATCTTTGGGTGAATACTGTTAGCATTTTATTGTACTTTGGGAAAAAATATAAACTAGCTACAACCAAGTATTGCTGTGTAAAGAAGGGTAGTTTATGTATTTGAGTTGAATTAATATCTAAGGCCCTACTTGAATCACAGGACAATTGTCAAATAATTGCGGCTGAGTTGTGGGCCAGACATGGAAAACTGCAGAAAAATAATGGTCCTTATTATTTGCAATAATTTGGAAAAGCTGACAGTGGGGACTCCCGCTGTTGGCCGCCCGGAACTGATAGCTGGGACACCTGCTGTCAAAATTGCAATCGAAGCCTAATATTGCGAGATTCACAATTTCTACAATATCACAAATTGAATAGGACCTTATTAATATCTATTTAAGTGGTTTTGAAGATTAGAGGCTTGCTATTAAAAGAACAGCAAAAAGGACAGAATGAGGGAAGGGGGTTAATTGAAAGAGTATTTTGTCTATTCTTCCATACCAGAAGAACTGCTAAAGGGATTTTTCTCACACACTAATGAAAATATTCACCTTCAGTGTAGTGGGGCAGTTACCGCAGTTACTACTTGGGGAAAGGGAGGCTGACTGGGGAAGCGGCCACAGCTGGGGCCACACCCAATCAGGCCACAGCTGGCCCTGATGTAAGGGCTAAGGGAGGAGCTGGGTCAGTCTCACTCCAGCCTTGGAGTGGGAAGGACCTGGCTGCCTGGGAGCACAAGGTATCGGAAGCAGAGCAGTGCTGGGGAAGGGCAAGAGGAGCTGGGGAGCTCCAGCCTGTCAACTCCCCTGGCTGAGGCCCTGTTAAAGGCCTAAGGAGGTACTGGGGCAGCAGAGGAGCAGCCCGGGGATAGGCAGAGGCAGCTGGTCCAACCCCCTTGCTAGTGATGAGTGGCCATTAAGGACTGCAGTCTGCCCTAGAGAAAGGGGGCTAGATGATGACTGGCAGTAGCCACTGAGGCAAGGTGGGCATAGACAGTGGGGGGTGCCTCTGGGAGGGGAGACCCAGAGTGTAGGGGTACTGCTGGGGGCAGAACCCCAAAGTAAAGGGCACTAAGGTCCGGGAGGGACACGGGGGCCTGAGGCAGGAGAGACACTGGCCAACAGGAGGCGCTCTGAGCCTGCAAAGAGCTAATTCCCGGACAACCAGCAGGAGGCACCGCACGGATGAGTGTTTGATCTGCTACATTCAGCCACAGACCTTGCTTAGAAAATTTCAGTCTGAAAGGTGAATGTTTTTTAAACAACAAAAAAATATTCAAACAAGTCACTAGAATGCTAACTGGCTTAAAACATTACTACAGTGAGTACAATTAGCAGCCACTATAGTACGCTAACAGGTTTTATTTTTATGAGGAAAAGGTTGCAGGATGGGACCTCTAGTTCATAAATAAAACAAAAACCATTCATTATGTCACAAGTTTACCACTAAATCTTCCAAAATAATTTACACTAACCATACTGATGCTAATTGCTACAATATACCAAACTAGATACAAATACTGTATCAAATCTTTCAAACCTGACTTACACAAGAAGTCCTTGCTCTCACAAGTAATTTCATTATAGTCAGTGTGTGACTAAGAGTTATTTATGTGATAAATACTGATTTGCAGAATCAGGACTAAGTGAACTAGTAAACTTTTAAAATGCAGTTTCACTTGATAGAGATCAGATATTTCAGGATATCATGTTTTTTATTTTCAGTCCTGATTCAGGATTTTATTGTACTGAAACATTTGGTTTTGGTTTTATAAATTTAAAAGTTGTACCTTTTAATTCTTGAATGAATTTATAAACAAGCGTTTTAAATGTTTGATTTTTTAACACTTTTTTTAAAACAGAAGAATTCATTGTGTACACACATTTTCTTCCATAAAAAACTTGAATATATATCAATTAGAAACCACACAATCTCTCAGTAATAATTTTGTAAACATAAGTATTTTTTTCTTAATTAAAGGCCATTAAATTGGCTCATTTACTGCTTACCTCTTCAACTCTTAGAAGCACGTGCTGGTCCTGCAACCTACAAAACAAAAAACAACCACACTTAGATTCATCCAAGAAAAAACACATTCCATTTAGTAAGTGGCAATTTTTTGTCCATAAAGGGACAAAGCTGCTTTGGTGGTGATTTGGCCCATAATCACTGATTACAGTTCATGTGGCAAAACATACAATTATTAGCAGGAGATTATCTTCCCTGTTTGCTCTATTCAGGCTGCACAAAGGGAGTGGATACCTGCCACAAGCCGCCAGCTAAGGAGTCCGCACAGCAGACACAGAACTACCAGAGCCAACTACTACGCAGCCCTCAGGCACAGGGAGGGGACCGGGAAAGCACCAGCAGGGGAACAATTCGCTCTGGAAATCCCCAGATGGTGGAGAACCTCTTGGGAATTCCTATCAGCTGGCACAGTTTAGAGCAGCCCCTGAGGTTGCTGTAACCTCCAGCCAGGGCTGGGCAGAGCACAGATCCATTCATGCTCTCCTGTATCTAACATAAGGGTGCAGAAAAGAATCACGCCCACTACGGCACACAACCGCAAGCTGTATTTAAAATACCCTAAAGATACCCTTGAGAAACGAAGCCGGCAGGGCTGTCATCTATGCAGAATAAAAAACTAGTTGGATCGTAATACTTGCATCTGTGCCTAAAAATATTTTTTCTGTTTATATTGACAAATTCCAAAATGGCTGTGGGTATCACCAAGCTGGAGTTGGTCCTGCTGTGAGCAGGGGGTTGGACTACATTACCTCCTGAGGTCTCTTCCAACCCTAATCTTCTATAATTCTATAAGTCATAGAAACTATTTCCACAGTAATATTTGTAGTTAAACAGCTGTGCAATCAAGAATTCAGAAACGATGTATTGCTGCAGAAGTACAATTTGAACATAAACAGACACCACCTCTACAGTATTTGGATAAAGGTTTTTCTACTAAGCAAGTTTGATTTCTTTTCTCATTCAGAAACTAGAATATTCCAAATGTTAGTTTTGTTCCATGAGAGGGAGATGCTGCACTGCATAAGATCACTTAAAATAAATTAAAGTCAAGAGCCATTTTTTAAAATATTGCATTAACTCACGGCTTGTCTCTATGAGGACACTCGGGAAAATTAGTCTGAATTAATGAAAGATGTGGATTAGTTAAACCACATAAAAATCCTGTGTGGATACTCTTACTCAGAATTCAAGTGGCCTTAATTTGGTTTAGTTTTAATTCAGTCCATTAAACTAAACCAAATTAAGGGCATTTTAATTCCAAATAAGAGTATCCACACTGCGGTTTAATGTGGTTTAACTAATCCACTTTAAAAGTTAATCTGGGTTAATTTTCCTGAGTGTTCCCAGGTAGACAAACCCACAGTCTGGTTAATTCACATCAGATTTTTTTTAAAACACTTCATGATGTTCAGAATCATTGGAAGACACAAGCACAGTTGAAGTGACAGAATATCTTAAGGATATTGCCTAGAGGATGATGCAATGAAGGAAGTGACATGGAGACAAGGCCCAGTCTAATGTTCACTGAAGTCAGAGAGAAGATTTCCATTTACTTCAGTGGACCCTGGATTAGATTTATCAGCATGCTATAAGCACCATATCCCGTGCCCCTTCATCAATCCCCCCCACCCCGAAATAGTCCCATAGACACGAAGCTCAGTTGATTTTTGCACACATACATTTGATTCTTGTGTCTTTAGTTCACAGAAAATACTTTATCTTGAATTCAAACATCTCAATTGAACCCTGCTTTTAGCCAAACATTTCTTCCTCGGACAGTTCCGATTGTTATCTAAAATTATACTAGCACTGGGTTGCCCCATATTTCTGGTGTCCTTTCTTAAGAAAATGTTACTTTTTTTAATAATGACAGTAGCAAAGAATGGGAGGCTTTTTATTTAGAAACATATTCCAACAATATTCCAATGTCATCCAACTGACGACATTAAGAAAGCTGAAGTGTTTAATGCCTATTTTGCTTCAGTGTTCACTGAAAATGTTAATGGTGACCAGATACTTAACACAATTAATATTAACAACAAGAGGAAAGGATGTAATGATGCTGCCTTTGGTGGGACACTTCTGAGAGTATCAATTCAGGACAAATTGCTTAGAGCAGGGCAGTTACAGCCCAAGGCTGGGGTTTTCTCACTTCTAAGGCACACCAAACCAGCCAGACAGAGAAGACTTCGGTTTTACCCCACTGGCTAACCATGAGTCACACAAGCAATTCCCTTAGACACTCCAGTTTCCCAGTATCACCACCAGTGCCACTCGTTACGGGGACGAATGGTTATGAAAACCAATGCCCTAATAAAAGAAAAAAGGCTCTCCTGATCCCACAGGACCAAGCCCCAGACCCAGGTCAATATACAAGTCAGTTCTTACCCACAAATCACGCTGTTGCCAATCCTTTAGAATCTGAAATCTAAAGGTTTATTCATAAAAGGAAAAAGATATAGATGAGAGCTAGAATTGGTTAAATGGAATCAATTACATACAGTAATGGCAAAGTTCTTGGTTCAGTCTTGTAGCAGTGATGGAATAAACTGCAGGTTCAAATCAAGTCTCTGGAGTATATCCACAACTGGAATGGGTCATTCAGTCCTTTGTTCTGAGCTTCAGTTTGAAGCAACATTCCTCCAGAAGTAAGAAGCAGGACTGAAGACAAAATGGATGGGTTTTCAAGTGCCTTTTATATTCTCTCCCTTGGTTCTTATTGTGGAAAAACACAGCAGCAAGATGGAGCCTGGAGTCACATGGGCAAGTCACATGTCCATGCACGACTCAGTTTGCAGACCTATGCCTTTGTTTACATGTTAGTTTGAACGTTCCCAGGAAAGCTCAGATGTGGACTGGCATCTCCCAAAATTCACTGTCAGTTAAGTGTTTCTTGATTGGGCACTTAATCTGCAAATTGCTTTCTCAAGAAACTATCCAAATGCTTTAATGAGGCTATTTAGAATCAAACACATTGAGATACAAGAACATAACTAACATATTGATAATTTCAACTACAAAAATGATACACACATACAGATAGCATAATAATAACCAGCAAATCATAACCTTTTTATAGACACCTCACATGAAAACCTTTCTACAATATTTGGTGCCACTACAGGACCTTGGTTGCAACAATGATCTATACGGTCACAGTTTATGTCAATAATGTCAAAAAGGAACACACACCAAAATAGGGAAAGAACAGATTAAAGAATATTAGATACGTGAGATGTACTGAAGTCTGAAGCAATCTCAGAACCATTAGTAATTATCTTTGAGAACTCTTGGAGGTCCTAGAACAATGGAGAAGAGCTAACAGAGTACTTATCTCTAAAAAGGGGGAACAAAGAGAACCCAGGAAATTATAGACCAGCGTTACGTTATCTAATTCAAATATGACCACACACATCATTGCTATCACTGTTACATAATTGCAACAAAACTTGTACAACGTATGTCAAGTAGGGTATCTATGGAAAGGTTATGATTTCCTGAATATGATTATGCTAGTTGTATGAATGTATCATTTTTGTATCTCAGGTTATAAATATTAACTATGTACCTGTATTTCAAATGTTTGCTCATGTGGTAACAAGCTATTTAGCCAGCACATTGTGAAGGAACTAGTCAAGTTAAATGGCTCATCAAGGTACACTTAACTCACAGTGGACCATGGAAGACGCCCATCTATGCATAAAGAAAAGGAGTACTTGTGGCATCTTAGAGACTAACAAATTTATTTGAGCATCAGCTTTCGTGAGCTACAGCAAGGGGGGGAAATGGAGACAGGGATAAGGGGGCTGGGAGTGGGGCATGGATGGAGCCGCGGCCAGTGGGTGAGGCTGGGAGTGGTACTGGAATCAGGCCATGGTGGGGGCTGGCAGCCAGACCCCTGGCTGGATGCAGAGCTGTATTGAGGCTGGGGGGCGGAGCCATGGCTGTGAGGCGGGGCTGCATGCCACTCCCTCCCTGCCCCCTATGGTTGGAAACTGTTCCCAGAGAGTAATCATCAGTGGTTCACAGTCAAGCTGGAAGGGTATATTGAGCAGGGTATTTTGAAAAAAAGAAAAATGCTGTCTTTTTTGCTTGTCAATATGGGGCTTGTGGAATGCTGCAGTGAGGTACTGGGGAACGGTGCATGCACTGAGCTCTAGAACTGAATGGATTTACCTGCAATTAGCAAAAGCCATATCCCTAGCTGCTCCTCCCTCACCACCTCCCCATTCCGCACCCTTGGACAAATTTCAAAGGCTTGTTGCAAACAATTAGAGCTATTGAAAAGGAAAGTCATAAGAAATTTTCATGATGAAAAGGGTTAGGAGGAGGCGGGGGGGGGGACATAGTGGACAATTGATCACTGTTCTCTTTATAACAGCTCCTCACATATTTGAAGACTGCTATCCGGTTCCTCCTCAGTCTTCTTTTCTCAAGACTAAACATACCCAGATTTTTTGGCCTTTCCTTACAGGTCAGGATTTCAAAACTTTTTATCATTTTTTTTGCTCTTCTCTGGGCTCTCTCCAGTTTGTCCACACCTTTCCTAAGGTGTGGTGCCCAGCCTCACCAGTAGTGAGTAGGCAATTACTTCCTGTGTCTTACATACAACACCTGTTAACATACCCCAGAATATTAGCCTTTTTTGCTTCTGCATTACATTGTTGACTTATATTCAATTTGAGATCCATTATAACCTCCAGATCCATTTCAGCAGTACAACCATGAAGGTAGCTACCCCCCCATTTTGCACCTGCGCATTTGATTTTTCCCTCCTAAGTGTAATAATTTGGACTTGTCTTTATTGAATTTCATGTTGATTTCAGACCAAATTTTGAATTCTAATCCTGTCCTCCTAAGTGCTTGAAACCCCTCCTAGTCTGGTGCCATTTGTAAACTTCATTAGCATACTCTCCGTTCCATTGTCTAAGTCATTAGTGAAGAATACTGGACCCTGGACTGACTCCTCTGGGTCCTCACTAGATACATCCTCTCAGTTTGACAGTGAACCATTGATAACTACTCTTTGAGTACCATCTTTCAACCAGATGTGCACCCATCTTATACTAATTTTATCTAGACCACATTTCCCTAGTTTGCTTATGAGAATATCATGTGGAACTGTGTTAAAAGCTTTATTAAAATCAATATATCACATCCACAAATGCACGAAGCTTGGGAAACAAGCAGGGAGAACTGGAAGTCCTGGCAAAGTCAAGGAATTATGATGTGATTGGAATAACAGAGACTTGGTGGGATAACTCACATGACTGGAGTACTGTCATGGATGGATATAAGCTGTTCAGGAAGGACAGGCAGGGCAGAAAAGGTGGGGGAGTTGCACTGTATGTAAGGGAGCAGTATGACTGCTCAGAGTTCTGGTATGAAACTGCAGAAAAACCTGAGAGTCTCTGGATTAAGTTTAGAAGTGTGAGCAACAAGGGTGATGTTGTGGTGGGAGTCTACTATAGACCACCGGACCAGGGGGATGAGGTGGACGAGGCTTTCTTCCGGCAACTCGCAGAAGTTACTAGATCACAGACCCTGGTTCTCATAGGAGACTTCAATCACCCTGATATCTGCTGGGAGAGCAATACAGCGGTCCACAGACAATCCAGGAAGTTTTTGGAAAATGTAGGAGACAATTTCCTGGTGCAAGTGCTGGAGGAACCAACTAGGGGCAGAGCTCTTCTTGACCTGCTGCTCACAAACCGGGAAGAATTTGTAGGGGAAGCAAAAGTGGATGGGAACCTGGGAGGCAGTGACCATGAGATGGTCGAGTTCAGGATCCTGACACAAGGAAGAAAGGAAGGCAGCAGAATACGGACCCTGGACTTCAGAAAAGCAGACTTTGACTCCCTCAGGGAACTGATGGGCAAGATCCCCTGGGAGAATAACATGAGGGGGAAAGGAGTCCAGGAGAGCTGGCTGTAGTTTCAAGAATCCTTATTGAGGTTACATGGACAAACCATTCCAATGTGTAGAAAGAAGAGTAAATATGGCAGGCGACCAGCTTGGCTTAACAGTGAAATCCTTGCTGATCTTAAACACAAAAAAGAAGCTTACAAGAAGTGGAAGATTGGACAAATGACCAGGGATGAGTATAAAAATATTGCTCGGGCATGCAGGAGTGAAATCAGGAAGGCCAAATCACTCCTGGAGTTGCAGCTAGCAACAGATGTTAAGAGTAACAAGAAGGGTTTCTTCAGGTATATTAGCAACAAGAAGGAAGTCAAGGAAAGTGTGAGGCCCTTACTGAATGAGGGAGGCAACCTAGTGACAGAGGATGTGGAAAAAGCTAATGTACTCAATGCTTTTTTTGCCTCTGTCTTCACGAACAAGGTCAGCTCCCAGACTACTGCACTGGGCAGCACAGCATGGGAAGGAGGTGCCCAGCCCTCTGTGGAGAAAGAAGTGATTCAGGATTATTTAGAAAAGCTGGACGAGCACAAGTCCATGGGGCCGGATGCACTGCATCCGAGAGTGCTAAAGGAGTTGGCGGATGTGATTGCAGAGCCATTGGCCATTATCTTGGAAAACTCATGGCGATCGGGGGAAGTCCCGGACAACTGGAAAAAGGCTAATGTAGTGCCCATATTTAAAAAAGGGAAGGAGGAGGATCCTGGGAACTACAGGCCAGTCAGCCTCACCTCAGTCCATGGAAAAATCATGAAGCAGGTCCTCAAGGAATCAATTCTGAAGCACTTAGAGGAGAGGAAAGTGATCAGGAACAGTCAGCATGGATTCATCAAGGGAAAGTCATGCCTGACTAATCTAATTGCCTTCTATGATGAGATAACTGGCTCTGTGGATGAAGGGAAAGCAGTGGACGTGGCGTTCCTTGACTTTAGCAAAGCTTTTGACATTGTCTCCCACAGTATTCTTGCCAGAAAGTTAAAGAAGTATGGGCTGGATGAATGGACTATAAGGTGGACAGAAAGCTGGCTAAATTGTCAGGCTCAACGGGTAGTGATCAATGGCTCCATGTCTAGTTGGCAGCCGGTATCAAGTGGAGTGCCCCAAGGGTCGGTCCTGGGGCCGGTTTTGTTCAATATCTTCATAAATGATCTGGAGGATGGTGTGGATTGCACCCTCAGCAAGTTTGCAGATGACACTAAACTGGGAGGAGAGGTAGATACACTGGAGGGTAGGGATAGGATACAGAGGGACCTAGACAAATTAGAGGATTGGGCCAAAAGAAATCTGATGAGGTTCAACAAGGACAAGTGCAGAGTCCTGCACTTAGGACGGAAGAATCCCATGCACTGCTACAGACTAGGGACCGAATGGCTCGGCAGCAGTTCTGCGGAAAAGGATCTAGAGGTTACAGTGGACGAGAATCTGGATATGAGTCAACAGTGTGCCCTTGTTGCCAAGAAGGCCAATGGCATTTTGGGATGTATAAGTAGGGGCATTGCCAGCAGATCGAGGGACGTGATCGTTCCCCTCTATTCGACACTGGTGAGGCCTCATCTGGAGTACTGTGTCCAGTTTTGGGCCCCACACTACAAGAAGGATGTGGAAAAACTGGAAAGAGTCCAGCGGAGGGCAACAAAAATTATTAGGGGACTGGAACACATTACTTATGAGGAGAGGCTGAGGGAACTGGGAATGTTAAATCTACGGAAGAGAAGAATGAGGGAAGATTTGATAGCTGCTTTCAACTACCTGAAAGGGGGTTCCAAAGAGGATGGCTCTAGACTGTTCTCAGTGGTAGCAGATGACAGAACAAGGAGTAATGGTCTCAAGTTGCAGTGGGGGAGATTTAGGTTGGATATTAGGAAAAAATTTTTCACTAGGAGGGTGGTGAAACACTGGAATGCGTTACCTAGGGAGGTGGTGGAATCTCCTTCCTTAGAAGTTTTTAAGGTCAGGCTTAACACAGCCATGGCTGGGATAATTTAATTGGGGATCGGTCCTGCTTTGAGCAGGTGGTTGGACTAGATGACCTCCTGAGGTCCCTTCCAACCCTGATATTCTATGTTTCTGTGATTCCCAGCTACTAGGTCAGTAATCCTGTAAAAGAAGGAAATGAGGCTGGCATGGCATGATTTGTTCCTGGGAATCCATGCTGGCAATTCCTTATAACCCTATTATCTTCCAAGTGCTTACAAATTGATTAATTTGTTCCAGTAACTTTCCAGGTATTGAAGTTAGGCTGACTGGTTGTCACTGTGCCTCTGTGGGTCACAACCGAGAATACCAAATTCAGAACAAGCTGCTGGGAAAAGGGGCAGACACACCCAAAAACTGGTGGTTATTCTTCCATAAGATGTATTTCAAATGTAGTTACACCTTGGTGACACCCACTAGGCAAGATGCTTCCAGTCTAGACAGCTGGCTGTGAAGGGTAATGGGCCATTAGGGGAAACAACAGACCTTAGGAGAAGCTTCCGGGGAACACTCCAGGCAGCCTATGGGTAATGGCCGCTATGACTGAGCAAGGCATGCAAGGGCATGAGACCTGACCACAACACTGAACTCCATTTTGGTACTTGTATTTTTCCACAAACAGGACTGGGAACTCAATTTGGATTAAAGAGCTACCGCCATATGGAAAAGCTATATAAGGCGGTGAGCGATATCATCTCTTTGCCTCACTCCCCACAAAAGAGAACTCCTGGAAACACCTGAAGGACCAAGACTGAACTGGGGGAAGTGCTGGTCCCAGGCTAAAGGGATTTCTAGCCTGTGTATGGAAACTTGGTGGACTGCTTGTATCATCAGTCAGGGTGAGAGATTATGGATTCAAATCCTATCTGGTAGTTTACCTAGTAATAAACAAAACCACAAGCTAAGCCTAATCTGCTTTGATCTGTTTGTTATCACTTGAAATCTATCCTTCTGTAGTTAATAAACTTGTTTTATGTTTCATCTTTACCAGTGTGTTTTGAGTGAAGTGTCTGGGGGAAAAAAAATCTCAGTTTGGTTCACACAAGCTTGTTGTGCATATCTTTCCCACAACGAGGGGAAAGAGAACTATATTAAGGAGCTCATTTTGTACAGATCCTTGTGCAGTGTAAAACGGTATAATTCTGGGTTTATACTCCAGCAGGGACGCAAGGCAGGGTAGCTGGAAAATTCACAATATGTCCTTGAGTGGCTTCGTTAAAGCACGCAGGTAACTCAGCTGGGTGTGTGGTGCCACCTGGTGTCACGCTGGGTGATAACAGGGCCTGGTGAGGCTGGCTGAATCTCCAGCAAAGCAGTGTGAGAGAAGCCTGCCCAGCTGGGGGATTAGAGGGTACAGCGGTTCCCAGGGCTCCCAGACTGAACCCTGGAGGTGACAACCCATCACAACCCCCACTTCAAGGGAGCTTCTGGTGCTCGCATAAGCCTCCCCAAACAAAAGAGACACGTACCGTCTATGATTAAAGTACCAATCATAGACGTGTGGGACTGTAAGGGACCTCGAGAGGTCTTCTAGTCCAGTCCCCTACATTCATGGCAGGATTATGTATTATTTAGACCATCCCTGACAGGTGTTTAATCTAAACTGCTCTTAAAATCCTGGAATGATGAAGGTTCCACAAGTTCCCTGGGAAATTTATTCCAGTGCTTAACTACCCTGACAGTTAGGAAGTTTTTCCTAATGTCCAACCTAAATTGCCCTTGCTGCAATTTAAGCCCATTGCTTCTTGTCCTATCCTCAGAGGTAAATCAAGAACAATTTATCTCCATCCTCCTTTTAACAGCCTTTTATGTACTTGAAAACTGTTATGTCCCATCTCAGTCTTCTCTTCTCCAAACTAAACAAACCCAATTTTTTCAATCTTCTGTCATAGGTCATGTTTTCTAGACCTTTCATCATATTTGTTGCTCTTCTCTGGACTTTCTCCAAATTCTCCACATCTTTTCTGAAATTTGACACCCAGAATTGGATACAATACTCCAGCTGAGGCCTCATCAGCCCAGAGTAGAACAGAAAAATTATTTGTTGTGTCTTGCTTACAACACTCCTGCTAATGCATCCCACTATTATGTTTGCTTATTTTTTACAACAGTGTTATACTGTTGACTCATATTTAGCTTGTGATCCACTATAACCCCCAGATTTATTTCCGCAGTACTCCTTCCTAGGTAGTCATTTCCCATTTTGTATGTGTGCAATTGATTGTTCCTTTCTAAGTGGAGTACTTTGCATTTGTCCTTTTTGAATTTCATCCTATTTATTTCCGATCATTTCTCCAGTTTGTCCAGATCATTTGGAATTTTAATCGTTTCCTCCAAAGCACTTTCAACCCCTACCAGCTTGGTATTGTCTGCAAACTTTATAAGTTTACTCTCTAGGCCATTACCTAAATCAATGGGGGGGAGGGATAGCTCAGTGGTTTGAGCATTGGCCTGCTAAACCCAGGGTTGTGAGTTCAATCCTTGAGGGGGCCATTTAGGGATTGGGGGCAAAAATTGGAGATTGGTCCTGCTTTGAGCAGGGGGTTGGACTAGATGACCTCCTGAGGTCCCTCCCAACCCTGATATTCTATGATTCTATGATACTGAAGAGAGCCAGACCCAGGATCGATCCCTGCAGGACCCTGCTCAATATACCCTTCCAGCTTGACTGTGAACCACTGATAACTACTCTCTGGGAACAGTTTTCCAACCACAAGGGGAAGGGAGGGAGCGGCATGCAACCCCGCCTCACAGCCATGGCTCCGCCCCCCAGCCTCAATACAGCTCTGCATCCAGCCAGGGGTCTGGCTGCCAGCCCCCACCATGGCCTGACTGTGGCTCCAGTACCACTCCCAGCATCAGCCCCTGGCCGTAGCTCCATCCATGTCCCACTCCCAGCCCCAGCCCCCTTATCCCTGTCTGCATTTCCCCCCCTCAACCCCAGCTGCAGCCCCACTCCCAGCTCCAGGAGGGTGCGGACAGCGGTAAGGAGAAGGCGCAACCCTCAAAATTTTGGGGACCACTGATCTAGGTTATATTTCCCTTCTTTGTTTATGAGATGGTCATGCAAAACAGTATCAAAAAAGTCTTACTAAAGTCAAGATATACCACTTCTTCTGCTTCCCCGCATCCACTAGGCTTGTCAGTCCATCAAAGAAAGCTATTTGGTTGGTTTGACATGATTTGTTCTTGACAAATTCATGCTGACTGTTACTCATTACCTTATCTTCTAGGTGTTTGCAAACTGATTGCTTAATTATTTGTTCCATTATCTTTCCCAGTACTGAAGTTAAGCTGACTGGTCTGTAATTCCACAGGTTGTCCTCATTCCCCTTTTTATAGATTGGCATTATATTCACCCTCTTCCAGTCCTCTGGAATCTCTCCCATCTTCCATGAGTTTTCAAACATAATTGCTAATGGCTCAGATATCTCCTCAGTCAGCTGTCCAATATCTGTACATTTTGCAAGCAACATTTAAGTGAAAAAGAATATGAAATGCTGTGGTGCATATTATAACCGCATATACAAGCATACTATAAAACTACCGAAGTTTACACACACTTCAACAGGTGCTAAATGAAAGGTAACCACTTGAGGGCACTGAAGACTAAGCAGAATGTCTGCTAGCTTCATAAATAATTTCAATATAAAGGTAACATGGTTTATAGTTTGAATTTTAAAAAATCCATGTAATTTTGAACTAAAATTGTATCCACCATGTATGGATATTTTAGTTTAATTTGGAATCAAGTTTGAGATGGATATAATTTCTAAGTTTTTAATTGCTCAATATTAATTTACAACAATCTCAAATCACTACTTCTCAAAAGGTTTGAGACTTAAGTTATTAAAGTTGCCAACCTTTTTCAAATGGTATACGATACACTATTTCAAATCAAATTAGTCTTTCTGCTTCATTAACTTTATCACACACACTTATATAGGCCTTTCATTCAGAATAAAAATACCTCACGAACACATATGTATATGCATACAGGGAATCACTTCACCCCAAATTACAGCCAACTGATGTCAAATTCTGTAAATATTTAATGTGTGGTTCCTATCCGGATTCCAAACATGGATACACTTGCGTGTCATGAGCCAGAGCCGGAACTGTTCATAGTAGTGTCTATTGACCCGCACATGTGTCGACCACGTCCAAGGCTTTAAGACACTGTGCAGGTCGACAATGCTCCAGTTCCCTCTTACCAGGAAGCAGAGGAGCCTGAATCAGAGGGGATGAAGGGCGGGATTGGAATCCAGACAGGGATCACACATCTCGAGGAACCTCCAGTTACAGTAAGTAACCTTCTCTTCTTCTTCGAATGATGGTCACTATGTGGATTTCTCTCATGAGAGAGTAGCAAGCAGTGCTCAGCGTGGAGGCAGGCACAAGGGCTCATCAGAAGACACAGTCTTAAGGACCGACAGCAGCATCCAACGCCGAGGCTGGGCAATGGCATAATGGGTGGAAAAGGTGCGAGGTGGCAGCCCTACAAATGTCATTCCAGGGAACATCCACAAGGAAGTTAATATCACAGCATATGCCCAGGTAGAGCGTGCTGTGACTTCAGGGAGCGGGGAAAGACATGGAAGAGTATATAGCAGTTTGCAATGCAGCAGGAGATCCACTTGGAGAGTCGCTGTGAAGAGTGCGCGCGACTCTGGCAGCCCTCTAAATGGCAAAAAAGAGTCAAGGGGACACTTGGAAGGCATGCGTGTGTTGGAGATAAAAGGCTTTCGGTTTAGAGTAAAAGACTGAGAGATGCACACACTGGTTGAGGTGAAATGGGGGGCCACCTTGGGAAGGAACTTGGGATGGAGCTGGAGGGAAACCTTGTCTTTGTGGAAGATGATGAATGGCGGGTCCACAGTTCATTAACTTATCTCATGGATGTGATGTCCATCAAGAAGATCACTTTCATGGAAAAAGTGGGCAAGGCAGCGGATTGTGAGTGGTTCAAAGGGTGGCTCAGTGAGGGCGGGCAGAATGAGGTTAAGGTCCTAAGAGGGGGTAGGTTTATACACGGTGGGGAAAGCATTGAGAAGGCCATGAAGGAAGCAGGAGGTGGTCGGGTGAGTGAAGACAGAGAACCCATCCACAGGTGGGAAGAAAGGCACTAAGTGCTGCCAGGTGGAGGCAGATGGAGGAGTTGGTGAGGCTCGACTGGCGTAGGTGAAGGAGGTAGTCAACGAGAAAAGGAATAGAGGTAGAGTCAATGGGGTGATGGTGACAGTGCACCCATGCAATAAAACACCACCACTTGGCCTGGTAGTAGGCCTGAGTGGGCGAGCGTGGCCTATGCATGAGGATGTCACAGACGGGGGCAGAGCAGAACTTGTTGATGCATGAGCTCCATCCAAATACCACGCTGTGAGATGGAGAGGACCTGGGTTTGGGTGATGCAGGTGACCGTAAGCTTGTGAGAGGAGATCCAAGAGGACTGAAAGACGGATCAAAGGGCTAATGGAAAGGTGAAGGAGCCGGGAAGGAGCAATAAGAATAACTGTTGCCTGGTCATGACGTACCTAGAGCAGGACTTGGGGAAGCAAGAGGATGGGGGAAAGGCATAGTGGAGGTCAGTGGTCCATGGGATAAGAAGGGTGTCACCCTGGAAACCCAGTCCAAGGGTGCCCCTAGAGCAAAAGTAGAGAAGCTTGTGGTTCTCTGGTGTTGCGAAGAGATCCCAGAACGCCATGCTCCAGAGATGAAATAGGGAGTGGAGAGTGGGGTCATGGAGGTGTTGAGAGGATGCGTAGGGTCCAGATAATGGTAAAGAGGTGGGCCCAGCATAGTGCCACGAGAAGCCAATCGTCTAGCTGGGAAATACAGAGTGACTCAGGAGATGCATGTGGGCTGCCATGACGGCGAAAACCTTTGTAAATATGCAGGGGGCTGTAGCAATCCCAAAGGGAAGGACCTGAAATTGGTAGTAGGGACGCCCCACCATGAAGCGGAGGAATTTGCAATGAGTGGGGTGGATGTCTATATGGAAATATGCATCCTTCATATTGAGAGCCGTGAACGAGGCACAAGGGGGAAGAGGAGGTATGATGAGGGGGTGCGTGACCATCCAAAAATGGAATCCGTGGTTAAATTTATTGAACAACCAGAGGTCCAAAATGGGACGGAGACCACTTGCCTTCTTCAGTACGAGAAAGTAAGGGGAGCAGAAACTATGACTGTGGTAGCACTGTGGAACACGATCTATGGCTCCCTTCCAGAGGAGGGCACCCGCTTCCGCTTGGACAAGATGGTACTGGGAAGTATTTCCCAGAGGTCCCCAGGGTTGGTGACAGGGTGGAAAGGAGAGGAATTCTAAGGTACCCCAACAAACAAACAATGCCCAGCAGCCAGAGATTGGTGGTAATCACACCCCAGTTGCAACTGAAGAGGGCGAAATGACCCCAAAAACAACCTGGGGGATGACTGGAAGGGTGGAGGGAGGTTCACACTTCTCGGGGAAGGAGTCAAAAGGGCTGCTTGGAGGAACATTGCAGGAAGGCAGAAGTGGCAGGAGCAGCAGGAGTGGTATAGCAGGGTCACTGTGAGCACCGGCAATGCCGAGACAGTTCCAATGGACACTGAGGCTAGGACTGGTAAGCAGCACAAGGGTAGGGTCTGAAGGTCAACTTCTGTTGCCTGTGGTTTGGGGCTGAGATATGTGCCACCCTCCGGTCGTTGGGTATACAAGAGTCCTTAAAGGAGTGCAGGAATTCATCGGTTTTGTCACTAAATAGTTTGTTGTCATCAAAGGGGAGTTGTCATACTCGAGTATAGTCTGGAACTCTTTTGGAAACCCGCTACATTGCAGCCGGGAATCACAGTGGAGGACAAACCCCAAGTCCAGAGAGAGGGACGCAGTATCAGCAGCATGAACTGCTGCCTGGAGAGCCTCCTTGGCGACCAACTTGGTTTTGTCCAGAAGGTTGTTGGAAGTCCTGCTGCTTCTCTGGAAGGAGGCAGGCTTGGAATTCTACAAGCTTTAAAAATTAGAGGAAGTTATACTTCGCCAGGATGGTATGGTAGCTGGCAATACAGAATTGGAGACCCACAGAAAAGCAGACCTTGCAGCCCAGCAGGTCCAGCTTTTTGGCGGTGTGATCGGGGTAAGGGGGATAGATTTAAAATGCTGTTATGGGCTGCGCTCAGTCATCGTGTGGACTATAAGTGAGTTCGGTGGCAGGTAAGTAAACAGAAAGCCTGTCCCTTTGGAGGGCATGAAATAACGATACTCTACCCCCTTGCGAATAGGGGCACAAGAGCCCAGGGTGTGCCAGACCATCTAGGCCAGTTATAAAATGGCCTTGTGAATAAGCAGGGAGGTAAGAAAGGGCCCGGGGGGTTGCAGTATGTTCAGAAACTGGCTCTAGGAGTCCTGTACGTCTTCTACAGGCAGGTTGAGGGCCGTAGCCATCCGTCAAAGCAGATCCTGGTATTGCAGGTGGTCGTCAGGGGAAGAGACAGAGGATGGAATAAGTGCATTGTCCAGGGAGGAAGAGGCGCAAGTAGAGACTGGAGGGTCTGATGGTACCACCTGTACCATATGTGCCGGCAGGGCCAGAACGTCCTGGGGCTCCTCATAGACAGAGGGAGGGATGGTGTGCATCGGGGATGGATGATGATGAGGGCATGGTTGCCTTCCCTGGTCATGGTAGGGGTCCTAAGTGGCCCAGTATGGCCAGGCATAGGGGTCGCCAGGTATCGGCCATGCCTGCAGATAGTGAAAGCACAGATCGACCAGCAGAGCATACATTGGATGGTATGGGTGGCACTGTGGGTCCAGACTATATGACCATGTGGGCAAGAAGGCGGAGTCTGGCTTGGAGAACCACTCAGAGGCTGAAGACAGGTCCGGTAGGGGCAGAACCATCAGTCTCGGACGAGACAAGGGTAGACAGTCCAAGAGCAAAAGGTTCCTCTGTGGAAGGGCCTGGCAGAGAGACACAGTGGAGCAGGATGCTGGAAAAGAAGCAGCTCACCTGTGGGAGACAGCAGTCTGGAAGTGATGAGGCCCAGAGCATGGAGGGGAGCTGGCATGTGGCAACATCAGTTCAACCACCGGCATGAGAGGGGACAAGAGCCCCAATGTACATGGGACCAGGCATGCAAGTCCAGACAGTTCCAGTGGAGTGGATGGGACAAGAGGTGATGGCGGCAGGGCCAATGGAGCGCAGTACTTCGACTTATGCTCTGATCTGAACTTCTTCAGTGCTAGAGCATCCTGGTTAACGCACAACTTCTCACCCGACCTAGCACAGCCTGGGGAGACCATGCTGCAGTTAGAGGCAGTCCCCACTGGGGAGCCACCTTTTTGCCCAAGGCTGTGCTTCCTGTGAGCACAGTGGGTCTTGGGCAGTTGCAGTCATGCCACTGGTGCTGGCTGGGAAGGGCCCAGAGCAGTGCACACCACCGGTACAAGTGGCACTCCGCTGGATCCGTCGGTGCCAGATCTGGGTGTGCGTGTGGGCACATTCCCTCCTGCATAAGGAACTTGCGGAGGTGAAGTTCCCTAGCCTCTCAAGTCCGAGCCGGGAAAGAGTGGCAGATGGAGCACCGGGTAGCAATACGAGCTTCGCCCAAACAGTAGAGGTAATGTTGGTACTCACCACTCACAGAGAAGGAGCATAGGCACAAAGCACAATATTTAAACCTGGCTTGCCAGGGCATAGACCCTGGCTGGGGAGGAGCCCCGCAAGGGGAGAAGTCCAACAAAGGAGATTTAGCAAAGTAACGAACTAACAGACAACTATATACAACTAGAAAAACTATCTACAGACAACAATCGAAGAACAGTTCTCTTAGCAAGCTAAAAGCACTGAGGAATAGGGGTTCCGACTGTGGCCATGCAGCAGTAAGAAGGAACTGGAGCAGCACTGACCAGCAGAGCCTCTTAAAGCCTTGGACGCGCCACGTGGTCGACACACGTGAGAGTCAGTGGACACTACTATGAACAGTTCCTGCTCCAGCGCATGGTGCATATGCATATCCACGTTTGGAATCCACATAGGGAGCTCACCGGAAGAACTTCCAGAAAGGCATCCACTAATGACCTGAACACACAAAGAGATGGAGAATCCATCATTTCTATTTGTTTGCTCCAATAGTTAGTCACCCTCTCTGCTAAAAATCTATGCCTCATTTCCAACTTGAATTTGTCTGGCTTCACCTTCCAGACAGTGGTTCTTGAGCCATGCTTTTCTCTGTTAGCTTAAAGAGTCCTTTAATACTCAGTATTTTCTCCCCATAAAGATATTTAAACGCTAATCAAGTCATCTCTCAATATTTTTGATAAGCTAAAAGCAGACTGAACTCTTAAGTATCTCACTGTAAGGCATTTTCTCTAACACTGGAATTGCAGCTCTTTTCTGCACCCTCTCCAATTTTTCAACATCCTTTTTAAAATGTGGAAACCAGACTGTACACAGTAGACCAGCATCTATCTCACAAATGCCTTATACGGAGACAAAATCACCTCCCTACTCCTGCTCGTGGTTCCACTATTTAAACATCCAAGGACCACATTTGCCCTTTTCTCCACCACTTTGCATGAGGAGCTCATGTTCAGCTGTTTGTCCAGTATGACCCATTACTTTCCAGAATACAGTCCCCACATTCTGTAAATATAGTCTCCATTCTTTCTTCCTAGATGTATGTCCCTTCACTTGGCTATATTAAAATGCCCTTTGTTTGAATGGGCTCAGTTTACCAAGCAATCCAGATGAATCTGTGTGAATGCCTGGTCATCATTTATCACTCCGCCAATCTGTGTGTCATCTACAAATTTTATCAGCAATGGTTATGCCACTCTGCAGCTGCCCAAAGCTTTGCTATCTTTGCTCTTCTCTTCTCTCCCACTCTGTGTTTGCACCTTATAGGAAACAGGGATGGACTTCAGCAACAGCAACAACAGCTCCAGCCCATCTGAACTAACACTTTTTCTTCCCCCCTTCCTCCTCCCTCCCCCCAAAGGACAGTTTTTACCATTAATCCCATCAAAGACAGACTTTCACAAGAGGATGAGAGTTCTTCTAAAAATCTCTCTACAACTAAAGGGAATATGGAATATTGTTAAAACAAAAGGCTTCTTTTGTACTTTACATTTCAAATGTTTTAACAGTTTCTCCTTTTCAAATCTTTTAACCTTCTATTAATAGTGTGTGTGTCATAAGATTAAGCAAGCCAAGGTCTCTGTATCCCAGGCTTTGTATAACTGTTTAATATTGTACACTGACAGGGTCATGTGAATACCATTGACTCTGGGCCTGTTTATTCCACTGAAATTAATACGACAGGCCTCCTGTGCTCTGAGGATGTGGAAGAGAGCATTGTGACAATAAGGTGAATGGAGGCAGGGATTATTTTTTCTAAGTGTGGCCTCAGTATTATCGACAGTGATAGGAGATGTCAGCCATTTTGAAAATGGACAGTTTTTAAAGAATTTTTTCAAGCAGAACTTTTTTCTTGAGCTCTGCTGAAGGAGAAACTGTCAGTTATGAAAAATAATGGACAAAACTGACCATTAATTCAAAAAGAAGTTCTTCAAATGTAGCCTACACACAAGGTTTCAGTGGGTTTTAACTACATGGGAAGGGTGTAAAATCTGCACTGCTCCATTAAGATAGCATTAGGACAAAAAGGCCTTATACAGAGTAGCAAATCTCTTAAAGGAGTCATTTATTTATTTTTTAAATTCATAGAATTAAAGAATCATAGAAGTTTAGGGTTGGAAGAGACCTCAGGTAGTCATCTAATCCAACCCCCTGCTCAAAGCAGGACCAACCCTAGCTAAATCATCCCAGCCAGGGCTTTGTCAAGCTTGACCTTAAAAACCTCTAAGGAAGGAGATGACACCACCTCCCTAGGTGACCCATTCCAGTGTTTCACCACTCTACTAGTGAAATACTTTTTCCTAAATATCCAACCTAGACCTCTCCCACTGCAACTTGAGACCATTGCTTCTTGTTCTGTCATTTGCCACCACTGAGAACAGCCAAGCTCCATCCTCTTTGGAATTCAAACTAGTCAATTTGTAAATCTTCAGAAAATGCATTCTGTACTCATAAAGTAGCATAATTTACAGGAGGATACGCTGTATTTTTCATCCATGAAGTCAGAGTTGCTGAATTCCTTCTTTAAGTCAAAACTCAACTAAGCCTTGATTATGGAGTTACAACTTTTTGTCTAGAATTATTCAGTTGTTTTTCATTAAACAATTCAGTGTCTATTAAAGCATTTGTAACTATACTTATGGCTGAAATTTTGAAAGTGTTTCCATTCCAACCCTCTTCGCCCCCCACTGAGTTACTCATATAATTTTCTCAAATTATTAGGTTGAAACTTTCCTCACTTGTTTATAGTTAAGTGGGTTTTTTAATGTATGTACATATTTAAATATTTCAGTATTTAATATTTTGCCCACATTTTAAAATTTTTTTGCTTAGATATAAACTTTCAAATGGCAGAAATTATAAACTTTAAACTTTAGTTGTTTACAATATTCATAAAATAAAAGAAATATTCCAAATCTGGAGAAAATTGGTTAAGTTTATTTATGATATGAAGATTTAAAGATGTGTATGTGAACACAAGATAGTTCTCTCTAGGTTAACTCAAAACTAAAATCAGTAAGAAGGTTGTGGGCGTTTGTAACTTCTTTAGCTTTGGGGCGCCTTCACTGCTTAAACTGTCTTCAGGATAAAAGTTGGCTAAGCACTTACAGGAAGCAAAGTGCTTAAGCTGACAAATTCTTATGGAAGCTTAAAATTTCAAACCAACTTAAACTCTAAAGAATGAACTACAAAGCAATAATAATGTTTACGCCCCTTCTTGTTTATAAAGACAGCTTCAGCAAGGGTTGGGTTTTGGAGACCTTTTTTTGTTTTTTAAGATCTAAGCCCTGACTTCCCTCCAATAAAATTAATGAAGGGAGACTAATCAGAAACCTGAGCTGCAATTATCCCAATTCTAAATTAAGAGGGAACCGGATTCAAATAATTCACACTAAATTTGACTACCTAGCACTCAACGTTGTCTCCCCCTAGACAACAACAGATCTACGAACCAACTGAGCTGTGAACAGCGGAGAGGCTAACAGAGGGAATTTGCCTGGGGAGAGCCCACGGAGGCTTACATCTTGCCGGCTTCTCTGAGTAGTTACTACAACTCCTGAGGAAGCTCGTAGAAGGAAGGTAATATGGATGGGAAGTGTTCAGCTGTTGTGGCCTGCAGTGGATGTGCCATGTTTGTCTTTCTTCCACAGGACAGAACCGACTTTGTCTCTACAAAGTGCAAGCTGGTCTCCATATTGGAAGAGAAGGTTCAAGGTCTGGAGCAACAGGTATTGACCCCGCATTGCATAAGAGAAAGGGAAGATTTCCTGGACAGACGTCAGGATATGCTTCTTCGGACACATCGTTCTGAAGATTCAGAGCAAGCTGCACTGCAGGGACAGGAGGACGGTGAAGAAATCTGGCAGCATGTGACCTCCAGAAGAAAAAAGGGGAGCGTCCATGTACCAGCAACACAGATACAGGTAAGTTACCGTTTTCATGTTCTCTCCACAGGAGAGTGGACTAGATGATACATCTGAGGGAAGGAAACAGAAGGAGACTCCACCGATTGGAAGGCATGAGATGCACTGTCTTAGGGATGGGGGTTCCACGACCACCGCTCCCAAGAGAAGGAGGCGGGTGGTGGTGGTCGGGGACTCTCTCCTCAGGGGGACTGAGTAATCTATCTGCCGCCCCAACCAGGAAAACCAAGAAGTCTGCTACTTGCCAGGAGCTAGGATGCATGATGTGACGGAGAGACTGCAGAGACTCATCAAGCCCTCGGATCGCTCCCCCTTCCTGCTTCTCCACGTGGGCACCAATGATACTGCCAAGAATGACCTTGAGCGGATCACTGCACGCTATGTGGCTCTGGGAAGAAGGATAAAGGAGTTTGAGGTGCAAGTGGTGTTCTCGTCCATCCTCCCCGTGGAAGTCAACGAATGGCTACGCAGGTGGTGTCGGAGAGAAGGCTTTGGATTCTTTGACCATGGGATGGTGTTCCAAGAAGGAAGAGTGCTAGGCAGATACGGGCTCCACCTAACGAAGAGAGGGAAGAGCATCTTTGCAAGCAGGCTGGCTAACCTAGTGAGGAGGGCTTTAAACTAGGTTCACCAGGAGAAGGAGACCAAAGACCTCAGCTAAGTGGGGAAGTGGGATACTGGGAGGAAGCACGAGCAGGAGCGCACGGGGGGGGGGGGGGGGGGGCTCCTGCCTCATACTGAGAAAGAGGGACGATCAGCGAGTTATCTCAAGTGCCTATACACAAATGCAAGAAGCCTGGGAAACAAGCAGGGAGAAATGGAAGTCCTGGCACAGTCAAGGATTATGATGTGATTGGAATAACAGAGACTTGTAGGATAACTCACATGACTGGAGTACTGTCATGGATGGATATAAACTGTTCAGGAAGGACAGGCAGGGCAGAAAAGGTGGGGGAGTTGCATTGTATGTAAGGGAGCAGTATGATCGCTCAGAGCTCAAGTATGAAACTGCAGAAAAACCTGAGAGACTCTGGATTACGTTTAGAAGTGCGAGCAACAAGGGTGATGTCGTGGTGGGAGTCTGCTACAGACCACCAGACCAGGCGGATGAGGTGGACAAGGCTTTCTTCCGGCAACTCACGGAAGTCACTAGATCGCAGGCCCTGGTTCTCATGGGAGACTTCAATCACCCTGATATCTGCTGGGAGAGAAATACAGCAATGCACAGACAATCCAGGAAGTTTTTGGAAAGTATAGGGGACAATTTCCTGGTGCAACTGCTGGAGGAACCAACTAGGGGCAGAGCTCTTCTTGACCTGCTGCTCACAAACCGGGAAGAATTAGTAGGGGAAGCAAAAGTGGATGGGAACCTGGGAGGCAGTGACCATGAGATGGTCAAGTTCAGGATCCTGACACAAGGAAGAAAGGAAGGCAGCAGAATACGGACCCTGGACTTCAGAAAAGCAGACTTTGACTCCCTCAGGGAACTGATGGGCAAGATCCCCTGGGAGAATAACATGAGGGGGAAAGGAGTCCAGGAGAGCTGGCTGTAGTTTCAAGAATCCTTATTGAGGTTATAGGGACAAAGCATCCCAATGTGTAGAAAGAAGAGTAAATATGGCAGGCAACCAGCTTGGCTTAACAGTGAAATCCTTGCTGATCTTAAACACAAAAAAGAAGCTTACAAGAAGTGGAAGATTGGACAAATGACCAGGGATGAGTATAAAAATATTGCTCGGGCATGCAGGAGTGAAATCAGGAAGGCCAAATCACTCCTGGAGTTGCAGCTAGCAACAGATGTTAAGAGTAACAAGAAGGGTTTCTTCCGGTATGTTAGCAACAAGAAGAAAGTCAAGGAAAGTGTGAGGCCCTTACTGAATGAGGGAGGCAACCTAGTGACAGAGGATGTGGAAAAAGCTAATGTACTCAATGCTTTTTTTGCCTCTGTCTTCACGAACAAGGTCAGCTCCCAGACTACTGCACTGGGCAGCACAGCATGGGGAGGAGGTGCCCAGCCCTCTGTGGAGAAAGAAGTGGTTCAGGACTATTTACAAAAGCTCGACAAGCACAAGTCCATGGGGCCGGATGCACTGCATCCGAGAGTGCTAAAGGAGTTGGCGGATGTGATTGCAGAGCCATTGGCCATTATCTTGGAAAACTCATGGCGATCGGGGGAAGTCCCGGACAACTGGAAAAAGGCTAATGTAGTGCCCATCTTTAAAAAAGGGAAGAAGGAGGATCCTGGGAACTACAGGCCAGTCAGCCTCACCTCAGTCCATGGAAAAATCATGGAGCAGGTCCTCAAGGAATCAATGCTGAAGCACTCAGAGGAGAGGAAAGTGATCAGGAACAGTCAGCATGGATTCATCAAGGGAAAGTCATGCCTGACTAATCTAATTGCCTTCTATGATGAGATAACTGGCTCTGTGGATGAAGGGAAAGCAGTGGACGTGTTGTTCCTTGACTTTAGCAAAGCTTTTGACACTGTCTCCCACAGTATTCTTGCCAGAAAGTTAAAGAAGTATGGGGGGGATGAATGGACTATCAGGTGGACAGAAAGTTGGCTAGATTGTCGGGCTCAATGGGTAGTGATCAATGGCTCCATGTCTAGTTGGCAGCCAGTATCAAGTGGAGTGCCCCAAGGGTTGATCCTGGGGCCGGTTTTGTTCAATATGTTCATAAATGATCTGGAGGATGGATTGCACCCTCAGAAAGTTTGCAGGTGACACTAAACTGGGAGGAGAAGTAGATACGCTGGAGGGTAGGGATAGGATACAGAGGAACCTAGAAAAATTAGAGGATTGGGCCAAAAGAAATCTGATGAGGTTCAGCAATGACAAGTGCAGAGTCCTGCACTTAGGACGGAAGAATCCAATGCACCGCTACAGACTAGGGGCCAAATGGCTAGGCAGCAGTTCTGCAGAAAAGGACCTAGGGGTTACAGTGGACAAAAAGCTGGATAGGAGTCAACAGCGTGCCCTTGTTGCCAAGAAGGCCAATGGCATTTTGGGATGTATAAGTAGGGGCATTGCCAGCAGATCGAGGGACGTGATCGTTCCCCTCTATTCAACATTGGTGAGGCCTCATCTGGAGTACTGTGTCCAGTTTTGGGCCCCACACTACAAGAAGGATGTGGAAAAATTGGGAAACGTCCAGCGGAGGGCAACAAAAATGATTAGGGGACTGGAACACATGAGTTATGAGGAGAGGCTGAGGGAACTGGGATTGTTTAGTCTGCGGAAGAGAAGAACAAGGGGGGATTTGATAGCTGCTTTCAACTCCCTGAAAGGGAGTTCCAAAGAGGATGTATCTAGACTGTTCGCAGTGGTAGCAGATGACAAAACAAGGAGTAATCGTCTCAAGTTGCAGTGGGGGAGGTTTAGGTTGGATATTAGGAAAAACTTTTTCAGAAGGAGGGTGGTGAAACACCGGAATGCGTTACCTAGGGAGGTGGTGGAATCTCCTTCCTTAGAAGTTTTTAAGGTCAGGCTTGACAAAGCCCTGGCTGGGATGATTTAGTTGGGGATTGGTCCTGCTTTGAGCAGGGGGTTGGACGAGATGACCTCCTGAGGTCCCTTCCAACCCTGATATTCTATGATTCTATGATCTGCATTCATGCTTCAGTTTATCCTGATGCTACTGCTCTAGTCCTCCAAACTTTGCCGGAGTTCACCAACAAAGATGGAAAGTCAAAACATTTTCAGAAATACATAAAACAAATTTTGACCCCATTCTATATATTAAAAGAGTAGTAAAAGGGTATAAGACAATTTGGTCCTTACCTGTAAATTTGCCTTCTCAGATCAGAAAATCTACCCTATCAGTCTGAATGAGACTGTTGGGTAAGCTCATCTGCAAGCAATTAGGCGGCCGCTCAATTTATAGAAGGTCTGGCACCCAAGTGCTCCCCCTGTACAAACCAAATCAGCACCACAGGCCCAGTAGATAGCTTCAAATGTTTGAAGTTCTATAATAAAACTAAAATATATTGTCACAAGTGGGGTGGGAGGAATAAAAACAGATTAATTTCCTCATTCAGAGAAGACAAATGTACAAGTAAGGACAAAGTCACACTGTCATACACAGGCAATCCATCAGTCTGGAATGGACTATTAGGAATTAGCAAGCAGCTAATCCAGAAATGGAGCAGGTGAAGTAGCAACAAAGGTCAAGGATAGCACGCTGCAGAACCCGATGACCAAGTGCCATATCTGAGGATGATGGCACATTTATGCTGTAATAATTTATGAAAGAGCAGAGGTATGCCTAATACATACACAACATTTACGAATGTTGGAATAATTTTGGTATTTGGAATACTTGCAAACAAACAAAACTATTAGGCAGTAAACCTATTTATGTTCTTTATACATTACTCAATCTTGTTGCTGTTACATAAATTTCAATGCAAGTTTTCAACAGAACATGTACACTTTTATACTGTAGTTCATATTGTAGACATATTCCCCTCTGATCTTCTCACAGAGACAATTTCTGTATTTATAGCAGGGATAGTCTATTTTTTCTCAGGTCCAAATTTCTTGATCAAGGTATAGTCAAGGTCCAGACTCCAGAAAAACACTTTTCACATCACAATAACAATACTGATAATAATAAGTAAATAAGATTTTGCAGTTCAAAAGCATCTGATGGTATGGATTTGGCCTGTGGTCCACCTATTGACTACCTCTGGTCTATAGCATAGCCTCAAAACCCGTGTCTCTCCTGAATTCCCCCAGAGCCTCAGGAGAATGGATCCTGGCTCCCCTCCAAACACTTCAGAATCTCTTAAACAAAACAATCCAAAGATTCTTTCAGCCAGCAGCAAATTTCAATCCCTCAGCTAATAGCTAATTAGCTAATTATCTCTTTGGTGCCTAGCAAATCAGGGAATCTTTAGCACACATATAAAGTAGTCAAGTACCGGGATGCAGTCTGCACAGAAGACCTCTCTTGGTTTTACATTAAACAGGTGCTGAGTCCCTAGGGCTAGCTCCAACTCCTAAATGCATGAACTTTTCCCCTGAACTCTCACTGCCTCATTTCTCAGATGGTCAATGTATGAAACTTGCAAGATTGCTTGCGCTTAGTGGAAACTATCTGTACAACTTCAGAAACAGTTATTGAGCATGTCCAGTAACTACACCTCTCCTCTAGATGCCTCTGGGCTCTTCTAACCAAGTTGCTCTGCCCTGCTCTCTGCACAGGTGCAGAAAGAAAGGATTCAATTAAAATCCATGTTCCTTCCTCTCCCACCGCTTCACTCCCACTTTTTTAGCTAAAAAATAAAATCAAATTCTGCAGTATAAATATGTAGATTACAACTGCTTTTCTAGTTCCCTCTCACGAATCTGAGTCTCCGTTCATGAAGTGGAATATATCTTGTGGAATGAAAAGGAGTACTTGTGGCACCTTAGAGACTAACAAATTTATTTGAGCATAAGCTTTCGTGAGCTACAGCTCACTTATGCATCCAATGAAGTGAGCTGTAGCTCACGAAAGCTTATGCTCAAATAAATTTGTTAGTCTCTAAGGTGCCAAAAGGACTCCTTTTATTTTTGCAGATACAGACTAACACGGCTGCTACTCTGAATCTTGTAAAATGTGTTCTAAGGCTAGATGGTGAAATTTTCCAGAATTCTTAAATCTCAACTGCTACACAAGATTACTAAAAAACTGCATGTTGCTTTCAAAGCTTAGAAGGCCTTTATTCTTGCCAGAGAATTAAACTGAGAAATAATTTTTCCAGAAAACGTTGGGTTCAAATGAAATGTAATGGCCCAAGAAATCCAGGTGGGGCTATTGCGTCATAGGAGTAAGGTGGATTAGGACAAAATGAAGGTCGCATAATATCCTGATTTAAACAATAAGATGAAATAAATATAAGTATAATAGGGCTGTCAAGGGATTAAAAAAATTAATCACGATTAATTGCACTGTTAAACAGTAATAGAATGTCATTCATTTAAATACTTTAGATGTTTTCTGCATTTTCAAATATATTGATTTCAATTACCACACAGAATACAAAGTGTACAGCGCTCACTGTATTTTTATTACAAATATTTGCAGTGTAAAAAAGAAAAAGAAATAGTATTTCAATGCATCTATACAAGTACTGTAGTGCAATCTCTTTATCATGACTTGAACTTACAAATGCAGAATTCTGTACAAAAAATAACTGCACTCAAAAATAAAACAAAGTCCGCTCAGTCCTACTTCTTATTCAATCAATCACTCAGACAAACAAGTTTGTTTACATTTGTGAGAAATAATGCTGCCTACTTCTTGTTTACAATGTCACCTGAAAGTGAACATTTAGGGTGAGAAATTATATTTTGTAACTTGTTTCTTGTGTGTATTAAGAGTAGTTTGCATGATTTGTTTAATTTGCTCAGTAATCTGCTTTGTTCTGTTTGCTCTCCCTTTAATCACTTAAAATTTACATTTTGTAGTTAATAAACTTTTTTATTTATTACAAATCCCAGTTTGTACAATTCATATCTGGGGGGGAAGGGGGAGCAAAAAGCTGTGCATATCTCTCTCCACATTCAGGGAGGGGTTGATTTTTATGAGTTTGTTCTGTACAGCTCTCTCTTGCACATCAGTGCTGAGTAAATCCCCAAGCTGAGTAAATCCCCAAGCTGAATCTTCCCACACAGAGCTGATTTCAGTCTGTGTCTGCAGCTGGGTGTGGCCTTACCTGTGTGTGTGCTAGGGAAAGCTTGAGGGCCTGGCACAGCTATAACAGGGTGAGGAAACCCAGGCTGGTGGAATGGGCGGAACCAGTGGGACCCCAGCACATCAGGTGATCCAACCCATCACAGGAGGTAAAACATAGAGCAGAAGACATACAATTATCCCACAGGAGTTCAGTCACAAATTTAATTTTTTAACAAGCATCATCAGCATGGTAACATATTCTCTGGAATTGTACCTGAAGCATAAAAGGGCATACGAATATTTAGCATATCTCGCATGTAAATAACTTGCAACGCCGGCTACAAACATGCTATATGAACACCTGTTCTCACTTTGAAGTGACACTGCAAATAAGAATTGGGCAGTATTATTGCCCATAAATGTAAACAAACTTGTTTTGTTAATGATTGGCTGAACAAGAAGTAGAACTGAGATACTCCTGAGGGAATTCTGCACTACTGTGCGCGCACATAATTAACGAGTCATGCATACTTTAAATTTTTTGCGCAGAAAAAAGCTTCTGCCGAAATATTATTGTGATTCCACCTTTTGCCCACCAGAGGGCGCTGTGGTGTTAGAACATAGAAGCAGCTCCTGGCCAGGAGAGGAAAGAGAAAGAGCCTAACTTTTTTGCAGCACCTGTCAGGCCAGGTCAGGAGACAGGGTGCTGGGGTGGGGGGTTACACAGGGGCTCATAAGGGCTAGTGGGGGAGGACAGACTGGGGCAGGGGCTGAATGGGAATGGAGGCACAGGGCCACAGCAGGGAGGGAGGTGCAGGGCCACATGGTGATGGGGAGTATGTGCAGAGCTACACAGGGACAGGGGAGTGGGGTGGGGTCACAGAGACATATGGGGACGGGGGAGGGGGACCAGGGACACACAGGGACAGGGGAGTGGCTGGGTGGGGGTACAGAGTCAGATGTGGGATGGGATACAGAGCCACATGGGTCCAGGGGGAGGGGTGCAGGGCCATATGGTGATGAGGGGAGTGGATGTCTGAGTGGGGGTGGAGGGACTTGTGGACGGGGGGTGCAAGAACAAATGGAGGTGCAGGAACACATGGGGACAGGGACAGATGTGCCTGACAGAATGGGAGAGGCTAGGGGTCAGACAGGGTCTGCATGGGGGAAGCTCCCTAACAATCCCTCCCCACCCCAAAAAAACTGTTCCATACTTTTCCCACCCATACCCAACAACCCTCCAAGTTCACACCCAGGCTACTTCCCAGCAATTTACTTCCCTCTCCCTAAGCTCCTCTGTTACCCCTGACTCCCCCAAGCCTTTCAACTGCTTCTGAGGGGCGTGGGAAATACGATTCTGTATTGTAGTTTAAATGAATTATTATTCAGAGTTCTGTATTAATATTCCTAATAAGGAATCTATTTGTCAAAAAAACAATTTTTGTTGTTGTCTGTATTGTTACAGACATACTTGCTGACAGGTATTTTGAAATAAATGACCAAAAATAATTGAAACTGGTGTGATAATATTGTGTTATTTTGACTAATAAAATATGCAGACTTTTAAAATATTGTGCGTAGAAATTTTTAATTTTTTGGCACCGAATTCCCCCAGGAGTACTGAGTGAACTTGTAGGCTCTAAAGTCTTACATTGTTTTAGTTTTGAGTGAAGTTATGTAACAAAAAAAAAAATCTACATTTGTAAGTTGCACTTTCACGATAAAGAGATTGCATTACAGTACTTGTATGAAGTGAACTGAAAAATACTATTTCTTTTATCATTTTTACAGTGCAAATATTTGTAATCAAAAATAATAATATAAAGTGAGCACTGTATACTTTGTATTCTGTGTTGTAATTGAAATTAATAACGTTAGGGGATGGGAGGGGAGCTGGGTGGGGGTCTGGACCTTGAATATACCTTGACAAAAAATAATTGACTATCCCTGCCCTAGATGCAAAACGCTTTCAGGAGTGTAGGATATCAAGTTGCTGTTTGAAGTACCTGAAATCTAGAAGATTCATACTCAAGTTCCAGGATATAGCTTGAACTTGTCCAGAGATTTACAATACACTGGTTTCTTTTTCAGGTCTTTAAAGAACAGTAATTTCCAAGGAGCACAAAATGACATCTCAAGGTCTACACAGCCAATATATTGTTATAAGAGGAAACAAACCCAGTCCTTCCTTACCTTCCCAGCCATCCAAGCTGGGTGCGTGAAAGAAGATGGAAGGGAAAGTTTCTTACCATTTCAGAGTAACAGCCGTGTTAGTCTGTATTCGCAAAAAGAAAAGGAGTACTTGTGGCACCTTAGAGACTAACCAATTTATTTGAGCATGAGCTTTCGTGAGCTACAGCATCCGATCAAGTGAGCTGTAGCTCACGAAAGCTCATGCTCAAATAAATTGGTTAGTCTCTAAGGTGCCACAAGTACTCCTTTTCTTTTCTTACCATTGATTTCCTTGGTAGTAGCTTCTCCACTAATTCTGTATGTATGAATAGACTGTGCCACTTTCCTGTGGAAATCAGAGGCAGTCAGATGCTGTTTGGGGCCCTACGACTAACTCCTGCCCCACATTTTTAGCCACCAGCTAAGTTCTTTCAGTGCTGGAGAAACAAATGTGGGTTGTTGTTTTTTTACCATTGAGAGAACTTGAAATAATATTCTCTTTAAAGTGCACGTGTATATGTATACATCTCCCTTTAGAAGAAAAATTTAAGTTTGTTACTAACTATATTCCAGTAGCTGCCAAATTCAAACAGGATACATGTCATACATTTGTCATGCCTCGAGAAATGAAATGGAATATTTTAACATACATACCGTCTGAAAGTAAATTTCAAAGTGGCCCAAATTAAATGGTAAAAAAAAAAAAAAAAAGTGGTCTGAGATTTTCTATGGAATTGGTCTAAATATTAAAACTGGTAGCAATGGCACTATATTATGTGCATAGGAATTCTTGTTCAATTCTGAAAATGAAGAGTTCAAGAAGACTGAGAAACTTTTACTAAACTGCATTTACATAATGGCAGTGTGTATGTGTGTTCTGAAAATTACCATCAGGCTTAGCACCATGTCATTTTCTAGCATATGATCAATCCCATGTGTGCCTGTTTCTACTTGCAACAGAATCAACACATACTTTTGAAGCATGAGGAAGAGGTTTTGTGTAGAAATGGATTTCTGCCGACAGTCATTTGACTGAAGGTAAAAAATCCATTGCAATCGACATACGGCACTGACTATGGTGAGAGATTGTGCCACACACTCTCAAAGAAACTGAGGAACCACCTGATCAGCATCCTGTACAGCAAACAGGAAAAGATCAAGAATGAGCTCTCAAAACTGGAGACTCTCATACAAAACCCACACAAACTTGGTAAAGTGGCTGGACTTTCCAAAAACAAGACAAGCCATTTACAACACACACTTCGCTTCACTACAGAGGAAAAAGGACAGTAAACTACCTAAACTCCTACATGCCACCGGGGGCTACAACTGTGGTACCCTTAACTCACCCAAAGATATTGTTAATCTATCCAAACACACACTTAGACTGTCCTATCTCGGGGACTCTCTTTCTGCCCCACCAGCCCCATGCACATAATACAGTACTGCTGTGATCTGGAAGTCTACTTTCGCCATCTCCAACTCAAGGAATATTTTCAACACACCACTGAATAGTGCACTGACCCACAGGAACCCTCCTACCAACATTACAAGAAGAATTCTGCGTGGACTCCTCCTGATGGTCAAAATGACAGACTGGACTTCTATATAATGTGTTTCCACACACATGTACAGGCTGAAATAGTGAACAAATAGCATCACTTGCCCCATAACCGCAGCTGTTCAGGATTATCTGGCTATTTGGACTCTCTCCTCAGACCCTCCGCTACCAGCACTCCTAGCTATCTTCGAGACACCACCGACTTCCTGAGGAAACTACAATGCAGTGGTGATCTTCCTGAAAACACCATCCTGGCCACTATGGATGTAGAAGCTCTTTACACCAATATTCTACATGAGGATGGACTACAACCTGTCAGGAAAAGTATCCCTAATGAGGCCACCGCACACCTGGTGGCTGAGCTTTGTGACTTTGTCCTCACACACAACCATTTCAGATTTGGGGACAACGTATACCTTCAAGTCAGCAGCACTGCTATGGGTACCCGCATGGCCCCACAGTATGCCAACATTTTTATGGCTGACTTAGAACAACGCTTCCTCAGCTCTCGTCCCCTAGCGCCCCTCCTCTACTTACACTACATTGGTGACATCTTCATCTTATGGACCCACAGGAAGGAAGCCCTTGAAGAATTCCACCTGGATTTCAACAATTTCCACCCCACCATCAACCTCAGCCTGGACCAGTCCACGCAAGAGATCCACTTCCTGGACACTACAGTGCAAATAATTGATGGTCACATAAGCATCACCCTATACCAGAAACCAGCATCAAGCGAGGACACATCACATGATCCATTGTCTACAGCCAAGCCCTAAGATACAACTGCTTTTGCTCCAATCCCTCAGACAGAGACAAACACCTACAAGATCTTTATCAAGCATTCTGAAAACTATAATACCCACCTGGGGAAATGAGGAAACAGATTGACAGAGCGAGATGGGTATCCAGAAGTCACCTACTACAGGACAGGCCCAACAAGGAAAATAACAGAATACCACTGGCCATCACATACAGCCCCAAGCTAAAACCTCTCCAGCACATCATCAACGACCTACAAGCCATCCTGGAAAACGATCCCTCACTCTCACAGATCTTGGGAGGCAGCCCAGTCCTCCCTTACGGACAGCCCCCCAACCTGAAGCAAATACTCACCAGCAACTACACACCACACCACAGAAACACTAACCCAGGAACCAATCCCTGTAACAAACCCCTTTGTCTACTCTGTCTCCATATCTACTCTCACGACACCATCATAGGACCCAACAGCACCAGCCAGACCATCAGGGTCTCATTCACCTGCACATCTACTAATGTGATATATGGCATCAATGCCCCTCTGCCATGCACATTGGCCAAACTGGACAGTCTCTACGTAAAAGAATAAATGGACACAAATCAGATATCAGGAATGGTAACATACAAAAGCCAGTAGGAGAACACTTCAATCTCCCTGGACATTCAATAACAGATTTAAAAGTAGCCACCCTTCAACAAAAAACTTCAAAAACAGACTTCAAAGGAAACTGAATAGCTACAATTCATTTGCAAACATAACACCACTAATTTGGGCTTCAGTAGGGACTGAGAGCGACTGAACTGGCCTTGTCAACACTGATTCTCCACTTAGAATCATAGAACATCAGGGTTGGAAGGGACCTCAGGAGGTCATCTAGTCCAACCCCCTGCTCAAAGCAGGACCAATCCCCAACAAAATCATCCCAGCCAGGCCTTTGTCAAGCCTGACCACTTGTAAGGTAACTCCCTTCTCTTCATGTGCCAGTATATTTATGCCTGTAACTGTAATTTTCACTCCATGCATCTGAAGAAGTGGAGTTTTTTA
Source organism: Eretmochelys imbricata (assembly GCF_965152235.1). Lineage (NCBI taxonomy): Eukaryota > Metazoa > Chordata > Testudines > Cheloniidae > Eretmochelys > Eretmochelys imbricata. Next base: position 82,301,603 of record NC_135582.1, on the reverse strand, counting down.
CCCATGAAAGCTTATGCCCAAATAAATCTGTTAGTCTTTAAGGTGCCACCAGACTCCTAGTCATTTGACTGCAAGCCAAGTCTCCTGCACTTCAAACGTCATGTTCTCCAATGAAATACTGAAAAATACAAGAGTTATTCAGAGGATAAAATCAAGTAAATGCTCCAGAAGAAAACAAGGATGCAGTTCATTAAGGTAACATCTCAGCAGTTAACTGCTGTGGCTTCTTCTGCAGGTGCCCATTGAGTACATTCATCATTAGGCCTGGGGCTCCCAAAGATTAGAAACTTCATGAAAACAGATCATGCTTCAAAGTCAGTTTTCCTTTTCAAGAATTCTTATTTTGATTGACTTAAAAGCACCCTCAATGAAATTTAACTGACTCAGTTTTAATTGATTTGTGATTTTGACCAGGATTCCAATTATGTTTAACAGGCTGAATTATGAAAATATTTAGTAACATCTGAGATTGTGTGTATGAAAAAATTCACAAGTCTCCATTTTCATTTGTTAATATTGAAATAATTTTGTTTTGTAGTCAAAAATTTTATGACACTTTGCTGTTATAAAGTTCTGATCCTGCAAATACGAATGCACTTGCTTAACTTTAAGCACAAGCAGTGTCACTGAAGTCACTGGGACTATTCATGTGAGTAAAGTTTCTTTGTGCGTAAGTGTTTTCACAAGATCAAGGCCCAAATTTTCCAATATTTTGTTCACTGCAATTTTGTAAGACTCAAATGAGATACCCCCACTCTTGGTGATGTTTAAAAATAGGATTGATAATTTAGGTCGTTATGAATGTTAGTCTTCCAATGGAGTAGCACGAGTTTTCAAATTAGGTTGAAGCTTTGAGGATTTTTAAAGTGATTTAAAATTGAATTTAAAATCGTTCCACTGTTCAAAACCAGAATTTTGAAGATCGCCTCTGGAGAAGCAGAATTTAATCTACAGATAGTATGAAGTAACTGCCAGAGTTTAGATACCTAGAAACATATGATTTTAGGAAATAGGATTTGCACACAGTCTTTTCGCTCTGGCCTTTTTAAGGAGTCTTGTGGATGTTCAGTTAAGGATACTGATGTGCCTGTATAAGAATGCTTCTGAGGGATGTTGTTTTTTTTTCTTGCTACATATTGCTTCTTTACAGGAGTCTGCTGAAATCATCCTGAAGAAACTCTCATCAGTCAGGATGTCCAGACCTTTGAGATTCTTGTTCCCCCCATACCAAAAGTAAAAGCTGACCAAAACAATACATGGATTTTTATAGTTGAGTCCCATCTGGATACTAAAAGCATATCAATGACTCTAACCGAGAACCACTGGTGAATTACACTTTTCTTCTATAACCCAGACTGTCAATTGCAAATACTCTAGGGATCAGGATGAAGAAGGGACCCTTGATTCAGGAGGTCTGGGTCTTTTTTGCATATGCAAGTGAGGTTCCTTGTCTGGTTCTGTAAAGTCTGAAAACAATGACTTCTGGGACAGCACCAAACTAGGATTAAGATCAAAGCAGAGGAAAAAAAAGTAGCAGCTGAGGTGTATCCTTTATATGAACTTCCTTGAAAGAAACTGCATTTCTCTCTGCTCTGGACATTATTGCTATTAATTATGATAAGAGGTTTGATAGTCCCTCTGGTTTTGGTTCTGAAAAAAATCAGACCCCATATGTCTCAAATTGGGCACCAAGAACATGAAGATCACACAATCAGTGCATTTAGTAACTTGCTCAGTAACACACAGCAAGTCTGCGGCAAACTCTGGGATAGAGCCCAGTTCTCGTGAGTGACTCACCACCTTAACAAGAAGACCATCCTCTTACTTCTCGCCATTTCCTACCTCATTCAATACCCACCATGCAGCTTTTGCAGAAAATGTAGTGTGGGTCCTAATACTTCAGTCTCATTCACTACTCCACCCTGATTAGTCCATCCTAGACATAGAATGAGGCAGGGTTTTATGTTAAAAATAGTTTTTAAAGACCTGATGACATACCATCATAATGCATATATACACACAAGGAAAAAGAATTAAGGAAACCTTAACTTTTTAAATTTCCTAACTTTTCAGTTTGTGATTTTGAAAACTTTACATTATTTTAACATAGCATATTTTAAGATACAAATTCCAAGGTGTGGGTGGGCTGGTGGTTTTTTGTTTTGTTTTAAAGAAAAATGTAAGTTCATGTGCTCCTCTCATGATCATCTGCAGGGTTTGAACCCAAGACCATTAGTAATGCTTCCCAGACTCCTGAGCCAACATCCTGAGCTGACACCAGATGTAGGCTCTTATTCTCCATGGACCAACTACAGCAGGGGACTCAAAATACTAAAAGGTTGTAGTGAGTAGGTCCATTTCACACAGTATAGCCACGCACAAATATTTAACATTCATTCTTAGAGGCAGTACGCATAAGCAGATCAGATTTGGGTCTGCTATATTAGAGGCCTGTGCTGAGTGTGCTCTATGCCCAACTAGGATACAAGTGAACTTCTTTACCAGAGTACATAAGAAACCGTATATTTCTGTAAAATGGGATGGTTTGGACAGTTGACATTTGCCTCCCTTCAGAGAAAGGGATATGTTACCTTTATCACTGAGCAAGTCCTCAAAGTGCACCATCCTTTACACAACTGAGCAGAAGAGGTGAGATTAAAACTCGTGAACTCCTCACTCCCATGGCAGTGCATTTTGGCAGTGACGGTGGCAGTGAGAGGAACATGATGAGAAAGATTTGTTATCTGTGTCCCTTCAAGAGCCAGTTCTGTCTGCATGGCAGTTTCAGGAGAGTCACTGGTCTGGGGAACCTACTTCAGTGTACAAGGAATCTTCTGAGAATTTAGGAGCATTCCTCTAACAAGCTTTATTGTGCATGTGCAAATGGTGATTTTTTATTGCTTACTTTAGTCATTTTTTCAAAGGAATAGCAAAATAGCACCCCTGTGACCACAGGACTAAACCCCTGACAAATTTCAAGTGCTTGCTGCAAACCTCTGAGATACTAGTGATATTTTAACAGTCCGACAAACTATTTAACATTGCCAGCACTATACTTATTTTTCTCTAATCACTTCCTTGAAAATGGTTGAACTATTTTTGCTCAAACTTCCCAACAATTCAAAATGAGTCAAAACACAAACGTGGAAAATTTCACCCCAAAAACAGCTAGAGTTCATCAAAGTTATCAGCAGCTGAGAACAGCGAGTGTTTAGCACCCTTAAATGCATGAATTTCCAGACAAAAATTATATTAAAAATGGAGTTACAGTTGAGATTGCCTATCAGTACACTACATTACAGGAGTGTTGATGTTATCCCAAACTAAGCATTGACCCAGTAAATTTGGAGGTTACGCACTTAAGAACTCTAAACCTATTAAGATATGGAAATGCACGTTAGAGGCACCTAAACAGCCCTAACTCTTCCTTACAGTGACACAATGCAACAGTACGATTATAATCAAGGTATTAGGAGAAACTGATTTTTAAAGATTTTTTTGCCCATTCTCATTGTGTCACTACAGGGAAGAGTTAAGGTCTGGGTGCTCTAAACGTGTATTTCACATTTAATAAATGTCTTAAAGATATATCATCTTTATAAAAATATATCAGAATACAATAACATTTAACATTTAGTTCAAAAAAACGAGGCACTACCTAAATATACTAAGAGTATTTCCTCTCTCTCCAACGAAAAACCAAAACACAACTTTAGTCCTCAAATCCAGTCATCTGAGTCCTAAAAAAAGTAAGTAAAAATCTAGAAAGCCACTCAGCTGAGTTCAGTCTCTCTGCACCCTTAAAGAGAATATTTCAACCTCTCTCTTTTAAAGCATTCTGAACTTCACCAGGGGTGCTGAAATTAGTCAGCTCTTTTCTGAGTCCCTCCCATTACACTTAAGTGCCACACCACACCATTACACTCAGATGGAAGTTATGTGTTCATATTACACAACAGTCCTCTGAAACGTTTCATTAGCATGCTAGGTCACCATTCTGCAGCTAAAAGTATTACCCGCCTCTGGGAAGGCGTGTCCTTTCCATACCTGACAAGTCTGTGCTGCCCTTCATTTTTCTTCACACAGCCTCCCTTCCCACAGGGAAGGTAAAGTACACTGCCAATATACTTCTTGAATTGACAATGTAAATGACCACCAGGTCATAGAATCATAGGAGATTAGGGTTAGAAGAGACCTCAGGAGGTCATCTAGTCCAACCCCCGGCTCTAAGCAGGACCAACCCCAACAAAATCATCCCACAAAGTTAAAGTGTTATTTTAATATTCTCTCAAATTATATTTTTAATCCATGATCTAAGATAAAACAGTCATTACTGATAAAGTTGGCAGTAATGAAAACAGATTGAAGTTTGCATTTTAATACCAGGTTTCAGAGTAACAGCCGTGTTAGTCTGTATTCGCAAAAAGAAAAGGAGTACTTGTGGCACCTTTATTTTGAGCATGAGCTTTCGTGAGCTACAGCTCACTTATGAAGTGAGCTGTAGCTCACGAAAGCTCATGCTCAAATAAATTGGTTAGTCTCTAAGGTGCCACAAGTACTCCTTTTCATTTTAATACCGTCAAATACAAAATCAAACATTTAGGAACATAGAATGCAAGCCCATATTCTAAGACTGAGAAGGATATATTGGAAAGCACTGACTCCTACACGGACTTCAGGGTTATGATGGATAACCAAAAGAACAAGCTCCCAGTGCAGCTATGTGGCCAAGAGGGTTAATACTATTGCAGAACAACATTAAGGAGGAAAAGGTATGGGTATAACCTCTGTCTATGGCATTAGCAAGACCACTACTGGAATAGTGTCGCCAGTTCTGGTGCCCACAACACTTCAAAAAGGATGAATAACTAAAGAGGATGTTTACAAAAGAACCACAAGAATAAGCAAATAATTGGAAAACAGCAAGTGAGATAAAGGAGTTCAGTCTCCTTAGTTCATCGAAGAGAAGGTTAATAGGTGACTTGGTCAAGATCCAGTATTGGCTTGGGGAGATGATGACAGCAGAGGGCTCTTTACTGCCACCAAAAATGTCATCACAAGATTCAATGTCTACAAGTAGAAGCTAGAAAAATTCATATTGGAAATAAGGCACACATTTTAAACATAAAGGGTAATGAACTGTTCAAAAAAGTATATCAAAAAGTGATATAGTGGATTCTCCATCACTTAACCTTTAAATCAAGACTGCATGTCTTCCTGAAAGATATGCAAAGTTCAACAGCAAGCTGTTGGGTAGTTGAAGGAATTACTGCATGGAATTTTAAGGCCTGTGTTATGCAGGAGGCCATATTAGAAGATCATTAGTTCCTTTAGGCCTTAAAAAACTATGAATTTTAATCAGTAAGGGAATGAATTTCCTGCTGTCAGCTTGTCTTTGGAGTAAGTTGACTCTTAGCCAGCCATGGCAATATTCAAGCTGTCTGCACTACTGAGCATGTTACAGTGATAAACACTGACAGACATAATATTAGCACAATCCACAACGTCAATGCTTTAAAACAATAATATTTAGAGCACTTTGCTTCTATACAGAAAAGGAAAACTAAGCTTCCCTCTTCTTGTCCTCCCAAACAATATTCCAACAACCACTTATTCTTACTTCTCAGATACAGAAGCTGCTTTCTATTTTCAGTCAGACTTCTCTGACAGTACCATTTATACATATCAAGAGTGAAGTCCTTAATATTAATTCCTTTAAGTTCGACTGCTTGCAAGATCCTATATAAGACTGGGGAAAACTAATCAGAAACCTAAAGGACCAAATACTAGCAAGGCTGATACAAAAGATAGACCTCATTGCCTAGTCCGCAGATATCTAGAGTTACCTAAGCAACTAGTATCTTGCCTCTCAAATCAACATCACCTTAGTTTTGAGTTAGTCCTGACAAGTAGCTATTAGGAGCAAGAGAAAGGGAGGGACCTTCCCCTCACTCCTGCCTCTTCTCCCAGCCCACTCTCCTTGCTGCTGAGGTTCTCTTTGGGGGGAACGTGAAGAGTTTAGATCCAATGTCTTACCAGGCAACAAGTGTAGGTTATTTATTTGACATCTAGTATACTGCCCCCAGTGGAGAAGAGCAGCTGTAACTCCTTGTGAAACAAAATGCTGTGAGAAAGCACTTTTAGTACTTCTACGGATGCCTCACTGGATCTCCCTCAGATCAGAGGGAAAAGAGCATCAAAAGCTATGTAAGTGTTTTTTCATGGAAAAAATAACCCCAACTATACATACAATATGATGGGGGCTAATTTAGCTACAACTTATCAGGAGAAAGATCTTGGAGTCATCGTGGACAGTTCTCTGAAGAAGTCCACGCAGTGTGCAGCGGCAGTCAAAAAAGCAAACAAGATGTGAGGAATCATTAAAAAAGGGATAGAGAATAAGACGGAGAATATCTTATTGCCCTTATATAAATCCATGGTACGCCCACATCTTGAATACTGCATACAGATGTGGTCCCCTCATCTCAAAAAAGATAGACTGGCATTAGAAAAGGTTCAGAAAAGGGCAACTAAAATGATTAGGGGGTTGGAACGGGTCCCATATGAGGAGAGATTAAAGAGGCTAGGATTTTTCAGCTTGGAAAAGAGGAGGCTAATGGGGGATATGATAGAGGTCTATAAAATCATGAGTGGTGTGGAGAAAGTGAATAAGAAAAAGTTATTTACTTGTTCCCATAATATAAGAACTAGGGGCCACCAAATGAAATTAATGGGTAGCAGGTTTAACACAAATAAAAGGAAGTTCTTCTTCACTCAGCGCACAATCCACCTGTGGAACTCCTTGCCTGAGGAGTGAAGGCTAGGACTATAACAGGGTTTAAAAGAGAACTGGATAAATTCATGGAGGTTAAGTCCATTAATGGCTATTAGCCAGGATGGGTAAGGAATGGTGTCCCTAGCCTCTGTTTGTCAGAGGGTAGAGATGGATGGCAGGAGAGAGATCACTTGATCATTACCTGTTACGTTCACTCCCTCTGGGGCATCTGGCATTGTCCACTGTGGGTAGACAGGATACTGGGCTGGATTTACCTTTGGTCTGACCCAGTATTGCCATTCTTATGTTCTTGATAACTTTTATTGGACCAACTTCTATTGGCAATAAAGCTTTCAAGCCACACAGAGCTCCTCTTCAGGTCTGGGAAATGTACTCAGAGTTTCAAGGCTAAATGCAAAGTGGAAAGGATTCAGAGCAGCAGCCGTGTTAGTCTGTATCTGCAAAAAGAACAGGAGGACTTGTGGCACCTTAGAGACTAACAAATTTATTTGAGCATAAGCTTTTGTGGGCTACAGCCCACTTCATCAGATGCATAGAACAGAACGTATAGTAAGAAGATATATATATACACATACAGATAAGTTGGAAGTTGCCATACAAACTGTGAGAGGCTAATTAGTTAAGATGAGCTATTATCAGCAGGAGAAAAAAACTTTTGTAGTGATAATCAAGATGGCCCATTTAGACCGTTGACAAGAAGGCGTGAGGATACTTAACTTAGGGAAATAGATTCAATATGTGTGATGACCCAGCCACTCCCAGTCTCTATTCAAAACCAAGTTAAATGGTATCTAGTTTGCATATTAATTCAAGCTCAGCAGTTTCTCATTGGAGTCTGTTTTTGAAGCTTTTCTGTTACAAAATTGCCACCCTTAAATATTTTATTGAGTGGCCAGAGAGGTTGAAGTGTTCTCCTACCGGTTTTTGAATGTTATGATTCCTGATGTCAGATTTGTGTTCATTTATTCTTTTGCGTAGAGACTGTTCGGTTTGGCCAATGTACGCGGCAGAGGGGCATTGTTGGCACATGATGGCATATATCACATTGGTAGATGTGCAGGTGAACGAGCCCCTGATGGCATGGCTAATGTGATTAGGTCCTATGATGGTGTCACTTGAATAAATATGTGGACAGAGGTGGCATTGGGCTTTGTTGCAAGGATAGGTTCCTGGGTTAGTGTTTTTGTTGTGTGGTTGCTGGAGAGTATTTGCTTCAGGTTGGGGGGCTGTCTGTAAGGGAGGACCGTCGTGATCTTCAAAGACCCTGTGCCGTAGCATATCTGGCACATAAATATCTTGCAATGCTGGCTACAAAAGTGCAATGCAAACACCCGTTCTCACTTTCTGGTGACACTAAGTTAAAAGTGGGCAGCATTATCTCCCGTGAATGTAAGCAAACTTGTTTGTCTTAATGATTGGCTGAACAAGAAGTAGGACTGTAAGCTCTAAAGTTTTGCATTGTATTATTTTTGAATGCAGTTATGTAACAAAAAATTCTACTTTGTAAGTTGCATTTTCATAATAAAGACATTGCACTACAGTACTTGTATGAGGTGAATTGAAAAATACTATTTCTTTTATCATTTTTACAGTGCAAATATTTGTAATAAAAATAATACAAGTGAGCAGTGTACACTTTGTATTGTGTTGTAACTGAAATAAATATATATGAAAATGTAGAAAAACATCCAAAAATATTTAATAAATTTCAATTTGTATTCTATTATTTAACAGTGTGATTAAAGCTGCGATTAATCATGATTAATTTTTGAGTTAATCGCGTGAGTTAACTGTGCTTAATCAACAGCCCTAATAAATATCCTATTGTGTCCTACATTGTACTGGGAAAGAAAAAGTGGCATCAGATATTGCTGGGATGAAGATGGTTGTGACAAAACAATCCCCTTAGATCACTTGGGGGGAAGGAGAATGGCTGATTCCCTCCTCCCAACATCCTGGCTCACAGAGAGGCAGGGGAGAGGCTCAGTATACTCATCCCCGCCAACCTCAAGGTGTAGGGACACACAGGGGGCAGAAAGAGGGGCTCAGACCCAAGCTTACATTTGGAGGGCAGGGAGAGAGGCTCAGACCTCCCCAAAAGGCAGTCTCTTCCAAATCCTGGCTCATACATGGCTATCAGAAACCCCATGACCAAGGATTCAGTGACTTGCTTTCCTTTGATTATACTCAGTTCCATTGTTCAGAAAATGGGTGAAGTCATGATTCAACCACCCTGTCTAGCGTAGTCTCATCTTAAACCAGAAATGCTGGTCTCAGGCCAATATTCCCAATGGAGCCCTTGCAAAATGCAGAGAGCCAGGAACATGCACATTCCATGAAAACTGCAAAGGGCAGGGTTCTCACTCTCAGTTCACAGGTGTTCAGATTCAGTGACCACAGTATGTCATCTTGAGCCACTCAATTACTGTGACAGACTTCCTGGAAACCCTGTTGCTATTAACAGAGCCCTGATCTTGCTGCAATTCAATCTCTTTGGCTCGTCATCTTAGCCCAGGGGTCTCAAACATGCGGCCCATGGGATTATTTCCTGTGGCCCACCAAGCTCCCCTCCCACCGCTCCCCCTACCCCCAGCGTGCCATATCGCCGCTCCTCTGTCTACCTCCAGGCCCTTCCCGCTGCCAAACAGCTGTTTGGCAGCCCTTAGCGCTTTCCAGGAGGGATGGGGGAGGAGCGAGGAGCCATGCGCTCACGGAAGGAGGCGGAGAAGAGGTGGGGCAGGGGCAGGGATTTGGGGAAGAGGTTGGAATGGGAGCGGGGAAAGGGTGGGAAGAGGTGGGGCCTCATGGAAGGGGTGGAGTGGGGGCAGAGGGGGCGTGTCAGTGATGTATCCCTCAGGCCAATGTACTAGTCCTCATATGGCCCTTCTGGTTATTCCAGTTTGAGATCGCTGGCTTAGCCCATGCTGACCTAGAGTTCCAAAGTAAGGTTAACAATTTTTCCAACATTGCTCCCCAAAAAAGGCCTGGGTGCCTTTCACTAGCTGAGATAAATATCAAGCAACATAGATCTCTTGAGGCATTGATTAAAGCCATCGTCTGAGCCCCAGGTATGTGGGGGAAAGTTACAAGAACCATGTAAAAAGCTGTTTTAGGGAGGCTGTATTTTACTAAACCTTTGCTCAAATAGCCCCAAATTCGGACCACTGACCCTATCTCTCAAACCCACAAGGGACGGTAAATTTTGAGACAATCAAAGCAAGCATACAGAGTTTAGAGCACTTACAATAGTGGACCTTTACACGGAAGCGGGTGCTTGCTTCATTAGAACGTTAGGCAGCAAAGATTAGGATTAATGTAATTTGTTTTTTCTTGGGCTACACTTTAAGTTGACCAGAAACTGCAACAAATTTATTTTTTATTCAAATTTATCTTACACATGAGGGCACCCGTGCCTTATCAAATTATTAAAAATACATCCCATAAAACAAAAGAGCAATTACCTGTTAACATCATTCCAGCAACAACATAAAGATTTAATAGCTCCCCCTCCAACAACTTCCCGATCTTATCTGTCTCAACTCCCTACAGGCCAAGTGGAAAGACGAGCCTTACAATGGGCTTTAAATTACAGACCAGGTGGGATGTGGGAAGATGGAGGCGGAGATCAAAGAGGACAGAGAGTTGTAGAATATAGGCAGGCAAGTAACGAAGAGTCTAGTATATAACCTCCATGGCCTTCCTTGCAGCAAACAAACTTCAAAGCCTTACTGATAATGCCCTTAATCTATACCATCTTCCACCTTCTGTCCAACCTCTCCCTACCCTCAGAATGAGCCATAATCCCTAGGACTGAGTTCAATCAGGGGGCCAGGATGTATAAGATAGAGGCAGTACAGTGCTCAGCTACCTACTGGGATGAGCTTTGCCTGACTGTGTTACCCCATTTAAGATGGGAGTTTTAACAAATATGAAAGTTGCCCTTTTCAAGCATCTTATAGCATACCTTCTACCTTACTGTCAGATGCTTTAGATTTTCTCAAATCTTAGACATATTTAAGTATATTACCCTTCATAAAAAGGGTAGGTTTCCTACCTGGGAGACAGTGAATTTTTTTTTAGATTTCTGCTTTTTGCGCTGCAAATTCCGTCCTTGCCTTCCTAATTTTATCTTACATATTGCTTATTATAGTTTGCTTTCCTTCCCATTGGATTCAGTTTCCATTTTCTGAAGAATAACTTTCACTTGAACCTTGTCACTTAGCCATACTGACTTACTTCTTGTCTTCTTGCTTCATTGTTCAGGGATATTCATGCATTTTATGACTCTTATGGTTGTTGTTGTTTTTAAAGTAGCCTCCGTGTACAGCCTAAGTATTTTATATTTTATTTTTGATTCTAGGGCCTTTTTGAACGACAAACTTTTTTTTTTTTAGTCCTCCTTTCTAAAGGTTAGCATGCTTGTAAACCTACAACTTCTCCTGAGAGAACATGGACCTTATTGTGTGGTCACTCTTACCAATTATGATGTGCTAAATTCAGATTCTTTTCGGTGGCCTCATGAGAATGATGGTACCAGCAATCTTCCAGAAAAGGCCATGCAACTGTAAGATCAAGGCACCAATGAACTAGACATACTACAACCAGCTGCTGACCTCTATTATTGACCGCCCTCCAGCAACCTCCACGATCACCTGCATCAGAAGGATGGTAAGGTAAAGAGACTGGTGCGTATGTGGTATGAGACATGAGCTAAACAACAATCCTTGACCTCTTGGGGTCAAGCTAAGAGACCTGCCTTAATAGCAGCTGTTACAAAACCTGAACCCAACAAATTGCTCCTGAGATTAGGCCAATTTAACCAAAACTTTAATAATACCTCACAAATTTAATGTATTTTATGGAAAAAAGTCAAGTGCTAGCAAGACAGCATCTCTGAGATAAAGGAACACTAGACTAGGAGACAGAAGGTAGTTTTCTTTAAAATTGGGTCAGTCATGAAAAAGTTCTAGAACTGAGGAAAGTGCAAATAATTATATGAAACCAAAACTCATAATAATCATGGCTAGTGAAAGTCAGTGAGCAACACCTGATCCACTGCAGACAGAGATAGTCAATGCTTCCTTCAGAAATGGCAATTTACTACACAACCTAAAAAAACAATAATTTGGCAAATGCTTATGAAATCAACAAAATATAAATGATCTCAGATGAGAGACAGGGTGTGTTTAGCTAATTCAAGAGGTTGGGTTTGGGGAGGGGGCTTTAGGATAAGAGGAACATGGCATGTTTGACAGTAGAATAGAAGCAGAGGAATGATAGTTAGAGGCTACAGTTAAGTGCCAATTTTATTCTTTAAAGAAACTGTAAGGATCCTGAGAAAAACAGCAAGAAGAAAGAACATTATGGTTCGAGAAGAGAGAGCAGGGATTACATGAGCAAAACTACTAGGGAGGAAAAGCTGCATTTAGTTAGGAGGCTGCCTAAATTGAGAAAGAAAGAGCACAAAACTGATGTCAAAGAACGTGCTGACATTCTTCAGGTTTCTCCAGACACATTCAGCAGCACAAGAACAAAAGCAAGTGAAATGGAAACAAGGTGTGAGGCAAGTCAAGGGAACAAGAGGATAAATAAAACAGAGAAGGGAAAGAACTAATCATAGAAAAGCACAGCTGTAAGTGTAGACCAGTGGTTCAGCTTAGGAAGGCTAAGGAAAGAGCACATGAGAATTTAGATGTTGCTATCTTGGATGTCTAAAGAGCATAACAGCAGGCTCAGGGAAGGTGATGAGCTATTGAAGATTAGGAGATCATCAAAAGGTAATTCAGCACAGGAGAGATCAGTGAGAAATGTTTTATGTGAATACCAAGCTACAGCTTTGGATTAGCTCTTTCAAGTCAAATGAAGTTCGGAAGAGAAAGCGAGAGGCAGAAGAATCAAGGGGATTGTTGACATGAAAAATGACTTTGCCTAGGATACAGGCAGGGAACTGGAAAGAAAAGATAGGGCTGAGTCAATCAGCATTTGAGTGGAAGAAGAGGAGTGAGGGGAGACAACTGTAGGAAGGACAGCAGTAGGGACAGAGAGGGAGAGCCAGTAGGTAGAGGAAGAGTAATTGAAGAAATTATGAATTATGGACAGTTTGTTCAAGATGGGAGAGGAATTCAAAAGTGAACAAGAGAAGAGATGTGAAAGTTAAAGAGTGAGGCAGACTACTTAGGCAGATGCTGTGGAACAAGCAGGAATAAAGGAGGGAAGTTTGGATCTTCCTCAATGTTACTTGACTTAATGAGTGAACTCTGACTTAGAAATTCATAGAAATTTCATGCCTGTAATCGCGTGACCAGAGAGATTGAAGTGTTCTCCGACTGGTTTATGAATGTTCTAATTCTTGACATCTGATTTGTGTCCATTTATTCTTTTACGTAGAGACTGTCCAGTTTGACTAATGTACATGGCAGAGGGGCATTGCTGGTACATGATGGCATATTTCACATTGGTGGATGTGCAGGTGAAGGATGACCCAACACTCTCACAAATCTTGGGAGACAGGCCAGTCCTTGCCTACAGACAGCCCCCCAACCTGAAGCAAATACTCACCAACAACCATACACCACACAACAGAACCACTAACCCAGGAACCTATCCTTGCAACAAAGCCCGTTGCCAACTGTGCCCACATATCTATTCAGGGGACACCATCACAGGGCCTAATCACATCAGCCACACTATCAGAGGCTCGTTCACCTGCACATCTACCAATGTGATATATGCCATCATGTGCCAGCAATGTCCCTCTGCCATGTACATTGGTCAAACTGGACAGTCTCTACGTAAAAGAATAAATGGACACAAATCAGATGTCAAGAATTAGAACATTCATAAACCAGTCGGAGAACACTTCAATCTCTCTGGTCACGCAATTACAGACATGAAAGTTGTGATATTACAACAAAAAAACTTCAAATCCAGACTCCAGGGAGAAACTGTTGAATTGGAATTCATTTGCAAATTGGATACAATTAACTTAGGCTTGAATAGAGACTGGGAGTGGCTAAGTCATTATGCAAGGTAACCTATTTTCCCTTGTGTTTTCCTACCCGCCCCCCCCCACCCCGACGTTCTTGTTAAACCCTGGATTTGTGCTGGAAATGGCCCACCTTGATTATCATACACATTGTAAGGAGAGTGATCACTTTAGATAAGCTATTACCAGCAGGAGAGTGGGGTGGGGGGAGGTATTTTTTCATGCTTTGTGTGTATAAAAAGATCTTCTACACTTTCTACAGTATGCATCTGATGAAGTGAGCTGTAGCTCATGAAAGCTTATGCTCAAATAAATTGGTTAGTCTCTAATTTTTCTTTTGTTTTTTCTTTTAAAGAGTAATCTCAGATAATTAAAAATTGTATTTATAACTGAATGTAGTTCAAGCACCATAAAACCAAAGCCAGACAAGCAACTGGTTGGATGTTTCCTACACATAAGAGATCAGCATGGTAGAAAAATAAAATAATTCCACATGTAGTATTCTACATGTTAACATTTACTAAAAGACTATACCATAGCATTCTAGGTCATTATGGTAAGTTAAATAAATTTAAGACCAATTATGATAGCTTTTCACAAGAGCTCTACATCCTCCATCTCCAATTCACTCATGTTGTGAAGAACGAGTCAGTCACTCAACTCAACAGCTGGTTCCTTGGTCTGCAAATCTGCCCTGTCACCTAAGGCACCCTCCAGTCTTTGATCATTCCTGCCTACTTTGTCTGATCAACATGTGTACTGACTAGTTTATGATATTCTTAAATACTTTTTTTAAATCCAGCCCAAGTGCACCCAATAGCCACCTAGAAGGAGGACCATCTTCATACCTTACTGGGTTTCTTTTAAGGATGAAGTGCAACTCCCACCCCCACCCCATTTAATGGATTCTGCCTTAACCTCAGCCCATCCAGTCCTTCAGCCCATTCCTAAATTCCCTCAGATACCATCATCTTTCTGTACTCTTGTCCCTCAACTATAAGTTAAGTGTCTCCCCAATACTGCTGCACCACCTGGAACAAATTCTCCTTCTGAGCCTAAGTCCATGGTACCTTTCAGGTCAATACTCATCTTTTTCACTTAGCATCTGACCTGAATAGCACAAACTAATCAAATCCCCAAGCTTCAGTACGTTCCAAAACACAGCCTACTTCCATCATACCTATAGATATTGATTGTATACTTACTCTATAACTAAGATGATGAACTTGTGGACTAATAAGCATGGTTAGTTTTCTACCGCTTCTCAGAAATGTTATGTTTTTACAATGCAATGCCACTGTGTAGCAAGAATTACGCTTCCAGTCCGAATTCCTTAGGCATGTCCACTAGAGGGCAGCAATTGAATATTTTCCTGAAGGCTACTGTAACAGCAACTATTGGACTGTCCTATTTCAGACTCATTATGAATATTAAACACCAGTGATTATATCAACTGCCCCTATTGCAAGAGATTTGCACACTGGGAAAGCTAAAAAGCAGGGAAGCAGATCACTCAGGGAAGCTAGCCAAGTTCTCATGAGGGCTACAGGTTCTGGTGGATGAGGACACAAAAAGCACGTGAAACACGGGAGCTCTGCAGGTACTCTGAGCTGAGGCAGTGGAGGGAATCCTGGGAAGCTTAGAATATCTGTAGGGTTGACAAAGTTTCCAAGGACACAGAAAGTCAGTCCAGCTGCCTGTGTTGGGCTATGCTGCACAGCTGCTGTGGCAACAGCCTCTCCCACAACTAAACTGCAGACTTGGTGACACAAAGTAACGATGGCCTTGGAAGTCATGACTTCCATGATTCTCCACCTCTCTCTCTTCAGCCCTTTTAGTTTCCACTTCTATTCCACTTGGGTCAAAAAATTCTATTACCTTGGGGGAAGATACCAGCAGAAGCACCTCTGTGATGCAATAATTCTGCCACCTACGCCTTCTTCACAGGGATTGCGGAGATGCTGCTTCCACCTCCCTCTTCTCACATCACAAATTACACCACTAGATACTGGCAGACGAGGATGTGAAGACTGCTAATAAAGGACAGCTGCTGCTGTACTTCTCTCCTGTCTCTAAGGGGACAGCTCTCCCTGATTCTCTATGCCACAGGCTCAGAGACAATCTAACGTTCCATTTGTGAACAGATGATCAAGTAGTCTGCCAGTGAAAACTCTTGACACTTGTACAGGTCCACTCAGACTCACTTCAGCCAACATAACCACAGTATGAAAACTGAAAGGAAAGAGTGATTTGGTTGTGTTACCTCTGACATCAAAATGATGCTACTTGAGACCTGAGCTATTGACATGGATACAACAATTGCTTAAACTTCTTTAGCACAACTTAATTTCCTTAAATATAGCCTATGCATCAGTTTCCAGTGATTGTACTATTGTATTGAAAGATAGGACAGTGTTTTTTTCTATTACTGAGATCACCCCAGTCAAATGTATATCAACTGGCTAGCAAAGGAGATGGTAGCTGACATAACCTGAAGTGGAGTGGGAAGGAGAGATCTATAAAAACATGCAATATTGCCATGTTTTCCAACAGCCCGGTAGAGAAGGGATGGAACTACTGGAGGCGGTGTCCACTCCCTGTACAGAAGTGGGATGTCTGGTATCTACAGTATCAAATCACAGAGAGAAGGGTAATGACTCTGACTCTCAAATGAAAAACTGTCTTCCGTTTTCCCTTTCTGCGTAAGTTCCCCCAACTTCAAGAGATGTATGGAGTGCAAGAGATCTCATAGACAAATATGTGACAATCTTCTTAGTAAAGGATGAATGAAGAGATATGAGGGAACAGAAACAGACAAAGTAAGAAAAAGAGGTGAAGACTCCATTCTTTCACATCAAAAGTAGCAAAAGAACTGGGAAGAAGAGACTGGGGGACAATGAAATTGTCCATTCTTTTCCTCCTTGCTTCTTAGTAGAAGGAGCTATCACGCTAACTTTTCCATCTTTCATTCTACAAAAAGTGACTGGCAGTCAGGAGGATCACATAACAATCCTTATATTTGCTATTTAGTATCAACAAATTATTTGCTGCACATTTGCAAATATAGGAAAATAAACATTGCAAATTATACACCTATGCACAACTGAGGTTTTGCTTTTCAACATTCACATTCCATATATGTATTTTCACCAAAAACATAATAAATGTGAAAATTTACGTTAACTCAATATTGAGGTTAAGAATTTAAACACAAAAATTAAAAAGCAGACTTCTACAACAATATTAATGGTTACATTGCATATACTATCTTCTCTCTGCCTAAGCAGGTATATTTTTAAAAGAATACTCAATGTGATTGAGTTAAAGGAGTTGCAGGATCTTTAACTTTTGAATTTTATTGATCCTGTTTTAATTTTTCATCCTTAAGGATTCATTAATGTAGCCTTTTACATTTAATAAAGGCTGAGGAAAATCCAGGTATGTGTGTCTATCAACTCCTCTCACCTTTTCAACAACATTTCACTGAGTAGTAAAATAAAATTTTAAAAACTTATTTCATTTAAGCATCTGTGTCCTCAAAATATTGAAGTGTTTAATGACAATGATATTGTAAAGATTAAAACAAGTGGACTGGGAACCATATATGATATTTAAGTTGACTATTTTGAATGCGTACTGTTTTCTCACTGCCCAGATATTGCTTCAGAATATGAGAAAATATTATAAAGCAAACCAAGCAACTCAGAATGTGGCACATGCCATCAAGGATAATTCTTTAAGAAGACTTACCACCAAGAGTTCATCCCTTTCTGAAAGATGAGAAGGCTCTTAGAAACACAAGCAGCACACCATCCAGGATGAAAAGAATGAAATAATCATCTAAAAGCCAAGCTAAGTTCTAATTTGCTCAAACGACTTATTTCTAGTGTACAATTATTAATACTTATGAGTCACAATAACTAAGCAGCACTGCTGTGAATATAACAGGCTTGTATAAGCTGTTGCACAAAAGACTAAGATAAGTTCATTTCCTATTCCTTCCTCTTGCATTTCTGTTCAATTACCAAAAAAGTCTTTGCAGGAAGAAGAGGTGTTCTACTATGCCTTAAATGATTATATAAGTGAGTGCTCTACATATCTCACAATATGTATTTATGAATTAACAGTCAACTGGATTTCAGGACTATAATTTGATCAAAGGATTTTAGAGCAAAGTTAGAGTTGTCTACATATTTGCCATTATGAAAATTGGACTTCTATTTTCATTTTAAGGTTTGCCAGTTTTTAATTTTATAATACTAGGATTCAAATCCCATTTCAAGAATACTGTGCAGAATATCTACCTCTTCCCAGGGTACCATGGAGAGCTCCTACAGCCATTACTCTATCTCCTTTGCTCCCTCCTTTCTTCCCCTCAGACTCCACAGTCTGTCACTCCTCCTGCCACCATCAGAAGGCCTGATCTATTCAAACAGCTTTGTCCTAGCTACCACAGATATTCTGGCACCCTCTGGCTGGTCTTTTTATAATCGCTATTATCACTCTTCCAATTGCTTACCAAGTTATTTTCAATTTGAACAATGCCTGAGCATTCTAACTGGATGCCAACTAAATGTCCACTTGGCTGTATCATGTAATTAGTGGGTGCAATATTGTGTAATTAACATTTAATTCCTTATTGTTATTTCAGACAGCTATATTAAGATGTCACAGTTATGTTTTCCAAAAAAGTCAGGACATTAAGTTGCAGATTCACAGCCCAGACAGCAGACCCAAACATGAACATAAGCGCAGCAAGACTGGGTCAGACCAAAGGTAAATCCAGCCCAGTATCCCTTCTACCAACAGTGGCCAATGCCAGGTGCCCCAGAGGGAGTGAACGTAACAGGTAATGATCAAGTGATCTCTCTCCTACCATCCATCTCCACCCTCTGACAAACAGAGGTTAGGGACACCATTCCTTACTCATCCTAGCTAATAGCCATTAATGGCCTTAACCTCCATGAATTTATCCAGTTCTCTTTTAAACACTGTTATAGTCCTAGCCTTCACAACCTCCTCAGGCAAGGAGTTCCACAGGTGGACTGTGCGCTGAGTGAAGAAGAACTTCCTTTTATTTGTGTTAAACCTGCTACCCATTAATTTCATTTGGTGGCCCCTAGTTCTTATATTACGGGAACAAGTAAATAACTTTTTCTTATTCACTTTCTCCACACCACTCATGATTTTATAGACCTCTATCATATCCCCTCCTTAGTCTTCTCTTTTCCAAGCTGAAAAGTCCTAGCCTCTTTAATCTCTCCTCATATGGGACCTATTCCAAACCCCTAATCATTTTAGCTGCCCTTTTCTAATGCCACTATATCATTTTTGAGATGAAGGGACCACATCTGTACGCCAGTATTCAAGATGTGGGCGTACAATGGATTTATATAAGGGCAATAAGATATTCTCTGTCTTATTCTCTATCCCTTTTTTAACGATTCCTCACATCTTGTTTGCTTTTTTGACTGCCGCTGCACACTGCGTGGACGTCTTCAGAGAACTATCAACAATGACTTCAAGATCTTTCTCCTGATAAGTTGTAGCTAAATTAGCCCCCATCATATTGTATGTATAGTTGGGGTTATTTTTTCCAGTGTGCATTACTTTACATTTATCCACATTAAATTTCATGTGCCATTTGCCACTGAACAACTGTCAGCATACCTCACTGATAAAATCAATCAACAAATCTATCCCACCATCCTGACTGATTTTGGCACCATCACACATAATGAATATAATTTATCGAGTCAGAACCTGTGATGCTTGTTCAAGCCAGTGAAGAACAAATATACCCATTACTAATGGAAATAATCAATGTTGCCTTCAGAGAAGGACTCCTACCAAACTCCTCAAAAATGCAATCTTCAAGAAGCCAACTCTCCAACTATCATACCATCTCCAGAGTTCTGTTCCTGGATAAACTGACAAACTAATTTAAACAAAGACCCAACATGTGACATCATTCAAGATCCTTGATGCCTTACAATCAGGGTTCAGACTGGGGCACAGCACAGAGATAGCTCTAAGTGGCAATAAAAAGATGACCTCATGGTCATGGACACAATTAAGACTACAATTCTCATACTGCTGAACTGCAGCCTTTGACACAGGGGACGCACAAGGTACTACTGACACCTACATGACATCACAGGGGTTGATGGCCCAGCACTGCAGTGGCTCCAATCATTCCTCTCCAGCAGAAAGTAGACTGGTGATGGTAACTGCTCCTTCCTCATGTCTGTCGTGTGCAGTGTCCCACAGGGATCCATACTATCCCTGCTTCTCTTCAATAGCTACATGCTGGCACTGGGTGAGATAGTGCGACACCAAGGGCTTTTCAACAAATAGCACTCAACTCTATATCTTATTCTCAATGGATACAACCACTGCCATTTCTTTCAATGTGAGAATGCCAACAGGAAATTAGGTCTTGGATAAAAAACAACTAGCTGAATATGAACACAGGCAAGATGGAAGAGATGCTGGTCAGAAACAAGAAACACTTTGAGAAGAGCTAGCCAAAGATGTTTCCGCCTTCCACTGAATTCGTCAAAGAACCCTTGGAACTCGTTGCTAAGCTTGGATGATCAGGTTGCATCAGTTTGCAAATACATCTGTGATGCTGTCTAGCAGATTGCCAGCTCAGACCAAAGCAGGCTAATCATTTGCATGCTAATAGGAATCTATGAAGTGTCAAAAAGCACTGTAATGCGATCAGGCCAATTCACTTGTTGGTATAGTTCAAAGGAATATATTTGAGCATAAGCTTTCGTAAGCTATAGCTCACTTCATCGGATGCATCCGATGAAGTGAGCTGTAGCTCATGAAAGCTTATGCTCAAGTAAATTGGTTAGTCTCTAAGGTGCCACAAGTACTCCTTTTCTTTTTGTGAATACAGACTAACAGGGCTGCTACTCTGAAACCTTTCAAAGGAATAGTTCACTTACCTATAACTTCTTGTTTACGATCGCATTACCTTATGTATAGCCTGTAATTAGATGACCCTAGATCAAAAGTATTTATTAACATTAGAATGAGAATTGACTTAATGTGTAAAGCTTCATAAAAACTAATGAAGGATTGTTTCTGGCTAACATATTGTGTTTACTTGGCATTTGCCCATCAAACAGGATTGGAGTCTTAGAACTGTAAATGAAGAAACATGCTAACTTCAAAGCATGGGTCAGTGTGTTTAACAATGGAAAATCCACAGACTTATCCTACATTTAGCCAACAAAGGAAGATCCATGCTGTGATGGGAACACCTGCCAGACTGCTTTCTGGGGAAAACAGCTATAAAAATGAACCATGGGAGCAATCCTGTATCTCTGGACTGATGGTTTCTGACAGGATGAAATTCTGAGCGATTGGACAGAGATCCCCAAAGCCATTTTGTGTAGCCCTGAGAGACTTATGGGAAACTAGCAGATACTACATCTGTGCTATCATTTGGATTTGCAAACTCTAACTCAATTGTTAATATATTTTACCAATGTTAACCTGTCAATAACTCATTTCTATTTCTTACCTAATAAATCTATAGTCTGTTTACTAGAGAAAGTGGCTTCAGCGTTGTCTTTGGTGAGATCTGGAATATCCACTGACCTGGGGTGATTGACTGACCCTTTGGGGTTGGAAGAAACACAGTGTGAGGTGATTTTTGGTTTTAATAACCTTTCATCACAGAAGTCCAGTTTGTCTGAGTGGCAAGATGCGCTGAAGAGCCGAAGGGGATTGCTTGTGGCTCCATTGTAATACTAATATAGTGATTCAGGAGCACCCGTTACTGGCTTGGTAAAATCTAATTATATATTATACCACCAGTTTGGGGTGTCTGCCCTTTTTCTGACAGTCTGACCAGAGACTGGTACACTCAGTTGTGAGCCACATACCAGACAGCATGAAAATGGCATCTTTCGCTTTCAGTTTGACAAAAAATTTCATCTCTTCCTCCTAGACCAGAATGTGGTCAAGTAATCCATGCATTTGTCACCTCCAGGCTGGATTACAGTAACTGATTGTACCCAAACCAGAATGCGAAGACTATGCACAGGCTCCACTTGGTACAAAATGCAGCTGCCCATCTTCTCCATGGTTCAGGTTGCTGTAAGCACATCAGACCCTTGCTGAAGTCCCTCCCTTGGACCTCATTTTCAAAGCAATTAATGAATCAAGTTTCAGGTACATCAGAGACCAAATTTTGATCTATGAACCACCATGACAGCTGCACTTCTTTGAGATAATGCAGGCCACAAAGCTTTTAAGAGCTAGGGACAAAGTATTCTCTGTCAAAGGGATCCAGCTACAGAACAATGCTCCAGAGGAGACCGGGCAAATCCAGAGACAGACCATCCTGAGAAAGTCCTTCCTCTTTGAGAACAGCTTTCAACAAAAAGTGATGTCCACAATCTGAATACCCCTTTTATTCCCAAATACCTATCAAACCAATATACATAGTGATAGGAAAGAGAAGTTCAGATAAGGACCAAAATTTTCATTTATCTAATGTGTATTTGAAATGACTCTGGATATGTGCCAAGTATCGTCCTAGTCTATTCAAAAGAACTGATCACCCTAACAAATGAAACAACTAAGTTTGCTTGGAGATGGCCCTTTTATTTTAAAACTGGTCTAGATGCAAAGAACTGGCCTTACATTTTTGGAAAATATTCAGAATTGTTAAAATAAACACTCAGATGCTTTCTTATTATAAACAATGTAATTAGCTAGGTTCTGCAGGAATATAAATAATAAAGTGAAATTATAAAATATAGCTATTTCTTTGCAATTTCTACTGAGTTATCTTATAAAGGACAATTTAGTCAAATCTGTTCCCACTATAGTACATAGTGAAATTTTCTTGACAGCATTCAAACTAAAATAGTTAACTTTAAAATAAACAGGGAGAGCATAGTTATATGTGTGAAGAAATCTGCTATTTTCTACTAGATCCTGAAAATAAAATTTAAATACAGATGAAATATATGAAGATTGACATTTCTGTATTAAATTTGAACCAAAACCCAGCAAGTCTCTCTGCTTCACATCAAGGCAGCTACATTCATAGATTCAAAAATATGGCTGATAGTAAATTACTTGGGGAACACAGGAAAGGCAGAATGCAAAGAATAGAATATGGTCTAGATAGGAGGGCCATTCTTAAGTGAACTTAAAATACGCAGTATTATGAAGCACCAAGGAAGGTAAATGTAATACTGATAGTGATTACTCATTTCTACACCTTGCATAATGACAGGTTTCAGAGTAACAGCCATGTTAGTCTGTATTCGCAAAAAGAAAAGGAGTACTTGTGGCACCTTAGAGACTAACCAATTTATTTGAGCATAAGCTTTCATGAGCTACAGCTCACTTCGTCGGATGCATACTGTGGAAAGTGTAGAAGATCTTTTTATACACACAAAGCATGAAAAAATACCTCCCCCCACCCCACTCTCCTGCTGGTAATAGCTTATCTAAAGTGACCACTCTCCTTACAATGTGTATGATAATCAAGGTGGGCCATTTCCAGCACAAATCCAGGGTTTAACAAGAACATCTGAGGAACAGGGGGGGGGGAGGAGGGGTAGGAAAAAACAAGGGGAAATAGGTTACCTTGCATAATGACTTAACCACTCCCAGTCTCTATTCAAACCTAAGTTAATTGTATCCAATTTGCAAATGAATTCCAATTCAACAGTCTCTCGCTGGAGTCTGGATTTGAAGTTTTTTTGTTGTAATACCGCAACTTTCATGTCTGTAATCGCGTGACCAGAGAGATTGAAGTGTTCTCCGACTGGTTTATGAATGTTCTAATTCTTGACATCTGATTTGTGTCCATTTATTCTTTTACGTAGAGACTGTCCAGTTTGACCAATGTACATGGCAGAGGGACATTGCTGGCACATGATGGCATATATCACATTGATGGATGTGCAGGTGAACGAGCCTCTGATAGCGTGGCTGATGTTATTAGGCCCTGTGATGGTGTCCCCTGAATAGATATGTGGGCACAGTTGGCAACGGGCTTTGTTGCAAGGATAGGTTCCTGGGTTAGTGGTTCTGTTGTGTGGTATGTGGTTGTTGGTGAGTATTTGCTTCAGGTTGGGGGGCTGTCTGTAGGCAAGGACTGGCCTGTCTCCCAAGATTTGTGAGAGTGTTGGGTCATCTTTCAGGATAGGTTGTAGATCCTTAATAATGCGTTGGAGGGGTTTTAGTTGGGGGCTGAAGGTGACGGCTAGTGGCGTTCTGTTATTTTCTTTGTTAGGCCTGTCCTGTAGTAGATGACTTCTGGGAACTCTTCTGGCTCTATCAATCTGTTTCTTCACTTCCGCAGGTGGGCATTGTAGTTGTAAGAATGCTTGATAGAGATCTTGTAGGTGTTTATCTCTGTCTGAGGGGTTGGAGCAAATGCGATTGTATCGCAGAGCTTGGCTGTAGACAAGATCATGTGGTGTGGTCAGGGTGAAAGCTGGAGGCATGTAGGTAGGAATAGCGGTCAGTAGGTTTCTGGTATAGGGTGGTGTTTATGTGACCATCGTTTATTAGCACTGTAGTGTCCAGGAAGTGGATCTCTTGTGTGGACTGGACCAGGCTGAGGTTGTGCTGGAAATGGCCCAACTTGATCATCATACACATTGTAAGGAGAGTGATAACTTTAGATAAGCTATTACCAGCAGGAGAGTGGGGTCGGGGGAGGTATTTTTTCATGCTTTGTGTGTATAAAAAGATCTTCTACACTTTCCACAGTATGCATCCGATGAAGTGAGCTGTAGCTCATGAAAGCTTATGCTCAAATAAATTGGTTAGTCTCTAAAGTACCACAAGTACTCCTTTTCATTTCTACACTTTAAATTCAAAACAGCTACTGCCTTTCAAACTTCCATGTTGAAGATTGGTTTGTATCTGGGATCAGTTTTCTGGAAATGAGAGAAGAGGGGCTAGGTAGTATGCAGATAAATAGTTAGATGCATTTAACATAGTGGTCTCCAAGCCTGGATCTCATGCACACCACTTATCAGACCTAATGGAAACTAGTAAAACCTTAAAGGGAAATTTGTCTTGTTAATTCTTATAGCTGCTTTTACAAAAGCTTAGGGAGGATCTTTAGCCAAGCATCTAATACAATGAGTTGTTGCAGCAATATCACTCCCCTGTAAATTGCCAGATTAGATCTCAGTGGAAAACAGCAAAATTGAGAGATTAATGTAATTTCCAAAATGTTTATTAACACTGAAACATACATCAGAAAACAGACTTCATACTCAGTACAGTGAAACCGTATCAGTATGCTGATGGAAGAGATATAGGATGTACATATGGAAATACATTGAGGGTACTATCTTGGACCAGCCTGTTGCTGATCCTAATGTCTATATAGGAGAGTTGAGACTTTATTCTATAATTTGGTAGTTCTTCAGTCAGAGACTTTGCAAAGTTGAATTTGGAAGTGGAACATACTTACACTAGCTCTTGAGCTGGAACAGCATGCCCTGGTTTATGACTCAGTCATACTTTTCCAGTAGCAGACTTACCATATTACTAATGTGGCAGTGTTCCAACTCAGCTCTGATTAGCCAGTAGTTAAGGTACAGGGAAACAAACCCTACCCGATCTAAAAGCTGCTGCTGAACCACCATTATATTTTAGTAAGTTTTCTGAGAGCTGTGTCTAGGTTACCTAAGCATTACGAACTCTTCCATGACATCAGAACACTTGGCAGGGCACCAGCGATGCTTTATCAACACCAAGCTGGAAAACGTTGTGTGATGTTGGTAAGGTGCCCCAGAATAGGAAAATAAAGGGAATCCGTAAAACCGTTATACTAAGAGCAAATCTGCATAGTGTACATGATGATATATTCCCTTGCAATTTACCACCTGGTGATGGACTTCAATGACCCCATGAAAATGCTTGCCTCTGATGAAGGAGTCTCATATCAACAGCAGGCATCAAACCCTGTTATTTTGAGAATGAAGAAGTAGACATCAGCAGAAAGCTATTTTGGAGACACCAAAGGAAAAAAGATTTGAAGCAAGTTCTATTGAGCATTTCTTTAGTACTGGAGAAGGACGCATTGATCTGTGGTGGTATTTGCACATAGTGAGAAATAGCATGTATTTTATACATTACTGTAGTGCCTAAGAGAACCTAGTAATGGACAAGGACCCCATGGTGCTGGGCATTGTATATACACAGAAGAAAAAGACAATGCCTGCCCCAAGAAGCTTACAATAAAAGACAAGAGAGATGCAGACAGACGGGGGAATACAAGGAAACATTGAGACTTAGTCTCTGCTCTCAATGCATTATTTCGGAGCACCATACAGCACTGCTTGGTGTAGACTGCTTGAAAGTAGTAGATGGACCCAAAAGAAAAGGCAGCCATCGAAGCCAGTCTTTTTGGTTTTTTTAAAACAATGCTCCTAATATATTCCTTCTTGAAAGGAAATTATGACTTATTTACATCTATTCCCTTCAGTCAGAAGAGTATGAATGGTGTGGTAGTCTCCTAAAGCATTCTTGAAGAACAGTTGGTTTGGGGGTTTTTTTGTTTTGTTTGTTTTTAATCAGAATGCACATTGCCACTGCACTCGCCTCCCTCCACAAACCAGTGAATTAGGAATATCTTGACTGTCCTCCAGAATGTCGTCCTCCTGCAGCATTCCTTCTTACAGTTCAACTATCACCAGTGAAAATTTTTAAAAGCGAAAGACAACCTCTGTGTTCCACATAGAGGTATACCCCCTCAAAGTTGGAAAGCTTTCTAGATCCTTGTTTCTGCTCTAAAAATGATGGTTCTGTGTTAGTTATTTGTGGTGCACTAACAGTGTACTTAGCATCATAGTAATATGGAGTAGAAGTCCTTACACTGAGGAGTATACAAGCCAAGACAAACCTAGACAACCATTAAACAGAGTGCTGTGCACACATATTGGAGATGCACAGCGGAACAGAAGGTGATTTGTTTTTAAGTTTTTGTTTAGTAAAACATCCGTTCAACTGACTGTGGGTTACCTCCAATGGTAATGCAGGATTAGTGCACATTGTGGAGGGATGTGAAGGAGAGTTATGCAGTGAGTAGATGCTGAGGTGGTGGAGGGAATGAATAGTCCAGCTACATCATCTACTGATAACAGGCTTTTGATTTGTCCTTCAGAAGACAGATCTATGACAGTCTCTTGGCTGAGGAGCATTTAGGACCACTAAGCTGATGTCCTTGTTATCAGATATGAGGCCAGCAGGGGAACAGTGAGCCAACCACACAGTAAGCATGCCTGAACAGCTGAGCCCCACAAGCAAGACACTTCTTGCTTCTCTTCACTAGCTTTTTCCATTATTAATGGATCTCTTTATTTGAAGTAGCATCATGCTGTTGAGACCTCTGAGGCTCAGTGAAGAAAGAGAATCCTTGGTACCAGTTTTCAGCAGTGCTGTTTCTAGTTAGGAAGATCTGCTATATGTCTGGATGTATGCAGCAGTGTTGTAGTCATGTTGGCCCCAAGATATTAGAGAGACAACACGGGTGAGGTAATATTAGCGGTCCAATATAGTACATTTCTTCACCCACCTTGTCTCTAAGAAGTCTGGATGGACATTTCTGAATGTGCATAAAGATTTCATTGATTTGATTTGAATGAATTTACTGACAGCAAAAAGATTAATAGATAGCCCATGAGAATAGTCAGTTTTTCACAGAACAGCAACTCTGACAATGCAAGATTCCCTATATTGCCCTGACAATGCACCACTAAGCCCTGTTCTAGAAGGATCACCTCTAGAGGTAAGGCTAGTAAAGGCCTCCATGACCATTTCAATCTTTGGCTTCTGCAACTATCACACTGTGAAACCAACTAATGAGACTGAGATCAAGAACTACTCTTCATCCTTTGAGACATCCAGGAACAAAAAGTTTGTTATCCAAGTACACAAACAGGAAGTGTTTTAGCTACGAGAAGTTTCGTGTAATTTGCTATGCAAGTTTTAGAGTCTTTTCTCTAATTCTAAATAGCAAAAAAATTCACACTCTTGTTCAGTCTACCAACCAATGTCACTAATTTCTGAAATGTAAAACTGTCATGTGAAAGCATTTCTTACCTGTATAATACTGCGCAGTTATCTATTCATATGTTGTATGCTGAATTTTTAGATATTAAACACAGCTCTTTTTATAGAAGTTTAAATTAAGGAATTCCTGTCCAGCTCACAGATTATCAAAGTACACTATTTTGACAATTTTCTAAAGAGGCAAAGTATTTTGAGGATTCATTTACCATAGAAAAAATCAATTATTTTGCCAGTACTCAAACTAGGTATTTATTCTGTCATACTGATTTTTATTGATTCATAAATTTATAAAGCACAACCACTCATGCCACAATTTCCTAGACACAAGATGTGCTGCAGAGCTCTCTAAAATGTGTATCAAAAGGTCAAAATGTAGCATGGACGTGCTAAACAGTGAGTGGAAGGGAAGTAGACAGTGAGGGTTATGGGGATGAAGGGCCCTACTACACATTCTACATGGAGGAAGCAGACAGGTATGCAGATAGGAAGGGGCTATTTGGTGGGTCCCTGCCTTTGCCCAGTTTGGGGGAAATGGAGAGGAAGAGTGGGCAAGGAACAGTGTGCCCCTATCCTGGCCCCTCAGCAGGGAATGGAAGGGAGTGAGTACTTTGAGCAGCCAACCGCTAAGGAAGTAGCTGGGAGGAATCCCCGCCAGTTCCCACCCCCACCCCCAAATCCTTCCCAACCCTTCTCTCTCTTTGATCTTATCTGATTTTTCCCCTGCAGCCCAGGTCCCTCACTCTTTTCCTGTCTTCAGGTTCAGAAATAGGAGTTAAGACAGACACGGCTCAAAAAGGGAAAGAGACGAACCACTCTTTTAACCGCTTTAAGTCAGAAACATGCAGAATTTATGTAAGTGCTGAACACTGGCACACTCTACAGAGTTGGAAGTGGTTGAGAGATCTGTAGGCAACGCAACATCTCCAGGTGACAGAACTAGATCTTTCATGATCTGATCCATTTCTGTTCCAAGGTCAATGGAAGAGAGGAAAGAGCAACAACTTCATACCAAGGAATTTTTCCCCAGACAAAATAATGGAATGTGCTAACAACTTCACCACACTCATCTTTGACAATGCTCTTTTTGCCTAAACGGTGTACCTTTTGTGGCAAATGGCTGACACTACTATGGTGGGTACTGTGCTTTTCCTTAGTATGATGGGTCAGGGTGCCTCCCCTTGCCCCTTTTCTCGGGCATTGTGGGCTCTGTTCGTGCCCCCATGGGGGCGAGGGAGAGGAGCGGGGAAGGGACCTAGGTCCTCCCCCTACTCCAGATCCCAGCCCCTTCAGCTTTGCGGGCTGCTTATCCGCACTCTGGTCTTCTGGTTAACAACAGTACTCCTCCAACTCTAGTCAACTCTCCTTCCCTGTCTGACTGAAGTAGGGGGTTTTATTAGGTCTGGGGCAGGGCCTTAATTGGCTCCAGGTGCTCCAATTAACCTGTCATAACCTTTCCCCAGTCCACAGGGAATAAGGCTCTGATCATCCTAGGGCTTATATACCTCCCATCGACCACTCTCCTGCTGCCCTCTGGCCCTGCTGTATCACACTTTTTACAATGACAGGTTATACAGTACACATTTTACACATAAAACATTGACTAAATGGCCTGGGTAGGGACCGTCGAATCATGGAAGTCAACGAATGGCTACACAGGTGGTGTCGGAGAGAAGGCTTTGGATTCTTTGACCATGGGATGGTGTTCCATGAAGGAGGAGTGCTGGGCAGAGACGGGCTCCACCTTACGAAGAGAGGGAAGAGCATCTTTGCGAGCAGGCTAGCTAACCTAGTGAGGAGGGCTTTAAACTAGGTTCACCGGGGGAAGGAGACCAAAGCCCTGAGGTAAGTGGGAAAGTGGGATACCGGGAGGAAGCACAGGCAGGAATGTCTGTGAGGGGAGGGCTCCTGCCTCATACTGAGAATGAGGGGCGATCAGCAGGTTATCTCAAGTGCTTATATACGAATGCACAAAGCCTTGGAAACAAGCAGGGAGAACTGGAGGTCCTGGTGATGTCAAGGAATTATGACGTGATTGGAATAACAGAGACTTGGTGGGATAACTCACATGACTGGAGTACTGTCATGGATGGTTATAAACTGTTCAGGAAGGACAGGCAGGGCAGAAAAGGTGGGGGAGTAGCACTGTATGTAAGGGAGCAGTATGACTGCTCAGAGCTCCGGTACGAAACTGCAGAAAAACCTGAGTATCTCTGGATTAAGTTTAGAAGTGTGAGCAACAAGAGTGATGTAGTGGTGGGAGTCTGCTATAGACCACCGGACCAGGGGGATGAGGTGGATGAGGCTTTCTTCCGGCAGCTCGCAGAAGCTACTAGCTCGCACGCCCTGGTTCTCATGGGTGACTTTAATTTTCCTGATATCTGCTGGGAGAGCAATACAGCGGTGCATAGACAATCCAGGAAGTTTTTGGAAAGCGTAGGGGACAATTTCCTGGTGCAAGTGCTAGAGGAGCCAACTGGAGGGGCGGGGGGGAGCTTTTCTTGACCTGCTGCTCATAAACCGGGAAGAATTAGTAGGGGAAGCAAAAGTGGATGGGAATCTGGGAGGCAGTGACCATGAGTTGGTTGAGTTCAGGATCCTGACACAGGGAAGAAAGGTAAGCAGCAGGATACGGACCCTGGACTTCAGGAAAGCAGACTTCGACTCCCTCAGGGAACGGATGGGTAGGATCCCCTGGGGGACTAACATGAAGGGGAAAGGAGTCCAGGAGAGCTGGCTGTATTTCAAGGAATCCCTGTTGAGGTTACAGGGACAAACCATCCCGATGTGTCGAAAGAATAGTAAATATGGCAGGCGACCAGCTTGGCTTAACGGTGAAATCCTAGCGGATCTTAAACATAAAAAAGAAGCTTACAAGAAGTGGAAGGTTGGACATATGACCAGGGAAGAGTATAAAAATATTGCTCGGGGATGCAGGAGTGAAATCAGGAAGGCCAAATCGCACCTGGAGCTGCAGCTAGCGAGAGATGTCAAGAGTAACAAGAAGAGTTTGTTCAGGTATGTTGGCAACAAGAAGAAAGCCAAGGAAAGTGTGGGCCCCTTAATGAATGAGGGAGGCAACCTAGTGACAGAGGATGTGGAAAAAGCTAATGTACTCAATGCTTTTTTGCCTCTGTCTTCACGAACAAGGTCAGCTCCCAGACTGCTGCGCTGGGCATCACAACATGGGGAATAGATGGCCAGCCCTCTGTGGAGAAAGAGGTGGTTAGGGACTATTTAGAAAAGCTGGACGTGCACAAGTCCATGGGGCCGGACAAGTTGCGTCCGAGAGTTCTAAAAGAATTGGCGGCTGTGATTGCAGAGCCATTGGCCATTATCTTTGAAAACTCGTGGCGAACGGGGGAAGTCCCGGATGACTGGAAAAAGGCTAATGTAGTGCCCATCTTTTAAAAAGGGAAGGAGGAGGATCCTGGGAACTACAGGCCAGTCAGCCTCACCTCAGTCCCCGGAAAAATCAAGGAGCAGGTCCTCAAAGAATCAATCCTGAAGCACTTACATGAGAGGAAAGTGATCAGGAACAGTCAGCATGGATTCACCAAGGGAAGGTCATGCCTGACTAATCTAATCGCCTTCTATGATGAGATTACTGGTTCTGTGGATGAAGGGAAAGCAGTGGATGTATTGTTTCTTGACTTTAGCAAAGCTTTTGACACGGTCTCCCACAGTATTCTTGTCAGCAAGTTAAAGTAGTATGGGCTGGCACTATAAGGTGGGTAGAAAGTTGGCTAGATTGTCAGGCTCAACAGGTAGTGATCAATGGCTCCATGTCTAGTTGGCAGCCGGTGTCAAGTGGAGTGCCCCAGGGGTTGGTCCTGGGGCCGGTTTTGTTCAATATCTTCATAAATGATCTGGAGGATTGCACTCTCAGCAAATTTGGGGATGATACTAAACTGGGAGGAGTGGTAGATACGCTGGAGGGCAGGGATAGGATACAGAGGGACCTAGACATATTGGAGGATTGGGCCAAAAGAAATCTGATGAGGTTCAATAAGGATAAGTGCAGGCTCCTGCACTTAGGACGGAAGAACCCAATGCACAGCTACAGACTAGGGACCGAATGGCTAGGCAGCAGTTCTGCGGAAAAGGACCTAGGGGTGACAGTGGACGAGAAGCTGGATATGAGTCAGCAGTGTGCCCTTGTTGCCAAGAAGGCCAATGGCATTTTGGGATGTATAAGTAGGGGCATAGCGAGCAGATCGAGGGACGTGATCGTCCCCCTCTATTCGACATTGGTGAGGCCTCATCTCGAGTACTGTGTCCAGTTTTGGGCCCCACACTACAAGAAGGATGTGGATAAATTGGAGAGAGTCCAGCGAAGGGCAACAAAAATGATTAGGGGTCTGGAACACATGACTTATGAGGAGAGGCTGAGGGAGCTGGGATTGTTTAGCCTGCAGAAGAGAAGAATGAGGGGGGATTTGATAGCTGCTTTCAACTACCTGAGAGGTGGTTCCAGAGAGGATGGTTCTAGACTATTCTCAGTGGTAGAAGAGGACAGGACAAGGAGTAATGGTCTCAAGTTGCAGTGGGGGAGGTCTAGGTTGGATATTAGGAAAAACTTTTTCACTAGGAGGGTGGTGAAACACTGGAATGCGTTACCTAGGGAGGTGGTAGAATCTCCTTCCTTAGAAGTTTTTAAGGTCAGGCTTGACAAAGCCCTGGCTGGGATGATTTAATTGGGGATTGGTCCTGCTTTGAGCAGGGGGTTGGACTAGATGACCTCCTGAGGAAGGAAAAGGCCTGGGTAGGGACCGTCGAATCGTGGAAGTCAACGAATGGCTACGCAGGTGGTGTCGGAGAGAAGGCTTTGGATTCTTTGACCATGGGATGGTGTTCCATGAAGGAGGAGTGCTGGGCAGAGACGGGCT
Source organism: Eretmochelys imbricata (assembly GCF_965152235.1). Taxonomy (NCBI): domain Eukaryota; kingdom Metazoa; phylum Chordata; order Testudines; family Cheloniidae; genus Eretmochelys; species Eretmochelys imbricata. Next base: position 82,268,863 of record NC_135582.1, on the reverse strand, counting down.
CCATCTTACGAAGAGAGGGAAGAGCATCTTTGCCAGCAGGCTGGCTAACCTAGTGAGGAGGGCTTTAAACTAGGTTCACCGGGGGAAGGAGACCAAAGCCCTGAGGTAAGTGGGAAAGAGGGATACTGGGAGGAAGCACAGGCAGAAATGTCTGTGAGGGGAGGGCTCCTGCCTCATACTGGGAATGAGGGGCGATCAACAGGTTATCTCAAGTGCTTATATACGAATGCACAAAGCCTTGGAAACAAGCAGGGAGAACTGGAGGTCCTGGTAATGTCAAGGAACTATGATGTGATTGGAATCACAGAGACTTGGTGGGATAACTCACATGACTGGAGTACTGTCATGGATGGTTATAAACTGTTCAGGAAGGACAGGCAGGGCAGAAAAGGTGGGGGAGTAGCACTGTATGTAAGGGAGCAGTATGACTGCTCAGAGCTCCGGTACGAAACTGTAGAAAAACCTGAGTGTCTCTGGATTAAGTTTAGAAGTGTGTGCAACAAGAGTGATGTAGTGGTGGGAGTCTGCTATAGACCACCGGACCAGGGGGATGAGGTGAATGAGGCTTTCTTCTGGCAGCTCACGGAAGCTACTAGATCGCATGCCCTGATTCTCATGGGTGACTTTAATTTTCCTGATATCTGCTGGGAGAGCAATACTGCGGTGCATAGACAATCCAGGAAGTTTTTGGAAAGCGTAGGGGACAATTTCCTGGTGCAAGTGCTAGAGGAGCCAACTAGGGGGGGCGCTTTTCTTGACCTGCTGCTCACAAACCAGGTAGAATTAGTGGGGAAAGCAAAAGTGGATGGGAATCTGGGAGGCAGTGACCATGAGTTGGTTGAGTTCAGGATCCTGACGCAGGGAAGAAAGGTAAGCAGCAGGATACGGACCCTGGACTTCAGGAAAGCAGACTTCGACTCCCTCAGGGAACGGATGGCCAGGATCCCCTGGGGGACTAACTTGAAGGGGAAAGGAGTCCAGGAGAGCTGTCTGTATTTCAAGGAATCGCTGTTGAGGTTACAGGGACAAACCATCCCAATGAGTCGAAAGAATAGTAAATATGGCAGGCGTCCGGCTTGGCTTAACGGTGAAATCCTAGCGGATCTTAAACATAAAAAAGAAGCTTACAAGAAGTGGAAGGTTGGACATATGACCAGGGAAGAGTATAAAAATATTGCTCGGGCATGTAGGAATGAAATCAGGAGGGCCAAATCGCACCTGGAGCTGCAGCTAGCGAGAGATGTCAAGAGTAACAAGAAGGGTTTCTTCAGGTATGTTGGCAACAAGAAGAAAGCCAAGGAAAGTGTGGGACCCTTACTGAATGAGGGAGGCAACCTAGTGACAGAGGATGTGGAAAAAGCTAATGTACTCAATGCTTTTTTTGCCTCTGTTTTCACTAACAAGGACAGCTCCCAGACTGCTACGCTGGGCATCACAAAATGGGGAAGAGATGGCCAGCCCTCTGTGGAGATAGAGGTGGTTAGGGACTATTTAGAAAAGCTGGACGTGCACAAGTCCATGGGGCCGGACGAGTTGCATCCGAGAGTGCTGAAGGAATTGGCGGCTGTGATTGCAGAGCCATTGGCCATTATCTTTGAAAACTCGTGGCGAACCGGGGAAGTCCCGGATGACTGGAAAAAGGCTAATGTAGTGCCAATCTTTAAAAAAGGGAAGAAGGAGGATCCTGGGAACTACAGGCCAGTCAGCCTCACCTCAGTCCCTGGAAAAATCATGGAGCAGGTCCTCAAAGAATCAATCTTGAAGTACTTGCATGAAAGGAAAGTGATCAGGAACAGCCAGCATGGATTCACCAAGGGAAGGTCATGCCTGACTAATCTAATCGCCTTTTATCATGAGATTACTGGTTCTGTGGATGAAGGGAAAGCAGTGGATGTATTGTTTCTTGACTTTAGCAAAGCTTTTGACACGGTCTCCCACAGTATTCTTGTCAGCAAGTTAAGGAAGTATGGGCTGGATGAATGCACTATAGGGTGGGTAGAAAGCTGGCTAGATTGTCGGGCTCAACGGGTAGTGATCAATGGCTCCATGTCTAGTTGGCAGCCGGTGTCAAGTGGAGTGCCCCAGGGGTCGGTCCTGGGGCCGGTTTTGTTCAATATCTTCATAAATGATCTGGAGGATGGTGTGGATTGCACTCTCAGCAAATTTGCGGACGATACTAAACTGGGAGGAGTGGTAGATACGCTGGAGGGGAGGGATAGGATACAGAAGGACCTAGACAAATTGGAGGATTGGGCCAAAAGAAATCTGATGAGGTTCAATAAGGATAAGTGCAGGGTCCTGCACTTAGGACGGAAGAATCCAATGCACCGCTACAGACTAGGGACCGAATGGCTAGGCAGCAGTTCTGCGGAAAAGGACCTAGGGGTGACAGTGGACGAGAAGCTGGATATGAGTCAGCAGTGTGCCCTTGTTGCCAAGAAGGCCAATGGCATTTTGGGATGTATACGTAGGGGCATAGCGAGCAGATCGAGGGACGTGATCGTCCCCCTCTATTCGACATTGGTGAGGCCTCATCTGGAGTACTGTGTCCAGTTTTGGGCCCCACACTACAAGAAGGATGTGGATAAATTGGAGAGAGTCCAGCGAAGGGCAACAAAAATGATTAGGGGTCTAGAACACATGACTTATGAGGAGAGGCTGAGGGAGCTGGGATTGTTTAGCCTGCAGAAGAGAAGAATGAGGGGGGATTTGATAGCTGCTTTCAACTACCTGAAAGGGGGTTCCAAAGAGGATGGCTCTAGACTGTTCTCAATGGTAGCAGATGACAGAACGAGGAGTAATGGCTTCAAGTTGCAGTGGGGGAGGTTTAGATTGGATATTAGGAAAAACTTTTTCACTAAGAGGGTGGTGAAACACTGGAATGCGTTGCCTAGGGAGGTGGTGGAATCTCCTTCCTTGGAAGTTTTTAAGGTCAGGCTTGACAAAGCCCTGGCTGGGATGATTTAACTGGGAATTGGTCCTGCTTCGAGCAGGGGGTTGGACTAGATGACCTTCAGGGGTCCCTTCCAACCCTGATATTCTATGATTCTATGAGGTCCCTTCCAACCCTGATATTCTATGATTCTATGACTAAAACAATGCAGAACCGTCCTAACACCATTCAAACCTATAGATCATTTTAATACAGTACAGTAATACAGTATGAAACAGCGTCAATTACGCTGAACATAGGTAGGGGCGGCGGCTGGCTTTTCTTGGGTTGGCTTTTCGGTGGGAGAAGTCTTTAAAAAGGATTGTATTGATGTCTGCTCTGCTGCATGAATCTTTGAACAATAGATCTACCTGTAGCAGGCCACTAAATCATTGAGAACCCTGGAGACTTTGGCAGACCATTCACAAAAAGGATCACACCTCGGTATGATTTCCGTCATCTCATCCAGCAATCCAAAGAAACGGGAGAGATTCTTTGTCATCAGACTTCTGGCTCCCTGCCCTACATCATTATCATCATCATCCTTGCTTTTTTCAGCTATCCATTGTTGGTCCAGCTCGATCAGTTCCTCATTTGTCAGTTGCTCGGCATGAGACTCCAACATCTCCTGTACATCCTACTCCTCCACCTTCTCGAAGCCGACATCCTTCGCCAACTTCACAATTGTTTCCTCGACAGCAAGAATGGCATCAAATCCCACAAAACTGTGGACAGCATCTGGCACAGCACCGAATGCCTTTCATACATTGTGAAGTGACCTCTTCTCACGACGTGTCAATGTTTTCCACTCCGTTCAAGACATTGTTGGACTTCCATAACTCCTTTAAACTGAGCTTTCCTTCACCTGTCATTTCCTTAATCAGCATGGAGAACGTCCTCCATAGGTAATAAGCCTTAAACGTGCCGGTGGATGCCAGTACTGTACTGTACAATAGGGGAACATGTTCCAGTTCACGTCAGTCCCAAACCATGCAACCAACAGATATGCAGATCAGGACCAACATAGATCAGAACACGTTCCCCTATTGATGAGCAACGGATAACTGAAACAACAGATAAGGGGAAGATGTATACCAGGGACCCCCTGTAATTCAACATATTGAAGTGGCCACAACTCACCACTTGTCTAACCACTAAATGTTCTGTAGACACCAGTGTAATATGCTTTAAGAATGACTTAAAAAAGATAATGTGGTGACCATGGATATTTATGAGGAGCTTCTTTCATCCCTATTGGGCAGTATGAGATAAAGCAAAGAGGTGCTTCTGTTGTTTTTACCATTAGAAAAATTCATTTCCTCCTTCACATTCTTTTGCTAAGGAGGTAAGATAAATGCTCCTCTCCGAATCAATATTCCCCTTATTTCTGCATCCCAGGATGGTGTTATCCCTTTTGGCCACAGCATCACACTGGGAGCTCATATTCAGTTAATTATCCACCCCCACCCCCAAATCTTTTTCAGTCACTGTTTCCCAGGATAAAGTCCCCCATCCTCTAAGGCAGGGATCTCAAACTCAAAACACCACGAGGGCCACATGGGGACTAGTACATTGGCCCGAGAGCCGCAACACTGACACCTTTTCATATAAAGATACAAAAGCCCTCCCCTCTGCCCCGGCCCTGCCCCCACTCCACCCCTTCCATGAGGCCCCACCCCTGCCCCGCCTCTTCCCACCCCTTCCCTGCCCCTATTCCAACCCCTTCCCCACCTCCTCCCCTGAGCATGCAGCTCCCCACTCCTCCCCCATCCCTCCTGGAAAGCGTGAAGCACCGCCAAACAGCTATTTGGCGGCGAGAAGCACCTAGAGGTAGGCAGAGGATCGGGGACATGGCGTGCTGGGGGAGAGGGGGACAGTGGGTGAGGGGAGCTTGGCGGCTGCAGGAAATAACTCCGGCGGGAGGCAGGGAGCTCGGCGGGCCACAGCAAATAACTCAGCAGGCTGCCGCATGTTTAAGACCCTGCTCTAAGGACTTGTCTACACTTAACGGGGGATTAACGAGCAATGCATCGGCGGTCGATTTAGCAGTCTAGTGAAGACCCACTAAATCACCTGCAGATCACTCTCCCATCGACTCCTGTACTCCACCGGATTGAGAAGAGTAGGGAATCGAGGGGATCAGAATTCTTGGTACTCACCCCCATGATCCCCAGCTCCTTTTACCTATGATATCTTAGCTTGGCCATATTAGGCCCCATGGGGACTACAACTCACAAAGCTCATTTTGACTGCCCCTTTGAGAACCTGGTCTCCATCTCCACTAAGGCACCTGAGGGTGTAGCAACATCATCTGATCCAAAAGTCACACACTGAGCCTCATCAGCAGCCATCTGATGAGGAGCACCAAAAAAGACAGCAACTAGAATAAGTTCTGCAATTTCCTCTTCATCATCAGATGAAGTCATAGTCTTTCTGCACTATCCCATCCTGATGATTACAGAATTTTTCTAGATCTACTCCCTAGGTTGGCTGACACTTTAGAAATCCTTATTGAGGTAGTACAGAAGAAGCCCCATAAGCTTCTAGAAATTCTCCACTCTTCAGTATCAGAGAGAATGGCCATCCCACTCAACAAGGGCCTGCTGGAGCCAGTATAACCCACAGGGCAGACAACAGCATTGATTCCACCTATGCCCAAGCAAGCTGGTGATAACAGATGCCTCTGTTTGGTTTTGAGTATTTTCACACCCCTGATTCCTGGCCCTCTAGTTGTGACAACTGCCTCCAAAGATCAAGACTATACCCAAGGAGAGAGCCTAAACTCCTGGACTTGTTTGGAAGCATTACTCCTCTGCCAACTTCAGCTCAGAACTGTCAACTATCAGGTGGTGTAATCCAAGTATAATTTTCTTACTTGTCATAAGGCAACTGAGTTTGTAAAGAAGCTCCTACAAGAATCCAGGGATGAGTTTAAATCTTTCATATCTGAAGGATAACTGATGGCATTTACCCCCCTTCCAGCAGCAATACCAAGTCATTAATAAAAATATTGACTAGTACCAGACCCAGGACTGACTCCTGCAAGATCCATTAGATATGCCCTCCCAGTCTGACAGTGAACCATTGATAACTACTTTGAATACCATCTTTTAACCGGTTGTGCACCCACTTTATAGTAATTTTATCAAGACCATATTGCCCTAGTTTATGAGAATGGCATGCGGAACTGTGTCAAAAGCCTGATTAAAATCAAGATATATATTAATCTATTAAGCCAGTAAACCTGTCAGAGAAGGAAATGAGTTTGATTTGGCATGATTTGTTCTTGACAAATCCATGTTGTCAATTCTTCCAGGTGCTTAATGGTTAAACAAAAAGGATTAATACCTGTAATTTGTTCCGGTATTTTTCCAGTTATCAAAAAGTTAGGCTGACAGGTCTCTAATTCCCCAGGTCCTCTTTGTTCCCCTGATTAAAGACAGGTACTACATTTTCCCTTCTCCAGTCTCCTAGGACTTCACCTGTCCTGCATGAGTTCTCAAAGATAATTGCTAATGGTTCTAAGATTGCTTCAGCTAGTTCCTTAAATACTCTAGGATGAATTTTATCAGGCCCAACTGATTTTAACACATCTAAGTTATCTAAATATTCTATAGCCTGTTCTTTCCCTACATTGGCTTGCATTCCTTCCACCTTATTGTTAATATTAATTCTGGTGAGTATCTGGTCACCATTAACCTTTTTAGCGAAGACTGCAGCAAAATAGGTATTAAACACCTCAGCTTTCTTGATATCGGTTATTAACTCTTCTCCACTGAAGGCCTATACCATGTCATCTCATCATGGGAACAATCTTCAAGGATTACCTAGAAGATACAAATGACAACAGAAGGTTTCCCTAGGAAGATGTTGATCTTTTCAGCAGTGAAATGGAGGAGGCCCTGCATTTCTTGAGAGGTCCTCAAGTGTGTATACATCCATCCTTGATGAAAGAAGACAAGACTGCAAGTGTACTCTAGGCAGGCTTTCAAACAGATGGAACCACCGTACAAGAAAGGTTTCACAAGTGAAGGCCCTCTGCTTCTTCATTGGTGTCAGCACATTTGGTGCCTACCAAGAGACAGCTGGTTTGACAGTGCAGTCCAGAGCCATTTGGACTCATTCTTGATAGATTGTGATGGGTTACCCTCCCACTCCGGGGTGCCATCTGATGTACTGGGGTCCCACTGAGCATGCCTGTTCCACCAGCCTGGGCTCCCTCACCTTGTCCTTGCAGTGCCAGGCCCTCAAGCATCCTCTAGCACATACACAGGTAGGACCACACCCAGCTGCAAAAGGACACAGACACTGAGATCAGCTCTGTGTGAGAAGACAGCTCGGGGATTGCCCAGCACTCAATTGCACGCTCACTCTGGAATGTAAACCCAAAATTGTATTGTCTTGCGCTGCACAGAAATCTGGACAACATAAGCTCATGAATATCGCCCCTTCCCTCAATGTGGAGGAAGATGTGCACAGCTTTTTGCGCGCGTGCGCACACACACACACACACGGTTATGAATTGCACAAACTAGGTTTATAGAAAACAAAAACAAGTTTATTAATTACAAAGAATTGATTTTAAGTGATAAGGGATGCCAACAGATCAAAGTAGATTACTGAGCAAATAAAGCAAACACACAAAAGAAACTGGCTACAAGTAATAATTTCTCACCCTAAGCGAGGTTTTAAGCAGGTTGCAGAGATTCTTGAAGACAAACTTCTTCTGCTTGCAGCTTAGAATTTCAGATATTCCTTTCACAGGCCAGACACCTTCTAGCCTGGGTCCAGTTCTTCCCCAGTTTAGTCTCGTGTTTTTAGCAATCATCTTGGACAGGGATCCAGTAAAGAAGTGACCTTGATTACCTCACTCCCCAGCCTTAAATAGGATTTACATATGGTGGGAATCCTTTGTTTCCCAGTTTGACCTCCACCCCTTTGTGGAAAAATACTAGCAGGCCAAGATGGGGTCCAGTACCAGGTGACATGATCACATAACCCTGCACTGTCAAAGCAGCATCCCAGGAAGCTTTTCAGGAAGGTGACATATTAGCATCTTCAAAGACCTATTGTTCTCTCTAATGGTTTATTGACTAACCAGCCAGACTGACTGCATTTTGTCTGGTGGGTGTTCCCCGGGTTCAAACACTTTTGCAATTGATATATACTCAATATTCATAACTTCCGATACAGAAATTATACATGTATACAAATAGGATAATCACATTCAATAAATCATAACCTTTCCAATTATATCTCACATGATCCATCTTGCATAAAACATCTTAGTTATGCCATATTCATATCATAACAATATCACTATGAAGAATATGGGGTGTAGTGTCACATAGATCATTACCCATTTTCCACCCCATTTGGAGACTGATTATTTGCTGGAGGTCTGGAAACTCATCACTTTGGACCATGAGATCCTGAAAAATCATCAAGATGGGATATTTGATACAGTTCCAGAACCTTCCTTTTCTCCTTCACTACTCCTGTTCAGGGACCTCTCTAATGACAATCTGCTAAAGCAGGAGATGGTCTCACTTCTGTTTCTCAGACCAATAGAAGAAGCTCCACTTCAGTGCAGGGGGAAGGATTTCTATGGCCATTTTCTCATTGCCAGAAGAAAGGAAAATTGTGCCCAATTGTGGACTTGAGAAGACTCAATGCCTTCATTCACTGATTCTAGTTCAGGATGGTCACCATGGCTGCCTCCTAGATCTACGGGACAGGGCTTGTGGCTCTTAACCTTTAGGATGTATTTTTTTCATATGATCACACATCATCTCAAAGGAAATACCTAAGATTCCAGGTGGGGAACTCCCATTTTCAGCAGAGTCCTATTAGGTCATTTGACAATCTGAACAAGAGTCTTCAGAAAATGTCTGTCATTAGTGGCTGCACAGCTAAGAAGAAAGGGAGTTCAAGTTTATCTGTACCTTGACAGTTTGTCATTCAGGGAACCTCATTTTGGCAGCTTCTGATTTCCATTCATCCAGCTCTTCACCATTAGGAGTGAGACTCAACAAAGAGAAATCTTCCCTAATGTCAACCCACAGCACAGAATCTATGGGAGCAGTCCTAGACTTGACCCAAATGACAGCATGCCTCCCTCAAAACAGATCTGAAGTCATGGCATATCTCAAATATCAATTATAAAACCATCCTCAAGCATCCAAAAGAAAGCGTCTGAATGCTCAGTTACATGGCCTTCTGAATGTACATCAGAGGTGGGCAAACTACAGCCCATGGAACCGTCCTGCCCAGCCTGAGCTCCCAGACAGGAAGGCTCGCCGCTTGCGCCCACCCACCTCCCAGGCTTTCTAAATAAGCCTGTCCTGCTGCTCTGAGCGGCATAGTAAAAGGGCGGGGGGATTGGATAAGGGACAGGAGGTCCCAGGGGGAAGTCAGGGGACAGGGCACGGTCGGATAGGGCGGAGGTTCAGGGAGGGGGGCAGTCAGGAGACAGGGAGCAGGGGGGGTTGGATAAGGGATGGAGTCCTGGGGGGTCAGGGGGTTCCAGGAAGGGGAGAGGGACAGGGAGCGGGGGGGGGTGGGTTGGATAGGGGGTGCAGTCCTGGGGGGGGGGGCAATTAGGGATGGGGGTCCTGGGAGGGGACGGTCACGGGACAAGAAGTGGGGGGGGATGGGTCGGGTGTCCCAGGGGGCCTGTCAGTGGTGTGGATGAGTCGGGGGGAGGGATGGGGCAGGGGGTCCTAGGAGGGGGTTGGATGGGTAGGGGGTTCTGACGGGGACAGTCAAGGGGTGGGAAGTGGAAGAGGGCGGGGGCCAGGCTGTTTGGGGAGGCACAGCCTTCCCTACCCGGCCCTCCATACTGTTTTGCAACCCCGATGTGGCCCTCGGGCCAAAAAGTTTGCCCACCCCTGATGTACATAATTCAGCATGCCAAATTTCACTTTTGTTGCGTGCCAGAATGGTTGCAATGTCTGCCTTCCAAGCAGGCACCACTTAGACATGATAGTACAAATTCCTCGAGTGGTCCTCTTATTAAATTGTTGGAATGACCCTGATCACATAGGCAAGGAAGTACCATTTGTACCACCTCTGCCCATGAAAACTCAAGTAACAGATGCTTCCAATCTTGGGTGGGCAGCACACTTAAACCATCAAATTCAAGGATGTTGGTCTCTCGGAAGCATTTACATATAATTAAGGATCCAATTTTGTCATGGAGGTCATGGATTCCGTGATTTTAACAGGCCTCCATGACTATTTTGGCTGTCAGCCCGTCCTGCAGCAGGCAGCGGGGCTTCTGTGAATTTTTCTTTATTGCCCATGATCTGTCCGTGACTTTATCACAGTTATTTTTAGTAAATCTTAACATTACATATAATATATTAGAGCTAAGATGATTCGATTACTCTGTATAGCATTTTCGCTATGATTCGGGATATGACAATTCACACTGAGACACAATACCATCACGACTGTGATGGTTCTTGGGATATCCAAGACTGAGTCATCTTATTATTCCTTGCCTCCGGCATGAGAGAGTCTTGCGTATGCTTAGCTGGGCATCACCTTTCTACCACCACCAACCTGTTAGCCACACAAGCACTTTGCCTTGGCTATGCTGGCCCTTTCCTTGCCTTGCAATTTAGCAGTAAGTGTACCACAGTCCCCAAGTCCCTTTGAAGTATTCCTTTGTGATATCCAGCCCTTGACATTGGCTACTTACAGAACTACCAGGTCCACTGTTCCCAAATGAACAGAACATACCAGCTTGTAATAGTCAACTCAGGACCAGCTCTCTACTTAACACACCACTCTGCTATATGTATAGCAAAAACAAGAATAAGTTTATCATCACTTGAAACTTTGATAGTGAATAAGACTGGAAACAAATAATTACATGTAAAACAAAATCATAACATGCCAGTGAACATAAACATGGTATGTGTTTACCTCCTAGGTGCAGGAAGAGGTGTTGTTTTTTTTGTCTCCTAGATACTCCCTAAGTTAATTGTCTTTGCTCATAAAAAGGATAACCCACCCATGGCTTGTTTTTTCCCGCATGCTGCTTCCCTATTGACTTCACATCTCTAACATTTGACTTAGTATGTAAATAACCATACGTTGTGTTAGTTTACAATGTGTAATTCACATTGACAGAGGTTTACATTTTTTAACTTCCATCTAGATGAAAACCTGTTTTGTATCTTTGCTGGTAACGAATACTTTGATATACAGACTTAAAAACATATTTTTAGTGTGTATAAACATTAACTCCGTACATAGCATCTGTGCATACATTTAACAATGATAGTGATGACCAATATGACATCAGCTTTCATTTGAGACCTTACATGACATTCTTTGTTGAATTAGAACATATGTAACAGAATCAGGAGATTCCTGTAACCCCTCTACTCCCCCTGATCAGTTGGTGTTATGAGGTTCTTGGATCACAGCAACATTCTGCATGAACAGATAACTGGGAGCTCAATCATCCACCCTGTGCCAGCAAATATTTTGCCTTTGGTGTAGATGAATCAGTCACTGGGTTACAATAGCAACCCAGAAGGTGCAGGGCTATTAGCACATCCTAATAGACTACCTGAGCAGGCAGCTTGCAAGTGATCACTAGTGGTCAGTTAAAGACTTCATCATGTAGGACTTTTTGATAATGGGATCACCCAGTCATGAACTTGTTTGCCATAGAAACAAACAAAGGAGCAGAATTTCTTCTTCGGGGTGTGCAAATTGTACTATGCACAAGAGAATAAAGTATTTTGTCAGCCATAGGATGAGTCCTGAATTTTATTCACTGGTAGCTTCTGTTATGAATATTCATAATTTGTTATCTTTTGAAAATATTACAATCTCTGTAGAACAATAACTGATGGAGCCATTTGTTTCCTTTAGTTAATGTTAAAGTTTGCAACAATGCCTCTTACATTAAAATCTATAGCAGTGGTCCCCAACGCAGTGCACGCGGGCACCATGGCGCCCATCGGGGCATTTTTGTGCAGCCGCAGGACACCGCGCCACCAAAATGCCGCCGCTGAGTGCAGCAGCCGGAAAACCGCCCGCCAAAATGTCACCGAGACGTGTAGCCATTTCTCGGCAGCAACGCTACTTGCCACTGCCGCTTCGCGGTGGCATTTCGGCGGCAGGGTGTCCAGCACCTGCCAGAGTCTTCTGGGAATAGCAATACGCTATTCCCACAAAACGGTTGGGGGCCACTGATCTATAGGATTTCTACATCATTACTAGAGTTGGGCCACTAATGGATTATTTTGGTTCAGTGGAAATTCCAAAAAATAAATTAAAAAAAATGCTTTGGTTTGAGTTGACTGGAAAACGAAATTTCTCAATTTTCAAAATTGGGAAAAAATTCAACCAGACTCCATTTTTGTTTGGATTTTGGGTATTTTAACAAACGCAAAGGAGAACTAGATTCACAAACTGGCAGGAGGAAGTGGTTGGGGTGGTGTCTCCCTTATAAGCTTTAGCCCAGTGGTTCAGTTGCCCCCACTGCCTGCTGTGGAGAAGGTATTTGAACTTGGGTCTCCCACATTGCAGGAGAGCCCTTTATCCATGGGGCTATGGGATACTACAGTGTGGATCTCAATCTCTCCTGTTTGACATCTGTCCTATTTTTTATAAATAGTCAATGGAGCAGGGCCTTGAACTTAGGTCTCCCACATCCAAGATGAATGTCCTGACCACCAGGCTCATGTGGCAAATTGGCCATTCATACTCATTCACAATTCAGCTTATAAGGGAGATACCATCAACTCACTCCTCCCTTGGCCATTTTTTAACTCCCACCCAAAAATATTGCAATGTTTTTGCCATGTCAGAACTGTCTCTGTTCAACATTTCCAAGATATTTTGATTATTTTTGGTTTGGTCAAATTATTCATAAACTCGACATGAATTTGCAAATAGTTTCTGGTTTACTAAAATATGCATTTTTTTGGTCAATAAAATATTCACCACAAAGATGTTGCCTAACTCTGATCATTATGCCAGCAGGGGCCACCACTCTGCCCCACTACCATCATAGCTTGGCAATGTGGCTCCTTGTGCTATAGGGCCTTTTCTATTCTTATCACTCCAAATCTCCACTTAGATGTTAGGAAGCCTGGAGCATGTATTGTTTACTTGGGCAGAAAATTAACATAGCCAGTTTTTAATCCATTTAATCTGTGCTAACTGCTAGGTCTCAAAATATAATTGTAAACAGGGCATTGTCATCAGATGGGTTTGTTTCCAGTGAGTCCCACCGAGATCAGTTCTTGGCCCTATGCTATTTAACATTTTTCTTAATGATCTGGAGTAAACAAAAAATCATCATTGATAAAGTTTACAGAGGACACACAAATTGGTGTACTAGTAAATAATGGAGAGGACAGGTCAGTGATTCAGAATGATCTGGATCATTTGATAAACTGGGCGCAAGCAAATAATTGCATTTTGATATGACTACATGTAAATGCATACATCTAGGAACAAAGATTATAGGCCAAACTGAGGCCTTGTCTACACTACAGGGGAAATTCTATCTACGCAGTTTGAGTTACATGAATAGCGTAACTTAAATCGACGTAGCTTAGACCTGCTTACCGCAGGGTCCCTTTTTCCAGATCATTTATGTATATGTGGAACAGCACTGGATCCACTACAGACCCGTGGGGTACACCACTATTTACCTCTCTCCATTCTGAAAACTTACCACTTATTCCTACCCTCTCTTTCCCATCTTTTAACCAGTTACCAATCCACAAGAGGACCTTCCCATGTCAGCTTACTTTGCTTAAGAGCCTTTGGGGAGGGATCTTGTCAAAGGCTCTCTCAAAATCTAAGTACACAATATCCACTTGCAAAAAGAAAAGGAGTACTTGTGGCACCTTAGAGACTAACCAATTTATTTGAGCATGAGCTTTCGTGAGCCACAGCTCACTTCATCAGATGCATACCGTGGAAACTGCAGCAGACTTTATATATACACAGAGAATATGAAACAATACCTCCTCCCACCCCACTGTCCTGCTGGTAATAGCTTATCTAAAGTAATCGTCAGGTTAGGCCATTTCCAGCACAAATCCAGGTTTTCTCACCCTCCACCCCCCCACACAAATTCACTCTCCTGCTGGTGATAGCCCATCCAAAGTGACAACTCTTTACACAATGTGCATGATAATGAAGTTAGGCCATTTCCTGCACAAATCCAGGTTCTCTCACTTGATCACCCTTTGTAACATTCTATACCTTGGGGGAGCGTGCTGTAACCCCCATATTCCTCATTTTCATATAATCGTGATCTTACAAATAAAGCATACGTTGTAAGGTATCAGGGGAAAGGTTATGATCTGCTGAAAGTCATTTCTCTATCCATATATGTATATCATTAATGCATATGAAGTTATGAGAATTGTGTAGTATGGCTGTCATTAAAACATGCTGTAAGTTGGGGGAATCTGCCAGATATTAGCTCCCCAGAGGCAACACCCAAGAAAGTAACCAACACCCAGGTGCGATGTCAAACAACCCATCAACAGCCATTGTCCAGCAAGGGAGCTACAATGCAATGACTCACCTGCCTGAGGCCACACCAGGGGAATTGGTCAACCTTGCTTGGAGAGACTCAATAATGCTCACCTGACTCTGAAGTGGGGTTGGGGAAAGCCAAGAGGGAGGAACGGACATGATGAAAGGAAGAGACGTTTGCCATGCTCTTCCTCTCTCTTCCACCTACATCTACAGACACCACTAACACCACAAAGCAACTGAAGCGCTGATTAAAGGGGAGAGCCTGGCTGAAGAGCAACCAGCCAGCCTGTGGTGAGAAGCATCTAAATTTGTAAGGGCATTGAAAGTGTTAAGATCAGCTTAGAATGCGTTTTGCTTTTATTACATCTGACCAAATCTGACTTGTTATTCTTTGACTTATAATCACTTAAAATCTATCTTTATAGTTAATAAATCTGTTTGTTTATTCTACCTGAAGCAGTGCGTTTTGTTTGAAGTGTGTCAGAGGCTCCCCTTGGGATAACAAGCATGGTACATATCAATTTCTTCGTTAAATTGATGAACGCATATTAGTTTGCAGCTTCCAGTGGGCATAACTGGACACTGCAAGACAGAGGTTCCTGGGGTTGTGTCTGGGACTGGAGATATTGGCTAGTGTCATTCAGTTGCAAGTAGCTTACATGTTAAAGGCTGTGCATGAACAGCCCAGAAGTGGGGGTTCTCACAGCAGAGCAGGGTAAGGCTGGCTCCCAGAATCAAGGATTGGGGTGACCTAGCAGATCACCAGTCCAGATAACACTGGAGGGAAACATCACACCCTTATCTACATTTGTTGACCATCTCAAAGAATTCTAGTAGTTTGGTGAGGCATGACTTCCTTTTACAAAAAACGTGTTGACTGTTCCCCAACAAATCATGTTCAACTATGTGAATGATAATTCTGTTCTTTACTATAGTTTCCACCAATTTGCCCAGTACTGAAGTTAGGCTTTATGACCTGTAATTACCAGGACTGCTTCTGGAGCCCTTTTTTAAAAATTGGTGTCACATTAGCTATTCTCCAGTCATCTGGTACAGAAGCGGATTTAAATGATAGGTTACATACCAGTTAGTAGTTCTTTCAGAACTCTTGGGTGAATGGCATCTGATCCTGGTGACTTATTACTGTTTAGTTTATCTATTTGTTCCAAAACCACCTCTAATGACGCCTCAATCTGGGACAGTTCCTCATGGAGTAAAACCACCTTCCCGAACAGCATGGAGCCTTGGTCGACCTACTGAGGTTGACAGCGCAAGTGCAGACACTGTATGACCTGTATCAACCTCAACAATCCTCTAGCAGCTGTCCCACAATACCCCCCCTCCTTGCAGCAGTGACCGCTCTGGTCACAACTGTAAACTTCACTGCCCAAGGGTCACAGAGACCAGAAGCCACCACCTCCTTTAAAGTCCTCTGTGCGCTTTTGAAATGCCTTTTCCTGATTATCCGCCTTGGTGAGCACACCTAGCAGTTCACCCTTGTGTGCAACTGCACAACTGACCATGCCAGCTCCATACACTAGACATGTTTCTGCCTGGGGCAAAGAGAAGATATTGGATCTCCTGGGCTTGTGGGGTGAAGAGGTTGTGGAAGCACAGCTACAGACCAGCCGTAGAAACATGTACATCTATGAACAAACTGTATGGAGAATGCAGTCAAAGGGGTATGACAGGGATCAGCAGCAGTGCCACTAGAAAGTGGTGGAACTTCACCAAGGATACCGTAAGGCCAGAGAGGCCAACAGGAGATCAGGTGCTACTCCATAGACCTCCTGCTTTTACAATGAACTGCATGCCATTCTTGTCAAAGACCTCATCAGCATCCCACAGACTACTGTGGATACCTCAGAAAAGCCAGAGACAAAGACCACTGCTGTGAACAGCAAGGAGGATGCAGAGAGAGGCTCTAGTAATACTGTGAGCCAGGACCTGTTCAAGATTCCATCACACTCTAGCCAGCCCTTCCAGGTGAGCATGGATAAGCTTGATAAAGGGGAAGGGAACTCTGATAAGTATGTGCATGCATTTTCTCTTAAAACGTTTAAATTTAAAGGTGGTAACCATCCCATCCCCAAGACAAGACAAAAGTATCTAGTTTTCATTGTTTTACTTGTATGAGAAGAAGTAGAGGTACAATAAACAGAGGTAGAGTTGTCATCCTCTTTTCATTTCCCTGTTGGATTAGGTGGTGAGGGAGGGCCATGCAGAGCACTTTATTTATGTACGCAGGAAGGTCCCTTTTATCTTCCTGAGAGCCTCTAAGAAGCAACACTGCTCTACTCACAAGCACGGAGTCTGTGTATAACAAAAGAAAACTTTTATTAAAAAGGAAAGAGAACCCAGAATTCATTTGGGAAGACACCACAACCACAATTCAAAAGCATGTAACCATAAGCATTTGAAATACCCACAGCACAATACATTGGGCAATGTCCTTTGTCTCAGTTTCCCTCTTTGCTTTGTAAAAGTCTGATGGACGAATGTCTCTTTACCACGCCACTCTTTTTTCCTACACTGCACCCCAAGCATTGTCATTAGTCAGCAAAGACCTCGATTTCAGAGGTGCAGTTACATGGGTCTAGCTCCCACCCCTGAAAAGCGGGTAGGGAGCTGTATCAAGCAATGCCTTCCACTGTTATGTTTGCAATGCACTGCAAAGTAAGGCTCAATATGGTATCTCTTAAAACGGATTAGAGGACTTCAGCACTAATCTTAGGGTTTTTTTTGAAAGAAATGAATGGTGCAAAGTAATCTTCATTACTGCACAAAATGGAAAAGTGCAAGTATTTAGGGACCATTCTCCGTTACACAGAATACTTTGTAAAAACAGCTACTGAAGTTGTTTTTAACAGCTATATTCTATTATACATAGAAGATATGTCCGAACATACATTCTTTCCCACTCATCCCTGCCTCTGTTATCACTGCTGCTGCTTGCTGCTCACTACCACTTCTGCGATGCTGTGTTCTGAGGGTCCCCCACTTAGTCCAGCTCTTCGTGATTTCACTGGGTAGCAGGAAAACTGTGCTGCTGTCTCTTTGGAGCTCAATCAATAAAAATATTCAAGAATGCACTTATTACTAAGTCTCATACTGCACATGGATTAGAAGGACAATGTCAGGTTTAAAAGCTTTTTATTTACTTACCTATTTTACTAATAATTTTAACCTGTGCAACATTAAATCATAGTTTTGAGACTTCTCACTACTCATAGTATTTACTTTTGCATTTCTATTAGCTTGCACAATGGAAACAAACTAATCAATTTCACTTTTGTTCACTTAGTTCACTTGTTGACTCTCACACACTAGTCATGCGATCTTTTTAAACAAATAACTTCCCTTATGGTTTTGCAAGACATTTTCCCAATGCATTTTTAATCATGAAAACAGTGCAGTTTTGTAAAAAGTTGTTTTTACTTAGCTTAAATGTGGACCCAATATTATTTTTAAATGTGGTTCCGAAAATCCTAATGAAAATATTCATCCTACGTGTTCCAGTTAATCTTTGTGCGAACAGCTTCTGAATGAGTAGAGCTGGCTGAACAGCCTTTTGAGTTAAAGATTATACAAGATCCAATCAGTGGTGTAGCAGAAAGATTGTCTTTCATATTAACCCTAGAAACTCAATACTTTAGATAGAAGAAAAGTTTCATTAGAGAAAAATGCAAAGTAAACAGACTTTACGAACACTACATTTTGAGCCAAACAAAAAGCTTTTACAAAACTAACTGAAATGTCACTGATTTCAAAAAATTCATGAAAAGTTTTGTCTTCAATAATCATTTCCTTTCAATTTGCAACCCAAACACTGCAGCATTATGGCAGTAGAGAGAACCAATAAATAAAGTTTACTAGAAACTGACCAAAATTTTCAAGTGTAAAGTTAGGACTCTGAATATTTGATACAGTAGAACTTCAAAGATACGAACACCAGCGTTACAGACTTACCAGTCTACCTGACACCCCAGATCAGCCAGCAGAACAGACCCAAAAAAAAAGAAAATACTGTACTGCCTTGGGGCTTCAGCCACTGTGGCAGGGGAGAGAGGTGTCAGGGCTCCAGGCAGAGGCAGGGGAGCTCGGGACTTCTGACGCTCGGGATCTCTGGGGTTCAGGGCTTTAGACAGGGGAGGAGCACTCGAGCTCGGGGCTTCAGCCTGACAGATCCACTCCCAGTTTTAGCCCAGGGGGGAGGGCGCACCAGGGCTTTAGCTAGGAGAGGAGCACCTGTTTCAACCCCAGCACTCCCCCATAGCTAAAGCTCCGATCCCAGCACCATTCCGCCCAGCTGAAACCAGACGCGGAGCCACAGGGCTGAAGCCCCAGGCCCCAGCGCTCCCCTAAGTCTAAAGCCCTGAGCCCTGGCGGCCCCTAGGGTCAGAAGCCCCGACCCCCTCCCACCCTGAGCCCTGACAACACTGTTCCCTCTAAGCTGTGTGCGTGTGCACACAGATCCTAAACACTGCGCGCACAAAAATTTGCACAGAAGAAATTATTTTGTGTACACAGCCTGTCAAAAATTAGAGGGAACACTGCCTGACACCCACCCCAACCCTGCGACTGCAGCCCCAACTCCCCTGTGGCTGAGGCCCATAACATCTTGTTCAGAGTTACGGACCATTGCAGAGTTACTGACAACCCCCATTCCCAAGGTGTCCAACACCGAGGTTCTACTGTACCTGAAAGTGGCCCCATTTTGAGATGCTAAGCA
Source organism: Eretmochelys imbricata (assembly GCF_965152235.1). NCBI lineage: Eukaryota > Metazoa > Chordata > Testudines > Cheloniidae > Eretmochelys > Eretmochelys imbricata. Next base: position 82,249,673 of record NC_135582.1, on the reverse strand, counting down.
TCTGCAGCTCCGACTGAATTCAACAGGAATGGGAGCTGCAGGCTCTCAGCACCTCAGCAACCATGCACTTAAATAAGAGCCTACATTGTAAGCTGAGCCACAACAATGCCTGTTATTGAGGTTGCATATAAAAATTTCTATTTTAAACCCCATTTTCAGTTGCTTATAACCACGGCTGTGAGTGTCATGGATTCTGTGACTTTCCGTGACTTCTGCAGCAGCCAGTGCGGCGGGCCTGTGGGCCATCTGAGCAGCCCCCAGGCTAGCCTCACCGGCTGCTGCTGGGGCAGTCTCAGGGCACCACGCCTCCCGCCCCCAACAGCAGCAGGAATTTGGGTGTGGGAAGGGGCTCAAGGCTGGAGCGTGGGAGGGGGTGAAGGCTCTGGGCAACGCTTACCTTGGGGGAGCTCCCCAGAAGCGACAACATCCCTTGGCTCCAAGCGGAGGCATGGCCAGGGGGCTCTGTGCACTGCCTCCACCTGCAGGCACTGTCCTTGCAGCTCCCACTGGCCGCAGTTCCTGGCCAATGGGAGCTGCGGAGCCAGAGCTCAGGGCAGAGGCAGTACACAGAGCTGCCTGGCCATGTCTCCACCGAGGAGCAGAGGGAGGGGGATGATGCCGCTTCTGGGGAGGCATGGAGCCAGGTAGGGAGCCTGCCAATCCTTTCCCCTCGCCCCCAGCACCAGCAGAGGTCTTGGGCCATGCACGACCACCCCCATCTCCCTCCCCCAAGATGTAGTCAGGGGCATATAGTACTAGTCATGGACAGGTCATGGGCCATGAACTTTTATTGCCTGTAACCTGTCCATGACTTTTACTAAAAATACCTGTGGCTAAAACATATAACTGTCAAGCGGCATGGGCAGAAGTTTTCTATGCCTGGTGTCTGCCTCAGATTAGGTTTTTTTCCCCTCCCTTTTGCTCGAGCTTAAATCAGATCAGCCCTTTGCAAAAATGAGGTTGGCAAAACTACATTAATATAGTGAAAAATAAAAATCAGACAGAAAAGTTAACAGCTTTAGTGTACCTGTGGTTTGGAGTAAGTAGCTGAAACTTGGCAGAAGGACTGTCCTAAAATCAGAGATGCCATTTACTTTCCCTGTGAAAGTCTATCCAGATTTGACCTAGTTATAAGCCATAGAAAATTGTTCTCACAATTTCAAGACTTCCAAAACAAAAAGCACAAACCTGTCTGAAATTCCGAGTCAGGCATTGCAACTGGTCCCCAAACTCATCACCTATTTTCCACTCACTCTTAAAGCACTCCGATTCTGATTATTCATGCTATCCCTTCCTGAATGAGTGCACTGAGGACATACCTGGATTTTATCAGTGTCCCTAAAAACAACAGATCCAAACTCTCAGCTCATTCCAACCCACATCCCCTTAGAGAGATGAAAGGACAAAGCTGACTTTTGTATTGAAAAATCCCTTGAAAAGAATGACCTTAGAATGGACCACTCCAGAAAGGAAGAAAGGAATAAACATAATCTCCTTAAAACTATATCTGGTTCAACAGGAAAAAAAAATCATTACATGGTTGTCAATCCCCAAAATACATTCAACTTTTTTGCCAAAGCCCCTCAGCACAGAAAAATCATGACTCAAGTGGCAGAAGCAGGATCTCTGAAGGAATTTTTGTAGACCAGATCATAAAGTTCTCTAAAGTGGAACTTCAAATCCTCATCCATCTTTCTGCAAACAGCTCTAATACATAGTATCTCTGCTCTAAGCCTTAGCTCTCACTCTTTCCCTGTTTCTTCTAAGGAAGTAAAGGTCCACAATAGTCTGGAAAGGTATTAGAAAACAAAAGATCCATCAAATCAGCTCCTGGCTTTCTCTGACATCACACCTCTGATTCTACTAGGTTCTCTTCCAGATCAATGCTCTTCAGCACAGCTTCCTAGAGTGGCATATTTGGCTCAACCACCCCTCTTTCTCAACAGAGGAGTGGGAGGGCCAAATTTGAGTGCGGCTGCAACCAGATCACAATGCCACTCATTCTAATTTGGTCCAGCCTTCCCTCCAGCAGCCAGGCAAAATATGTCGCCCTAGGCCAATGAGAAGGGGGGCAGCAGATTACCTTGAACAGTCTCTGGCACCAACACCTTTCACTGCTGTCAAGACAGGAAGCAGCTACCAACCTGGGCCGGAGCTGACCACAAAGCGAGCTGGGCCTCAATCCCTGCCCCAGGCCTGCTGCCATTGAGATGACCAGCCTTCAGTGAGACCCCCTACACTCCCTGAAATAGGACTGTCATGTCACATCCCTGCCCACTATGGGATAGGACCAGCCCACTAACCTCCCACAAGCAGTCATTGACTCAGCAAGGAAGTGGAAGCCAAAATGCTGACAACTCCCCCCCATTTTTCTGAAATGATGCCTGGATCCTACAGGAGTCTCCATGGGTTGTCTTCAAAAAGGCTTGCTGGAACTCTCCACTCTTCTCAAATACTTGAGATCCTACTGTACACATACCTGGCAACCCATATGTTACAGTTGACTCAGGTATTTCTATCACTGCATGGTTTGTTCTCGACAAGGTCATAGTTGCTGATACCATTGTAACAAAATTGTCCCAGAAAATTAAACAAAATAGCAGTTACATGTGGCAGTGTAGATTTTAGACCCTTCTCTAAAAACTGGATTCCAAAACGCCTTGTTCTTGTCAGTTATTGGGTCTGAGACTCAGAGCTAGCTCCTGCAAACTACAAAAACCTCAATCCTGCATACAAACCTCTTTTACTGATTAAAAAACTAAAATCATGAAACTAAATATTGATTAATATTTTCACCATCTTCTAAAATGAATTTAATTAGTTTCTGATTTCCAAATATTCAAGTCCACCATTTATATAAAATCCTTAAAATGCAAAAGAATATTAACAATATATTCTAACAGAAGGGAAAAAATGCATTCTTTGTTGTTAAAAGATAGGTAACAGCCAAGAAATAGCCACATTCAATGTAGGTACAAAAGAAACTGTGGTTTTAAAAAGTAATTTATCCTTCCTCATGTGATCATTTTTAAAAGGTCCTTTATAGTATGCTATAAATTTCAATTTCACATTGAAAAGGGCCTCTACAACCAAATATAACTAAAACCAAATGTAACATTAGTACCTAACCTTAAGCACCAAAATCCGTATTTCGGCCCCATTCATCCACTGGCTTCAGTAGAAGTTGTGGAAACAACACCTGTGAATATCAAGCCATCTGTGTGCCCAAGATAAAGGTTTTGGCCTAGAATTTTTTCTTTAGCTTATTACTATTGGCACCAAATGCCTTGGGACATCATATACAGATGTGCTTATAGTATATAGCCTTATTGGTACACACTCAGTATTACAATTCCAAAACTTCCAAAATCAGGTCAGATACCTAAAATATGAGATTAAAAAAAAAATCTTATGACTTTGAGGAAAAAAACTAAACGATGTTTAACTTCGTACATTAACCATGTTTAACTTTGACTCCTTTGCAGGAGCTCTCGCTAGACGTTGTGAAGGATGGATGTCTTGATGATTACCTATTCTGTTCATGCCCTCTGGGGCACCTGGCATTGGCCACTGTCGGAAGACATAAGAACAGCCATACTGGGTCAGACCAAAGGTCCATCTAGCCCAGTATCCTGTCTTCTGACAGTGGCCAAAGACAAGCTACTGGGCTAGATGGACCTTTGGTCTGACCCACTATAGCCGTTCTTATGTAGAATTCTCTGGCCAGCTTACAGATCTCGTAGTGCTGGGCACTGTACAAACACAGAGTACGAGACAGTTCCTGCTCTGAAGAGCTTAGAATCTAGTGCAAAGTGTAGTTAGTTATGTGGGAGTTGGACACAGGAAACACAAAACTCATTTCATACACGGGCTACCAAAATTCCATTAGATAAGGACAATTCATCCTGATTGAACTCGGCAGGATTCAAAACTGGTGACATAAAGGCAAAAGCCTCTACAGTTCATTAGCAAAGCTTTAAGACATCCACTCCCCATAATTGTTAATGTTACATCTTTGAGAATGACGCTTGTTTTTGAAAGATAAGCTTACCAAAACAATTTCTCAGCCTGCTCCAGAAACAGACTGTGATATTGTAGTTACAGATAGCATAACTAAATGCAACAATGCCCCTATTTTGGTAATCTCTGGGGAACAAACTCAGGACCTATAGCTGTAAAAGCATGAACCTCTACCACTTCACCTGAAGAATCAGATCTCTTGTCTTAGATAACATGTAAAGGTTTATCTGGTAAAGGCACAGTGCCACACTATGTTAGCATGTGCTACAGATTCACCCAGTCTCAAAGACTGTGTGGTAAAGTAGATAAAAATTTACTCTGTTATATTAGAAACTGGGGTTCTATTCCCAACTGTGTCTGTAGTGACCTTTCAGAGTAACAGCCGTGTTAGTCTGTATTCGCAAAAAGAAAAGGAGTACTTGTGGCACCTTAGAGACTAACCAATTTATTTGAGCATAAGCTTTCGTGAGCTACAGCTCACTTCATCGGATGCATACTGTGGAAAATACAGAAGAAACATCTTCTGTATTTTCCACAGTATGCATCCAATGAAGTGAGCTGTAACTCATGAAAGCTTATGCTCAAATAAATTGGTTAGTCTCTAAGGTGCCACAAGTACTCCTTTTCTTTTTGTAGTGATCTTGTGCAAGCTCTCAGCTATCTTACCTCTGAAATAGGCAAATTACAGTTATACCCTCAAGACAGCAGTTTGAGCTATATTCTCATAAGGGTATACAAAAATATTGACATCAGCCCATGGAAGAACTGGGATTAGAACTCATGATGTCTGGGTTTGCAGGGAATTGTTGGAGAAGTCTCTCACAACCTGGTTTTCTTTCCCAAAATTGTGAGGCCAGAGCTTCTCATCATGGCAAGACTGTTTACAACAGAGGCTACATCATATTACTCATCATAAAAATCGCAGAAGTCTGCAACAGTGTGTAAGTAGCATTCCAAAAGTATCAACTGTCATTCAAGACATGACTGTTTACGTAAAAGATTTATTACACAGGAGGCCTGCATATTTTTAGAGGTAGCTAGCACTACAAGTGAGCATTAGATAAACAATTAGTTTTAAAAAGCTATTTCATCATTAATTATTCTAAACATGTCCTGCTTCCCAAACATTGGCCTGCTTCCATCCCCAGAAGCGTAGCCAGCTCCCATATTGACACTACAGCCTGGCACATGACACATTTTACATCTACAGTAGAACCTCAGAGTTATGAACACCTCAGGAATGGAGGTGGCGAGTTATGAATATTTCAGAGTTACACAGTCTAAACAAAACGTTATGGTTGTTCTTTCAAAAGTTTACCCCTGAACAAGGACTCAATACAGCTTTGAAACTTTACTATGCAGAAGAAAAATGCACCTTTTAAACATCTTAACTGAAAGGAAACAAGCACAGAAAAAGTTTCCTTACTTTATCAATTTTTTTTTTAAACTTTCCCTTTTTTTTTAGTATTTTATGTTTAACACAGTACTGTACTGCAGTGGTGAGTTGGAGCCGGTTCGTGCGAACCGGTTGTTAAATTTTGAAGCACTTTTAAAACCGGTTGTTAAAAATACTTATGAAAACAAATGTTATAAAATGATCTTAAAACCGAATAATCTTATAAAACAGTGTAGAAAATAATACGGCAGGGATCGGCAACTGGCGGCATGCAAGCCAATTTTTACTGACACACTGCTGCCACACCGCTGGCCCCACTCAGCCTGCTGCCTGCCTGGGTGAATAGAACTGAGTGGATCCGGCAGCCGGGCCCCCAGCTGGCAGGAGCCAGCAGACGGAACCCTAGACCGGCGGCTGCCGGCCCCGCGCATCCCACCGCCGGCCCCGCGCAGCCCACCGCCGGTCTGGAGTTCCAGCTGCTGGCCCCTTCCCAGCTGGGGTCCCAGCCATTGGCCCCGCTCATCCCGCTGCTGGCCTGGGTGAACGGAGCCCCCAGCCAGCAGCAGGCTGAGCGGGGCCGGCGGCCAGGACCCCAGCTGGCAGGAACCGGCAGACTGAACCCCAGACCGGAGGCAGGTGAGCCACTGCCAGTCTGGGGTTCTGTCCGCCACCCCACTCAGCCCACTGATGGTCTGGGGTTCCGGCTGACAGCCCCTTGCCAGCCGGGGTCCTGGCCATCAGCCCCGCTCAGCCTGCTGCTGACCTGGAATACCAGCCACCAGTCCCGCTTACCTCGCTGCTGGTCCGGGGTTCCAGTCACCTGGCCGCCAGCCCCGCTTAGGCTGCTGCCAGTCTGGGGTTCCATTGGGGGCTCTTGTCAATGTAAAATTTATAACTGGCATGGGAAACCTTACATTAATGAAGACTTGGCACGCCCTTCTCAAAAGTTGCCGACCTCTGTAATATGGTATATAAAATAAACTTCAAATGCAAAGGGATGCACAATTCTAGCCATTAAAGAGCCGTTTCTACAACAGATAGGTCATGATTTATGTTGCTACATGCATGCGCATGTAATGTCGTCACAGGCTGCAACTCAGTTGCATCCAAGTTCGTCCTGACGCGAGACAAACGTCTAGTTTATTATTTTATTAACAGGGATCGCACTTGCCTCGTTCGTGCACTTGCTCAACTGTTTTCTATCCAATTCAACGAGACCAGTGAGTCATAGTCGGTCTGTTTGTTTATAGTAAATTGCGCGTGATATTTCAGTGTGTAATACTAACTGGACTGTTATTCGAAGATTAAAGTTTTCTATTCAATATTATTTACTCTTCATAATGAAACGCCAGAAAAGCATTAGTGATTGGTTTTCCAATAAAATGACAAAGGTCAGCTCCCAGACTACTGCACTGGGGAGCACAGCATGGGGAGGAGGTGCCCAGCCCTCTGTGGAGAAAGAAGTGGTTCGGGACTATTTAGAAATGCTGGACAAGCACAAGTCCATGGGGCCGGATGCACTGCATCCAAGAGTGCTAAAGGAGTTGGCGGATGTGATTGCAGAGCCATTGGCCATTATCTTGGAAAACTCATGGCGATCGGGGGAAGTCCTGGACAACTGGAAAAAGGCTAATGTAGTGCCCATCTTTAAAAAAGGGAAGGAGGATCCTGGGAACTACAGGCCAGTCAGCCTCACCTCAGTCCCTGGAAAAATCATGGAGCAGGTCCTCAAGGAATCAATTCTGAAGCACTTAGAGGAGAGGAAAGTGATCAGGAACAGTCAGCATGGATTCATCAAGGGAAAGTCATGCCTGACTAATCTAATTGCCTTCTATGACAAGATAACTGGCTCTGTGGATGAGGGGAAAGCGGTGGACGTGTTGTTCCTTGACTTTAGCAAAGCTTTTGACACCGTCTCCCACAGTATTCTTGCCAGCAAGTTAAAGAAGTATGGGGGGGATGAATGGACTATCAGGTGGACAGAAAGTTGGCTAGATTGTCGGGCTCAATGGGTAGTGATCAATGGCTCCATGTCTAGTTGGCAGCCGGTATAAAGTGGAGTGCCCCAAGGGTCGGTCCTCAGGCTGTTTTTGTTCAATATCTTCATAAATGATCTGGAGGGTGGTGTGGATTGCACCCTCAGCAAGTTTGCAGATGACACTAAACTGGGAGGAGAGGTAGATACGCTGGAGGGTAGGGATAGGATACAGAGGGACCCAGACAAATTAGAGGATTGGGCCAAAAGAAATCCGATGAGGTTCAACAAGGACAAGTGCAGAGTCCTGCACTTAGGATGGAAGAATCCCATGCATCGCTACAGACTAGGGGCCAAATGGCTAGGCAGCAGTTCTGCAGAAAAGGACCTAGGGGTTACAGTGGATGAGAATCTGGATATGAGTCAACAGTGTGCCCTTGTTGCCAAGAAGGCCAATGGCATTTTGGGATGTATAAGTAGGGGCATTGCCAGCAGATCGAGGGACGTGATCGTTCCCCTCTATTCGACACTGGTGAGGCCTCATCTGGAGTACTGTGTCCAGTTTTGGGCCCCACACTACAAGGAGGACATGGAAAAATTGGAAAGAGTCCAGCGGAGGGCAACAAAAATGATTAGGGGTCTGGAACACATGACTTATGAGGAGAGGCTGCGGGAACTGGGATTGTTTAGTCTGCAGAAGAGAAGAATGAGGGGGGATTTGATAGCTGCTTTCAACTACCTGAGAGGTGGTTCCAGAGAGGATGGTTCTAGACTATTCTCAGTGGTAGAAGAAGACAGAACAAGGAGTAATGGTCTCAAGTTGCAGTGGGGGAGGTCTAGGTTGGATATTAGGAAAAACTTTTTCACTAGGAGGGTGGTGAAACACTGGAATGCGTTACTTAGGGAGGTGGTGGAATCTCCTTCCTTTGAGGTTTTTAAGGTCAGCCTTGACAAAGCCCTGGCTGGGATGATTTAGTTGGGGATTGCTCCTGCTTTGAGCAGGGGGTTGGACTAGATGACCTCCTGTGGTCCCTTCCAACCCCAATATTCTATGATTAGTCAGTAGTTCTAGTAGTGAAAATAATTATTTAAATACTGAGAACACCGATGACAATTTTGGTGATGAAAATATCTTAAATGTTGAATCATCTGAAAATGTGTCTGCAACGGAAGAGGATTTACATGATTGTGAAAATGTAGTACCCAATTGTTGGACTGCCAAGCAGGCACAATATTTTTTTAAAGAAATATAATGGCTTGATAATTGAAGGCAAAAAACTTGGCTGTTTCCACTGTGCAAATACGTCACATTTGGAGGTCATTGAAGGAAAATCTTTACACATTTCTTCAGAACGGCAAAAGTGTACTATTAAAGCATCTGGAACAGATAAAAAAGTTCAGCAAGCTTCATTAGGGAAAAAAGAAGGAACGTTTGGAATCAAGCTCTCATTTGAGAGTTATAAATATTTTCAATGAATCTAAAAAAAGAAACTCTCACTATAGTGATTGATAAACTTACTGAACAAAATATTGCAATAACCAGCAAAATTTTCAACATAGTTTACAGCTTAGTAAAAATAAACTGACCAATATCGGATATGGAGGATGAAGTGGAGCTACAAATTAAGAATGAAACCGATTTAGGGAATGGCCTACATTCTCGATTTTCAGCCATCAGAATTGTAGAGCATATTGCTGAATTAATAAGAAAACAAATTTTTAGTAAAATCATCTAAAACAATTCAAAGATTTGTATTATTATTGAATAAGCTTCTACAATTTCAAGTAAAACTGTGCTTGTAAGTCTTATAAAATGTGAATTACAAGATTCTTCAAAAGCAGAAAATATTTATAATGTTTTGATAAATATATTAACTGATTCAGGACTTGACACAGAATATTTAAAGAAAAATTTAATCGGATTTTGTTCTGATGGCGCAAGCACCATGCTTGGACATAAATCTGGAGTTGCTACAAGACTGCTTCAAGATTTTTCCAAACATCATAATTTGGCATTGTTTGAATCACCAGCTACAACTGGCTTTGGATGATGCTATAAATGATATCAATAAATAAGCCATTATCAAGATTTTTTGGACAAGATTTAGGCAATTTTTCATCAGTCAAATAAAAGACAGTTTGAACTTAAACAAGTTTCTGAAGAACTATATATTGAAATCATCAAAATAGGCTGTGTTTTTGGTCCACGATGGGCTTCTTGTAGCCTTAGAGCTGTCAAAGTGGTCTGGAGAGCTTATCCAGCTCTTTTATTTATTTTTCCAAAAATAAGACATTTTCTGGCATGGAAAAAAGATTGAAAAACAAAATTTTTAAAAGACTTCGCATTAACGATTGACATTTTGGATGAACTTGCATGATTATCAAATGCACTGCAGGCGAGACAACTGAGTTTAACAAAGGCAGATAAGCTAATCAAACGAACAATTGATTTTTTCATACAATTAAAAGATAGTTTTAGTATAGAAGAAAATAAAATTAATGAAATGATAGAAAGTGATGCTTTTAAATGTATAGAGTTTGAAGATAATGTAAGGTTTAAATCACTGCCATGAGACAAAGTAATAGAGTGTATTATTTAAAAAATGAAGGCAAGATTAGTAAACGAAAATCACATTAAATATAAAGAAGATAATTTAGGTCATTCTAGTAATACACCTAAAATAGTTGAATTATTCAATGTTATGGATCCCATTTCATGGAATATTGAAGAAGTCAGGTTACTTTAGAAATCAGGAGAAGAAAAAGTGCATGAATTAAATAAATTCATAAAATTTGTAGTTGATGTAAAGGATTTAAAAAAATCTTCCTGATCTGGAAACAATAAGGAAAGCAAAGGAAATTATGAACACAATTGCAATTAGTTCTGCAGAAGCAGAAAGAGCTTTTTCATTGATGAATATTATTTTTAGTAATAAAAGGGCGAATTTAACAATTAAACGTATCTCAAGCTTTATGACCATCTATTTGTTGGGAAAACCACTAAGTTCTTGGAACCCAATACCATATGTTAAAACATGGATGAGAAGTCATCGATCCACATTAGATACCAGAGTTTGTGTATCCAACACGAAAGATTATGGAGAAGATCAAGAAGCCATTTGGAAATTACTACCTAATTAGTAATAAATAATGTACTTAAATATTCTTTAAAATATTGCTTGTTGCATTGTATACTTCAACATGAATATATTACACTTTTTATTTTTAACAACTTAAGTAGTTCACAGGTAATATTTTAAAAATACAAGAATAATAGACATTTCATTCTTAAATATTATTATCATTTGCTTACTCATACATCTCTTCTTTATATTTTCTTCTTTTCAAATGTATTTTAAATTCGTTTAAGAAAGCAATACTTTGTTTCTATTGTAATAAACGTAAAAAAATTGTTTTTATTGTTAAGTATGACTCCCAATGACTCAATGCATTGCCATTTCTTATGGAAAAAGGTACAAAAAATACGTACTGTGGCACATCCCTTAAATCATAACTTTTTATAGGGAACCGGTTGTTAAGATTTTGGCAGCTCATCACTGCTGTACTGTATTTGTGCTTTTTTTTTTTTTTTGGGGGGGGGGGGGGGGGGTTGTCATCTCTCTGCTGCTGCCTGATTGCATACTTCTGGTTCCAAATAAGGTGTGTGGTTGACTGATCAGTTCGTAACTCTGAGGTTCTACTGTAGAACAGTCTCCTGATGGAAGAAGCAGCAAGGTTTTATACGGAGTCAAACAGCATGGCAAATGTGTTACTGTGTTTTCAAGTAAGCAAAATTGTACCACATACTTAACTCAAACCAATAGGTCCTGTTTACACTAAGAAAAATGGGATCATTTAATTCATTACTGGTAAAACCAACAGCTTGTCTACACTACCTGCCGGATTGGTGGGCAGCAATCGATCCAGCAGGGGTCGATCTATCACATCTAATATAGACGTGATAAATCGACCGCTAAGCGCTCTCCTGTTGACTCCAGTACTCCACCAGAACGAGGAGTGCAAGCAGAGTCAACAGGAGAGCTTCAGTTGTTGACTTACCGCAGTGAAGTTGCGTATCTTAGATCGATCTCGTGCAGTAGTGTAGACAAGCCCTCAATCAGGGGTAGAAGTAGACATTGCTCTGGCATTTTTACCATTATGTCATCTACCTCCTGCTCGGAGCCCCCCAAGCCTCATCTCTATGCTTCTTCAGTAGCCTCAAAGCTAATAGGGAAATTCCAACATGGTGCATGCTAGGTGCATCACATTGGCTCTGGTGCTAGTTGAGCCTTCAAAGTTGCTAGCAGAAAAATAAAAAGACTAATTTAGAATCATGTGTGTGGAATGTCTTATCTTTGCTATTTAGCACTTAGCTGAAGAGCTAATGGAAAGCATAGCTCAAAAAACAGTTTTGCTTTTAAAGACTTGATCCAACTTTATGACCGACACTGCTCAAAACGACACATACCTATGTAACATTTTTGACAAGTTTGAGATGACAAGGTTCCTTCGCTTATACAACTCAGCTGAATGAAAAATTCTTAAGCAGTGTTCTGTCCAGACCTCAAAGGGGTCAAGTAGGAATGCACAAAAAAGGGAGGAGCTACAACAAGCAGCAGCCACTCTTCTACCACCACCCAAGCGCACAACAATCTTCCTCAATCTCTGGAAAAATATATTCAATTAAATGTGCAAAAATTAGAGGCAGCAATCTACAAGAGAGTGTAGGATGCATGCAGCTACAAAGTACTATGGGATTAGGAACCTGGAAACAAACAGCAGCTCTTTTTGGGGCTATACGTGGGGAAAAAAGGTTGAAAAACCCTGATATATGTAATGTAATTTGTCATGTAATTTAAAAAAATTTAAAAAAAATAAAGAAATGCTCAGGGATGGAAACAGGAGAAGTTCAAATATGGGCAAAAATGATGAAGTGTTAATATGACACCCTGAGCTAACTACTACATGCCCCAATGGAAAGCGATTTGTTTCTAATTACATACATTTAAACACCACTTACAGCAACATTGTGAGGAAAGCCACAAAAAATACTGTTTTGATTCAGTATCTGATACCATCGCAATGGCAGTTTTGACTTCAAATCTTTAAAACATTTCCTATCATCTAAAACTGGTCTGAAGAAAAAGCAGCATCAAACAAATTAGTTTTTATCTGCAACAATAATTAAGTTGACAAATTAAGTTGACTTATGTTAACTCACTTTAGCTATAGTTCAAAGAATTTTAAAATACAAAAACCCTTCAACAAACAGATTTTACCCAAATTAAAATGTAACAGCTTGGCCTGCCCAAAAAAAAAAAGAAAAAAAAAATTGTGAAGCCAATTTAAAATCCAACTAGACCCAACCAAATACTCCAGAAATAATGAAACCTAAGTATACACAGGCCAGAGAAACAGATGGCAAAGCCATGCTAGGAAAATCAATGTAGCTTGTTTTAAACAATCAGGGAACAAAGCCATTCGACCTCAAAGAGCAGCCATGGTGCTCTTTATTCTACAGTAATTAATCTATACACACATACAGTTCTCCTCTTCAAAAGAGAACAATATGAAACAGGAGTCCAAGATATTAAAAATAAAATTCTGAAGATTGGCTAGAAATTATTAGAAATGGATACAGCAATTCAAAACCTTTCTAGCAACAGCTCTCTCGATAGCAAAGTCTGAAAAACTAACAAGGAATAGATCTCAGCTAGTCGCACAGCAACTAACTTCAAGAAGTTATTAAAATATACCTTCTATGAAGTGAATGGTTCAATGATCGGCAATAGTTCATAGAACTTTGCACCTCTAGGTCAGCAGTTCAAATCCAGACGAGACCACTACTTAAGAGTTATCTAATGATCAGGGTGAAGCAATATAAAAATCACTTTTTTTAAAATCATTGATTTAATTGAGGCTGAAGCTTTTTTAAACTAAAGTATATAAAGACATACTACTGAAAGAGTCCCTTATTTGAGTTTATTGAGCTGCTACAAGAAAAAAAATGAAATACTTACAACTGAAGCCCTGACCCTACAAACATTTAAGAAGAGACGTGATTTTACACACATGATTAGCCCCACTGATTTCAGTGGGGCTATCAATGGGCTTAAAGTTAAATACCTGTATCTGCATAACATTCAGTGCATAACAGGCTAAAATTGTATTTTTATTAAAAACTTCTTAGTGGCACAGAATCTTTGTCACATCATGAAGAACTGGAACTAGTAGCACAAGGCCCACTGACTTCAACCTCAGATGAAGCATAGCCTGGATGATGCAATTCAACTTTCTTGATTTGTAGAAGCCTGATATATCAGCAGGCAATGCTGACTGAAAATACAGCATGGGCTATTTTCTTATCTATTTGCAATTGTTCTCATAATAACTATGTTAATGAGGCTCTGGACTTCTTTTCCAGCATAGTGAACATTTTAAATGTGATACTTCTTGTAGAAAATACCTCCATGGAAAATATGAAATTCTAGGGAATTAATATACAAAGCCCAGTTTAGCAATTTAAGACTACAAAATGGGAAGAAAGTAAAGAACTAGCAACATGCAAATAAAAATCTGCTTTAATTTAAAAACTGAAGCAAACAATTTTTAAATTAAAAATGGGATGTTTTTAAAATCTTTTTTATCCGCCCAGATTGGTATTTATTAAACATTTTGTGTCAGGCCCCTTGCTGATGTCTAAGGGCTTGTCTACACCTACCAGAGGATCGACGAGCAGTGATCGATGCATCGGCAGTTGATTTAGTGGGTCTAGCGAAGACCTATTAAATCAACTGCAGATCACTCTCCCATCGACTTCTGTACTCCACTGGATGGAGAAGAGATGGGGGAGTCAACGGGAGAGCATCTCCTGTCGACATCACGTAGTGTGGACCCCACAGTGAGTAGATCTAAGCTACATCAATTTGAGTTACGCTATTCACATAACTAAAATTGCATAACTTAGATCGAATTTCCCCTGTAGTGTAGACAAGGCCTAAGAGGGCGATCAATGACGGTCCAAGATGACTAATTTTCCCTCTGCACCGTAAGCGTTCCTAGAAATCTCTAGAACAGAATTACAATGTAAATTGGAGAGAATGGGGAAGTTTGTTTTGCACCTGCCATACTTATTTTGCAAAGAAACAGAACACTTTACTGTCTAGTAATAGCTGATATTTGTTAAGTGTTACAGCCGGCTCCATACATTTCACTCTCCCTGTCCAAAAAAGCTTACAAGCTAATCTTTTCAAGACCACTATATTTACTTTGAAAACATGCTAGTTCAGAACATAAAACTCTTCTGTAAGGGTGTAAAGAAGAGCAATTACATTAAGCAATTAATAATTTTAGAATACCACCATGTATATTAGGTAGGACTACAAATATACCTCACTGTAAACTTCTTTCATAACTGAGCATTTAAAAAAGTATCACTAACATGTTAACATACCAGCATAATTCATTTCTTTAACCACAATATTTCAGAAATCAAATGAAAAAATTAATAAGCTGATGCTAGTTAGAATAGACTTTATTCCCTTTTTTAGTAAGGAGTGTCCTTAAGGTTTGTGGACTATCATTTGCAATATATAAAGCAAATTATGCAGCTGGAAGCCAATATGCAGCAGCCTGCTGGTGGCACACTTCAGTTATCCTGAGACATCACAAATTCAGAGCACTCAGTGTAACAATGAATTCCTAATGTAAGTGAAGTTAGTTCTAAAAAACATACTTAACGGTAATAAAAAAGCAGGATATGGTGGACTTATAATAAAAAGACTTTCTTTTCCTCCTTCGCCATGGTACCTTGTTGGGTTATTTAATTTTCTCCAAAGATTTTATATAGTTTCTTACATCCGCTGACATTCAAACCACATAGTAAACTGTGAATTTGCAGCACTAAACTATTTTAGAATTTTTAGATTACAGAACTGGAAAAGTAGAAACTTAAGGGTTCTTTGACCATTAGCTATGCACAAGTGTAATTAAACATTTAGGTACAACTATCTCAGCCACCAGGAGAACATATATTTGTTAATAACTAAAATGTTGTGATGCTCTCACCCCTTGTGGGCCACTCCAAAAGAAATATTCTATACACCAATGAAATTCTGAAATTACAAGTAATTTAATGAATTTATTTTATTTAGCCCAGTGCTCAAATACCTTAATCGCGTTTCAAATTGCATAGCATAAATCTTTCTTGGTAGTCCAGGTTTTCAGTTCTGTAATTAGTTAAACCACATGCCCCCATCACCAACTACTCTACAGGGAATTGTGCTTCTCTTTACATCACTATTGTCTGCTGGTTGAGATGTATGTGTGTGCCTGCATCTTCTTCGGTCAGCCCCCCAATCCCTCTCTAATTGTTGCTCTTTACAGACAGGACCCCTCAATTCTATTAGTTTCTTGAACTTGAGTTTGTTAGAGTAATACCACTCTGAGGGCTTGTCTACGCCACGCAGTTTTTAGTGACAAGGCTGTGTCGACACATCCTTCTTGCTAAAAGTCAGCGTGCGTAAACGCTCTTTTTCGGTACTTTGTCGGCATTTTTGCCAACAAAATACTTTCAACCCCACGAGCAACATTAGCTTTGTCGGCAGGAGAGCGCTCCTGCCGACAAAGCCCCGTTCGCACTGCCACTTGCGTCGGCAAAACTTTTGTCTTTCGTGGGGGGACTTTTTAACTACCCATGAAAGACAAAAGTTTTGTTGACAGTGCCTATGCATAAACAACCCTAAATAAATCTACAGTTAGGAAATGCAAGAGCGAACTGCTGAAAAAAATACATTTTAAAGTGGAATCCCCTCACCTTACCCACTCCCTAAGACCATTGCACCATAGAAGATTAAGCATGAAAATATTGTACTCACACATCAATGAACTACATTTAAAGATCAGATGATCCTGGTCAGTTTTTATAGTGTTTCATCAACTTTTTTTAAAAGGATAAATTTTAAAAGGTAATTTTAGTGAACATGGAGTACTTTAAAGCCATTTTGAGCCTCTGTCTTTGAATCGGTGTTATAAATGTGACTGAACGATACTATTTTCTAATCCCAAATCAGAGGCATTGGTATGTTTGCATGTTAGGTTCCTAAACTGCATTTTAGTTAAGCATCAAGAAACCAAAACCAAAAACTCTAGCTTTAGCTATCAATATGTTGAGTGGAGAGAAGTGAGTAGACTTACACAACTGATTTTAAAGGCAATTACCTAGGATATGAATTGCCAGAACAAAATACACGTTGCGTTTTAACTAGCAGAGCACAAAGGCAGACGCGAGGGACTTTAGGTAGCTAGAAACGGACACTATGAACAGTCTTCCGTGCGTCTGCCCACAGTCACAGTAGAGCCGGCTAGCGACCCCTCACACATATGGACTGAAAATCGTCGGCGGTCTTTAGGCCTAATCTTGTCTGAACTCCCTGCAGAGAGAGAGACAGAGACAGAGACCCAACCCCGGCACCGTGCCCCCAGCGCGGTATCCCGGCACGCAGCACGCCCCAGCAAACTTGCGCTACGGATTGAGCAATTCGCAGCCTCGCCCGCCCCAAATATGCCAGGGATGCAGGCGGCTTCCTCAGCGCCTCTGCATCCAGCCAGTCCCGCTCCCCGGACACCGCGCCCGGGCGAGGGGAGCCGGCGGGGTGGGGGGGGCGAGGGGAGCCGGCGGGGGGGGGGGGGGGCAGCGGCGGCCGCGGCGGGCTTGTAACGCCGGACCCGAGTCCCCCCGCCCCGGCGGGGCCGCGAGGGCCGGCTGCGGGGGTCCCGCCACCCGCCGCGGGTCCAGCGAAACAGGACGTCGCCCTGCCCCGGGGCCGGCCCCCGCCGCTGCGCCCAGCACCTGCCGCCGCGCGCCCTGGCCCCCGCCGCAGGCCCAGCGCGCGCCCCGCCGCCTGCGCCCCGAGCCCGGACCGCCGGGACCCCCGCCCCGAGCGCTCCGCAGCCTCCGGCCGGCCGGCGGGCGGGCGCAGCCCGGGGACGGAGCGTCAGGACCTGGACAGGTCCCGGCGGGGCGGGGCGGTCCCTCCCGCCGCGGGTTCAGGGGGTGCCGGGAGAGCCGCAGCCGCAGCGAGCCCCGCCGGGGCCGCCCCTCACCTGGCCGCGGGTCCTACGGCTCCCCCCGCTCCGCCGCTCACCAGCGGGCGGCGGCCGCCTCGCGCTCCCCTCAGCCGACACTGAGCGCGGGCGGCGGCGGGCAACGGCGCTGCTCGGCTCAGGCCGACCGGCCCCGCGCGCACGCGCGCTGCTCCACGGCCCCTGCAGGCGCGAGCCCGCCAACGCGTTCACGCGCCTCTCGCGCCAGCCGGGGCCGCGGGCTGAAGGGGCCGCAGGAGGCGAGGGGCGGGCCGCGGCGCGCGCGACGCAGACCGAGAGGCCGCCGGGCGGCCCCGCGGGGGAGGAGTCAGAGGAACCACCCCGGCCGCTGATTGGTGGGCGGTGCGGCGCCGTGCACGCGCCTCTGCTCCCCTCCCGCCCGGGGCGGCCGGGATCTGCAGCGTGGCGCGTGCCCTCGCGCGCGGGGGGCTGGGCGGCAGGTGCAGGGGCCGCGCGGGCGCCGCTCGCCCCGGGCCCCCGGCCGGCGCCGGGCGCGGGTCGGGGGCCCGCAGGCCGGGGCAGCCCCGCCGCCGGCGGGTCGCTGGTGTCTGGAGCCGGGGCCGCTCCGGGGGCGGCGGCGGCGGGTTGGCGCTGCGTGGCCCGGGCGCCCCGGCGTGCAGCTCCCGGGGGGCGGGTTGCGGTGCGGGGGGGTTGCGGTGCCCGCGGTCGCTGAGCTGGGGACGGAGAGCAGGAGGCCACAGGGTTACGCGTCCCTGGGGGGGAGACCCAGGCCCCTGCGCTGGCCGGGAAATGAGCGACCCCCACGCTGCAGAGCCCGTTGAAAGCCCCCGGGGTCACCGGCCACCGGGCCTGGGGGAAGAGCCCTTCCTCGCCCCCCGCCTCAGGCGGACCTTGAGCGAGCCAACCA
Source organism: Eretmochelys imbricata (assembly GCF_965152235.1). Lineage (NCBI taxonomy): Eukaryota > Metazoa > Chordata > Testudines > Cheloniidae > Eretmochelys > Eretmochelys imbricata. Next base: position 82,231,310 of record NC_135582.1, on the reverse strand, counting down.
GCCAAGCACCTGCCGGGGGGAGTCCAGCACCCTGGCCCTCCCCGTCCAGTGTCCCATCTCCAGCTGCGCCCCGCTCTGCTGCCTCGGAGTCACGGGACTGCATCGAAGGACGTAGGGGATGGGGCGTCCCCTCCCTGACCCCAGCAGCTGGCCAGCGGAAGCACGAGTTTTTAGGAACATCAGACGAACTGGAAGGGAGCTCTAGGCCTGCTAAGCCCTGCTGATGCCGATCACTGCGAGCAACCACATCATCCGTTCCCAGTCGTAAATTTGTCACCCTCTCTCTCAGACCCTTTACCCTCTCTCTCCTAAAACTAATTAAGTTGTTTGCCCCCTGAGGGGAGTGAACCCCTCATCCAGCACCATCTGGGTAAAAGAAAAGGGTCCAGGCATCTTTCTTGGTAGCAACTGGGAGACGCTGTTCCCCCAAATAGGGGGAGGCCTCCAGGTGAAGTATGGGGCATGTAACTTTCATCAGCAAGCATTTTAGCCATTGTTGGTTCCAAAATCAAGACACTTACTTGCAATAAGTTTGCTTTGACCTTGCTCTGTTATACCATAAATAATTGACTCTCTAGGTCATTGCACCAGTTAACTGTTCAGATCCATCTGGTTCAGGCCAGGTCTATACTAAGAGCGCTATGCTGTACCAGCTAGACCAGTATACTGCACTGCTCCTACTGCAGATGCAGTTTTGCTGGTATCCATACTACAGGCTCTTGCTGGCACAGCTACTGATCGCATAAATCACATCTCATTATACCCCTGACCAATATAGCTATGTGAGCAAGAATTTCTAGTGTAGACCTGGCCTTAGCTTTATTATGTTGGTCTGTAGCATAATGGTCAGTGGTCTCAGATGGCAGCTAGTTTCTTGTAAAGAAGACGAGCCTTTCCCAAGTGCCATTCTTGTATGGATCATCATACCCTTGAGATTTCTGAGTGACTTTGTCTAGTCGTTTTCAGTCTCTTTCATGCTCCCACAGGAATATATTACAGACTGCTAATATTCCTAGCCCTGCACACATGGGAGGATTTCACTCTCTAAGGGCTGATCTGAACAAAAGCTGTATCCTTTAACAATAATGAAAGGATACAACTCCCAGCGTGGAGTTATACTGAGATAATGGAGTGTTTTCTTGGTATAGCTCTTCCCATATGGGAAGGGAAATAAACTATACTGATCTAACTGTGTCTAACTAGGGATTGTACAGGTATAACTCTTGGGGTTAAAAAAAAATCACACCTTGAACCCAAATAGTTGTATCAGTACAAGAACTGTGTAGGCTTGACTTGAGGGCTTGTTTTCACCAGTTTTTAACTGCAAATTAACTGATTGCAGTTACCCTGAAGTAGTTCATACTGGATCTGGTCATGAATTTTCTAGTAAAACGTAACTCTGCTAGCCACCAAATATCATGGACTTAATAAAGACACTGGCTTTATGACTCATTGCAACAATCTGTAAACTACTAGCCCTCCTTCATCCTATGACTGTAGTATAACTGCCCACTTCACCCTGAATGGTCTCTTGCAACGTGGTAACTCCTTCTCTGTTCCATCTTGTGTTTAGCTGTCACACTTGAAGAACCTTTCCCAGACCCGAAGGAGAGCTCTGTGTAACCTCGAAAGCTTGTTGCTTGTACCAATAGAAATTGGTCCAATACAAGATATTACCTCCCCCACCTTGTCTCTCAATATGCTGAGACCAACACAGTTTCAACAACACTGCAAACAGTGAAATATAAAAGCACCCTTTGTTCTCCATCATACTCCCTTATCCTTGCTGGAACATTTATAAAGGGATTCTCACACATCTTCCTTCTAAAACTGACTCCGATGAAACCTCAAGAAAATGTAAAAGATTTCTTTTTTGGATGATCCACTTATGGAAATTAATTCTGTTTTTAGCAATGAATACAAATTTGCCATTTTGATGCTACTAGATATGCAGTTGCTTGCTAATGAAGCTTTTGGATAATACCAAGTTTGTTGATATCTATCAACTCTCTGACTCCTTCCTTTCTGATTTTGACATGTGGCTCTTCCTCTCTTCAGAATCTACCTTGGTGACTTCACCTTTTGAGTTGACAACCTGTCCAACCTTTTAGCCTTCCATTTTCTTGCCTTCACCTTCTTGTTTGACCATCAAGTCTCCCATACACCAATGAGGCCATTTCCTTATCTTCACTGAGCTCTACTTATTCTCAAACCTCTTACTAACTAGTTTCCAGTCACCATCTGATTACCTGTAACAGTCTGCCAGGCCCTGCAATTCTGCCTTTCACCTGGTCTTTCCATGCCCTCCAATTCACTACCATCCCCAATCTCTTTCAGCTTTAAGCACCCCCCTTTCCTTCCCCTTTCATTGATTCTGTAGTCAAATTCCTCAACTTTACCCCCCTGCAACCCTTTATTTCTCTGACCCCCTTTCTCACTGCAGTGCTGTTCCTGACCCCTGCTCACATCACACATTCCTGTTCCCCTTCACCTCTATGTTTCTTGCAAAAAAACTACAGCTTCCGTCCTTGAGTCCTATGCCTACAATTCACATCACCTATTTACCATCCTTGACTACCTTTTCAAGCCTTCTCTTGTAGTTCAATCCTTCTCTCTCTCCACCCAGGGCCTCGTGATTTTTTCCCAAGAAATTTGACAAGATCCTTCCGTTTTCAGCCCTTTTCAACCCTCATTTCCACCTCTTTCACTACCCTTTCCCATCGCTTCTGTTACCCCAGTCACCAGCTCTGTGTAACTCATTTATTCTCCAGTTTCAATCCCTCAACCTGTTCCCCTTGCCCAACCCCCCTCAGATGTTGATCTCCCTGGCCCAGATTCTCAGTTATTCTGTAAATACCACTGAAATCAGTGGGAATCAAGCACCTAAATACCTTTGGAGATCAGATGTATTATCATGTCCCTAAACCTCTCCTCTGCCTTCTTTTCTGTCACATACAAACATGCAGCAGCATCCTCATCTGAAAACACTATCCTTTACCGCACCCTGTCTGTCAACCTCAGATCTGTCAGTGTGTCACCCACAATCAAAATGTGTGAAACATTATCAAAACATGGAACACCTGTATTTTGTTACATGTCACCATAATTGATAGTGTATAGAGATTTTAACAAGAAAGCCTGCTTTAAGGGATGTTTTCTCATGGTGTGAATTAAATAAACCATTAAAATAAACCAACAACTGGGAAAAACAAACTATTTCATGCAGCCACAAGGATCTCCTCCCGTGTGGCTCATCAACATGGGTTGACAACTGGTTCTTCAGTTACCTAGCATAGACTCCTGTCACTTGAGTTGCTATTCTTTATGTCAACCAGCCACAAGAGAGGGACTTAACCCCGTGGGTCACATAACTATTAGACAGATAGTCAGAGAATTTTGGAAATCAGGAATCGTGGGTTTCATCCCTGGGTCTGGGAGGGGAATATGGAAGGAGGAGACCAGGCAGGAATTCTCAGTGTCAGTGACAGGTGAGGAGGAGTGCATGTTGAGGGGTAGCAGGGAGTGGGAGGTCATGTTGGATTAAGTCAACTTCTGAAGATGTTGGCAAGATTCCATGTAAAGAGGGATGAGAGGTTGGGGGAAGGGTTTAAGGAGGGAGACAAAGGTGGCTGCAGATTCAAGTGTGGGATTCAGTGAGGGAGGAGCAGAGCTATTTGACAGGATGGGGGGCCTGTTAGAGAGATCAGCAATGGAGTAATGTTAGGATGAGACCAGATCAAGAGTGGCCATTATGGTGAGTAATTAACCCTTTTGTAAGCTCCTGTAATTTACGGTGCAGTCAGGTCCAGTATCTATTTTGAGATTAATTTTTTGTTCATTTACTTCTACTATCACCAACCAGATATTTGCTTTGTATATTTATTAAGAGCCTCAGCCAAGAGCTCTGCCTGCATCATCATCAGCATAGATTTGTCCTTCAGCTGTATGTTCAAGAATGTATTTTGCTTTAATATTTTTTTGCAGTATGTGCCAAGAGTGACATATGCTTGTAAAATGGTTCCTTTATTGCATGCATTACACTGCACCCCACGGCATCATGTGATTGCTTTGACCTGGTTATATTACAAGTAATTCTGTCTCTAATTGGTCCATTTATTTACTGTTCAGATTCACGTGACTTAGTGTTGTCATGTAGGTCTGTAACATGATACTCAATTGTCTGATTTGGTGGCAAGTTTTGTGCCTTTCCCAACTGGCCTTTCCCTTATTTTCTGCCTTTCCCTTACGTTGACCACAGTATTCTTAGAATTACTGAATGTCTTTGCCTATCAGGGTGTCCCCTTCATGTTCCCACAGCACTGGACTGCAGCTCTCCCATGCCCCTGCCACATGCGGATTGAAGGATTTCACTCCCTCTGGTTTCTCTGTCATGTCACCTGCTTTCAGGGGAACGAGGGAGTGCTACTGCCCGCTCCACATGCTTCCTGAATCCCTCAGTTTGAAGGGGGACTGGGCAGGAAGCATGCGGCGGGGGCAGCAGCTGGCAAGAAACTGAAATTTTACAGCCTAGCCCCAGTCACATGATCTGGACTAGGGTTACCAAAGGTTATACCCTTGTCCCATGGCAGAGGTCAGTCACTGCTCACTCCAGGGGTTACTGTTACAGAGCTTCTTTAATAGTGAAGTGTCCCTTCCTCACCCTGCCTTTCTACAGGTAAGCCCACAAAAATCCACCACCGTTGAGAGCATTTCCCAGGCGTGAGGAAGAGGCTGGCTGGGAACGAGCATGGGCCATCACCGTGCCCTTATCTCCCTGAGAGGTGAGGAATTCCATCCCTCCCAAACCCCACAACATCTTTCTTGGGGCTCTCAAAGTGGGGACAGCATGAGGGGCTTCTATCCTAGAATCATACTGCTTCTGTGACACCATTTCCTCCTCTATAAGGCAGCTTTCTAATTCTTTAATTATTCTCTTGGCTCTTCTCTGAACCCTCTGCAATTTATCAACATCCTTCTTGAACTGTGGACATCAGAACTGGACACAGTATGCCTGGAGTGGTTACCTCAGTGCCAAAGACAAAGATAAAATAATGTCTCTACGTCTAGTCGAGATTCTCTTGTTTCTGTAACCAGATATTGCATTATTCTTTTGGGCCAGAACATTTTCATAGAATCATAGAATATCAGGGTTGGAAGGGACCTCAGGAGGTCATGTAGTCCAAACCCCTGCTCAAAGCAGGACCAATCCCCAACTAAATCATCCCAGCCAGGGCTTTGTCAAGCCTGACCTTAAAAATATCTAAGGAAAGAGATTCCACCACCTCCCTAGGTAACGCATTCCAGTGTTTCACCACCCTCCTAGTGAAAAAGTTTTTCCTAATATCCAACCTAAACCTCCCCCACTGCAACTTGAGACAATTTCTCCTCGTTCTCTCATCAGCTCCCACTGAGAACAGTCTAGAGCCATCCTCTTTGGAACCCCCTTTCAGGTAGTTGAAAGCAGCTATCAAATCCCCCCTCATTCTTCTCTTCCGCAGACTAAACAATCCCAGTTCCCTCAGCCTCTCCTCATAAATCATGTGTTCCAGTCCCCTAATCATTTTCGTTGCCCTCCGCTGGACTCTTTCCAATTTTTTCACATCCTTCTTGTAGTGTGGGGCCCAAAACTGGACACAGTACTCCAGATGAGGCCTCACCAGTGTCGAATAGAGGGGAACGATCACGTCCCTCGATCCGCTGGCAATGCCCCTATTTATACATCCCAAAATGCCATTGGCCTTCTTGGCAACTATTGACTCATATCCAGCTTCTCGTCCACTGTAACCCCTAGGTCCTTTTCTGCAGAACTGCTGCCTAGCCATTCGGTCCCTAGTCTGTAGTGGTGCATGGGATTCTTCCGTCCTTAGTGCAGGACTCTGCACTTGTCTTTGTTGAACCTCATCAGATTTCTTTTGGCCCAATCCTCTAATTTGTCTAGGTCCCTCTGTACCCTATCTCTACCCTCCAGCATATCTACCACGCCTCCTTCTTGAAACCAACAGTAGGAAAAAAGAAATTTTGGCTGCATCTGATTAAAGTTGGCAGTGCCCCTTTTGCGACCACAAAAACTTTAACTTTTCAATAGTTAAACTAAATGGTTATATAGCAAATACTTCTGTTTTTTACTTAATATTATGGAAACTGTTTACAATAGCATCGAGGGCCAGGTCCATAAATATATGTAGGCGCCTACATATGCGGACAGGGGCCTACAGGGATTGTCAGAAGCACCTAAGCTGGTCAACAAAGGAATCAAAGGGATTTAGGTGCCTAAAGGCCACCTTAGCCACCCAAGACCAAAGTTTAGATCCTCAAAGCCCCTGCTCAGCTGCATCCTAACCCTGTAAGCATTTCAACTGTAAAGTCCCCTAAATTTGAGAGTGGGCATGCTCACAACCACCTACGGCCTGATGCTGCTGAGCTGCTGAGCACCAAGTCCCCAGCTGGAGCCCCTACTTCGCCTGTATGGCCTGAACCAGTAGCTGGGCTCTGAATTAGGCTGACCACCTTTTCAAAAGGCAAAAGCAGGACACATGCAAGAGCCCCTCAGTGTCCACATCCCCTGCCCCTCCTTCCCCCCAACCCCTGCCGCCTGCCCTCCTCTTTCCCCATGGCCCTGGCCCCTGCTACAGCTCTTCCCCCCAAGGCCAGGCCAGAAGTCAGAGTCAGGCTGTAGTAAGAGCCTAGGGTGACCAGGTGTCCAGTTTTTGACTGGAACACCAGGTCGAAAAGGGCTCCTGGTGGCGCCAGTCAGTACCGCTCACTGGGCCATTGACTGTCCGGTTGGTGGTGCTGTGCCTGGGAAGCAGACGGCATGTCCAGCTCCCAGGTTTAGGGGTGGCCAGGGGGTTCCACGCGCTGCCCCTGCCCACAGGTGCAGCTCCCATTGGCTGGGCCAGATCAGGGCCGGGGAGCATCATTTTTGTTGCTCTTCTCTGGACTTTCTCCAGTTTGTCCACATCTTTCCTGAAATGTGGCGCCCAGAAGTGGACACAATACTCCAGGTGAAGCCTAATCAGTGCGGAGCAGAGCGAAAGAATTACTTCTCGTGTCTTGCTTACAACACTCTTGCTAATACATCCCAGAATGATGCTAGCTTTTTTTGCATCAGCGTTACACTGTTGACTCATATTTAGCTTGTGATGCACTATGACCCCGAAATCCCTTTCCACAGTACTCCTTCCTACGCAGTCATTTCCCATTTTGTATGTGTGCAAATGATTGTTCCTTCCTAAATGGAGTACTTTGCATTTGTCCTTACTGAATTCCATCCTGTTTACTTCAGACCATTTCTCCAGTTAGTCCAGATCATTTTCAAGTGTAATCCTATCCTCCAAAGCACTTGCAATCCCTCCCAGCTTGGTACCATCTACAAACTTTATAAGTGTACTCTCTATGACATGATCTAAATAATTGATGAAGATATTGAACAGAACTGGACCCAGAATTGATCCCTGTGGGACCCCAGGTGTTATGCCCTTCCAGCATGACTGTGAACCACTGATAACTACTCTCTGGGAACGGTTTTCCAACCAGTTTTGCACCCACCTTATAGTAGCTCCATCTAGGTTGCATTTCCTTCATTTATTTCTGAGAAGGGAATGTGAGACAGTATCAAAAGCTTTACTAAAGTCAAGATATACCACGTCTATCACTTTCCCCTATACACGAGGCTTGTTACCCTGTCAAAGAAAGCTATCAGGTTGGTTTAACATGATTTGTTCCTGACAAATCCATGCTGACTGTTACTTATCACCTTAGTTTCTTCTAGATGTTTGCAAACTGATTGCTTAATTATTTGCTCCATTATCTTTCCAGGTACAGAAGTTAAGCTGACTAGTCTGTAATTCCCTGGGTTGTCCTTATTTCCCTCTTTATAGATTGGCACTATATTTGCTCTTTTCCAGTCTTCCAGAATCTCTCCCATCTTCCATGACTTTTCAAAGATAATGGCTAATGGCTCAGACATCTCCTCAGTCAGCTCCTTGAGTATTCTAGGATGCATTTCATCAAGCCCTCTTGACTTGAAGACATATAATTTGTCTAAGTAATTTTCTATTTGTTATTTTCCTATTTTAGTCTCTAATCCTACCTCATTTTCACTGGCATTCACTATGTTAGATGTCCAAACACCACCAACCTTCTTGGTGAAAACCGGAACAAAGAAGGCATTAAGCACCTCTGCCATTTCCACATTTTCTGTTATTGTTTTTCCCACCTCATTGATTAATGGGCCTACCCTGTCCTTGGTCTTCCTCTTGCTTCTAATGTATTTGTAGAATGTTTTCTTGTTACCCTTTGTGTCTCTAGCTAGTTTGATCTTGTTTTGTGCCTTGGCCTTTCTAATTTTGTCCCTACATACTTGTGTTATTAGTTTATATTCATCCTTTGTAATTTGACTTAGTCTCCACTTTTTGTAGGACTCTTTTTTGATTTTTAGATCATTGAAGATCTCCTGGTTAAGCCAGGGTGGTCTCTTCCCATACTTCCTGTCTTTCCTATGCCGTGGGATAGTTTGCTCTTGTGCCCTTAATAAAGTCTCTTTGAAAAACTGCCAACTGTCTTCAATTGTTTTTCCCCTTAGACTTGCTTCCCATGGGATCTTACCTACCAACCCCCTGAATTTGCTAAAGTCTGCCTTCTTGAAATCCAATGTCTTTATTGTGCTGTTCTCCCTCCTACCATTGCTTAGAATCATGAACACTATCATTTCATGATCACTTTCACCCAACCTGCCTTCCACTTTCAAATTCTCAACCAGTTCCTCCCTATTTGTCAAAATCAAATCTAGAAGAGCCTCTCCCCTACCAGCTTTCTCCACCTTCTGAAACAAAAAACTGTCTCCAACACATTCCAAAAACTTGTTGGATAATCTGTGTCCTGCTGTGTTATTTTCCCAACAGATGCCTGAGTAGCTGAAGTCCCCCATCACCGCCAAGAATATAAGGTTGTTTTTATTTGCTGACTTGTCCTAATTTGCTAAAACTTGACAGTGGTGTGGGATGGAAGTATAAAGTCTTCAGCTTCCAAACGACCCAGCCTGGATTTCCTTTGGGTTCGCGTTCAACATACGTCTAGGCTGGTGCAATCTCTGACCATTACAGTTCATCAGCTCGACAGGCAGGCGAAGGCAACAAGGCACTTGTCCTGTGGCCTTGACTGAGAGAGGTTTCTGATCAAAGGGAGCGCAGATTCCAGCCAGCTCCCCAATGTCTCATTGGGGATGCAAGGGCTTGTTCAGAAAGAGATTTTGAAGTCTGTAGGGTAAAGATAAGCCAGATGGGTTTGTCTCCATGCAGGTATATTTTATTCTTGCGGGAGCTGGGTAGAAAGGAGAGAGAAGTATTTTTCATTTCCTGTTTCCCTTACTGAGGGCCATCTATGCTCACTTGAAAATTTTCCTGGCAGAAGCAGTTCCTATCTATTTATTACTGGGTCAAAATATGGCTGCCATCACACAGAGACATTAGTGGTGGTGGAGGTGAGAAGAGGGCCAAAATGCCCTTTCCTTCCCCCAAACACTCCCATGCATGTGGAAGCTATAATGTTGCTGCTGCCTAAATACCCTGATGGCAGACGGAGAGGGGCAGATGGCCCTGCCAGCTTTTCTGAGCACCCCAGAGGAGCCAGGCACTGTATGGAGTGTATGCTGCTACACCCATTCTGTACTGGTGAGGGCAACCCTCACTCCCCAGTGCTCCTGGTGGCCCCAGAGCTTCACCGGCTTCCACCAGCACAAACACCGCTCCTACCACTGCTGCCTGAAAATGTGCGACCTTCTCCTTTTCCACACCCTTGCTCAAGCTTTAGAGCCATACCTGAGCCTGCAGTTGGTAAAGTGCTCATGATATCCATAAAACATGGCATAGGATGATTATAACTGTTGCTACTGAGGATCTCAAACTCAGATAAACCATGGTGGGGAGGCAAAGAGTTCGATTGCAAAACTGATGTGGTGTTTTCAGTGAGGTGAATAGCTCTTTAGAGGTTTAGGCTTCTCCCACAAACAAATGAGCCAGCAAAGCAGCCTAGCGAAATAAAAAAAAATATCCTCCTAATGTAAATAGCAGGGTAATTGATGCTGAATAGTGCTTTTGACAGAATGTGATATTAACAAGTATCGCACAGAAAATATATTTCACTGTAGTGTTTTCCACAGAAATTGAGATGGGGGTTCAAAAATACAGGGGAAGGGGTGAGGACCAATGAGGGGTGAGATGGTTAGGGCAAAGGCGGGCTGTATGGCACCAAAGTAAAAATGGAAAAATGTTTCATGACCATTTTATTAGATTTAACTCATGTTTTTAAATCATCACACAAATTAAAGTTGTCTATATAAGCCTACTATGAAGCACTATACCTACATCCTTCTTGGTTCCTTGTTGTAATTTTGCACAACTCTGTTAATGCATTTCTCGAATGCAGTGCATTCATTTTTCGTGGCTTCTCATGTCAGGTACTCCCATTTTTGGTTTAACGGTTACTGGACGAAGGATGATTGAAATAAAGTGCAGCTGCAGAAGACTTTACACCAAGCACTGGTGCATATATTTACATAGACTCACTTTTCCCACGCCTTCAGTATTGACTAATTGGGGATATTAACGGCTCTGTGAGGTCATTGCCTACTCTGGAGTAGTGTGACCGGATTCTCCATACTCCTTGCATATTGCATACTCCTCCATACCTGCCTACAGTGCCCGCTGTGTATCCTTCTGCCTTGCTGCATAGTGAGAGGGTGAGCTTGTGGTTAGGGTGCTGACCTGTGGGCTAGGCGGCCTGGGTTCCATACCCGGCTCTGCTACTGATCCTCGGCAAGTCAGTTCACTCCTCAGTGTCTCGCTTGTCCATTTAGACGCTAATTGTGTTGGGGGCAAAGGCTCTCTTGCCCTGTGTGTATAGTGCCTGGTGCAATGGGGCTCCAAGCTCAGCTGGGCCTTTTCAGAGTTACTGTAGAGCTCCTGGTCTTCGGGGGGAAGTGAGCTGTTGGAGACAGCAGAACGGCCTGGTGGATCAGACATGGATACGCTGGCAGAGCCTAGCACAGGCATGCTAGGGCACAGTCCTGCGGCGGCCGGCAGCACCTCGTGGTCTTTTCCATTTCTAAATGGGGTGAGTCCGTGAGACGTGCTCTCCAGAGGTGCCGCTTCCATTGGTTTTGCAGGGCTTCGGATCTAACGCAACGGGCACGTCCTCTCCAGCGGCACACGCCGAGCAGCTTTTGCCTAGCCTGCCTTGGAGGAACTCAGGCAATGAGGCGCCAGCTACTCACTCCCACCTGGTGCGGAGCTGACAGTTTGAAGCGGCCCTGCCACAGCTCCAAGCAGCCACTCTCCGTCTCTCATCCGGAGGCAGCTGCTGCAGCAGGATGTCGGGAGCTGTTCCTCTGTCCGTGTCTCTGCTTTCTGAAGTGGCTCAGTGAGTAAATGCCTTTGTCCTTCCTTTCCAGCCAGGATAAGGCGGCTCTGCTCTCTTCCCCTCCTCAGGAAGCCAGGCCGGAGCACAGGAGTCATTCCAGCCTCATTCCCACAGCCCCCCACCATTCCCATTACTTTCTGGGAATCCACATCCAAGACACGCATCTGGGAAGGCGAGGGTCCCCCAGGGATTCCTGCTCACACACCTTGAGGAGGGAAGTTCTACGAGCAAAGCTGACATACCTGCCAGTCTAGGAACTGCTGATGTGCTCGTCTCCATTATGTAGCCTGCAAGATTTTCCCTGCGTCTCCCTCGCAGACAAAGGCCTAGTCCTGTGGAAAAGATGAAACAGTGTAGGGACTTTAGAATTTAAAGGTAAACTGCAAGCCAAAAAATATCCTTGTGTCCTTTGCTGCTCATTTATGATGTGTCTGTGGTCTCAGAAATGTGATTCCCCACCTGAGAAAAAAATAAAGTGAGAACGGAACGTTTTAATATTAGAAAGATCCGGGGCCAACATCCGTCTTTTTGCTGGAGGCCACTTTGGTGGGCTGGTGACATTTTTAAAAAAGCCTGAACCTTGAACTGCTGCTTTCCTGACCATGAGCTGAGAGCGCAGATGTTAAGTCTTAGGTAGTTTTGGGAGCATCTGCATCAGCAGTAAATAACAATAACATTTCGCCGTATAGTGACAGTCTCCTCAGGGTTCCTTACAACAATGCTTGTCCCCTGACCTAACTGCAGCATGGACACGGTTCCCCTGTTTACCGCAGACAGACTCTTGACCACATTCCCTAACAGTGCTGAAGCCTGAATATGGTTCTGGTATGGCTAGGTCCCATCTACCCCACACAATGGAACAGTGTTGTAATGGGTTAAGAACAGACACGCCTGTTGTCTCATTGTAGTGCAGATAGGTTCTAAGACTCAACAGCTTCTCTCCCTCGTTTCCATGCTAGGAAAGGTAAAACTCACTTTTCAGCCCCTTGTGATAACCTCATTCCATCCCATTCAAAGTGTCTGCCAGAAAAAGAAAGATGACTCCAGGACCAAATCTCCTTGATATTTAATTGTAATGTAAGAAACTAGCAGCTCTTCTCCCACCCCAGATGCACATAACCCCTCACACTTCCCTACAGGAGGGAGACATCGTAGGCCTTGTTTGTACACGAGACAGGGGCACAAGCAATTATTTTTGCTTTTCATTGCCTTTGAAGAGAATTGTCCCATAGGGTCTCTAGAAGAGTTCAGCGATGGGCAGTATGTTGGTGCAGTGAAGTGTTAGAGACATGTCTAGCCTTGGTAGGAATCTGCACACTGAATTCACCACCGCTACTGCCTTAAGCCAGCCCCCTTCTCTTCATTCGGTGCAAGGGCAACGTGCACTAGTGTAACTATTTACACCACTAGTGTGCATGACCCTCTGTATTTAGATAACTGAACTGACCACAAACAGTTTCTACAGAATTCTTTTTGCAAAAAAGGTGTGAAGAACACAGAAATATTCCCAGACAGTAGAAGAGATGAGACTTGACTTCATCGTCTCCTGTCTCACAGTCCAGTGCAAATCAGCTTAGGGCTCCAGGCCAAAGGGTATTTTGATAGAGAAAGTAGCGGCTGTTGCTTTGCCTGTGCCCTGCCCAGAGCGTCTGTCCTCGGTAGGGCTGTCCAGAAAACAAGAGTTCCTTTGTGTGGAAAATATTGGTGTTTCAGAATTTGTTTTTCATCAGAACCTTTTGATTTTTTTTTTCATGTGAGAGGCGCTACACCACCCCCAAACTCCTGCATAGCCTAGTGGTTAGGGTACTCCTCTAGGCGGTAGGAGAGCCAGGTTTAAGTCCCTCCTCTGGAGTAGGGGCTTGAACCTGGGTCTCCCAAGATGAGTGCCCTAGTTAATATTTAGTTATTTATACTCAGTGGACCAGCTCCAACAGGAGAGACAGAAAGGATTTACAGTTGCACAAAATGAAATTTATCTTTGCATTTTCACAGCAACCTAGGAAATAACATTTTCAAAACCCTGCTTTGAAAGAATGTTATCAAGGTTGCAAAGGCAAGCATTCGGACGTTGGGAACCACCGGAATTAAGGTTGCCTGAGTGCTTTTTATTGTCTCTAATGGTCTCTTCCTCTCCCAGACCTTCAATGAGAATTCAAAAGAAATGAGAGACCTAAATAAAAACCCTGGCAACTATCTCCAGTAAACATCACCCTGATCACACCTGCCTTGCTAGGCTCTTTACTCACTTTTCCCAGCTAGAACAGCTAACAGACAGATTCAGAACCCCTGGCAGCCAGCTCAGCAGTTCCTCTTTCAGAAAACCATGGGTCAGTTGAGTGAAGCAGGCTGAGCTTGCAAATGGGACGAGGCTGTTCTGCTGGGTATGGCAGTGGACAGGGAAGGCTTTTATGTTTCTTTTTAAAACTGTGTCCACTGAACTTTACACTCCTGGTGGCACTGAAGAATTAATAGCATTTGCTAGACTCAGGCAAGTAAGTGCACACACATTTTCCTTCTCCATACAGCTTTGGAAGTGCACTGCAATCCTGACCCGTGGCACACCCTGTTAGCCTAGTCCTCAGCACCTCGCTAGCTCTGCTGTGGTATTTTAGCCTAATCTTGCTCCTCCCGTCCTGGCTCTCGTTCGGGCAGATTGCCAGTCAAGCGGAAGTGTGTGCTGGTTTTCTGACATGTACAAATTGGGGACTGAGAGACAAAGGAACGCATTTTCATTTGCGACCTGGGAAGGATTCAAACATAAATCCCCAGAGACGAGGGCACGGCGCCACTTAGCCCCAGGGGAAGAACAGGCGAGATAGGAAATACGGATTGAGGAGCAGAGGGTAGAGAAGAAATGTGGACTAAGACGAGGTGGAGGAAGGGAGTGACTGAAAAGGTGGGAAAAGAGGAGAAGGTAGACTGACGAAGGGAAAAAGAGAAGCAGTGGTCTCAGCCAGCTTGCAGCCAAATCAGCACACAGCTGCGGTCCATGTGACATCCTCGGGGCCATACAGGTAGCATATATATTGTGTGGCGGCAGAGAGCTGCATATGTGGCTCACAGTGGTAGCTAGGTTGAGAATCGCTGGGTTCGGCATTACTGGAGAGAACGAGATGGCAGGACTCGGGGATGGACAGTCGGAGCACAGGGACATGGGGGGGAGGGGGAATAAAATGGAATTATGGGTTTCCCCTCATCTGGTGACTGTTGTTCCCTGTGTACTTTTCACTGAATCCTGCTGCTGCTCGGCCTGGGTTTCTGAGGGTATCCAGGATTCCCGGAGATCAGTTTGCCAAAATATCAGCTAAGTTATGTTCAGTGGGATCAATGCAAAAATCCCTCTGCCCCAGGATTTCAGCCTGCGTTGCTGATTCACTTCTGCTGCTGCTGTGGATGGCCATGTGGAGACGACAGGCAGCCTCCCGCGACTCTCCAGCTTCCCTACGAGCTTCTGTTCTCACTCTCATTCCGATCGTCCCATCTTCTTCCGGCACTGCGTGCGTGCTCTCTGGTGGGGTGCGGGGCGGTCTGACATCAGCAGCCTCGTGCAGCGAGTGAGTCCACAGGCCCCACTCCCCATCACAAACCTCAGGCTCCTACTTGCCCCCAGGAGCACTGTCCGGTCATTATTGCAGCCTGTTGTCTATTTGTGAAGCAAAGGGGAATGGCTACTGGCGGGGGGAAGTGGACTAGCTCTCTGTTGAATTTGAACTGCCAGACACAAGTGTTGTTAGAAGACTCAACCATGGAGCGATACCATTGAGGGAGGACTTAACGTATCACTTGAACAGTCAGCCATAGTACTGTTATGTGATGCATGTGTACCCTGTGTGGCCAGCTGTATAGATCTTAGCTATGGGGGTGGGGGTTATTGATGCCCATCAGGAACTTCGAGAGTGGGGTGGTGCTTTGTAATGTGGCATGGCTGCTTGGTGCAAACTAAGACATAAATATGCTCTAATTCTCAAAAAATAAAACTCTCATGTGGAGTGATAGGGTAAGGGCTCATGCCAGGCTGCCATCTGTTATGCTGGGGGGCATAGGGAGCAGCGATCACGAGGTTTTCCATGGATGGGAAAGGCTGCTGTGTGTGGAGATTTAGCTCAGTAATGTTCTGCACCATCTGTGTGTGTTGCCATTGTGTCCTGGTGCAGCTCTGGCCCTTTGCCTCTCTTCTAGCATCCGATCTCTCCACTCCTGATCCTTCATCCTGCTCTTGGCCATTCGGCCCCTCCAATCCCTGTGTTCACAGTCAGCAGCTAGAGAGGACTGGATGCTCTCGGGGAACATATCCTCCCTGGTCCACTTCCTTCTTCACCTGATTTGGGTCAGGCATTCACCTGATGTGTGGAGGGGGCATGTCTCAAGGCCATCAAGTCAGAGGATGCTGATAAAACAGACAAACACACTGTTAGATTTACAGTCACAACCGAAAGGGAAAGAAAAGTCTCGAGCTCCCTCACATTGTTCCCATAAAGATCTTTCATAAAAAACGCTAACTGGCAGTTCCAGTTGGGAGCCCCGCAGGACGCACAAGCCATGGTGAGTATGGCGCAGCATAGGGATTGGGGGATTGTTGCATGGGAGGGTGTGACGCTCCCCTGGGGTTATCTGGACTGGTGATCTGCTCGGTCACCCCAATCCTCGACTCTGGGAGCCAGTCTGACCCTGCTCTGCTGTGAGAACCCCCACTCCCAGGTTGTTCCTGCACAGTCTCTGGCATGTCAGCTGCTCCTTGGATTGTGCAACCGAATGACACTAGCCAATATCTCCAGTTCCAGACACAACCTTATGAACCTCCGTCTTGCAGTGTCCAGTTATGCCCACTGGACACTGCAAGCTTATATGAGTTTGTCAGTTTAACAAAGAAATTGATATGCACCAGGCTTGTTATCCCAAGGGGAGTCTCTGACACACCTCAAACCAAATGCACAAAATTTATTTATTTATATAGAACAAACACATTTATTAACTACAAAAGATTGACTTACAATCACTTAAAATCTAAGCACAAGTCGGATTTGGTCAAATGAAATAAAAGCAAAATGCATTCTAAGCTGATCTTAACACTTTCAGTGCCCTTACAAACTTAGATGCTTTTCACCACAGGCTGGCTGGTTGCCCTTCAGCCAGGCTCTCCCCTTTGATCAGCGCTTCAGTCGCTGGGTGGTGATGTCTGTAGATGTAGATGGAAGAGAGAGAGCAGGGCAAATGTCTCTCCTTTTTATCATGTTCTTTCTTCCCTCTTCGCTTTGTCCCCCCATTCAAGGTCAGGAGAGCATTACCTCATCATAGTCCCAAACTGGCCAAGGGAAGGGGGGTGAGTCACTTGAGAGTCCAACACATCCTTTGTTGCTGCCTAGGCCAGTGTCCTTTGTTCCTGTGAGGCTGGGCTGGATTTGTCCCATCCATGTCCTGATGAGGTGTGAACTGACCCTCTGTTCCTGGAGAGTTTTGCCTGGGCTTGTTTTAAGCCATGAGGACACATTTTCAGACTCATAACTACATACATGAAATTACAACCTGTAACAACAGTGCTCAGTATATCATGAGCCTTCCGAAGACACCCGACATGACAAACTTTGCACTGGATACCACGCAATCATATTATAAGGATGAACACGGGGGTGCTGGGTGATCCCCCAAGATGCGGAGTGTCACAGAGGTTTAGATGCCGGTTGCTTCTAGATCTGGATATGAGGGAAGTGCAGTGCATATTGGCAATAGTTTTACTGGCAGCAGTGATTTGGGGTGGACTCCTCAGTGCAACAAAGGCCCAGAGACCTCTGCTGCTCCTGATGCCGCAAAGCTGTCCTGGCCCATAGGCTGCTAGCCTGGTTCCTGTGATAGTCCCAGCAGAAGTCAGCATGGAGTGCTGTGGGACTGTCTCCCATTGCAGAGGAAGAACCAAGGCTGTTATTCCTAGAAATGTTTGGGAGAGGGTTGCAGAGTATCTCCATGAGCATTTAATCAAGATCGTTCGAGAGGACAAAAGAGACCTCTCTGTTCAGATAGACACGATAAACACGATACCCCACAGGGAGAGAACTGTGGCACCCATCCTAGCACAGTGAGCCAAAGAATGGAGAAGCAAACCTCACCTCTCCCTCTTTCTTCTGCCTCTGTCCAAGCACAGGACACTGATCTGGTTCTAAAAGTAAAGTGAAGAATCAAGAGTCCATGCCTTTATTCTGTAAGCACATGGATGGGCTGGGCACCATTTCTAAATAAGGAAGAGGGGGAAACAGAGGGAGGGAGGGAACGTTTGGGGCACAAAACAGGCAAGCAAAAATGCTTATAAGGAATAATGTATCTACACACTTACCCGAGCTTCCTTCCCCTTCGTCACCACTGGGCATGCCTGTGCTCACCTGGCAGGACAGGCTGGACTCTAGCAGAGTTTTGAGCCGCTCCAGGGACACCGCATGGTTTGCGACACCTCTGCTCCTCACCCTTCCCCTCACCGTGCCCGACCGGGGTTTTCACACTCGGCTTTCACAAAGTGTCCAGAGTCCCATTTGTGGTGCTGGTGGGGTCTCCCCAACTACAGTGTGCAGTTCATTGTAGAAGCGGCAGGTGTGTGAGGCAGCTCCAGATTGCTGTTGCCTTCCCTTGCTGGCCGGCATGCCTGCTGAAGTTCCTTAGCTTTCACCCCCCACGGCTGTTCATCCCTGTTGTGTCACAGCCTTAACATCCCCAGTACAACCTGCATCTATATTTCTTCAGTTGAGTCTCAGCGGGGCTTACGCAGCCTCTTCTCCCCACACACCAAGGAGATCCAGACTTCTGCCCTTCTCCAGGAAGGAGCACATCTCGGTGTAGTGCTCTGTGTGTGCTAAGCTGATATGGTCAGCTGCTTGCCAAGGTGGGCTAGTAGCTGTGTGTGTGACATACCAGCGTATAATCCAGACTAAGAAGTAGCTGTGGCACCCTTGCCCTCTAAACAGGGGTGCACTTTGAAACGTTTGTGGCTGTAGCCTGCAGCCTGGACTGCTCACAAACAGCCTCCAGCATGTAAGTCACTGCCAGCGAGGTCTGTGTGTGCTGCAGCCAGGCAGCCACCCCTTGGCTCGTCTCAGCTTTGGTTATGCTCAGGGACCTACCAGATTCACAGACCATGACGTCTGGTCCATTGTGGGCTTTTACCCTGTACTATACAGATTTCACGGGGGAGACCAGCATTTCTTCCACTGCACAGAGATCTGTACAGCATAAGCTCATGAAATTCGCCCCCTCCCTCAATGTGGAAAGGAAATACACAACAGCTTTCTGCCCTGAGTTATGATTTCCACACACACTGGTAGTAGACAAAGCAAAAACAAGTTTATTAACTACAAAAGATAGATTTTAAGTGATTATAAGGGATAGCAAACAGATCAAAGCAGATTACTTAGCAAATAAACAAAACATGCAAACTAAGCTTAATATACTACATAGATTGGATATGAATAGCAAATTCTCACCCTAAATGATGATTCAAGGAGGCTGCAGGCTCTTAAGGAGCAAGCTGCACTAACTTATACGTTGGCATCCTCAGGTGTTTCATTCACAGGCTGGAAATCCCTTTAGCCTGGGTCCAGCACTTACCCCCAGTTCAGTCTTTGTTCCTTAGGTATTTCCAGGAGTCTCTTTGGGTGGGGAGTCAGTGAAGAACCACAGTGATGTCACTCCCCTACCTTAAATATCTTTTGCATATGGCAGGAACCCTTTGTCTCAAAGCTTGGTGCCAATGCCAGTCAGTGGAAAAACACTGATATCCCAAGATGAAGTACAGCACCTTGTGACCTGGTCACATGTCCCTGTAGTGTTATAGCAGCCATAACTCAGAGGCTGTTTTTAGCATCCTCAGGAAGGCTCCCCAGTGGGAAACAATGCCTTCTTCTAAGGCCTATTGTTTTCCTAATGGCTCATTAACCTGAATGGGTCCTTCTCAGCCAGCCATCTCGACTGAGTGTCTTTTGCCTAGTAGGCGTTCCCCAGGTGTAATACGCTTGTAATACAGTTACATAGTCAATATTCCTAACTTCAGATACAGAAATGATGCATGCATACAACTAGGATTATCACAGTCAGTAAATCAGAACCTTCCCAAAGATCTCTCACAGGACCGATCTTGCATGAAATACATCAGAGTTATGCCATAATCCTATCATAACAATATCTCTATGAAGAATATGGGGTGTAGTGTCACAATATTGTGGTTAGAGAATCATCAGTGGAAGAAAGTGCTTCTAGTGCAGGGATCAGTTCCCAGCCCAATTTTCTTCAACACCGTTAGCAGAGATCTGGAAGAAAATATAAATGAATTGCTGGTGACCTTTTCAGATAGCACAAAATTTGATGGGGTGGCAAGTAACAATGAGGTGAGGTTGTGGATACAGAGCAAACAGGACTGCTTGGTAAAGAGCTCATCCCTGCTACGCGTGTTTTAACACAGGCAGAAACAAGGTAGAAAGACAGGAGGTCACAGTTAGCTGATGGGGGGACTTCATCCTGGCAAGCGTGTAGATGGGGGGCAGTTGGTAGCAGGCATATGCATGGGCCTGGAGGAAAGGAGAGATGTGCGTGTGTGGACAGGAGCTGTGTTAGGGAGACCAGTGCTATGTGATGGAGGGCGGGGGTAAAGAGACCAGTCCCTGAGTCCCAGTGTCTCTGCACTTCATGGGCTGCCCCTGTGATCCTGCCACAGATCCCCCAGCTGTGTGCAGCAGTGCCAGGGGGAGCCTTTCAGGCACTCATTCCCTGGCGCAGAGGGATGGGGTTTCCCACTCCAGAACTCTGCCTGGACCCTCCAACATAGCCCCCCAAATATAGCCCTCTCCGCAGAACAAGCTGTCATCCCCCTGCTATCCAGGCACTGAATCTCCCCCCTGCCCCTCTCCAGCCCCATTCAACCACACTCACCCTTTCAGAGCAATCTCTTCCCCCTACCGCCTGTCAACCCTAGTCACCCCACCTCCCTGCTCCGTGTACCACCCTGCTCTCAGTCTGCAGCAGGCTTTCAGAGGGAATGAAAATCAAAACCGTGAATAATATCTGTTGCCTTTCATTTAGGACAGTCAGATTCCACAGTGCCGTGTCTTGCACACTTGCCTATAGATTTGTTTTTTTAAATTAATGATTTTTTAAAATTCCTCAGTATTCCAGATAATGAAACCAATAAATCAATTGCAGCTTAAGAGGAGGCTGTCTAAGTAGAGCTGGCCAAAACATTTCCAACAGAACATTTCCATGAGAAAATAATGATTTGAAAAAATGCGCCCCTGTCTTTTGTGATGATTGGAGCTGTTTAGTACCTCACGTCCCTGGAGCACCAGTAGCGAGCCAGGTGTATCACGACTTGGAAGCAAGCACTGTAGGTACTTCAGCAGCTAGACCTTGGAGGCACTAGCCCTGGTGGGGCGCAATAACCACTCAGACACGTGGCCACAGGAAAGGGTATTTTACTAGGCCTGGCCAGAAAAGGAAAGGTCACAAATACAATAGATATAGAGGCTTTAAGAGTTACAGTGCAAAGTGAGAAAGAGCAGTTCTTGTTTGGGTCTCTGGGGCAGTCCGATCAAGAGTCAGGGCTCTTCAGACCTAGTGCCTGGGGCATTCTCTCCAATCAAGTCTCTATTCAAGCAAATAAGGTGTAAGGGGTTTCCAAGCCAGGTTCAGTGTTTCCCCTGGGGACCCTTTGCACTGGCTCCCTGCCCAGGCACTGCTACTCCCCCAAGACCCATTTGGACCTGCACCCAGCTGTAACGTCTAACAGTCACAGCCTGTTCCACATGTGGCTCTGCCTACAGTTCCTGAGGATTTTGCTCTGAAATCAGCTTCTCTCCAGCTCCCTGCTTGCCATTCAGCTGCTGCTTCAACTTTCTTGCCGCTCCTGGCTAGCCATGCAGGCATTGTCCCCAAACAGAGCCCGGCCACTTGCTGATTCAGGTCCTTTTCCCTTACCTGGCCAGTAGGATGGGGATGTGCAGAGGGGAGAGATTGATGGGAGTTGTATTTCTCTGCTTAGCAGACCTATCACACTTCACCACAAAGGATGTTGGGAAATCCTACCCTGGGCCTGCTCTTTTCTGGTAACAAAGATGAGATACGGACACAAATTGGTGACAGATGGTCCAGCCAAGAGTTCTGCAGGAGCTCAAAAACATAACGGCAGAGCTTTTAGGAAAAATGTGCAATCTTTTGTTAAAAGCTATACCAGAGAATTAGTTGGTAGCAAATTTTGTAGCTATCCTAAAAAGGCTTTAGGTTTATCCAGGCAAATATATATTAGTAAGCCTTACCCCTGTCCTGGATAGACTGGTTGAACAAATAAGTAAAAATAAAATCATAAAACACCTGGAAGATCATGCTATTTTTCTGCAAAGTAAAATCAGACCTCACTAATCTATTAGAATTTTTGACAATGTGAATAAATTCATGTATATAGGAAAACCAGTTGACAATTTATTTAAACTTTCAAGAGGCACTTTGACAAAGTCCCTCACAGGAGGCTACTAAAGCAGCTAAGCCTTGGAGTGAGAGGTGAAGTGTTATCATGGATCACAAGCTGGCTAAGAGGGAAGAAACAAAGAGTAGGACTAAATAGTCAGTTTTCATCATGGCGAAAGATTAACAGCAGGGTGTCACAAGGACCTGTGCTGTTTAATTTATATATTAGCAGTCTGGAAAACGGCAGTGAGGGGCCAGATTTGCAGATGGCACAAAATTATTCCGGTGAGTCAAATCCAGAGAAGACTCTGAAGAACTTCAGAGGAACCTAACCAAGCTTGGTGAATAGGCAACACATTTGCAGATGAAATTCAGTGAGGACAAATGTAAAGTAATACAAGTTTGAGAGGAAAATTTTAACTCATACATCTGAAAGGGTTCTAAATTAAGAATATAAACTAGAAAAAGGACCTGGGCATCATTGTAGACAGTTCAATGAAAACCAGGGCTCAATTTGCAGCTATAGTCAAAGAAAACAAAGAACACAGTAGGCTGTGTAAGGAATGGGATGGAGAATAATACAGAAAATACTATACTGCCATTGTATAAACCACTGGTTTGCTCTCATCTGGATTACCAAGTGCTGTACTCGTCACCCCATCTCTCAAGGGTATTGCAGAATTAGAGGTGGTTCAGGTACAGATGATGAGAATGATTAGAGTCCTGGAAAAACTCATATGAAAAGAGATTGAAAAGATTGTTACCTTAGAGAAGAGACAAACAAGAGGAGTCATGATAAAAGTATACAAAGGAATGAATGGTCTAGAGAAGGGGGGGAACTTCCGTTCACCTTGTCTCAGCACAAAAACAAAGGGACAGTGTGTGAAACTGAAACGTGGCAAATGCGAAAGTGATCAAACAAAATACTTTTTCCACACAACACATAATTCAGATGTGGAACTCAAAGCCACATGATGTTGTTGAGGCCAGAAATTAGCAAGACTGAAAGAGTTGTTGGATGTTTATATAGATAATAAGAATATCCTGAGTTTTAGAAGGGAGATAAAACCTCCTGCTTCATGACTTAAACAAATCTCCAGTGGTTAGGATGAGACTTTCATATGGGGCAGATTAACCCACATCTGCTGAGTGCAGGGTTCTTGCACATTCCTCTGAAGCATCTGGCACTGGCCACTGTCGGGCTAGCTAGACCTTGGGCCTGACCAGTCTGGCAATTCCTAGGTTTCTGTGTTTTCTGTCTGTGATCTCTCTTCCAAATGACCACAGAGGAATGTGAATATGAGGTGACTATGATGTCAGTATGAAGTGACTGCAGAGCTCTGTTCCTTTGATGTGACTACAGTGTCACACCAGATCTGATGTTTGCCAGTCATTCATAAATGGACACACAAAAAGAAAAAGAGTGTATGTTAGGCAGAATATGTTAGCCTGAATAGTAACCTATGTGACTTAGTACATTCCTTACTCTGTCAAGAAAGCTTGTGCTTTAACTTCTGAATGTGCTTCATTCTTCTTAGCCAAAGTGTCTTATGGCAGTACCTCTGATATTTACATAAGCCTAGGCAATATACTTAGATTTCTTAATCCCTGATATTATTGTTCTTGAGACCGTCCTGTTATATGATTTTTTCATTATGGTTTCTCTGACTTGTAGGAATTGCAATACATGATTTTCCTTTAGGGTTGAATTTTCACATAGCAACAGCACATGGTAATGAACCTGCAGATTCAGTAGTCACTGAACGCCAGGGTACAGATGTGGGGACCTGCATGAAAGACCCCCCTAAGCTTATTCTTACCAGCTTAGGTTAAAAACTTCCTCAAGGTACAAACTTTGCCTTGTCCTCGAACCCTATGCTGCCACCACCAAGTGTATTAAACAAAGAACAGGGAAAGGGCCCACTTGGAGACATCTTTCCCCAAAATATCCCTCCAAGCCCTACACCCACTTTCCTGGAGAAGGCTTGATAAAAATCCTCACCAATTTGTACAGGTGAACACAGACCCAAACCCGTGGATCTTAAGAACAATGAAGAAGCAATCAGGTTCTTAAAAGAAGATTTTTAATTAAAGAAAAAGTAAAAGAATCACCTCTGTAAAAATCAGGATGGTAAATACCTTACAGGGTAATCAGATTCAAAACATAGAGAATCCCTCTAGGCAAAACCTTAAGTTACAAAAAGACACAAAACCAGGAATATTCATTCCATCCAGCACAGCTATTTTACCAGCCATTAAACAAAAGAAATCTAATGCATTTCTAGCTAGATTACTTACTAACTTTTTACAGGAGTTCTGAGCTGCATTCCTGATCTGTTCCCGGCAAAAGCGTCACACAGACAGAAAGACCCTTTGTTCCCCCCAGAAATTACCTATTACAGGACAGGCCCGACAAAGAAAATAACAGAATGCCACTAGCCGTCACCTTCAGCCCCCAACTAAAACCTCTCCAACGCATCATCAAGGATCTACAACCTATCCTGAAGGACGACCCATCACTCTCACAGATCTTGGGAAACAGGCCAGTCCTTGCTTACAGACAGCCCCCCAACCTGAAGCAAATACCAGCAACCACACACCACACAACAGAACCACTAACCCAGGAACCTATCCTTGCAACAAAGCTCATTGCCAACTGTGTCCACATATCTATTCAAGGGACACCATCACAGGGCCTAATCACATCAGCCACACTATCAGAGGCTCCTTCACCTGCACATCTACCAATGTGATATATGCCATCCTGTGCCAGCAATGCCCCTCTGCCATGTACATTGGTCAAACTGGACAGTCTCTATGTAAAAGAATAAATGGACACAAATCAGACGTCAAGAATTATAACATTCAAAAACAAGCCGGAGAACACTTCAATCTCTCTGATCACTCGATTACAGACCTAAAAGTTGCAATTCTTCAACAAAAAGACTTCAAAAACAGACTCCAATGAGAGACTGCTGAATTGGAATTAATTTGCAAACTGGACACAATTAACTTAGGCTTGAATAAAGATTGGGAGTGGATGTGTCATTACACAAAGTAAAACTATTTCCCCTTGTTTATTTCCCCTCCTACCGTTCTTGTAAACTGCTGGAAATGGCCCACCTTGATTATCACTACAAAAGGTTCCCCCCGCTCCCGCTCTCCTGCTGGTAATAGCTCACCTTACCTGATCACTCTTGTTACAGTCTGTATGGTAACACCCATTGTTTCATGTTCCCTGTGTATATAAAATCTCCCCACTATATTTTCCACTGAATGCATCTGATGAAGTGAGCTGTAGCTCACGAAAGCTTGTGCTCTAATAAACTGGTTAGTCTCTAAGGTGCCACAAGTCCTCCTGTTCTTTTTGCTGTACCATTGTAATTCTGATTTGCTTTCCTTTTGTCCCATTTGTCCATTGTCTGCGGGCCCCGATAGTCTTAGCATTGGATACTTTTATTGCTTCCAATTTTCCCCTTTGTTCACTGGGATTTTTCATCATCATGATTTCCTTATAACCAGAGTGCTTCTTTTTTTTAAAAACAAACCTCTCCAATTTTCTGAAAACATGGAAGCAAGTAAAGGCCTAGAAAATACTGATTACTGCATTATGCTTCTGTTGTTTCCATCTAATGCAGGAGCATTTCCCAATCCTGGATGAAATGTGAGAATTTGGGCTTGTCTACATGGTGCATTAGTCTGCACTAGAGGGTGTAAATTCTAGTGTGCACTAGGATGTGATGCACTAACTGGCCCAGGTGGACTCTGGGGGCATGCACTAAAAGTTCCCTAGTGTGTGTTAATGTCGTCCAATTTCAACCATTAGTGTGCACTAGGGAACTTTTCATGCACACCAGCAGGGTCCACATGGGCCAGCTAGTGCGCATCATCCTAGAACGTATATACCCCTCTAGTGCAGACTAATGCACAGGGTAGACAAGCCCTTAGTGAACTCACTCCTCTTGGTTCCTTTTTCGCTACCTCCAACTATTTATCTTCACTTTTACGGTACTCCATGACCCATTCCGACACCCTACCCATCAACTCTCATAAAACTAGTTTCCAACCTGTTTTAATGCTGGTTAAAAATCTGTTCAGCCAGTGGGACAACTCATACACTAAAGGCAGGCATGTGTCGCAGTGCTTTGCTGCACTCTATCGTGTCATATTGGAAAACTAAACATTTTGTTTGGTTTTCTGTCAAACCGCTACGAAAGCAGATTGACAAGAGACTCACACTCTCTTCTTGTGAGCTCTCACTTTGCCTGTGTCACAGAGGAGGTTACTCTTCAGCAGAGAAGCCCTTTCTAAAACCTAACCAATTTATTTGAGCATGAGCTTTCGTGAGCTGTAGCTCACAAAAGCTCATGCTCAAATAAATTGGTTAGTCTCTAAGGTGCCACAAGTACTCCTTTTCTTTTTGCGAATACAGACTAACACGGCTGTTACTCTGAAACCTTTCTAAAACCCTGTATCATAACCACGTGCAGACTTTGGTGTGATTGAGAAAGATACACACATGGATACAACGGCCCTAAATATTGCAGCTGGAGCTCATCCCTGCTTTTCGGAACGATGGCACTAGACTTGGAAATACCAACAGTATTTAAAAAAATCTTGAATACACACATCTCAGTTCCTTCCTGGTACCAAACGCTTCTTACCTTGTGAGGGCTCATTCTGGGCCTTTGAAGAAAGCTGTTGCGGTTTTCCTTTGTTATTGAGCCCAACATGTGCCACGCTAGGGCACTAAGGATGTGAGCTTCTGAAGACATCTCTAGAAAGAGACATCCAGCCTGCACAGCACTGGAGAGAGCTGTTAATTAAATCACTAAGCTCAAAGGGAGGGGGTATTTCAATTAAAGGAGAGTGTTTAGCTCTACTGTATTAAGTTCAGTTCTGGTTTTAAGAGGATGCTTAATTGTGGCCTTTTTACCCCCTGCGGTTAACTCGTCCTGATCATTACTCATCGTTCTTGCATTGCCTAAATGCCTGCCACATCTCGTCACGCTTGATGGCTGCACTTTCCATGGACAAACAGGAAGGAAAGAGAATTGCTTTTTAATTATCATTGTTTCCAAAACAAGTTGGCCCTGTGCTAGCGTATGCCCACAGCGCGTTCATCCCCAGGACCAATCAGGTCCTGAAGTTATGCTGGCCTGAGAGCCTGCCAAGTTTGAGAGTTCAGAAGCTGCAACGTGGCAGGCAAAGGCACGGCTGGTAGCCCGGGCTGTCAATCTTCAGCTGGCCATTGGCAAAGAGAAGAAAAGGAGGGGGAAGGGCAGATTAGCAAAACCCACTCGAGTCAGAATAGTGTTTAGAGCAGCTTTCGGGATCCTTTATTTTGAGTTTCTAAGGAGGGTGCCATGTGATGTTCAGCCTTCCACCTGTAAAAAGTGTATTGATATGGGGTGGGGACAATAATTTACATAGTCAGATAGACATTTAAAAAGTCATAATCCATCATTCGCACTTCAGAATACCCGGATCTGCCAGTCCAATATCTGTGGATCATAAATCCTCTAATGCTGGAAGGACTGGATGATGGAATGGGGCATTTCAAAGGTTTTCAGCTATTGTAAATATGGGCACTGAAAAGCTCCACTCAGAAAACCTCACACCCCGCCGGCCGCAAATTCTGTGTGTGTGTGTGTACTCATGTGCAGCATTAGAAGTATTTAATCAAAATCCCATCATTAGAACATCTCGTAAAAAGAGCCTGACTTTGGCTCCAGCCCATTAATGGCCCTTTTTGACAGGACGATGATTAAACACTTTCAGTTCAGTTATTTTCTCAACACTGAAATCCGATAGCTAGTCTATTGTTACCGACTCTGCTGAGAAGCTGGCACCCGGGACAGAGCTCAGCACTGACAGCTGCAGGGAGAGGTAACCACCATCTGCTCAGCTCCCGGTTACCAGGGCTACCGAAGGGGCAAACCCCCCCACAAACCTTCTCGGTCTCTCCCTGGAGCCACTGCTTCTGCCTCACCAGGTACTCACAGTGACCTTGGCAGCCAGATCTTAAAGGGCCCGTACCTTTGTAACTGCCTCTTCTTCGTCTGCTAACTCGAACGTACACCTCAGGGAGCTACCATAGCATGAGGGTTATTTAATGCCACCTTCTATATAGCAAACAGCCAGATCTTGTCTCTCCTATAGACTGAAGCTCTGCAAAGTGGTAGGCCCCACTCCTGCAGTCGGATCCATACAGGTGTTCCTCTGCATCTGAACAGACTTCAGTCCAGGTGGGTGCAAGGGTTTGCTTATGTTTGTTAGATCTCAGGACCTGGGCCTTTGTTTGCCTGTGTGCTGTGGGGCAACAGGCCACCTGAAACCAGGCTAACGCTGACAGTAATTGAATACAGAAACAAGTGACATTCTGATCAAGGATGCATTTGAACAATTAGTCAAATTACCTTTCAGATTAAAAAGTAATATGAATAACTTTCATGCGTGCATGAGTGATAATGTCATGGCATGCAGTTTGACCACATTTGCCATATGTGCTACTCATATGCAAGACAAAAAATACTGTCATCTAACTGCCAGTGTAATCTCTTATCTCTATGAGCAAGGTATTAGTTATATACACATATTATCCTTCAGTTCCATTATCAGCATTTTGTAATCGTTTGTCAGCCCCAGAGAGTTATGCCTGGTATGGGGGCATTAATAACATAGGGCAACTTCATCCCGGAGATAACTGCATTGGGATCATATTCTATATTTCAGTTTAAGTGGGAAAATGCCCTGCCTTGAGTTCCCATTGCTCAGAATACTTTACATACAAGTGCCCATGGCTGCACAGTGCAGTCCTGTGTCAGGAATTAATGGAAAATGCCGTGCAATGCATCAGCATCTGCTGTCTCTCAGTGCAGCTCCTCCAGATACACAGGGCTGGATTCGCTGGTCTGCTAAGTCTGCTCGGCACTGGGGCGAGTGTCTGGAGATGGCAAAGGGCTGAACCACAGAAACCCTCCACAGAACTTCACCCTTTGGCAGAGACTAGCAATGGAAAACTTGGCCCCCTGAAGTGAAAGTTTGGAGAAGTCATCACTGAACAAAGAGTTTGTATAATAGAAACACTTAGGCAACATTAACTCCAGCTGTTGCTGCCCATTTCAGCTTCACTGGTAAGGGAGTCTCCAAAGAAGAATGGCAGGTTTCAGAGTAGCAGCCCTGTTAGTCTGTATCTGCAAAAGGAAAAGGAGGACTTGTGGCACCTTAATCTCTAAGGTGCCACAAGTACCCCTTTTCTTTTTCCAAAGAAGAAGTTCTTTCCCTAGACACTAACAAACAATATTTTTTTGGTGAGGTCAAGGCTGGAGCTGGATGAATTTTTTTCAGATAACAGTAAATTTGCAACAACAACAAAAAGCATTTTGGGGACATCAAAACTATTCATAGAATCATAGAATATCAGGGTTGGAAGGGACCCCTGAAGGTCATCTAGTCCAACCCCCTGCTCAAAGCAGGACCAATCCCCAATTAAATCATCCCAGCCAGGGCTTTGTCAAGCCTGACCTTAAAAACTTCTAAGGAAGGAGATTCTACCACCTCCCTAGGTAACGCATTCCAGTGTTTCACCACCCTCCTAGTGAAAAAGTTTTTCCTAATATCCAACCTAAACCTCCCCCACTGCAACTTGAGACCATTACTCCTTGTCCTGTCATCTTCCACCACTGAGAATAGTCTAGAACCATCCTCTCTGGAACCACCTCTCAGGTAGTTGAAAGCAGCTATCAAATCCCCCGTCATTCTTCTCTTCTGCAGACTAAACAATCCCAGTTCCCTCAGCCTCTCCTCATAACTCATGTGTACCAGACCCCTAATCATTTTTGTTGCCCTTCGCTGGACTCTCTCCAATTTATCCACATCCTTCTTGTAGTGTGCGGCCCAAAACTGGACACAGTACTCCAGAGGAGGCCTCACCAATGTCGAATAGAGGGGAACGATCACGTCCCTCGATCTGCTCGCTATGCCCCTACTTATACATCCCAAAATGCTATTGGCCTTCTTGGCAACAAGGGCACACTGCTGACTCATATCCAGCTTCTCGTCCACTGTCACCCCTAGGTCCTTATCCGCAGAACTGCTGCCTAGCATTTGGTCCCTAGTCTGTAGCGGTGCATTGGGTTCTTCCGTCCTAAGTGCAGGACCCTGCACTTATCCTTATTGAACCTCATCAGATTTCTTTTCGCCCAATCCTCCAATTTGTCTAGGTCCCTCTGTATCCTATCCCTGCCCTCCAGCGTATCTACCACTCCTCCCAGTTTAGTATCATCCCCAAATTTGCTGAGAGTGCAATCCACACCATCCTCCAGATCATTTATGAAGATATTGAACAAAACCGGCCCCAGGACCGACCCCTGGGGCACTCCACTTGATACCAGCTGCCAACTAGACATGGAGCCATTGATCACTACCCGTTGAGCCCGACAATCTAGCCAGCTTTCTACCCACCTTATAGTGCATTCATCCAGCCCGTACTTCTTTAACTTGCTGACAAGAATACTGTGGGAGACCGTGTCAAAAGCTTTGCTAAAGTCAAGAAACAATACATCCACTGCTTTCCCTTCATCCACAGAACCAGTAATCTCGTCATAGAAGGTGATTAGATTAGTCAGGCATGACCTTCCCTTGGTGAATCCATGCTGGCTGTTCCTGATCACTTTCCTCTCATGTAAGTGCTTCAGAATTGATTCCTTGAGGACCTGCTCCATGATTTTTCCGGGGACTGAGGTGAGGCTGACTGGCCTGTAGTTCCCAGGATCCTCCTTCTTCCCTTTTTTAAAGATGGGCACTACATTAGCCTTTTTCCAGTCATCTGGGACTTCTCCCGTTCGCCACGAGTTTTCAAAGATAATGGCCAATGACTCTGCAATCACAGCCGCCAATTCCTTTAGCACTCTCGGATGCAACTCATCCGGCCCCATGGACTTGTGCACATCCAGCTTTTCTAAATAGCCCTAACCACCTCTTTCTCCACAGAGGGCTGGCCATCTCTTCCCCATGTTGTGATGCCCAGCGCAGCAGTCTGGGAGCTGTGTTCACTAGTTGTACATGAATTCACCAACTAGTTCTGGCAAAAACCAGTTGGGGGACTGAGACACCATGCACAGAAATGGCCAGAGGAGTTGTCATCTCCTTCCAAGCTTTAGCCCGCTGGGGAGGGCACTGATCTGGGAGGTGGGAGACCCACGTCTGAGTCCCCCCCTGCCTGATGTGGAGAAGGGATTTGAAGTTGGGCTCCTATATTGCAGAAGAGCTCCCTAGCCAGGCAGTAGTGTCAGTCTGAGTCCATCTGTCCTGCCGCTGCCTCTCAGCCCAGGGAGACAGGCTTGTGCGAGGGGGCTAAAGGTAGCACACTGACATTACTGTGGACATTGCGGTTTGGGCTCAAGAGCCCAGGCTGCAGGCAGCCCCAGCCTCGTCATCCACACGGCTCTTTTGAGATCACTAGCACTAGTCTATCTAACCAGGCCAGGCCAGGCCAGGGTCGCTCCCTGTACCTGTTCACTTCTGCTCTCCGGCCCAGTGACTGCTTAATTATTTATTCACAGTGGAAGAATGGAGACGCCCACCTCAGAATGGTCCATAGCCAGGTGGTCAAGCTGCACTCCATCTGCTCAATCGCTTCGCCGCAGCAGACAGCAGGGGCGAGTGAATTCAGGTCTCCCACCTCTCCCAGGAGTGACCTAACCCCTGAGCGAATGCTTACAAGGGAGCGCTCCCTCCTTCTCCAGATCTCTAAAAAAACACCTGGAAACAAAGCGTTTCAGGTCCAGGGAAATGGTTTGTTTGACCCACATTGGACTTTTTTATTTGACACAATTTTTCAAATTCAGTTAGACTCTAACAAGTTTCGTTTTTAGGAACTGCCCACAAACAAACAAAAAAATAATCAGCTGATTCGTCCAGCTGTTGTCAAGACCCCATTGAGTGAGGCAGCCTCTTAGGGACGTGCTCTGGGGAAGTGGGACATGCTCTGGAGCAGCGGGAGGCAGTTGCCTGACTTATTCCTTATACATCATGCTGAATATTTACCACATCAGGTCAAGTGAATCAGAATGTGATGAGTAATAGTTGCAGATGCATAACTAATGTTTAGCTCGTCCATTTGCAATCTAGCCCATCGTTAGGGACAGTCCATTGCTGATTGATGATGGGGCAGTGATTCTAAATAGGCATTCATTAAAAAAAATAGTAAATGTAAGCTGATCATGTTCCTTTTAGTGCCAGGGACTGTAAACAAATAACTGGCAGCAGTTCCTCATGTCAATTTCTGTCCCGTGCCCGTGGACCATGAGGAGAAGTATGATATAAAAATCAAATCAAGATTATAAATACTACTGTATCAGATCTGTTACCTAGATCTTGCTAAACTAAACATTTTTGCTTGGAGTTTACCTTTTCCTACCTATTTTTGTAGATTAGCAACTCCTTTAAGTTGCTATCAGATATCCTATTATTTCATTCTATTTTGTTTCTTTCTTGCCATACTTACTGTATTCTATACAGAATACAGGTTCACCTGGAGTCTAAAGCTGGGGCATGCAAAGGATTCACCTACTGCCCTGTCTATTCATTGGTTGCTCTTAGTTCAGTTTTTTTACCCGGTTTGCTCCTCATGCTACAATACACTCACACACAGATTATATAGATATATAATGAAGTGAATAAAACTTGAATGCGATGAAAGCCTGCGTTAGCATCAACAATCTATTTTTACATTTCCTCTTGTAGAAGGATAATCATCTCTTTTTCTGTCCTGTTTTGGAGATGGTTTGCCATTGGGCTGTACTCATGCAAACTCTTGGCTGGTATAATTTTGCCTTTGGGAATGTCTGTCTGCATTTCCTTATCTTATCCCAGCTACAAAAGTTTAACACTAGATATTTGGGATTTTAGAGTCAACAGCAAAATTGGCAAGTCTAAATCTACATTCCTTAATTCCACCTCAGTGACATAAACCAAATGATCGATGTCTTGCTAGGGGAAAAAAAACCCACTGGGAAATTCAGAGGAAAGTCTACCAGACCCTGTTAACCCTAAAATTAACATACAGACTAAACCATGGGTGGTTGGGGCTGTATGGCTGAACCCTGTGGAGACCCAGCTGGGTGCAGACCAGGATGCCTGCTGCGGGGACTGAGCCTTTTGAGCCCATGTATTGAAAGGCATTGGAGGAATTGCACTTTGGCATTAAGAAAGCCACTTCCCAAGTATGGAAGAGGGGAAAGCAGGCCTGAGAATTAATTATCTTGGCTTGTAATAGTAATAATGATCATCGTAACCGTCCATCACAGAAGCACTTATGCTGCAGAGTGAGAAGCAAGGCAGACAACCCCCCAGTGGGGCTCTCAGTGGGGCCCAGAGGAAGGAGTGAAAGATCCTGGGGACCTGCTGGCTCCAGCATGGGGAGATCCAGGTGCCTGCAGGCTCTAACGCTCAAGCAGGAAAGCCAGAGGAAAGGCAGCAATGTACCTTGGAGGAAAGTCAGTGGCACCAGGATTCCACCCCTTGTGTGCCAATTAAAAACATGAACAACAGAGAAGGGTGGGATGTGGACTCCTGAGGAAGAGCAGAAATGGACTTGCTGCCCCTCTGCCCGTGGCTGATTGGAGACCCCGGCGCAGGTGGGGAAGGAGCAGCCCGTCATGCTCATTAGCACAAGGAGAGAAGGGAGATGCAGGCTGGAACCAGTGGGCTGTGCGTGTGGGGCTGCAAACTGGGAACGGCCGCCAGACGGGCGCTGAGAGCATGCAGCACCGGAGCCAGCTTTGGCAGCACACAAAGAGGGGGTGCTTGTTTGGGGAAGGTTTGAGTGTCCACCCATGATTCGACATGTACCAGAACTGGTATCTGTGCAGCCAGGGCGTTAAACCTGCCAGCTCGAATTGGGCGGACCAGAGAAGAGAGAGCAATAGATGTTGGAGACCCCGAAGACACAGGCAGCGCCTGGGGAATTTGTGGGTAAAATGCATGAGTTCTGCCAGTGGAATGCAGCACATGCGGCTCGGCATTCACTCTGCCCCAAGGGACGTGGTGTCCCAGGGGGCTGGCTGCCAGGCAGGGAACGTAGAAAGCAGAAGGGGCTTCTTTGCTCTTGAGAGGCATTCAGGTCTAATAGGTACAGGACTGGGCCAGGCTCTGCCAATAACCTGCTCTGTGACCTAGGGTTAGTCCCTTCCTCTCTCTGTCCTTCTGCGTCCCCTTGCACCCTTTCTCTTGTCCAAACTGTAAGCTCTTGTGGGCAGGGACTGTCTCTCGTGTTAATTTTGATGGACAATATGGGCCCAAAGAGACAAAGGTATTAACATGATCCTGTCACTTGCCAATATGAAACAGCGTTAAACAGGGTTTGTGCACAGAGTCCTTCGCCTGCCTAGCATCATGGCAAATGCACCATAAAAAACCCTGGCAACCTTGGATTAAAGACACCGCGAAGAAGAAAAGCTAGTTACAGCCTTGGAAATGTAAAATGTTAAGTGAGGATTTCATTGTAACAGCTTCCCTTCTTCCCTTTCCCTTGTGCTGGAAAAGGAAAAACCCCTTGCCTGGCAGCCTCTGAGATGGGGGGTTGGAGCAAACAGCCAGTCAGCACAGGACAGACAGTCCAGTCGGACTGCAGCAAGTTCTCCCCATGTCCAGAGGTCCCTGCTTCAGCAACTGCTGCTCCAGGCTGGAGTCTGGCTGGCTCCACCTGCAGTACGTCCCCAAGGCCACGTGGTGGGGGCAGAAAAGGCACCACCTGGTCCTACTGGCCTGCACAGTCCTGGGTCCAGGGGGATGCTGGGGACGGGTGGCCTCAGCTGGGCCCAGTTTTGTCCCATTCCCCAGTGCAGTTGCCCCTGCTTTGCCTGCTTCTGCCCCTAGTAGCTGGAGTCACTGGCATCTGTGTGCGGAGCACGTGAGGCATGGAGTGCTCCGTGTGGGAACGATGGAGTGCTACAGCCAAGATGTAGCCATTCCAAGAACCAGTCATTTATGGTTTCTCTGAACCATGTCCCATTGCAACACTTGACAAGTTTATACGTGTGTAGCTGAAGTCTCCCATGATTATTGTCTTATTAGACTTTTCTGCTGCTTTGATTGCTGTCAGCATTGTGCGTCCACTGTCCTTTGCCGGATCTGGAGGTGAGCAGTCTAACCGAGGAGACTATTTCTCTTCTTACAGGTTGGGATTTGGATTTATACGGTCAACTATGTGGTCCTTTCCATTAAATATTTTTATCTCACTAGAGTCTATGGAAGCTTTTCAATACAGTGCTACTTCCCCATCCCCATCCTTTCAACTCAGTCTGTCCATCCTGTGCACTTCATAGCCAGGTAATATGGCATCCCACCATATTTTTGGCATTGCACCATGTTTCAGTAATACCCATTATGTCATGGTCCTCTTCCATTACCAGGCATTCTAGTTCCCCTACCTTTGCTTTTATATTTCTCACATTTATATGTAGACATTGGTAGTCTTTATTTTTGACTATGTGCCTGCTTTAATTAGCCCTGTAGTCTGTCACCTTATTGGTTTAACAGAAATTCCCTTTGTGATCTTGACCTGTTCAGTGTACCCTTTACAGGATACAGAGTTTTCATCTATGCTGCAAAAAATAACCCACAGCTGAGAGTCTCAGACCCTGGGCCAACTGACGCAGGTGCCTGGGGCTCCCGGTATGGGGTTAAAAGTAGCCGTACAGATGTTCCCGCTCAGGCTGGATCCAGGCTCGGAGGCTCTCCACCCATCACTGGTCTCCAGCCTGAGCAGGACGGCTCTTAGCCTCATAGTGCAAGCCCCATGAGCCCAAGTCAGAGTGAGGTTCTGAGATTTGCTGCTGTGGGTTTGTTTATTTTTTTGCAGTGTAACATACCCAAAGGTATGTGTCAGCTATCACTGACAGCCCTAGCAGGTCTCTTTGTGCCAACATCTGGTTCTCACTTCCTCAAAACGCTTCTCACTGCCTTCTCTTTACAACAGCTTGTCAACCATGCACTGTAGCCTTGAAGTTTCCCTTGCCACATTGACCCCAGCTTGGAACCAGCAGCATTTCAGAGGAGGATACCATGCAGGACCTGGACCCAAGCTTCTTTCCTACAGTCTACAGTTAGCTTCCAGGTTCTCTCTCCTACAGCTCCCTGCACACTGGGACCTACATGTAGCATGCCCATGGCTCCTCCCCAGCACTCACTAGAAGTCCACAGCAGCAGGGCAGCCTCCGCCTGGCTCCTTTTCCCCTTCATTCACTCATAGAAAGGAATGGAGTCCCACTGTCCAATTCCAAGCCACCTTTGGGCATAGGCTAGTCATAGAAACATGCACTGGTTAATATTTCTATTAAAGGCTTGGAGTGAAGAGAGTGATTCTAAAATCTGCATCTGACCCCAAACTGGGAGGGGCTGTGAGCACTTTGGAGCAGGACTAAAATTCAAAAGGAACTTGACAAAGAGGAGAACTGGTCTGAAATCAACAAGTTGAAATTCAGTACTGAGAAGTGGAAAGTACTGCACTTAGGGAAGAAAAACTCAAATGCATGACTACAGAATGGAGAATAACCGGGTAGGCTGAAACTACTGCTGAAACTGATCCAGTAGATCAAATACTGCATTTGAGCCAACAATGTGAAGCAGTTGCAAAAAAAGGCGAATATCATTCTGGGGTGTATTAACAGAGGTGTTGTTTGTAAGCCATTGAAGGTAACTGTCCTGCTGTACTCAGCACTGGTGAGACCTCAGCTGGAGTTCTGTGTCCAATTCTGGGAATTTAGAAGAGAGAGGGGACAAACTGGAGAGAATCCAGAGGAGAGCAACAAAAATGAGAAAAGGTGAAGAAAACCTGCCCTGTAAGGAAAGGTTAATAAACCTGGGCATGTCCAGTCTTGAGAAAAGAAAGCTAAGGAGGGCCTGATACAGTCTTCAAATACATTAAGGGCTGCCACAAAGAGCACAGTGATTAATTGTTCTCGGTGTCCACCGAGAGCAGGGCAAGCATTGATGGGCTTAAACTGCAGTAAGGCAGATTTAGGTTAGATACTAGGAAAAAATTTCTAACTCTGAGGATAATTAAGTATTGGAATAGGTTTCCAAGGGAGGTTGTGGAATCCCCGTCACTGGAGGTTTTTAAGAACAGGTCAGATAAACATTGTCAGGGATGGTCCAGGTTCTCTTGGTCTTGCCTCACTACCTCTCGAGGTTCCTGCCAGCCCTACACTGATATGATGCCATGAAATAGTCCACCGAACCCTTGTGATAAAACCATCCTTGCAAAAGCCCAGCAGAGTGCAACAGCTGCAATCACAGCAGTTCTCTACCTTCCCGCAGACATTGCATCCAGGCTGCCCACTCAAAAGTCAGTTTCCATTTCACCCGTTCCTGGGCTCCACTCTCCAGGCCATCCACCTGAGAGTTCCCAGGTTCACTTCCTTCCCATAATTCTTCTCTGGGAGCCCCAAGTCAGGGCTATTAAACTCTGCCACGATCTTAACTCTTAGGCCACGTCTACACTGGCAGAGTTTTTTCGCCAAAAGTTTTGTTGATGATCAAAAAGCGCAAGAAGAAAATTGTGGTTGCATGTTCAGACTGTCATCCTCTGTTGGCAGAGCGCGTTCACTTTGGGGGCAGTAGCGTCAACAGCAATGCACTATGGGGAGCTATCCCACAGGCCAGCCTCTCACCGTCTGCTGCTGGGTCTTGTGGGAAGGAGGAGTGGATCGCAGCGCATCATGGGTCCAGGCCCCAAGTCCCAGGATGCATTGCTTTCTCTCCCAGCATTCCATGTGCTTCCATCTTTGGCTCGTGGCATTTTTCAATGTCCCTTGCTTGGTGCTCACCCTGCTATCTGTGTCTGAAAGAATGTATCCCGCACTGCTCTCCCGTGCTCTGCTAGCTGTCAGTAACACATCATGAATGGCAATGCAGTTAATCGTGAAATTCCTATCTCAGCAGGATTCACAGTTGCCTGACGCACTGTCCGACATGGAAAGCAATCACATTAGATTACTTTTGGCATTCACAGAACAGCTGAACATGGTGGACTGTTGCTTTTGGGCTCGGAAAACTAGCACTGAATGGTGGGAAACTAGCACTGAATGGTGGGATCAGACTGTTTTGCAGCTCTGGGATGAGGCACGATGGCTACAGAACTTTCAGATGAGGAAAGCCACCTTCCTGGAACTGCATGCTGAGCTTACCCCAGCCCTGCGGTGCAAGGACACCAGAATGAGAGCTGCCCTCTTGGTGGAGAAGTGCATGGCACTTGCTGGTAACTCCAGACTGCTACTGACTGGTCGCAAATCAGTTTGGAGTCGGGAAGTTGACCGTTGGGGCTGTGTTAACACAAGTGTGCAGGGCCATTAATTGCATCCTGCTGTAAAGGACCGTGACTCTTGGCAATGTGCGTGAAATAGTGGATCGCTTTCCAGATATGGGTTTCCCTAACTGTGGAGGGGCTATAGACGGCACGCATATTCAAATTTTGGAACCGGATCACCTTGCAATGGTTGGAGTACATCAGTAGGAAGGGGTACTTCTCCATGGTGTTGCAGGCGCTTGTGGATCACCACAGGCATTTCACTGACATCAGTACAGGCTGGTACGGAAAGATATATGATGCACGTATCTTCAGGAACAGAAAGCTGCAAGCAGGGGTTTTCTTTCCAGAACGCAAGTTTACACCATGGTGATCCTGGGAGACCCAACGTACCCCTTAATGCCATGGCTCATGAAGTGTTACACAGGAAACCTGTGTTAAGGATAAGTAAGGAGTGATTCAACAATAGGCTGAGTAGGTGCAGGATGACCATGGAATGTGTGTTTGGCAGATTAAAGGTGCGCTGGTGCTGCATTTATGGCAGTTTAGACCTCAATGAGGATAATATTTCCATGGCCATAGCCGCATGGTGTATGTTGCACAATATTTGTGAAGAAAAGGGTGAAAAGTTTGCGCAGGACTGGACTGCTGAGGCAGATTGCCCACCTACTGATTTTGAGCAGCCAGATACCACGGCTATTAGAAGGGCACAATGGGGGGCAATTCAAATCAGGGAGGCTTGAAGAAACACTTTGAAGATGAGAACCAGTAATATATATTGCTATGCTCTGGACTACAATGCTTAATGAAATCAAGTTTTGCAAGGAAGCACTTGTGATTTTTGTGGCCTAGGTGTAACCGTACCTTTGTGGGTCACAACTGAGAATACCAATTTCAGGACAAGGTGCTGAGAAATAGGGCAGCTTGTGGGTATTCTTCCATAAGATATACCAAACCAGCAACAAAAGTAAACTTCTGTATCATCACACTGGCTAACAAGATGTCAGAAAAGCAGTTTCCTTAGGTATTCCAGTCCTTGTATCACCACAAAAACACTAGACTTAAAGATGAGTGGTTCTTTAAAACCAATTTAATCAAATAAAAGGTTCTCCTGGTCCCAAAGGACCAGCCACACACCCAGGTCAATATACAACTCAGATCTTACCCAATAATTATGCTGTTGCCAATCTTTTAGTATCTAAAATCAAAGGTTTATTAAGAAAGAAAGAAAAAGAAAGAAAGAAAGAAAGATGAGAGTTAAAATTGGTTAAAGGAATCAAACACATACAATAATTGCTAAGTTCTTGGTTCAGGCTTGTAGCAATGATGGAATAAATTTGATTTATAAGAGGGCCACTGTCAGGGCTTGCAAGCCACAACTTCATTGCATTCAGTGGGCTCTGAATTGCTTCAGTCTCTGGTTGCTTCCAAATCATTGGAAGGACCTCAGTCTCTTGGTTAGAATGCTCCCATTGGTGTAAGTCCATAGTCCTGAGGTTTGAGCAGGAAAGAGGCAAAATGGAGCTGTTTCCAGGCCTTTTATATCTTCTGCCATGTGGAGGGAAACCCATTGTTTCAAACAAAGCCTTCAGCACAGCTATTGGAAAATTACAGGTAAAAGATGGAGTTTGGAGTCACATGTCCCTGCATCATTCCACTTACAGAAGAAGCCATTACCTATACCCCAGACAGAACGTTCACAGGACAGTCCATTCAGTGTAGATGGGCGTCTTTCATTGTGAGTTAAGTGTCCTTTTGATGAGACACTTAACTTAGAATCATAGAATATCAGGGTTGGAAGGGACCTCAGGAGATCATCTAGTCCAACCCCCTGCTCAAAGCAGGACCAGTCCCCAATTTTTGCCCCAGATCCCTAAATGGCCCCCTCAAGGATTGAACTCAAAACACTGGGTTTAGCAAGCCAATGCTCAAACCACTGAGCTATCCCTCCCCCCTGAATAATTCCTTCACAATTTGCAGGCTAAATATCTTGCTGGTGTTTTCCAGAAGCAAACACATTAGAAATACAGGTATAGAGTCAATATTCATAACGTCAGATACAAGCATACAAATAGCATACTCATATTCAGCGAGTCATAACCTTTCCACAGACACCTTACATGCCACATTTTGTACAAGATTTGTTGCAATTATATAACAGTGGCAGCAACAATGATCTACACGGTCATAGTTTAATCAGATAACGTCACACTAGGCTTCAATGTAAGCAAAAATATGGGAGACTTTGATCCTCCAGCTAAAGAGGACCCAGGGAAAAAGCAGGAAAATAAACCTAGAGGTTCTCATTAAGGTTTACACTCAACCCAGTCCCCAAATTCCCCCTCTTCACAGGCAAGGAAAATAGAGCCCCTACAATATAATCAACTTCATGGTATGTGACTCTGGGTAGTTAACTCAGTTGTAGCCAACATGAGATAGTCAACAAACTCAGCCTCTAAATCCTCCTTTTCCATTGACAAGCCACCTTAGTGAGTGGGTCAAATTTTGATCCATCTCCCCGAAAGGAAAAGGGCTAGAAACATTTTTTTCAAAGAAAATTTCATCTCCTGCAGTCATTTGGCACCCTAGGCACTCTATATTATGCTCCTCTGAGCTGCCGACCCATGCGGACATTATTTAAAATTGTACTCACTTTTAAAGTTAGAGTATATTCTTTGTTCCTGTGCACTAGATTTCAGATGAGTTCAGCAAATCTTCCTTTCATTCCTTTTGTTTGTTTGTTTTTTCCCCCCTGCAAAGTGGCAAAAAAAGTTAGAAGACCTTTGGATTTCTGGTATTTTTAGGATGTTACAATTCAGGCCATCCATGTCCAAATTACTTCAAAATTGTCAAAAACTATTACTACATTGGTCCCAGGCCTAACCTACCAACTCTGAAGCTTGTATTCCTTTGTGGATTTTGGGAGGGGGATTGCCTGTATTCCTTATCTTCTGTTTTATACTCATTGCCATTCACCTCTGTGACGCATGGCCAGAAAGGGTTAAGCAGCAATAAGCAGGCTAATTGACCCAGATTCATCCTTTAGGGACATATTGGTAGATAATGTTTGTATTTTTGTGTGTTTACATATATATTATTAGAGGTTAACAATGTAATCCAGCAGTCCCTGTCTATCCTGTATTCTGTTAATTCAGAGATCAAAAGGACATCTTAACATTTAAA
The DNA here is from genome assembly GCF_965152235.1 of Eretmochelys imbricata. Lineage (NCBI taxonomy): Eukaryota > Metazoa > Chordata > Testudines > Cheloniidae > Eretmochelys > Eretmochelys imbricata. The sequence continues at coordinate 82,189,966 of NC_135582.1, read as the reverse complement.
TGAACTGTACACATAGTGATATCACTGTATTCATCTCTTTTTGAAACATACAGCAAATCACCTACGAATGGCGGAAAACAGGCAATTGCCTTGTGTTCATCTGTGTAGCTAATTACCAGTGATACTTAGGAAATCGGTCTACTTCAAAGTCTCCATGATTGCCTATTGTTCGCCTAAGGACTCAGAGCTAGCAAGAGAAGGCCTGGAATTGTATAAAAGACTCTTGGGACCTGATCCTTTTCTCTCAGATCTGCTTCATGCTTCATGCAGGTGAAGCTTAAATCACAAGACTGAGATCTCCAGTCCTAATCTGGATCACCCTGAATATGAACATTGGACTATAACCTATGGGCTAATTCTGAAAGAACTCTTTGCAACTATAAAGCTCACCATCTCCGCTATGAATCTGATCTCAGAACTGTACTCATGTCTGTATGGATACTGATCTTTTAACCAATACTCTCTCTTTTCTTTTTTAATACATTTTAGTTTAGTTAATAAGAATTGGCTGTAAGCGTGTATTTGGGTAAAATCAGAATTATTCATTAACCGGGAGGTTACGTGTCTGATCCTTTGGGATTGGTAGAACTTTCTTCATGATGAATAAGATTTTCCGTAATCCTGATCGTATTTGACTTGGGTGTCTGGGTGGAGGCCTGAGGCTGGGTTGCTTTAAGGGAACTGTGTTGTTGGCTTCTGGGGAACCAGGGAGGTATCATAGAAGCTGTCTTGTGCTGGCTTGGTGAATCTAAGTATTGGAATATCCACCAGCATTTGGGGATTGTCTACCCCATTCCTTGCAATTCACCCTAATTGAGTGACCTCAGTGTCGCTCCCTGGGACCCCGGTCAAAACCTCCCTTTTTTTCGTTGTTATTATGAAGATTTCTTTTTCATTCTTGTTGCTTTTACACCTTCTCTTAACCAAGACTTTTTTTAACCAAAGTATACTTTTTTCCATCACTGAAGAATTGTGGCTTTTGGGGCACCTAGTAAAATGTTTTTTAAAGCTGTTTAAAGTCTCACTTTTTGTTCTCACTTCTCTGTTTAAATTTTTCCTCCTGTGCAATTTTGCTCATAATTATTTTTAGCTTTGGGAAATGGGCCCTTTTAAGGTTCCAAGGATACAGCTCACTGGTTGGGATTGTCTTCTGTTTGCATAAAACAAATGTAATGAGGTCAAAATAACTTGCAGCTAGGCAACGTGTAATGTTTAGTTCATTGATCAATTCATTACTCCCTGTCAGCATCAGGGCTAATACTGAATGATCCCATATGCAATAGATGTGCAATATTAATGATGTTAGAAAATTATTATACCTAATTTGCAGAAACTCCCAGGACATTTTACTATGGACACCATAAAAAGTCCATCATGAAGTCCCATATGATGATGCCGTTTTTTTCCCCTACACTTTCAGCTGCTGCTCCATAAATACAGAGGTTTTATAAGTAAGATAAGGAGGGGGAGGTAATATCTTTTATTGGACCAACTTGTTTTGGTGAGAGAGAGAGAAGCTTTCGAGCCACACAGAGCTCTTCTTCAGATCTGGGAAACTAACTCAAAGTGTCACAGCTAAAGACAAGGCAGAACAAATTGTTTAGCATAAGTAAACACATAATTCAAAGGACTGTTCCAGGGGAAGTCACCCCTTGGCACTCCTCCAGTCAGAGGGAGGAAAAGAAGGCAGCGGAGCAGCTTGGGGAGGTGTTGTTAGTGGGTTACAGATTGTTGTAATAAGCCATAAATCCAGTGTCTCTATTCAGTCTATGATTTTTAGTGTCTGGCAGACTTTGCTAAACTAGGCCAAGATTTCAGCCTGGTTTTAAAAGCTCTCCTCAGCAACATTAGTAGCTGTCCATCCTCTTGTTATTTCTGTACTGTTTTCTTAGTTAGTTTTGTGGCGCTCAACCACTGATTTCCCTGCAGTATCCAGTGAGCTCAGTAACGGGGATCCTTTCACTACTGCACGTTAGGAAACGAGAACTCCTGTGCGGGTTTTCCCCTTGTTCGGACATCCCCCCACCCCCCATGCCACAGAACCATCTCTGCGTTCTGCTCCAGAATCACGGGCTGGTCTGGCCAGGGGCTGAGGGAGCGAACCCAGAGCTGCTCAGGAGCAATGCTTAGAGCAGACGCTAGGCTCCAGTTAACAGAAGGCAGCTGGGGTCTGGGCTGCGTGAGTCCTCCCAGAAGGGCCTTCTGGAGACTCCATGGTTTTGTTCACATGTTCATGGAAATCAGACGGGTTTTCATGGAATCCCGCCTTAAAACTGCAGCCTGAGGCTGCACAGGAACCCGCTTGCCAGTGGTTAGGGCCATGAACCCGGGGCCCAGTGGTGGAGCCAGCACAAGGGCGTGGGACTCCACCAGGGCCTCAGATGGTCACAATTCGGTGCCTGGCTCCCCCTTGCCCCTGGGGGCAGGCCAGGCCTTTCCATTTCAGCAGTGATGGCCAGAAGGGGGAGGGGAGCCGTGCCAAGGATCTGCTCATTCCCCACCCACCTGCCGGGGAGGCTGGTCTCCCACCTGGGCTGGGGCCTGCAGTATGGGCAAGGCAGAGCGAGGCACTTGCCAGTCGCTTGCTCCCCTGTGCCGGCGAGTCCTGCAGGCCGTGCTTCACCCTGTGAGGGCTGCTGTCCAGCCATGCTCTGCCCTCTGCTGAGCTGACGCACAAGGGTGGGAAAGGCCTATGGTGCCCCTCTCCTCCCCCCGGCCACACAGGATCGCTCCAGAGTACACCGCGGCATGCTGGCTTGCATGTGGATGGCATGTATTGCCCTGCTTTGCTTGTCTGCCTCCTAACAAACGCCAGCTGGCAGTCGTTAGGGCATGCTCGCCTCTCCTGCCGCTCCCAGTGCGGTGCCAGTCACTGTGAGACACCCTGCCCTGCCCTGGCACAGGGCCTCAATGCTGGCTGCAAGGTCGCGGCAAACTGGACAATCCAGAGGGGCAGGGCTCAGCTCATTTCGATGGCCGCCCATGGCTAGCTGTGTATCCACCGCTCTTCTGCTGGGGGCTTGCTCTGCCTCTCCAGCCCAGCTTTAGCGACTCAGATCGATACAGATTCAACCTCCAGTGACAGGCTCCTACCGAGCACCTTGTGGGACATAAAGCACCACCTCCCTGGCCGAACCCCAGAGGAAGGGTGCCGATGGAAACACTGCCTCCCTTTCTCCAGCTGGCAATCCCCCAACATGCAGGATCCTCCTGACAAATGGGGGCGAAGGGAGGGTGCAATTCGTGCTGTCCAGCTGTCTTCGTTTTCCAAATCAGGGCTATAACGTGAAACGTTAGGCGACCTTCACGATAGGCGTCATCACTACGGCTCTGCCTGTGGTTAGCCGATGTGCAGCAGCGAGTGCCGCGAATTCCATATGAGACGCCCCTCGGAGAAGTGCAATACTCCCCAGGCAGAGCATCACGCGGTGGCTCGGCCTGTAAGGCTGGATCCAGGCCAAGGCTCCAGAGGCCAATTGCTAGGCCAAGGGTTAGTTGTTCCTTTTTTTCATTGGCATTTGACACTTTGACACTATTTTTCAGTCATGTTTTGAAATTTGATTTTTTTAGCCATCTATATAGCTGATTAAAAATGGGACGGATTTTTCATGAAAATGTTTGAAAAATTTATGCCTTTTTGGGGAGTCAAAATGCAAAATTTTGACCCAAAAACTTATATTAAGAAACAGAATTCAGAAAACTTCAGCCAGCTCTGCTTATAAATGTGCCACACGGCAACGATTAGTGCTGAGATTATCCACGTTCCTGTCAGCCTCAGACTCAATTTAGATTTCTAACTTTGGGCAAAACCAGTGCAGCTGCTCCCAAGAATGAGGTTAGTGGAAAAATAAGTCAAAGCATTCAGAGGCCGGCAAGTGTCATCCCTCCCCTCTCGCCGGGGGGACGTGAGAGGTTACACAAGGTCACTTCTGGCAAAACTGGGACTAGAAGTCAGGCCTCTAACACAGCAGAGCTCAGTCCTGTCCACTTAATCACAGCAATGCCCAGAAGGAAAGGCCACATCTAGGTGCTTTGCGATGCAACCTATAAAACGGTGTTAGTCCGGCATGTCCACCTTCGCAAGCTGCTTCGAAACCCACAGACAGGTGAGCAACGGGGACATGCAAAGCATCAAGGAACAAACACCAGCCAGGAGTTCCTACTTCTCAGGTTACTGCTCTAGCCAGTAGACCCCCACACCGCCTCCCTGAGCCAGGAACAGAGACCAGGATTCCCTATCCCCACCATTCAACCTCGTGTGTTATGTCCTTCGTGCGGGCTGGTGCAGAGTGAGAATAACAGCCTGCCAATGCCATCACTTGCTTGAATGCCTCCGATGGCTTGTGTGGCAAGGCTCCGGCTCTAAGTGCTCGGTTCAAATGCTGCTGATGATCTATGGAGGGCCGCTGTAAGTGCACATGATGGAATAGCTTCATCTTTTCCATGTAACTACAGCAAGATAGATGTTGAGTGATTATAAGTAATGAGGCATAAAAGTCAGAATTGGTGATGAAAAGATAAAATGCAAAATACCTAACTTAGCAAGCTAAATGGATTCCTGGCCAATGCGAGCTGAGGAGCTGGCGCTTGGGGAGGGGTCAGTGTGCGGAGCCCCCACGGCTGCCCCCTACACCTAGGAGCCGGAGGGCCATGTCGTCCGCTCCCGGGAGCCACGCAGAGCCAGATAGGGAGCCTGCCAGCCTCGCGCCAACTGGGCTTTTAACGTCCTGGTCAGTGGTGCTGACCAGAGCCATCAGGGTCCCTTTTTGATGGGGTGTTCCAGGCGAAAACCAGACACCTGGCTACCCTACCTAAGAGATGGGGCTCCACCGATTCTAGTGCATTGGTTCCCAACCATGCTAGAACGTCAGCTGCTGGGCAGTATGGGTAGAATCCTCACAGGGCCTTTGGCATGGTCATGCAACTCTTACCTTTTAACCTAGAAAAATCACAGGACCACCCCTGCAATCCACAAAGCCTGAGTCAGGCACCTGGGCTCCCGACACAATGCACAAGAGAGCTGGCACCTTACCATGCGATCCACAAACGCCAGCGGACTAGGCGGGGAGCTGCCGAACCTAACCAATGGGAGCTGCTGAGGCATGGGCTGTGTGGTAAGCCCTGCCCCTCTCTTGGAGACAGATGCCTCGGTGCAGGCTGCAGGGATGTTTGGTAGAGGGCCCCTGAGCATGCCTACCAGCCTGTGGCAGCTAAACGCCTGTCGTCCCTCGGCTTGTGAATGGCTCTGGGGCATAGATAGGAGATGGGCACCAGGTTCCTGGAGGGAGGCAGCAGAGTGCTCAGAGGCAGGAACATGGGCATCGAGGGAATTTAGGCACCTACAAGGAGTTTTGGGGATCCCAGTGGAGCCAAAAGTGGGACATAGGCACAGAAACCTGAGATTTAGGGGCCTCAGTCTGGGGCTTAGGTCACGAAGAACCTGCCTGGATCCCACCCTCTGTGTTGCTCTCTGCTGACTGAGAGCACTGTGCTCATAAACTCAGCCTACTGGGATGGAGCTAGCAAGGCCCTGGCAGGGGCACAACACTGGCCTGTATCCAACAGGACACCTCCATCTGCTATTTCCCAAGGCCCTGCACTAACCTCCCCTACAACATTTGCCGCGCCCTACCCAGGCCCTCCAGCTGTCAAGGCAAAGGCGCTCGGACTGGAGGGTGCAAAAAAGGACACAAACGTACCTTGAGTCTCACTGAAGAGCTTCTCAGACAACCCCAGCTTAATTTGGGGTGGCCCTACTAACACTGTGCCTCCTGCAGGCTGGGGCGAGGCTCGGAGAGGTGAGCCGGTCCTCTGTGAATACCTTTACAGGGCAGATGTGCGGAGTACCTCATTGCTGAGTGCTAGTGCTGTGACTTGCTTGGTTTTCACTGTTTTTTCACTATCCACATGATGTAGCTGGGCAATGAGAAATCCCAGTTCTGGAGTATGCCCTACACCTCTCCGTTGTGGGGAGCTGTACGTCCCTCTGCCTACACCGTGATGGCATCAGGGCACTCTAATCTGCCCTTTCTTGTTCCTGCTTGTTTCTCAGGCCTGGGAGCCACGAATGCAGTTGATGTCAGTTCCTAACGTTGTAGGTCCTGGCATACCTCGAGGCAATGACCTACTTAGGAGTAAGTCACATGACACTTATGAGTAATTGTGTTTCGAGTTCAGAGAAGGAAACTCTTGGAAGAATTGATTCAAATTTCAGAATATTTTTGAATAACTAGCTGATGGCTATTTTTGTTTCTTTACTCACCCAGTTTATAGAACTAGCAATATACTCTCTCATACATTCACTGACCATGCTAGTTGATGGATTTTGTGACATCTTAAGTGTTTGACAGATAATTGTTGTCATTATATCCCGAGCTCTAATATTAACCAAAACCTGCTTGTACTATTATCATACCATGCTGCTGACACTGTTGTTAGGGTACCATAACTACAGCATTTAACACTGGGGTGCTTGCCCGTGTATGTAACAAGCTTGTAGGACAATGGGCAGATTGCTCTCTCAGCTATTCCATCAGATTCCCTCAAGGCATATAAAAGCATAGCCTGAGGAGGTCTGAACAGCCAGGATATTGTAACTAACATTTCTCTCCCACGTTCAGGCGATATCATTACCATATAATAAAAGCCTAACAACATCTGACTGGTTACTTTCACAATCTGAACACAGCTGGAGCAAAGACAGAGCGCTCGGACAGCACTTAACAAGGAAAGTTCCACACATGTATTCACCTCAGATTGTTGAATGTGGTGCAGCGCTCGTGAAGCTGTGTGCTTTGGGACTGTGCTGACTAACACTTTTCCAAACCCTAGTGAGGCTGGCTTTTAGCACAAGGTTGTTGTGTCTTTTGCTCTTCACACAGCATACCAGGAAGGTACCACACAGGCAGAGGGATGTCCAAATAACTGTGTTCTAACAATATGCAAGGCCTAGCTACATAGACACACCGCTGTTCTGCCTGGCTTCTAAAACACAGTGAGCCCCCTTGAGAGGGTTTGTAACTATTTAAAGGGTACTGCACAATTCCCACACCCTGCAAAGGGGAACCCCAGGGCAGAGGCTAGGTTTGACTTTGACCAGCTAACATGACTTAAAATCTAACTTGCCCTTTGTAGTGGAATAAGCTGGGCCCTTTAGGAATGGGCACCATTAGTTTGGGGCTCACTAGGGTCAGTCTTTTAAAGCCAGGGAATTATGGGAGATGTGATCCCAGGGTCATATGACCCAGAGAACCGCTGTATAAGAAGAGATGCTTGTACTTGCCATGGAAAAGCAGCTGATGGTTGGGAGGGACCTGAGGACATGAGGAAAGGAAGTGAAAGTGTAGCACAGGAAAGGCAGCTGAGGAAGAGCCTAGAGCTGGGGCTACACAAACCTTTCAGAGAGCTGGTATAATTCGGAAACTGGAAAAGCTTTGTCAGAAATGGCCCTGAGGACAGAGCGTCAGGACAGCGCTGTCTGAAGATGCACAGTCCACTATAGGACTGGAGCTTCAAGTCGAGGAGGGGTGAGGGAGCAGCTCTGGGGGTGGTGCAGACTCGTTACTAATGGGGTGAAAGCTGTGGCCTGGGGCAGACTGAGAACTACCAAGCCTGAAGAGAGTCTGAAGAAACCGCTAACCTAGAGCCGGGGTGGAGTCTTCCCTGCACCAGTAGGGTTAACGTGAAACTGATGCCTGGCCCTGCACCAACAGGGAAGGAGGGCTGTATTTTTGGGGACTGTCTTGGTTTCATTTCTCATCAGAAGAGGGAGGACACTAGTGTGAGGCAGAAAGCAAACCCTCTGCTCTTCACCAGATGAGATGGCAGGCTGCCACCGGGAAGAGGGGAAACTGAGGCAGACATGTGGCCAGATGATGGAGAGGTGAGAGATTTATTTACACCTGGTCTACACTAAGGTTTTGAAACATGTTGTCTAGTTTTCATCTCAGTGCGTCCCTATGCTGCTTGGTCTTGGTGGTGACGCCATCTCTTCAGAAAGCTCTGAGGTGCATGATGTTGTCTTCTTCATCTTTTCCACAAGTGCAAGATGGCAGTGGCTTCTGATCCTTTCTTAAGGCTGAACCTGCCAGCATCACTCTTTGTACATATGGATCATGTTATCATCTTGAGTTACAAGATCACATCGTATCTGTAAAAAAAATCCCCAAACAATGTAAAGTTCTGTTCTTCCCGCCACTTTAGATTCACCCAGGTAACACTACCAACCATATTGTAACGAGTTCAGTTTGCTTTACATGATCCATGGGCCTTGTGCGTGCGCTTTCTGAATTTGACCCACAATTAACAGTTTTTTGGCATGTCTGAGTTAGCAAACATCACTTGCTACTCAGAGGCACCTATCGTCTCTTAAAAGCAGGGGAGGGATACTACATGATGGAGATGCAGTGGTGCTTATATTAAAGCTGGATTTCATTTTTAAACCCAGAGGGAGGACACCTGTTTTAAATTAAATTACTGAAACCAACCCTAATGTGGAAGTGCTACCACACCTCTATAAAAAGAATTAAAGGATGTCGATGTGGTTTTATGGAAAATAGGTCTTGTCAAATCAACTTGACACTGTTTCTCGGTGAGATTACAAATTTGGTTCATATAGGCAAATGTGTTGGTTTAACATAATTTGATATCTCTGGGGCACTTGACTTCAGACTGCACAACATTCTGGTTAAAAATTAGCACCACACAAAATAAGCATGGTACATATTAAGTCTTTAAAAACTGGCTAACTGATAGAGCTCAAAACAAAATTGTTAATGAGAAATCATCAGTGGGTTGAGGGTGTTTCTAGTGAGTCTCCCAGGGACTGCTTCTCAACTCAATATTATTCAATATTTGTATTGATAATCTGAAAGAGAACAAAGTCATTGCTGATAAAGTTTGCAGATGACACAAAAATTGGTGGAGTGGTAAATAATGACAAGGACCTGTCCCTTGAGTGATCTGAACTGGTTGGTAAGCTGAGTGCAATCAACATGCATTTCAACACAGCTAACTACAAGGTCCTACATCTAGAAACAAAAGCTGTGGATCACACATACAGGATTGGGAATTGTATCCTGAAAAGCCGGGGTACTAAAATGGATTTAGAGGATTGCTGTGCAAAATCAACTGAACATGGGCTCTTAAGGCACCATTGTAGAAAGAAAGTGATAACATGATCCTTGGATGTCTAAACAGAAGAGACCTGAGGCAGAGGAGAAAGGCCGATGACGTGGCTGCAGGCTCAGCTGGGAGCAATTAAACACTTTCTGTTGGAGGATTATGAGAACCTGGGTGGTAGTTCCTAGGCTATTGATACAATTGGCCATAACTGGGAGGAACAGGAAGCAGGGGGAGGAGCTCAGAGGGTGAGCTGTGTGGAAGGCTCCTGCTGCAGTGGTATACCTGTGTCATGTTGTGTTTGCTGGAGAACTGAGGAATAACAGTTCACGTGTTGAGAGGGAATCATAGAATCATAGAATATCAGGGTTGGAAGGGACCTCAGGAGGTCATCTAGTCCAACCCCCTGCTCAAAAGCAGGACCAATCCCCAATTAAATCATCCCAGCCAAGGCTTTGTCAAGCCTGACCTTAAAAACTTCTAAGGAAGGAGATTCCACCACCTCCCTAGGCAACGCATTTCAGTGTTTCACCACCCTCCTAGTGAAAAAGTTTTTCCTAATATCCAACCTAAACCTCTCCCACTGCAACTTGAGACCATTACTCCTTGTCCTGTCCTCTTCTACCACTGAGAATAGTCTAGAACCATCCTCTCTGGAACCACCTCTCAGGTAGTTGAAAGCAACTATCAAATCCCACCTCATTCTTCTCTTCTGCAGACTAAACAATCCCAGTTCCCTCAGCTTCTCCTCTTAAGTCATGCGTTCCAGACCCCTAATCATTTTTGTTGCCCTTCGCTGGACTCTTTCCAATTTATCCACATCCTTCTTGTAGTGTGGGGCCCAAAACTGGACACAGTGCTCCAGATGAGGCCTCACCAATGTCGAATAGAGAGGGATGATCACGTCCCTCGATCTGCTCGCTATGCCCCTACTTATACATCCCAAAATGCCATTGGCCTTCTTGGCAACAAGGGCACACTGCTGGCTCATATCCAGCTTCTCGTCCACTGTCACCCCTAGGTCCTTTTCCGCAGAACTGCTGCCTAGCCATTCGGAAAACAGCCTGGATGTGTTTGTGACTGAGGGACCAGAGAAACAGGCTAGGCAGCGAGGCACCCTGTGACATATGGCATTGGTGAGACCAGACCGGGACACTATGTCCTGTTCTGGTGTCTACATTTCTCAACAGATGTTGCAAAAGTGGGAGGAGTTCAGAATGATTCAGGGTCTGAAAAACCTTCTTTACTCTAACCAATTTATTTGAGCATGAGCTTTTGTGAGCTACAGCTCACGAAAGCTCATGCTCAAATAAATTGGTTAGTCTCTAAGGTGCCACAAGTACTCCTTTTCTTTTTGCGAATACAGACTAACACGGCTGTTACTCTGAAACCTTCTTTACTCTGAGAGTGAAGGACCTCAGCCTATTTGGTTTATCAAAGAGAAGTTCACAAGGTGACTTGATCATGGTTTAGAAGTACTTTTCTGGGGAGACGATTTCTAATAGAGAGGGCTCCTAAATCTAGCAGCCAAGGGCGGAATAAGATCAGTGACTGGAAGTTGTAATTTGACAGCTTTAAACTGGAAATCTGAACAGCAATGGTAATTACCCATTAGACCGGATCACTGAGGGATCCGTCCCTGGAAGCCTTTAAATCCAGGCTGGATGTCCCTCTAAAATACTGTCTAGGTCAGCCGCAGGTTCTGGGCCCAAGGCAGGAGCCCCTGGGTGACATTCTCGGGAGGGTCGGACTAGCCCAGTGCTTCTCAAGCTATCAGAGGTGGGGGACCAGCAATTTTTTTCTCCCCAGTGTGCGCGCAGACTGGCAGCCGATGGCTTGCGGACCGGCACCAGTCCACGGACCACCACTTTGAGTAGCACTGGACTAGAGGACACCATGGCCCTTGCATGCCTCAGAATGTCTGAATTGTGGAGCTGCAGTTCTGGGACCCGTGCTGATGGGGTACGGGAGGACAGCTCCTCACTCTCCCACCACCGCAGAGCTACCTGAAGACTGGGGTGCAGCACAGTCAAACCCAAGATCAGATACCCTGTCAGGAAACGTCCCAGGCGCCGCTCGTCCCAAGCTTATGCAGACCTGACACGCTCCATCTTTCTACGCTCAGCGTACCAAAGGAATGGCCTGCCTGGTTCCTGTTCTGAACAGCTGATGCGGTGAGGTTCAGACCAGGGCAGCATTTCTGAAGGGAATCCAAACGCAGACAGAAAATTCTGCAGCTGCACCAGACAGGCTTCAGGCCCAATAATAGCTCTGCTGATCAAACACGATGCATTCCAGACAGCGGAGAGGGGAATGAGACGTTTCGGACGAGCTCCCATCCTCTGTGTGTACTATCATTGCAGATTTCAGGGAGAGAGCAGACACTGGGGAAAAAAGTCACCTATTTACTACGCAGCATGGTGCCAATGCCCAGGCACTGCTTGATCTCCCCTCCCACGAGGTTTCATTATATTTATTCAGATTTAAAATGTAATAAAAAGGTGCCCTGCAAGGGCTCTAGGTCTCGAACATCACGAACCCTGTGGGATCCCAGCGGGGCCGAAGCAATCATGCCAGCAGGATCTCAGTCAGCCAGCCACCTATAGAAACTCCTTTTACCTCTTCATTATTATGGGAAGCAGAAAAAAAACTTGATCTCAGTTAGGCTGCTGCGCTGAGAACACTGCCCGTCGTGCTGAGCAGTGTTGTCCCTTTGTAGCCCCCCATCAGCAGTCTGTCTGTCTCCGCCTGTGGGATCTGGCCCTGTACTGTAAGCTCTTTGGGCAGGGACCATCTTTCTGCTCAGTGTTCGTGCAGCAGTGAGCACCGTGGGGTCTGGGTCCATGACCAGGGCTCCAAGGCGCTACAAGAATACAATCACTCACTCAGCCCTCTCCGAGCACCACGGCAGGGGGGGTGAACATCCCAGTCTCACACCCCTCACGGAGAGGGCCCTGCCATCCACCCCTCATTGAGAAGGAGGGGGAGCCGGCTCAGGTGCCCCCGCTGAGGCAATGTGGCCTGGGCGAGAGGGGGTCCCTCAGAGAGGCCAGCCCCAGGCAGGTTAGGGCTCCCCAGGCCAGCTAGGGCTTTATGGACCACAACAGACACTGTGAACCCCCGGCCCAGAGACCAACGAGCAGCCAGTGTGGATCCGAAGCACGGGGGTTCTGCGCCCAGCGAGACGCCCACTCAGTCTGCGGACGCTGTGTTCTGCACCGCGCCCGCCTCTGCCAAGGGGAAGCCCCACATACAGCACGTCACAATAGTCTGGCCCTGAGGTGGCAAAGGCCTGGAGAGCGGCGGAAAGGGCACAACGCCTAGCCAGACGCAGATGGCAGGGTGCCAACTGGGTAGGGCACTCGCCCGAGCTGTAGGACCAGGGGTTCAAGTCCTTGGTCTGCCTCAGCCAGCCATCATCAGGCGGAGACCCACTGACCAACGCAATCTCGGTGCCAAATCCAGGCCTGTCTCCACACTGCCCAAGGGCCTTGCGGTGCAGTCAGCTGGCCTTGTCGTCCCGTCCCGTGGGGACTTCAGCCAAGGAGTGCTGATGGCATTGGCCCTCTGTAACGATGCGATGACGCACCGGCGTGGCGCCTCCTGCTGGTGATCCTGGGAATTAGCTCGATTCCAGCCCGGAGCGCCCTCTGCAGGCCGGTGGCTCACCTGCCGCTGGCCCCCAAGTCCCTCCCGGACCCTGGTGCCTCTTACTTCGGGGTTCTCCCCCAGCAGTAACCCACAGCCTGGGTCTCCCCTCCCAGGGAACCCCCAACCCTCTAAACTCCATCTTGCCTCAGTGGCTACTGCCAGTCGTCATCTAGCCCCCGCTCACTGGGGCAGACTGCAGTCTGTAATGGCCTCTCATCACTGGCAAGGGGGGTTTGGACCAGCTGCCTCTTCCTAACCCCGGACTGTACCTCGGCAGGCCCAGTACCTTCCTTAGGCCTTGCACAAGGCCTGCAGCCTGGGAGGCACCCGGCGGGAGCTCCCCAGCTCCCCTTGCCTTTCCCCAGCACTGCTCTGCCTCAGGTACCCTTGTCTCTGCAGAGCTAGAGAGAGACGGGCTCAGCTCCTGGCTCACAGCCCTTCGATAGGGCCAGCTGTGGCTGCTTCCCCAATCAGCCTAGCCTTTCACAGGAGCGGGGCAGTTGCCCCGCTCCACCCTCCCCCCGGGGTCGCTGTCGGCAGAGATCGTAACGCAGCGGGAGAAGCACGCTGTGGTCTCCCTAATGGAGCACGCTGCTCCTGAACAGCTGTGATGCTGAGCTCCCGGGCCAGCAGCTCTGAAAGCACTGGACCCTCTGCTCATGGGCACAGGAGAAGGGAAGAGAGATGCTTAATTTTAAATGTTAAAACGCTGTGTGGAGCTGTCAGCTCCCAGTGGCCTTCTCGTTCCTCTCAGCCGGTGTGGCTTCATTTTTAAATGTTTCTTCCTTCATTTGCTTCCTTCACGGTGGTTTCTCCTCTCGCCCTTTCCGCCCCGCCCCTCACCGACACTTTATTTCATCCTACTATTAGGACAGGTGTTCCTAGGTGGAACTTTATTACACGTTCTCTTCCACGTCCTTTTGCTTAGTGTGAGCAAGTTTAGACTCTTGGGAAGACGTGCTGCGTTACTGTTACTTTGGGCTATACAAGGTTTGGGGGTTCGAGGGGGGGTCAGCTTGGAGGGAGAGGGACTTGTGGGAGCATCTGAAGGTCTGCAAATTCCTGCGGCAGAACTGAGCCCTGGGTACCAGGTACTGGTGTTGGGCCGAGAATCCTGGAAGAGGCGATTGCACTGCATGCTGTTTGACCAGCTCACGCCAGGCCCCGGGGGGGTGGAGGAGGGGAATAAAGCCTGTTACACTTAGAACAGACTGAGGCTGCATGTTACTGATTTCAAATCCACTGTGAAGCTGAGTGGTGAGGCCTGTGAGAGTCCCTGGGGGAACGATGGCCAAAGGCAAATGGACACGGAAAAGGGTGCCAGACCCCTGGGGAACCCACCCATGCTGCCTCCTCCTGACCATGCATTCGACAGGTGAGCCCCACTTGGGCACGGCAAGCCCTGACAGGGATGGGCTAAGCCTTCTCCCTGTGCACCATAGCACTCGTGACCAGACGCATGCTCGGGCAGGGCAGAGGTAGCCTCGAATGATGCGGCTGGTTCTGGCCAGCGGGCAGCGTGGCAGGGATCTGAGAGTTCACAGAAGAGCCAGGCATTGTCCTGGCAGAGAACAGCTGCCCAACCCAACGTCAAGAGGCTGCCGTGGCCGCGGCGGTATGGGGACTAGGGCATAGGAGCTGCCCCGGCAGCCCAGCGGGTCCCGACTGGCAGACAGGGATATGGTCAATCAGCTAGGAAAGGGGCTGCACACGTGGGAGAGCGGCCTCAGGGACTGGCGTGTTGCTGGTTTCTTGCTGTCCGTGCTGCTTGGTCACTCCACCGGCTCTGGGTGGGGAAAATGCACCAGTGACAAGACTGCTGGTGGCGTGTCAGCAGGGCTTAATTTGTAAGGAAAGAGGTGCTGGGGCTCAAGCAATGTTTCTACTTTCCTAACTGATGCAGCGAGCCAAGAGATGCCAGGGCTCTGACCTGCCAGGCCCCGAGGTGCCTGAACTGTGTGTCAGGGATCGGACCGTGCCCAGGGCTAGCCCACATACACCTTGTGTCCAGCTTTGCCCGTGCACGTTCCCTTGCTGTCTGCTTCCCCTCCCCATGCTGGCCTTCGTGGAGCACTCCCTGTGCACCTTCTGCCCCTGCGCGTTTGCTCTCGCTGGTGCCGGGCGGCATCTCTGTGCCCATGCACCTGGCTGCTACCGGGGGCTGCTGGCACAGCCACCAAGAGAAGCAGGTAGGGGACGGGCGTTGCTCTGCTCTCCACTCCCATGCCTCCCCTCACCCATGTCTGCTTCTGTGCTGTGGCCCTCAGCATTTCTCCCCCATGCCCTTACACCTGTCCAGTTCTGCCCCCATCTCCCCCCGTGCTGCCCTGTCAGCCTGCGGCTCTGCCAGGGCAATCACCGCACTTACAAGTGCACGGCAGCCCAGTGGGCTCCTGCCGCTTTCCATTTCTGCCTGAGCGCAGCCCCCCGGGGCCAGCTGGCTGTGCCGCCCTGGCCTGGCCGCTGTGCGTTCCGCCTGGATGATCTGAGGGTCCAGCTTGTCAGTGGAAGGTAGAAGCTTTGGAGCTAGCCAGAGATTTCTTGCCCAGAGCTGAGGAAGGGCTCTGTACCTTCCACCGCCAGAGGTTGGTCCATGACCTCACTCACCTGGGCTCTCTCCTAGCCTGCGCCCAACATAGCTACAAACAACACTGCAGTCAACTCAGGGTACAATCAGTCTCCACATGTTCGGCTGTCTTCCCCTCTTTAATTCTCTCCTGCTACCCCGGCCCACCTCTCGCATAGTGTGGGGCCCCTCGTGTCTGTCCAGCATGCTAGTCCTTACTTAGTTCCTTCTCTCTGTGTGTTTATTATTGTCCTCCTAGCCTCTGCCAGCTCCCCCATCCCTCAGCTCCCACCTTTCTCTGGCTGACTCCTCTTCTAGTATCTCTGCTAGTCCTTTGGGGATGTATCACTGGTCCTAGGAGGGCTTCCCTTTTCACTGGTGACCAGGCGGAGGCACCGAATGCTGTACCAGCGTGGGGCTGCTCTCCAGGGCCTCCGAGAGGGGCAGAGGAAATGGGGCAGGATGGCTGTCATACTGATTGGTGCCATTCAGACCAAGCCTAAGCCTTCATTTCCCCTGGTGGTTCCTTGAGAAACCTAGCCACGGAGTGTTGAATCTGGGTCCCTTTGGGAAAGCAGGGATGTCTGGGCAGTGCAGTGCTCCTTTCATAGAATCAAAGAAGATTAGGGTTGGATGGGACCTCAGGAGGTCATCTAGTCCACCACCCTGCTCAAAGCAGGACCAATCCCCAACTAAATCATCCCAGCCAGGGCTTTGTCAAGCCGGGCCTTAAAAACCTCTAAGGAAGGAGATTCCACCACCTCCCTAGGTAACCCATTCCAGTGCTTCACCACCCTCTGAGTTTCCCTTAGGTGCCAGGCTGAAGCAGCAGGCAGTGAGGGCTTAAGTGAGCTGATCTGAGCACTCAGCAGCTCCCTACACAGGGTCTGAGTCAGTGCCATGGAAGGCTCTGGAAGTTCCTCATCTCCTCTGGCAGGAGAAGACACTCCTGAGCAGGCAGGAACTGAGGAGCAGATCAAACTGAAAGAGCCTTTGCCCTCCCGTCACCTCTCTCCACCAGGAGGCCTCTCCCCGCGTGGTCTGAAAGGCTGGGAAGCCAGCCCCTGAGCTCTGGACCACCCTTTGCAGACACAATCTAGCACACCCTTGTCTCCTACCACTCTAATGCATCTCTGACCCCTCCTATTGCTGGGTAGATGTATGGGTGTAGTACACGCTATTGCTCCGCCGTGCTTTTACCTTGGCAGAGAGAACTCTCCGCGGTGAATACAACCCAGGATGGGTACCAGGGCCACAGCAGTTTCCCTTTGCTGTGGGTAAGAGTCACTGGGGCCGGGCTAGTTGGTCTCATTCCCAGCAGTCCGTGGGTAAGGGTCGTTACCTGTTATCTGTAACCACACTGCCAGGGCCATGGCTTTGCACTCTGCTGCAGAAGGTTGTTTTGAGGTGGGTAAATCTAGCTGGGATTTATTTTTTATATCTTATGTCGGGGGGGGCGCCAAGAACTGGAGAGAACTTCCACACTACACCCCGCAAACCTAGCTTCTGATCAAGTGCCCCATTCTGTCTTAAAGGGACAGCTCCCATCAACCAAAATACAGGCCACAAAGCAGATCCACTTCTTGGAATCTATAATTAGTTCTACAATTATTCAAGGGTCTTCATACTAACTTGTGGGGGGCCCCTCCAACGCTATTGCATCTGGAACATGACATTAAAAGACCGTTAAGGGTGTGAAGTCAATCTCTACACTCCCGCGAGCCTGGATTATGGTACAGTCTGTAGTTACATCATCGCGTACAATTTTTGTCCTGCATAGTTTGAACCCAAGATCTTCAGCATAGACTTCTTCCCCTGGAGTTAAAGGAACAAGGGGTAGTAGAAATAGGTGGTTATCATCTGTGTGGCCCAGCCCCTGGAGGGGAGCTCAATATGTGCTTTGCCAGTGGGTTGCACAACTGTTTGGGACGCAGCAGTGAATGCTGGGTATCAGGATGACAGGGCTCTGGGAGCCATGTGGGCTGATAGTCAGAGCAGTGGTTACATGCAGGCTAGCCAAGCCTTGGTAAACGCCCTCTGAAAGGCAGAGTGGGCGAGTCTCTGGTCTGCCACAAGAGAGGGTGCTGTTCCCCACACTGCCCACAGTGACCTTGTGCCAGCCGGGGTGCGTGTCTCCTATCTAACGTCCCCATTCCATCTGCCCCAGTGACCGCTGATTACATAGTTAGTGTGAACTCTGAAGACGTTAAAGGTGATCCCTCAATCAGCTGAGTCGGGGTGAGTTCACCCTTGCGACAGACGTCGCCGCATCTGCCCCACCGGGGCAGCTCTGCTAGAGACACACTAAAATGACAGAGCCGATTCTGGGGAATCGGCCGTGCCAGGCACCTACGTACACCCCATGGGCCAGAGCCAGCCTGTACTCTTGTGGAAAAGGCCCGGCAGTAAATTCTGGCCTGGGTACAGTTGCCAACCCTCCTGGTTTCATTGGGCGTCTCCAGGAATCAGGCCCTATCTCCCAGAGGCTACCGCAGCCAAACGGGGAGATTCTGGCCCGTAGCAGTCTGGCAGCGCAGCGGGGCTAAGGCAGGCTTCTTCCTGCCTGCCCTCGCTCTGCGCCTCTCCTGGAAGCAACCGGCGCCGTCCCTGTGGCCCCGGGGAGGGGGGTGGGGGGTGGGCAGGGGTCTCCGCATGCTGCCCACACTCTGAGCACCAACTCCGTAGCTCCCATTGGCTGGGAACTGCATCCAATGGGAGCTGCAGGGGTGGTGCTGGTGGGCAGGGGCAGTGCACAGAGCTCCCTGCCCCTTCCCCCTCGCCTAGGAGCCACTGCCAGAGGGATGTGCCAATCACTTTCAGGAGCTGCCCGTGGTAAGTACTGCCACCCTCACCTTCTCCTGCACCCCAAACCCCTGCCCCAGCCCAGAGCCCACACCCCTCACCCATACTCCCTCCCAGAGCCTGACCCCGCACTCCTTCCTGCGCCTCACCTACTTCCCGCACCCCTTCCTCAACCTCCTGCCTCAGCCCAGAGCCCACACCCCTCACCCAAACTCCCTCCCAGAGCCTGACCCCGCACTCCTTCCTGCACCTCACCTACTTCCTGCACCCCTTCCTCAACCTCCTGCCTCAGCCTAGAGCCCACACTCAAACTCCCTCCCAGAGCCTGCACCCTGCACCCCCTTCTGCACTCAAACTCCCTCCCAGAGCCTGCACCCCACACCAGCTCCTGCCCCCAAACTCCCGCCCAGAGCTGCACCCAAACTCCCTCCCAGAGCCTGACCCCGCACTCCTTCCTGCGCCTCACCTACTTCCCGCACCCCTTCCTCAACCTCCTGCCTCAGCCCAGAGCCCACACCCCTCACCCAAACTCCCTCCCAGAGCCTGACCCCGCACTCCTTCCTGCACCTCACCTACGTCCTGCACCCCTTCCTCAACCTCCTGCCTCAGCCTAGAGCCCACACTCAAACTCCCTCCCAGAGCCTGCACCCTGCACCCCCTTCTGCACTCAAACTCCCTCCCAGAGCCTGCACCCCACACCAGCTCCTGCCCCCAAACTCCCGCCCAGAGCTGCACCCAAACTCCCTCCCTGAGCCTGAACCCCCTCCTGTACCCCAAACTCCTGCCCCAGCCCAGAGCCCATCCCTCACCCAAAATCCCTCCCAGAGCCCGCCCCCCCCTGCATCCCAACCCCCTGCCCCAGGCTCAGCCTGGAGCCACCTCCTACCCCAGCCTGGGAAAGTGAGTGAGGGTGGGGGAAAGTGAGCGACAGAGGGAGGGGGGCTGGAATGAGCAGGGGTGGGGCCTTGGAGAAGGGGAGGGGTCTTGGGGAAGAGGGTGGGGCAAGGGTGTTTGGGTTTGTGCCATTAGACAGTTGGCAGCCCTATCTACCAGTCTCATCTCCCAGTGTGACCTTGGGCAAGTCACTTAATCAACCCTGTGCCTCTGTTCTCCATCTGTCAAAGGGGCCTGGCTCTTCCCTACCGCCCAGGAGTGCTGGGAGGACAAAGCCCATTCCTGACGGTGTAGTGCTTAGGTGTTATGGCAAAGAGGGCCAGATAAGCACAGCTACAGACGGGAACCCATTGCTTCTCTCTCTCCTGGGCTCTACGCTGCTCTGCTGGAGTGGCAGGCTGCTGGGGGAGAGGGGCGTGTAGGGGTGCCTGACACGGGAGCGGGAGGGGAGCAGGGGCTCTGACTGGTGCCACTGGCAGGGGAACAGTTTCATTTGGTCCTGTCCTCTGGCCTGTGCCACAGGCCTGGCGAGCACCCATGCATGCACCCTGCTCTCGTACTAACCTGCACGGACTCTTCCCAAACCACATTAGGGCAGATCTGGGGAGGTTCTGGCCCCACCCAGAATCCACCCTCCCAGCCCAGAGCCCATAACACCCCCTCATCCCAACTCCCTGCCCCAGCCCGGAGCCCTCTTGCGCACCCCTAACCCCTCATCCCCAGCCCCACCGCAGAGCCGGCATCCCCAGCTGGAGCCCTCACCCCTCTCCAGCACCCCAATCCCCTGCCCCAGCCCAGTGAAAGTGAGTGAGGGTGGGGGAGAGAGAGTGACAGAGGGAGGGAGGATGGAGTGAGCAGGGGCGGGGCCTTGGAGAAGGGGTGGGGCAGGGGCGGGGCCTCAGGGCAGGGGGGGTTCGATATTGTGCAATTAGAACGTTGGCAACCTAGCTTCGCCTCCTGCTCTGTAAACCTTCCCGCCTCCGACTGCATCAAACCCACGCGTCTCCCCCTCACTTACCAGGCCCCCCTTGCCCTTGCCCTTGCCCCTGCCTACAGCTCTGCTTTCATTCCCTCTGCTCGCTTCCTTCCTCTGCTCTCCCCAGGCTCGCGCTGCCTTGCTCCCATTCCCATCAGGCTCTGTGCTTCCCATCCTGCCAGAACAGCCCCGCAGCGCTCACCAGCTAAGTGCCTGCTCTCTCCTGCTCCAGAGCCCTTCTTAAACTCACATCCTCCAGCAATCTGTCTTCTCCTCAGCAATAACACCATACTGCCGCCTGTGAGCTGTTCTCCTGAGACTTTCTCTCTGGCCTGCTGTCAAGGCGGATTCCCCGCTCTGGCACTTCGAGAGCAGAAGGTGGGGGCCCACAAGGATTTAAAAAAAATGAATACTGCCCACTCCAGGCTTGTATTAAGCTCCCAAGATTACAGCTTCTCTCTGACCTTGGCTTGGTAAACGCTGCCACCACCCAAGTGCAAACCCCACCCCTTTTGAGAACCCAGTAAGGAACACCTGGGAATTCCTTCCTGTGGGGCACCCTCAAGCCCTTTCACCCCCCTTCCCGGGAAGAGCTGAGAAAGAAAACAAAGGAAATTAGCTGTTGCCACCAGCTAATTAAACAACATGCACAAACCTCTTAGAACACACAAACCCAATTCTGCTCTTAAAAAAGATAAGTGTTATTAAAACCAAAAAAGAAAATTCATCTGGAACTAAGGGTTTTGCTAGATTTAAAAAACCCACTGACACAAATTAAACATCAAGAATAACCTCCTTGAGGTCCAGCTTAAAGGTTACAAGCAAAACAAAAGCATTTGGGGTTAGCACAGAGGAGTCCACAAGTCTTACAGAAAATAAAAGAAATAAACCTAATCATGTCTCTCTAGACATTTCCTAATCTACTGACATTATAGAGACTGGGAGTGATGTGTCATTACACAAAGTAAAATTATTTCCCCAGGTTTATTTCCCCCACCCCCCACTGCTCCTCGGACGTTCCTGTTAACTGCTGGAAATGGCCCACCTTGATTATCACTACAAAAGGTTTACTCCCCCCCACGCCCCCGCTCTCCTACTAGTAATAGCTCACCTTAAGTGATCGCTCTCCTTACAGTGTGTATAATAACACCCATTGTTTCATGTTCTCTGTGTATATAAATCTCCTCACTGTATTTTCCACTGAATGCATCCGATGAAGTGAGCTGTAGCTCACGAAAACTTATGCACAAATAAATTGCTTCATCTCTAAGATGCCACAAGTCCTCCTGTTCTCTTTGCGAATACAGACTAACACAGCTGCGACTCTGAAACCTGACATATTTGGGTAGTTCTAAGAATAATCTGATGATTTCCATACCTGGCAAAAACCTTTTTACAGCATAGTCATAGCCCTGACTTGCTCTGTTCCCCTCTCTCCAGAGAACAACCACAGAACACAAAGGGAAAGCTTTTTTCCCAATTTTAAAAAGTTCTAGCCTTCCCATTGGCTCTTTTGGTCAGGTGCCCCTCCCTTTCCTTTACCTGGGGGATTTTTTAACCCTTTACAGGTACAGCAAGCAGCCACCAAGAGGGACTTTATAGCTAACTGGCTGGCTGGGTGTCCCTAAAAGGGAGCTATTCCCACCCCCCTTCACTTATCACATCTGCTCTAGAGGAGGAGGGCTTCAGAGCAGGGAACATGTATAATCTTTGTTTCGCATGGCACTGATTACATTTAGGTACTACATCATTTTTTAGAAATGCAATAATTAATGCTGTGTGTTATAGCAAAGGGCAATTAGCAGGGAGTGCAGAGCTATATTTAGAGAGGAGTGAATAGTCTGCAGCCAATGATTTATTCAGCAAACCTTGCCTCCTTTTCTGTTCATGAATTTGAGAGTCTTGACTGTAGCATTAATTGAAATGATTCTCCAAATAACTGGTACTGATTATTCTTGGTCTGGAGGTTTGTGTGCAAGCAGTTCGTTGCAAGTACCCAAAATGTCATGCCTTGGTTAGCTGTCTTTGGACACATAGGTCAAGGAGTATGTTCCTGGTCTTGATTGTGTGCAAATATTCACACACACTTTGCACGATGTAATTAACGCATACAGAAAACTCTGTTCTAACAGCATTATTAAAGTTGCAGAGTCAGGCACTTCAGCCTGGGGAAATGCCAGAAGAAAGGGCCATCCTGCGCACTCAATGAGGCGGGGAGGCCGGTCGGAAAGCTAGCATGTGATCAGGTAACTAACGACTGCCTCATAATGCAGATGCACCAGGGGGCAGATTGCACAGCCAGGCTTAAATCTGGCATTTCCTAACTTGTCATGACCCAGGCCTGGGCGAGCAACACAAGTAAATGCCCAGCAAGCTTGTTCAGCCTATGGCAGGGTTCGTGCTGCCGCATCCTCATTGATGTTTTTAGCCAGGCCAGTTAGATTAAAGCCGACATGGGTGTGACTACATGAGCAGAACTCTCACGTCTGACTGCAGTGTAGACGTACCCTTTGAGTGTCCCTATCCCTACCCACTTCCTCCCACTGCCCCATGTGATCACTCCCACCTGGCATCCGTTCCCCAGACCTCTCTGCCTCTGCTGGCTGCTGCACCGACCCTCGCAGTTCCCCCGGCAGCTGCACCCTCTGCACTGTCTCTTAGCACATCAGTGTCCCCACACCCGCTCTCAGCGGCTTGTGCTCTGGTGCCCACAAGGGCACGCAGTTGTGTCCGATCAGCTCTGTCTTTACCTAAATGCCACCCACGACTCACACCACCAGACAGGGACATCTACTCCCCGCTGCCCTGTAGTTGGACTTGGCATCGCTCGCCCGGCTCAGAGAGCAAGGTAGAAGCCCATTAGCCATCCAGTAAGGAGAACCACCTTTCACTACCTGTGTCCAAGATCAAGTGAATTTGAACCCGTGTCCCGCAGCCAGAACTGATCACGTTGGCAAAGCAGCCCTGCCTGCTGACCACCTAAGGCAGGTAGGTGGGTCTGTTCAAAGACAGCCTGCTCCTGCAGGCTCTTCCCCCAGTCCATCAACAGAGGGCAGGGGAGCTCATTCAGACCCTGTCTGCACATGGCACAAACAACTACTTGGGAGCTGGCCGGTGCCCTCCCTCAGTCACTTCTCAGCACAGCTCATCAGCTCCCTGGACCTGGGCTTTGCTTGCAAACCTCTCCCAGGCTTTGGTTTGGCCTTCTGGCGCCTTTCCAGCATACCAGTAAAAGGGAAAGCTCCCGCCCTGCTGCAGAGCCCCTTCTCCCTGCACTTCTGCTAGCCCATCTCCCCCTGCCAGAGCAGTGCTGCTGGTCTGCCTGTCAGGAGCCACAGAGCCTTTAGGTGGTTTGCAGACTTTACGCTACATAAAATGACAAATTCTCCCCCAGTTCCTCCCGGGTAACTGTGCCGAAGTCAGTGGGGTCCCCAGCGTGTGTCAGTCAAGGCAGAATTTGACCCAGCATGTGAAGAATTGCACAATGAGAGGCAAAAGGAAACACCTGGCTTCTAAGAATTCCTGATAGGCTCCCTCCTATGCTTTCTCCATGACGATCAACAGGGATCAAAGAGCACAGTGTTCAGATTACAGTATTACAGGCAACACACTTTGTTCCCAAACCACTTCTAACACAGCCTTAAAGGACAGAGTATCTTAATTTTCCCTTGAGGCAGAGTTTGATCTCCTAATTACGGATTAACAAAATACCACTTAGTAGTTGCTATGGACATCTTTTGTCACCATAAAATTATAGAAATATAGGACTGGAAAGGATCTTGATAGATCTTCTAGTCCAGTCCCCTGCACTCAAGGCAGGACTAAGTAATAACTAGACCATCCCTGACAGGTGTTTGTCCAACCTGCTCTTAAAAATCTCCAATGATGGAGATTCCACAACCTCCCTGGGCAATTTGTCCTAGTGCTTAACCACCCTGACAGTTAGGAAGTTTTTCCAAATGTCCAACCTAAACCGCCCTGGCTGCAGTTTAAGTCCATTGCTTCTTGTCCTATCCTCAGAGGTGAAGGAAAAAAAATTTTCTCCATCTTCCCTGTAACAGCCTTTTATGTACTTGAAAACTGTTATGTCCCTTTCAGTCTTTTCTTCTCCAGACTAAACAAACCCAGTTTTTTCAATCTTCCTTCATAGGTCATGTTTTCTAGACCTTTCATCATTTTTGTTGTTCTCCTCTGGGCTTTCTCCAATTTGTCCACATCCTTCCTGAAATGTGGCGCCCAGACCTGGACAATACTCCAGTTGAGGCCTAATCAGTGCGGAGTAGAGCGGAAGAATTCCTTCTCGTGTCTTGCTTACAGCACTCCTGCTAATACAGCTGTAAGGGGTGCCGCTCACCTCACGCAGGGGCCCCTGGCTGCGTGTCCATGTTCCTGCACTCTTCTCAGCTTGAGCTGTTAGCTGTGGCCCCGTGGGCAGTGTCTCGGGTGGATTTCACTGACTCTGACCTCTGGCCAAATCACCCACAGTCTATATCTGCACAAACACCATGGACCCCTTCCGGGGTTCGGCCTTCCTCGATGTCTTTATCTGCAGCCCTCTGCCTGAGCTCCGTCCTTAATTAATGCAATGGGGCCTATCACCGGACCCTTAGTTACTAACGTCTGCAGCCCCATCCAGGCTAGCCTTCAACTGTCTCTCAACCCTGGTAAGGGGCTGCACCACCAGGACTTCCTACCTGGGGACTCTTTGCCCGTGGTGGCCTCTCTCTGACCGAGAGCCGCCTGAGGTAAGCGTGCGCCCCAACCCTCTGCCCCAGCCCTGAGCCCCCCCAAACCCATACCCTCCTCCTGCACCCCGAAACCCTCACCCCCAGCCCCACCCCAGAGCCCACACCCCCCAGCCCAGAGCCCATACCCCCTCCTTCACCCCAACCCCTTGCTTCAACCCACAGCCCCCTCCCACTCCGAATCCCTCACCCCCACCACCACCCCAGCCTGGAGCCCCCTCCTGCACCCCAAACCCCTCATCCCCGGCCCCACCCCAGAGCCTGCACTCCCAGCCAGAGCCCTATCCCCCTCCTGTACCCCAATTTCCTGCCCCAGCCTGGAGCCCCCTCCCACATCCTGAACCCCTCATTTCTGGCCCCAGCCTGGTGCCTGCACCCCCAGTTAGAGCCCTCACCCCCTCCCGTGCCCCAACCCCCTGCCCCAGCCCAGCAAAAGTAACTGAGGGTGGTGGACAGCGAGCCACGAAGGGAGGGGGAATGTAGTGAGCGGGGGAAGGGCCTCAGGGAAGAGGCAGGGCAGGGGCGGGGCCTCAGGGAAGGGGCGGGGCTAGGGTGTTTGGCTTTGTGACATTAGGAAGTTGGCAACCCTATCTTCCGCTGAGTCACTCTTCACACTGGTCCCCTTCTGGGGGGACGGGATCAAAGTCCAACCAGCGCTGACCCGTAAGTGCTATCTGGAATAGGGATGCTTTCTTGAATCAGGGCCTACATCTAGGGTAACTTCACTGAATTCAAGGAGCGGTTACTGCAGAATTACAGGGGTGTAACGGATCAAAACTGGGAAAGTCTGTTAGTTGGCATCTGTCGCTAATGCAGCTATGCTCGGTGTCATCTAAAGATGTGCAGCCACTGTCCTTGTCCAACAACTTGTCCACCAGTTTGGTTTCCAGAACTGATAAAGGTTCCCAGGTCCTTCTTAGCTTTGCAGGATATTTCATGACTGCCTGTGGCTCTCTCTGTAAAGGCCCTCCCATGTCTCCCACATGCACACCTTGTTACCTGCATGAGAAAATGCAATGCACTTATTTTTGTACATGCCTTCTTTGCTGCTGTCTCTCTGCAAAGAGTCATTGCTTATCTTGTGCTCCTTCCTCCCCAGGGTTTCAGCAGTTATAACCACTCCTGCATAGCTCTGAAATGACTCAGCCGCCCCCATGGTATCTGTGCTATAGCATTTCCCTCGCCCTTCTGGTCATTTGTCTCTGTCCATTGCCAGCTCCTTGGGCAGGGACTGTGGCTTCTCTTCTGTTTGGGAAGCACTCAGCACATTTTGGGCCCTCCCAGAAATAAATGGATTGATGAGAAACATTCACTATAGAGTAACCCTGGGTAACTGTGTTCCAGAAAACACTCTTCCTCACCCTCTCTACCTGCTGGGATTTCCCTGATCTGCACTTCGTTGGAGAGTAGATCTGACTCGCCAACAATTCTGACTAATTATTTAACACCTCTTTTCACAAAGCATTGCAGAAGCTAAGGGCTCCTTTCCTCACCATTTGAATGAGTCATGGTCTATATCTAGAGCATATATATTTGTCCTGCTAGACTGTTATTGTGAAACATCAATTCCTCACTCTTCCCATCCATTAGATTGGGCATTTCTCACCTCTATTGTGTCCCTCATGAGTCTCTGAATGCATTTGTTAGAATGCTGCCATTAACACAGCTTCTCTGCATCAGCCCGGCATAGAATCGTAGGACTGGAAGGGGCCTTGTGAGGCCACCCAGTCCAGTCCCCTGCACTCATGGCAGGACTATATAATCTAGACCAGTGGTTCTCAAACTTTTTTTTTTTTTTTTGTGGACCACTTGAAAATTGCTGAGGGTCTCGGCGGACCACTTAATGATCTTTCCAAATGTTGTTTGTACGGTTAGCTAACTATTGTAGAGCGCTTTGGATAAAAGCGCTATATAAAAAAACAATAATAATTAACATTTTATTGTTCTACAAATAAAAGCACACAACTCATATTTTAATATCGGTAGTCTTACCTTTCTAATGTGATGGATGTGCCCTCTCTCCCCTGCCGTGGCAGCCCCTGAACTGGGGCTGGAAAGCAGGGTGGGGTTTCTCCCCACCACAGCAGCCACAGAGCTGGGGTGGGAAGGACGGCCGTCTCTCCCCGGCAGCCGCAGCCCTAGAGCTGAGGAAAGTCACCTCTTTCTCTGGTTGCCGCAGCCCTGCATGTCCCATATTCCCCCCATCCCCTCTTCTCACCCCACTTCCCCCTCCCACCTCCCCCTATTTCTCCCAAGACCATCACCTCACCTTACATGTGCGTCTTCTCCAGGCACCTAATTAGTGGAGCCACTCCTGCATGGCTCCACTAATTAGGTGGGTGGCCCTTGATGCTCTCGTGTGCGGCCGCCCAGGTGCGCACCTTAGAGGGAACTATCCGCGGACCACCTGAATGGAGCTCGCAGACCACTGGTGGGCCATGGACCACAGTTTGAGAACCTCTGATCTAGACCATCCCTGACAGGTGTTTGTCCAACCTGCTCTTAAAAATCTCCAATGATGGAGATTCCACAACCTCCCTAGGCAATTTACTCCAGTGCTTAACCACCCTGACAATTAGGAAGTTTTTCCGAATGTCCAACCTAAACCTCCCTTGCTGCAATTTAGGCCCATTGATTTTTGTCCTGTCCTCAGAGGTTAAGAACAATTTTTCTCTCTCCTCCTTGTAACAACCTTTTATGTACCTGAAAACTGTTATCATGTTCCCTCTTGGTCTTCTCTTCTCCAGACTAAACAAACCCAATTTTTTCAGTCTTCCCTCAAAGGTCATGTTTTCTTAGACCTTTAATCATTTTTGTTGCTCTTCTCAGGACTTTCTCCGATTTGTCCACATCTTTCCTGAAATGTGGCATCCAGAACTGGACACAATACTCCAGTTGAGGCCTAATCAGAGTGGAGTACAGCGGAAGAATTACTTCTCGTGTCATGCTTACAACACTCCTGCTATTACATGCCAGAATGATGTTCGCTTTTTTTGTAACAAAAAAACAGTGTCACATTGTTGACTCATATTTAGCTTGTGATCCACTATGACCCCCAGATCCCTTTCCGCAGTACTCCTTCCTAGGCAGTCATTTCCCATTTTGTATCTGTGCAACTGATTGTTCCTTCCTAAGTGGAGTACTTTGCATTTGTTCTTATTGAAATTCATCCTATTTACTTCAGACCATTTCTCCAGTTTGTCCAGATCATTATGAATTTTAATCCTATCCTCCAAGGCACTTGCAGCCCCTCCCAGCTTGGTATTATGCCATTATCTAAATCATTGAAGATATTGAACAGAACCAGACCAAAAACGGATCCCTGTGGGATCCCACTCCATATGCTCTTCCAGCTTGACTATGAACCACTGATAACTGCTCTCTGGGAACGGTTATCCAACCAGTTATTCACCCACCTTATAGTAGCTCCATCTAGGTTGTATTTCCCTAGTTCGTTTATGAGAAGGTCATGCGAGACAGTATTAAAAGCCTTACCATAGTCAAGATACACCACACCTTTCTCTCTGTTGTGGAATACATGGATATATGTTCACCTGGGGGCACGTTTGTCTTGTTATTTTCCAGGGTTATAACCTCAACAAAGCAAAGAAAAGAGAACTAGAAAACAGGCAGGACATGGGAGTCGAAGGGAGCTGCTGGGTGCTCAGCACTTGAGAATCAGGCCATTTATTTGGGATCCTCAACAGGGACATCTGCACCGCAAGCAGAAACCCGTGGCAGTGAGTCGCAGTGCCTGGATTCATGCTATGGGGCTAAAGTTAGCTGTGTAGACAGTTGGGCTCTGGCTGGAGCGCGGGCTCTGAAGCTTAGGACGGGGGGTCAGGTTTCAGAGCCTGGGCTCCAGTCCAAGCCTAAATCTTTACACAGGTGTTCCCAGTACCATAGCATGAGCCCTGCGAGAGCCAAGCGTGTAGACCTGGGCGCCGAGGCTTGCTGCTGTGGGTTCTGCTCGCCATGTAGACGTACCCACTGTGAAGTTAGAAGCTCAGCATTAGGCAACCAGTTGTGAAATGTTGGTGGTAGCGAAGATGTAAGTGCCCATCACAGAGAAGCTGGAAAGCACTTTTCCTGCTTACTCTAGGTCATCTTGTCAATCCGCCGATGTCTGCATCCCATGCTCTTCGGTGTCGTACACCTGTTTGACGAAGCAGTGACTGTGTCAGCAGCTGGTTCTCTTGAATGGACGGAAGCAACCAGCATCGCCTTTCACACAACGTGGAATTTATTCCGTGACAGTCTGAATGACTGGCCCTTCTGCTGTGTGAGGTCTGAGCAGCTCTCTGCTCCCAGTGCTGGGGCTCTCCTGTTTCCAAAGTGAGACGATGGCCCTTTTCAGAGCGCTATTGACCCTCTTCTCCCTGGCACATGTCCAGCCCGTGGGACTAGATGACTCTGGGGGATGGGAATGGACTCTGCAGCTACCAGTGCTAGGTCACGGATTCCAAACCATCCTGCACCAGTAGGGACTGAAGGTCATTAGTAACGAGCTGATGGATGCTTAGGGGCTTATGTTAAAGGAGTTGGTGATCTCGTGTGTGCAATCCGAGGTTGCCATTAGGTTGCAGACTTAGGCTTTGTCTGCAGCAGGGAAGTTAGGAAAAAGTCCCCCTCCTCCTGCCCCCAGATGCTAGCACCAGACCAGGAGCAACAGTCTAGACAGTGGTTCTCAACCTTTGTGGGCTCAGGACCCATTAGTAAATGTTTATGGCCTGTTGCGACCCAGTAACTAGTCTGGGGGTGGAGGCCTTGGGGTGGTTTCAGTTGGATCCTGCCCCTCCCCAGGGCAGGGGGGTTCCTGCTCAGTTCTCACCCCACAGTGGGGGCTTTTGCAGCTCCTGTGCTGTGGGGCTGGCTGCACCTGGCTCTCGGCTCTGGCCCCACCCCCCTGACTGGACCCTGTTCGTGTGAGTGGAGCTGTGACCTGGCTCATGGGGTTGCAATGCCATTCACTCAAATGGTGGCCTACCCAGACGCCTGGGCCACACCTGCGTGGCGCTGGGACCACAGAGGTTGGGGTGCCCGGAGCAGGGAGGCGAGCCCAGCCAGCCCCGTGGGACAGGAGCCTCAGGAGCTGCAACGCCACCCTTTGAAGCAGTTTGGCGACCCAAGTTTGGGTCCTGACCCACAGGCTGAGAAACCCTGGGCTAGACAGGACGCTGGTGCATTTACCATCGTGTCTTTTCAGACCCCCTGTTCCTGTCACTCCACACCCATGTGCTGTCCCCTCACCATCCCTGATGGAGACTATTTACATCAGCTATAAAGACTCATGGATCCCTTCCCTCCACAGCAACGAGTCCCCACTAGATGGTCCTTTTCCTCCCTGACTCATTCTTGGGGTCCCGCATTCTGGGCTGTCACTCAGGGTGTCCCGGGTTTTGCCAGCTATGGCCAGGCACACCCGCTGCACCCAAGCCCCCAGCAATCTCCCCACCCAGTGGTGCAGGCCTGGTGGTGACAGAGCACTCTGGGCTCAGTCCAGAACCCCAGTACGGCCCCTGGCTGAGCAGTGAGCAGGGGATTCCCTCCGGGGCTATGGGGCTCACCAGGAGGTTTGTCGTAGGGGTCTTGTCGGGGTCGGGTCGGGGAACACATGGATGGAGCTGTGCCCTGGCAATCCCTGATGGCAACTCAAGCAGTTCTGAAGCTGGCGTAAATTATGCCAGAGGCCAAAACAGCCATTGGCTGCTCCAAGGAGTGGGACGTTCCCCTGTGACTCCCTGGCTGGTCACAGGAGAGGACTGAGTCTTCTGTACCTGAGGAGGATATGGCTCTCTGGAATACGATCAGTGTGTGTGCATTCGTTTAAGGGGAAAGAGACTTCAGTGCACCAAACCTGGCCGGAATATTACACTAAATATTTATTTTTAAAACATGCAGCAATTCTGCATATGACTGCCATGCTTGGCTGAGAAGGCATCTATGGCTGCCGTGTAAATAGATACATGGCCTGCGGGCTCTGCCTGCCTTTCCCTTTGTTTCACCAGCAGTAGGAAAATTCTCAGATTTGAACTTGAAGCTATTGCCTGACACATTCCAGATGCAAGGTCATGTGTGTTCATCACCTGGAGTCCCTCAGAAGTCCTCTGGGAGGTTATAGGGTAGGCCCATGGGTTTCACGTGGTGAAACAGGTATCGGGGGTGGCCCTGGAGGAGGAGAATTGGGTTGAGGGAGATGGTAATAGCTATAATTGTTCGGTTTGTAAGCAAATGCATCACACGTGGTTTGGGGGACAGATATTCTGCTTTTCTTGATTGAGAACACAGTGCTTGCGATATACGAACATAGCAGAAAACCTGCCAATCAAATGACAGTATTGTAAGTCTGCAGAACCAAATCCCTACAAGCCTGGTTTTCCTGTACCCCAGCCTGCCACAAGCGGCTGGACCAGACCACCGGAGCGCCCATGTGCAGTGCAGCTCTGCTCTCCAGCCTGCGCTAACTGGGAGCCAAAACCCCTACTAGGGACGGCTAGTCAGCAGCTCTTACAAAGTCCTAGGAGTGCACCACTGAGCTGATGCTGAGTTGTCACCAAACAGGTGAGGAAGCATCAAGCTAAAGCCAGATATTTCTAACCTGAGGTCATTATGAAGCATGTCATTTCACTCTTATAAAAGAAAACGTCAGTCCTGTAATTATTCAGCATCCTCCCGCAGCTGCTCACACTTGCATGCCACTGGTTCCATGTTATTATTAGGTATCAAGTGTTTGCCAGCTAAATGATGTTGATTGCAAGGACAGACATGGAAAATATATGCCATAATTTCTAGCAAGTGACTTGCTGGCTTCTTTAATGGAGCTTGATACTCTATTTAGTACACACAAGCTGACTACACTACAGTAGAACCCCATCAGACACACATCTGTGTTCTGGAATGTGCAGATATCGTATACACACCTACCTACACATTTGTCCATGTATAGACTTAATAAAATGCTTTTATGTTTGCACATCTGCTGCAAGACAGGACGGTACACAGGCAGGGCAATGAGTACACCAATGCTCTTCTCTGGTGACACACAAACATGCATGCAGTAATGCACCTGCGTAAACATGGCCATACTCTTGTACCATGCCTGCAGGAACAAACTTATATAAGCCACTACATAGTTGGTGATGCAATTTTGCATTCCCTAGAAGCTTTGTGTGGACTCAGTGCTGCATTATGTGTATTAATCATTTCAATAATGCAGCATTTAGATATTTGATGTGTAACATAACAAATATCACTGTAATCTAGCATAGCTGTTATTCACACTCAGTGCCTGGATGGTAACCTCTCCCAAGGGCTCTCCATTTACTTACTGCTAGAATGGCTGATGCCTATTGGCTGTGAAAGCCCTTGTATGAACCTTGGATACAATGTTATTACAAACACGGGCCCAGCACATCCACACGTGACCGTGCTGAAGCCTGGGGTTGAGGCAAAAGGAATTAATTCCTTTCATGAGCGAGTTCCGCTCACGGTATCTGGGGCTGACCAGCCGATGCAAAGTGACCAACTTTTGCTGAAGACACATGAAACGTCAAGAAGCAACGGCTGTACGTTCCCATGGCGCCCCTCTAAGGTGAAACGCCTGAGTATGTCTAAATTGCTGGACTGTAGCTCTCACTGATCGATCTGGGGAGTACGGTCTTCAGGGGTGCGCGCACTAGTGACTAGCTAGCACCATTGCCCTGTCGTGCGGAATCACACTGAATCCTGCCAGCGAAGGCTGGCGCCTGGGAGGGAAACACCCAAAGGTGGTGAGGTGGGCACTCTGGGGAGGAGTGGGCGGATTCTCGGAGTAGGAGGTGACTGTTCAGAGGGCAGCCGGGGCGTGGGGGGTGCAATGCCAGTGAACAGAGTGGGCAGCGCAGGCTGGCCGCTGAGGGAGGTGTGAGGCTGCTTGCCAGAAAGCACCCCTCATGTCGGAGCTAGTTACCCCTGGGCCAGGCCTCGGGCCTCAGCCTCCTCCCTGGCTGGGGTGCTGGCATTGTTTGGAGGTTGCTTTGCACCCCGAGGCTAGACTTGTTTTAGGGCTTTTTTACAATGGTTTTAGGCTATAACGTCAGTAACCCTGTTCAATGCCGACTGCCAGCGACATGCTGGAAGGGATGTTGAATGGCTCGCTCGGCAGCTCCTTTGTGGGGCTCTGAGGGAATGACTGATAAGTTAATTACAATGTTAGTAATGAGGTCTGAGCCAGGCTGTCCTCAGCCCCCCCTACACTCCTGTGGTTTGTTCAATTGACCAGCCAGAAGGGTGACCAGACAGCAAGTGTGAAAAATCGGGACGGGGGTGTGGGGTAATAGGAGCCTATATAAGACAAAGACCCAAAAACCAGGACTGTCCCTATAAAATCGGGACATGTGGTCACCCTACCAGCCAGACACCAAGAAAAGAGACAAGAGAAGCGAGGCCATGACTGTTAGGTAGAGCAGCCCCAGCCCCACCCACTGCAGCCATCAGGGCAAGGCTGGCCCAGCCTCGGGCCAAGGAACACCCTGACCCATGGAGGCTTGGCTAAGCCTGCCGGTGAAGGCAGGTTGACAGGCAAAGGTCCTCTGGCCCAGCAGCAGGGACCGCGTTCGCTACGCAGACAGGGATGTCGGGAGCGCGTTCACACCCATAAAAACAACGAGGAGTCCGGTGTCACCTTAAAGACTAACACGGCTACCTCTCTGATAGTTCACACCCATGTTAACACCCCGCCTGAGACACACTAGACCTCACACCCACAACGTTAGAACAGAAAACAAGGAACGGCTAGATGCCCAAACGCCCACAAGCCATCTGAGACGAGCCGCCCGCAGCCCTTGGAGGTCTTGGGGGTTTATGTATCTAATATAAATGTGTTCATGGGTTTTTACCAGCTGTCATGGGAGGCACCAGGAATCCTACTTCACAAGACCCCCCTTGGCCTTTCACAGAACACTGACTTCTCTAACCATGCCCCTCTTCTTGGCAATGCCCCGGCGCCTGTCCACAGAAGGCCTGATTCCCGAGCCAGGCCAAACAGGGCCCCAGCAGATGCCAGGGACTTTAGAACAGGACTTGGGGCCCATGGCGAGGAGAGATAGCTCAGTAGTTTGAGCATTGGCCTGCTAAACCCAGGGTTGTGAGTTCAATCCTTGAGGGGGCCATTTAGGGATGTAGGGCAAATATTGGGGATTGAGCAAGGGGTGGGACTAGATGACCTCCTGAGGTCCCTTCCAACCCTGAGAGTCTACGATTCTAGGCTCTCGTAGGCCTTCCCACAGTTCCAGGGAAGGCTCAGCTTCGCTCCGGGAGGCAGGTGAAGTCTGTGGGGTTTGTTGTGCTGCTCCCCCAGGACGATAGGAAGGTCAGGCGTTAAATGTGCTAACTGGCAATTTGTGTGTGTCGCTGGAACGAGCCTGATTCCAGGTGCCCGCTAGGCACCCCAGCCCTGGGATGGTGCTCCTGGCGATGCAGGACAGCATCACAGACAATTCAAGATTGGGGTTACCTGAAGAGGGTCCTTAGTCGCAGCAGAGGCATGTGCATGGTCTAATACTGACTGGCAGGGCATGGCGGGGGTGCTGGGCCCAGAGATACAGAGGGACCACAGGAACAGAGACAGAGCCAGACACACTGGGCACAGGGCAGCTCTTGGCAGGCCAGGCAGCCTGTGGGCACAGGACACCCGTGCTGACAGCCCTGCTCACGGGAGGTTTGCTCTGCTGGAACGGAGTGGCCGCTCGTTCACTCTCATGGGGCGCACTGGGAAACCAAAGGCAGCCAGGCACCTACCTGCATTTCTGAAAATCGCACTAGGTGCCTAGCTGCACCTCTCCCCTTAGGGCAGCTGGCCATAGGTGCCGGCTTCCTCTGTTCCCAGGGGGTGCTTGACCCCCCCTCTGCCCCAGGCCCTGCCCCCACTCCACTCCTTCTCCCAACCCCCCACCCTGCCTCTTCCTGCCCCTGCTCTCCCCCAGGGCCTCCTGCACACCGCGGGACAGCTGAGCCCCAGGGCGAGGGGGAGGAGCTGATCAGCAAGGCCGCCAGCATGCGGGGTGGGGGGAGGGAGGCACTGATCCGTGGGGCAGCCGGTGGGTGCTGAGTAAATGCACCCTCCAGGAGCTATCCGCATGGTTTTTCTCTGTCAAACCCAGCCGTGTTCAGGGCACATGTGTCTCTTTTGATGTAGAGGCCAACCACTGGCCTCCTGCTGCGGTGATGCCAGGTGTCTAGACAGGGGCAAGTGCTCTGGGTGCAGCCAGAGCTTGTTTCGACCAACACAGGCGGCTGAATTCTGCAGAGCCCCTCACGAGTCTCTGGCCCACACTGGCTGATTTATGAGCCGGGGACATCCAATCCCTGGCTAATGTCAACAGGGGAAGACAGAGGTGTATGCCCTGGGACCGTGGGAGGAAACAGCAGGGCGTGCTTGTCCCATTCACAGCTCGCAGTCGGCGGGCTTTCAGAAGAGGGAGGAATCTGTCAGCACCATTTCAGGCCAGCAGCGAGATTTCTGCCTGCTCGCCTTGTCGCTGGAGCTCCCTTCTGGAGGAGGGAAGGTTTCTCTTGCGAGGCCCACTGGAGAACGCTGACCCCAGTGTTAATCGGAGGCTGCCGAGGATTTAGCCAGGGCAGAGCTGGCTACAGGGGCACACCGTTACTCAGCGGGGCAGCAGCAGGGCAAGCCGAGGGAAAGGAGCCTTGAAATGATGCTGCTGCATACGTCTGGGAGCCCTGTTGGCGAGCCAGCCGCTCGCCGCCTTTGCAGCCCTGCCTCCCAGCACTGATGGGTTCCAGAGAAAATGAGCTCGTTGTCTAAAGCTCTTTGTTGGCTTGCAGGCACCACGGTAGATCTGGGATGGACACAAAGTGCCCAGCAGATGTTCAGTGGACTTGCAGGTGGATGTGCCTAGGGGCACGTGATGGGGCAACCCTTGAGAGCACTGCTTGTCAGCTGCTGGTGATGCTGCGGTCTCTTTTCCCCTGGTCCTGATGCCCCATTGACCTCGCTTGGGGGGTCTACGGCGGCTCAGCCTTCCAGTCAAGTCCCACAGCTAAGAGATGAATGGACAAACCCCTTCTGGGGTAACAAAGTTCAACCAGTGGTTGGCCCTTCTCTGAGACGGGCTTTTAGTAACGAGTCTTGTTCCAGGAACAAGTCTGGCCAGTGCGGTAACCTGGGCCGGCCCCTACTCCAGGTCCCAACACAGCAACCTTGTCAGTAGCAGCTACGTACGGCTCCCTTAATAGCTGCAGCATCTCCTGGGCTGCTTCCCACTCGGTCCCATCACCCTCACTCATTCGTTACCTGAGGGATGCAGTCCTTGGGGGCCGCTCCATCTGTTCCCTGCTTGAGTAGGGTCTCTCCCAAGCCTCCCTGCCTGGCGAGCTTTTCAGCCGTCCAGCCTGGTGAGCAAACAGGGACATCTCAGAGCTGACTGCGACAGAAACCTCCCCAGAGATGTTTTGGGAGATACGGACACTAAGCCTGTGCTGAACGTCCATGCAAGGGGGTGCATGGCTAGCCACCATGGGTAGCAGTGTGGAGGGAAGAACAAACTCTGCAGGGCTGTTATGTTCCCCCACCTGCAGCCAGGGGTGGGGAATGGGTTAACACGAGGTTCTTTCTCCCCGCTTCCTGCCCTGGGCCAGGGGAAGTCAAGATGCAAGTTGCAAGTTGTGACTGAGTCTGGCACCAGGTCTGCCCCTGTGGTAATGCAGCTGTTTATTTTGTTTTACCAAAATAATAAAGATTCCCCTGTCCAAGGTTATAGGCACCACAGCAGACATACTCAGAGTCTGTTCAGTTCCATTACACCTCAGCAGCATTGAAATCATCAGTTCCACTGGGACTCCACCTACCCCTTTCCTCAAGGAGGAAGCAGCCTCTCAGTGCTCTCCAAAAGAAAACATTAAACAGCTAAGTGCTTCCCATTACACAGGGCTTGTGGCAAAGCTCCAGCAGACACCGCTACAGTATCATCAACTCCACCCAGTCAAAAATCATGAGTCAGGCCTAGAAAAAAAAATCGTGAGATTGGCATAAAATTCATGAGATTATTTTTTAAAATTACATTTTGGGTTTATTTTCATTTCCTTCTCGTTTCGGAGCGGTTAGTGCATACTTGGGTCCCAGTTCCAAGCTTTTTTCCACAAAGAGGGCTAGAAACTTACTTTAGCATTATTAATGAAAACTGAGAGCCGTACATAGAATCATAGAATATCAGGGTTGGAAGGGACCTCAGGAGGTCATCTAGTCCAACCCCCTGCTCAAAGCAGGACCAATCCCCAACTAAATCATCCCAGCCAGGGCTTTGTCAAGCTGGGCCTTAAAAACCTCTAAGGAAGGAGATTCCACCACCTCCCTAGGTAATCCATTCCAGTGCTTCACCACCCTCCTAGTGAAATATTCCCATGACTCCAGGAGCTGGGGCTTTAAGAAAAATACCAAATATCACAAGACCAGCAATACAATCAGGAGAGTTGGAGAAACTGCATCTCTGAGCCAAAGTAAGGTTGTAGTTGGCCATGTTGCACTTTCTTTCAGCTTTAAACACAATAAACTCCCTTTTTTTACTTCCTGCTGTTGGTAAACATCCTGCCTGAAGGAAGGGTGGACGCGAAAGCCAGCAGTTTCCAAGTGGCTGGTGTGCTGCTGTTTTTCCCCCATGCACTTTGCATGTTAACTCCAATCCCTTAGATATCCCAAAATAACACCCGATCAAAACAAAAACAAAAAAAGAGGAAATAAGTAAATAAAGATACAAATTAAATTTAAATAAAGATACAGATTTCTGCATATCATTTACCATGAGATCAGGGTATCTGCATAAACGTTTCAGTTTAATCTATCTCAATTATTTTAATTTAGTGTGGGGAAAAGGGATATGTGCATTGGATTGGAAAGTTTATCTGTTCCCTCAGCCATCTTCCTGCAGACAAATACGCTGGCGTGATTTATCCTTCACCTTATTGGCTCACGTACACGGTGACATTTGTTCTCATTAGAGACACTTCCTGTTATGATTGTTTTCTTTGTCACTGCTTCCTGCACTGCTTGGGGCAGTTGATAAATGAGATCAGTCATGCAAACTGTTACAGTTACTTAGAGTGATCAACCCTAAGCTAGACACAGTTCATTACTCTTACCTCCTACTGAACAAAACACCTCCCAAGTAGATTTGTCAGGTGCCAGTGCGTAAAATGCTTTTAAAAGCATGAACACCAAAATCGGGCCCAGTATTTCAGTAACGGTCTCACCCATTCCAGATGCAGAGGGAATAGCACCTCCCTGAACCTACTCGATAATCACTGGTTTATACAGCCAAGGGTCATGCTGGCCCCTTTTGCCACAGCATCTCACTGGGAGCTCACAGTCACTTGCTTATCTACCATCACCCATAAGTGCTTTCCAGCAGACAATCCCCATCCTACAAGCATGGCCTACATTCTTTGCTCCTCATTGTACAATCTTACATTTAGCATGATTAAATAATGCATGTTGTTTGATTGCACCCAGCTTACCCAGGGAGTCAGATTGCTCTTTATCAGGGACCTGTCCCCTTGGTTATATACCACAACCATCTCCTACTTACAGACAATGATGGCAGAGTCAGACAGCAAATGCAATTTTAGCAACTGTGTAGAGAAGATTTTCCACACAGTTGATACATAGAGTGGTCTGTAACATACCGGGTACTCCTCACATTCTCACTGCAGCCAGTTCAGACAGAGTGTAGTACAAGTGAATGTTGAATACAGACTCACCCGTTATTGCTCTGAGATGATTGTTTAAGCAGAGGCAAATCCGTGGATTATATTTTTATATGTCCTATTTCATATTAAGAAAATCCTCAAGCACTTAGAAGCAGAGACATAAATCCATTCTTAATACCATTTAACTCTCCTGGAGAAGTTTGATATTCTGTTCTGGGGTTTGGGTTTTTTTTTTTTTTTTTTTCCTGTTTATTTGATTTTAATCGGAAAATGTATATTTACTTAACTATGGAACAAAATTACTTAGAGCTGCTGTTTGTTTGACAAAGAGTCATTGTGAAAGTCAAAACACTTGATACTTGCCCCATTTGGGGTTCCTGGAGTGGCGGAAAACGTGCCGTGTGCAAAATTCTTTGCATCAGCTTAATGTCACCATTGTACAGCCTGTGACTTATGACACTATCTCAAAATCAGCAAAAGCGTCAGAGCAGATCTCACTTTGTATCACCGATGAGTGGCTTGAAGTTACTTGGTACAGTCTGCGGGTTCTCGGACAAGCTGACCATACCCAAGCAGCAGGTAGGGTTGACACAGACCATTTTGGCTTGTTTTTCTCATGTTTGAATGGCAAGAGAAGGGAAGCTGGGTGTGTGTGGGGAAGTATGCCCTCAAGAGAGACCAGTGTGGGGAATGGGCCCACCCTTCAAAGACTGGACTGGGTTAACAGGCCATCACCCTTTTGTGGGAAGGAGAGGACATCACCAAGTAGGGGGCTGGTGGGAAGGATCCATTACAGAGCCTGCTGGGGAGGTGGATTCAGGGGGTCACCCAGGGTACGTCTACACAGCGTTTTGAAGCTTGTGGGAGCAAGTCTCCCAGCCCGGGTTGGCAGACTTGGGCTAACGGGGCTCACACTAGCGCACCAAAGATAGCAGCATAGAGCGCGCTGTGAAGTTGCCGCTCAGGCTGAGAAGCCGGGAGGGCTGTCTACACTGCTGTTTTTAGAGCGCTATCCCGAGGCCTGCTGTCGACCCAGGCGAGGGAGCTCGCTCACGCAGGCTCCGAAGGCTGTGTAGACATGTCCCAAGAGGCTGCTCCCTACAGCTGCGTAAGGTAGGTAAGCATCCAAATTCTGCTGCCGGGCAGCACCTGCCTGCAGGGGGGCTTGACTTGCTGAGTGGCTTCCGCTACTTGGCCTGCCCCATGGCCGTGGGGCTGCTCCAAGGAGGTAGGCTGGAGTTCCAGACAGCAGTCTGGCCCCCAGCCTGGGCCAGGGTGCCCGGCTGCCCTGAGCGGAACGCTTCACAATGCCCATGTTACAAAGAGCAGCAAGGCCTGGCCTGCCAGCCATAGCCTTGCCTTACTAGGCATTCCCAACCCAGGGGCATGTCAGACACTCAGAGAGGAAGGAAACGGAGACAGTTAAATACAACTTTGTATTCAAAATACAAACTGTGTTTCCTGCTGCCCTGAGGCCCTTGGTGTTATTAATAATCCCGTGGTCCAGGAGACTGTCTTGGGAACATTACAACCTTGTGAGCGTTCCAGACAGTGCAGACTGAGCCGCCAGGCAAATTTTTCTCCGCAGACACCTCATCATCCGGTCATTAAGCCCAGTGACTGCACCGAAAAGGAAGTGCCATTAACTGGAAGAGCAGCAGGAGACCAAGCCGCACAGACATGGTAGGTGAGCAAAGGGAGGTCCCCCAAGGCATGGCTCGCCAAGGCTCACGATGCTGACCTGGGATCGTTTTATCGTGTCCCAGTGGTACAGTGCAGTCATAGCATCCTGCAGGATCCATCACTGGGCGTGCAGGAAAGAGGAAGTGATGGCTGCTTGGTAGTTGTTAAGACCAGGATGGGGGTGGGCAGACCGAGGGGTCGGAGGAAGAGTCGGGAGTCAGGCCAAGTCAGGTGCCAGGAAGTCAGAGTCAGAGACAGGCCAGAGGGCAAGCTGAGAGTTAGACAGCAGGAGGCATGCAGGGCCAGGTTACCAGGAGATCAGGGCTGGGTACCAAGTTACAGACAGTAATCGAATAGCAAAGTTGAGGACAAACCAGGGTCAGAAGCTGGAGTCTAGGGACTATCATAAGCAGGTCTGGAGCAGAGGCAGTCTGTAGTGTGGTTCAGAGAGCTCCCCTGCATGGCTTCCTGGTTTATATCCTGCTATTGGCCAATCAGGGGGTTGTGAGGGGCCACCACTCCAGTCCTGCTGGGTGGTACTTCTTGCCGAGCCCAGCCCCACAGAGTCCTCCCATGGGAGCCCAGCCTAAGCCTGCCGTGGCAAATCGGAGGCATTAGTGGCCCAGAACCCCCATGGCCCCAGGTTCTAGACCTAGAGATTCTAACATCATCTCACCCCTGGCATGCTTCAGGCCCCCCTTTGGGGAGGCGCTGGCCCAGGCTTGTCTGGTGGAATTCCATTCAGTGTGGACGTGGGAGGCAGACTCCCACGTGCATTCTTCAAGGTCATAGCCTTCCCAGTCCACCAGGTAGTACAGATGGCCGTATGCCCATCGGGAGTTGAGGATGGCATGAATTTCATATTCCTCATGACACTGGCTTTCGACAGGAGGAGGGGGCAGTGTGGTTCAGTCAGGGAAGGGGTTCCCAGTCTAGGGCTTCAGAAGGGAGACAAGGAAAACTGGGTATATTTTGTGGGACTGGGAAAGCTAGTGTTTGAAGATGACTGGGTTAATCTGCTGGCATATTGGGAAAGGTCCCAGGTACAGTGGTCCAATTTGCAGGAAGGTCACTGGTCTGGAGGTGTTTGGCAAGCCAGGCCTACCGTAAATACTGGAGCTTCTTGTTGCCAGTGGTCTGCATGTCTTTTGTGGGCCTTCTTCACCTCTTCTAGGTGGTTCTTGAGCTCTTCCTGAATGAGATGGATCCGTTGAACCAGCTGGTGGTGGCAGGGTTCAGGGACGCTGCTGGTAACATTGGCAGAAAGGGGGTTGAACTTGTAATTAGTGAAGAAAGGGCTCTGACCCATGGAGGCATGGTCAGTGTTGTAAGAAAACTCTGCATCTGGCAGGAGTGTGGACCAGTTATCTTGATGATAATTTACAAAACACCTCAAGTACTGCTTCAGTGCTTGGTTCACCCATTCAGTTTGTCCAGCTGTTTGGGGGTGGTATGCAGTGGAGATGGATATGCAGATGTCCAGTAGCCTAAACACTTTGCTCCAGAAGTGAGAGGTAAACTGTGGGCCTTGATCGGAAACTGTGTGATGTGGGAGTCTCTGGAGCCGGACTGTGTTGTGAAAGAGGAGTGGGTGGTTGCCTCAGCAGAGGGCAGCTGGTTGTATGAAATGAAGTGCGCCATTTTGGTCAGGCACTCCACAACTGTTAAGACTATGGTGTGGCCCACAGACGTTGGGAGTTCCACAATAAAGTCTAGGCTGATGGCAGACAAAGCCCAGCTGGAGTCTCCAAGGGTACTAAGGTGTTTGGGGTGTCTTGGTATGTTCATAGCACTCACAGGAGTCCTCATATGCTTGGATCTCAGCCCACATGTGGAGCCACCAGACAAAAAATGGGCCACCACATGGGAAGTCTTTTCAGCAGCCAAAGTGCCCTGCCAATAGAGGGTCATAGCACAGCTGTAACGTCTCCAGCCTTGGGGGTATATATATATGCTTGCCAGAGTATGTTGTACCCTCCCACACTGTAGTGTGCATCTTAGCCCCCAATGGCATAGACTGTGTCCCTTAGGCAAGCGGGTCTTCTTTCGAGAAGGATTGAATAGAGGAGAGCAGATCTTGCCAAATTGTGGCATTAGCAAAGTTACTGGGCTTGAGGAAGTAGTGGGGCTCAGAAGTTGGTTCTTTGCCAGCAGCACCAGGACACAACAGCGGCAGTGTCGGTGAGCTGAGCTGAGCTGGGCGGGCTGCACGCTTGCCATGGTATGGCGAGACAAAAGCAGGAGAGCAGAGTTGCAGCAGAAGCAGTGGTTTGATGAAGGCGGTTTGCAGTCCTACTGCACCATCCGCTGAAAGCAGTACGGCATCCACATGGAAAAAAGGCGCGAAACGATTGTCTGCCGTTGCTTTCACAGAGGAAGGGGCGACTGCCCTCCTTCCATAGAAGTTTTTAAGGCCCGGCTTGACAAAGCCCTGGCTGGGATGATATAGTCGGGGATCGGTCCTGCTTTGAGCAGGGGGTTGGACTAGATGACCTCCTGAGGTCCCTTCCAGCCCGGATATTCAGTGATTCTATGATTCTATGACTGACAACATGTACCCAAAACCACCCACGAGAATGTTTTTGCCCCAACAGGCATTGGGAGCTTAACCCAGAATTCCAATGGGCAGCGGAGACTGCGGGAACTGTGGGATAACTACTCACAGTGCAATGCTCCAAAAGTCGACGCTAGCCTCGGTACTGTGGACACACTCCACTGACTTAATGCACTTTGTGGGGACACACACAATAGACTGTATAAAATTGCTTCCTAAAAAATCGACTTCTATAAATTCAACCTAATTCCGTAGTTGTAGACATACCCTTAGATGCTTCTCACTACAGGCTGGCTGGTTGCCCTTCAGCCAGGCTCTCCCCTTTGATCAGCGCTTCAGTCGCTTGGTGGTGTTGGTGGTGTCTGTAGATGTAGGTGCAAGAGAGAAAGGAAGAGCCTGGCAAATGTCTCTCCCTTTTATCTTGTTCTTTCTTCCCTCTTGGCTTTGCGCCCCCCCACTTCAGAGTCAGGAGAGCATTACCTCATCGCAGTCCCAAACTGACCAAGGGAAGGGAGGTGACTCACTCGAGAGTCCAACAGATCCTTTGTTGCTGCCTAGGCCAACAGCCTTTGTTCCTGTGAGGCTGGGCTGGGTTTGTCCCATACCTGCCCTGATGAGATGTGAACTGCCTCTCTGCTCTTGGAGAGTTTTGCCTGGGCTTGTTTTAAGTCATGAGGACACATTTTCAGCCTCATAACTATATACGTGAAATTAAAACCTCTAACATCACTATAACAACAATGCTCAGTGCATCATGAGCCTTCTACAGACACCTGACGTGACAAACTTTGCATTGGATACCACACAATCATAGTCCCACCTGACAGGAGTAAGAGTTGTCATAGGGAGGTTTATTTGCTCAAGCTGGCCCCTCCTGTAGTTGCCCAGAACCTTCCCCCCACGGCCCCTGCTGTCCAGGAAGGCATGACAATCTCCTCTTACCATAAGTACCCAATGAAAGTGCATTGCTGACAAGATCAATCATGAGCATTTCCTGCAGCAACGCTCAGGTTGTCACCACGTGAACCTGTGACCTCAGCAGCAGCCTAAGATCCCTGAGCTCTTGGAACCCAACAATCTCGTCGCCAGCTTTCCCTGATTTCATAACCAATTGTATAAGAAGCCGAGCTGGGCTTTAGTTACCTCTCACCCCCGTCGGGCAGCACAGAACAGAGCCTGTGCAGAGCAGTGGCCAGGTGGCGGGATGCTACGCTACAGTGCAGGATGATGCAGAGCAGCGCACATGGCAGCTATGTCCACACTAGACATGTGAGTCAGCGTGTGGGGCGCGTCCTCTCCAGGAGCACTTCCCCTCACCTAACGGGTCTCTCAGCTCAGCCGGTCTCATCTCCACTGGCAGCTCCAGGAGCCCAGCTGCCCCACAGGATCCGGGCGGGCTGCCCACCCCTTCCACTCCCCGTTCCCCGCTGGGAGCCAGGGGAAGCCGCCCAGGGCTTCTCGCCCCTGGGGAGCGGGTCCAGCTGCTCTGGCTTCTTGGCCCCCTGCCCGCTCCCCACCAGGACCCAGGAAGCCTTGTCAATTTCATGGCTCCCAGCCAGGAGCAAGGTCCCACTGCCCAGCACTACACAGGCCCTGCGTCGCCCTTACTACACCGACATAAGCCCTACGCCTCTCGTGGAGGTGGAGTTATGTCATCGGTGTAGCAGGCACTTACATCAGCGGGAGGAAGGCTGTAGTGGGTACACGGACGTAATTAGGTCGACATAAGCTGCCGTATGTCACCTACCTGTGCAGTGCAGACCAGCCCAGAGCTCTCTGCAGAGCAGCACGCACCAAGTTCCTTGCAGGGCACAGCATCTACCAGGGATCTGACCATTTTCAATTTGTTTTATGTCAGTCTAGTTACTCAAAGCATTAACCCTTTCAATGCTGAAGACCTAGGCCACATTTCCCAGCTTATAAAAGACTTTCCTTATGAAAAAGGAAAAAATACAGATGCCAAGGTTCCTCCTCAAAAACTGCACAAATCAAG
This sequence comes from Eretmochelys imbricata, assembly GCF_965152235.1. Classification (NCBI taxonomy): domain Eukaryota; kingdom Metazoa; phylum Chordata; order Testudines; family Cheloniidae; genus Eretmochelys; species Eretmochelys imbricata. The sequence continues at coordinate 82,145,281 of NC_135582.1, read as the reverse complement.
GAAGTTTGCACGCAGTTTCCCATTGTGTGTGGGGCAGGCCTGGATGCACTCCTGGACCCAAGCTCAATGTAGGTGACAGTTTGGCCCTAGCTATGGATAGCTTCCTAATTTAGCATGTGCTTGACTGGGAAGTCCCAGGAGTTAAGAAGCTGAAGAACTCTGGCACCAACATCCATCCTGCTGGCTGCTAAATAACAATATTGCTGCAATACAAAGAATTTTCAGAGGAGTTTTTTGAATGCTTTGCCATCTTTTCAGAACTTCTGGTCAGCTCTCCCCAGTGCAGCTCGTCTTCAGGCTCTTAGCGATCCTTCCCAGACGGCAGGCTGGGTGGAGAATGCACTGCTGGCCTGAAGGCAGCAGCGTCCCCATTTGAAATGACAGGGGTTCCGGGCTGCTCGAAGATAAGTTCTTGCTTGTTGAAAGTCAGATATGCAACCCTTCCAAAGGGGGGTGCAGCTCCTCTCATTCATACACTGCAGCGTCAGTTTAGTGGGTTTGCCTGTAGAAACACAGGCTGGGGGAGGGGGGGGGGGTTGTTTAACTGATCTGCTCTTTGTAATTGGATACAGTAATGGCTTCATACTAACCCTAATGCCAAAACACAATCCAGACAAACTCAGTGAGACCAATGTCAAAGTGGGTTTATTTCCAAGTTAATAACATACTAAGTGTCTCTTTAAACAGCAGCGCTGACATTTATATAAATCTCTGCACAAATGGCCTGCAGTATCCCGTAATATGCCGTCTGGACCATCACTGCAGGTTACTGGAGGGTTTCTTTATTCGGTGGGAATAAAGTGGGAAGCAGCAAAAAACAGGTTCAACCCCTCTTGACAGTCAAAGCAACATAAAACATAAAGGTGCCTTTCACCAGGGAGGGAGAAGATGTTACATTTCACTGCATGCGATGCTGCCTTCTGTGGGCTCCCGGCCAAGAAACAGCTGCCACTGTCCAGAGCTTGTTGCATTCGTCCTGCTGACAGAAAACAGGACTGCTGGATTTCATACCCAGCTGGACTGTTTTCAAGGAGCCCATGGCGGGGTCTAGCTGCCCTCGTCCACACTAGGCTCATGCAGGCCTCGCTGAGTTGTCAGATAGCGTTTCCCGCCTCCTGTTTCAGTCGCTTGCAGAGATGCTCACTGATGGCGGCCAGGGGATTGGCTTTGTACACGGGGTTTGCGATGACCTCGTGAAACCTGGCCACCTCCTCCTGTCTGAGAGAAGCAAGAGAACTCTGCATGAGACTGCGCAGGTCTTACACTGACCAGCCAGAGCAGGGCCGGCCGGGCCGCGCCCACCTCCGCACCGGCACCGGGCCGACCAGACAGAATGGGGCCAACGGGCAGTAAGCCTTGTAAAGTGACTCCAGATACCACAGCATTGGCATCCGTAAGTGCTTGCAATGAGCACAATTGTAAGTGTAGCTCGAAAGGGTGTGGGGGCCAGTGACACTTTTCCTTCTCTATAGCGAGAACTGGGGGAGTCTCCTGAAGATTTTGGAATCATTTAAAATGTTCCACAAAAGCAAGAACTGTGACAGGTTCCTCTTCTAAAACTATTGTCAGGAAGTGTCAGCCACGGCAACAGCCTGCCGGCATGTGGGACATGTGCAGCTGAGAGCAGCTAACATGGTCCGTGCTCCTGCCAAGGATACAGCCTGGCTGCTCTGTGCCGATGGGCACTAAACGCTCGCTGCATCTGCGGGCTCCTTGCAAGCCACTGATGGGATTTCTTAATTTAGTTGCTCGTTAGCCACCAGAGTGGACAGTTAAAGTGGTCAGCACTGGCCCCAGGTTCTGCCAGCTTCTCTCTGGTGAGAAATGGGCCCTGAACCAGACACATAGGGAGAGCAAGCACGTGGCACTTCCTTTTCCCCCAAGGCCTGGCCACGCAACCCCCCAGCAGCTGCTAGTGCCAGGGCACGACAGCCGGCCAGCGGGAATGGGAGGACACCTGGCCAGTCGGCACTCAGGCTCCAGGGAAGGCGTGCAGAAGGCTCAGCCCACGGCCAGCAGTCGCTCAGGCACACATGGGCTGATTCCATCAGGAGACACAAAAGGGGCCAAGCAGAGGCCGGTGGCCACCAGTCCCCACTCTCCCCAGGTCCCTCACACTCCGTTCTGAGGGCTCCCCTGGGGCATCAGCCTCATGCCGGCCCTCTGCACAGAGCCTCCCCGGCATAGTGCTCCAATGCCCTGCACTGGGGCTGTCCGTCACACCAGGGCAAGGTGGGTGCCTATGCTGCCAAACCCGACTGCCCTGGGGACATGTCGGCGTGACACGAGGGGCCCGTTCTCCCCAGGACACACCACAGGGCAAACCGGGGCAGGCGAGGAACGCCCACCCACCACCCAGAATGCAACAGCAGGTTTGGCTTAAATGTGTGACGCTGCACTAGGAGACCTGGAAAACCACGCCCTGGATAGACCCGACTCCTAGCAGGGCAGCCGCACAGCCAGGGGGACCAACCACACGGCCACGGGGAGTGGCGGGGCGTCCCCGGGGAGCAGCCGCACGGAGCAGCCACATGGCCACGGGGAGCGGCCGCACGGAGCAGCCACATGGCCACAGGGAGCAGCCACATGGCCACAGGGAGCGGCAGGGCGTCCCCAGGGAACAGGTGCATGGGCATCGCCAAAGGCAGCTCTTTCATGCATTCACTCTGTTTGCTGGGTACTTACAGGAGCCTGCGCTTCTGGGCCGGCTTCATTTGGTTGAAGTCGGTGGGCTCTGCCTTCGCTCTCACGTGGCTGCAGAGAGGAACAGACGGGAACAGTTTTGTAGAAGGAAAACATTTTGCCAAAAGCACCTGGCACTGGCCGCTGTCAGCGGACGGGATACCGGGCTAGACAGACTGCTGCTCTGACCCAGTCTGGCTGTTCTTACGTGCCGGACGGCGAAGGGAGGCAAAGGGCCCAGCGATTCTGAAGCTGTCCGCACTAGGGAGGCAGAGGCAAATCTCTGCCATGCATGTGCCCAGCCACGAGCCCCACGCAGCGTGGTCTGTCGGCTATGTCCTGCGGCCACAGGGAGATCCCGGGTCACAGGATGGGAGGCGGAGGCAGTTCCTCACCACCACCGCTCCAGTTCTGTACTCTGCAGCAGGCTCACTTCCTCTTTGTAACTAAACTAGGGGTCAAACTGCAGCAACCCCCTCCCTTGGGTGCTCCGGAGTGAACTACCCAGTTACCTGCCCCACCTGCTCATGTCTCCCACAGCCATTGTGCCGAGCTCCCGGCTGAATCGGAGGGCTCCCCAGCGAGGCAGGCAGGTCAGTGGCGTATGCGCTGGGCAACCCCAAACGAGGTGGGATGTTCGTGCAGGGGAGGGTTGGCCGGCCCAGCTGCCCTGCATAGCTATCCAGGAAGCATGTCCCCCCCTCGCTGTGTCCGCTCCTGCACTGCCCACTTCGGTTCAGAGCCAGCCCAGCTTCTCGGCGTTAAAGCAACGGGAGGCTCTCCCCACACGTACAGCGGGGCACAAACGCAACCACAGCTTCAGCTAGGAGAGCCGGCCGTCAGACGGGAAGGGGAAGCACTGGAACAGGCAGTCCTGTGTCTGTTTAAAAGCTCTGCCTAGTTACTGCCGATGGCCGACTACAGGGGTAGAACGATGGCACAAGGTGCTACCGCCTGGCACCAGGCCATGAGAACCAACAAGAGAGGACACACTTTTAGACTCGGTTTCAGTAAGTAGCGAGGACAACAGAGAGCTGGGCATAGACCATCTGAGGGGGAAGGCTCTGGAGCAGCCTCCCACTACGAGTTTTGGGGGCAAACAATGTAATTCGTTTTTAAGAGCACTGGACAATTTTTTCATGCAACTGCCTGACGGGGCTGCTTGTGATAGTGGGGGCAGGGCTCTGCAGCCTGGGGCTCACTTCCGGGTCATATCTTATGTTCTTAACGCTCATGCTTCAGGGTTTCAGCCGGCCACTGACAGGGGTCAGGAAGGGCTCTTCCCCCCAGTGTATTCTGGGAAGTTTTTTATTTCCTTCCTCTGAAGCGTCAGAGATGGCCATGGCTGGAGATAGGTCACTGGCCTGGACTGGCCAGAGCTCCAAGTTGGCACCAAGCATTCTCTGTCCCGATGCTTGGATGGCTGGTTCTCGCTCCCATACTCAGGGTCTAGCTTATCGCCATAGGTGGGGTTGGGACTGAATTTTCTCTCAGGTCAGATTGGCAGGGACCCTCCAGGTTTCACCATCCTCTGTAGCGTGTGGGTGTGGGTCACTTGTCAGGTCTCCTTGCGGTTGCTGGGTGGTGCTGCTGGCCAGTGCCAGGCAGCTCGTCAGACTGGGTGACCTGGGGGCCCCTTCTGGCCATACACGCCATGTTCCTGAGTGTGAGCAGAGAGGCCCAGTGAAGCCTGAGAACCATCCAGGGTTTGTGCTCATGGTGTCTGACACACAAAGCCAGGACACATCTATGCGGATCGTAGGCGACTTTAGGGGCCTGTGCAGAGAACTGCAGGTGGCAGCTCCCTGGTGCCATGTGGGAGAGAAGAAAGGCCAGAAGCCAGCCCTGGTGACCAGCTGAAGCATGTGCAGAAGGGGGAGGAGTGCATGTCTGGAATTCATGGAGCATTGGGATGGCTCCTCACTCCCTGGAGAGAGTCTAATCCAGCCAGGTGGAATGGCAGCCTCCTGCTGTCAGAGTTACAGGGAGCCTTCAGCAGGGAGCAGTGCAGAGAGAGAGTCAAGGGGGAACCAATCAAATCCCAGTTCAAATACTGGGCATGTACGTCCAGTGGGTAACATTGGCTCCCTGACTGGGGCAAAAGAGAAGGAATGGGTGGAGGAGCGTACTCTTGCCTGTATACAGATGCTGGGAGCACAAGGAACACCCAAGATTTGCAGCTGGTTAACCAAGGGTCTGACCTCCTGGAGAGAGCGTCTGGGTCCAGCCCACCTAGGAGAGAGCTAAGGAAATGGCGCCGAGGGCTCTGGAGAGCTGACTCGCCAGTGAAGAGAGAGGTTCGTTAACAGGGAAGCTGCCTTCCGGATACTGCAGCGCCGGGGCGAAGCTACCAATGGGAGGGGACTCGGAGGAGAGGCGCAGGAGTGGTTACGCGGCTGGAGAGATTAGCTTACGAGAACAGATTAACCAACCACCTCTGCACAGCCTGGTGAGCTGACAGACTTCGATTCATGTCTGCGAGTACTGGGACTGTTCCCCCAATGAGGGAATTCAATGGGCAAAGTGAGGAGTACTGGGGACCACAACGAAGCAAAGCAAACGTCTGTTCTTAGGATCTGCGGGCTATTAGCCAGCGGCACAATCCGCACGGAAGGAACTGTCACTCGAGCCACTGAGCGTGGCCTCCCCAAAGCACCTGAGCACAGAGGAGAATAACTCCATCTCCAGCCCCGGGACTCCACCCCGCAAGAGGGGCTGGGGGTCCCAGCCCACGTTCGCTCATGAGCAGAGCCCCTGCACCCTCTGCCAGCAACACGCACTGTAGCCAGCTGCAGCGAGTGAGGGGGGTTATTCCACTCAGGGGCCGGCAGAGACAGACAGGCAGCTGCTGGCACAAAACAGCCAGAATAAAATGGTTTGGGGGGGACCTGCTCAAAGTTTTGAGCTCGCAGCACAGCCAGAGGGGTGGGGGCTGCTCCCCCAAGACAGTCCCTTTAACACTGGCTGTACCAGATGCCAGCAACAGCATCCCCCTGGCCTACACTGGGAAAGCCGTTTCCACTTCCCTCTTAGGTCTCCCAGCCCCACCGCAGCTTCCTGCGGCAGCAGTTCCTGGCCTGCTCTCCATCTCTCTGCCTCGCTTTGCTACATTCTTCCTGTTCTCCTCCCTTTGTTCCGCCTCTCCTCTGCCCCGGCTTCCTTTGTGCTCCGAAACCTGGCTCGCGTACAGCAGACGCCGCCAGGTTCTCAAACGATACCATCTCCCGAATCCAGTGGGACGACTGACGCACCAACCTCAGCGTTCTGTCCCAAGCCCAAACCTCCAGCATGGAAACTATGATCTCTTGGGCTGCTCATGTTCTTTGAATGCCAGACAATCGACTCCCAAAGCAGGTCACGTTCTCACAACTGAGCCATGGCCAACAGATGAGGGCGGGCAAAGACAAGCACTTCAAAGACACCCTCAAAGCCAACACAGAGAAGTTCAATATTGCCATGAACTCATGGGATCCCCACACCCTCTACCAATCAAAATGGAAGAGGAACTTGTGGCAAGGATCCCAGTATTTCAAGATCCAACGAAGACAACAGCAAAGGGAGAAAACGGAAAGGAGGGAAGAACGTGCTGTGTCCTGACTCAGCGATCCAGCCCAGCCCCTTCCCTCAGGAAACGTCTGGCCCAACTGTGACAAGATCTGTGGATCCTGGCTCGGTCTCACGAGCCACCTGTGGACCCACCAGCAATAACAAGCTATCACTTTATGGAAGACAATCATCCTCGAGCTCCAAGGGATCGCTGACTTGACTGGATTCCTTCATGTCATTCCTTTCTGTTGTCCCCTCCCTGCCCAGAGCTGGCTCCCGCTCCCTCTCCCTGGTACTCTGCTCTGCCTCATCTCCCCTCCTGGCCCACAAACGATGTACGTTCCCACGCCTTCCCCCGGAGCAGCTCCAACGGGCTCCTGCTCAGCCATCGCCCCCCGCAGCTGAGCAGGGCTCTCCCGAGAGGGAAGCCAAGTGGCTCATCCCCCTCCACTCTTAGGGGCAGCGGCTGCCTGGTGCCCAGAAGTGCTGAGCACCCATGCTGCCAGCTCCCCATGTGCTTACCAGGGGACGCCTCCCAAAGGCCATTGCCGTGCGTGCGCCAATAGACAGAGGAGGGCTGCGCCGGCCATTACCCCACTGCCTTGTCTGGGCAGCTGGGCCCCCTTCCCCTATGGCTAACCCCCATCACAAGCCAGCACTGGCCCTTTAAGAGGAACCAGTGCATCTGTGGCCGGTCAGCTGATGCCCCTGGAGCTTAAAAAAGGGCACCTGGGCCTCCACGGAGACCTGGCGAGGGGGAGCCTCGGTGAGTCAGGCTGAGAGCTAGTCAGGGAAGGGGCAGAGAGTGGGGACCTGAGGCTCTCACTGCCAGTGCCCCGGGGAGCCAGAGCCCTCCTGGGAAAGGGGAGCCCCAGGGAGCCAGAGCCTCCCAGGAACAGGGAGCAAGGAGCCCAAGGGAACAGGGAGCCCAAGGGAGTGAGGGCTGCAAGATCCCCCTGGAATGGGGAGCCCGAGTCCCCCAGAGTGGGGAGCCTCGGGGAGCAAGGGGCACCAGAGCCCCCCCAGGCGAGGAGGCAGCAGGAGCCCAGGAACTGAAGGGGGAGCCCCTAGAGCTAAGGAACTGTGGGTTATTGACCTAAATTTGATCAGCAGAACTGCACAAAGAGCCCGTGGGCGCAGCAGTGAGTCCTCAGCGAGCAGGGGAGAAGCCCTGCTGTGTAACACCCCCACGTGCACCTCTCCTGCCAGCCCACCCGAGCAACAGAGGGTGCAGCAGAGAGGCCGACCCCCCATCCTCCAATGAATGAGGAGTAGGGGCTGTCCACACAGCTGACCTCCAGCTTGCTGCTCAGAGCCACCGGCCAGAACGTGATGTAACACAACCGTCATTCGTCACGTTCCACAGACGGGACTCGGAATTCGGGAGGGGAACAAACAGCAAGAGCAGATTGCGCCCCCGTAGGAGTTTGTCAGCTTGAACACGCACGCAGGGTGTAGGCGACCATCGCACTGCTACATCCACTATTGTTAAAGGAACATCAAAAGCTGCAGTCCCCCAGGAGAGGACACATCTCCATGTGCTCAGGGTATTTACGTTGCACATGGGACAGCACCTTGTGAGCAGTAAATTCCTCCCTTTCCCTGTCACTGTCCCCTGTTTACCTGGGTCACTGACAGCAGCAGGGATAGAAAACATTTGTTTTTTAAAGTGTGATTGCAAAGCTACAAACACAGGCAAGGAGGGGTCAGAGCAGAGGCTGGGCCTGCTCTAAACGTACTTCACACTCAGTTTCTGAAAGGATTAGCTTTGAAGGTGGCGTCTCTCCAGGAAACAAATCCCATTTAAAGGGAAGCGTTCCTAGAAACAACACCTACTGGAGGCAGAATTGCTCCGCACAGTATCTCTGGGCATTTCCCAGGAGAATCCAGCAGCTCCTGAGAATGCACAATTCTGGCAGAAATTGCAGCAGTTCTGTTTGCAGGCATACCATGCTTCTGATCCATAACCAGACCCATCAGATAGAAATCTCAGAAATATGGGGTTGGAAGGGTCTCGAGAAGTCTTCAAGTCCAGCCCCCTATGCTGAGGCAGGACCAAGTAAACTGAGACCATCCCTGACAGGTGTAACCTGTTCTTAAAAACCTCCAGCAACGGGGATTCCCCAACCTCCCTGGGAAGCCTGTCCCAGCACGAAACTATTCCTACTATCCATCCTAAATCCCCCGCACTGCAGATTAAGCCCGTTAGTTCTTGTCCTGCCTTCAGTGGACATGGATGAAAAATGGATCCCTGTCCTCTTTATAACAGCCCTTAATGTATTTGAAGACTTATCAAGCCCCTCCTTAGTCATCTCCACCCAAGACTGAACATGCCCAGTGATTTAACCTCTTCTCATAGTCAGGTTTTCTAAACCTTTGATCATTTTTGTGGTTCTCCCGCAGACTCTCCTATCTGGCCATCTCTCACCAAGTGGCCGCTGTCCTCCAGCTGAGGCCTCACCAGGGCGGAGTCCATGGGACAATGGCCCCCCGTGTCTGACACAACACTCCTGTTCGGACAGCCCAGAACAACATTAGCCCTTTTTGCAAGAGGTTTGCCAGGAGAAGTGCTTGTTCCCCACTCCAGCAGCGGGGTCCTGAGATGCCGGCCGGCTCGCGCTGGCTATGAATGGCAGCCTTGTTTCATTACACTTTGTTGCCTTCATTCATTATAAATGAGAATAAAAACCTCACTGTGATGCTCTCTTACCCAGCAGGAGATCAAATTCCTGGAGCATCTAATCTTTTATTAATAATGCTGACAAAATCACCGGAGTATTACCCTGCATTTACACAATGCTTCTAGCCCTATCAAAGCCTCTGCTGGTGATTTCAAACAGCCACACGCACACTGCCAAAATGCGGGGAAAGCCTGAGCTGGAAGGGGGCTCTTCCCATGGATGGCAGGCAGTGCTGCTGCTCCTCCATGCCGCTGTCTTAGCCCTCTGCCGGCTGCGCTGGCTGGCCGTGGACCCCCTGGCCAGAGCGGGGTGTCTCTGTGCCACTGACACACTGGGCTTTCTGTCCCCCGCCCCATTTACAGAAGAGTTCAGCGTCCAGCGGAGAGAGTACGCCAGGGTAACAACCTCTCTGTGGGATCCTCACGCACAAACGCAATGCACATTACCCAGCGCTGCCAGAACGGCCTGGCCAGTTCACACAGCTTCCCTGAAAACCCCCCAGGGGGAGGTCCCAGTGCTCCACGCCCAGCTGAGGGGCGCAGCACTACGGTAGCTCCGTGGAAGATAAGGATTCACCACAAATCCTGGCTCAAAATTCAACCGGCCCAAACCTGAACCCTTGGAAAAGTCTGAAACAACATAAAGAACAGGAGGGCTCGTGGCACCTCAGAAACTAACAAATCTATTTGAGCAGAAGCTTTCGTGAGCTACAGCTCACTTCATCGGATGCATTCAGTGGAAATAAATTTGTTAGTCTCTGAGGTGCCATGAGTCCTCCTTTTCTTTTTGCAAATACAGACTAACACGGCTGCTCCTCTGAAACCTGAAACAACATAGTGCACTTCTGCACTGGGGCTGGAACCAGAAATCTAAAGACAGCAGTATGAGAAGTGATTCACGGAACTGGGGATTAGGGGGTCGACTTCCGGGGGCTGGTTTTCAAAGGCACAGCTACAAGTTAGGTGCCTAATTGCTCCCTAACGTCCCCCTTGAGAGGGAGCAGCAGACACATGGTCTGCGTAGGTGGGGAGCAGTCCAATCCAGCACTCTCTTCCAACTAGCCCTGGAATACCACGAGAGCTTGTGCTCATGGTGTCTCCAGCCTCGCTCCGTGTGCAAAGAGATTTGAGTCTTCACCAAGCCGTCTTTGGAGCCTGGCCCGAATGTAAATCCCAGCCAGTTATGGCAACTGCACGTTCCCAGCTGCAGGCCCAGCAGAGTGTGTGCCGATGGGGATATGTTTACATAGAGCATGAACACTTCTCTCTCCCATTTGGCTACTCACAAGATAAAAAACCCACACACCACCTCAGGGAGGCCACACACACGCTGGTCAAAGGTCACGGCTGGCACGGGGAGACAGGCGCTGGGTTAGAGAGAAGTCCCAGGGATGGTTCCACAAGTGCAGGGGGTAGGGTGGGAAGTCAGAGAAAGCTCAGCAGGCAGCTGGAAGGCGAGGTGTTAGCTACTCATGGTCAGAACAGGAATGCACACGACTGCTCCAAGAGAGGCTGGCTGCTGCCAAAGGAAGCCCCTTGTCTGTCTCGGCACAGCTCCGCAGAGTCAGCTGCAAGTGGGGCCCTTTCAGCCGGGAACGCCAGGGCCTAATTTATCAGGCACGTCTGTGACGGAACCACCCCCAGCCTCTGTAACCCAGGGGAATTAGCAGCGTGTCCCTGGGGAACTGGGAGGAAATCCCACCGTGCTGTTAGGGCCAAGGGAACGCGCTCTCGCATTAAACGGTCGCCCGCGCGTGGCAGGAGCCTCAGCATGGCTGTGCTGCGACACTGGCCATACGCACAGGGCCTGTCCTGTCTTTGGGGCTAGCTTCGGAAGCGCCTGGCTGTTCAGAGCCTGCCCCCCTGTGCTGCACACCCTGCTGGGCCACACCAGCCTCCCTCCCCTCCCAGCAAGCAACACGCCGTGGCCACGGGGAAGCACCATGCCACCGCAGACACCCAGGCATGCTGCTGCCCCGTGCTTCACGCCGAGCACGGACAGTCCGAGGGACTGAGCGAGGGGAGCGGCCCACCGTGCAGCCCCCAAGATGACCGGCGGGCGCTGCCAGGACAACAGTACCCGCTGCAGGAAGTAGCAATAAAGCAGCCCACCAGACGGCACCTACATCTTGGGCTGCTTCCTGGCCTTGCTGGTCGTGGTCAGTTCGGAGAGTTCAGGCAGGGCTTCCATCAAAGGCTGCAGGTCTCCGACCACCGGCGTCGCTTTCCGCTTTGCCTCGGCTTTTTGCTTCTGTCTGGCCAGCTTCACACCTTCTATTTCTGATTCAGAAACAAGACCGTAAAGAGACTGTCAATTTCCAAGCACCCTAACCACTTCAAGCTCCATGACACGGCTAAGGAAGGGCAAAGATGATTTAGATAATGGCCTGGAGCAATGGTTCTCAAACTTTTGTACTGGTGACCCCTTTCACATAGCAAGTCTCTGAGTGCAACTTCCCCTTATAAATTAAAAACACCTTTTTATATATTGAACGCCATTATAAATGCTGGATGCAAAGCGGGACTTGGGGTGGAGGCTGACAGCTCGCGACCCCCCATGTAATAACCTCGCGACCTCCTGAGAGGTCCTGACCCCCAGTTTGAGAACCCGTGGCCTAGAGAGTGCACTTAGACAGTTTGCAGACGATATCAAGCAGGGAGGGGTGCAAGCACTTTGGAGGACAGGATTAAAATTCAGAATGATCTGGACAAACTGGAGAAATGGTCTGACATAAATAGGATGAAATTCTATCAGGACAAATGCAAGATACTCCACTTAGGAAGGAACAATCAGTTGCACACAAACGAAATGGGAAATGACAGCCTAGGAAGGAGCACTGCGGAAAGGGATCTGGGGGTCATAGTGGACCACAAACTAAATAGGAGTCAGCAGTGACACACTGTTGTAAGAAAAGCGAACAGCATTCTGGGCTGTATCAGCAGGAGTGTTGTAAGCAAGACACGAGAAGTAGTTGTCCCACTGTACCCTGCACTGACTAGGCCTCAAGTGGAGCATTGTGTCCAGTTCTGGGCGCCACGTTACAGGAAGGATGTGGACAAATTGGAGAAAGTCTGGAGAAGAGCAACAAAAATGATGACAGGTCTAGAAAACATGACTTGTGAGGGAAGACTGAAAAAATTGGGTTTGTTTAGTCTGGAGAAAAGACGACAGAGGGGACATGATAACCTTTTATGTGCTTGAAAACGGTTATTATAAAGACAAGAGTGATAAATTGTTCTCATCTACTGAGAACAAGCCAAGAAGCAGTGGTCTTAAATTGCAGCAAGGATGGTTTAAGTCTAGGTCGCACATTAGGAAAACTTCCTAACTGTCAGGGTGGTTAAGCATTGGAACAAACTGCTGTGGGAGGTTGGCTAGCAAGAGAACTGTATTTCCCTCCTATGCACAGCGAGGAGGGGACCTGCTAAGAGTCGGGAAGAGGAGCACCGAAGACCTGAAAATAAATCAATGTGCTAGAATTACATGGACCCTCCAGTGAGATTGGAGAGAGGAAGGGGAAGGTCCAGGTTTGGCCTCCCATCCTTGACAGGTGTCACTGTAACCATGAACCTTACTGACTTTGGCTTTATTTACAAGGGGAAGGATGGTCTTGTAGCAAGTGTCCTAGGCTGGGACTCACAAGACCCAGGTTCAATTCATGGCTCTGGGCCAGTCACCTGGGACTCATCTACACTGGGGACTTCAACTGGTTGGCCAAAACGCAGCATTTGCATGCCAGGCACCCTGAGTGAGTGCAGAGGCTGGGGCCCGCAGGGCAGGCAGCGAGCCCAAGAACACAGGGACTGGTGATGAACTGACAGCATGTGAGCTGTCCCACGGCACTGTTACGCTGCTGGGTGACTCTGCCCTGTCGCTGCAGGGAGATGGGGGAGGGCTCCTGCTGCAGGGCAGGGAAAGAGAGTCACGGGAGCTCCTCTCCTGCCCAGGCTCTCAAAGGCTGTGGGAGCCCAGGCTCTATCTGAGCCCAGTGGATCCAGCCGGGGAGAAGAGGAAGAGAGTGGAGAACCAACTGCCAGTTACAGCTCCCCCATTCTCTGCCCCAGCCGGCACTGGTACCCAAAGAACCAAACCCAGGTGGGGACAACCAGCATACAGTGTGCTCCAGGCACCTCCTGTCCCTGCAGCGTAGGGGGCTGGCTAGCCACTCTCTGGCCCCCTGGGGTCTTCCCCCCACAGCAGGGGACTCCCCAGGAGGCAGCTTCGTAGAAAGTTTCTGCTTCCTTTGCATTTCCTGAGTGATTCTCAGGCTGTGGAACCTGCCCAACAGTATCGACTGTGGCCTTGACCTTCGAGATCGCGCGGCCTGTGTCCAGGCTGAGAGTCAGCCAGTTAGCGCAGGAGCACTGCATGGCCCTGAGCATGGTCATTGCCTGATACGTCTACCCCAGGAACCTTGTGAGCCAACCTTTTAATCATTTTCTCGTTTGCTGAACCAGTGAGGTGCTCTACCATCAACAGTCCTGGGTGAGCTGTGATTTGTGCAGTGCACAGAGGTTTGTGAGAAATCTGGATTGTAAACACTGCTCCTTGCAGGCGGCTCTACCAGGGGCCCTCGTTTCTGTTCTGCACCACTTCTTTTTTTGGTCTGGCTTTCTGGAGCGGGGCTACTTCACAGTGCTACCATGCATTACGCGCCTGACGCATCAGAGCAAACAGCCCAAATTCTTCTTCTATGAAATCTTCTTCAGTAAAGGGGCCATGCATGCTTCTAATGGCCAAAGCTTTGCATCAGTTTTTCCTTAGTCTCTTTCTTATGATTTATTTCTCCTTGGAACGGAATATGCGCTGAGAGTTTTGCATTACACTCTTGGGCTGAACTTCACTGCACTCGGTACTGGGATTCGATGCCAAAAAATGCACGGAGAAAGGGCACCCAAGAAAAACAAGCGAGTTAAAGAAAAATAATTCATTCCAAGATTACAAAAACAAACAAGAAAGAACAAGTAGCAAATTGCTCCCCACCACATGTAAGGGTGTTTTTAGAGGATAATCCTGGTGGCTTTGTAGGGAACAATGTAATAAACAGCATCTGAGATGAATTAACTGCTCAAGGGAAACCCAGACATTCACTGCAACTCAGGGCCATTTCCTGCGTGCAGCCTGTACCGCACGGCACGGAAATAAATGACTGCTGATCTGTAATCAACCAGAACACGCCAGGCGGAAAAAAGGGCAGTGTCGCTTGTTTTCTTGGATTTCCCCTGGGGCTGTGAGTAAAGACTGAATGACCGATCAAGGGCTCGTCTCAAGCCTTGGAGTGAAAGAGTGATGGACACACATCAGTTAAAGCTGGTGAAGCAGCGACATACGGGGGCTGTTTGGGTTGGTTTATTTAAACTGTGACTGAATGAAGTTCTGCTCTTCGACAGGAGTTCCGGGAACCATTGACGCACGGGCACGTTTTCAGCTCCCCTGTAAGCCAATGGGATGGAAGGATACACTCCAAGTTAAGCAAGTGCTTACCTGCTTTCCTGAATCAAGGCCTCTATTAGTGCTGGGGCTAAAAGAACTAGTGTTCCCGAGTTCCAGGAACCCGGCTATGCAATCAAGAGAGGACGCTGTGGCTTCATGCAGCTAAGCAAGCTACTCAAGCAGAGAGTAATTTCCAGGCAGTGGGATGGACGCGAGAAGCTGCCGACTCTGGGACACAGAAATGAGAGAAGCAGCCAGGGAGGGGTTGAAAAGTTCCCGTGAGGAAGCCTCCCAATGTGCTTGAAGCAAGAGATGATCACGTCCAAGCAGGACCTTTGCATCACTACTTCTAAGAGCCTGGCAGTGCGATAGCTCCCCAAATACTGGCCCAAGGGGTCCTGGCCCTCCGCTTGGCTCGGCTACTCCTGGGAGCAAATCCCTCAGGCACGCCGCAGACTTGGCTTAACTCACAAACCTCGTGTGAACCTGCCACCATGTAAAGAGTTTGGGGAATTAAAAGCAAAGCTCTAGATTCTGAAACAGCAGCAGGGTTTAGTCCTCAGTAGCAGTCACAATAAACAGCATGGAACCAGCACTGGATCGGGTTCTGTTCCTAGCTCTGCCACTGAGCTTAGACAAGCCTCTGTCCTGCTCTGTGCCTCAGTTTCCTCACCTGTAAAATGGAGCTAATTATGTTACTATCTCCATGGCACGGTGCTTTGAGATCCATGGATGAAAGTGCTATTCAAAAGCAAAGCATTGGCCTCCACATTGCTGATCCCCAGCATTCAAATATCATGAGGTAACTCCCAAAATCAGGAGATTGGCCTAAAAATCCCGATTTTAAAATAATAAAGGTGTGTGTCCTGGGTGTGGAGCTTTGGGGGGTGGGGTGGGTATCACATTTTCAAGCCTCTCTCCACAATCACAGGGAAGAGAAACTTAAAACCACAAGTGAAGCTGAGACTCCCCAGGATACAATCACTTTTTACTTATTAATTAACCCAGAGTAAGTATTAATAGTGGGGGGAGGGGGGCAAACAGCTGTGCATCTCTCTCTATCAGTGTTATGGAGGGCGAACAATTAATGAGTTTACCCTGTATAAGGTTTATACAGGGTAAAATGGATTTATTTGGGGTTTGGACCCCATTGGGAGTTGGGTATCTGAGTGTTGGAGACAGGAGCACTTCTAAAGCTGTTTTCAGTTAAGCCTGCAGCTTGTGGGGGACGTGGTTCAGACTTGGATCTGTGTTTGCAGCAGGCAAGCGTGTCTGGCTCAAACAAGGCAGGGCACTGAAGTCCCAAGCTGGCAGGGAAAACAGGCTCAGAGGCAGTCCAGGCACATCAGGTGGCAGTCCCAAAGGGGTCTCTGTGACCCAACTCATCACAGGGGTGTTGACCATTGTAGCAGTGATGTCTGCAGATTTGACATCTTTTGTTCTGGCAGGGTCTGGTGTCTCTTTGAGTTGTGTGTCTTGGTCTGTGGGGAGCTTGCTTCTAATGATGAGCTTGGCGAGGCGGGGGGGTGTGTGTGTGTTTAACGGCCAGAAGAGGGGGTTCAGGAAAGATTTCTTTCAGGATGGGGTCCCCATCAAGTATGGGTTGTAGTTGTTTGATGATACCCCGAAAGAACCTGCCTCAATACAGGAAAAACAGCCACCCATTGACTGCATACCCCTAGTTATCACCTGTCACCCCACACTGGAACCCATATGGGGTGACAGGTGATAACTAGGGGTATGCAGTCAATGGGTTGCTGTTTTTCCTGTACTGAGGCAGGTGCTCTCGGGGTATGTGGGTGGCCCATTCCATGATATGATCTACTTCACTGATGTGAGGGTCTTGTTTGGTGAAGGCAGCTTTAAGCATATTAAAGGTGTTTACCTGGACTTTCTCTTTGGAGCATATTCTGTGTGCCCGTGTGTTTGGGGTGGTTATTGGATCCGTGAAGGTCCATGTGATGATCTGTGAGATTCTTGCATATAGCTGACAGTAGGATTCCGTGGCTGAAGTTGATCATGGTTTCTGGAAAGCTGATACTGGTGTAGGACTGCTCTAGAAAGAGCTGGAGGGAAGGATGGTGGGTTTAAAGTTGTGGAGGAAATCTATAAGGGAGTTTAAATCGTCTGTCCAGAGGATGAAAGTATCATTGAGGTATCTCTGGTATTCAGTGGTTTTGTGGTCTGTTCTTCAAGACATTCTTCCTCAAGGTGGCCCATGAAGATGTTGGCATATTGGGGAGCCATCCTAGTACCCAGGGCTGTTCCCACGGTTTGTTGTTGAATGTATCATTGTTCTGGGCGAGGATGAAATGGATGAGTTTGGCAAGGCGTTTGGGGTGGAGATCTGAGCATTGTCCATTGTCTTGTAGATGTCTGAAGCAGGCTGCAACCCCACACGATGAGGGATGTTGGTGTATAGGTAGGTGGCATCCATGGTGCCAAGGGTGGTGTTCTGAGGGAGGTTGTCAATGTTGCGGAGTTTCTAGAGGAAGTCGATTGTGTCCTGGAGGCAACCGGCCCTTTGTGTGGTGAGTGGTTTGAGCAGAAGGAGCAAATTATTAGGGCCTGCCTACACTTAACATGCTACGGCAGTGCAGCTGCAGCCTTTCAGTGGAGACACTAGCTATGCCAACGGGAGAAACCCTTAACTACGCCGCTCAGGGGGGTGGATTTTTAGTTATGCCGACTTAATCTTAGTGTAGACCAAGCTGTAGTCTCTTATCATTAATTGAGCATTTTGCGAGATCTCCAGGTAGAGTCACAGTCAATTTCCTATTTTTGGGTTAATTCCATTTTCTCATCCAGCACTTTTAAAACATTATATTAGGATTATTATTTTTAAAACTCCCTATATTTTAATATGAGTTTTTCTGCTTCTCTGCTGATGTTTACAATGGGTCTTTTCAGCTGGTGAGACTCTCTCTTGTTAAAAGACATCACGCAAGGCATGAACTGTTGCTGACTTCAGTTCTAGTGATCTTAGAGGATTCTTGTAGCATTAACAGGTGTTTAGTTTTGAGGCACATGTGATTTGCAGGCTGGCATTGTCCCTTTAAAAGCTTGGTGGGCCAGGAGGGAAGCCTGGGGCTTTGGCAACTTTAAGGTTGTTTAAGAGTTTCCCTTCGCAAGGGCCCTTTTCTGTTGTTTAGAACTTCTTCATAAAACATTTACCTTTGGGGTTAAAGGTCCCTACTTCTGGTTTCCACCCCCCAGGGAAGTTTTCTGGGAAGTCTGAGTAGAAACAGCTTAGTTTCTGAGTAAGAAGACAGAAAATGACACATTCTTGGCTCCATTACAGGCTTGCTGTGTGACGTTGGGAAGGACCATACCATAGACACACAAAGGGGCCAAATTAAGTTTGCATAGTCAGCTTTAATTCTGGCATTTCTCCACTTTTGAGTGCTTGACTTTCCTACCTCAAACCCTAGGGAGTGCTGCTCACACAAGGCAGAGAGAGTTTTCCCTTTGCTTTTAGCAGCAGAGGGGGCACCGTGATTTTCTTTTATCCCCTTTTTCATACAACACATAATGAAACTATGGAACTCACTGACACAGGATGTCAGTGAGGCCAAAAATTCTGCAAGGTTAAAAGAAATTGAACATTTATATGGAAAAACACAAATATCCAGGTTTCTAATTAATTCTGACAAATTTTGGAAGGGATTTAAAATCTCATGCTCGAGGCTTTAAGCCTCTCTCTGACTAGCAGAGATTTGGACGAAACCTGCATGAGGATCATCTGCCTGTTGTGGTGTTTATTACACCTTCCCCTGAAGGCTCTGGTGTTGGCCACTCTCAGAAGCCAGAGACTGGGCTAGCTGGACCCTGGGCCTGATCCAGCCTGGCAATTCCAAGTCCCATGACTGTGTCAGATGCTACAGAGAAGGTGAGCTGTCTGAGCATGGAGACTGCAGTGAGGATGTTAGGGCTACTGGGGATGTCTCTGGGTTTCACCCCAATAAGAACCGGATTCAAGGCACCCAGGATGCTGGCAGATGTCCCACATTGCTGGAGCTTGGCGGTTGTTACTTTGTTCCCTTTGTACCCGCAGGACCAGGTGGATTTCGTGTACCATGGAAACCAGCCCACTCCGTAGATCTCGCCTTCCCCCAGGACCCGGAGCTTTACCACATGCACCAGGGAAGTCATGGGCTGTCTCAGTCGAGCTTACAGAGAGCGTCTGGGACGTGCAAAGGCAGAGATAGCCATGGGCCACCTGCATGGAATCTACCATCAATTGCTGGGGGGGCAAAGAGGGGAGGAACCGTGCGTGCGCCTGACCCAAGCGTGACTCCTTGGTTGTTCATAGGAAACCCCCCCCCCCCCCCCAAAACCAGGGATCCTGGGAGCAGGGGCTGCATGTAAAGTCCCCTCTGCCAGTAACCCCAACAGCCAGCCAGCCAGCCAGCCGACAAACCCCCCTGAGAGTTCCGGGGGGCGCAGGGAAAGCAAGACAAACACCTCGTTGCTTATCTGGAAAGAATCGACGCTGCCAAAATCCCATCCAGCTAAACAACAAAAAGAGCTTAAACGTGGAAAAACCCTGCAGAGGCTTCGCTGACCAGAGCAAGCCATTGCCCCTGCTGAGCCAGGAAGGGCTGCAGCCGATGTCCCCTGGGGCTGACGTCACCCATTCACAGGCACTTCCTGGTCCCGTTGCTGGGATGAGGTCACACTGCCCAGCGTCTGGACGACTCAGGTCATGCAGGAGAATGATGCAGTTCTCCCACAGCTAGGGCTAAGGTGAAGCCTGTTAGAGCAGGGGTAGGCAAACTTTTTTGGCCCGAGGGTATGAAAATTGTATGGCAGGCCATGAATGCTCACAAAATTGGGGTTGGGGCACAGGGGGGGGTGCGGGCTCTGGGGTGGGGCCAGAAATGAGTTCAGGGTGCGGGAGGGGGCTCTGGGCTGGGGTAGGGGGTTGGGGTGCAGGGGTGGGAGTGAGGGCTCCGGCTGGAGGTGCAGGCTCTGGGGTGGGGTTGGGGATGAGGGATTTGGGGTATAGGAGGGTGCTCCAGGTTGGGACTGAGGGGTTCCGAGGGCAGGAGGGGAATCAGAGCTGGGGCAGTGGGTTGGGGCATGGGGGGGTGAGGGCTCTGGCTGGGGGTGCGGGCTCTGGGGTGGGGCTGGGGATGAGGGGGTTAGGGTGCAGGAGGTAGCTCTGGGCTAGGATCAAGGGGTTCAAAGGGTGGGAAAGGGATCAGGGCTGGGGTTGGGGCATGGAAGGGGCTCCATGTGGTGCAAGCTCCGGGCAGTGCAGGCTCCGGGCGGTGCTACCTCAAGCAGCCCCCGGAAGCAATATGTGCCCCCTCTGGCTCCTACGCAGAGGTGCGGCCAGGCGCCTCTGCGCGCTGCCCTGCCTCCAGGCGCTGTCCCTGCAGCTCCCATTCCAATGGGAACTGCAGGGGTGGCGCTTGGGGTAGGGGCAGAGCATGGAGCCCCCTGGCTGCCCCTAAACGTAGGAGCCAGAGGGGGCACATGCCGCTGATTCCGGGAGCTGCACGGTGTGGTGTGGTGGCATGTGCACGCAGCGTGGCCCCCAACCCCACTCCCCAGCGGGAGCTCAAGGGCTGGATTAAACTGGCTGGCGGTGTGGCCCGTGGGCCGTAGCTTGCCCACCCCTGTGTTAGAGTGTACAGCCAAGTGCCAGGGAGAGCAGTGTTCCTACTAGAACATGACAGGCCAAACGCAGCAAAAAGTAGAGCTGCCAGCAAGGGACCTCATGCCTCTGAGCTTCTAGGAGAGACCCGCAGCAAACCTAACTCCTCCCAGGGTTCTCCAGGGCTGGGGAAAACCAGAGGTTTTGTAGCCCCATATTTTCCACGTACGCCATGTAGGACTCTCGGGAAGACAGCATTTCCCAGCACTCACTGCTCTTCGGGACAGGGAGGGCATAGCTGGGAATTATCTCCAGCCAGCCTTGTCCCCGAACTGGGAGAGAGGAGGGGGCTTCCCACCCACCCTGTGGCGGAGCTCCAGCCTCCCGCCCTCAGAGCGGAATCAGCAGTCAGGGTTTTCCCCAAGCCACACAGCGCCTCCCTGAGTCCGCTTCCTCTCCCTCAGCGACTGCACCTGCCTGGCCCCCGGGGTCATTCTTGGGCTCACGCGGTTTCACTTTCTAAACCTCAAAGGGCCAGTACAGTCTGCTACACGTGGCATGTACGTTGTTTAGGAAGCAGTGCAATGCAGGGCTTCTACTGGCCCTCTGATGAGGCCACCACCCCGACAGCGTGATCTTATCGAGGGAATACTTACTCTGCAGCCACCTGTCTTTTCTCAGCTTCATTTTTTCTCTTTTTGACAGAAGTGGTTTTTCTTCTACACCTGAAAAATAAAAACACACGGCAGGCAGTCTGAGTGGTGCTTCCCTGCGCGGCTTTGCCAGCTCGCCCCCCGGGAGATGGCATCCATGGTGCCAAGGGTGTACTCAAACGTAACAGGCCAGACAATCTGCAATAAGAATTCTGCTCATCCTTTGCCATGTGTGTAATTAAGGAAGCTGGAGAGGCTGGGTGCTGGTGGGTGACAATACAGCATCCTGTGAAACCATCATTCAAAAATTCATTACAATTGGTTTGAATGGACCTGACTGAAGGAGAGAGTATCAATGAGGGTCACAGTTTCAAAAAAGCATAGGGCCATATTTTCTAGTGCTGAGCACCCACCATCTGGGGTTCTCAGGAGCGCAGCACACTGGTAGCGATGACAATCCAGCCCTTCTTCGGGGCCCACCTGGGAAGAGAACTCTGGTGAACCCTTGACCCAATTGTGTGTGCTGAGCACTGAGCCGGCCGCCGGCCGGTATCAATGGGTGCAGCGGTGTCGAGTAGGATCGCCACCAGGGTCCGGGTTAGGCCCGGCTTTACTTCGCATTTGCACTTGTGGTCTAGAAAAAGCATGTGAACAGAGGGTTACTAATTGGGAGGGGTCACAAAGACCAGTAAGGACAGATTGCAAGGGACCTAGAACCTTAGTTTCAGAACTGGAAATATACAAACTGATAGGCGGGGGAAAGCCAATGGGGGCGACACACAGCCAAGGGCAGAGACACTGACGAAGCAGCAGGGCTGAAGAGACCTTCAGGGATGTGAACAGCAAACCACAAACGAGCCTCTAGTAAGATGCAGCAGCAAGAGGGACTGTGCAGACAGAGGCACCTGAGACTGCACCTAGTTAGTGTCGCCTTCGAACCCCAGGAAGAGCTCAACAAGTTATTCAGAGACGTGATGACCAGGCTACAAGGACTCACTCATAAGGAAACGCTGCAGACTCAGACTTAGCTTGGCTAAATGGGGAAGCATGAAAACGATGTGTAAGCATTTGAAGAGCATAAACAAGAAGGGAGGAGAGGAGAGGTCTAGGACTGCCAGAAGGGTATAATGAACAGCAATGGGATTCATTCAGAGGGGAAACTGAGGTTGGCAAGCAAGAAGACTTCCTTAAAGCAAAGTCTACTACTGCTGAGGCATTAAAGTCTCTAAGGGAAGGGTGGAAGCCCTATTTCCTGAGACATCCAATCCTAGACTGGACTAAGCGCTCAGTAGTGTACTATAGGGAACAAACATGAGCTAGGGAGGGGGGCAGCACATTACAAACACAGGTTTATCCACTGCTCAGAGTTATGACACACATTAGGTAGCATGGCAAAAAATGAATTTGCAAGATGACTTGAGAGGGCCAGAAGTGTAATAATCCCCTAGAAACACACTCCCTGCTTGTGCTGGCCGGACACTACCAAAAGGATCTATCGATACATTTAGACTGAGAAGGCAGCATGGCCTGCTGGCTGTGCCACTGGACTGGGAGTCCGGAGACCTTGTTCGATTCCCATCTCTACCATGGACCTGCTGCGTGACCTTGGACCAGTTGCTTACCTCTGAGTGCCTGTTTCCCTCCCCCCAGCCTTGTCTGTCTTCTCCGGTTACACTGCGAGCTCTTTGGGAAAGGGGCTGCCTCTCACTCGGAGTCTAGGGCAATAGGATCTTGGTGGCGGCACCGAGGCACTAATTAAGAACAATAATCTGCGTGCCGAAGAGTGAGGCCGACAGCCAGTCATCCAGCTGAAAATGAAAGTCTGCATTTTGAAGTCTAGTACTGCAGAAAACAAAACCATCTCAAGTGCTGTCTATTACAGGGACTGGAGAATTTTACCTTATGGTAAGAAAGGAAAACCTGACTGCAATCAATTTCCCACAAAACCAGCTACCATGCAGGTCTGTCCCAGGATGGAACTTAGCCCTGGGAATGTTGACGGAGGAAGAACTTGGCGTGCTGATGAGTTATTTGCTTTGGAAGTGTTTGCTGCCTCTCCCATGTAGAGAAACTATTCTTAAACGTGGAACAAATATATAACAGGAGATTTACAACCTCCCTCTTTCCCCAAAGATGGATCAAAGCAACAGGATTTCACAGAAACGCAGTAGGGTTCTGTCAACAATCCTCTGAAAGCCGATACAATTCACCAGAAGACAGTGTTGCTGCGGTTTTGTTTAAACCATCCTGTCGAATTCTAAGGCAGGGATATAATTTTAAACGAAATGTTATAATGTAATGTACAGAATGTAACGATACCTTTTTCTATCAAGGCTTTCCAACAGGGGCTAGACTTTAAAAATAAAACCAGGCTTCTATAGAAAGAGGAAATAACTGTTTTCGTATTTCAGACTTTGACAACTTAAATCAGGCTTCAATTAGATCAGTTTTTTGTTTCCAAATTCCATTTTCCTGTGGCTAAAACACAAACCAAAACCCCCCGTTGCATTCACTGCAGTAACCGAAGGCTGAGAAATAAAGCCCTCTCTGGACACTGCCATGTGTTCACTGTGGTTAGGATCATACGGTGGTATTTGTCATGGCTGAAGAAGTTAACATCAATGTCTTTGTCTCTTGACTAAAACACCCGATAAAGCTGTGACATTCCCCTGGGTACAATCTGGACTGCTGAACAGCTGTGTTCCCTCCATTCTCCAGCCTGGGGTGCCTTTTACACTCCTCCGCTGCGAGAACAACCACTCCTGGCCCGCTCCCACACAGCCTCCAGCCAGTAAATCATTCCCAGCTGAGTTATCTACGCATGTTCTAGCTAGCCGCTCCTTACATTGCAAAGTGACACCAGCAACTTCCCAGTCCCAGACTGGTCCCCAGAAATGCGTGTATTGTACTGCCCAACTCTTTCCTTCCTGATGACCCTGAAAGTCCATCATTTCATTAATAGAAAATGATATGCACAAACCCCGTTATCTCAAATGAAGTTTCCCAAACACTTCAGTACAAACACATACTGGTTTAGATAAAACAATAAAAAGTTTAACTACAGAAAGTTAGATTTTAAGGGATTACAAGTAATGAGGCACAAAAGTCAGAATTGGTTACAAAGAAATAAAAAAGGTAAAATGCAAACTAATACCTTACTTAACGAGTTAACTGAATTCAAAGCAAAAAGGTTTCTCTCATCACATGCTTACAGCAGTCTGGCTGGATTCCTTCAGCCAGAACCCTTCCCCCAGTTCAATGACGCTTTCTTTGTCTTTCAAGTGTTGTTGATACCATGAGTAGAAATGAGGGGAGAGAGGTAATCTGAGGAGTTTGCTCTCCTTTCTTACAGCATTTCTCTTCTTTAAGAATCATCTCCTGCTGGGGTTCAGGTGACAGCAAGCCTGTGGGATGGGAACCTCCAGCTGTTTCTTTGCCAACATGTTAATTTCTCGCTCAGACCCTTTTTCCTGACAAAGAATGGCCACTTAACCAGGTGATACTCCATTTGATTATTCTGACACGTGGCCGAGGTGCTGGCTAGCCTTTTGTCTCTGGGGAACTGGTTTAAAGCTGTTTCCCTAGACTTGGAACATGACTTCTACAGTAAAATTTTATAACTTTACATACAAAGTTGCCGCACATATTTTACCAAGACAACAATGTTCAGCAGATTATGAGTTTTCAAATGATACCTCACATAGCGTACTTTGTACAAAATTTATCACAGTCTTGTAAAAAGGATGAACATAAGGGTACAGACAGTGAAAAAGTGCACTGTGTTCATTTCTGGGTACACATTTAGCCCCTGGACATCTACACACTAAAGTTCAGCATGTGACTAAAGCACATGAATAGCCCCATCGGCTTTTGTGGGGCTGCCTACGTGCATAAAGCCAAGCATGTGAATATTCCTACAGGATTGAGGCCTTGATCTGTGGTTTCACCTACTTATGCTCCCACTGACTGATTTCCAGACACTGCTTCCTTGCACTAAATACTTGGGACTGCAGCACTAGGGAAGCAAGAGTGAATCACTAGCACAGGATGGCACGTGAATAATAAAACATATCCCAACAATTGCTGAACAACTGCCCAGACTTGACAAACACGCACTTAACATTCATTGCTGGCTAATACTGACTGAACGGTTCTGTATTCCAGCGGTGGTTTTTTCCTGTCTGAAAACACGTTCATTACTTCACTGGAAAACAGTGCCTGGTATGATCTGCTAATGAGAAAGACCACAACCAGCTGGCTAGCTCTAGTAATAACAGTAATTCAGATATGGATTGATTTTTGCCAAACTGAAGCAGAATATTTAAGGAAATGCAAAAGCTGCCTGCTTGGCACAACCTTGAACCAGGCAGAATTATAGGGCTCCCTGCACAAAGTCCCAACAGGAAATTACTCACAGACTGGGGAGAAAATAATCCAATGGGCAGAGAGCAAAGTCTCTCTAAAGTGCTGAGGCTTTTTATCCTGAAATGTAAATACCTTAATTAGACAGAAACACAAGGAAGCCCACTGTATTAGCGCCCCGGTAGATCCCAGAGCTAAACCACCACAGCCAGGTCACACAGCAGGGAGGGGTCCAGCCGCAATGGTAACTCCATCCCACTACACGCTCTGTATGCAGTTTGTGATTAGCAGGAATTTAAATTGCAGGGCCCCCGCCTGAAGCTGGACCCTTGAGCCCACATGGAGCCAGTAATGTCCACAGGAGAAATTGTCTGTTTATGCTGAACCGAAGGCAGGACAGGGACCCGGGAAGCCATCCTCTGAGCCATGCACGCACTTTGTGCCTGCCGTGAATTGGTGTGGGCGGGACTCCTCCAAGCAGGGTGCGCACGTGTGTGTGTCTCACGCATGCTGAGCCCGGTCAGCGTTAATACTCCCTGAACCTACGCTGTATTCGAAGAGCGATCAGGTGTCAACGTCTCACAGATCCAGACACAAGCCAGGAACTGCCAGTGTTAAAGGCTGCATGGGCAGGTACAAACAATTAAAATGTAATAAAATACAACATTTTTCTGTCACTTTATCTGGCCACGTGTAGCGTCTTCTACTCCTGCGTGCTGCCCTGTGCAGGCCAGAGCTCACGAGAGTCATTTACGCGCGGGACAGGCAGTGAATGAGGCAGGGCTATTGTCAGCTGGGGCTGTCCTCTTCTGCTGGATGCCAAGGCATTTGGGGGGGCTGGAGAGACGGGGGAACATTTCTCTAGGTTTACTTCACTGAAACAGCTGCAACCTCTCTCCTGCACGCTGTCCCCACCTCAGCACCTGTGCAGTGAATGGTGAATGTTCAGCATGACCACCCGGGCACAGAACAAGCAGGCGAGACAGCCTTGTATTCACCCCACCCCTGGTGTGCTGGAGCTCTGATCTCTATGGGGTGTGAGAAGAAGGACTGGGACAGGCTCCACAGAGTCAAACCCGTGGCAGCTCTGACTTCAGGAGATCACATCTGGAGAACCGATTCACAAGAAGAGGGGAGAACGCAGGGATGTGCCAGAAGCCCTCAATCCTGCTGTGCCAGCAGGAATCGTCTGTCAGAACTGGCATAGTCTTGTTGCATCACCAGGTGGACCTCCAGTGCCCCCGTCACTGTCTTAAGACTGACCCTGTGAGCAACAGCCCGCTGCCCACACTGCCATGTCCCCTTCGGATCCTCTCCCTGCTAGGAGATTCCCACCAGAGACAGACAGCCTCCTGCATTCCTGGAGGGTTACAGAAGATCCTGAGAATTCAAGAAAGTCCAAGGACGAGTAGCTGACTGTCTTACAAGGGCAGAATAAACCCCTGACACAAGCTGCTGGTTTGGGCAGTCTGCCTGGACCTTCACAGGGCTTCTTGTTCTTGTTCTGTGTGGCTATTTCATTCCAGTCACACGTTGTTCTTCGGATACAGGTTTCCTCTTCCTCCCCATTTCAGAAAGGGGGATGTGGAGTCCGCTGTGCACATGTGGAGTGAACACTGGGGGGGACAGCGCAGGGAGGCGAGTCTGTGTACGCAGCAGAGGCATTCAGCCCAACTCCGCTGCGCCATCTCTCCAGCACCAGAGCGGGACAGCTTCCCCCAACCCCTCACCGCCCCACGCAGGTCACACTACCGCGCTCACACGCCCGCTCCCCAAAACGGCTTCCTTTGGGTGTGGATGCTGTGGTGCCCGGGGTAAAAGCAGGCAGGGCGAGGGGAATCACAAGGGGTGTGTCTCTATCTGCTCATGGGGAGCATGCTCAGAAGCCCAGACTTACTCCTTTGTATCCTGCCAAACCAAGCTTGGCCCTAGCCAGCATTTAGCTCTATCTAGTCCCCTCTGTATTCCCACCACGCCCACCCCCAGGACACCTGGCACACATGGGCATGCCAAGCCACAGAAAGTCTTCAGGGCCAGTTCTCCACCTGATCCCCGGGGAGTTGAGCGTGCACGTATGTTAGTGAGCAGCTCAAATCCAGGACTGAAGAGTTGGGCTTTGGATAAGCTTCGAGGAGTTTGGAAGATTCTCCAGACCGCCAGGGGTACCCTATCAGACCCCAGGAACCTCCTTCCCACTACACCCCGCCTGTACAACATTCCCCAGCAAGTGATCGGCTTCTTGCCGAAGACAAGTAAGGAACAAAGAGCTGCTTGGTCTGCCACTCTCCTGTAGGGTTTGGTGGCAGGCAGAGGGGAGAGTCGCCCTGTTCTCTCTCCTCCCCCCCAGCTCCACAACCTTCTGGAGCAGAGCTGCCCCCTCTCTTCTGGACTCCCCACACATAGCGGCCATATGAAGGGTCCCACATCTCTCTTCTCCAAGGTCTTTCCCCCACGCTACAGGTGCTCATTTCTCTGTCTCCTCCCTCCTCAATTCTGGGGCACCCTCCCAGGCTCTCCCCATTCCTGAAATCAGGGTTTGCTGGTCTTTCCATCTTCATTCAAATCAGAGGTTGTTGAAAAGAGGTGCTCAGACTTCAACAATAAAATCTCTCTCCCTCAGGCAAAGCTAAGCCTGGAAACTTCAGCGCAAGACCCAACACCATGAACGAGGAGCAAGCAAAAACAGCACGTCACGCCATCTAGATAGCGGGTGCTACTAGACCCTGCCTCTCGGGAAACCTCAGCAATGTTGGAGTCTCACTCCAGGATGCACGGATGCAGGAGGGGCCCAAGAACTACATGGGCCCACAGAGTGACCCATAGTTGGCTTGTTCTTCAGTGCAGAAACAAGACTTCAGGGACTGCTGTTGCCAGAATCTTCTGCTGCAGCCTTGGGCCTGATTTCATCTCCACATTCAAACCAAGGGCCCCCACAATGTGCTCCACGCAACGCAAGTTACACAGCTTGCTTCTGGCCAGCTGCCACCACGACCCCAGGGTGGCAATCTGCAGGCGCTCCCGGGCTATGGCACAGCACAGCGGCTCACACGCCTCTTCCTCCAACATCACGACATCCGAAGGAAAAAGCGGCCGATGCTTTTCCAACATGCACAAAGCAACTGGCAGCTGAGAAACGTTCCAGACAATAAATTCCTCCGCCAGTTTAATTACAGCCCATGCTCTCCCAGCGTGGCTTTTATTTTCTGTCGGCTCACAGGCACCTCTGAGAGACCAAGACAAACTCCTGCTCCATTGTACTTATGTTATTGAGTGAAATCCAGAGGGTTTGGGTTTCTTTTTTCCTTCTAGACACGATCTAGTGAAATTAGCCCTTAAAACCTTGGTCAGAGAACAAAGTTAGCACACACCTACTAACATTAATTGTGTGCAAGTTACATTTTATAACCTTGACATTTACTCCTGTTAGTGGGGAGGTGCCTTTCTATGGGATCTAAGCAGTCGGGAACATTTTAACTGTAAACACACAAAAGGCTTGCTACTCTCTGCATCTCTCCAGATGCTGCTTTCAGGACAGATGAGACAAGCCGCATTTTCCATTCCATTCCTGTATTTCTGAGGGCTGCACTTCTCCAGCGAAGGGACCCTGTCACGCGCTGCAGACGAAAAAGCTATTTTACCTTGCAGTTGCGGTTATCTCCATACTGCCCACCCCAAGCACTCAAATAGCACAAGTCAGGCCCCAAACGATCACGAGATTAGCTTAAAAACTATTCATAGCTTTTGGGTTCTCTGTTTGGTTTTGAGCCACTCAGATCATGTTTTCAAACTCTCCCCCCAGACATGAGGGCTAGAAATTTACTTAAGAGAAGGAAAGAAAACAGATTTGCACCAAACCCCATGACTCCAGGAACTGGGACAGTAACGGAGCAAATACCAGGCAGCTCATGGTAAAAACGGTTATTGTTGACACTGTTACAATGTAACCCAACCGGAGAGCTCTGAATACCATGCAAAGCCAACGAGCAGAGCATAGCCCCCCTTTCTGCAGGAGCAGTGATTTAACAACTGCTCTCCCCAGAACTCGGCTGAGGATACGTCATCCACACTGCTGCTGCACAAACACACTATTTTGGCACAACAGGGCACCGTGGCAAATGGAAGCCGAACACTAACAGATGTGTTAATTTCAGCGCCAGTCATATAACTGGAATACAAACCTTCTGGGAAAAGCTACTTTCCCCTACAAACGCTGTACACATGCATCACGTTTAAGATGGGGTTGAGCAGCAGAGGGTATTTTCTTTTAATTCTAAAGCATTGTTTTAAACTTGTTTGGTGTCCCTTTAATTGAAACGTTTCTAAACGGGAGAGAGGGGCGGGGCAAGGCATCCACACCACAACCTCCTGCATGTCCCAGGAATGGCTACAAATGCAGCAAAATTAACAAACAAACATTCTCTTCGCTTCCTAGAAAAATAATTAGCAATAAAGTTACAAATAAGCTAGCTGGAAAGTTATTAGTAAGATCACATATAGTACATATATGTACTATAGTAAGTATTTTGGGGGTGGATAGCTCAGCGGTTTGAGCATTGGCCTGCTAAACCCAGGGTTGTGAGTTCAATCCTTGAGAGGGTCACTTAGGGATCTGGGGCAATAACTGGGGATTGGTCCTGCTTTGAGCAGGGGGTTGGACTAGATGACCTCCTGAGGTCCCTTCCAACCCTGAGAGTCTATGATTCTATGATCACCGTCATAAGGAGGTGGCTAAACCTGCCCCTACCCATCAGCTAGACAAGGCATTGCTGGCTCGCTGGCCATTTCTGTATTGGCACATTTCATGCAATCCATCTGTCACTGGAGATCTCCTTCATCCCTCCGTCCCCAGAAGTCACCACAGCCATGACAACGAGAGTGCCTATACCCAGACAAAGAGCAGGGGCTGGGAGGGTTAGCTTGAAGAAGTCACAGAAGCCATAGGGTGACCAGATGTCCCATTTTTAAAGTATGTAAGCCCCCCTCCCCCCCACGCTGGTGTCCCAACTTTTCCTTAAAAACAGGCAAATTGTCCTGTATTTTCTGTCCCCCCCCCCGCGCCCGATCAGTACTGGTGGGGCAAAGCTGCAGTGCACGGGGCCAGCTGCTCCCTCTGGCTGGTCCGTCAGCGCAGCCCCCGCTGCGTGTCAGCTCTCGGCCAACAGGGCCCCCCCGTCCCGTTTCCGGCTGGCTCCGGCACGTCGCCTCGGCTGCCCGCCCATCGGCCCTTCACACGCTCCCCCTCTCGCCGGTCTCTCCCTGCTTTGCCCCTTCACCCCCGCTGCTCCTCCATACCCCCCGGCAAGGCGCGTCCCGCTCCCAGCACTGTGCGGAGAACCAGACCCTGGTCAGGGCGCTGAGCTCACCAACAGCCTGGCTGGCAGGCTCCTTCCTGCCCTCACTGTCCCCCCGCACCATACGTTGCCTCAGGGACACACGGCACCAGGTACCGGGGAGGCGGGTCCATCCCAGGGGCCCAGCCAGGCATGGAGGGCGGAAAGCCCCAGGCAGGGAGGGTTGGGTCAGCCAGTCACCGCCCCCCCGTCCCGAGTGAGAGAGGTGTATGGGAGTGTGGATGTGCAACCTCTCCCTATGTGTATGTGCGTGTGTGTGTCACCCTTCCTCGTGTGAACCCTGAAGCCTTAAAGATAAGGTAAATGAAAATAATCCAACTACGCAGTATTTCTTTTTAACAGGGGTTCAAGTCAACTTGATGTTAATTTGAACATTTGTACTGCATAGTTCTGATTAATTGCCGTTCAACTCACTTGAATACGAGTAATTTTACCAGGTGTCCCGTACTCAGCATAGGGAAATGTGGTCACTCTCCAGAAGCCAGCTTTCCAAATTCTGGCCTCCCTACCGCCCCGCCAGACAGATTTTGCTCACTGGGTATCTGTATTCAGCATGAAGCAGATATAAAAGCCGCAATTCTGGGGC
Organism: Eretmochelys imbricata; assembly: GCF_965152235.1. Classification (NCBI taxonomy): domain Eukaryota; kingdom Metazoa; phylum Chordata; order Testudines; family Cheloniidae; genus Eretmochelys; species Eretmochelys imbricata. The sequence goes on along the minus strand of NC_135582.1, from coordinate 82,114,385 downwards.
TTCTTTTTAATAGCCTGTAACAAGGGTCTCAAACTCAATTTACCCTAGGGCCCGTGCCAGTCCTCAAATCCTCTCAGCGGGCCAATAATGTCACTCATGCCGCCCAGAACCCACCCCCCAAAACTCTGCCCCCCACCTGCCTAAGGCTCTGGGAGGGAGTTTGGGTGGGGGAGGAGGTCTGGGGTAGGGGATTGGGGTGCAGGCTCTGGGAGGGAGTTTGGGTGCAGAAGAGGTGAGAGGTTGGGCTCTGGGAGGGAGTTTGGGGGGGTGGGAGGGAGTGTGTGGGAAGGGGGTGCAGGCTCTGTGAGGGGGTTGGGGGTGCGGCGCTTACCCGGGGCTCCACGGCAGGACGGGCCGGGGGGTCTCCACATGCTTGGAGCCCCAGGTAAGCACTGCAGCTTCCCTTTGGCCGCAGGGCGCTTGGGGAAGGGGCACCACGTGGAGGCATAGCCCCACCCCGGGGCTGCAGGAAGGGGCCAGCAGACGCGTGGAGCAAGCAGGCAGAGGCCATTCTGCTCCGCTGCGCTGCCGGGGCCCTGGGCCATTTTAAATCGCCTGGGGGGAGCACCTGGGGGGGGCCAAGGGAGAGACCCGGCCCCAAAACTGCTGGAGCCCCGCGGGCCACGTTGGGGAGGCTCGCGGGTTGCAGATGGCCCACGAGTTTGAGACCCCTGGTCTGTATTAAATTATAGATCTTCTATATAAATACAGGATATGAAAAAGAAGCCCCAGAATTGCTGCCTGCCTCTGCTACACGTAAAGATCTCTCCTGGCCTAGCCGTAGTGGTTGGGTTTCTTGGACACGCACCCCCTCCCGGTGACTCCTGCACAGGCTGGTGGCGTGAGGCACATGGACGTATAAGGGGGCAAGGGCTCTCTAGATAGAGGACCTAGGGTCTGGGCTGAGCAGACCAGAGTGGGCCCATAGGAGTTGCAAAGCCTGGGAGAAGGTTTTAGCTGAACTCTGTGTTCCCTTTGTTAATAAAGTCAAGCCCTGGGACGGGGCCATTTGGGGTTGTCCACGCACTGTGCTTTGTCTGTAGAGCATGTCGGGAAAGACGCCTGTCCGCATGCTTGTAAGATTCATGGGAAATAAACCCCGTGGACAACTGTGTCCACCCCCAGCCCCAGCAACGTCAAAGAGAAGAGCTATACAGCGACTGGAGCTCTGCTAGTATCTTCCATTAACCCCCAGGAGGGGAGGGACCAAGCCTGACATCTCGCCAGAGCATCAGAGAGTGAGAAGGGACCACAAGGGTCATGGGGACTTTAACAATCTTACAGCTGAATCCAGAGGGCAGCTCTGCCCCAAAGCGTCAGGTCCTCCGGCCGCTATCTGCTAATATCATCACTAAGGCTAAGATTTTGTCACCGAGGACACGGATTCCGTGCCTTTCAGAGACCTCCGGGACATTTTCCACTTCAGCTTCAGTCCCATGTCCCAGGCAGCGAGCTGGAGCTGTCAGCCATCGCGGGGCCCCTAAGCTCTGACCCGCCACGGGGCCCCCCCGAGCTGTCAGCTGCCATGGGCAGTGAGGGCCCTCGATCTCCGAACCCCCAGCCCTGCAGCTCTGAGCTGCTGCGGGTAGCAGAGATCCTGGGCTCTAAGCTGCCAGCCCTGGAGCTGCCAGTCTCCCCCGTTATTTTTAGCAGAAGTCACAGACAGGTCACAGGCTTCCATGAATTTCTATTTATTGCCCACGACCCATCCGTGACTTTTACTAGAAATAACCATGACAGAATCTTAACCTTAATCATCACAGACATTTTATTGCTTCAAGAAACCCATTCCAGCTCAGAGATCAGGGGTTATCAGACTGCAGCTGTCACTCATCACTGACCGCTCGGATTTGCACTTGTGTGAAACCTGGTCTCAAATTTCAAGAACTTGGACAATCCAAGGAAGGTGACATCACCACCTGGCCCCTCAATACTTGTAAACAGTGCAAAGCTGATGAATGTTTCCTGCCCCTTATGAACAGTGACAATACCCACCACTCCCTCTTGTTCTTTATCCTGCAGAGGTGTGTGAAGATTCCAGTTCACCTCCCAAAAACTCCGGCCATCCCATGGATTCTCCTAATAGCAAAATACTCAGTGATTTGGCCTATCCTGCTGTCGTGACCCCAAGCAGTGTCCTACTTTCCATTCAGCCCATTGGGGTTCTTGTTTTCGCCTCTGGAGGTGGGTCCATTTTCAATCGCTAAGTGAACACTTGGAAACTACCCACAGTCTCAGCATTGTCCCCTCTTAATGGCAATAGCAGAGCTAGAGATTACAGCGGCTGAGATGAACACACCCAAGAGACAGAACTTGAGGTGAGCCAATTGGAACCGCCTCAGAGAAGAAAGAGACAGACCCCTCAGAGCCAGGGAGCCACGGCATGTAGCTAATGTCAGGAACCTGGCTCACAGGGTCTTCGGTGAGGCTTCGCTAAGCATGGCAAGAAAGTCGATTCCACGTGGTTTTCACAGGGCACATAACCCCAGCAGGGATCTGTGATGACCTCTACCCAAAGGAGAGGCAGTCTGCTTCGCCTGAAGGGATAAAACAGCCACCAATATGCTAATGGAATGTCTTAGTGTTAAGAGACAGGAAAGGTGGCATGAATGCATTGAAAGTCTGGACTTTGCGTACTCAAACCGTAGGACCCGGAGTCTTCATCGCCTTCAGGCGGAGGAGACTCCTAAATGCCCCATGCGTCTCAGAAAATGCTGTGGCAGCCCACTTGTGGCCAACAGCCGACCAAAAATTACAAAAATCACGATTGGAAGGTATTGTCTGCTCTCAAACATTCGGTCTATCTCCTCCAGCTTCTCCCAGCCATTCACTAAGGAGGAACTGGAATCAGCCATTTCTTTTTCCAAGCCTTACGAGGCTCCTGGACTTGACAACATCCATGGAGAGTTCCGGCATTGCATGAGCTCATCCTGGGGCAACTGTTTGCAAAGAGTCTCTAGTACTTGTCTGGGAGCCTGCCTGGCTCCCAAGGCCTGTCCAAAGTCACATGTAGGGGCACTTCTAAAGCCTGGAAGGAAGGTCGATGACCCAGAAACTATCACCCAATTGCTCAGATCAGCATCACTCAAGAGACTGGTACTTAAATGACCGTTGCCTTTAATTGCCCCACATGTATATCATTACCAGGCAGGGTTCTGACTGGACCATAGTGCCCAGGATCAAGTGATTAGACAGACCTCTCATACTGAGGGTGCCACCGAGTCAGCACCATTTTGGTTGACCTTTTGTCAGCATACAACACAGCTGGCACTATGGACTAGTCCTAAAATTATCCCCCATGGTCCTAGAAAAAAGACTTGAAGAGTTTAATCAGGCAGATGATTTCTAACGGGACCGTGATCCTCAAGTTCACATCACCCATGTCACACTGAGAAGAGACTTCCCCAGGGAGCTCTACGTGCGTTGATGCCCTTTAATATACATACACACACACCCACAGCCCACCTGCCTCAGCAGCTAAGTTTTTGTGCACTGCTAACCTCTGCCTGGCAGTCGCCAGAAAGAGCTTTGAGGAGCTGGAGAGCTGCCTGCCATCTGACCTTGACACCGTGGCCAAGTAGTTTTTGAAGTGGCGACTTAAACCGAATGCACTAAAATTCAGTGCCATCTTGTTTCCATTTCGCCACTTGGTTAGCTCATTGCCAGCCGCAGGTCCTTGGAACAACCAACCAACTGCTTTTGAGCTGTACCCTACTTATCTGGGGATAATGCTTGACCACTCCCTGTCCTTTCCTCAACACGTGGAGAAGACACACCAAAATCCAGTCGAGAGTCCCACTCCTCCACAGGCTCACTGGCAACTCCTGGGGTGCTGGCGCGGCAACCCTATGGACATCTGCCAATGCCCTAATCATTGCACCGGCCGAACACTGGGCAGCAGCAGGGCGCTCCCATGGTCACTGAGACAAGCTGGACCCGATGATTAACTCTGGCCTACAGATCTCACTGGTGTGGCCCGGACACCTCCAATCTCCAACCTTCCAGTCCCGGCTGGCATTGCTTCCCCAGCAAGTAGACATGAAGGCAGGGCCCTGGCCGTGTTACTGTGCACAGCTAACTATCAAGAGAGTTTCCTTCACAATTTCATCACAAAGCCAGATCAAAAATACCGGTTAAAGCCAAGACGCCCCTTCTCTGACATAGCAGAGGCTCAGATCGTACATCAGGCACCATCTTTCTAAGGAACAGCGGCAACAGGGGGTGTACGACTAGAATGTGGCTCGATGGCACATTTCGTGGCTTACAGACAACTCAAATACGAGTCCCCTAGTGTCTCTGGAGCCACAATTCTGTCTGTGGATACTGCTGTGTCAGTGGAGATGGCAACAAAATAAGAATGAGGTGCACCAAAATGAACACCACACTAACCAAGTGTCAGAAAGAATAACCGAGTTTAAACGGTTTTGCTGTGGCCAAAGAGATCAGAAAGTGGAGGACTGTTGCTTCAAGGCCAGCAGACTGCAATAAGAAAGGACAATGCCCAGTGTACATATAGAGGTCAACGCAGTGGTGACAAAAATTGGCCTAGAATATAGGGCAGTCTGGGCAGTGGATGAGGGATCCTCTCTGCTGCTTCTGGAGACTGCGCAAGTGCAGAGAACATTCTGTAAGCAAAGCTCAGATGCCATTCAGATAGAACGGCAAGTGGCCGGCGATCCCTTAATGACAGGGCTGGACACAGAAGAACAGATCCCAAGAAGCGATCTGGCTCTTTTGCAGCTGGATATCCCTAGCTGGGAGCAGCTGAGACTCTAGTCCAGGGCCTGCAGTCCCAGTTGCCTCCCGGGAGGATTATGAAAAGTTATCGAGCATCTCCTGCACCCTTTCATTGGACAGAGAGGAAAGCAGGAAAAGAGCCAATGGGATTCTGCCTGTGGAAGCTGAATACAAGAACGACAGGTGTCAGCTGTGATTGCACACTGCAGAACAGGGCAGTCGCCCACTCTGGGGAAAGGAGCAACTGTATCCAGTTAAGTTAGATGGACGTGACAGTAAAAGAAAGAGTGTGACAACACAGTGATCAGCCATGCAAGTGCTTAGCTGAACTTCTGAAAAGCACACTGCAGCTTCCAGGAGTGGTGTGGGCCACCGGAAGGATGTTCAAACCATCCTGACACTGTAAGGGGGAGGCCAGCCACATTTGAAAGACACCCACCAAATTCCACCTGCTTCCAGCCAAGAGGAGAACTAGAGCCAGAGGGGCCAGAGGCTGAAGGAGCTGTAGGGGGATCGCAGTCAGCATGCTGCACCAAATGCACCTGATGTCAAAGAATGGGGATGGAAGGAATTGTGGCCATTTGGAGTTCTCTCCTTAACAAACCAGTTACCCCAACAAGTGCCCCCACCACGGAGAGAAAGTGTTTGGGCTGCAGCTCACCAAGAGGGCTCGGCTCGTGTTTACTTACCAGTAGAGATGAGCCCTGAATAGCGTGCACTTCTCACAGCAGGCACATCCCCAGTGCATTGATCCCGCTCTCCAACCTCCCTCTTCATTACGCACTACACCAGTGTGCAGGTCTCGTTCCCAGTGGTCTCTGCCCATAGCTCTGACTGTCTGCTGCCCACACTCACCAGGCCTCGCTCCTGTCCTGTCCACACTAGCCCTTTCAGTTGGTGTGCAATTTCACCCTGGGACATGCTCTTCTCTTTCAGGGGTACAGCTCAGCTCCTAAATCCAGATTTTAGACAGCTTGATTTTCAGAAAATCTGACTTTGGTACAAGACAAATGATTGGAAAGCGAAACCACACTAAATTCAAGGAACAGCTGAGAATTGTTCCCATAATAGCAGGAGTTTTGATGCATAGTTCTCTCCAGAAAAATTACTCTGTAATTGGCATTGGAGTGTTTCATATTCATTGTGTATCTCTGATTTCCATATTTAACGTGCCATGATTGTCAAGAATAGGTGCCTTCTCTAGCTACCACACGGAGCCTAATTTCTGACAAGCAAGCTGGATCTTTTCCATCTCACTCATCACCAGAAAATAAAATTGATCTGCAGGGCAAATTATGCCCTTATTTTTCCCCTCATTATACTCTCAGTTACTCCTCTGTAAACCCAGCGAAGTCCAGCAGAGCTGCACAAGTGTAACTAAGAGCTCAGTTTAGTCTGCTGCATCTTTATTGCTAGGGACGATCCAGGAGGTGGAAAGATTCCAGCTTGAGTGAGACAGTCCAGGGTGAGTCTGCGGAGCTGGAAAGCAGAAATAAACTTCTTTTGACTTGGAAACGGGGCATACAGAAAGCCGTGAGAGACACGAGGAATATGGAGCCCCACACAACATGTATTTCACAGGCACTTTTCAAGGCAGACTCAAACTGGACCCATTAAGGCCAAGATTTCCACACCCCTGCGCTCCCAAATGTAGGCGTTTCAGTGACCTGACTTTTAAAGATACAGTACATGCACATCTCCCACGGACTCCAGCCAGAGCTCCTGGCGCGCAACACCTTGGAAAAGTCAAATACTTTTACTTCGATGCCCAGCGATGACCGATGGGGCCTTTGGCACCAAGGTTTGAACACTTTGGCAGCCTCCAGGATTTCCCCCTCCCCAGCACATTGCTAAGCGATTCAGCGATCGTTCCTGTCCGTGTCCGAACGAGCTGCCATGCCGGTCAGACTCACATGGGCCATCCTTGCCTTCCTCGAGTTACAGCCTGGTAACGAACGGAAAGAAACAGCTGCATCTTTTTTGCTGCGTGATGCAAGTCCAAAGGAGGGTACAGCCTATCACGAGACTGAACCCGTTTCTGAACTGCGCTCTCAGGAAAGGAGCCACAAACAGCCAGAAAGGGCAGTGCCACGTTTGTTAACCTGATTTCAGAGGAGCAAGTCGAAGCTCCCCTTTGGCATCCAGCGTCGAATGGGGATTCCGAGCCAGCGCGATAACCAAAGCGCAGCTGAGTGAAGACTGAATGCACCTGCATGAAGTGCTGTCCGGGCTGGGCCCTAGAGAATGGCACAACCTGGCTGCCTAGCCTTGCATCTCCATGAAGCAGAAGGGAGCATCGCAAAGCCAGAGGGAAGCGCTGGAATGCCGATTTCTATTACCTGCTGCCCTTACAAATGCTCAGGGACTGATGGGAGGTTGCAATACGTTTAACGGCCATGACTCCGTGCTGTACCCAGTGGAAGTGGGAGGCAGGTGGGCTGAGGGGAGGGGGAGCCAGGTACAGCTCCCTCATCTGGTTCCTGGTTCAAGAGCAGAGGGCTGCTCGAAGCTATGCTGGGTATTTACAGGTCCCAAGGAGCCTGCCGAGGGTCTGGTGAATACTGGTGCTTCCTCCCCATAATGTCAAGGGCACCGTTTGGTGGGCAAGGTAATCTAGGAGCTGGTTATGTTAGTTCTATGCCCATTGGGAAGATCTGGGCATCTTTGGGCCCTCTGACATTCCTGGAGCAGCACAGAGGATGGCGTGGACAGCGGATCTTACCCTGTGCCAGTTTTAAGAACTCCAGATGCTGGCAGAACCCCCTTTCAATAGCATCCCCTGAAAAGGACTTGAAACACATTGATCAGGGTTTTCTGCTTCCCTGGTGAAATCAAGGTGGAAGCAGAGACACTGACCGTATGCCAGCTGCTGTCACAGGCATTGATGGGATCTTACGCACTGACTGTAACTGTTTACTGACGGATCACAATTGCCAGAGAAGTGTGATTTCCCAGCCGAGCGTGTCCCTTTAAAGAAAGCCAAGCCCAGAGCGTGCTCTCTGCTGCCAGTTCTACGCGTCACTTTAGCGTCTGTGAAGGGACAGGGCACGTTCTACACGCACACCTTAGCGGTCAGAGTGATGCTGGACCAGGGGTAGCTTCTTGCTGGAACCCAAGAAGTCTGAACCTTAATCAGGCTTCCCTGGCGGGAAGGGAGAGCCGCACACCTCTGTGGCATCTCCTCTAGGAAGCAACACAAATGCTGTCCACAGGGAACAGTTCCTACCCTCTTCAGCCAGAAGGACGGCTGTTGAGAGAGAACTAAGGTAAGGATGGAAAGGGGAGCAAATGAGAGAAAATGGGGTTGCCTTCAGGAGACAGGCTTGTGAGGATGGACTGAGTCTACCTGTGCAGACAGCGCTTGCTAAACACGGAGAACATTGATATGGTTGCACTGTAAAGTCATTTCTTCCCTATTTCATTTTCCTTGCTGGAGGATCTGGCCAACTAATAACCTTTTCAAACAGAAGAGATCATCAGTGTCTCTGTAAGACCAGATCGGCTGAATCCTGTTCATAGAAATAGCGTAATCCTATTAAGGCACTGCAGCTTCTGTAAGTTACAGGAATAAGAGGGCGAAAAATCCAGAAATTCAATAAAGTGTCATTGCAAATGCAGAGTTTTAATTCATCGCAGAAAGGCTGCAATTCTTAGAGTCAGGCAGCCTGAAGCAGGACAACGTGACAAGAAAGTGTGTTTGGAAAGATGTAACTTTCCTGGGGTTTCTCCCTCTCTTCACTGTCGCTCCCATTCACTGTAATGCACTTGTAAATGTTACTCCATTACTGGGGTGGTGACATGATCTTTCACTAGATTGTGTCCTGAACCTCCTATGGAGCAAATAACAGCCAAATCCTGTTCTCATTGCAGTTGTTGGATTTTTTGTCATTAACTTCAGTGAAGAGGCACCGGCTCAATGCCTGAAGTCCATTAGCAAAGGGGGGTGGGGGCACTTAGCTTCCTGCAGGAATTGAAAGGGCTCCAGTTCAGGGAAGTGGCTGCATTCCTTCGGCGAGCAATCCCGAGGTAAGGTTGCTTTTCCAAGCTAGCCAATCAGGAGTGCCCGAAAGTCACCTGACTTGGTTGGAGCTACCGGAGAAGCATCGGACAATGCCACGTGGAAGTCGAATGGCAAGGTGCCCTCAGCACAACCAGGGCCAGCGTCCACTCGAGTCCCTCTGTACCCCTCCTTTGTGCCTTCCCTGCCCGAACTGCCAAAGCCTTCACCACGTTCCCAGTCACACGGCTGAACCCGTCCCGTTCATTTCCATCTTTCCTTCCACCTGGCCCCTGCTCCCCCGGCCGTGCCGCGCACTCGCTCAGCGAGCAGCCTGCAGCAGTGTGTGGCCGTTCCTGGCCGAGCTGCTGCCCCTCCTTAGCTGGGACAAGCAGCTCCAGAGCCCGGGGGGGTCGCCTTCATTTATACTCAAGCCGAACGGAGGAGCCATATCCCTGCAGCACAGCCTTGCATTTCCACTCAAAGGAAGGCACTCTGGGGCCTCCAGTCTGCCACCTGTCTCCCAGGACACCTGGCAGAACCCCCCAGCCAGCTCCCCGGGCCGGCCACAGCTCCCCCGCGGAGGCAGAGGGGATGCAGCAGCTGAGCAGCAGCAGGTGGCGGGAAGCCAGCTGAACCTTTCCTGCCGCCACCAGGCACTCCCCAGCTGGCACCCACCTCACTCAGGGCACGGGAAGGTAGCCCGCCGCCCTCCTCCCCCTACATGTCCCTGCCCGAGGACATGGGCCAGTGGGGCAGCAGGGAACACTGAGCCGCAGGAATTCGGGGCTGGCTGGAGCCCCATCACACCAGCACAGCTTTAGAGCCACCTGGGCCGTCAGAGAGCACAGCGGTGGGGAATGCAGCTTACAGGGCAGCCCAGTCCAGCAAATGCGTACAGTGGGAGTCAGGCACACTAGGGAGGGCTCATAAAAGCACAACAACATCGTCAGGCTCCGCTGAATGGAAGGACGCTGCCGTGGGGGCACCCGGCCTGGAACGAGATGCGTTAAGGAAAAGAAACCGAACCAAGATCTGTACATTGGCGTGCTACGTCTGCTACGGTTTGGTTCATCCAGTGCCACGCCCAGTTCTCGAGGGCAGAGACTGTCTCTAGTACTCCTAACGGCTCAGCGAGAGCGAGCACTGAACCGCTGCAGGATCAGAGAAACAGGGAGCGCAGCCTGGAAGAGCAGTTCTCAAACCCAGCCTACTCTGGGCTTAGTCTGAGAAAACGGTGTCACTAGCGAGTCTGAAAAATGGTAGCTAAAATCGAATGGCAAACTGAATGGCACAGCGTATCATTTACCGCAGGGCCTCCCACCCGTGGGCTGGGTCAGCAAGCAGACTGTACCCAAATGCTGTCTCATTCACCATGCCCCGCGATCGACGGAATAGACCTGATTGGCTAAGCCAGAGGCAATGTCCCTCCAGCTCAATAGTTAAGGGCTGGAACATTACCACACATGGACACCGTTGCCTCCTCTCCCAAGGTACATTGCACCAGAAAACAAACCAACCAAAGCCCCTGGGTTAAACCATGGGGTAAGAAGACTCCTGCGGGAAAGGGTCCTTGTCTGCCGTAGCATTGTCTGCGGCAATGTAAGAGAAAACAGGAATTCTAGCAATAAGCCTAACGCAAGAGCCCCGTGGCCAGCACACCCAGCACACCTGCACTCCCCGTGCAACACCTCCTGGAGCTTAGCCCGACAGGCGACGGAACAGGACTCACATCATCTTTGCTTTAACACCCGTTTCCTCCTTTGCCTGGGCCCTGTTTCTGCTGCTTGTCTGGGTGAGATGGTTTATTTCTGTAAAGTACCATGCGAACTTGTGAAGCTGTATAAACATTAGAAATAGTACCAAGTAACGGCCGAGTGTGGACCAAACCGTTCCAGCTGTGAAAGTAGACCCAGATATGTGAGTCCTGAATCTGACTTTGACACAGCTCTGTTTAAAAACCTGGGTTCTCACTAAGACATTCACACCTTCTCTGGCCAAGCTGTGTGAAAGGGACAGAGCAGGAACCATGTGTTCCAGGAGGATTTCAGAACCGAGTTTCTGTCTCGGAGTGGATTAGTCCCCCTCATATCATTCACTGTAGAAAAGCAGGGCACAAACAATGCTCGATGGCCACTGTGTACATGCCAGCTTAGGTCTGACCCAGGACCGAAGGTGGGGGGTGGGCCGTAGCCACTGAAAAGCAGGAGTGAGGTAGCATGGCAGGAGAGGTACAATCAGACCCACTCAGTCACTGCCCTCTTTCCTTTCTCTGGCCTGTTTATTCGGAGTCTTTGCACCATTTGATGTTTGTTCAAATGACAGAAAAAATTTGGCTCCCTTCGTCAGGAATGCTGGCACTCGGCCTCTGCCGGGAAAATGGCTACCAGGAGAGCACTCACCTCGCTAGCTAGAGTTCAACCCCTCCTCAGCCGCTATTAAGACGCCATCTCAAATGCTGTGCGTAAAGCCAGACAAACAAACATTCGATGTCCACGATATGGTTTCCAGGCTGGCCCAGGCTGCCCACTGGGGCGCAGACAGGCTCACAGGCAGAGCTGCTAGACAGGCTGACAGTTCATTGTTCAAAACGACTGTAGAGTTAATCCTCTGCCCTGGCCAGTCAGTCACAAGTGCCCATGGGGGCAGGCGGCCAGCAGCTGGAAGAAGAGAGCCCTGATGGTGCCTTCACCCTGTTGTGAGAACAAAGGGGACTGGGACGGGCCGAATGGGCTGCGCTTGCCTGCCTGAGCATCGCGCTTCGATGGGATTTGTGTTCCTAAATCCTTTGGGTGCTTCGGAGATCTCCCTCTAGAGCAGCTATGAAATGACCGCAGTGGGAATTAGCGAGGAGCCAGGTGTGGAGAAGCTACTGCATGACAGACATGGAGAGGCCAGAACAGACCGAGGACAAGTCCACGCTACAAAACTGAGTCCACCTACGTTACAGCGACGTACAGCCACCGCAGTCATTACATTGCTTTTGCACGTCCACACCAGGCGCCTTATGTCGGCGGTGTGCGATCTCACCAGGAGCGCTTGCACCGGTTTAGCTGTCAGTGTGGGGCACTGAGAGACGGCTTCTGAAAGGCGGCAACAGTCCATGTAAGCGACACAGCGTCTGCCCGGACACTGCATCGCACTAACTCCATCGACGAAGCGAAACGCCCCTCGCGGAGGCGGAGTTATTACGTCGGCGTAGTGGGCGAGTTACATCGGTGGGAGCTACATTTCAGTGTAGATGCTTACAGAGGTAGGTCAACGTAAGCTGTGTAGACCAGGCCGGGGGGAGGGGGGAGGTTATATTTGACAAACACCTTTGTGACTTTTACAGCACAGACACCAACAGCTGCTTCTGGAAAGATCAAGTCAGTCGGGGACTTCCCGTTCACTTCACGCACAAACACACCCTTGTCCCACTCGTCTCTAGAAAAGCCAGTAAGTTATCCAGAAACCCACGCTGCGGTAAACAGGTGGATTCTCATATTTAGAATGTAACAGTCCGACTCTGCCCCTCTCCTCCTCGTCCCAGATTGTCACCCCCTCTGCCACCTCCTTCTCTCTGTTCCCTTCTGCCCTGACTCTTACTTACAGCTAGTGTGAAACCAAATCATCTCCATACTTGCAATTAGCAAAGTGCAAAATAAAACTTGATTTTTAACGTAGCCATTGCGGTTCCTGCTTGGCAGGTTCCCTCCCAGCAGCTGAAAGAGAGCCAAGGATTGCGTGTTGCCGGTACACTGGACACAAGCCCTGAATTACAAGGAGGTGATGGCAGCAGCAATCCTGCAACAAAAGAGGCAGCCTGACTCGAATTCCTTTGAAAACATTTTTAGTGAAACCTGGAGACGACATCGTGCATGTCGGCAGCAGGAGTGAGCCGGGGGTGCAGCAGAGGCACTAATGAAAAGAAGGGTGTCAGCATCAGATTAGCCTAATTTACAGAAATCTAACAGGCAGGGCTCCAAAGGAAAGTCCATCTGTTTTCACTTGGCTACCACAGCTGACTTAAAAATAAAATCCTCCTCTGCTAGATTTTTAAACAGCCGCCGAATGTGGAATGGCTACAGAGAGCAGTTCAATATTGGACAATACATTTCTGTAAGGGAAGGTACTAATGAGCAAGCCCTTTTAAAGAGTCCAAAGATCTGCTGCATTCATGAATACAGTTGTACCTCTTTTTACATATATACACACACACACGCATGCTAAGTGCTTACGTTTCTACTTGCTTTTGGTCAGATGCTGATACCTTACTCCACAAGCAGTCTCACGGACTTCAATAGGATTACTTCCAGAGTAAGATGCTACTCAGCGTGCGTAAGGCCATCAGAATCTGCCACAATGCCAACAACCAGACTTACGGTAGCTGAAGGCCTGGCTAAGCACTGAACAGTTCCCAGCTACCAAGGATCTCCTAGGCAATCTGTGTTCAAAGGGGCATTTGTTAGACCAGTGTTTATCCGCCTCATGTCAGACACTGGGGAAATATCCCGGTTAACGCTCTTCTCTCACAGGTAAGAGAACAGGCCGGAGTGCAGAGGAGGAAGGTGGGAGAGAGATACACGCTGGACAATGACCTGCAAAAGAGGCAGTAGACCTTCTTGGCAATTGTAGGAGCAGGCGTCTGGTGAAAAGCGTTGGAGAATCACTGCCATGCCTCCACAATAGTCAAGGGCTGCAGAACTTCACGGCGGTCTCTGAGCTATCGTATAGGAAGACACAAGTGTCAAACACTCCTGCACATACCAAAGAAAGTTGTCGCGAGTTGACCTAGGCTGGCACATCTGCGCTTTGAAACCAGTCTTCCTTCTCTTGCCCCTGCCCTCACGTTGGGATTTCCCAAACAACATTCCCGTGGTCGCAGCGGAGATGCGAACAGCCTCACGCTGCAGAGAAAGCAGAGCATGGGCAGGCGTGAAGGGTTTGCCCTAACTGATTTCAAAGGCAAAGGGCATCCAGGCAGGAGTGCCTTTTTATCGCAAGGTACCCTTCCAGCTTCCAGCACCCATGGAATACAATTACAACTACACAGAGCTGCTCCTTCGCCCTCCGTTCACAGGCAAGTTCCCCAGTGTCCTGGCTGATAACCCCAACAGAGACAATTGTGACAAGGACAGACCCACCCCACCTCGACACCCTAAGAGGGGAGCAAAGACACACATTCCTGGCTGCCTGTACATGAGAAACTTGCCTGCGCACAGCAGGAGTTTTAAAAGTGCCTTGGCAACAGCACTCCTTCAGCGAGTACCTCCAGGGCAGCGAGTCATTGGTTTGCTCTCATGACGTGAGTAGGGAACTCTGCAAGGGACACAACGGAGACACACCGTTCCAAGCTCTCGCCTCCCCACTTGGGTAGCGAGTTCCCCATAGTGTCTGCAGAATTGCTGCTTTAGCAGACGCAGTAGGGACAGAGCAGCTCCTTATTGCTGCCATCCAATTCCACGTCGTCCGAGAGCCCCAAGGGGCAGCTTGGTCTCTGGATCGGTCGTCCTCTTTTCTACCCAGCATTCCCTGCTTTGTGACATCACAAGCAAGCCCTGCACCCATTGCCATGTAGACCGTAGACAGCCACAGGAGCCCCCTGGGACAATGACTAAAGCGCGTGCTTTCCAATAAAGAGGGCAGCTCACACAGGAGATGGGTAGTGTGTAGGTGGGGCAGTGGGCAACGAGGGTGATGCCAACACGGAGCTCCTACAAGAGCAGGGAATGAGAGCGACGGCCCCCACCAAGCTTCTACAGAAGTTCCCAGATTTGAAAAACAACAGACAAAGCCAGGAAGCTGTCTGGTTTCTCCTGCAGAGCCCAGAAATAGCCACGTTTACCAACAGTTCAGACTCCTCCGGGTTTAGTGCTGTGAGAGGAAATTGTGACAGCCCTTTTGACAATGCCTTGCAGGCCTGCATTTTAAAATGTCTCCCCAAAACCTTTGATTCCGTACACAAGTCACTTTCTTGCCTTCCAGTGAGATTACCCATCACTTGACTTTCTCACAGAAGGTGTAAAAGAGATCAGGAGTCTGGGACCCTCCACGGTTACTGAGGGTCTCTGGCTATAAAAACCTTGCTGCTGACTTGGTAGCCAGGGTGCGTGAGGGAGCTGTGCAACCTTCACTGTTTGCCTTTTGTTAAATACAATTCTTAATTAGCTAAATAGGTGAGAGAGACAAGGGAATACCCCCTTTCTGAACTACAGACCCCCCCACCCTGCACACACACCTCGCGTCTCCAGAGAGCAGCTTAAAATGAGAGGAAAAATCCTTATGAGAAAGGTGTGGCTGTTTGACGTGCTCAATCCACACCTCTAGGAAAGAGCCAACGTTATACCTTATGACACAGAGACTGCCTTTGGTTTCCTTCTGAGCGACTGCACCAGGTGCCCTCCGAGCGCTTGGTACAGCTCAGAATTTGGAAACGTTCCCAGGTTTTTGCGCAATCTCCTGGAGCGACAGGCTCTCCGAGGCCTGGCTGCCTGCCTGAGGTCGGGGAGCTGCTGCATTCGCAACCCAGTAGAGCGCTTTCTCCCCAAGCGAGGCTGTACTGCAATGGCTGAGATTCACTGCAAGCCCCCCCGGGCACGTCCGAAAGGGACGGCTCTGGCATGGTGCAGGCAGGCATGTTTCACTACCATCGCTATTTGGGTACCCAGAGACAATCCTGAGACCAGGAACTAACCTGACAACCCGATGGTGTCAGAGGTGATGACAAGACCTCGAAAGCACCTCCCGCTCCCCCCCAGTATCACCTCTGCAACCAGATGCGAACGTTCCCCCGCCACCGACAGCTGTGAGACGATGCTCTGCTGGGGACGCAGGGAAGGTGGACAGCTGGGTGTCAGCGCTTCATTGATGGCTTTGAGTCTGTGCTGTCCCCCAGTCTCCTCCAGCAGCTCCAAACAAAGTGTGAGCAGGGCAGGAGGAGAGACTTGAGCTTGGAGGCACTCCACAGAAGGACTCCAAGGGCAGAGAAACAGCTCCCCACGTGGGGTGGGCCTGGAAGAAAGCACTGCAGGCCCCTTAGTGCATTGCCTCTTTACAGGGGACAGCAGCATCCCATACCGATGGTCTCTCATTCCATGGAGAGATCCAGCAATGATCCGACTGCCCTATGTCAACAGCACCATCAGCACGGCTGACTGGCAGCAGGCAGCCGAAGCTAACAGAAGCCCTTCGTTAGTGTCTCAGAACGTGCAAGAATGAGAGGGGAGAGTCGTGGGTCAAACGCATCCAGCAGCCTTTCTTGTTTCCTATTTCATCACTGGGCAGACTGTTGTGTGCTTCAGGGGTGATTATTTAGTTACCTCTGTACAGAAAGAGAGGAGTATCTGCTCATAGCCAGGAGGCAAGGACCAGAGGGCTAGATGGAGTCTGGGATTTCCATCAGTACTTGCAGGATTTCCCAACAGAGGTGTTTCTATGGCCCCCATCACCACAGCGTCTGATCACCTTGCAGTCATTAATGTGTTTATCCTACAGCCCCAGAGCAATTACCCCCAGGATACAGCTGGAGAGCCAAGGCACAGAGAAACTAAGTGATTTGACCAAGGTCGCACAGGGAGGGTGTGGCAGAGCAAGGAACTGAAACCAGGTCTCCAGAGTCCCAGCTTAGTGCCTTAGCCACTGGACCATCCTTCCTTTCTAGGCAGGGAGGGCTTTCTGACAGAGAAGACATCCTATGATTGGATCTGAACTCAAGGCAAGGTTCCTGGTGTCCAGGGAAGTCATCTGGAATGCAGGCAAATTCTCCTGTGTGGTAGGCAGAATTCTTGATGGGGAGTGTGGTTGCTACTTAGTGCTGGAGCTGAGCAAAGGTTGGCAAAGCCATTCACGCCCAAGAATAGCTCAGTGAGATGCAATTTCGTGACTTATGGTGGAGAAGTAGGATCTCTTGGCCTCTTCTGACAAGTCTAAGACACAAGTGCAAGGAATTCCAGGGCTGAGACAAAGACTCTGCTTGTATTTTTCACCACTGATGCACCAATTTTCTTCTTTACTGTTTCATCTGCCATCGAGATCCATAGGAGTAATGCTGGGGAGGGGCTGTTTCCATGTCAGAGTGGCCAGCGTCTCTGCTAGTTGATATCTCACTTGG
Source organism: Eretmochelys imbricata (assembly GCF_965152235.1). Lineage (NCBI taxonomy): Eukaryota > Metazoa > Chordata > Testudines > Cheloniidae > Eretmochelys > Eretmochelys imbricata. Next base: position 82,097,559 of record NC_135582.1, on the reverse strand, counting down.
GTAGACTTCTTTTATGGACATGTTTGTATTTAATTGGTTCTGGGAGCTTTCTGCAACACACCATGACGACAGGACATTCCTCTTGCCCAGAGACCAGGAGAGTTTGGATCTCTAACTCTGGAAGGTGGTAGTCTAACAGAAGGGTAATTTTTCTCTTCCCTACATCCAACTCCAGCTCAAAGGCCTGATCCAGGGAAGTATGGAAACTACTGTAGGATTCCACGTGTGCCGGGGGTGGAGGGGAGACTTTGGGCCAATGCACGAGACACCTCGTTACGAATGCTGAAGTCTCACAGGATGATGATTCTTGGGAACTTCCATTGTCATAGAGTTTAAGGCCAGTAGGGAGCATTACACCATCTAGTCTCACCTCCTGTACAATGCAGGCCATTACACTTCACTAGTTTCCCCGTATCGAGCCCAACAAAGCACAGCTTCCAGAGAGACCGCCAGTCGCGACTGGAAGGCTTCACGAGATGCAGAACCCAACACTTCCCTGGGTAGGTTATTCCAGTGGATAATCACCCTTGCTGTGAAACATTTGTGCTTTATTTCCAATTTGAATTTGTCTGGCTTCAGCTTCCAACTACTGGCTCTTGTTTTTCCTTTCCCTGCCAGATGAAATAGGCCTTAGTACCCAGTAGTTTCCACTCTGAAGGCGTTTACACATTGGTCTCACCGCGTGCTGTGCCCCCAGAACGTTGGGGCAAGCCTCCTCTGCTCCTTAAGAAACCGGTTCTATTCGCACGGCCAAGTTGGTCTCGTCTCTGGATGCACAGATTAAGTGGTTGCACTCCAACAGGTTTTATTATGAGGAAGCCTTGTTTGCATCTGAGTTGGGTGGGAACAGATGGAGCCCCCATTCCTGGATGTCTCCACTGCTGGTTTTTAGATTCTGAGTTTGTCTTATCTCAGCTGTTGGTTTTACACAGGATTATTTTTATATATAATGAATACATGCGCTTCCCGCCTTCTCAGGCGATTGTTTAATTCAGGAGAGTGGCACACGACCATGATAATGTTAGTGTCTAAACCAAGCTGCAGATTAAAACTATAACTGGGACGGGGCTGGAGAAGGGGAGCTTGCAATGTGCAGCACAAAGGGAGCAAGAGAATACAGCACAGTCGATAGCAAAGGGGGGAATGACACTGCTCCTGTGTAGACATTTTCAGACTTCCAGTGACACTTTCACCCCGCAACTGTCTGTCGGCTGGAACTGTGAGGATGGATAAGGCAAACATTTAAGCTTTTATCTGTTACAGGAAGAAAATCCCAGCAGGGTGGCATCAGAAAGATACCGGGTGAATTGCAAGACTGTTACGCGTTACCTAATTATAGCAGGGGCAGCAGCAAATGCTATGGGTGAGGTTGCAGATGGAGTCCTCCCTTTTCCAGTGGCCCAAGTTGTTTTTGAAGCGTTTGCTCTTTCTCACTGAACTATTCCAGGCTTGGAGCCTGAAACTATTTATATAGCGATATCCTTTAGAAAGTTTGAGTAAAAACAGTTCAAGCTGTGGGGAAGGGTGACCGTGAAACGATTCGACTATTTTCTAACGTTAGACAAAAAGCACTAGCACCAAAATAGCTAGGGACAGACCCTGGGCTTCGACAGGGGGCAGCCCTTCCGAAAAAGCAATGCCTTTGAATACTGCAGGGAACACTGGGATCTGTTGGACAGAGTCACGACTCGTAAGATTATACACCCCAGCCCCGGGAGGAGTACAGCTGTGGTAGGGTGCGTGTGGCTAACTCAGTGGGGAGAGAACCGCATGCTGCAGGTGTGCATGCCCATAACCTACCAGGTTGCACTGTCGGACCGTTGTACTGCCAGATGACGAGAAAAAGGAACAGTACAAGGTTGCCAACATAACTACTAAAATACTAGCATTGGGCAGGAAATGCTGTTCTTGGCCTGGGAAAGTTTTCAAGATTTTGAAATTTTTTGCTGTCCTGAATCGGAATGAAAAATCAAAGTCTCAAAAAAAGGTGTGAGCACACAATCCAGAAACCAACATGGGGGGCAGGGCAACCAAACTGTTTCATTTACATTGCACCCGTTAATTTTTGTAATATATTTCATTACTATAATTAATTTATATTTCTAAACAAAAAGTCATTTCAAATTGAAATACAGAACTTTTCATCTGGAAAATGTCAAGCTGAGGAGATTTGACCATTGTGAAACTCTTCCCAACAAGAAATTCATTGAAACTAACCCTTCCCCACAAACAATTTTGATTTTGACAAACTGATATTTTCCAACAAAAAAAGTTTAGTCAAAATTCCCAGCCTGCCCTATAAAATAGGTTCTCAGAGGACATGCTCCTTTCTGTTTTGTTCGACAGTGAAATACTACAGCATTTAAGATACGAAATTTGCCTAAACATAGAAGTATCAATGAAAAAAAAGATTACAAGACACTACATTTGTGTGTGTAGGTTTGGAAGAAAAATATCGTACAATATTTGTGTTCTTTGAGAAACAGTATGTGAGTGTACTTAAGCCACACACAAAGAGGGGCAGGAGTTTAGATTACGTAGACAAATTTAGCTGTGGCATTTCCTGACTTAGCAGTAACATTATTTATGTATTACAGAGCCCCACGCTGAGAGAGAGAATGAGCATGGAGGAAGTGCTTACATTTCTCCAGACACACCCCTAGACATGGGTGACAGCCTCAGGTTTCAGTCAGACCCCAGCGCTAACCAGGGCTTTCCTCTGCATTCGTGTTCCCCACATGACTTGCACGGATTCCCTTCTCAGACTCCCTCCTGATCAGAGGGTGGACTTTGAGCTACGTCCAGAATGTGCCCAGGGCCAAAAGAAGTTCTGCAATAGAGGCATGAAGGCTACGCATGCCTGACAAGAGAGCACTCCTCAATTCACTAATCCACCCACTGGGCAGTCGCTCTCTGCTACAATGTACCATGGTGACTAGTGAGTATTTTAAGGGTGCGTGGGGTGATTGTGCACCAAAACATCCGACAGGGCACAGCTCCGCCAGGAGGAGATGCAGCGTTCCGGCTTCAGCCAAGTGGAAGGCCATGACTTGAGCATTAGATGCTTGGGCCAATACCTATTGGCTTTATATCTAATCAGTCTCTTCCATTTCATGCCAATTAAACTGCAGCCCTGAGGCTCATGGCAAATTACCAGTGCAGCCATCAGTTTGGGAAAGGCTTTTTCCATCAGCTCCAAGGCCAGAAGGGACCACTGTGATCATTTAGTCTGACCTCCTGCATAGCACAGGCCAGAGAGGTTCCCCAAAATAATTCCCAGAGCAGATCCTTTAGAAAAGCATCCAGTCTTGATTTAAAAATGGTCAGTGATGGAGAATCCACCACAACCCTGGGTAAATTGTCCCAATGGTTAATTACTCTTACTGTTAAAAATTTACACCTTATTTCCAGTCTGAACTCTTCTAGCTTCAGCTCCCAGCCATGGGGCCGTGTTAGATCTTTCCCTGCTAGACTGAAGAGCTCATTATTAAATATTTATTTCCATGTAAATACTCACAGACAGGGCCAGATTAACTCTCCTGTGGGCCCAGAGCTATTCGATTTTGTGGGGCTTCTGTATACAAGTTTTTTCCTAATTTAAAACAAAATGATCACAATTACGGCATTGAGGCTATTAACGCTATACTAAACTTGCCTTTTAATTAATTTCACATGCTGTTAGCATTGGCACTGTTATGGATCAACAGTGAGCTGGAGGAGGATTTTTTGTTTTCTAAATAAATAGCTTTTTTGTGGGGGGAATATCGAACACGGAGTACTGTATGGAATACTAGTGCGCTGGTTTTCCTTATGTCTCATGTAGGACGCTCATTTCCAACACCTGCTCTGTACAATGCTGTCATAGCTGCTTGCTGGATGGAATCCAGCCTAAACCAGCACCAGGACTTTCACCGCAGAAAAAAAACGTGGTTTAAACCTGACTTCTCGAGATAGCAGAATTGCAGGTAGCACCCACCCTCCAGTAGCACCAAGACAGCCTGGGCTCCCAAGCCTTTGACGGACGTTACCACGAGAGAGTTCAATAGTACCAACTAAGAGACTGAGTCTCACTCATTCCGTCCCTCTCGGACAAGGAGGGTTGGTAGAGGAAAGCCTCTTGTGGAAATAACTGCCCATCCACCGCTGAGAGCAACAGCCCTGCCATCAGCTCCTCCACAAACAAAGAAATAGATTCCACCTCTTTTGTTAGGCAGTTAGACAGGAGGTAGAGCCCTGTGCAGACCCATTTGTTAACCCCGCCACCCCCCGCAATTCCCACTCCCACCCGCTCCCGTATTGTTTCTTGCATTGTTATTCCATTCCCACCCGCAAAACCCTTAGATCCCGCGCGAGAGACAGAGATCCCTCCATGCTACTAAAAACCCATTTGGTTAACATATTACAGAATTCAGACACCATTTCTACCACTAAACGAATAAAACAAATCGTGCTTAAACCACATAAAACAATACTTCAACTCGTTATAATAGACATCAAATCTCTTCCATTTCAGGGAGCGATAGAAAGTCTTAAAAGCTTTATTTAAGAAGGAAAAAAACAAAAAAGCCCCCAGATGACTTTAGGGAGCATCAGAAAAACGAAACCCATGAGTGTGATTCGCTGCCCTGACTTGAGCCGGTGCACTACACCGGATCTGTAGCGAGGGACATAAACATGGACAGGAAAGAGAAGCTCAAACACAATAATTAGCAGTTTCCCAAATAGGCTACTCTTGGTAAACTGACGAGATATTTAGTGCTTTCCTGCGAATTCCCTCAGTCTGTTTTTTTCGCCCACCCAATCCTGCCCACAACAAAATACATTTTACCCGCTCCCGTGATTACGGCAGCGGGTCCTGCAGGATCCCAGTCCTGCTGTGGGGCTTTAACAGAGGCAACCAAACGGCTGGGAATTGTGACTGCAAAGTATTTGAACCTGCTCACTGAAAAACCAATAGAATTTAAGCCACAACCACTGAGGGAGCACAGGGTGTTCCCTGGGACTTGATGACTGGCTGGGAACCGATTACCACCCATGCAACCACCGAGGGCAGGTAACTCCAGCAGATCATTAATCCCGAGGATGTGCCTTGGGCCAAGGTAGTTACTGCGATTAAAGAGGAAAACGAAGAGAGATACATACCCAGGCACATGTTTTTTAAACCAGGGAGAAGCAGTTTAAATCAGTGTGTACGCAGAGTTTCTAGAGCAGTAATAGAATTAATGCGTGAGCCAATTAGATTGTTCAGCAATCTCTTTGCTTTCCATTGAGTTAAGGCAATCAATACCTCACTATATTCCCAGGCAAAATACTGGAGCTGGATTGAGCTGAGAGTACATATCACTAATTTAAGCATAAGAACCATCCCAAGAACGTAACGATGCTCAGGGTTTAGATAAGAAGAGCTTTGGCAGCACGGGCAGACAGGAACGGTCAGATCCCAGAAATTTTAGCGCAGGAAGAAGCAGCAGGATGAAGTGTGGACCAGGGGCAGAGCTCTTCTTGCCCTGCTGCTCACAAACCGGGAAGAATTAGTAGAGGAAGCAAAAGTGGATGGGAACCTGGGAGGCAGTGACCATGAGATGGTCGAGTTCAGGATCCCGACACAAGGAAGAAAGGAGAGCAGCAGAATACGGATCCTGGACTTCAGAAAAGCAGACTTTGACTCCCTCAGAGAACTGATGGGCAAGATCCCCTGGGAGAATAACATGAGGGGGAAAGGAGTCCAGGAGAGCTGGCTGTATTTTAAAGAATCCTTAACAAAGGGAAGAAGGAGGATCCTGGGAACTACAGGCCAGTCAGCCTCACCTCAGTCCCTGGAAAAATCAGGGAGCATGTCCTCAAGGAATCAATTCTGAAGCACTTAGAGGAGAGGAAAGTGATCAGGAACAGTCAGCATGGATTCACCAAGGGAAAGTCATGCCTGACTAATCTAATTGCCTTCTATGACGAGAAACTGGTTCTGTGGATGAAGGGAAAGCAGTGGATGTATTGTGTCTTGACTTTAGCAAAGCTTTTGACACCGTCTCCCACAGTATTCTTGCCAGCAAGTTAAAGAAGTATGGGCTAGATGAATGGATTATAAGGTGGATAGAAAGCTGGCTAGATTGTCGGGCTCAACGGGTAGTGATCAATGGCTCCATGTCTAGCTGGCAGCCGGTATCAAGTGGAGTGGCCCAAGGGTCGGTCCTGGGGCCGGTTTTGTTCAATATCTTCATAAATGATCTGGAGGATGGTGTGGATTGCACCCTCAGCAAGTTTGCAGATGACACTAAACTGGGAGGACAGGTAGATACGCTGGAGGGTAGGGATAGGATACAGAGGGACCTAGACAAATTGGAGGATTGGGCCAAAAGAAATCTGATGAGGTTCAACAAGGACAAGTGCAGAGTCCTGCACTTAGGACGGAAGAATCCCATGCACCGCTACAGACTAGGGACCGAAGGGCTAGGCAGCAGTTCTGCAGAAAAGGACCTAGGGGATACAGTGGACGAGAAGCGGGATATGAGTCAACAGTGTGCCCTTGTTGCCAAGAAGGCCAATGGCATTTTGGGATGTATAAGTAGGGGCATTGCCAGCAGATCGAGGGACGTGATCGTTCCCCTCTATTCGACATTGGTGAGGCCTCATCTGGAGTACTGTGTCCAGTTTTGGGCCCCACACTACAAGAAGGATGTGGAAAAATTGGAAAGAGTCCAGCGGAGGGCAAGAAAAATGATTAGGGGTCTGGAACACATGACTTATGAGGAGAGACTGAGGGAACTGGGGATGTTTAGTCTGCGGAAGAGAAGAATGAGGGGGGATTTGATAGCTGCTTTCAACTACCTGAAAGGGGGTTCCAAAGAGGATGGATCTAGACTGTTCTCAGTGGTAACAGATGACAGAACAAGGAGTAATGGTCTCAAGTTGCAGTGGGGGAGGTTTAGGTTGGATATTAGGAAAAACTTTTTCACTATGAGGGTGGTGAAACACTGGAATGTGTTACCTAGGGAGATGGTGGAATCGCCTTCCTTAGAAGTTTTTAAGGTCAGGCTTGACAAAGCCCTGACGGGAAGATTTAATTGGGGATTGGTCCTGCTTTGAGCAGGGGGTTGGACTAGATGACCTCCTGAGGTCCCTTCCAACCCTGATATTCTATGATTCTATGTTGGCTCAAAAGAGAGGGAGGAGTCAAAAACTAGAGCTGAGATTATGGGTGAAGTGGCAGGGAGGATAGTGGTGCTCTCCACCCTGACAGAGAAAGGGGGTGAGGAGAACGAGCTGGAATGTAGCCATGTTGTATTTTAGTTGACAGCTGGACATCCACAAGGAGATGTCAAAGGCAGGCTGAAATTTGAGTCCAGAGAGAGAGAGAGAAAAACACAGACAGGTCCTGAGTAGAGAGGTAGATCAGCGAGTCATCAGCACAGAGAGAAACTTTTTCCAATTGGTCCGGGAACTGTATGAAGGCTGCAACACCACCACCCGCTCCATGGAGGGAGAGACACCTGGAATTCCTATCCGTAGTGGCGTGAAGCAAGGCTGCCCCCTGAGCCCCATCATTTTCAACTTAGCCATGGAGCCGCTCATTTGATCCATTTCCAGCGTTCTAGGTGTTTCGATCTACATGACAACAGAGCGAATATCCTGGCCTACGCAGACGACCTGGTCCCGATTGCAGACAACCCTGAGAGTTTTCAACAAATGCTTGACATCACCAGCCAGACTGCCAACTGGATGGGACTCCGCTTCAATGCCAGGAATATCTGCATATCCCTGCATATCGATGGCAGTAGATGGGATTTGGTGAACACATGATCTTCCTCGACGACGGGCAAGCATACCAACATCTTGGCATGCCAACGGGTTTCTGCATCCAGCAGACGCCTGAGGATACCATCGCAGAGATTCTACAATAGGTGACCAGGATTGAAACCTCCCTACTGGCACCATGGCAGAAGATCAACGCCTTGGACACCTTCCTGATCCCCCGTATCTCATTCGTCCTGAGGGGATCTGCCATAGCGAAGGTACCTCTGAACAAGGCAGACAACACCATCCGGGAGCTGGTGAAGATGTGGATGTTTCTTCCCCAAAGGGTCAGCAATGAACTGGTGTACATCTTGCACAGCAGGGCGGCACCAACATCCCTCGAATGGGTGGTCTGTGCAATGTTGCTGTGATCACTCATGCCTTCCGCTTCTGACGTGCCCAGATGCCACGGTGAGGAACATCTCGGAGAGCGCTCTGCAGGATGCCGTCAAGAAGCGAATCGCCAGGACCCTCTCTAACCAAGATGTCGCCACCTACCTAAGCGGCTCACTGGAAGGTGAATTTGGAAGAGACAGGGGAGACTTTGCTTCGCTCTGGACTCGTGTCCGCAACACTATGTGACGACTGGAGAAGCGTCTCCGCATGGTGCATGGTGCGAGGAACACCAGGAGCTGTGAGTCCTGGTGCCTCCGGTGAGGAATACAGATCACACTACCATCACTCCAAGAGCTAGAACCATGCTGGAGAGGACCCTGAAGGATGCCAGCCACTGCCAATACGTGGAACACCAGAAATGGAAGCTGGACCAGGGCAAGGTGTTTGAGGTGACGTGTAAGCGGGACGCCAGCAACCACTTTCTCCCTGGGGGCAGCTTCACCCGATTTGCCGACTGGAGGCTCATTCACAGGGCCCGGCTCAACTGCGTCCTCCTGAATGAAGCCGTCTGCCACAGGAATCAGGACAAGCGATGCAGGAAATGCAGCTATGCCAACGAGACGCTACCCCACATCCTGTGTAGCTGCAAGCCCCATTTGAGAGCTTGGCAGCTGCCACAAAACACCATCCAAGATTGCCTGGCTAGAGCCATCTTATCACCCATGGGGAAGGTTGCCGTAAACTCAGTCATCCCTGGAACTGACAGCCAACTGCGACCAGACATCACCACCACCAATGAGGACTGGAAGATGATCATCATGGTGGATGTCACAGTGCCCTTCGAGAACAGGACCTCGGCCTTTCACAATGCCCAAGCTCAAAAGGTAGAAAAATATGCCCCTTGGGCCGACACCTTGAGAGTTAAGGGTTACCAGGGCCAGACACGTGCGCTGATCGTCGGAGCCTTAGGCACCTGGGACCCCCAGTAACGAGCGAGAGCTGAGAGAATGTGGAATTAGTCAACACTAAGCTCGGCTGATGCGGCAACTCATGGTGTCGGACGCCATCAGGTGCTCGAGGGACATCTACACAGAACACATCACTGGACCTCGGCAGTAGCAGGAGGGATGAGCCGGAGTGCCGATGAGAAGCGCAGTCCAGAAAGTAATTCAAATACTTTCTTGATGGACTGTTTTTTTCTCTAAATGGACAACCTCTCCTAATTCTCAATTACTGAGGGACAATCTCCACTCATTGATATACTTTGCTTTCCACAACCAAATCTCTGTACAACTTTTCATGCATGATGTACCCGAGTATTCGGATTCTAATATCTAAACTGTATTGTTAAATCTATTCACCTAAAATTGGGTTATTGCTGATTATGTACTCTCTGTATCATATGACTTTAAAAACAAAAACTTTGTATTTGTGGATAATCCAAGCCCGAGACCCAGATGCACAGACCCTCTTTTCCCAACCTATGTATTATATAATTTTTTTTAACATTTGCTTTAATAAAAATTTTAAATCTGTTCCTGTCTGTTTAGAATGGGTCAGCTAAGAAAATCAGCCCTTGTCTCAGCTTTTCTTTGGTCCACAGGATCTAACTGGAAAAACCCAGACTCTTCCAACGTTGCAGGTCGTCAGGCTCCCTGAGAGGGCAGCAGCAGCGGGGAGGGGGAAGGAGTGGATTGGGAAGGTGTTCAGCTGCTGATGGTGAGGATGCATGGAATATCGAATTACTTCTCGCTAATGGAACGAGGGAAATAAATGAATCACTCATTGACTTCTCTGTTAATGACATGGGAAGGCAGGGCTCAGGGTGTCACTGGGAAAACCAACATGCCATGTGGGGCAGCGTTAACACGGGTGGTACTGGACACTGAGCGAGGAGGCCCGGAGCACTTTATATGGCCAGCTACATGAGACTGAGGCAAGAGGCCAAAGACAGTCAGTTACGACAGACTGAGAAGAAGCTCAACGCCACCACACTTCCTTTTCCCCTCATTTTACATTACAGTGACAAATATTTAATAGCAACGTGCCTCGCTAGGCTAACCTTCTCTCTGCCTTTTCTTTAGCCTAATTAGCACAGACAAATGCCAAACCCCTCAAAACCAGGTTTATAGAGTAACAGGGAGAGGTGCCTTCAACTCCAGCAGGAAGCCCCGGGCTCAGCCAAGAGTTGAACCGATATAAGCAGCACCCAACAAAGGGACACTATTGATTTGGGGCTTGGCGACGTGACAGAGCCTTTCTAGGCCGCTAGTGCCCGCAGGTCATTGCTGTCCGAGTGCAGCGCCACAGAGGACAGGCTGTTCTTTGACCAGGGTGTGTCTGTAGAATGCTTTCGGACAAGGGGGCCTGACTGGAGCCCCAGGCACTACTGTAACACAAGTAAAGTGGAATGTCAATAATCGGAGCTCAACTCCCAGCAGACAGGTGTTCAGTGGAAAACGTGTCAGCAGGAAGCCAAGGAAGAGCAGGAATTATTTAATATTACGCAAGCCTGAAGAGGCCTCAGATCAGGAGTGAGATCCCAGGATTCTGGGCACGGCAGTTCAGATCCTCATCCTACAAGTGATCCCTCTGGACCCAGGACAACACCCACTTGTGGGGATGCTGACATTACCACCTCCCTCTGCAGTGGCTGTTCTGTCCTGTGCTCTGCCAAGGACTTTTCCCCAGTGCTACGGAGCCTCCTTTACAAAGAGCTCCCACCAGCTAACATTGCTACTGATCTGTTCCTATCCTCAATTATTTCTTACTGTAGCTAGAGAACACCAGGAAGCCAGCTCCAAGATGCCAAATTGGATCTGACTCCTGCTATTACCTTTAATTACCCTGTGTCCAGGGAAAGGCAAACCACAGAGCAATCTACTGAGCATTTCTCCAGAACGGTCGGTAACCTTACACACACTGCCAAGGGAGCGTGGCCAGGCTGTGACCAGCACAGCGGTGCTATACATTGCCTAGGCCCTCCTAGCCACAAACGCACTTTGCAAAGACCCAGTCCTGAGCACAATTTCATGCAGGATCACCCCCCAGACAAACAGCTAATCCTGCTTACCCCTGTGCCACTCTGGGGCAGCACATGGTGGGGCTGGTTGTGTAGGGGAAGGAATGCACGAGGATGCGCTACAGATGAGATTCGGGGCAATCACGGTTGCAGCCACATGCACATTTGGGGATGTTTTAAATTCTGCTTTCCTGGTCTCCAGGTACCAAGCCAAAAGCTTGAATCACCCGGTTTCTGCAGAATCTGTTTCGGTCCATGTGTGCAAGGTATTTGCTCTTTCTTTGGCTTCTGCTAGGAAAGGATTCATATGAAGTACTTGTGGCTGCCATTAACAAATAGCAAATCTAGATTTCTGATAAAGCTTGGGAAAAAACCCAGACACCCAAACTATCCCACGATGGGGACACGAAGAGCCAGAGAGCCAGCCTAGGGAGGTACTGGGGGTGTTCTGGCACAACAAGAATATTGGCAGTAACCACATTTCAAATTCAGAAAGACAGCACAGCCGGGGGGCCCTTTTTATCGCCACGTCCAGAGACCAGAGAATGGCCTCGAGCACGTCCCGTTTTACCACTGTGCCCCCGAGGCTCACCCCGAGAAGGACGTGTAACTGGCAATGGAATAAAGTGCCTTGGCCGACAGATTTTTATATTCTGATATTTCAAGGGACCTTGGGTGGATTTCAGCAGTTTGCTTAGCGGAAATAAATAAATTAAAACCACTGTACCTTCCCCTACCCCCACACTCCTCCTGGGGAAAAAATCTGTTTTTCAATAATTCATTAAATTCACACTAAAATAATAATGAAGGGATGAAAGGCTGTAATCTGGGACTAGCATGGCCCTGTGTCTGCCTAAGTGACTCTAAGTAGATTAGCTGAACTGTCATGGCATTAGACAAATCTGCTCCAACGGCAGTTCTGCAGGGAGATCAAAACCCCTCCCTCCCGGCACACGCTATCACAATCCTAGGTGTAAAGGTACCGTTCACTCTCCTGCACGGAGGAGACTAGAGTATCAGAGGATAACAACAAAGGGCTTGGATATATGAACAGTTAGTGCCTCGCACACTGGGACGTAAACCCACCTTGCACTGGCGTGCCGCAGACAAATTGGCCACGTGGACCCTGCTGACACACACAACAAGTCTCTTCCTGCCTTTGGAGCTACTCCTGTTTCAAAGCAGGGCAGATCACAGCATACTAGTATCCACGGGGACAGTCAGCGAGCGGCAGATTTATACCCCAGCTTGCCGCACACTGACTGTTCAGACAAGCGCACAGGGAAGCAACGCCAGAGCTCAAAATGTAGCCTGTTGCTTTCCACACATTCGTTTTTAAATTGAGTTGCCAAAATATTTCCAAGGACCAGGTACTTTGCCCCGGTGCTGACAGCCAGCCAGCCAGCCGTTGTGCCAAAGCAAGCTCTTTGCGGCTTCAACGCGCCAGAGCGGCCTGTCCCCAGTTCTCACTGCTGAGAGGTGACGAAGAAATAAAGCACGAAGGGCAGCCAGGTGGGAAAGGCACAGAAACTGCTGTTAGCTGCAGCCCACAGTCCCAACATCAGATTTACCGTTTCTGGGCTGCTTTAACACCAGCTCATGGAGCAGAGGAATGAACCCTTTTTTCCAACTGAATCTAAATATGCACCAATCAAGTTTCCCCTTTGCCTGACAAACCGGCCAGCCAGGAGGATGAGGCACTCGGCCACCCCAGCTCCTGCCATGGGTGAAGTGTACAAAAATAAAGTGGGGGCGGGAGAGGGTGAACAACCCAGCCCCCTCAGGCTCCAGCCTTTGTGACCAGCCTAAGGCCAAGTCTACACTACAGCTTATGTCAGAAGTGCGAATAAACCACCCCCCGAGAGAGAGAAATTATGCCAGCATAAGTGTTATGTCGGTGGGAGGGCTGGCTGCAGGGGTGTCACTGGGACACCTTTACTGAGAGCGGAGACACACGAGAGAGCAGAGCCCAGCCTGACTCACCAAGCCCCGGCCGCGTGTGTGAAACAGGCATCCTTTACTTGTAAGCCAGGCACGCCTGATATGGACTTGGAGTCGACTTGATCTCAGTGGCTCCATTATGCCCAGGTTACAAAGAAAACATCTTTTTACGGCAGCCAGTCTGACACGCCTCCCACCTGGGATCTGAAAGTCTCGCTGGGATCGTCCCTTCCCAGACAGCACCGCACAAAACAAAGGCTCTGCAAGAACACCTGCACCACCTGCCTTCAGAAGAACCCTCTGGGCACCAGTCCCTTTGCAGTCCTTCTCAGGTGTGTGCGTGCACTGAGCCATTCCTGTAGCACACAAAGGCAACACGGTGACAGGGAGAAATGAAAAGCCCAGGTGATCCCTGGCGGCACAGGAGTGGCTGAGTGGTGCCGAACACAGAGCTGCTCCACGCAACCTCTACAAAGAAAGCGAAGATGCAAGTTACACAAGCAAGCAAAAACAGTGAGTGCCAGGGATCCGGTGAGAGTGGTGTGTCCAGAACATATTTATCCTGACGTGTAGCGGGGCGTCACGGTGGCTCTGGGCTTTCCCCGCCCCAGAAACGAGCTTTTGAGAGGTATTAAAACACGCTGGTATTTAATATTTCTGCTTTGAACCCCAGTCACGTAACACTTAATTGAATCCCATCTATTGTGCAGGCCTGTGTGCTGCTTCAAAACCCTGCCCTATGCTACAAAACAGAGACATGTTAGTTAACCCTCCGCCTGGCCCCCCTTTGGTCTCCCGCTCTGCCATCTGGAGAAAACCAGGGAGCACGCCTGCTCCTACCCTAGGGTGAGGGGCTCCTTCCTACCCAGCTCTTCTCAGCTGAAATCCTTTCCTGCGAACAAGCCAAACCCTGAACGTTCCCATCCCAGCAGAACTACGGAACACCAGCTGCTCTTTGTCAAACACGAGGGCCGTCCCTAGAGCCAGGTGCCGGAAAGGCCACCGGCAGAAGTTACTTAGCAGAATGAGTCCATTTGCTGGGAAGAGAGGCAGCATTAGAGTTAATTCCTCCACAGACCCCGTGTTCCAACTCCTAAGAAGGGAAGTCCGGGGGCTGGCGCCTCCGGCGAGGGAAGTCAGAGCACTCTCCGCTTCTTGTGGCTCTCTCCATGGGAGTGTGAATAATTAATGAGGGGGGTTGACTGTTCGGTCCATGGTAATTAATCCAATTGATCTCAGCCCTACTTGGTTGACCTTTGTATCCACTTACCACTTGACCTTCTGACAAACAGTTGTTTCTGAGTGGCGGGTCAGCCCGGGGCTCTGGGATACTATTCCCTCACACAGCCAAGCGTCAATAATTTCACTGCCTTCCGTTTTAAAAAACAGCTTTTCTGTGCCTGAATGGTGCTGGGCCCATGCTCCCACTCTGGGCCGCAGCGCTCACCTTGCAGACAAAAGCTGCACTGTCCATCTTGTAGGGAGAAACCTGGAACGGCTGCATCTCCTCCCTACGCTTAACTAAAAGCTCGTGTGTTAGCAAATCCCTGTGGAGCGGCTTTTGAAGTCTAGGCAGGATCGCGCTCCTCTCTGCGCTGTGCACAGACCCCCGTGCCAGCAGGTTCTTAGGAATTCTCCCTGTGGGGGGTGGTGCAGGCTGCGGGAGGATACGCTCCGCTGAGCGTGGTTCCTGGCATTGGATCCTCTGGGCAGACTTCCTCGCACCCGCTACGTACCTTTCACTCCAATCCTATTGTAACTAGATGAAAGGGAAAACGGTCAAACCCTAGTCCCACTGCAACCGCTGGACAAGCTCCTATTTGGCCCCATGTGACGAGGCTCGACCCAATGTGCAATTAGGGCTTGGCTGAGCGAATGTTTAGTTCGTGGTAAGCTGGGGAGGAACTTTGCCCAGCATGCGCCAGCCTCGTGGGCCCTGCTGATGTACACCAGCAGTTCCTTAGCACACTCTCAGGTTTCAGAGTAGCAGCCATGTTAGTCTGTATTCGCAAAAAGAAAAGGAGTACTTGTGGCACCTTAGAGACTAACCAATTTATTTGAGCATAAGCTTTCGTGAGCTACAGCTCACTTCATCGGATGCATACTGTGGAAAGTATACTGTGGAAAGTATATCTCTCTGGTCACGCGATTACAGACATGAAAGTTGTGATATTACAACAAAAAAACTTCAAATCCAGACTCCAGCGAGAGACTGTTGAATTGGAATTCATTTGCAAATTGGATACAATTAACTTAGGCTTGAATAGAGACTGGGAGTGGCTAAGTCATTATGCAAGGTAACCTATTTCCCCTTGTTTTTTCCTACCCCCCCCCCCCACGACGTTCTTGTTAAACCCTGGATTTGTGCTGGAAATGGCCCACCTTGATTGTCATACACATTGTAAGGAGAGTGATCACTTTAGATAAGCTATTACCAGCAAGAGAGTGGGGTGGGGGGAGAGAAAACCTTTTGTAGTGGTAAACACCCATTTTTTCATGCTTTGTATGTATAAAAAGATCTTCTATACTTTCCACAGTATGCATCCGATGAAGTGAGCTGTAGCTCACGAAAGCTTATGCTCAAATAAATTGGTTAGTCTCTAAGGTGCCACAAGTACTCCTTTTCTTTTAGCACACTCTGATCAGCTCCCGTGTTGAACCAGGAGTAGACCAAAGTGCACTGAGGGACTTCGGTGTGCAGCAGGCTTGTGTGGGGAGATTTACACCCACCCTTACTGCGAATGCAGTGTTTTTGCAGACAAGCCCCTAGTTTATGGGGATACAGTAGCACTCCTCACCCAAACATCCATTCGTTTCTTTGAGATCTAGCATGCTGCTGACCAGAAGTTTTAAAATGAAGGGGCAGAATTTACGTCAGTGTCCCAGAAAAGCAGGGTTTTGTGCTCTTAGGCTTCCTTGGCTGACTGTTGTAGCAGTGAACGGACACACCAGCATTACCTGCATTTTACTGCCATCTTTGGTGATGCTAATGCATAAATGAGGGGAGAGGGGGAAATTTAAAAAAATGAGTGAGAAAAGGCATCAATGGCTGGAAAACAGATTGTCTTAACTGGCAGAAAGGTTTCTTATTTTCAGGCATTTAAGAGGACTCTGCAGACAATGAAGAGGGGCATAAGAATGGCCATATTGGGTCAGACCAATGGTCCTTCTAGCCCAGAGGATGGGACGGCATCCCTCCCCATCCTGGCTAATAGCCATTGAGTGTCCGATCCTCCATGAACTTATCTAATTCTTTTTTGAACCCTGTTATAGTTCTGGCCTTCACAACATCCTCTGGCAAGCAGTTCCACAAGTTGATTGTGTGCTGTGTGAAGAAATACTTCCTTTTGTTTTGAACCTGCTGCCTATTAGGTTCATTGGGTTCTTGTGTTATGAGAAGGAGTAAACAACACTTCCTTATTCGCTTTCTCCACGCCAGTTGTGATTTTATAGACCTCTAGCATATCCCCCCTTAGTCATCTCTTTTCCAAGATGAAAAGTCCCAGTCTTATTAATCTCTCCTCATTAATCTTTCTATACCCCTAACGTTTTTTGTTGCCCTTCACTGTACCTTTTTCCATTGTTATATATATATATTTATATGTATATAGCGACATTAGGATAGGTTCTGTCTTATTGTCTGTCCTTTTCCTAATGGTTCCTCACGTCCTGTTGCCTTGTTTGACCATGCTGCAAGTACATCTAAAGGGTCCCGAACAAGCCTGGGCCCTTTACTATAGACACTTGTCAAAGTCCTTTTAGCCATCAGCCTCCAACTCTGAGTTTAGCTGCAGGCTCCAGCAGGACATGTCGCTTATCACATTCGGAGCAACGCTGCAGAACCATGTTGCTAACAGAATGGACAGCTTTTGGCATATTGCTTTCCACGTCCGCTTCACTTGCCCTGGATCTTGGGATAAGTAAATCAGCGATACGGTGGGGTGGGGGCTTCAGCCAATCCACAGTAAAACATCCAGAGAGCAGCATTTTCAAGAACCACCACAACTGCATAGGGGCTTGGGGTTGTGTCTCCTGATCGGAGCTGCTTATCGGTCCCCGTGTAGTGGGAAAACGACGGGGTGGGTGGGAGGATACAGAATTCCAACGAATGAGAATGTTTCACCAGGGGGAAGCTGGCGAACGCCGAGAGGGGAGGGAATGCAGCTCACAGCACATGCCTCCGCTGCATTTGGGGAAGCCTCTAGGGCGGCTGGGCAGCCCTGACCATCGACACGGTCAGTGCCACAGAAAGTATCTAGAAAGAGGCTCCCCTAACTCTCCCCAGACTGCTTGCCCTCCCCCTCCTCCTGCCTGGATCTATACGGAGAGTTCTTCTAGCCCTCTGCTCGGCTCCCCAGAGACTTGCCCAAGTTTGATCACAGATGTCACATCCGCCACGACTGATCAGCACTGTAACGATTCAGGATCTGATCAGCCTTTGTCCGGCAATGGAAACACCCGACAGCGCTTTCACACGCTTCCGAGCCATGCAGCGAAGGTGCTGGTTTGAAAGAGCATCACATGGGATGGGCTGCTTCATCAGGGAAGCAACAAAGCATCTGCTGAGAAACAACACAAAGAGCCAACTACACTAAAACTGGGCCAGTGGATCTGGTGCTAGGCAGGAAGTCTAGAGACCGGGATTTCCCCCCCGACACTGCACGGTGAGTAACCACAACTCCAGCTGGGTCAGTCACAGGGGCAGGTGCTCTGCCGGAATCACCCCTTAGCTATTTAATGCTACCCACCCCAAAACTCCAGTGCCCAAAGTTAGAAGTCACGTTTGAAAACTTGGGCCTTACCCGCCACATCCAAGCTATGCCATTGGTATCATGGAGCTAATGGAGTTTACTCATCAGTGAATATACGGGTGTCTACAGTCCATGATACAGGCCTAGTTTTGTTCCAAAGATGTATTGCCAGTCCACAGTCAGGCTGAACACCGCAGCACTTCCTCTAGATGTGCTCATGGGCTGTGGTTTCTGCACCCTGATTTTGAAAGAAGCCAGTTCAAATAACTCAGTAGACCCACGCACATTCTGTCCATCTGACGCCATGGGAACAGAGATGAGGCACAGATATGAATGGAAATAACACAAGCAAAAGAAGCAGGGACCTTAAGAGCTCCCTGTTGCTCTGACTTAAAAGCTGCATGAAGTAATTACTCAGAATCTTTATTTTAGAGCTAATTAGGACCCGAGAAACATTTTCCACCAGGTTAGGGGAAGCACTGATTAAACCTATTTTTCTGGCAGCTTTCCTTGGCGTTCTTTTCACATGTCCATTCTCAATCTCCCCGTAGTTAGTTTTCTCTGCTACCAGCACACTCCACGCAGTCAAAAGAAAATGAAAAAGGTAATCACATGTCAGTGCTTGCCCTTGATTTTTAAATCTTTGCAAAAGATGGGTCAGAACAGAAGGGGGAAGGGCAACACACTAATCTATCTATTGCACAACTATACGTCATGAGTTAATCCAGCAATCTGCAGCTGTTAAGAGTTATAGCACATCAGGAAACCCAATAACCCACCAGGCTTTACAGTACAGGGGGAGGCAAAGGGCAAACTCACCGACTGCCCACCACCTGATAGCCACGCTTTACATTTCCACAGATTAACTTCCCTCTTCTCCACTGACTTGCTTCACCATTGTGGGCAAGTGAAAAGGTATTTTTAGCCTCTACCCGTGCAAAGGGCTTCCCTAACCCCCAGCCAGCCTGTTTATTCATTGTTTCTATAATCAGCAGGTTGCTCACTGGACAGATGCTGGCCACTTTTCACATGGCCAATTCCTTCAGCACCACACAGTTCATGTAGCTTTACTAAGATGAGAAGGTGCAGAGAGCTGCAACAGTGAAGAGAAGAATGAGGGTGAGGTAGAAGAAGTGTGCTGGATCTGGGATGGAAGGGCCCATTACTCACCCACCTGGAGACAACTGGACTGCCACTCCTTCCCTGCCACCCCCGGAAAGGCATGCAGTCAGGGCCCAGGCCAGCATGGCCACACCGTACTGGTCAGAGACAGCCCTGCTGAAATACTGAGCCCAGTTCTGGGGTGCACACTTTCAAAATGATGTTGACAAAGTGGAACTGGGCCAGGAAAGAGCTAGAGGCATCATTCGCAGCCTGGAAAAGCACCCCTAACAATGGCAGCCGGCGCTCCTTTAGTCTGTGTAGCTTCTCAGAGCGAAGGGTAAGAGCCAACTTGGTCAGAGTCTCGAAGTGCCTATCACAGGGAGAAGAGACCTGGTGCTGCTCCAGGGTCTTTCACCCAGCAGACAAAGGTACAACGGGCAGGAAGGAGATGCTAGGCACATTCAGACTGGAGAAAACGTGCAGGGAGGGATCGGAGCAGTGGACTCGACCACCACCAGATATGGCAAATTCTCTCTCACTGCATCCAGACTCAGTATCTTTCCAGAAAATAAGCTCTAGCTCAGCTACAAATTACTGACGACTGCAGGAATGACAGTGAAATACCAGGGCCCCGCTACACAGAGGAGCGGATTATATGATCATCACGGTTCCTTCTAGCCATAAAATCTCCGAGTAACCTGAGTCACGAGACACCTTGCAGTCGGCTGTAGAATCCAGGAGAGAAATGCAGGCTCAGAAGCGTGAACCCATCTCGGTTCCTCCACCAGGGCAAGTCTTCCAAGAATTCGGTCTGAGACAAAACACCACTCATCCCAGAGCCGCTCAGTGACTGACATTTACTTTATTTCCCCGTCCCCCTCCACATCCCTGTGGGCAGGAGCATAGATTGTCCCCTCCGTGAGCCAGTCCGCTAGAACCCTTCGTTAGCTCTTCACTGCTTGCTGGGGGCATCGCTTTCGTTCTGTTCGGGCTCTTTCTGCCTTTCTCCCAGAATGAGCAAGTCCCAGTTCTAAAGCCAGAAGGGACCATTATGAGCATCTAGCCTGATGTCCTGCACAGCACAAGCCAGAGACGGTCGCCCCACGATTCCTGTCGTGCGGGGGATTATCCTTCCCCCCTCAAGCCAACCCACTTGTGGCCGAACCAGAGCGGCTCTCCGTGCCGAAGCCAAGCCCCCTGCTCCAGGAGGAGGCTCGCAGGGCCTGTCCGCATTAGGACGCTGGGTGGTTGGGTTTTATAAGGGCCCTGCTGGAGCGTGCACACAGAACGGGAGAAGTGGTACTGTAGCTACTCCCGCCTCTCGCGGGTGGACTTTACGAGCCTGTCAGAGGACCCCTCAGAAATCCCCGAGCCCTTCCAGCACGGTCCTGGGCACGACCCGCGTCTGTCAACCTCCAGCTCCCAGCTTGACTCAAACCTGCGTCATGTCCGAGAGGGAGGAGGCAGCAGCTGCCAGATTCTGGCTGTCTCGAGGCGAGAGTGCACCTAACCCTTTCCGGCAGGCCCTGGTCTGCTCCCTCAGCTCTGGCTCTGAGCCGCTCGCTCCCCACAGACTGGTCCCCGACATGGAAACACGGCGGCGTGAGGAGAAAAACCACAACACGGGACTCTGAGACTCAACTCTCGGCATGTGCCCTCACGTGCCCCGCTGCCGGCAGAGACAGCAGCAGGCTCAGCGAAACGCAGAGCAAGACTCTCTCGCCACACAGCCACCCTCGCACGCCCCCCCCCTCGCCACACAGCCACCCTCGCACGCCCCCGCCCTCGCCACACAGCCACCCTCGCACGCCCCCGCCGGCGGCCCCCCCCTCGCCACACAGCCACCCCCGCACACCCCCCCCACCACACAGCCACCCCCGCACACCCCCCCTCACCACACAGCCCCCCTCGCACGCCCCCGCCCTCGCCACACAGCCACCCTCGCACGCCCCCGCCGGCGGCCCCCCCCTCGCCACACAGCCACCCCCGCACACCCCCCCTCACCACACAGCCCCCCTCGCACGCCCCCCCTCGCCACACAGCCACCCTCGCACGCCCCCGCCGGCGGCCCCCCCCTCGCCACACAGCCACCCCCGCCGGCGGCCCCCCCCTCGCCACACAGCCACCCCCGCCGGCGGCCCCCCCCTCGCCACACAGCCACCCTCGCACGCCCCCGCCGGCGGCCCCCCCCTCGCCACACAGCCACCCCCGCCGGCGCCCCCCCCCTCGCCACACAGCCACCCTCGCACGCACCCTGCTGTGTTCCTTAAGGCATACTCCAGCACCAAAGATCAGCCATGGAGATCTGCAAGACAAACCCCAGGGCTCCTGCTCACTCTGCTGCCCAAGAATTCACACCCACCAGAAATACTCCAGCCCCCACTTTACCAAGACAGGGATCACGTTTCCTTTCCATCACGCTGCTCTTCACGCTGTAAACCAGACACTGACCTTCTACAGTGAGACTCCCATTCCAGGAGTCCCACCAGACAATGCAATACCCCAGCTCTCCTCGCTGAACAGACAATGCCCATAGGGCAGCTCGGTTCTCTGGTTCACCCAGCGCAGAGCCTTGTAAGAGCATGGCTGGGCTCATGGTGAAAGCACAGCTCTGGGATGCAGGAGATCAGAGGTCTGTTCCTGGCACTGGGCCTCAGTCTCCCCATCTGTAAAATGGGGACACAGAGCAGGAGGAAAGCAGCATTGTCGGTCTTCTCTTCAGAGCCAGGCCTCTCTCTCTGCGTCTATGCAGTGCTCAGCAGCCCTGGGACCTTATCTCAGCGGGAACTTCTAGGCACTGCCAGACTACAGGTATATATTGTTCTTGGAGCTGTTCGTTATGCTTCTATACAAGGACAGCGTCCAACTCAATTTGCTGTTCGCATCCATTATTTCTGACACCACATTTAGCTGTCAAGATTCCTAGAGGGTAACAAACCCATGGCCATTTCTCTCTGCTGCACACTGTGTAGGAATGTCAGGGCAGCCACAGTCTAAGGCTCCCCCCCAGCTCAGAACACACAGGCCCTGTTCCTTGGGCCCACACCCAAGGGTGTGGCTCTCCCAGCAGGGCTGGACCGCCGTACCAATGGGGGAGTGCTCTGTAAAATATAAAATCTCAGCCTCCTTCGCCACTGGCTCTGTGACCTGATCGGCAGGCACCACCTTGCTGGGAGGTAGGTAACGACCCTCCTGGGCTTGCAGAGGTCAGAAAACTGTTGCAGAAATGCCCATATGCTAAAGGGTATCCACTAACTCCGGGCACTTGAGCCAAGACATCTTGGGCCTGGTCTCCAGAGATGCCAACCACTCACAGATCCCATGGACCTCAACACCACCCAGGGGTAGGACAGCAAACGGAGTCAATATAGACCCATTCCCACCTATTGCATGACCTTAGAACATTCACTTCATCTCTCTGGCTTCAACTTCCCCAGCTGTAGAACGGGGAGACGGATATTTCCCCTCCAGGGTAAAGCGCTTGGGGTCTATGGATGAGAACCACTGTGTACGTACGTATTGTTCTCAATTAGGGAGTCAGGCACTTGACAGTGGCCCTTTAAACAGGACCTTTCCCTGCACAGTGACATTGCAATATTTATCTTTGTGCCCAAAATAATCCTTTGAAAAGCCAATACCCCCGCCGCCCCCACAAACCAAAACACACACAAGCGCACACATTCTTCAAACAAAGGAGGGGCCCCAAGTCCCAAGAAAGCAGCCCCTTCTGTTCAGGAGACGTGAGCCAGCCTTGGAAGATGCGTCAAAGTTACACTAGAGACATTGTCAAGAAATATTCTTCTTTGTACGAAGAACGGCTGGAACAAATCCCAGCATCCCTCACTGCCCCATACAGATCAGTCTGTTCTGTGTTTAGAGCTTCTTTCTGTATCTTTTACGGGGACGTGCCCTACAGCTTTGTTGTTCCACATTAAGGTAAACCTGTTTATCTGTTGACATCAAAGTCCTTCTCCTCCACTATTGAATAACGATGCAAAAAAAACAACCCAACCCCCCACAATTTGCAAACACGGCTTCACGATGAGAGAGCTGTCGAATGTGATGCCGCTGATTTTCAAAGTCTTGTTCCGCTTCACCACCCCTTTGCCTCCCATTCACTTCACTGCCATTTGCCCCCAGTCTCTCATGAATAGCCATAACCTGTTCAAACAGCAGCGAGATCAAGCAGAAAGGGGGGGGGGGGGGGGAGTGTTTTAGTCACTACTTTCAGCCTTTGTCTCTCTCTTCCCAGGCTACGGTAGAGTCCTTGTCGTCCAACATGCATCGTTCGTTCACTGCTTGCACACAAGGGCTTGCTCCCCAAATGTCTGTTTTCCCGAAATTACCAGATTTTCCTCTTCAAAGGAGACAAGCCAAAGACCGATGGTGGTAAGTGGAAGTAGATCAGAGCCCCATTGTGCTAGGGGCTAGGTAAAGACACCTTCAAAAGAGGGTCGACTCCCGCTGCGCTTCCCCAGCTCCCTGATCTGTATAACGCCCCGCCACGATGACGTAGGGCGGATGAAACAATCCAAGGGTCCCCCTGCACTAGAGCCTTCCCAGGTAACGTGTCAGCAAGTGCAAAGAACACAGGGCTGGGGACACATGGAGCAAACTGCAGCCTGACCTCCAGAGCGCCTGGCAAAACTCCTGGACGAGGAGAGCAGCTGCAGTTTACAAGGTCTAATGGGAAGCAGCTGCCAGGACACATTTCTGCGACTACGAAAATGCATCCCCTCCAGCTCGCGGCATCCCTCCCACACAAGTGGACTCGGACTTCCCTCGATCAAGTAGTTTAGCAAAGAGTAACCGGGGGCAGGGCGTCTTCCTTGGAAACCATCTATTTGTGCATTCTGGAAGCCTCCATCTTGTCTGGCTACTGCAGCTTGTCTCTGTTGATGACCCAGTAGAAGCAGATCTGTCTGTCACTCACTAGCAGCCGATTTTGCTAAAGCCTAAGACCCCTTCTCTCTGCCATACCAGTGCCTTGGATTTGCATGTCCCCCCCAGGGCGGGCAGCATCACCGTTTGAGAACCACTGCTAAGCAGAACATGCGCTGGAGTGATTCACCTCCAGCCAGGGTTTCCAGACGGCCGCTGCCCGCACTGGTGCGCTCCTGTCGACAAAGCCAAGCAGCGCAGACAGTCTATTATGCACACTGCATACTAACTACTGCCTTCAGTGACAGCAACGTGACACTGGGCTGCGAGTCCCAGCTTCGCTTGGCCTGCAAAAGCTGTGCCGTATTTACTGACAGGAGTTATACTCCAGGGGCTCACACGCAAACCTCATTCAAAAAAGCCTTCACATAAAGAGTCGGCTGATTTACACATTTTCTGAGAGGAGACAAAGGAGGCAGCGGCTGGGGGAGTTTGGTGCAGTGGACAATCAAATAGCTGCTGAATGGACACAATCCAACTAAGAATTAGGCAGTTTGGAAAGCAAGTTAGTTGCTAACCAGACCTCTGTGATGCTTTCACACGCCCACGCTGCATTAGCCTGCCTGCTTTAATGCTGCCCAACTCCAGGTCCCTTCTGATTTCATTTTTTTTCTTTTGCCCCCAAACAGCTTCTGAGAAGCAAGTTTTCCTATCAGAGAAATCCCTGAACCATTTACACCGGGGCAAAGTTTTTGCACACATGCCCCAGTTTCGCAGTCTGGCTGCACAAGGGGCAAATAAGGAGAAAACGGAAGGAGGAATTGGAGCGTGTGTGTGCGTGTCCGTGTCCTGCAGAACAAGAGACCTGACCTAGAAAAAGGCAGAGCTTTCTGCTGCCCCCTAACGTGCATGTTATCTAACACTTACAGCATGTGTGCTTCAAATGAGAAAGGAGAGATACACGGCTCTGTTTACTCCCTAAAACACCCCCACGTGCACACACGCACGCACACACAGGAGAATACCATCCACAGTCCGGCTGTGCAGGCCACAGAAACAGTGTCGGGAAGGAGCTCAGGCCCAGCCAGCCCTTTGAGCCTGTTCCTGGGACTTATACAGAGCTTCCCCACAATGACATTTCTTTCCCAGCTCCTTTCCCCGTAGGGCACGCTGGCTGCATTTGGCAAACAAGCAGTCACAGGCGACATTTCATGTTGATCTGGGCAGTACCCATGGGTTCAGTCAAAGGATAAAAAAAAACCTGTTTCACCCGATATGAAGTCAGACGGTGGAACCGCACCATGGGAACGACGCTGAAGTGAACAAAGGGACTGGATATTTACGTGGGGAACATGAATGTCCGGAGTTGTTAGAACAAAGACTCGTGGAAGGGATATTAAACCTCATGCTGCAAGGCTCAAGCCAACCTCTGACTAGCAGCAGTTACACAGATTATCCCACCCCGTCTCTGCAGGGTTCTTACCCCCCCTCTGAAGCACTGGGTGCTGAGCACTGTCAGAGACAGGGCACTGGGCTAGATGGACCTGGGCTCTGATCCAGTCTGGCAATTGCCATGTTCCATTGCACCACAGGAGCCATCTCTGCTCCCCGACACCCCCGAGCTCTGACTCCCTCTGCCGGACCATGGCAATGCTGCACCGACCCAGCAGATGACTTCCAAAGTGGAAGCCACACACTGTGGGTCAAGGTTATCAATACCAAGGACTGCACTGCCGAGGACACATTACAGGACCAAACATTCTCCCACGGAACATGCGATCGGACGCACGGGGATGGCTTGCCTAGTTACTGGATGCCCTCCAGGATGAGAACTAAAATCATAGCTAAGGAAATAAATTCATCTCCTGGTCTTGGCACCCCTCGTGGGAAGCAGTGAATAGCAACAGCCAAAGTCTAGGGAATAAAGGCTCAAAAGGGCAAAGCAACAGAAATGCTGTTAGATACCAAATCTAGTCACTATGAATTCTTGGTTTTATTGACCTTGGGCAAATTTGCCAATCCTTTTGTGTAGCATGAAGGTACAAAACACGAGGAAGCTATAATACTAGCTGCCATATAGATAGAGAGCATATGCAAGTAAGAGAGTGTGATCTGCATACACAGAACAATGGTGCAGACAAGGGACCTAAGGCAGTCGTGCGCACACGGAAGGATCCGGAAAAGTGCCTTGGGAAGGATAGAGAGGACTGGGACTAGAACAGATGAACGGCAACACCATCAGTCATGCTGGGACATGAATTGTGCCATTCAAAATGGCCTGCGTCTCCCAGAGATTACACAGCAAATCGGTGATACCAGAGCACCAACAAGACTCAAGAGATACAGGAACTGCCAAGAAATCACCACTGATACGCTAAAGCAAAGAAATGCACTGGCTGAATAAGTGACTTGAATTTGAGATTTTGCTTTCTATTTTTAGTCTGATGGCTCCTGCAGTCTGGAACAGCCTCCATCCATCTCCCTGCCTCCTGAGCTCTGCAGCTCAGTTCACATCTCTGCTAGCAATCCCCCTTCTCCCTCGCTGCCGCCTTCTCTCCCTAGGTTATCAAGGGAGTGGTAATTTTGTAAAGCATTTGAGACACAGCTTGTACTCAGAGAAGCTCGGAGCATATTTACAATAAGCAGCATTTAAAAATAACTTTGTAATTTCAACAGGAATAAAAGGGGGGGGAATCATACAAAAACTAAACCAAACGAACATCTGAAAATGAAAGACAGCATACAAGCGGAGTTGTAACACATACATTGTTGTTGTCGGTTTAGCCTGGGTGCAGGCAGAGCTTCCCAGCAGAGGACGCACAAATTGTTCTGCTAGTCAGGCAGATTTTAGTTTTTCTTGCCATCACTTTCCACAAAGGGAGAGTGATCAGGTCAGTCAATATGGTGTGACTGACACTACACACATACACAGGAAATCCGTCTTTCCTACCTGTCCCACCATATGCCAACCAGAGCCCTGAAAACCGTCCACTTCATTGTGTTCCCAGTCCCCAACTAATCCAGCTATTTCTGGGTCCTGTTTTGTAACAGGGCACAGGCTTAGGCTCTGCTTCGTATGGAAACAACTCTCCAGAAGGACTGGCTACTCTTTCTTACACAAGAAGCTCACAGCCCGTGCCATGCAGCCATCCTGGTTTACGTGGCTACCTTGGACAATTGCAAATCTGGCTGAAGTCACAACTGTAACATGCCTGGAGCACTAGCCATTTAATCTCTGCTGTATTACCTTTCAGTACTCAGGAGAGACAAGATCCCTGTAGATCAGTGGTCCCCAAACTTTTCAGGGTCACGCCCCTCCCCTTACCCTCTCCTCATCCCCGCCCCAGGAGCCGGGGCTGTGGCTCGAGATTGGGGGATGCAAACAGAAGTAAGGGGGCCGAGGCTGGGGCCCCAACTGGAGGTGAGTCTGGGGCCGGGAGCAGGGCCTGAGCAGAGCTGGGGGTGTGGCGTGGCTGGGTGGGCCCTGACCCCCCAAACATTCATTAGCACCCTCTAGTGGGGGCACACCCCTCATCTTGGGGAACCTCTGCATTAGATCTATAATGTATAGCTGCCAAATATATTTCTGAAATACAAGTCATGGGGGTTTAATATAACACCCATTTAAAAACAAAACAAAACACAATACAGAGGTAAGGGAATATAAAAGAACCTCTTCATTGCAGGGTTAAAGCCAAATTATTCATTGTCACCAACCACTCTATAAATAAAAGGATCCTAGAATCATAGAAGATTAGAGTTGGAAGAGACCTCAAGAGGTCATCTAGTCAAACTCCCTGCTCAAAGCAGGACCAGCCCCAACTAAATCATCCCAGCCAGGGCTTTGTCAAGCCTTAGAAACCTCTACGGATGGAGATTCCTCACCTCCCTAGGTAACCTACTGCAGTGCTTCACCACCCTTCTAGTTTCAGAAATAGTGTTTCCTAATATCCAACCTAGACCTCCCCCACTACAATTTGAGACCATTACTCCTTGTTCTGTCATCTGCCACCACTGAGAACAGCCAAGCTCCATCTCTTTGGAACCACCCTTTTGTTGTTCCTGTGCCCTCAATAAGGCTTCTTTAAAATACAGCCAGCTCTCCTGGACTCCCTTCCCCCTCATATTAGCCTCCCAGGGGAGCACACAATCATAGAAGATTAGGGTTGGAAGAGACCTCAGGTGGTCATCTAGTCCAATCCCCTGCCCAAAGCAGGGATCCTGCCCATCAGTTCCCTGAGGGAGTCAAAGTCTGCTTTTCTGAAGTATTCTGCTGCTCTCCTTTCTTCCCTGTGTCAGGATCCTGAACTCGACCATCACATGGGTCACCGCTGCCCAGGTTGCCACCCACTTCTACCTGTCCTACCAATTCTTCGGTTTGTGAGCAGCAGGTCAAGAGGAGCATGGCCCCTAGCTGGTTCCTCCAGCACTTGCACCAGAAAGTTGTCCCTAATACTCTCCAAAAAAAAAACTTCCTGGATTGTCTGTGCACTGCTGTATTGCTCTCCCAGGAGACGTCCGGGTGATTGAAGTCCCTCATGAGAACCAGGGCCTGTGATCTGGAAACTTCTGTTAATTGTCTGAAGAAAGCCTCGTCTACCTCATCCTCCTGGTCTGGTGGTCTATATCACAAACACCCACCACGACATCCCTCTGGGAACAATAATGTCACTTTTCAGGAGCCTCTGTGGCCACCTTTCACCCTAAGAGTAGTAAGAAACTAAATCTCTACATATTGTGTACAAAGAACACTTATAATCCTGCTCTGCTAGTCCATGGACTCCCTGAGCAGAACAGGGCTGAGCACGAAGATGAAACCCCCCATGCTCCTTGGGAAATGCCACACAGCCAAGGAGTGAGGGGTTTGAGAGGCTTGGAAGACTCCATGTTCCGGAGAGTTTCCTGTTTTCCCATAATTATAACTCTAAATGCCACCTCCATTGTAACTGAAGGGTTGCAAGTAGTCTTGTAGAAAGTGCTCTCGCTAAAGGGACTGAACACTTACAGCAGAGCTCAAGTAAGTTAACCCTGTTAGTATTCCATTTAAGGGTAACTTCCAGAGGGCAGTAGCACAGATTACGTTTAATTTGATTTGTAAGAGATTATTATAGGACTGGCTGTTTCTAGGGATCAGTAGTTAGATATGTGGCCTCTCGGTCATAGATTCAAACCTGATCTGGGTCAGCAGTGAGTGAAAGGTGTTTCCACCTTATGTGTACCGGCTTCCCCTCTCTGGGAAATGAGCGAGCAATCTCAATCCCGTGCCAAAGGAAAGTGTACCCACCCGCAACGGGCATTCCTGCGGACACTGGCAAAAGAGAGAAAACTTGATATCCTCCCTCCCCAAATGGCCATGCCCTCTAAATCAGGGCCAGGAGGGCGCAGAGGTAAAGAAGGGGGGCTTTCTTTCACATGCGTTTCATCCTGCTCCCTGTCATTTTCTACCCGTTTCCCAAACAGAGTGGGCATTAAATATTCAGCTCCTGCCATGCGGAGCCCAGAAATGTACTTGACAGTTCGACATGCCTCTCTCTGGGCTGTCCCCATTCTGCTGATAAAGACTGGACTCTAGCCTCCAGAGCTGTCAGCCTGGCTCCTTTCACAAGCTCTTTATGCTCCCTTAGATCATCGCTTTAGGTTCTCTCACTGGTTAATTGTTCCCTTTGTGCCCTATGCAGGGGCCGAACGGGAACTGGGGCTGTAAGCGCAAAGCAATGCGGTCAGTCTCCTTACAGAGCTGATAATCTCAGAATTGCAGGGTTATGCCAGAGTTATGAAATATTCCAAAACCGAGGGCAGCAATTTCAGTATTTACCCTCTCTTACAGTAAAAGCGCTCTGGCCCTGTCCGAAGCAAGGCTGATGGATTTTGATGTAAGTAATGAGACCTGACCACACTGAGCTGGTCTGGTAAGAGAAAACCATGCTAGATTACATCATAGTCTCTCAGAGTGAGACAGTGAGTCAGGGGACAGTGGTCATGTCCCACAGAGGGCTGCAAGGAGTGGAGCACTCAGGTCCCGATTCAACAAAGCACTTAAGCAGCCCGTAGGAATAGCCATGTGCTTAAAGCTAAGGCAGACACTGAAGTGCAGTGTTGGATCAGGGTCAGCTCTTGTAGAAATGATCCCTGTAAGACCAAGGATCGGCAGAGACCTCAGAGCACAAACCGAACAGGGTGGATTCCATATTCTAGACATTCACAGCCACACACTCACCACCCTTAATCTCCATAGAACATGCCTGGTTCCACCCCTCCCCTGCATGCAAGCGAAAATAACCTTATAAAGGCTGCTGCAGCCTCTGAGAATTTTGCCTTGGCAACTAGTAGGATGGATGACTCACCTGGCAGCCAGATATCAGTTACAAGCCCAGCAACCGGGCCCCCAGCCGTATCAAGACGGCCCTATCCATCAAGTCAGGAAACACGTCAGGCAGATGACATTGCAAGAATACCAGCCCTAATGAGAATACACTGAGTAGTTCACTGAACCCTATTTCTCACTACCCGCTGGGAGACCAGAACGGAGTTCCAAGGACGAGCGCTCTAGAGGAAAGAGATCATGGCAGATTTTTTGCACAGCTCCTTTCCGTAAGAAGTATTGTGGCACTCTTGGCAGCTTAGACATTGCATTTGCCCAATATGAGAATTCTAGACAGGTTTATTATGTGCCCATGGCCACCAGAGAATAGAGGGTTGAGTTTTTGTGTTTTGTTAAAGTTTAGGCTCCAAGTCTTAGCTGGCACTAGAATATAGTTCTCAATTAATTCTTCCCATATACTTCACAATGTGGAATCTCTTTCTACAGCCTGGCATGAGACACTGAGTTAGGCTGTTCTTCTGCTGTACAACGCTTTCATTTTCCAAAAAAGGAAGTCACGGCACCTGAAACAACGCAGGTGTTAAGAGAAGAAAGCACCACGGTGATTCGCTAGCCTGACCTTCTTCACAGCACAAGCCAGAGAAACTCTCCCAGGGATTCCTGCAGTGGAGGGAATGGTTCTTCCCCACTGCACAACCATCATCCACGCCAATAACCTGTGGTTGAACTAGAGCATATATTTGATAAACAGACACTCCATGCTCATTAGGGTGGGATTTTCAGAAGATAATAATGGGGTTAGCCGCATAAAATCCCATTGACGTTCATGCCTAAATTCTTAGGTGCTTCTGAAACTCTCCCTAGAGATTTCCCATAATGACGACTTTACCACTTCCCTCCAAACACTATTCCACTGGTTGATAGTTCAGTTTGTCCAGCTCCTACTTCCAGCCCCTGAACCTCATATGACATTGTCCAGTATATTAAAGGGCCGTTAACGTCAGATATCTTCATCTAGATCTCCTTTCTGTTTGAAAACAGACAGAGAGCTCCTTTAGTCTTATTAGAAGATGTATTTCCCCAACCACACGTCATGGTTCTCATGGCTGAGTCCTTCCTAGTTGCATAGTACCCTTTTTAAGAAGTGTGAACCCCAGAACTGGACACAGTTTTCCAGTTGTAGTCTCACTAATCCCACATACAGAGGTAATACCACCTCCCTGACCCCAGGCGATATTCCTGTGTTTATACAACCAAATATCAAATTATCCCTTCCTGTTAAAACTGGTTATTTACCAGGATCCCTAAATCCTTTTCAGATTCACAGCTTTCTAGGATACAGTCCCCCATGCTGCAAGTATGGCCAACATTCTCAGCTCCTAGACCTCTGTACACCCCTTCTTCTCTCCTTAATCCAAGTTCTTTATAGACTTTTCACTACAAGGCAAAGGCAGCTACCTGGTGACCAGTGCATTAACAGCATTCCTGAAAAGGGGTTACTTAGGTTTCAACTTTGGGATCCTCTCTCCAACTCCATGAAAGAAGCATTTCCACCACTGCCAAACCAGTACATTTTAAAAGGGCAATCATCTAATGAAAAATTAATCAATGCTCTGCAAGGAAAAAGAGCCCTCCTTTACTCCAGACAAGCACAGGCACTGCCATCTTCCCATGCTCTCTATCCCCAGGAGCGTGTGCTGGGAGTTACAAATGCAGCGTGGTCCCATTCCGATTCAAGCTGGATCAGTGACAGATCCAGGGAATCACGAGGCACATCTCCCTGAGTCACAAAGTGCTAGAACCTCTCCAGCGAGCACTGGATTACAGGAGCTTTATTTGCTGGCTGGCCTCACTGCATTTCTTTGGCTCTCCCACCAGACGCAGCAAGCTAGCCAACAGCCAGGGCCGGATTTCCAGTTAGGTACAGCAGGCAAGTGCCTAGGGGCATCGGCATTCTAGGAGCATCTAAAAGTTAAAAATGGGTTAAAAGTTTCATTTTTTTACATGAAAGTCGGCTGCAGGCAGGGGTGACACTGAAGACGCTGGGCCTAGGGGCACGTAAGGTGTAAATTCAGCCCTGCCAACAGCTAAGGAGGCTGAACTCTCTGGGAGAGAACAGCAGCAGCAGGGAACGGAGCATAGATCTAGCATTTAAGAAAAGTCACAATCCAAGCACTTCTCTCTCAAAGCTTGTGCTGATGCTGAAAAACACGGAGATTTAGGGCAAAGTTCTCAAAAACAGGGGGCCCAAAGCTGGACTCCTTCAGGGATTTGAAGAGCAGAGGCATGGCTTTCAGAAGCCCAGAGAACTAGTGAATCAAGTTAAAGTATGGATTGGATGAATGGACTATAAGGTGGATAGAAAGCTGGCTAGGTTGTCGGGCTCAACGGGTAGTGATCAACGGCTCGATGTCTAGTTGGCAGCCGGTATCAAGTGGAGTGTCCCAGGGGTCGGTCCTCGGGCCAGTTTTCTTCAAGATCTTCATTAATGATCTGGAGGATGGTGTGGATTGCACCCTCAGCAAGTTCGCAGGTGCCACTAAACTGGGGGGACAGCTAGATACGCTGGAGGGTAGGGACAGGATACAGAGGGACCTAAACAAATTGGAGGATTGGGCCAAAAGAAATCTGATGAGGTTCGGCAAGGACAAGAAGAATCCCACTTAGGACGGAAGAATCCCATGCACTGCTACAGGCTGGGGACCGACTGGCTAAGCAGCAGTTCTGCATAGATGGACCTAGGGGTTACAGTGGACGAGAAGCTGGATATGAGTCAACAGTGTGCCCTTGTTGCCAAGAAGGCCAATGGCATATTGGGCTGCATTAGCAGGAGCATGGCCAGCAGATCGAGGGAAGTGATTGTTCCCCTCTATTCAGCACTGGCAACGCTACATCTGGAGTACTGCAGCCAGTTTTGGGCCCCCCACTACAGAAAGGAGGTGGGCAAACTGGAGAGTGTCCAGCAGAGGGCAACAAACATGATTAGGGGGCTGGGGCACATGCCTTACGAGGAGAGACTGAGGGAACAGGGGTTATTTAGTCTGCAGAAGAGAAGAGTGAGGGGGGGATTTGATAGCAGCCTTCAACTACTTGAAGGGGGGTTCCAAAGAGGATGGTTCTAGACTATTCTCAGTGGTAGCTGATGACAGAACAAGGAGCACTGGTCTCAAGTTGCAGTGGGGGAGATTTAGGTTGGATATTAGGAAACACTGTTTCACTAGGAGGGTGGTGAAGCACTGGAATGGGTTACCTAGGGAGGTGGTGGAATCTCCTTCCTTAGAAGTTTATAAGGCCTGGCTTGACAAAGCCCTGGCTGGGATGATTTAGTTGGGGTTGGTCCTGCTTTGAGCTGGGCATTGGACTAGATGACCTCCTGAGGTCCCTTCCAACCCTGATATTCTATGATTCTATGAATCCCCAATGAAGTCAGCTGGGGGTGCCCTGGGCTCAGCCTGATCCTAGGTAGACATCTGACTCTGCAGATCTGGAAGCCAGGGTTGAACGTTTCCACCATAACTCGTATAACACAAATCATACCATGCTGAGTATTACAGAGATAAAACCCCATGGCTTTTGCATTTTTTGAAGCAGATTGTTTTTATTTTGCTTTGCTCAGCATTTGCCATCCGTACCTGCCCCGCCCAGCCAGCAGATATGTCCCAGAGCCTCTCTCTTGCCACACAAGAAGCAGGGCTGGGCTGCCAGGATGTGCAGCAGTTCTGAAGAATGAACAAGTAGCTAGTGTCTGCTAGCCCAAGCAGCCGGAAGCCTTTGACCAGCCCTGAACCCAAGTGCTCAGACTGCAGAGAGGGGCTAAGGCAGCTCACTGTGCTTTACGTTAGGCCAGCACTCCAGGATCATAGCTTCCCAGATCACCTCTGACATCCCCTGTAGACTGTCACTCATTAAATTACTGCCAACAGCAAGGAGATACCGCAATCGCAACGCATTGGTAGAAAAGCCCTGGAGATTTGCCTCTTCGTCTCCTCTCTGCCAGGGGTTCACCCTCTCTCTCGCACACCAGCAGCAGAGAGCCGACAGGGAAGGGGTGCTGTGAATGAACCAATCCTAAAGGGGGCTTTGTACGCACCGCAGGGGAGAGGAGGGCTGAAAGAGAGCAGACCACCACCAGGGCAGCTCATCCGACACAGTGTGAACCAGACTGGCGCTAAGTCGGCTTGCGTTCCGAGACAGACTCGGAGAAGCAGGCGTGAGGTGACACTGGGGCACTGGGCCCTTCTTCAGGCAGTGGGAAAAAGGAGATTAGGCCTGTGTGGAAAGAATACTAGCTTGTGCCCGATCCGGTCACTAAGGCGAGCACCGAGAACTCTCCAGGCAGCTCCTGAGGCAGGCGCCTTGCTTTAGAAGCAAATTGTTTCCAACATCTCGGCTCCTGCGCCAGCCAGGTGAGGGCGAGACCCAGGAGGTGTTGCTTCCTGCAGCACACGTGGCATTTTAATCCCACGTAAATTAAGCAAGAGCCAAGGGGGGGTCATAGAAAGCAGGACACGAAGGCAGTGAAAAATTACACTTACACCTTTCTGCAAGGGGTTGAAAGGAGGAACAAAACGATCTCTCCTTTACTACACTCCAAAGCAACTGCCAATGTCAGGTTTTATAAGAGGGCACGGCCACGTAGAGTCACACCGTCCACTTGGAGCTGCATTTCATTATGTTGTGGGGGGAGCATCTCGCTCCCTTCAGTCCTGCGAGCCTCTCTCCTCTCCATGCACATGCCTGTTTTAGAGCCTTTAGTTCAGGGGTGTTCAAACATGTGGTCTGCCCTTACGAGCCCCTTCCCGTTTCACCCACGCTCCAGTCACTGTGGGAATCGCTGGGGATGAGGTAATATCTGTTACTGGACCAGCTTCTGCTGGCAAGAGAAACATGAAGAACTCTGTGTGGCCTGAAAGCTTGTCTCTCACCCCAGAAGTTGGTCCAATAAAAGCCACCATTTCAGGATGGCTGCTCTACTCCACAGACAGGCTCTGCTTGAAGCACACGTAACAGTGTGCCTCCTACACACAGTCCTACAGAGCCCCGCAACCTGCCAAGCTGGGGGAGCTGAGGGGTAGGAGCCAATGCATTGCACTGTTGGAAAGAAGACTGCCCCAGCCGGAGCGCAGGGCTGCTGTAACTGCAAGGGCTCCAACCTTCTCTGCCGGGGGTGGAACGTATTGTTCTACACAGCTCATCTAACTGACACTCTGGGGCTGGTTCTGCTCCCTTTGTGCTGCTCAGGCAATGTCAAAGGACCAGGAATCATCCACCCAGGACTCTGGCAAGGATTGCCTTGGGCAGGGCGCTTGGTGGGTGTACCCCAGCTCGCAGGCCTCCAACGTGGCAGCCCCTGGGCCCTCACGTGCTGGGGCAGGCCTTGGGCACACGGCACACTCAGTACCCCCCACCGGTGGCAGTTCTCAGAGGACAAGGGAGAGCAGGCCCCAGCTGAGACCAAGGAACTGTATCACAGAATATCAGGGTTGAAAGAGCCCTCAGGAGCTCATCTAGTCCAACCCCCTGCTCAAAGCAGGACCAATCCCCAGCTAAATCATTCCAGCCAGGGCTTTATCAAGCTGGGCCTTAAAAACCTCTAAAGAGGGAGATTCCACCACTTCCCTAGGTAACCCATTCCAGTGCTTCACCACCCTCCTAGTGAAATAGTTTTTCCTAATATCCAACCTATACCTCCCCCACTGCAACTTGAGACCATTACTCCTTGTTCTGTCATCTGCTACCACTGAGAACAGTCTAGATCCATCCTCTTTGGAACCCCCTTTCAGGTAGTTGAAAGCAGCTATCAAATCCCCCCTCATTCTTCTCTTCTGCAGACTAAACAATCCCAGTTCCCTCAGCCTCTCCTCATAAATCATGTGTTCCAGTCCCCTAATCATTTTGTTGCCCTTCGCTGGACTCTTTCCAATTTTTCCACATCCTTCTTGTAGCGTGGGGCCCAAAACTGGACACAGTACTCCAGATGAGGCCTCACCAATGTCGAATAGAGGGGAACGATCACGTCCCTCCATCTGCTGGCTATGCCCCTACTTATACATCCCAAAATGCCATTGGCCTTCTTGGCAACAAGGGCACACTGTTGACTCCTATCCAGTTTCTCGTCCACTGTGACCCCTAGGTCCTTTTCTGCAGAACTGCTGCCGAGCCATTCGGTCCCTAGTCTGTAGCAGTGCATGGGATTCCTCCGTCCTAAGTGCAGGACTCTGCACTTGTCCTTGTTGAACCTCATCAGATTTCTTTTGGCCCAATCCTCTAATTTGTCTAGGTCCCTCTGTATCCTATCCCTACCCTCCAGCGTATCTACCTCTCCTCCCAGTTTAGTGTCATCTGCAAACTTGCTGAGGGTGCAATCCACGCCGTCCTCTAGACCATTAATGAAGATATTGAACAAAACCGGCCCCAGGACAGACTCTCGGGGCACTCCACTTGATACCAGCTGCCAACTAGACATGGAGCCATTGATCACTGCCCATTGAGCCCGACGATCTAGCCAACTTTCTATCCATTCATCCAGCCCATACTACTTTAACTTGCTGGCAAGAATACTGTGGGAGACTCTATCAAAAGCTTTGCTAAAGTCAAGGAATAACAGGTCCACTGCTTTCCCCTCATCCACAGAGCCAGTATCTCGTCATAGAAGGCAATTAGGTTAGTCAGGCATGACTTGCCCTTGATGAATCCATGCTGACTGTTCCTGATCACTTTCCTCTCCTCAAAGTGCTTCTGTAACTGTAACTGGCTGCCAGCTCTCAGCTTCCCCTCCTGCCAACAAAGTGCTGTTCACACCGGGACTTGTGTCGGCAAAACTTGTGTCTTTCAGGGGGGTGTTTTTTCAACACCTCTGAAAGACTAAAGTTTTGTCGTTCAGTTCCCAGTGCAGACAAAGCCTTCGTCTTTCTGTTGAAGAGCTCACAGAATAACGAACAGTTTTCCCTCCCTTTCCATTTCTGAGAGCAGCGCAGTAGGACATAACACAGTCCAAAGCAAACAGTGAGCAGGCGGGACAGCTGTTAACTGAATGTAAACACTGAAGAAATCGGACAGTAACAAACTCCTGATGATCTCACAATGCTCCGTGCGAAGGACACTGTGAGCAAAACAGGCTTTAAAACTATCCCACCCTGGAATTTAAAGAAAAAAAAAGCAGCAGTAGTTTAAAACTGGGATTGCTGACCTGGAGGAAGGGCGTATCCACTGAAACAGAAATAGGATCAAAATCAGACTGTAAAGCTTCTGAAGCCAAGGAGAGGAAACCCTGCCTTCCGCCTTGCATTGCTGAGCGCTGCCCAGGCCCCAGAGGAAGACGTGTTCCTGCCTCACAGACACACACTGGGGAGCTGGAGGAGGGCCCAGGTCTGAAGGTTGTGGGAATGTTCTTGGCCCCTCAAGGTCTGTGCCTGCAGGGAATTATCCCGGGGAGGCTGTACAGAGAAGGGGCAGGTTTTCATGCAGTGGTTAGGCTGTAAGCTTACAGGCAGGGAGCGGAGTGAGTGTAGCAGAGATGGGCAGTGCCGTCCCAGTGGGGCCTGGAGCTAGATGCACAGGGCAATGGGTAGCTAATGAAGGTTTTGGGCAGCGGCGTTCTGCAAAGGGCACACGATTAGTAGCGAGAAGGCCAGAAAGGAGGGAGCTGCAGTTGTAATGTGAAAGACAGCCAGAGCCGGGGCAAGGCTTGGAGAGGAGAGGCCGGGGGAGATGGCAGAGTGGGAGAGGCTGGCGCTGGAAACGTTCAGTGGGCATTGTCCCTACTGAGTTGGCAGCCAAAGCCAGAGAGCAAGCGAGGACGCGTGGCGAAGCCAAGCAGACCGATGGCATGACCGCGAGGCTGACGAGCTGCAAGCAGGGGGTGCTGCCGGAGCTGCCCAGGGAACCGTCTGAGGGAAAAGAGAACCAGGAGAGCAGCCGCAGAGCCCGAGGAGGAAGGAAGCAACTGCGGGAAGCAGCAGATCCAAAAGGACACTGGAAGAGTGGAGGGGCTGGGACATAGGAAGGACAGTCGAGGATCTGGCAGGAGCAGCGACTGTGGGGGCAGGAAATGGCCCCCAGGGCGTCTCAGTCAGGGCGAGCTGGAGAGAAGCCCAGGCAGGGGGAATAGGCTGAGAGAGACAGACAGCTGGCCACGCAGGCCCATGGACAGAGCCCTCTCACCAGCACCGCCCTCACCCCGGGACCCACGCCGCTGGGTCCGAGCGGCTTCTTCTGCCGGACGCTGATCTCCGTCCCCGCTCCTTCTCCCCTCACCCACCCATCTCACGGTAACCCAGGACTACAGCAAAGCTAGTGTCACCTCAGGGCTAACACCCAGGCAGGGCCAAGGCTAGCCCGCCAGAGGCTAGGTGGGTCCTCGTAACTGGGTCCTCCACAGCATCGCCTCCACAGAGCCACCTTTGCAGTCGTGCCCTGGGCCATGCGGGGCTAGACTCTCTGAGCCCAGAGGGGGTGCGGTGGCTAGCACGTGTGCTGAACCACGCAGGGCCAGTATGATGCCCTTGGCTCACTGAGCAGTGCCTTACTCCTAGCGTGAGCAGGGCGAATGCAGAATCCTACCCCCAGAGAGCTCCCCTCTGGCAGGCACAGAGCTCCCTTCCCAGCCAGCCTCCCGGACTGAGAACGAATTCAAAGCCAGGCAATGCCACGCAATGGGGGGCAGGAGGGAAGTCATGTGCACTTTGAAGAACTCCAGTGCCCGGTAAATAACTTAGCTGCCTCCTTCCGGTACCTGCTCCATTCTCTAGGCCTGGGAACAGCAACAAGCCCCAGAAGGAGAGCGCGACGGAGAAGGAGACCACAGCCCCCCACAGCTAGACACAGCGTCTGGCTCTGGAGAGCCGTGAGGAGAGACGGTGGGTGCAGAGTTCCACGTGTGGAGCTTGGGAAGCCCCAAGGGTTTAGAGGCCATCGTTGCCCTGGCAGAATGGGGATTACAGGCCCGCTGGAACAAGCGATCTGGCTATAGGTAGCATTGCACCTATCCTTGGGACAAACGCTCAGGAAAGGCAGTTTCTTCACTGGGCTTCTCCCTATAGCTGGATCAAAGAGATACAAGAGGTTCTGTACGTCTCCTGGACAGAGGATCCCTGGACCCCAAGGGGCTGCCGGGATGAGCCTGCCCGAGGCAGAGAAGTGACGGGTTTCGATGGGAATCTTGCGGGAAGCTTTTCAGGGTGAGGGCAGCGCATGAAGAGCAAGGAGGGAGCTGGACACACGGGGGTGGAACATTCTCACCCCCAGAGGTGCCGGAGGGAGAGGAATGGAGCACGGCAGGTGTAATTCCCATGGAGCTGTTCAGCCACAGCTTCGCCATCATGGCCCCAGGACCACAGAGAAGAGTCCATACGGGTTCAGATCGGCTCCATCGGCTGGCCAAGCGCCAGATTCAGATCCACAGACAGAGCGAAGGCCCTGACCTGCCCATCTCCTGTTGGATCCCTTCCGGGGTTACCTGAGCGGCTGAACAAAGGAGGCTGACTTACTCCCTCCTGAAAAGCAAACAGAGCTCGGGTGGGGAATCCACTTGGGACGACAGCAGGCAGGAAGCAAGGGATGACAGCGCCTCTCTCTCGTGCCCAAGGGGGACTCACTTCTGTTACACACACGAGCGTGGCCGTGGAGAAAGGCTTCCTGGACCCTGAGAAAGTCACGGCCCCGCTCCGGGGAAGAAATGAAATTGGGAGCTGGGATCCGAGCCTAGGACACGCAGACATGGAGCTGCAGAGTCGAAAAATGCCCTGCACCACCCAGAGCCTGCTGCTGGCCCGGCCTGGCGAACAGCGAGATGAGCAGTGCTGATGAGTTCAGCCGAGGGCCCCGACAAGTGTTTTCCCAGCTGAGCCGCCAGCCGCCCTACTGCTGGGCCTTGGCTTGTGACTAAGCTCCCCCCCGTGGGTCAAGGCAGCATTGCAGCCTCACCGCCTCCACCCTTCCTTCGGCAAAGGCCGACTCTCGCCCACAGACCGTCTGCTCCCCCACATCAATGCAAGACGCCCCCGGGCAGGGAAGAGCAGCCACCCAGGTGGCCCGTTTCATACCTCTCGTACGTTACAAGCTGCTACCCGCCAACTGTGCACTTACTCGCCTAGGCAAGAGCGTGGTTCTGGTCCCCTGGCCTGTGCTCCCTGCCCCAGCCCGGACAGCAGTCACACCCCCTGCTGAGGGTATTTTTCACTGCATGCTCACTGGGGCAGGGGTTGTTTCTGCTATGTCTGGGTACAGCACCTAGCACAGCGGGGCCTGTTGTCTGCACTACAGCAGCACCTACATGAGCTGAGATGCGACAGGGCAGGGACGGCAAGGCAGAGGCCACGGCTGAGTGCGCTTCCCAGGGGCAAACCACACCATCACCTCGGACCCTCCAAGGAAAGTCTGTCTCTGTGCATCTTGGCTGGAGAAATAGCTGACTATCTCTGGGGTTTCAATTGCCAGATTGGCAGATATTTTCTACTTTGAGCCATATGCAGGAGAGTCACTTCAACTAAATGAAGACATTAAACATCACAACCATCTGGCCTTTACGTAGACCAGGAACCTAAAAGCAAGACAGGTAGGATAGGGTAGAAATAGCTGAGCACAGTTTAAAAAGCTACCTGGATGGCAACCCTAAGGCACTGGATGGGAAAGCTAACGGGCCCTCTGTCTGTGATGCAGAATCATTGCTAGAGGTCAGCTTCCTTCCTGGGACTCTGGAGGTGACCTGCCTGGCGGTGGCAGAAGTGATGCAGGCAGTAATGAGAAAACGCCATTTCCCCATGCTGGTAGGGCCAGATTCTCGAGATGCAAGTACTAGTGCGAGTTCAGAGATGCCTGCCTGGAACAATGACCCAGGAGAGTTTAGCCGGTGACTCGGAGATAAACAGGGAATGCTGCTCCGAGCTCCGGGGACTGGACAGCCCCTCGCAGTGACCGGGAGCATGGCAATGAAACGTGCTGGAGAGCAGCGCGCCTACCCACTCTGGGGCCTTCGACGATCTCCCCCTCAGCACATAGCTGGCTGTAAAGAAGCTGTTAGATATCTTCCGTACTCCCCCTTGGAGGGCAGGCAGCCTTCTCCACGTCGGAACACTAGAGCCCAGCACTTAACACAATTCAGCGGCAGTCCCCCCACCCCAAATACAGAATTTCGTTCACCATGTTCAAAGAATGCAAGACGCCTGTGGTCGCTGTCAGAATGCCGTCACCCTGGTACACCTGGTCTGTGGGGGGTGGTGCTGGGCATTTCAGACAAGGTGCCAGGTGACCTCAGAAAGGGGGAACTAGGAGGAACAATACCAGAGGCACAAATGCAGACGACGATAAAGAGACAGGATCAGCCTGGGTGAGCAGCATGAGAGAGCCAAAGGCCCTTGAGGGAACAGTGCTGCCCTCATTGTCAGATACAGCAGAATGAGCACGAAATGAGCACGAAGCTCCCTGTAGCGTTAGCCCATTAGTCACAGCAAGAGAAGGGAAGAGGAGCTCTTCCTCTAAGGCAGAAGTGGGCAAACCACAGCCCGAGTGCCAATCCAGCCCTCCAGACGTTTTAATCCGACCCTCAAGCTCCCACCGGGAAGCAGGGTCTGAGGCTTGCCCTGCTCTGGTGCTCCACATGGGGAGTGGGGTCAGGGTCTTGCCCTACTCTGCACGGCTCCTGGAAGCAGCGGCTCATGCCTCTTCCGGCTCTTACACATAGGGGCAGCCGGGGGGCTCCGCATGCTGCCCCCACCCCAAGCGCTGCCCCCACAGCTCCCATTGGCTGGGAACCACAGTGAACGGGAGCTGCAGGGGCGGCGCCTGCAGACAAGGCAGTGCAGAGCCACCTGGCCTCGCCTCCACATAGGAGCCGGAGGGGGGACATGCCGCTATTTCTGGGAGCTGCTTGAGGTAAGTACCACCCAGAGCCTGCCCCCCGATTCCCTCCCGTGCCCCAACCCCTTGCCCCAGCCCTGATCCCCCTCCCACACTCCAAACCCCTCCATCCCAGTCTGGAGCACTCTCCTGCACCCCCAACCCCTCATCCCCAGCCCGACCCTAAAGCCTGCACACCCAGTGGGAGCCTTCCCACCCTCCAACCCCCAATTTCATGAGCATTCATGGCCCGCCATACAATTTCCATACCCAGATGTGGCCCTCAGGCCAAAAGGTTTGCCCGCCCCTGCTCTAAGGCTCTAAATCAAACCTAAATGCTTCACATGCGATTCTCAACCTAACCAGTCGGACTTTCTGCCCCTTCACAGCAGCAGGTCTTGTGGCCACTCCCATGCCCAGTGAGTCGGAGGCGAAGGCCGAGGGAGAGGGAAGTTTCTCAGGGTAGTCCAGACGTTCACAGCATTCCACAGCTGCTTCATCATCTACTCTTGGCAAAAGGGGTTACAGGGTGATGGGCTGTTAGATCAACACTTGACATCTCCGTTTCAAGAAGCAAATGTGAACAATAAAGAATGCCAGAGCAAAACTCCTCATGCTCCGTTACTCCTGCCTGTGTCGGAAGTAGCTCATTCCCACTCTGCAGGGGCTCTACCGCCTGAGAGTGACTCTCTCGTAGGAGCAGAACATGGCTTTGCCTGGGTTAGGCTACGGTAAGGCGTTTGACTTACACAATGGCAGTGTGGAAACTCAACTGTACCAGCAGGAAGTCATCATTCAAAGGGGAGTGACTCGAGAGCTTAACTAGCTAGTAGAGGCTCCCACGCTGGCCGCCCTTTTCTACCCCCGTGCGACGGTCAAGATGCACCAATGATGGAGAACCGGCTCCAGGGTCTAGAGCACATCAAAAGCAGGGAGCTTCGGTGTGAATGGGTCCACGCCCGGGTGAGGCCTGGGCGACTAGCAGACTCCACACACGAACGCACACACTTCCCTTTTCAACGCGCACCGAAAGGATGCACGTCTTTGTCTTTAGACATTAATTTTCATTTTCCTCTCGCCCCCTTTGCGGGGATCTTGAAGAGTTCTGGTGAAAGTATTCCTAACGCAGACTGGACACGTTCGCACCCTTGCCTTGCATAACACGGCAGACGCTGCTCACGAGCTGGAGCCAAAGCCTTCTGAGCAAAGAGTAAGAGGGACACACTGTGGAGTGATGATACATGCAAGGGTGCCAGCAAAAATAAGAAATGATAATAATAATGAAAAAAGGCAGCATGCCAGTAATCAACAGGAACATTTCCACTGACTGACGAGAGGCGGCGTGGGGAGCCCAGGCTCTCAGCTCCACGTGCAGCTCCCCACCAGGAGTGCAGCTGCCTCTGGGCTCTCAGCTGCCCACTGGGAACACAGCTACCCCCCCGCCCCCAACCTGGCTATTGGCTACCCCCGGGAACATAGCTACTGCCCCCCTCAACCTGGCTATCGGCTACCCCCGGGAACATAGCTACTGCCCCCCTCAACCTGGCTATCGGCTACCCGCTGGGAACATAGCTACCCCCCCGCCCCCGACCTGGCTATCGGCTACCGGCTGGGAACATAGCTACCCCCCCGCCCCCAACCTGGCTATCGGCTACCCGCTGGGAACATAGCTACCCCCCCCCCCAACCTGGGTATCGGCTACCCGCTGGGAACATAGCTACCCCCCCCGCCCCCAACCTGGCTATCGGCTACCCGCTGGGAACATAGCTACCCCCCCGCCCCCGACCTGGCTATCGGCTACCGGCTGGGAACATAGCTACCCCCCCGCCCCCAACCTGGCTATCGGCTACCCGCTGGGAACATAGCTACCCCCCCCCCCCAACCTGGCTATCGGCTACCCGCTGGGAACATAGCTACCGCCCCCCTCAACCTGGCTATCGGCTACCCCCCAGGAACATAGCTACCCCCCCGCCCCCAACCTGGCTATCAGCTACCCGCTGGGAACATAGCTACCCCCCCCCCACAACCTGGCTATCGGCTATCCGCTGGGAACATAGCTACCCCCCCGCCCCCAACCTGGCTATTGGCTACCCACTGGGAACATAGCTACCCGCCCCCCTCAACCTGGCTATCGGCTACCCGCTGGGAACATAGCTACCCCCCCGCCCTCAACCTGGGTATCGGCTACCCGCTGGGAACATAGCTACCCGCCCCCCTCAACCTGGCTATCGGCTACCCGCTGGGAACATAGCTACCCCCCCGCCTCAACCTGGCTATCGGCTACCCGCTGGGAACATAGCTACCCCCTCCCAACCTCCCCCCCCCAACCTGGCTATCAGCTACCCGCTGGGAACATAGCTACCCCCCCGCCTCAACCTGGGTATCGGCTACCCGCTGGGAACATAGCTACCGCCCCCCCCAACCTGGCTATCGGCTACCCGCTGGGAACATAGCTACCCCCCCCCCCCAACCTGGCTATCGGCTACCCGCTGGGAACATAGCTACCCCCCCCCTCAACCTGGCTATCGGCTACCCGCTGGGAACATAGCTACCCCCCCCCCCAACCTGGCTATCGGCTACCCGCTGGGAACAT
Source organism: Eretmochelys imbricata (assembly GCF_965152235.1). Classification (NCBI taxonomy): domain Eukaryota; kingdom Metazoa; phylum Chordata; order Testudines; family Cheloniidae; genus Eretmochelys; species Eretmochelys imbricata. Next base: position 82,052,983 of record NC_135582.1, on the reverse strand, counting down.
AGCTACCCCCCCACAACCTGGCTATCGGCTACCCGCTGGGAACATAGCTACCCCCCCCCAACCTGGCTATCGGCTACCCGCTGGGAACATAGCTACCCCCCCCCCCAACCTGGCTATCGGCTACCCGCTGGGAACATAGCTACCGCCCCCCCCAACCTGGCTATCGGCTACCCGCTGGGAACATAGCTACCCCCCCCCCCAACCTGGCTATCGGCTACCCGCTGGGAACATAGCTACCGCCCCCCCCCAACCTGGCTATCAGCTACCCGCTGGGAACATAGCTACCCCCCCCAAACCTGGCTATCAGCTACCCGCTGGGAACATAGCTACCCCCTCCCAACCTCCCCCCCCCAACCTGGCTATCAGCTACCCGCTGGGAACATAGCTACCCCCCACCCCCAACCTGGGTATCGGCTACCCGCTGGGAACATAGCTACCCCCCCCAACCTGGCTATCGGCTACCCGCTGGGAACATAGCTACCCCCCCCCCCAACCTGGCTATCGGCTACCCGCTGGGAACATAGCTACCCCCCCCCCAACCTGGCTATCGGCTACCCGCTGGGAACATAGCTACCCCCCCCCCCAACCTGGCTATCAGCTACCGCCCCCCCCAACCTGGGTATCGGCTACCCGCTGGGAACATAGCTACCCCCCCCCTCAACCTGGCTATCAGCTACCCGCTGGGAACATAGCTACCCCCCCCCCTCAACCTGGCTATCGGCTACCCGCTGGGAACATAGCTACCCCCCCCCCCAACCTGGCTATCGCCTACCCGCTGGGAACATAGCTACCGCCCCCCCCCAACCTGGCTATCGGCTACCCGCTGGGAACATAGCTACCCCCCCCCCAACCTGGCTATCGCCTACCCGCTGGGAACATAGCTACCCCCCCCCCTCAACCTGGCTATCGGCTACCCACTGGGAACATAGCTACCCCCCCCCCTCAACCTGGCTATCGGCTACCCACTGGGAACATAGCTACCCCCCCCTCAACCTGGCTATCGGCTATCCGCTGGGAACATAGCTACCCCCCCCCCTCAACCTGGCTATCGGCTATCCGCTGGGAACATAGCTACCCCCCCCCCCTCAACCTGGCTATCGGCTACCCACTGGGAACATAGCTACCCCCCCCCCTCAACCTGGCTATCGGCTACCCGCTGGGAACATAGCTACCGCCCCCCCCAACCTGGCTATCGGCTACCCGCTGGGAACATAGCTACCCCCCCCCCCAACCTGGCTATCGGCTACCCGCTGGGAACATAGCTACCCCCCCCCCCTCAACCTGGCTATCGGCTACCCGCTGGGAACATAGCTACCGCCCCCCTCAACCTGGCTATCAGCTACCCGCTGGGAACATAGCTACCCCCCCCCAACCTGGCTATCGGCTACCCACTGGGAACATAGCTACCCCCCCCCCCTCAACCTGGCTATCGGCTATCCGCTGGGAACATAGCTACCCCCCCCCAACCTGGCTATCGGCTACCCGCTGGGAACATAGCTACCCCCCCCCCCTCAACCTGGCTATCGGCTACCCGCTGGGAACATAGCTACCCCCCCCGCCCCCGACCTGGCTATCGGCTACCCGCTGGGAACATAGCTACCCCCCCCCCTCAACCTGGCTATCGGCTACCCACTGGGAACATAGCTACCCCCCCCTCAACCTGGCTATCGGCTATCCGCTGGGAACATAGCTACCCCCCCCCCCTCAACCTGGCTATCGGCTATCCGCTGGGAACATAGCTACCCCCCCCCTCAACCTGGCTATCGGCTATCCGCTGGGAACATAGCTACCCCCCCCCCCTCAACCTGGCTATCGGCTATCCGCTGGGAACATAGCTACCCCCCCCCACCTGGCTATCGGCTACCGCCCCCCCCAACCTGGCTATCGGCTACCCACTGGGAACATAGCTACCCCCCCCTCAACCTGGCTATCGGCTACCCACTGGGAACATAGCTACCCCCCCCCTCAACCTGGCTATCGGCTACCCGCTGGGAACATAGCTACCCCCCCCCTCAACCTGGCTATCGGCTACCCACTGGGAACATAGCTACCCCCCCCTCAACCTGGCTATCGGCTACCCACTGGGAACATAGCTACCCCCCCCCCCAACCTGGCTATCGGCTACCCGCTGGGAACATAGCTACCCCCCCCCTCAACCTGGCTATCGGCTACCCGCTGGGAACATAGCTACCCCCCCCCTCAACCTGGCTATCGGCTACCCGCTGGGAACATAGCTACCCCCCCCCTCAACCTGGCTATCGGCTACCCGCTGGGAACATATCTACCCCCCCCCCAACCTGGCTATCGGCTACCCGCTGGGAACATAGCTACCGCCCCGCCCCCAACCTGGCTATCGGCTACCCGCTGGGAACATAGCTACCCCCCCCCCCAACCTGGCTATCGGCTACCCGCTGGGAACATAGCTACCCCCCCCCTCAACCTGGCTATCGGCTACCCGCTGGGAACATAGCTACCGCCCCCCCCAACCTGGCTATCGGCTACCCGCTGGGAACATAGCTACCCCCCCCCTCAACCTGGCTATCGGCTACCCGCTGGGAACATAGCTACCCCCCCCCCCAACCTGGCTATCGGCTACCGGCTGGTAACATAGCTACCGCCCCCCCCAACCTGGCTATCGGCTACCCGCTGGGAACATAGCTACCGCCCCCCCCCAACCTGGCTATCGGCTACCCGCTGGGAACATAGCTATCCCCCCCCTCAACCTGGCTATCGGCTACCCGCTGGGAACATAGCTACCGCCCCCCCCAACCTGGCTATCGGCTACCCGCTGGGAACATAGCTACCGCCCCCCTCAACCTGGCTATCAGCTACCGCCCCCCTCAACCTGGCTATCGGCTACCCGCTGGGAACCTAGCTACCCCCCCCCTCAACCTGGCTATCGGCTACCCACTGGGAACCTAGCTACCCCCCCCCCCAACCTGGCTATCGGCTACCCGCTGGGAACATAGCTACCCCCCCCCCAACCTGGCTATCGGCTACCCGCTGGGAACATAGCTACCCCCCCCCAACCTGGCTATCGGCTACCCGCTGGGAACATAGCTACCGCCCCCCTCAACCTGGCTATCGGCTACCCGCTGGGAACATAGCTACCCCCCCCCCAACCTGGCTATCAGCTACCCGCTAGGAACATAGCTACCGCCCCCCTCAACCTGGCTATCAGCTACCCGCTGGGAACATAGCTACCGCCCCCCCCCAACCTGGCTATCGGCTACCCGCTGGGAACATAGCTACCGCCCCCCCCCCAACCTGGCTATCAGCTACCCGCTGGGAACATAGCTACCGCCCCCCTCAACCTGGCTATCAGCTACCCGCTGGGAACATAGCTACCGCCCCCCTCAACCTGGGTATCGGCTACCCGCTGGGAACATAGCTACCGCCCCCCTCAACCTGGGTATCGGCTACCCGCTGGGAACATAGCTACCCCCCCGCCCCCAACCTGGGTATCGGCTACCCACTGGGAACATAGCTACCCCCCCCGCAACCTGGGTATCGGCTACCCACTGGGAACATAGCCGCTGCTAACCCCTCCCCCCCGCCCCCCCCCCACACACACCCCAACCCTGCTATCGGCTCCTCACCAGGAGCCCGGCACGGCAGCCACCCACCTAGGTTCCCAGTGGAGAGCTCCACACCCAGAGTCCAGCTGGCTACCAGGCTCCAAGCGGGGAGCCAGGAGCCTCCATGCAGCAGGCGGGCTGGAAGCGGGGGGCCCCAGGGGCAGCCGGGAGCCCCCCACCTGCCCTGGGGTGACAGGAACGACAGCCAACAGCCCACGTGAGTAACCCACAGTGCGTGCACAGACACTGCATGGCCCTAAGTAACACCACAGCTGGCAGGGCCCCAACGCTGGCCAAATGGTCAATTAGGTCAAGGCAGTGGTGCAAATGAAGTCCCCTGGGTTTTGGGGGGTGGGTTTGTGGGGAGCAGGGGGAGGGAAGCGGTGTCTTCACGTGGCTGAGGGAGATTCCAGGCAGAAAATAATCAGCAAGGATTTTTAAAAAGCCAAGAGCACTAAAAACCAAACGTCAGCTGCTCCTTTCCAAAACTGGGAGCTGGGAAAAATTCATCCTAATTATTCCTCAGGACTGGTCTCCATCACACTGGTCCCAGCACCACCCCGGCCACAGCCTGCTGCTTCCAATGTGCGCGCGTGTGTGTCTTCGAAACACACACACCTCCCCCTTGCAATTGCGGGAGGTCAGGGCCGTGCTGTCCCTTCCAGAGAGAGGAGTATGTATGTGGCATTGAGGGGCAGGGGCCCCCAAGTCTTCCATGTTCTCCTACACTGCTGTTGCAACTGGCGTGAAACCATGGAACAGAAGCCAGGAAACAGTGCTGGAAGGCGGGGAGCATGGGCCTAGCGATGGAGGGGCGACATCCCCCTGCCAACTTCGAATCAGCAATGCCGCTCTTCCCCCTGCTCCCCACCTAACAAAAGCCAGCCCAGCTGCTGTCCCCTGGGAAGGGGAGAAAGGGAAGAAGCCATTGATGCTGAGCAGCTGCTAAACAAAAGCACCCCCAAACCAAAGATACGGGCAGCGCACCTCTGCAGCTGGCCACCCGGGGGAGGACGTATGGGGAAAATTATGATCCTAGTGCCCAGGAACCCCAGGCAAAGACCAAAGACCCCACTGTGCCAGGTGCTGTACAAAGATGGTCCCTGCCCAGATAGCTGACAACCTGTTTCTGCCCCCCACCCCCCACTGGCTGCAGTCCAGAGCAGCAGGGGTCTAAAACTTCCTGCTGCAGACAGGGAAGGGAGAGTCTGGTCGCTGGGCCCCAGCCCAGCAGTGGAGACTGGCTGCTGGGGAATCATAGAATATCAGGGTTGGAAGGGACCTCAGGAGGTCATCAAAGCAGGACCAATCCCCAACTAAATCATCCCAGCCAGGGCTTTGTCAAGCCTGACCTTAAAAACTTCTAAGGAAGGAGATTCCACCACCTCCCTAGGTAACGCATTCCAGTGTTTCACCACCCTCCTCATGAAAAGTTTTTCCTAATATCCAACCTAAACCTCCCCCACTGCAACTTGAGACCATTACTCCTTGTCCTGTCCTCTTCTACCACTGAGAATAGTCTAGAACCATCCTCTCTGGAACCACCTCTCAGGTAGTTGAAAGCAGCTATCAAATCCCCCCTCATTCTTCTCTTCTGCAGACTAAACAATCCCAGTTCCCTCAGCCTCTCCTCATAAGTCATCTGTTCCAGACCCCTAATCATTTTTGTTGCCCTTCGCTGGACTCTCTCCAATTTATCCACATCCTTCTTGTAGTGTGGGGCCCAAAACTGGACACAGTACTCCAGATGAGGCCTCACCAATGTCGAATAGAGGGGGACGATCACGTCCCTCGATCTGCTCGCTATGCCCCTACTTATACATCCCAAAATGCCATTGGCCTTCTTGGCAACAAGGGCACACTGCTGACTCATATCCAGCTTCTCGTCCACTGTCACCCCTAGGTCCTTTTCCGCAGAACTGCTGCCTAGCCATTCGGTCCCTAGTCTGTAGCTGTGCATTGGGTTCTTCCGTCCTAAGTGCAGGACCCTGCACTTATCCTTATTGAACCTCATCAGATTTCTTTTGGCCCAATCCTCCAATTTGTCTAGGTCCCTCTGTATCCTGTCCCTGCCCTCCAGCGTATCTACCATTCCTTCTAGTTTAGTATCGTCCGCAAATTTGCTGAGAGTGCAATCCACAACATCCTCCAGATCATTTATGAAGATATTGAACAAAACCGGCCCCAGGACCGACCCCTGGGGCACTCCACTTGACACCGGCTGCCAACTAGACATGGAGCCATTGATCACTACCCGTTGAGCCTGACAATCTAGCCAACCTTCTACCCACCTTATAGTGCATTCATCCAGCCCATACTTCCTTAACTTGCTGACAAGAATACTGTGGGAGACCGTGTCAAAAGCTTTGCTAAAGTCAAGAAACAATACATCCACTGCTTTCCCTTCATCCACAGAACCAGTAATCTCATCATAGAAGGCAATTAGATTAGTCAGGCATGACCTTCCCTTGGTGAATCCATGCTGACTGTTCCTGATCACTTTCCTCTCATGTAAGTGCTTCAGGATTGATTCTTTGAGGACCTACTCCATGATTTTTCCGGGCTCTGAGGTGAGGCTGACTGGCCTGTAGTTCCCAGGATCCTCCTTCTTCCCTTTTTTAAAGAGGGCACTACATTAGCCTTTTTCCAGTCATCCGGGACTTCCCCCGTTCGCCACGAGTTTTCAAAGATAATGGCCAATGGCTCTGCAATCACAGCCGCCAATTCCTTTAGCGCTCTCGGATGCAACTCGTCCGGCCCCATGGACTTGTGCACGTCCAGCTTTTCTAAATAGTCCCTAACCACCTCTTTCTCCACAGAGGGCTGGCCATCTACTCCCCATGTTGTGATGCCCAGCGCAGCAGTATGGGAGCTGACCTTGTTAGTGAAGACAGAGGCAAAAAAAGCATTGAGTACATTAGCTTTTTCCACATCCTCTGTCACAAGGTTGCCTCCCTCATTCAGTAAGGGGCCCACACTTTCCTTGGCTTTCTTCTTGTTGCCAACATACCTGAAGAAACCCTTCTTGTTACTCTTGACATCTCTTGTTAGCTGCAGCTCCAGGTGCGATTTGGCCCTCCTAATTTCATTCCTACATGCCCGAGCAATATTTTTGTACTCTTCCCTGGTCATATGTCCAACCTTCCACTTCTTGTAAGCTTCTTTTTTATGTTTAAGATCCGCTAGGATTTCACCATTAAGCCAAGCTGGTCGCCTGCCATATTTACTATTCTTTCGACACATCAGGATGGTTTGTCCCTGTAACCTCAATAGGGATTCCTTGAAATACAGCCAGCTCTCCTGGACTCCTTTCCCCTTCAAGTTAGTCCCCCAGGGGATCCTGGCCATCCGTTCCCTGAGGGAGTCGAAGTCTGCTTTCCTGAAGTCCAGGGTCCGTATCCTGCTGCTTACCTTTCTTCCCTGTGTCGGGATCCTGAACTCAACCAACTCATGGTCACTGCCTCCCAGATTCCCATCCACTTTTGCTTCCCCCACTAATTCTTCCCGGTTTGTGAGCAGCAGGTCAAGAAAAGCTCCCCCCCGCCCCTCCAGTTGGCTCCTCTAGCACTTGCACCAGGAAATTGTCCCCTGCGCTTTCCAAAAACTTCCTGGATTGTCTATGCACCCCTGTATTGCTCTCCCAGCAGATATCAGGAAAATTAAAGTCACCCATGAGAACCAGGGCGTGTGATCTAGTAGCTTCCGCGAGCTGCCGGAAGAAAGCCTCATCCACCTCATCCCCCTGGTCCGGTGGTCTATAGCAGACTCCCACCACTACATCACTCCTGTTGCTCACACTTCTAAACTTAATCCAGAGACACTCAGGTTTTTCTGCAGTTTCGTACCGGAGCTCTGAGCAGTCATACTGCTCCCTTACATACAGTGCTACTCCCCCACCTTTTCTGCCCTGCCTGTCCTTCCTGAACAGTTTATAACCATCCAGGACAGTACTCCAGTCATGTGAGTTATCCCACCAAGTCTCTGTTATTCCAATCACGTCATAATTCCTTGACATCACCAGGACCTCCAGTTCTCCCTGCTTGTTTCCAAGGCTTTGTGCATTCGTATATAAGCACTTGAGATAACCTGCTGATTGCCCCTCATTCTCAGTATGAGGCAGGAGCCCTCCCCTCACAGACATTCCTGCCTGTGCTTCCTCCTGGTATCCCGCTTTCCCACTTACCTCAGGGCTTTGGTCTCCTTCCCCTGGTGAACCTAGTTTAAAGCCCTCCTCACTAGGTTAGCCAGCCTGCTCACAAAGATGCTCTTCCCTCTCTTCGTAAGGTGGAGACCGTCTCTGCCCAGCACTCCTCCTTCATGGAACACCATCCCATGGTCAAAGAATCCAAAGCCTTCTCTCCGACACCACCTGCGTAGCCATTCGTTGACTTCCACGATTCGACGGTCCCTACCCAGGCCTTTTCCTTCCACGGGGAGGATGGACGAGAACTCCACTTGCGCCTCAAACTCCTTTATCCTTCTTCCCAGAGCCACGTAGTCCGCAGTGATCCGCTCAAGGTCATTCTTGGCAGTATCATTGGGAAGGGGCGGGGGAGACCAGGTGGACAGGAGGAATCAAAGCGGGGGGCAGATCAAGGGAATGTGGGGAGCCAGAGGGCAGGACTCAGAACACCGGGAGAGGAAGAGGTGACCCGGGACATCTGGGAGATGGGTTAGCTAGACCACTGGTGGGAAGCAGAGACTCCGGCAGCCAGTCTCATTCTACACAGAGAAATAGGAAGGGAAACCCCAGAGCCCTTTGTCCCTCCCAGTCAGCCCCTCAGGGCAGCAGCTGTTGGGCTCTCCGCCTCTGACCAGTCTGGAAGCAGTAAGAGCCGTTCCCTGGTCCCGACGAGCCAGGAGCTGCAGAGATGGGGCCTCCCCACGCCCTGGCTCTACACTGCCACCAAAGAAGCCACACAAGCAGCAGCCAGTCTCGGGGCCCGGGGCTCACGCTGCAGTGCTAGGCCTAGCAGGGTGGCCGTTCCCCCTCAGCAGGGGCACAGGCTCCGCAACCTCCCGCCCCCCCCCCAGGCTCCTGCTATGGGTGGCACTGCAGCGAGCCTATAGGCCCGGCTCCGAGACGCTGCCGTGGTGGGTTTTGGCAGCGTGGACGGAGCCTGGCCACACAGAGCGCACCGGAGCCACAGTGGCTGGAGCCCAAATCCACCTCCTCCCCAGCAGTGGGGCCATTCCGGACCCTTGCTGGTGGCGAGGCCCCTTTCAGCTCCGGAAGCACCCCAAGCAGCCCGTGGGGCTTTGCCTGGCTCCCGCCTTCACTTCTAGCGCCCGCGGCGGGGCCGCCGTGCAGCACGTCGCTGGCGGTCAGCCAAGAGCCCCCGTGTGGCGCTGCCCGCAGGACGTGGCGATTCACACAGCTCCGGGCAGGGACAGGCACCCCTGGCCACGTCAGGCTTACAGAGCGCGGCACACTCCCGCAGCGAGGGCATCAGGAAACAACCACTTCAAATGCGGTGTAGCCGCTTTCAAATGGAGCAAAATCCAGCCTCTCCTGCGCTCTTCCTGGACCCGCAGCGGGGTACCGGCGGAGTCTGCGAACCCAACCTTCTCAGGGCTGGCAAAGCGGGTGGGAGAGAAACACTTCTGTGCTTTGCTACTGAGCCTTAAAACAACAGCGTGTGTAGGAGAATTCCTGTTCACCTCCACCCACAGATCCAAGGCCACGGGAGAAATCAGGCTGAACTCCCCGCGGGGGATGCTCTCCCCTGCGCACAGTGATCCCTGGGGACAAAGCACATACCTCTCATACTGGCTGACCCTTCTCTTCTCCCTCTGGGGTGGTCAGCTGCTGTAGGCAAGACCCAGCTAGAGTTCACTGAATTCATACAAAAAATGCGAACGGATTTCGATAGCAAGCCAATGCCCGTGGGTTCCAGAGCAACAGGAGAGGAAGGGGCCCAGGGAGGGAAGAGAAAGCACCTCCTTTCTGCCCCACTGGTCTCCAGTCACAGCCTTCGGCACCAAAAGCCTCAGTCGAAAGGAAGAGGCTGAACAGAAGGTGGGGGGGTCAGCACACCGCGGTCTGGAAGAAAGCAGCCTTTAGAATCTCAGGAGAGGGTTAAATATTGCCAGGCACTGCACATCTGCATCATCAGCGCTCCATGGAGACCAGCAGCACGGGTCTATTTATAAACCAGGCCGAGCTGCCAGCGTACAGCTGTGGTCTGCAGTGCGAGACTCAGACTGCCAGCCTGTGACAGTCTATGGTTTACGCAAATGACAAAGGTAGGTTATGTACCTCTCCCCCCAGCCCTCCTGACACACAGACAGAGGCAAGTCAGTCATGGAACAAAGCACCTAACACCTGCACAGGAGGCTGCCTTCGTGGGCTAACGTGTCCCGATCCAACCTTGCTGCTCCCTCACGCCACAGTACCAACACCATCGATCCGTGCACTCGGGCTGCTCCACGTCACCACCAATCACTACCCTGCCTGCGATACTGGCAGGTTTTGTTTTTAGCCCGTTTGATGCAAGAGGACTCAGGCTGGCTGTAATGGTGAAGGAAAGCAAAGGCACTGCATGCTATTTGTTACCACTATTAATTTTCAGGAAGAAAATAAACTTGGACAAGAAAATGCTTATGAGAATCACAGGTTTCAGAGTAACAGCCGTGTTAGTCTGTATTCGCAAAAAGAAAAGGAGTACTTGTGGCACCTTAGAGACTAACCCATTTATTTGAGCATAAGCTTTCATGAGCTACAGCTCACTTCATCGGATGCATACTGTGGAAACTGCAGAAGACATTATATACACAGAGACCATGAAACAATACCTCCTCCCACCCCACTCTCCTGCTGGTAATAGCTTATCTAAAGTGATCACTCTCCTTACAATGTGCATGATAACCTGGATTTGTGCTGGAAATGGCCCAACTTGATTATCATACACATTGTAAGGAGAGTGATCACTTTAGATAAGCTATTACCAGCAGGAGAGTGGGGTGGGAGGAGGTATTGTTTCATGGTCTCTGTGTATATAATGTCTTCTGCAGTTTCCACAGTATGCATCCGATGAAGTGAACTGTAGCTCACAAAAGCTTATGCTCAAATAAATTGGTTAGTCTCTAAGGTGCCACAAGTACTCCTTTTCTTTTTATGAGAATCACAGTGTACATCGAGCCATAGTTCCAGCCCAGGACTGAGATTAGCTTCGCACCCACTTTCCGCTTCGGAACGTGAGAGTGGAGTCGGCTTGGCCGCCACTCAGCATCCTCTGGAGACGGATCAGATGAGGGTCCATAGTGCTCCCTCCCAGTCCTCACTCTTCTTCCTCCCTCCCGCTTTCTTCTCACGGTTTGTTTTATGACGGACCCAAAGAAGAGCAGGGAAGGCTCAATGAAGAGCAAGGCAAAAGCTTAACTGCCACCTCCAACCCTCACTTGGAACCCAGTTTTAAAACCCTCTCCTCGGACCCAAGGTCATGCATGCATCAGAATTCAGCAGCTGATTTCATTCTCCTTGTATTAATTGTTCACAGGCACTGCAAGGCCAGATGCTGAACACACACATCCAAACACAGCTAAGGTAAGTGAGGTTACTCGCAAGAGTCTTTCTACAATCTAAGATGGCTACTGTTTGAATCCACACTAACTACTCAGCTCAGAACACGTTTATATTCTGTGATTGCACACCTGCTCTTCCTTCAGGCCACCACCAGATTTCACCGGGGCTCAGAGGTGCAAAGGAATAACAGCACTGACTTCTTCATGTTTACTTCTGATGGTCACCTGATTCAACATGCACATAGCTATATGCCTAGCTATGAGCATGATACAAGATCCCAGTGGGTACAGAACCTCAGTCCTGAGATCCCAACAAGGCAACTGAAATCCAGCCAACCCTGCAGCAGGTACAAGCAGCCCCCTCTCTTACAGAAGAGAGGTGCTCAGTCTGGCAGTTATCGCTCCCTACAGAGCACCCCTTACCTGTCTGGGCTGAGACAATGCTTCGGGAGTCCAAATCCAACTTCTTCACCAGAGTTTTGGGATCAATCTTCATCCCAGCAAAGACATCAGAGGACAAAAAAGCCCAGTCCTGAGCCAAAGACAAAGTTAAACACGCACTTTAATATTGAGAGGAATAAAATAATTGCAAAGTTCAGGCCTACTCTCCAACAGCCACCACGTAGTAGCCCATTGGTTCATGGTATGTAAAATGTGTGCCATGCCTCAGAGGACACAGCCAAACTACTGGTTTCCAGCTCATTGGTTTTTACTACAAATATGTATGAGTGTCTGTGATGGGCATTCCCGGGGTGCAACATGGAACTGGGGTACCACTGAGCCCTCTGTCTCACCAACCTGCACTCCCTTTCACACTGTGATAACGTGACAAGCTGCAAACCCCTCAAGGTCCTGCACTCACACAAGCATTCACAGGGAGGGACACACCCCACTTTCGCCAGCCACTCTTGAACCAAAAAGAGAGAGGCTCCAGTTAATTCCCCCCAGCTCCCCAGCCTAGGACCCCAGAACTGTACCATCCTGCCCTGGTCAAAAACCTGACCAGTGTAAGTTTATTACCCAGTCCGCCCCTCCCTCAATGTGGAGAGGATATGAACAGATTTTTATTAACTGAGCTAAGATTTTTTTCATGCACTTCGCTCAAACTACACTGTTTTTAGGTAAAATATAAAACAGATTTTAAGTGATTATAAGTAATAGCAAAGAGATCAAAGCAGGTTACCTAAAACATAAAACAAAATCGCAATCTAAGTTCTATACACTAGACAGGATTTGAATCAAGCAGTGTCTCACCCCGGTGGTACAAACAGTTCACCAATCTTCCATACACAGGCTAGGATTCCTCCTTTCCCGCCTGGGACCACCTCCCCAGCCCAGTCTTTGTTCCAGGTGTTAAGTTCTGGGGGGAGTGAGGACAAGTGATTATATCACTTCCTCCTTTAATAGCTTCTCCCATGTGGCAGAAACTTCATTGTCCCAAACAAAGCCCCCAGCACAGTTCATGGAAAACTACAGGTGCAAGATGGAGTCCAGTGTCCCATGATCTGGTCACATGCCATTGCGTGCTTCGATGGGTCATAGCATCCATTATCCAGAGGGTGGGCACAAGCTTCTTCTAAGGCCTATTGTGTTACTTAATGGGCCATCAGCTTAAATATCATAGAATATCAGGGTTGGAAGGGACCTCAGGAGGTCATCTAGTCCAACCCCCTGCTCAAAGCAGGATCCACCCCAACTAAATCATCCCAGCCAGGGCTTTGTCAAGCCGGGCCTTAAAAACCTCTAAGGAAGGAGACTCCACCACCTCCCTAGGTAACCCATTCCAGTGCTTCATCACCCTCCTAGTGAAAAAGTTTTTCCTAATATCGAACCTAAACCTCCCCCACTGCAACATGAGACCATTACACGGAGCTATTGATCACTACCTGTTGAGCCCGATGATCTAGCCAGCTTTCTATCCACCTTATAGTCCATTCCCAATGTACTGACTAAACTGGATGTAAACTACCTTGTGGGTGTCACTCCAGGAGCAAACACATTTTAAATACTGGTACATAGTCAATATTCACAACTTCAGATACAACAGCATATACAATCCAACAGGATATCAATGTTCAACAGATCAAGACTTTTAGAATGATCCCTTACAAAGCACGTTTTGTACAAAACATATTCTAATTCTATTACTATGGTGAATTTGGGGGTGCCAGCGCCTTGCTTTAGGGTACAGAGTGTCACAGTCTCTTCTAAGCACATTTAAGGATAGCCACAAGTAGCCACCAGTGGTGTGGGCCCATTTGGCTAGCCAAGCCCCTTCAGTCTGGAAACAGGGCTGCAAGTCTCCTAAGATCGGGGGATGAGTTTGTAGAGTTTCTCTTGGATTTTTGGGGGGAAAGGATTAGATGATATCCTTAAACTCCTGGGTAAAGTGTGGTGTGGGGTCTTCTTTGAGTTCTTTATAGTAAGCTGGCCTTGTTAACGTCGCTATCATGGTTGAGGATTTCCAGCTAATACAGACTGCTGAAAGCTTTTGAGTGAGAAAAACTATTTTGCTTTTAGAACAATTCACCTTGGTAAAGCTTAGGAAATAGCTTGCGTGTTTATGTTTTATTTCTTTTGTAACCAATTCTGACCTTTATGTCTTATCACTTAGAATCTATCTTCCTTTAGTTAATAAATTTGTTTTATCTAAACCAGTGTGTTTTGCTTGAAGTGTTTGGGGAATCTCTACTCACGTTAACAAAGGCTGGTGCATAATCATTTCCTCTGATGAAGTGACGAGCCATTAACGAGCTTGCATTGTTCAGTAGTGTGCTGGACAGTGCAAGATGTACATTTCTTGGGCGCAAGGCTGGGACCAAGAATTTGCAGGTAGCGCCCTATATGTAGTTCATGAGTGGCTGGAAGAGCATTCATGTAACTTGGCTGGAAATGACTTTACATGTTGGTGGCTTTTCACTGCAGAGCAGTGTAAAAGGCACTCTGGGCTGGAAAATTAAAGGGACACAGCAATTCAACAGTCCAGACTATACCCTGGGCTACGTCACAGACATTTAAAAAAAAGACACTATTTCAATATAATGAAGGAAGTGCAAGTTCCTTCTTAATGGTGTGTTGTCAAAAGACTCCATCTAGACATGAGAGCACAGATCAGAGAGAAGGATAGCTATTTCTCTGTAGAGACCTTCACTGTTCCCAACTCTTCAGTACTATAAGTCTCATAATATTTAAAGCCCCAGCTACTGGAATCATGTGATTTTGAGAATCTCAGCTTTCATTTTGTAAAAAGAAGCTAAGTTTCTAGCCCTCATGATTGTAGGGAAAAGCGTGAAAATGTGGCCTCTGAAAGCCACATTTTCATTGTTGCTCTCTTAACTGTTTCCATAACATTCTTCCAGCAATGTTCTAGCTCACATTCAATAAACGTGGGGGTGAAAAGAAAACGAGGGAACTTCATGCAGCATAGTTCCGTTATTCCAGACTTCTGATTGTTCTGCAGGGCACATGTCCTCAGTTAAACAAGGAGATATAGCAGGGGTCGGCATGGCCCCGCTCCAACTACTACGCGCCACAATGGCCCCCTCCAGCTCTCCAATGGGAGCTGCGAGGGCAGTGCCTGCGGATGCTGCAGCACACAGAGCTGCCCGGCTGCACCTCCATGTAGGAGCCGGAGAAGGGACATGCCACTGCATCCAGGAGCTGCTTGAGGTAAACGCCACTCGGAGCCTGCACCCCGAGCCTCTCCCCACGCCCCAATCCCCATGCCCCAGCCCTGATCCCCCTCCCGCCCTCCGAACCCCTCGGTCCCAGCCTGGAGCACCCTCCTACACCCCAAACTCCTCATCCCCAGCCCCACCCTGGAACCCGCATCCCCACTCCAATTTTGTGAGCGTTCATGGCCCGCCATACAATTTCTATTCCCCGATATGGCCCTTGGGCCAAAAAGTTTGCCCACTCCGGGATACAGTGATGTTATGTTAATTTTCTGGACAAAAGTCAGGATATGCTTCTAGGGGCACAAAGCTCTAAAGATTTAGAGCAGGTTGCACAGCGGAGCCAAGAGGCCAGTGAAGACGCTTGGCAACATGTGACCTCCAGAAGAAGAAGGGGGAATGTCTCGGTTCCAGCAACGCGGACACAGGTAACTAACCGCTTTCATGTTCTCTACACAGGTACCGTTGCGGAGAGTGGACCAGATGATATGTCTGAGGGGAGAAAGCAGAAGGAGACTCCGCTGGTTGGAAGGCATGAGATGCGCTGTCCTGAGATGGAGGGTTCCACGACCACCACTCCCAAGAGAAGGAGGCGGGTGGTGGTGGTCGGGGACTCTCTACTCCGGGGGACTGAGTCATCTATCTGCCGCCCTGACCGGGAAAACCAAGAAGTCTGCTGCTTGCCGGAGGCTAAGATTCGCAATGTGACGGAGACACTGCCGAGACTCATCAAGCCCTCGGATCGCTACCCCTTCCTGCTTCTCCACGTGGGCACCAATGATACTGCCAAGAATGACCTTGATCACTGCGGATCACTGCGGACTACGTGGCTCTGGGAAGAAGGATAAAGGAGTTTGAGGCGCAAGTGGTGTTCTTGTCCATCCTCCCCGTGGAAGGAAAAGGCCTGGGTAGGGACCGTCGAATCATGGAAGTCAACGAATGGCTACGCAGGTGGTGTCGGAGAGAAGGCTTTGGATTCTTTGACCATGGGATGATGTTCCATGAAGGAGGAGTGCTGGGCAGAGACGGGCTCCACCTTACAAAGAGAGGGAAGAGCATCTTTGTGAGCAGGCTGGCTAACTTAGTGAGGAGGGCTTTAAACTAGGTTCACCAGGGGAAGGAGACCAAAGCCCTGAGATAAGTGGGAAAGAGGGATACCAGGAGGAAGCACAGGCAGGAATATCTGTGAGGGGAGGGCTCCTGCCTACTGAGAATGAGGGGCAATCAGCAGGTTATCTCAAGTGCTTATATACGAATGCACAAAGCCTTGGAAACAAGCAGGGAGAAGTGGAAGTCCTGGCACAGTCAAGGAATTAGGATGTGATTGGAATAACAGAGACTTGGTGGGATAACTCACACGACTGGAGTACTGTCCTGGATGGTTATAAACTGTTCAGGAAGGACAGGCAGGGCACAAAAGGTGGGGGAGTAGCACTGTATGTAAAGGAGCAGTATGACTGCTCAGAGCTCCAGTACGAAACTGCAGAAAAACCTGAGTGTCTCTGGATTAAGTTTAGAAGTGTGAGCAACAGGAGTGATGTAGTGGTGGGAGTCTGCTATAGACCACCGGACCAGGGGGATGAGGTGGATGAGGCTTTCTTCCGGCAGCTCGCGGAAGCTACTAGATCGCATGCCCTGGTTCTCATGGGTGACTTTAATTTTCCTGATATCTGCTGAGAGAGCAATACAGCAGTGCATAGACAATCCAGGAAGTTTTTGGAAAGCATAGGGGACAACTTCCTGGTGCAAGTGCTAGAGGAGCCAACTAGGGGGGGAGCTTTTCTTGACCTGCTGCTCACAAACCGGGAAGAATTAGTAGGGGAAGCAAAAGTGGATGGGAATCTGGGAGGCAGTGACCATGAGTTGGTTGAGTTCAGGATCTTGACACAGGGAAGAAAGGTAAGCAGCAGGATACGGACCCTGGACTTCAGGAAAGCAGACTTCAACTCCCTCAGGGAACGGATGGGTAGGATCCCCTGCGGGACTAACATGAAGGGGAAAGGAGTCCAGGAGAGCTGGCTGTATTTCAAGGAATCCCTGTTGAGGTTACAGGGACAAACCATCCCAATGAGTCGAAAGAATAGTAAATATGGCAGGCAACCAGCTTGGCTTAACGGTGAAATCCTAGCGGATCTTAAGCATAAAAAAGAAGCTTACAAGAAGTGGAAGGTTGGACATATGACCAGGGAAGAGTATAAAAATATTGCTCGGGCATGTAGGAATGAAATTAGGAGGGCCAAATCGCACCTGGAGCTGCAGCTAGCGAGAGATGTCAAGAGTAACAAGAAGGGTTTCTTCAGGTATGTTGGCAACAAGAAGAAAGCCAAGGAAAGTGTGGGCCCCTTACTGAATGAGGGAGGCAACCTAGTGACAGAGGATGTGGAAAAAGCTAATGTACTCAATGCTTTTTTTGCCTCTGTCTTCACAAACAAGGTCAGTTCCCAGACTGCTGCACTGGGCATCACAACATGGGGAATAGATGGCCAGCCCTCTGTGGAGAAAGAGGTGGTTAGGGACTATTTAGAAAAGCTGGACGTGCACAAGTCCATGGGGCCAGATGAGTTGCATCCGAGAGTGCTAAAGGAACTGGCGGCTGTGATTGTAGAGCCATTGGCCATTATCTTTGAAAACTCGTGGCCAACGGGGGAAGTCCCGGATGACTGGAAAAAGGCTAATGTAGTGCCAATCTTTAAAAAAGGGAAGAAGGAGGATCCTGGGAACTACAGGCCAGTAAGCCTCACTTCAGTCCCCGGAAAAATCATGGAGCAGGTCCTCAAAGAATCAATCCTGGAGCACTTACATGAGAGGAAAGTGATCAGGAACAGTCAGCATGGATTCACCAAGGGAAGGTCATACCTGACTAATCTAATCGCCTTCTATGATGAGATTACTGGTTCTGTGGATGAAGGGAAAGCAGTGGATGTATTGTATCTTGACTTTAGCAAAGCTTTTGACACGGTCTCCCACAGTATTCTTGTCAGCAAGTTAAAGAAGTATGAGCTGGATGAATGCACTATAAGGTGGGTAGAAAGTTGGCTAGATTGTCGGGCTCAACGGGTAGTGATCAATGGCTCCATGTCTAGTTGGCAGCCGGTGTCAAGTGGAGTGCCCCAGGGGTCGGTCCTGGGGCCGGTTTTGTTCAATATCTTCATAAATGATCTGGAGGATGGTGTGGATTGCACTCTCAGCAAATTTGCGGATGATACTAAACGGGGAGGAGTGGTAGATACGCTGGAGGGCAGGGATAGGATACAGAGGGACCTAGACAAATTGGAGGATTGGGCCAAAAGAAATCTGATGAGGTTCAATAAGGATAAGTGCAGGGTCCTGCACTTAGGATGGAAGAACCCAATGCACAGCTACAGACTAGGGACCGAATGGCTAGGCAGCAGTTCTGCGGAAAAGGACCTAGGGGTGACAGTGGACGAGAAGCTGGATGTGAGTCAACAGCGTGCCCTTGTTGCCAAGAAGGCCAATGGCATTTTGGGATGTATAAGTAGGGGCATAGCGAGCAGATCGAGGGACGTGATCGTTCCCCTCTATTCGACATTGGTGAGGCCTCATCTGGAGTACTGTGTCCAGTTTTGGGCCCCACACTACAAGAAGGATGTGGATAAATTGGAGAGAGTCCAGCGAAGGGCAACAAAAATGATTAGGGGTCTGGAACACATGACTTATGAGGAGAGGCTGAGGGAACTGGGATTGTTTAGTCTGCAGAAGAGAAGAATGAGGGGGGATTTGATAGCTGCTTTCAACTACCTGAGAGGTGGTTCCAGAGAGGATGGTTCTAGACGATTCTCAGTGGTGGAAGAGGACAGGACAAGGAGTAATGGCCTCAAGTTGCAGTGGGGGAGGTTTAGGTTGGATATTAGAAAAACTTTTTCACGAGGAGGGTGGTGAAACACTGGAATGCGTTACCTAGGGAGGTGGTGGAATCTCCTTCCTTAGAATTTTTTAAGGTCAGGCTTGACAAAGCCCTGGCTGGGATGATTTAATTGGGTATGGGTCCTGCTTTTGAGCAGGGGGTTTGGACTAGGTGACCTCCTGAGGTCCCTTCCATCCCTGATATTCTGTGATTCTATGATTATGGTACTACATAAGGAACAGTCTCAGAAATGTAGAATTTTGCACCTTGCTTGTTTTTTTTTTTTAAATATTAGCATATTTAAGAAGTGTGAAAAAGAGATTACTCAGATTTGGTTTAGCAGGCCCCAAACCATTAACTGCACCTGCACCACAAATTACACTCCTTCAGTGAAAAATAGTCCTGTGACTCACGCAGGCAACAAGGTGTGGGCGAAGAGGAGATGGCAGAGGGTGGAAGATGACAGACGAACTCCTCCCTGCACGTACACATTAAACACAGTCACGATCACTGCACATGAGAGTTGTGTTATTAACACAGAGGGAGAGACCAAGACAGATGTTAACAGAAAATTTCTCTCTCAGCTACACCAGGATATGGTAATAAGAGCCAAAGAAAGAGAGGAGAGGAGAGCCCTAAAATTCACTCTCTTATTGTACATGTGACACTCCTTCTTAGGCTCCTTCACGTCACTGATGCATGAACATTGCCTGCATTGCTTGGAAGAATTTGATAGAACGGTTCATTGTCTGTTGGCTAGAGTCTAGTGACAGACAAATAAACAACATTCTCTGAACGCAGTTGTAAGTTGAAAAGCCAAGCACACAAAAGTTAGGAAAGCTAAAGTTAATGCTGATGGTTCAATCTTTAATTTAGTGCCCTTGTGCATGTGCATTGTGATACAGTCTTTAATTACATGATCGAATACTATCTTTTCCAGAGGACCCCTGCCTCATTCAGTGCACTGGGTGGATGGGCTCACAGGATAAGAGGCATCTGTTCAATATTTGTTTTTATCCTCATCTCTCAGTGTGTGGTCCCTGCTTCACTCACTGCACACCAACCAAACCCTGGACCGAACACAGAATTATTAATTTCCTTGCGAACTCTATGGTGCTGACTGCTGTATCACCCAAGCCTCACAAACAATAATGAATTATCTGCACAACATTCCTGTGAAATGGTGAGGGTTTTTAAACCAGGGGAACTGACTGGGAAATTTAAAGCCAAAATCCACAAGTGACCATAAACTTCAGGTCCCTCAGGGATCAGGCACCCTTAATTTTTCAGCACACTGGGCATTTTTGTAGCCTGTCTACATTCAAAGCAGGGCACAGAAATTAAACAGCCCTTTGAGCCCAGTGGGTAAATATAGAGGGAAACAAACAGAAAGGCCACCGAGAGCCAGTGGCCCTGCCAGGCTGCTGGAGGTGCTAAGCAACCACAACTTCTAATGGAGCAGTTCCCAAAGAGTGGGTCACGACCTCTGCACGGCGATCCCTACTGTGCAGAAGACGCCATTTTGCTCTGCACAGAGTGACCTCGCATGTACAATGTGTGTGAGGTCACTATTCAGGGAGGATGCTATTTTCCTCTACAAAATGGCATCCTCTGCACAGCATGAGCTCACATACACCATACGCATGAGGTCACAGGGTGCAGAGGATGCCTTCTAAACAGCAAAATGGCATCCTCCTTGCAGTGTGACCTCACATTCCGGTGCATGCAAGGTCACACTGTGCGGAGAACACCATTTCGCTCTTCAAAATGGCGTCCTCCGTGCTGTCTGGGGTCCCAGGTGGAAATATGCATTAAAATGGGGTTGTGCCAGCAAGTTTGGGAACCCCTGTTCTAATGAAGAAAAGGAGGACTTGTGGCACCTTAGAAACTAATCAATTTATTTGAGCATAAGCTTTCATGAGCTACAGCTCACTTCATCGGATGCATCAAATAAATTTATGCTCAAATAAATGTTAGTCTCTAAGGTGCCACAAGTCCTCCTTTTCTTTTTGCTAATACAGACTAACACGGCTGCTCCTCTGAAACCTGTTCTAATGAATTTGGGTGAGAGCTCAACACTTCTGAAAACCAGGGCCCAGCTGCTTCAAGCTGGGCACCTGGCCATGCAGAATGCTCCATTAGTGACCACCTGTGCAAGGGGTTTGAAGCTGGGAATGGGCGACAGGGGATGGATCACTTGATGATTCCCTGTTCTGGTCATTTCCTCTGGGGCACCTGGCACTGGCCATTGTCAGAAGACAGGACACTGGGCTAGATGGACCTTTGGTCTGACCCAGTCTGGCTGCTCTTATGAACGAGTCTGAAGTTTGGTTTAAGAGGTCTGAAGATCAAATGACATTTTCAAGGTTCTTCCATCCCTAAACCCAACATCCTGCTAGCGCTATTTTCCTTACGAGCTCATCTGTTTTCCTTTGGGACAAAATTCCAATTCTGCTTACCTCAGATAGGACAAAAGTAAGGGCATTTGATCTTGCCCACTGTTCATCTGCAAAGCCCTGCTGGCGAGAAAAATCTTTTTGGTTGTGCTCCAGTGTCTTCTACAGAAATGCTCTTAAGAATATTAATGAACAGAAAGCAATTCACAGTGCCTTCAGTGGTGCAGGAACCCTGTAGCGTCTCACTCTCCTCCATCTACCAATATCTCACAGTCAACATCTCTGACACCTTTCACAAAGCAGCAATGCAGGCCAGATGGACTTGTAAGCAACAAAGATTTATGTAACATCTCAGCTAGTCTCTCTGTTCCATATCTCAGATTCTTACTCTAAGGGCTTGTCTTCACTACGGAGCTAAATCGGCGCTGCTGCAACCGATGCAGGTCTAGTGAAGACACGCTCAATTAATGGGAGAGCAGTCTCCCATCAATTTCTGTACTCCACCTTAACAAGAGACAGAAGCAGTGCTGGTGGGAGAGCATCCCCTGTAAACAGCGTACTGTGGACCCCGTGGTAAGTAGATCCAAGCTACGTCAACTTGAGTTACGCTGCTAACATAAGTCAAATTGCGTAGCTTAAATCGACCAGCAGCTGTAGTGAAGACAAGCCCTGACTGTGAGCTTTCAAACATGATCAACAAGTAGTACAAGAAACCAGTTTGCAAAAACACACAAAAAATATAAGCCATGCATACGTCTCTGCCATTCAAGAATATTTAAACACAGGGTTTGAAAAACAGATCCAATCTCATCAGCTTTTCTGTTTGTTGAGACAATACCTGAATGTGCCTCAGAACCTCACCCTCCCACTCCTGTAACAGACCCCTAACCTCTGGCTGAGTTACTGAAGTCCTCAAACCATGGTTTAAAGACTTCAAGTTACAGAGAATCCACCATTTCCACTAGCTTAAGCCTGCAAGTGCCCCGCATCCCAGGCCTTGTTGTCTCATTCTCTCATTCACGGAGATAGGAATAAAAGTATTTTCCTGGAGTATCTCATGGGGATGTTCCAAAATGTTTGTAAACAACTTTAAAGATTAAAAGTGCCAAATGCAATAAACACTCAACAACAGATACTCAAACGGAGTACTTTTTGTTACTCCTCTGAACAAGGCTGAGACTAATACCTTACATAATCCCTTAAATCAAAAGCTTTTACACCCTTTTCCTAGACACTCCACTATCGCATCAGGTCAGTGATCAACTATAAAGCAAACAAACAAAAACGAGGCGTCCTTGTGGCACCTTAGAGACTAACAAATTTATTTGGGCATAAGCTTTCATGGGCTAAAACCCCCTTCAGTCACTATAGACCTCCCAGTGTCGCCCAATCACCCTGGATTGTCTTTCCTGCTTCTCCCAGAATGTGACAAGAGTTCTCCTGAGAGCTCACAACCCAGCATTTAAACAGCAGCAGGCAGGTAAAAAGACACATAAACAAGGAGCAGGGTGTTGGCCACAGAATGGAAGACTGGAGTCTCTGGTGGCCACCAACGTAACTGGTGCCAACAGGAACCATGTGTAGGGATGAAGGGAAAAGCATGTTTCAAGGAGAGATTTAAGTGAGGATGGGGCGGCTTTACAAGTTCTGATGGACAGGGACAGGAGAAAGCAGAGGTGCCTGCAGGAAAATGAGGGGATCAAGGTCAGTGTTATGAGAAGAGCAGAGGTTGGACTTGCAAGGAAGGGCATGGCTGAATGTTGCAGGGAAGACCAGGCATTTGAGCCTGACTTGAAGGAGGCGGGACGTGGAGGAGAGAGGTGATCACACGCAGGCCACGGACCTGGGCCGAGCAGCAGCCTTTGGGAAGGAGATGAGATGGCCAGAGCGGAGAAGGCTCCAGCAAGGAGGACAGGCCACGAACAGGCCAGACAACGGACAGCGAAGGACACGGGCTGAGAGGCAGGCGCAGGGGGCTCCCACGTGGTGGCAGGACGTGAGGCCAGGCCCAGCAGCCGACACCTGGGTCTCCCGCTGCAGGGTGCTGGGACACAAAGGCTGCCTTGCTGCCAGCGTGGGCGCTGCCAGGCCCCACAGCTCACATGGGCTCTCGGCAAAGGGCTGCATGCGCCAGAGCCCCAGCAGGGGTCCAGAGCCCCAGCAGGGGTCCAGAGCCCCAGCAGGGGTCCAGAGCCCCAGCAGGGGTCCAGAGCCCCAGCAGGGGTCCAGAGCCCCAGCAGGGGTCCAGAGCCCCAGCAGGGGTCCAGAGCAGCCACGAGCACGGAAATGCCCTCATCCAGCGCGAGAGCTACATTGGCACTGTGCATGCCCGCCAGACCCCCCCCGGCTCGGCCGCCCCACGTAGCACCCCTCCGCTGGCATGGGGCAGCCCGCCCCTCCCCAACCCCCGCCAGTATGGAGCAGCCCGTCCCTCCCCGACCCGACCCAACCCCCCCCGGCATGGGGCAGCCCGCCCCGCCCCCCCCCGACCCCCACCCCCGCCGGCATGGGGCAGCCCGCCCCTCCCCGACCCCTGCCAGTATGGAGCAGCCCGTCCCTCCCCTCCCCGACCCAACCCCCGGCATGGGGCAGCCCGCCCCGCCCCCCCCGACCCCCACGGCGCAGCCCACCCCACCCCTCCCCGACCCCCACCGGCATGGGGCAGCCCGCCCCTCCCCGACCCGACACAACCCCCCCCCGGCATGGGGCAGCCCGCCCCGCCCCCATGACGCAGCCCGCCCCGCCGGCATGGGGCAGCCCGCCCCGCCCCGACCCCGCCGGCATGGCGCAGCCCGCCCCTCCCCGACCCGACACAACCCCCCCCCCCGGCATGGGGCAGCCCGCCCCGCCCCGACCCCCACCGGCATGGGGCAGCCCGCCCCGACCCCCGCCCCCGCTGGCATGGGGCAGCCCGCCCCTCCCCGATCCCCGCCCCCGCTGGCATCCCCTGGTCCGCTGCCATGGTGCAGCCCACCCCTCCTCTGCTGGCGCAGCACGCCCCTCCCCGACCCCCACCGGCATGGGGCAACCCGCCCCGACCCCCACCCCCGCCCCCGCTGGCATGGGACAGCCCGCCCCTCCCCGATCCCCGCCCCCGCTGGCATCCCCCGGTCCGCTGCCATGGTGCAGCCCACCCCCCTCTGCTGGCGCAGCCCGTCCCCCCGGCAGAGCACATGGCACGGCCACGCACTAATACCTCCTCCCGCTCCTCATGCGGGATGGTACCGCCCGTCAGGCTCTGCCCCCCTCCCCGCACACGAGATGGTATCGCCCGGTGCACCCCTTTTACCTTTCCGGGCTCCGCCCTCCAGCCGCTGGTCCCGCCCGCTCCATCGTGGCCGCCCGGCTCCGGGTCCCGCGGGCCCCTCGGCCTCGGGGCCGCCTGGTGCAGCCTCGGACGCTTCGCTTTCCCCACCATGGCCGGGCTGCCGGGGCTCGGCGCGTGTGCGGCGGCTATGGCCCTCCCCGGAACGCGGCGCCGCACAGAGCGTTCCGCCCCCCCCAAGGGCCGGGCGGGGCCCGGGTGCTCCCGCCTGGCGATGGGCTGGAGCCGGTCCCGGGTCGGACCCGAGCGGCCCGGCCTGGGGCGCTGGGTGTTGCCCGCTTCCAGCTTTGCGGGCCGCGCCCGGGCTGGAGCCGCTGCGCAGAACAGTGCCAGCCGCTGTTAACTCTGAAGCCTAATGGTGCCAGGTGAAATGCCAGTGACTGATTGGCGGCTGCAGGTTGTAGCCGCTCTCTGGAGAGGTACCAGGGCAGGCTGCTGCGAGGAGCTGGTTGCTGGCAAGGATGGTGGGGCGGAGAAAATGCAGCCCCATTCCCATAAAATAATTCCTGCCTATATCCCCCACCCCCAGGGAAAAACTCCTTCCTGAGCCTAAACACGTTGATCACAGGGGCCCTGGGCCAGGAGCCTCACAGCAATTAAACCAACACCAGGTATAGACCAACCTGGTGCTCCGGGAGTAGGGGGAGGCGGAAATAACCTTATAGAATTAGACAAAATACACTTACTGCTAACAGAGAAAAAGCTACATTTCTTTTTTTCAGAAACATATTTCTGTGCTCTTTCTCTCTCCAGGGAATTGGGAAAGCAGAAACACTTATACAGCTGTCAAATCAAAACACATTTGTTCTTAGTTTGCCCACCCCTGGCGAATTTACTTGGCAGCTTGTTGTTTCATAGATAAAGATGGAATATGCAGCACCAATGGTAAGAGATGTGATGGAATAAGCCTCTGTGAAATACCTGTTTTTCTCTCCAATTTAGACCTTCGTTCAGGGGTCCATTTTCAGTGAATCTTAGGACTCTCACCAAAAATACTTTCCCCCATTAATGTTAGTGCAAGTTATCTCCCTTCCCCTTATGAAGAGAGGGGCATTTTGTTTTAGCTGTTGACAAATAAGAGTGAACACTTAGCCAGAAGGCTGTAAGGGTTTGTTCTACTGCAATCTAAGCATGTGTTTCAGGGTGTAATGAACCAATTTACAGAACAGACAAAAGGCATAAATACCCAGCCCACTGGATATCTGTATCTAGGTATGTGTGAGGGTGAAATGAACAGCTTCTTATCTTCCCCCTCCGGAACTAGGGGATGCAACTTCACAAAATATATTTCTTCTGCTTTTCTTTGGGTCTTCTACTGCCAAGTATCTGCCGGCCTATCTCCTCACAGCAGGACTGCATGTAACACCTGATGATGACTCCCTCTGCTGGATCTGCACCAGGGTGGATAAAAATCAATGATCTAAAGAAAATTTAAAAAAAAACAAAAACAGATTTTTTTTGGATGTAAATCAGATTTTTTTGATAAAATGCTTTGAGGAGAAAAGTTAAAGATAGTTTTAATTAAGACACATTATAGCTCAAAGTTATCTCATCATGGAATAGGGATTCTAAATTCTAATTCTATAGTATGAGACAATATATTCATGTAATGTTTAAGAAAAGTTTTGTAAATGAGCTCCAATAGTTCATGGATTAGGACGCAATCCTACAGAGGTCCAGGAGCTTCTGCATAGATTATTTAGGTTAATCTTTCTATCTACCCAATGGGACTCAATGCTTAGTCTAGAAGATATCATCAGAGGTGCTTAGTTTTGCAGCTCTCAAACTGTGGATTTTTGTCTCCAGAGATAACATGTTTGTTAACAGCAAAAACGGCTAACCTGGTGGCTGAACTTTGTGACTTTGTCCTCACCCATAACTATTTCACATTTGGGGACAATGTATACCTTCAAATCAGCGGCACTTCCCTGGGTACCCGCAAGGCCTCAGAGTATGCCAACATTTTTAAGGCCGACTTAGAACAGCGCTTCCTCAGCTCTCGTCCCCTAATGCCCCCACTCTACTTGAGCTACATTGATGACATCTTCATCATCTAGACCCATGGAAAAGAAGCCCTTGAGGAATTCCACCATGATTTCAACAATTTCCATCCCACCATCAACCTCAGCCTGGACCAGTCCACACAAGAGATCCACTTCCTGGGCACTACAGTGCTAATAAGCGATGGTCACATAAACACCACCCTATACCAGAAACCTATTGACTGCTATGCCTACTTACATGCCTCCAGCTTTCATCCAGACCACACCACACGATCCATTGTCTACAGTCAAGCTCTGTGATACAACCGCATTTGCTCCAACCTCTCAGACAGAGACAAACACCTATAAGATCTCTATCAAGCGTTCGTACAACTACAATACTCACCTGCTGAAGTGAAGAAACAGATTGACAGAGCCAGAAGAGTACCCAGAAGTTACCTACTACCGGACAGGCCCAACAAAGAAAATAACAGAACGGCACTAGCTGTCACCTTCAGCCCCCAACTAAAACCTCTCCAACGAATCATCAAGGATCTACAACCTATCCTGAAGGACGACCCATCACTCTCACAGATCTTGGGAGACAGGCCAGTCCTTGCTTACAGACAGCCCCTCAACCTGAACCAAATACCAACAATCACACACCACACAACAGAACCACTAACCCAGGAACCTATCCTTGCAACAAAGCCCGTTGATAGCTGTGCCCACATATCTCTATTCAGGGGACACCGTCATAAGGTCTAATCACATCAGCCACACTATCAGAGGCTCATTCACTTGCACATCTACCAATGTGATATATGCCATCATGTGCCAGCAATGCCCCTCTGCCATGTACATTGGCCAAACCGGACAGTCTCTACGTAAAAGAATAAATGGACACAAATCAGACGTCAAGAATTATAACATTCATAAACCAGTCAGAGAACACTTCAATCTCTTTGGTCACTCAATTGTGACCTAAAAGTGGCAATTCTTCAACAAAAAAACTTCAAAAACAGACTCCAATGAGAGACTGCTGAATTGGAATTAATTTACAAACTGGATACAATTAACTTAGGCTTGAATAAAGACTGGGAGTGGATGGGTCATTACACAAAGTAAAACTATTTCCCCATATTCCCCCCCTCCCCCCCGGCTGTTCCTCAGACGTTCTTGTCAACTGCTGGAAATGGCCCACCTTGATTATCACTGCAAAAGGTTCCCCCCCGCTCTCCTGCTGGTAATAGCTCACCTTACCTGATCACTCTTGTTACAGTGTGTATGGTAACACCCATTGTTTCATGGTCTCTGTGTATATAAATCTCCCCACTGTGGCGGTTCAATACAAGACAGGACACGGCTTTAGACAAGCAAGCAGGCTGGTCTGCTGATGGGATCTCCCGTCAGCTTTTCCACCTCTCTTTTATTTCTCTCCCCCCTGTGCATTACATACTCCGACCGCAAAAGGCATCAACAAAAGGAAATAATATGACTTTGATTAATATTCTTAATTACCAGCCTCTATCTACTACAATCTTTGTTCTCAGGCCTTGAGCCTAGGCCAAGGAAGCTTCCCACGGTTGATGTCCTTATTTTGACTTCCCAAATGGTCCATGTTTTCATGGTCCATGTCCTTGGACAGAGCAGAGCAATGTGTGCATAGCTCCTACACAACAGTCAGGGTGTGCCCTGACTCTTCCCATGTGCATGAACGCTACATGAACTCTTCATCCCCCCTTTTTTTTGTTATTTGTGCTCGGCCATCTCATCAATTTGCTTTTGCAAGTGATTTAACTCCCGGACTGACAAGGACATAACTCGGGGAGCCTGCCAGGGCGGGTCTCTACAAAGCCTTAGCAAAGAGGGAATACATTGTATACAGCAGCAGCAAAATATAAGCCCAACAATTACAAACACAGCGTAACCGAAAAGTTGTCGCAGCCATCCTAGAGAGGGCAGCCATCCTGTAAGCCAATTCCAAAAGCCCTCAAACCCCAGATCTTGGCGTATGTGTGCCGTAAGATTGGCCAATTCGGCCAGTCTAGTTTCGATGGAGCGACTATTATCAGTTAAATTAAAACAACACATATGCCGAAACGTGGAACAGCCTAGATGGTGTTTCAAGAGCAGGAAATCAATGGCTGCTCTGTTATCTAAAATTGCATCCCTTAATTCGTGCTGCTCTGTGTTAAGTAGGGCAATTGCCTGGGATGTTGTATTAATTGCCTTTGCCGCAAAACATGCCAGGTTATTTAAAGTTCTGGCTGTATAAGTGGCAAGCCCGGGAACTCCAACAATAGAGGCCGCTAAGGCGGTATACTCAGCGCGGCTAAAAAGATCAACATCTGCAACACAGTCTTCTGAAAGGGGTACACCTCTTTTACTGCGCTTTTGGCCGGCAAAAGGCAGAATGAGTGTCATTCTGCTGAGGCAGCAAAGGGTGCCATCGCTTAAATTTGCGGGAATGTAACTAAAGGTGCGTGAGCCGCAGGTAAAAAACCACCCTGATGGTAGGCTGATATGGCCATAATTGTACGAAACATTCACGGCGTGGGAACAATTTAAAAGGGGTTGAGAAATTTGCCGACAGCCCAAGGGCACCTTTGTACTAGTGCAGTTAACCACACGCGCACAGGTGACATTGTTGGCCCCGGCCAGGTACGGTGTGTGGAGGGATATGGCCGTGTGAGGCAAGGTATAGTTGGCAGGGCCCCAATTAGCCATGCCAGAGTACTGGGAAGAGAGATTTGCGTAAGCAGCGAGCATCATCTCATTCCCAATTTCCTCAGGGTGATGACATACTGGAATAAGGCATGTACCTAACAATTCTCCGGCTGCTACAGAATTAGATAAACAAAAGTGGGTAACATTTGCTATTGAAGCCAATCTTTCCCATAGGTTATATGTCATTCGGGCCCGTAATGGAGAAAGCGCTTCCGAGCCAACCCCTACAGGAAATAGCAGGCACAAAAGGCATACAATCAATACAGAATTAGCAGTAATTTGGGCAAGAATTGCCACAAACAAGGTCTCAGGAGTCTCTGGCTGTTGGTTTGCTGCCAGTCGTCGTTGAGCCGCGGCGACCAATGCTTTTACTGCTCCCCATGTCACGGGCTGGCTTGGGACGCTACGCCTCTTCCGTTTTCGTCCCTTCGCTGTCGACCCGGGAGGCACCGCGCTCTCCTCCAGGGTCAGCTGAAACTCCGGTAAGGGTGTTTCCCTGGTGCCACGCCATGCTGCTTCAGTGCCAGTTGCACACACCGGGCCAGAACCCACAACGGTCCTGCAGGGAGAGACACAGCAGCATATCCCCGACCCCAGGTGATTAGAGGTACTGAGCCCAGCCATTGCGGATCAGGCAGCTGACGGTAATAGACACGCGGTCTTTCCAGTACCTCGGATTTATGAAAATGCCGATCCGCAGGGGTCTGCTGATCTGCGTTCAGCATTAAATTATTTAAGGTGAACAAAAGGATATGCAATTGTTGCTGAATGTCTCCTAAGGGTCAGAGACGCAGCTCCCCTTGTTTTAATTGTTTGTCAAGCAAGGTTTTTAGCGTGCGATTTGCACGTTCAACAATGGCTTGGCCCGTGGAATTATAAGGGATCCCGTGTGTGAGACGGACGTCCCATTGGACACAAAGGGTGGAAAGGGCTGTGGAGCAATAGGCTGGGGCATTATCTGTTTTTATCTGGCTCGGGCGACCCATAACAGCAAAACAGGCTAGCAAATGGTGAATAACTTTGGCAGTGGCTTCCCCACGCTGTGGGGTCGCCCAGAGGAATCCCGAATAGGTATCAATGGAAACATATAAAAACGAATAGGGGCGGAATTGTGGCACGTGAGTGACATCCATTTGCCACAGCTGATTCGCTGCGGTACCTCTGGGGTTAACGGCATAAGAAAAGGTAGGGGCAGCAGCGGCACAGTGGGGGCAGGAACGAACAGTAGAACGTGCATGATCAGCAGGAATGTGAAACTGCTCGGCCAAAACAGAGGCAGACTGATGAAAAAAGGCATGGCTTTCAATGGGGTCAGAAAAAAGGGAATTTACCTCACCACGTAACGCACGATTGGCGCGCGCATTGCCCTCAGTAAGTAGCCCAGGCAGAGGGGTATGACTGCGAATATGAGCAACAAAGTAAGGGAAATTACGAGTGGTGATGAGATACTGTAAAGACAAAAACAGGCGAAGGAGGTCTGCATCGACCTGAGGGGTAATGAGGGCTAGGGGTAAATGATCAATTACCTGATAAACATAATGGGTGTCCACAATCAAATTAAAGGGACAATCAGCAAAAAGTTGAAAGGCCAAAATAACAGCAGCCAGTTCTGAGCGCTGCGCAGAACACTGAGGCAGCGTAAAACGAGAATGCCAACGAGGGGGGTCACCTAATTGATAGCTGACAACACCTCGACGTGGAGAGCCATCAGTAAAAAGAGTGACAGCTGAAACAATGGGTTGAGAGCGGCTAAGACGGTGGACAACTAGGGGCACCTGTTGCGTAATTACCAATCGGGGATCTTTTGGGGGATTATAAGAGATCTCTCCCACATAATCACAAAGAGCAACCTGCCAGGCCAAGGAGGTGTGGCACAAGAAATCAAATTCACTACGGGACAAGGGGAACACAATGGCAACTAGATCAGTGCCCGTGAGCTGCACTGCACGGTGGCGGGCTTTACGAACAAGATCAGACAGGGCGTCTAAATAAGGATAAATGTTCCGAGGAGGAGTGGATGACAAATATATCCACTCTATGATGGAGACAGCTGTGTCCGTATGAGGTACAAACAGAGCCGCAGTAGGCGTATGAGGGGTGGCAAGGAGAACCAACCGTAGGGGACGGACCTCAGTGAGTCTATCCACAAACTGCTGACTCAACACTGCATTGATTTGTCGAATGCAGGCAATGTGCTCCTCAGTGATGGCAATAACTGCGCCCGGTGCCCGAGCTCCACGTAGGAGCTCGAACAACGGCTGCAGCATTGATGTGGGGAGATGGAAGTAGGGTCGTATCCAATTTAAATGACCCAAAATCTGTTGTAATTTAACAAGGGTTAGGGGTTGAGGTAGAACCAGTTCTGGGCGAACAGGGGCGGCATAGGTTTGTAAAACCTTATGCCCAAGCTAGTGGTAGGGATAAGAGCGTTGGATTTTTTCTGGTGCCACTAATAGGCCATTTTGGCCGAGAATCTGGGACAAAGATTCAAGCTGTTCTGCCGTAACCTGGGGACCACTAAGCAAAATGTCATCCATATAATGGTAGACCTTTAGTGTGGGGGTATCGGGCACGAAAAGGGGCGAGGGCCCGATCCACAAAGAGCTGACACAAGGTCGGACTATTTTGCATTCCCTGGGGCAAGACTTTCCACTGATACCTATGAGAGGGTTGCTGATTATTATATAGTGGCACCGTAAACGCGAATTTTTCGCGATCTTGTGGGAAAAGGGGGATGGTGAAAAAACAATCCTTTAAATCTAACACACAAAGCTGATCGGTTTGAGGAATTAAATTTGGGTTCGGCAAGTCAAATTGTAAGGGGCCCATGGGTTGTATGCGTTTATTTATTTCCCTTAAATCATGTAACAGCCGCCATGCACCAGATTTTTTCTTAATAACGAGCACCGGGGTGTTCCAGGGACTAGTGGAGCGTTCCAAGCGCTGTGCATGCAAACGTTGTTGCACAAGCGAATGAAGCGCTTTCAGCTTCTCTAGAGGGAGAGGCCACTGGTCAATCCACACGGGCTCTAAGGATTGCCATACCAATGGTAATGCGGAGGGCAAGGTGGACGCGGGAGGGTTTTGGGCCATTAGATATTAGGTGTCCAGGGTGGTGTCCAGCTTTGTAAGTAAGTCACGGCCCCAAATATTGAGGTGGACAGGGAGCACAAAAGGGCGGATTGTAGCAAGGGCACGGCCTCCTGGTTTAGAGACCGTGACCCAAGACGAACTTTGGCGCCCGGGTTTACTACCCCCAATCCCCCACAACTCTTTAGAAGGAACTGTGGGCTAACTGACCGGCCACTCCGGATCGCGAATCACCGTAACATCAGCTCCAGTGTCCACCAGCCCTGTAAAAGGAACATTATTTAAGAGAAGTGTTAACTGAGGTTTCGAGGGGCGGACCGACATGGTTAGAGCAACAAGTGCAGAGAACGTGTTGTGAGATGGCGACTGAGCCAGCGTCGATCCAAAGCCGCCTCCGCCCCGGGCTCGATCCTCTGCAGCTGGCACCTGATAGGGGACTAAAATAAATTGCGCAATTGACCGTCCACACGGGAGCAACTGTGGAAGA
This sequence comes from Eretmochelys imbricata, assembly GCF_965152235.1. Lineage (NCBI taxonomy): Eukaryota > Metazoa > Chordata > Testudines > Cheloniidae > Eretmochelys > Eretmochelys imbricata. The sequence continues at coordinate 82,020,332 of NC_135582.1, read as the reverse complement.
TGGGTCCATACCTGAACCTTAATAACGCCGGTGTAGTCGGCGTCAATGACCCCTGGGATGACAAAAAAACCCTGTTTCCCAGCGTGTGAGCGAGGGAGAACCAGACCCACAAATCCGGCAGGGAGAGGTCCCGTCACCTGGGTAGGTATGGCGCAAACCTCCCCCGGCAACCGAAAGTCAGCATCCTCCTGCATAATCAAATCAAGCACTGCACTTCCGGCAGTCGCCGCCTTCATGGAGTCTATGGGTTTTAAAGCAGAGGAACAGTTGTCTGAGTGGGAAACACCCCCATTTGGCCCTGGGTTCGGGGGGGACCCGTCGTGCGGTTTCCTGACCCGCTACGACACTGATTAGCCCAGTGATAGCCCTTCCAACACTTGGGGCACTTCTTTGAGGGGCGAGCGGGTGCCGTTGATGAGCGGCACTCCCGCTGAAAATGACCCTCCTTATCACAGCGGTAACAACGCTTCCCCTCCTTCCTGCTTTTCCGCAGGGCGGCAGCCAGAACTCCAGCCTTATGGGCTTGGGTGCCAATGTTTTGGCACGCCCGCAGCATGTCTGACAGCTCTAGAATCCCAGAGGCTTGTGCCGCCTGGAGAGCACGGCGGCAATCCTCGTTCGCATTTTCAACTGCCATTTTTAACAGGATCTCCTGAGCTGCCGCAGGGCTATCCACCTGTCGGAGGATAGCCTCCTGCAATCTGTTGGTAAAATCCATAAAGGACTCTGACGCACCCTGAGGGATACTGGCAAAGCTTTTGGTAGGCTTGCCTGAATCCGGGACCTTCCGGAAAGCATGCTGGGCGCAAGTGGAAATAATGGGGAAGTAGGCCGGAGGGAGTTGAGACTGCAGCTGGAGAGTAGCAAACTGGCCCTCCCCTGCCAATTGCTCATAAATGACACCTTGCTCTCTATACACCTGGGCTTGGCGTTCCGCCATCTGCCGAAATTCACTAAGCCAAATAACATACTGAACTGGGTGTCAGCATCATGCGCAACAGTGCCTTCCAGTCTTCAGGGACCAGAGAGTACCCAGAACCTAGCCCTTCAATGAGACCCCGCACATACGTGCTGGTCAGGCCGAACTCGCGAATCGCTTTCTTTACCTCTCTGATCACCGAGTAAGGCAAACTGACCCAGTTTGCAACCTGGTTGCCCTGGCCATCATCCTGCCACGTCACCAGACAGACTGAGACCAGCTCAGCCAGCTCTGCTGCTGTAAGATCTGAGCAAGTCTTCGCTGCGTGAACCATTTGTTGCACCAGCGAGAGCCCCTGAGCAGACGCGGACGACCCTCCGGGGGGCCCCGGAGCATGGGGCCCCACGGGGGGAGGGTGATCACACACCGGCTCTGGTGGGGAAGGCCAGGGAGACGGTGGTAATAGAGGCACTGGGGGCGAAGCAGGGGGAGGAATGGTTGCAGGAGCGGACGGGGGTGGCGAGATCGGCAGCCCCTCTGTTGGTGCGGGAGAGGGCCTTTCCGAGGCGACACATTGTGTCGCATCGCTAGGAGGGGGGACGGCTGCAGGAGCGGATGGGAGTGGCGAGAGCATCAGCCCCGCGAGGGAGGGCCTGTCCAAAGCGACACGCTGTATCGCGTCGCGGCAGAGCTGCCAGGCATGTAAAGCCTGCACGGGCGCCCGAGGCTCCTTGTGCAATGTCTGGCCCAACCGCTCCCAGTCCGCTAGCTTAAGGGTTCCAGCTTCAGGGTACCACGGGCATTGGGCACTCACCTCCTGTAGCAGGAGAGTGAGCTCTCTAGTGGGACAGTCATGCTGAGCCTTACGCAGCAAATACTGTAGCTCACAGCGGTGTTGCACTTGCAAAGCAGAGAGGGTGCTTCCCATACTTACCACAATGAAAAATACTCACCGGGGTCCACGAAGCGGATGAGTGACGCGTCTGAAACCCTTGCCGGGCGAGGTGAGTGCTGAGGGCCTCACGTTGGGCGCCAGTTGTGGCGGTTCAATACAAGACAGGACACGGCTTTAGACAAGCAAGCAGGCTGGTCTGCTGATAGGATCTCCCCTGTCAGCTTTTCCACCTCTCTTTTATTTCTCTCCCCCCTGTGCATTACATACTCCGACCGCAAAAGGCATCAACAAAAGGAAATAATATGACTTTGATTAATATTCTTATTTACCAGCCTCTATCTACTACAATCTTTCTTCTCAGGCCTTGAGCCTAGGCCAAGGAAGCTTCCCACGGTTGATGTCCTTATTTTGACTTCCCAAATGGTCCATGTTTTCATGGTCCATGTCCTTGGACAGAGCAGAGCAATGTGTGCATTGCTCCTACACAACAGTCAGGGTGTGCCCTGACTGTTTCCAGGTGCATGAACGCTACATGAACTCTTCACCCCACTGTATTTTCCACTTGAATGCATCCGATGCAGTGAGCTGTAGCTCACGAAAGCTCATGCTCAAATAAATTTGTTAGTTTCTAAGGTGCCACAAGTCCTCCTTTTCTTTTTGCGGATACAGACTAACACGGCTGCTACTCTGAAGCCTACTATCAAGAACTGGCCTAATCTGGTGACAGTTTGTGAACAAAATCGTGAAAAAATAGATGGCACTGTCACAGCCAAAGTTCTCAACATTGGTCTGAAGAGAAATGTTGGACACATGCTGAGTACCCTGAAGCCTATTTCTGTAGCCTCAAACGAAACACAGGGAAATCGCTGTTTTATTGCTGACACTTGAAATTTGGAAGTAACTGAGCGAGATCTTAAAGAGAGAAATGTGCAATGACAGAGTTAAATTAAAAGCATTAAAAAAACGAATGGGATAAGCACTATCTCCAGCTCAATTTCTTGCAAATATTCTCAATACTCGGTACCAGGGTCAAACCTTAACTGCTGAAGAGGAGTTGGCGATGACATGGACATCCAGCAATGATCCCTCTATAATGCCAACTATAATAAACTTCAGAGCTCAGGGTGAACCATTCAAGAAATATATGTTTGCTGATGATATTTTAAAGAAAGTCACATCAGTGAACTGGTGGAAGTCACGTAAGCACTTGGATTCAGAGACTGTTGAAGTGCTAATCTCACTTTTAAGAGCAGTAGCTTCTTTTGCTAGTGTAGAAGTAATATTTTCTTCCTTTGGACGAATTCATTCCAAATTGAGAAGTCGTTTGGGACCTGAAGAAGCAGGGAAGCGTGTTTTTCTTTTCCAGGTTATGAACAAACAGGAAAATGAAGGTGAAGATGACTGAGTTAGCTGCAGAAGCCAGTATTTTAAGTTTCTCATGTTGACCTGGCTGACATTTTAGTTAAAAACAATGTGAACACAAACAAACCTGAATTTAAAAAACTTGAATGTTTAACTAAATTCAAAAATTTATATGCTTGTTTTGTTAAAATATTATATGTTTGCTGTTGAAGAAAAAAAATCCAGAATACTTAATGTTGTTGTTTTAGTTAAATAAAACAATTTAAATGTCTGTCTGGCGATGTTCTCCTCCTAATACAGCATGGCAAGAAAATTCTCCAAACATTAATGATTAACCCGTTGAATTGGAGATAGTTCATCTCCCAGTGACTTCATAAATATCTGCTTCAATTACCTTTGGTAAATGAGATAACCGAACAATTATTCATTTTCTAATATAGCTGTAAAACTAATATGAAAAGTTTTCAGAATAAATCATTTTAAGAATGTATAGTGTGTACCGTCTAAAAATGAAACCTACATCTATCTCTGAGTTGTGAAGAATATGTATTAAGGTTATAACAACCAACAAGAATGCACTTTTTTATATAGAAACCCATGATTAAATAGAGTGTTCCTGACTAGTGATTTAAATCAAATCCACCCTGATCTGCAGCCTCTCATCTTGCAGCAGGATGCTGAATGACAATACATTCTACCCGTGAATACACTCTTGCATCGCTGAGCTAGCTGCTGGGCTGTCTCTTGAGAAGAGCAGATCTACAAAGGGAGCACATTCTACAGCTCTTTGACATTTTTAAAGTTTCCAGTATTTCAGCACAAGATTGTACAATTTTGCAAGGAAGTTTCATGCCAATTTATTTTGCCATTTTTCAACCAGTTCACAGAGGTGGTTGACATTTTGTGAAAATACTATTTACAATGTTGCTGAAAAATTGTGAACATTTTTCTGAAAAGCTGACTGCATTTTTGGACCAGATCCAGTCTATTCCAACCTTTCCGCGCTGTTTTGCTGTGGTGTTTTCTGGAGGCTGACATTTTAGGACATGATATGCTAAAAGCCTGCCTGTTCTTCCTTCCTCAAAAAGATAACTGCCAGTATTTGAACTTATTTTCCTTTAACTCCATTTATTCATCAACAGCAGCCACTAGATGGCACACTTCTTTTCAGAACCAAAGATAACTGAACAACCTGTCTAATAAAAACATATCTACCTCTTATATAGTTTTTCCATCAGTAGATCTCAGAGCTCTTACAAAGGAGGGCAATGTCCCCATTTTACAGATGAGTAAACTAAGCAACAAGGTAAAGAAGTGAATCTTCACCTCCATCATCTCTTTTTCCAGGTGGAATCACAGAATTCTCCCACTCTCAGACCAGGCCCTGGGCTGCAGTCTGCTCTGCTCAGCCATGATTACCGCAGCAGGGCCTGACTTATCTTCAGCTCCTGCAATTTTGTTCCTGCTGGGAGTAATGACAGTGGTATCCAATAACCAAACAGCCTTCTCAAAGCAATACCTCCTTTAGTAGGAACAGAGGCAGTTAGGAGAAAACAGATTTTAAAACAATAAACTAGTGTATACTCATGCCTGCGTCTCCCAAAGGCTTACCATTCCTTGAGCTCAGGAAGGCCCAGCTCCTTCAGATTCCCTCTACTGGGTCTCTGTCAGTCTGTCCCACTGGGTAGCCCCTGACAATTACCAGTCAAGTGGGATGGGGCTCGGGGTCCAATTCGCTGTTGTCTTGAAGCCTCTTTATGCAGGTGTTATGATGGCGGTTGGGTGAAACCATTGAATCTGGTAGTTGTGACAGCCATCCTTCAGGATAAATGTAAGAAGCAGTTAAGCTCCTTTTTGGAATAAGATAGCTGGAACAATAGGAGCCCCCACCCAAAACGTAGCTACATGCAAGGCTGGTCAGAAAAAGAGCTATTTGGGCAGAGGAGTTTCACTGGCTATTGTTTGATGGAGGCATGTATATCTGGAGCAGAAGCACTCAGAGGCAGAGAGAAGCCAAAAAAAAACCCCAAGCCAACAGCGAGAGAAGAACTGGGAAAAAGGCCCTGAGAGAAAGTGAAGAGAAGTCGCTTTGCAGGGGGAGTGCTGGCTGGAAAAAGGTTTGGAGCTGCAAGCAAGGAAACTGCCTCCATGAGTTTGATTCCTCCTGTGTTCAGGGAAACAGGACTTTGTACATTGTTTGTAAATAAACAGGATTCTATCAAAGAAACACCTGACTCCATCCTCAGTTTCTTCTCCTTACAAAAACAGCCCATGAGATGCCAAGTATTGGCTAACTGAGCAAGTCGAAGAAGTGACCACTGGTTACAGTGGCACAACAAGGTCCCAAAGCTCCTTTCCCCCTAGTGCAGAGCTAGCTCTGTCATCTCCTTCACAAGAGTCCAGAGCACCAGCAGCATGTTGTGGTGCATAGGTTGTATGGCTGTGACAGTCCTGCTATTCCATAGCTACCACAGGGCCCATCAGGCAACCAGTGACCTTTAGGAGAACTCCATCAGAGGATATATCTTCTGGTGGGCAGTGGGCAGGAGAAACAAATGAGGTTTGTTTTTAAAAAATTCCTGGTTTGGTTTGGGGTTTGTTTTTTCTTCCTTTAAGTAAACGTCCTCTAATAATAAAGAATGAGGAGGAAATATAGGAACTCGGTGGTAGAGTTTTCAAAAGAGCAGGGTTTTCTTTAGTAGCAAATGGGTTGCATTGCTGAAACAACATGGGGAATTGGCAGCTTGATATACAAACTATTCTCTGAGGGCATAGTCCATGGTTCATAATGGTGGAATTTTGTTAAAGTTTCTAAAATAGAAGCTGAAGAGTCCCCTTTACTGTCAGTGGGATTTGTGCTCCTCAGACACCTTCGTGCTTTTGAAAATTCCTGCCTAATTGAGCCAAAGTTGCATTGACCTTAATGGGAGCTGTGCTCAGTGAAAGTTGCAGAGTTTGGCCCTGAAATCGGTGCAGATGCAACTTGAAGACGGTCATCTTCCTTTAAAAGAAGATTTGCAAATGTGTTTGAAATTTTCTTCTTAGGGACATGAATTTAGTTGAAATCATTCAGTGATTGTAGCAGGTTTGTGAATTGGAGCAACACTTGGGATTAATGTACTTCAGCTTCAACGCAATCTAAACCTGCTCCAGAATAAATCTCTGTCGCGGCAAACTCTTGTTAGCAAGACCAGGGGGAACTATATAAACCATCATGTGGGATGAACAAGGAAAGAGTCATATTCCTGTTTTCTCTGTAATGTACACTCACAATTTCCTAGCCGCAACCTCATCAAGATGATAAGATGGAGCATTATTATTATTACTCTGCTAATTGTGTGAATTTCTGGCAAAAGCTGGGCTTATTTATAGCTGTTTTTTTCCATGCTTAAGCAAGTGTTAATACACATATGTCTCCCCACAGGTCAGATGTTCCTTTTCTCTGACACCCATTCAACAATGGGTCCTAAGTACATGCATCAAATTAATCATATACTTAAGCGCTTTGCTGGGTGGGGACCAGTAACTGGCCCATAGTGGTTATTCCAGTAACAGTCTCATTCCAAAAATATGGCTTTAAAAAGCGATATTTAGAGAAAACGAAGAGAAATGTGAAAGTGGATCCCAGTCAAGTAGTGCAAACTCCTGTCTTGTCTGAGCCCGTATCTGCACTGGCAGCAAGGGTTAGGGGCTAGCCACAGGGGTAGCTGGACTGGTTCAAACTCATGCTGCAAACAGACAAAGCTGTTATAAGCTGTGATTTGCATCTGTGCAGCTTATCCTTATTTGAATCTGCTGTATCAGTGTGAGTTGTGGTCTGTAGTGGCTTTGCCTGTCTATTTTAGGGGTTTGTTTCACTGCAGCTACATGGATGACTAACCAGAGCAAATCCCCAGTGTACACAGAGCTTATCACAACCCACAGGCCTCGAACCCGGGTCAACAGGAATAGCCACCCTGCAACCCTCCACTTGGCAGCCTGCTGATGCAGGGCCCATGAAGCCCAGCCCCAGTTTGAGGCTCTTCCCCTAACACTCCACTGGCAGAGTCCCAGAGCAGCGGATTGGCCTACAAGAACAGGAAGCTGTCTGAACAACTGAGATCCAACCTGCTTCCACTTGACTTCCCAGAATCCTGACCTGACTTGGCTCCAGACCTCTGACTTGTGGTTCTGATTCCAGTGTGTCTGTGGCTTCTGACCTCTTGGTATCCTGACCCAGCTGGCTCCTGACTGCGTACTCTGGCTGCCCACAACCTGGCCCCGACAGAGCTTTGCTAGATGGGATCAAATCTTATAGTGACTAGAAAGTTTAAGGTAAAGACCATTTCTTGCATTCTTGGGGCTCCTCCGTGTCTTTCCCCATCCCACTAACAAGCTCATTCCTTCTCCGTTGACATCTACAGGCATGTCTGAGCTCCGGGGGCACAGCTGGAGCGCCATAGCGAAGACACTCCCTACACTGACGAAAGCAGGTTTTCCATCACTCTGGGCCAGTGGTTCTGAACCTTTACTGCAGCCTGCACCCCTTTGAGTCTCAAAATACGTTCTCGCACCCCTTATCAAAAATCATCGAAGTAGGTCAGTTCTTTAAACCTAGAGATATATTTTTGTTTGTATATTACAGTAGTCGTTAAAAAATGGAGAATGTTAATGCATAGGTTTGACGAAACAAAGTAGTTGTACTTATGTGCCCATGCTTAATTTGTGTTTTCAGTGATTTACCTGCTAAAAAGATCTGGCCTGTCTCGCACACCCAGAAAGGGCATATCACACCCCCAGGGGGTGCGTGCACCCCTGGTTTAGAACCACTGCTCTAGGTAATCCACCTCTCCCAGAGCTAGGTCGATGGAAGGCCTAGCAGCGGCTACACCAGGAGTTAAGTCTCCCTGACTATTGCACTTGGGAAGCACCAATTTTCACAGCCCTGAATGACGAAGCGAGGCCAATCTAATTTTTAAGTTTCAGAGTAACAGCCGTGTTAGTCTGTATTCGCAAAAAGAAAAGGAGTACTTGTGGCACCTTAGAGACTAACCAATTTATTTGAGCATAAGCTTTCATGAGCTACAGCTCACTTCATCGGTTGCATACTGTGGAAAGTGTAGAAGATCTTTTTATACACACAGAGCATGAAAAAATGGGTGTTTACCACTACAAAAGGTTTTCTCTCCCCCCACCCCACTCTCCTGCTGGTAATAGCTTATCTAAAGCGATCACTCTCCTTACAATGCGTATGATAATCAAGTTGGGCCATTTCCAGCACAAATCCAGGTTTTCTCCCCCCACCCCCACACACAGACCCACTCTCCTGTTGGTAATAGCTTATCTAAAGTGATCACTCTCCTTACAATGATAATCAAGGTGGGCCATTTCCAACACAAATCCAGAGTTTAACAAGAACATCTGAGGGGGGGGGGTAGGAAAAAACAAGGGGAAATAGGTTACCTTGCATAATGACTTAGCCACTCCCAGTCTCTATTCAAGTCTAAGTTAATTGTATCCAATTTGCAAATGAATTCCAATTCAACAGTATCTCGCTGGAGTCTGGTTTTCAAGTTTTTTTCTTGTAATATCGCAACTTTCATGTCTGTAATCGCGTGACCAGAGAGATTGAAGTGTTCTCCGACCGGTTTATGAATGTTATAATTCTTGACATCTGATTTGTGTCCTCAGGCCCTACACTACCAGCACTCCCAGCTACCTTCAAGACAGCACTGACTTCCTGAGGAAACTACAATCCATCGGTGATCTTCCTGATAACACCATCCTGGCCACTATGGATGTAGAAGCCCTCTACACCAACATTCCACACAAAGATGGACTACAAGTCGTCAAGAACACTATCCCCGATAATGTCACGGCTAACCTGGTGGCTGAACTTTGTGACTTTGTCCTTACCCATAACTATTTTACATTTGGGGACAATGTATACCTTCAAATCAGCGGCACTGCTATGGGTACCCGCATGGCCCCACAGTATGCCAACATTTTTATGGCTGAGTTAGAACAACGCTTCCTCAGCTCTCGTCCCCTAACGCCCCTACTCTATTTCCGCTATATTGATGACATCTTCATCATCTGGACCCATGGAAAAGAAGCTCTTGAGGAATTCCACCATGATTTCAACAATTTCCATCCCACCATCAACCTCAGCCTGGTCCAGTCCACACAAGAGATCCACTTCCTGGACACTACAGTGCTAATAAACAATGGTCACATAAACACCACCCTATACCGGAAACCTACTGACCGCTATTCCTACCTACATGCCTGCAGCTTTCACCCTGACCACACCATACGATCCATTGTCTACAGCCAAGCTCTGTGATACAACTGCATTTACTCCAACCCCTCAGAAGGAGACAAACACCTACAAGATCTCTATCAAGCATTCTTACAACTACAATACCCACCTGCGGAAGTGAAGAAACAGATTGATAGAGCCAGAAGAGTTCCCAGAAGTCACCTACTACAGGACAGGCCTAACAAAGAAAATAACAGAACGCCACTAGCCGTCACCTTCAGCCCCCAACTAAAACCCCTCCAACGCATTATTAAGGATCTACAACCTATCCTGAAGGATGACCCAACACTCTCACAAATCTTGGGAGACAGGCCAGTCCTTGCCTACAGACAGCCCCCCAACCTGAAGCAAATACTCACCAGCAACCACATACCACACAACAGAACCACTAACCCAGGAACCTATCCTTGCAACAAAGCCCGTTGCTAACTGTGCCCACATATCTATTCAGGGGACACCATCACAGGGCCTAATCACATCAGCCACACTATCAGAGGCTCGTTCACCTGCACATCCACCAATGTGATATATGTCACCCTGTGCCAGCAATGCCCCTCTGCCATGTACATTGGTCAAACTGGACAGTCTCTACGTAAAAGAATAAATGGACACAAATCAGATGTCAAGAATTATAACATTCATAAACCAGTCGGAGAACACTTCAATCTCTCTGGTCACGCAATTACAGACATGACGGTCGCTATCTTACAACAAAAAAACTTCAAATCCAGACTCCAGCGAGAGACTGTTGAATTGGAATTCATTTGCAAATTGGATACAATTAACTTAGGCTTGAATAGAGACTGGGAGTGGCTAAGTCATTATGCAAGGTAACCTATTTCCCCTTGTTTTTTCCTACCCCCCCCCCCGACGTTCTTGTTAAACCCTGGATTCGTGCTGGAAATGGCCCACCTTGATTATCATACACATTGTAAGGAGAGTGATCACTTTAGATAAGCTATTACCAACAGGAGAGTGGGTCTGTGGGGGGGGGGGGGAAGAAAACCTGGATTTGTGCTGGAAATGGCCCACCTTGATTATCATACACACTGTAAGGAGAGTGATCACTTTAGATAAGCTATTACCAGCAGGAGAGTGGGGTGGTAAACACCCATTTTTTTCATGCTTTGTGTGTATAAAAAGATCTTCTACACTTTCCACAGTATGCATCCGATGAAGTGAGCTGTAGCTCACGAAAGCTCATGCTCAAATAAATTGGTTAGTCTCTAAGGTGCCACAAGTACTCCTTTTAATTTTTAAGTGTAGATGAGGCCTAAGTGTTCATCTTCTGCATTGTTCTGCCCCTCGGCGAAGGTCTCCCTGTTCTAGTGTGTGCCCTTCCCACTCCCGCTGTACTTTGCAGTGCCACAAGCTACACTGCGACCATGGTCCACTGCAAGCGTATTAGTGAAAGCTAGCATCACCTGAGTGTTTTCCCCTCCGGTCACTCACCCTGTGTTACTGCCAGGGAGCCTGTGCAACCAGGCGGCCTCTTAGCAGGGACACACACACAAAACCTGTCTCCTTTGTTTTTATGTGGCTACATTTTGATTAAAGATAAGCAAAGCTGTAGACAGTACATGTGATTTCGTTCCATGAGTATTGAGAGAGGAAGTGACGTGCCCCAGGGGTTAGAGCAGCCCGGGTTACGAGTTACAGTAAATACACAGATTGTTTTCATTGAAGTTAGAGCACTTCACCCCATTTGGCTCAGCTTTGCTGTAACAATGCAGTTATTAGTCTAACACAGGCAGGAAGTCACTCCAGGCTTCGTTGATGAAGGCTCACAGGACGTTGTTGCCTGTGGTATGAGGGGACTGGACTCAGTGACCCAGGAGGTCCCTTCTAGTCATGTTCCATTTATCTACATTATTTCATTTCTAGAGCTGTCACAGGGTGCCGGATGCCAAGCAGGGCCCAGTCTATCCAAGATGGGCTTCTGCAAGGAGAAGGAGCCCATCTCAACCCACCTGTGAGCAATTCACCGCTTGGCAGCTAATTGACTAACAAGCGCCTGGGTCTGATGAAAGGCAACCAGCGGTTAGCTGAAGAGAGGGATCTGAGGCAGAGGAGACACTCATGCTGCTGACCTCTCCAAACTGACAGATGAAAGGATGGAGGAAAACAGGGAGAAGCTGCCTGAGGGCTGCAACTGGCCTGAAGTATAGCCCAACTCTGGGAGGAGGGCAGAGGGCTCCTGAACGTGGGAGAGGACGCTTGTTGGCCGTGGCCATAGATCCAAGGGAAGGGTGGACTTCAGGGGCTAATGAGGAAGTTTTTGGTACTTTACAAAAGGAGCTAATAAATGGTGCCCCGCAAAGGGGGGATCCTGGTCTCAGTTCCTCAGCCTGAGTAAATGATTGCGAGCATCAAGAGAGCTGTGTGCCTGCAGGGCTGCAAGGGTGTGTTTGAGGATGGTGCCCTGTCACAAGCTGGGACCTGGGTTTGCAGCTACTGACTCCGGTCCTGCAAACAGCCACACAAACGCTGAACAGTAAACAGGTGAGTAGCCTTATTGCAGTGCGTGGAATACTCACCTGTGCAAAGCTAAACACAGGTCTTAGTGTTTCCAGGATCAGGGCTATGGTGACTCAATAGATTGTTACCCCTTTTTTGACCTGAATGGCCAGTCAAAGTGTGGAGCCTTGGGGACGTTCCAGTTGGGGAGCAGCAATTGGTGCTAGGCAGATATTTCTTTGATGCAGTTTCGTTTATTTACAAAGTCCCATGCCTCTGAATGCAAAAGTAATCAAATAGCAGGCAAAAGTTCTTTTGCTGGCAGCAACAAGGAGACACTTTTCAGCCCTGACCCAAAAAACTCCCCAGGTTTCTTCCAGCATCAAACCCTGTGCCTTTGGCCGCTCCTTTCGGCTGTCTGTCCATCTCTGAATCTCTCCCGGGCCTGGTCTACACTTAAAATTTAGGTTGAGATAGTGGTGGTGCTCAGGGGTGTGAAAAATCCACACCCCATGCAGCAAACCTATGCCGCCCTAACCCCTAGCGTAGGCGCAGCGAGTCTGATGGAAGAATGTTTCCATCGACGGAGTTACTAGCTCTCAAGAAGGTTCCAACACTGATGGAAAAATCCCTTCTGTTGGTGCAGGCTGCACCTGTGCTCTGGGCTTGAGTTTAGAAACTTTCCAAGTTAACATCGCATCAGGCCACTCCATGGGTCTGCTGATGAACTGTATTTGGGAGGGCAGCTGCTGCTGCTACACAGAGTGTTGCCAGCTCGGATGTACCAAAACATGCAGGACTTCCGGTATGATCCTGAGCCCATAAAGGGGGGGTTGTGTGTGGACTAGACGAGATATAACTGAGTTTACTCAGCAATCAAGACAATGTAAATGGGTGTAGCTAACCCATTGAGGGGTCAGAAGAGAGCAGTGCAGCAAGAAAAGCCCATCAGGGCTGGGGTGAGTTCACTAGGTCACTCTTTCATTTATACATTCTGGGTCTTTGGGGTGGAAATCTCAGCCACTAAGGGCTTGTCTACACACGCAAGGTGCACCCTCTTAACTGGAAGTGTGATGCTAAACTGACTGAGTTGAACTGGAGCCAACGACTGTGTGGATGCGCTGGTTTTGGTTTAAGCAGACTTCTTTCCATCGAGCTTCAACTGACTAGCAACAGATTTGAACTCAACCGAAATAAACCTCCAGCTCTTGCACAGCACTTTTTACCACTTTATGAAGGCGGCCAGTATCATTACTTCATTTTACCTGTGAGGAAACAGGCAGAGAACAGGGCTGTGACTTGCGCAAGGTCACCCAGCAGGTCAGTGGCAGAGCCAGGAATATAATCCAAATCTCCTGAGTCCCAGGTCAGTGATCTAGTCCCAGGCCACCCAATTACACTTAAACAAACATAAGTGTCCACACAGGTGTTTTCACCAGTCTAACTACCCAGTGGCAGTCGGTGTGTATCCATCCCCTTCAATACCTCTAGGCATCAGAGGAAGACATGACTGAAAAGGGGTTTAGCTAATCCCAGTTCCCAGCCCCCCTCTGACTCAGATCCATGCTGATCGCTTCCTCTACTTACTCATTTGGATTTGTGCACTAATAAAAGGGGGCCTCTCGAGAGCTCTAGGAGCTCTGAAACATGTCACAAAAACACAACGACAAGGAAGCAGTGACATCTCCCTCCCCACTCCCTGGCAGCCGACAGAGCTGGCTGGGCTATGGGAAGGGAACCACATGAGCAGCACGGATGGATGTTCTCCTGCTGTCAGCAGGGGGGACAGGAATCCGTTCTCATCCTCCTGGACCTCTCTGCAGCATTCCACACTGCGGACCATGAGGTTCTGCTGAGCTGCCTGCGAGAGGTGGCAGGGCTTTGAAAACTCGTGGCGAACGGGGGAAGTCCCGGATGACTGGAAAAAGGCTAATGTAGTGCCAATCTTTAAAAAAGGGAAGAAGGAGGATCCTGGGAACTACAGGCCAGTAAGCCTCACTTCAGTCCCCGGAAAAATCATGGAGCAGGTCCTCAAAGAATCAATCCTGAAGCGCTTACATGAGAGGAAAGTGATCAGGAACAGTCAGCATGGATTCACCAAGGGAAGGTCATGCCTGACTAATCTAATCGCCTTCTATGATGAGATTACTGGTTCTGTGGATGAAGGGAAAGCAGTGGATGTATTGTATCTTGACTTTAGCAAAGCTTTTGACACGGTCTCCCACAGTATTCTTGTCAGCAAGTTAAGGAAGTATGGGCTGGATGAATGCACTATAAGGTGGGTAGAAAGTTGGCTAGATTGTCGGGCTCAACGGGTAGTGATCAATGGCTCCATGTCTAGTTGGCAGCCGGTGTCAAGTGGAGTGCCCCAGGGGTCGGTCCTGGGGCCGGTTTTGTTCAATATCTTCATAAATGATCTGGAGGATGGTGTGGATTGCACTCTCAGCAAATTTGGGGATGATACTAAACTGGGAGGAGTGGTAGATACGCTGGAGGGCAGGGATAGGATACAGAGGGACCTAGACAAATTGGAGGATTGGGCCAAAAGAAATCTGATGAGGTTCAATAAGGATAAGTGCAGGGTCCTGCACTTAGGACGGAAGAACCCAATGCACAGCTACAGACTAGGGACCGAATGGCTAGGCAGCAGTTCTGCGGAAAAGGACCTAGGGGTGACAGTGGACGAGAAGCTGGATATGAGCCAGCAGTGTGCCCTTGTTGCCAAGAAGGCCAATGGCATTTTGGGATGTATAAGTAGGGGCATAGCGAGCAGATCGAGGGATGTGATCGTCCCCCTCTATTCGACATTGGTGAGGCCTCATCTGGAGTACTGTGTCCAGTTTTGGGCCCCACACTACAAGAAGGATGTGGATAAATTGGAGAGAGTCCAGCGAAGGGCAACGAAAATGATTAGGGGTCTGGAACACATGAGTTATGAGGAGAGGCTGAGGGAACTGGGATTGTTTAGTCTGCAGAAGAGAAGAATGAGGGGGGATTTGATAGCTGCTTTCAACTACCTGAGAGGTAGTTCCAGAGAGGATGGTTCTAGACTATTCTCAGTGGTGGAAGAGGACAGGACAAGGAGTAATGGTCTGAAGTTGCAGTGGGGGTGGTTTAGGTTGGATATTAGGAAAAACTTTTTCACTAGGAGGGTGGTGAAACACTGGAATGCGTTGCCTAGGGAGGTGGTGGAATCTCCTTCCTTAGAAGTTTTTAAGGTCAGGCTTGACAAAGCCCTGGCTGGGATGATTTAATTGGGGATGGGTCCTGCTTTTGAGCAGGGGGTTGGACTAGATGACCTCCTGAGGTCCCTTCCAACCCTGATATTCTATGATTCTATGATTCTATGGCTCCAGGGCAAGGGACTGAAATGGTCTGAGTCTCCCTGGCTAGACGCAACCAACGCATAATGATGGGAAACTCCTGAGGAAAATATTCTCAACCATTTGCAGCTACGGCACTTCTCCTTTTGTGGAGGGCAGGGTTGGTCAAACCAGGCATTAGTTTCATAGTGCTCCTGGCTGGAGCTGAGCTCCAGTACAGCAGTGTCCATGAGTAACACCTACGACCATCTCTGGCTGGCTAGGAGATTCCCTCTCACCCTGGGGGATGATGAACCGGCCTCAGTTATACACTCCTTTACCGCCTCCAGGCCGGACGACCGCAACAGGCTAGACCTGAGCACGAAGCCAGCAGCACGTAGGACACTCCAGCTAGTACAGAGCATTGCAGCGCATCTGCTCCGCGGCACCTGCCCTCTGCGGTCTATGCTGGCTTCCTGTGGGAAGCAAGGTCAAGGTCTGGCACAGGTGCCGGCTTCTTCCTTTCCCAGGGGCGCTCAGCCCCAAGCCCTGCCCCCACTTCACCCCTTCCCTTAAGGTCCACCCCTGCCCCGCCTCTTCCCACCCCTGCTGCACCCCCACTCCACCCCTTCCCCTAAGGTCCCATCCCTGCCCCACCTCTTCCGGTCCCCACTCCGCCCCGACCCCTGAGCGTGCTGCATCCTCGCTCCTCCCCCTCCCCCAGCTCCTCCTGCACGCTGCAGAACAGCTGATCCACGGCGGGCAGGAGGCGCTGGGGGGAGCCGGCTGCTGGTGGGTGCTAAGCACCCACTAATTTTTTCCCCAGGGGTACTCCAGCCCCGGAGCACCCACGGAGTCGGCGCCTAGGAGGTCTCGGTCCTTATCTTTAAGCTGTTCAATAGCCTGAGCCCAAGAGCTCTGAGACAGGCGAAAGCTGTGGGACGCGGACAGTGGTCAACAACTCTGCTCCTCTGGCACAAAAGAAATGCCTACCCTCGAGATAAAGCTCACCTGTGCAGGAGACAGAGCTTTCTTGGGGGCTGGCCCCAAAGTGTGGAGCGAACTCCCACCAGAAGCTCAGAACCACTCCAAACCTCCCCACCCTCCGCTCCGACCAGCCTTGTCTGACACAAACAGCAGCACTGACTTGTAAAAAGACCCCCAAAGCCAAACCAGACCCTACCAAAGCAAAACACGGCACCACACACCAGTCTCTGGCTGGAGAGGGAATGAGAGAAAGGCCAAATTCCCGGTGACAGCTGCTAGGCACACGGCCTCGTGTGGGAGTTCTTAGGCCATGTCGGGACGTGCTGCACCGATCCAGCTGCGCTCTCCCGTCGGCGCAGGAACCCCAGCTCGGCGAGCGGCGGAGGCTGTGCACACAAACACGGACATCCGTGGAACTTGCCGCTCAGGGGGGTGGTTTATTGATGCTACAGTGAGGAGGAGGACACGAGAACTGAGCCCCTCTACAAAACTCCACCCCCCCATGCAGCTCTCACACCCCTTCCTCCACAGCAGCCTCTGCTAATAGATGCACCGGGCAACATGCCCTGAATGTCAACAGGGTCAGGCTAGTCTGGCCCAGGGGAGGGGAGCTTGCTCCAGAACTGAAGGCCCCTGTCACAGAGCGGCTGGCACCTTAAGGAGAGGGCCTCAGCCCCAGCTGTGATGAGACCAGCTCACCTCCCCAGCTAGGAAAAGGATTGTGGTCGCTGCCAGAAGGTCAGGCCAGGTGCAGGTTTATAAGGGAGAGGCCGGGGGAGCCAATAACTCTCCAGCTAGGCAGGGCTGGGAGCGCCAGGCAGGAAGCCTGGGATGCTGCAGGGAATACAGGGAGTGTTTGAACTGAACCCGGTTCCAGGCACGGGGGGCAGGGCATTCTGATTCCAGAAGAGACACTGAACTGGGGCCTGGAGGGCCGATGTCGGTATAGACTAAATACATTGCCTCCCCCTCCAGAAACTGAATGTTTTAAAATGATAGGGTATGTAAGTTACTGAAGAGTCCAAAAGGGGAAACTGAGGCAGGGTACTGTGGGACACCCCAGGCAAGGAGGGGGCACTTAATTACAGCCCCTCCTGGAGAAAGGGCTGGTAGCAGAGCACCCCTTCCGTTGAGGGGGATCCAGCTGCAGTGCCTCCACTGATTGCAAGTGTGGCATGAGGAGAGAAACAGTCTCTCATGGAGGAAGGTCCCAAGCTGTGTAGGGCTGGAAGGCCAAAGCCGCTGTGCCCATCTCGGACCATTGATCTGTAGCATGCTTGCGAATATGGCATGTGACCCCATCAGTGAGATCGTCACGGTATCACTAGACTGGGCTATTGGGCTTTCTGCTCTGAACGTATTGATCACCAGCATGCCAACAAACACATGAGGGGCAGTTCCAAGGAAATAGCCAAGTGGGTGTTGTGACAAAGCTCTGTCCTTATCTCCGTCAGTCCCGCATTTCCTGGCGGATTCCGCTAGCCTCAGAGGCTCACTGTGACCCTCCACGTAACCCTTCTTTCTCTAGAGACAAGGGTCACAGTCTACTGAGCCATTTTCATCATAAGCCAGCGAGGGAGGTGAGGAGAAGTTATCCTCCCGTGTACAGTCTCTGTTGTCTCCCAGTCTCAGTGATTAATTAGGGAGTGCGGGCAGGCAAAGAGGGGAGCCTGGGCCCATCCTCTACTCCAGGCTCGAGCCCAGGGACCCTAATAGTATCAGCTATGGTAGCTGACCTTTTAGAAACATGACACGTACAATTCCCTGGGCTACTTCCCCCACAGCAGCCCCCACTTCTTCAAGATCCACTTCACCCTTACCTCAGGGCCTCCTTCCTTGTGCCTGATATGGTGTGTACTGCTCAGCCTCTCCAACAGCGCAACTTCCTCCCACAGCTCCTGACATGCACCCGCACCTGACTAACTGGGAGACTTTTAACTAGTTTCAGCCAGTCCCTGATTGGCTTCAGGTGTCCCAATCAACCTAGCGTTCTCCCTGCCTTCTGGAAACTTCTCAATTGGCCCCAGGTGTCTTAATTGACCTGGAGAAGCTGCCATTTAACTTATCTTGGTACCAGGGATTTGTTTAGCCTGGAGCTAATATATCTCTCTCCCACGACTTTTCTATAGCCATCTGGCCTTGCCCCGTCACAGTAGCCATGAGGATGCTACGTCCAGATTCCGTGGCTGTTTTGCCATAGCCAGGAGCTACCAGAGGAAAGGGCTATAAACCATTCAAAAGTGATTTGATCCCTGTGAAGAGTTTGATCAAAGGACAGGGCAAGATTTAAAGTCACACTCCCTGAAGCAAGGGAAAAGAGAACTGGTTTTGAGTGTTAAGGGAACAGATTATGCCCCCCCTCCAGACCCTAGCAGTCTTGGGGGTCTGCTGGAAATTTAACTCTACTGGTACCCCCAGGTGGAAGATGTCATCACGGATCCACAAGGTATGTGCTATACCCCAGCTTTTAAGCAGTCCCTTGGAGGAACCCTTTCAGTCTGCCAGACCCCCAAGAGTCTTCCTTAAGGGTGATGCCGCTGAGACTGAGCCTCTGGGCTCCAGCCCACCTGCTTCACTGGCTGAGCAAGTCCAACTGAGGGAGACTCCTGGGTAGAAACTGTTACACTCCTCAGGGATCGATGCACCTCAGCAGGTATTTGCAGTGACACCAGGCAGCCTTTTTCAAATAGAGCAGGGTTAATTAGTCAACTGGAACGCAGCATCGGGAAGTCCATGGGTTAACATGGAGATGTAAAGGTGACGACACAGCCCATCAACCCAGCCAAGCCAGCGCTCCACCCAGCCACACTGCTGTGGAATCCATGTCTGGTGCTCAACCTCTGCCCCTTTGACAGTCCCAGGTGAGAGATGCTGAGTCTCTCTGAAAGCCAACTCCTATCTCCCTCCTGTCACCTCTCGGTGCACTGTCTTCCTGTAGACCCATGCTGAGGTCACATGCTCCATCAGGGAGAGTGTCCCTTGGATAGGTGGTAAGTGTTCAGGCCTTGGGGCTCCCATTGTCTTTCCATATTGTCTACTGATAGACAGCAGAACCTCAGGGTTATGAACCCCTCGGGAATGGAGGTTGTTCGTAACTCGGAACAAAACGTTGGGGTTTTTCTTTCAAACGTTTACAGCTGAACATTGACTTAATACAGCTTTGAAACTTCACTCTGTGTAAGAAAAATGCTGCTCTCCCTTTTTTTATTTTTGTAGTAGTTTACATGTCACAGCCCTGTACTGTATTTCCTTGTCTTTTCTTTGGTCACTGCTGCTGCTGCCTGCTCGTGTACTTCCGGTTCCACATGAAGTGTGTGGTTGACGGGTCAGTTTGTAACTCTGGTGTTTGTAATTCTGAGGTTCTACCATTGCCAGTTCTTTAATGACCTATTCATTCCACCCCAGACAGTTTCCTGGTACACACCCCTCGTGTCTCCTGCTCTGTCCAAGGAGCAAGCTCTGTAACCCTTTTGCACCCGCTGAGTAGCAGTTCAAAGTGCAGAGGGACTGAAGCACGCACCATGTGTAAGGCTATGTTTTAGTCCCAGGTATTTTTAGTAAAAGTCATAGACAGGTCACAGGCAGTAAACAAAAATTCACGGCCTGTGACCTGTCCATGACTTTTACTAAAAATACCGGTGACCAAAACTTGGGAGGGGCTGCCTGGAGGCCCTGCAGGTGCTGCAGGAGGGTGGCCTGGGTGCTGGGGGAGCTGGTGGGTGGTGGCACACGGCCCAGGATCCCTGCTGGTGCTGGGGGCAGGTTGGTGGAGCCAGCAGACTCCCTACCTGGCTTCACGCCTCCCCCACCCAGCAGCAGAGTTTGGGTGTGGGAGGGGGCAGGGGGTTGGGGCACGGGACGGGGTGAGGCGGGCTCTGGGCTGCGCTTACCTGGGGGGCCCCCCAGAAGCGGTGACATCTCCCTCGCTCAGCTGCTAGGCTGAGGCAAGGACAGACAGTTCTGTGTGCTGACTCTGCCTGCAGGCACCGCCCCCGCAGCTCCCATTGGCCACCTGCCTGAGCTGCCCCTGAGCCAGGCACACCGGCTGCCGCAAAAGTCACGGAGGTGACGGAAACGGTGACTTCTGTGACCTCCATGACAAACTCGCAGCCTTAACCATGTGCCTAATAGGGAGATATCTCTTGAAGAGACCGATGGGGCGGGGGAGTGAGTTGTGTTTGCTATTGTTGTAGGCAGATTTAGTACTCCACATCCAGAAGTTTCGGGAATTGGGTGTGGTAGTTTTCGGGCTGCTCCAATAGATTCCCTGTTGCTGGGGCCAGACTTCATATGTGGGGAAGCAGTGCCCTATTGTGTGAGTTGGGCAAAGCTGAGCCCAGGAGCAGAGAGCAGGCGGTTTTCCCTGACTCAGAAGCATTTTGCAGCAGGTTAGTGATACTGTTATAACCCTCAGGGAAGCATGGCCAGTGTTAATTACAGAAAAGGGAAATTGGGCGGAGAAACTAATTTATTTTCTTTTAACTGTATTCTGGGAATGTTGTTTGATTTTAGCCAAACTGTTTTAGTTAAATTGTCTCAACCAGTGCGATTCACCGACTTTTCTTAAACGTGATAATGGGGAAAGAGTCAGTTATATTTTGCTGTTCTCACTTCTGTATTTTCTTGTAACTGGGCTTTTTTGTTTTTTTGTTTTTTAAATCTATACACTTAACTGAGTGGTTGGTTAATCAGTTGACTGGCTACCAGTGATTTCAGCAGAGGTTGGAGAAGGAAGAGCCTGCGTGGATTCCAATCTTTAAGATTCCTACAAGCAAGTGGAGGGAAGATGTTTTAGAGTCCGCAGTTTGTATAGAATTTGGTGATCAAAGATTCTAACGGAGACTCCAGTGAACTCAGCCTAAACTTTTGGGAATGCTGAGTTCCTTCTCATTGTGTTTCTGTGGGGACTGACCTGTTTAGGTTTTAATTGGTTTTCTTTATTTATGTTTATGTAGAACTGTGAAGATAATATCTGTGGATTATAAAGTAGCAAAGTTATGTTGTAAAATTAAATTATTATTATTATTTTTTATGTTTCTTTATCATAAGACGTTACAAAGTTGTTAATAATTCAATTCATTCCTTTCACTCTGTTTGGGACTTGGATGTGGGGAGGTTGACCCTGAGCAATCCTTGCTCAAAACCCTTCCATAGCAAAGCGATGACACACCAGTGCGGCGCCTCCTGCTGGTCATCCTGGGAATTAGCTCTTTCCAGCTCCGGAGCGCCCTGTGCTGGCCGATGTCTCGCCTGCCTCAGGCCCCCCGTGTCCCTCCTGGACTCTGGTGCCCCTTACCCTGGGGTTCTGTCCTCTGCAGTACCCCTGCTCTGGGTCTCCCCTCCCAGGGGACCCCCCCCAATCCTCTCACCCACCTTGCCTCAGTGGCTACTGCCAGTCATCATCTAGCCCCTGCTCACTGGGGCAGACTGCAGTGTAATGGCCACTCATCATTGGCAATGGGGTAGGACCTGCTGCCTTTGCCTATCCCCGGGCTGTCCCTCTGCATCCCCAGTACCTTTTGGGGCCTTTAACAAGGCCTGCAACCTGGGGGTTTGCCAGGCTGGAGCTCCCCTTTGCTCTTCCCCAGCACTACTCCACTTTTCAGCTAGCCCTTCCCACTCCAGGGCTGGAGAGAGACTCCTTCAGCTCCTGGCCCACAGCCCTCTGATCAGGGCCAGCTGGACCCTGATTGGCATGGCCCCAGCTGTGGCTGCTTCCCCAATCAGCCTAGCTTGGCTGCTTTTAACCCCTGTTCTGGGAGTGGGGCAGCCGTCCTTCAAAACTGAATTCTGGGTCTCCAGCTACTTTCCTAGGGGAGTTGGGGTTTTTAGGCACTGGAGAAGGGGAACGAAGTGAACTTCTAGCCCATGCAAAAGTCATACATAGTCATCCTGGAAAATATTATAGAAAATTCCCACTTTGTCCCAGCTAGATCGACCCTGGGACATGTGTCCTGCATATATGCAGTTCCGTGCTCTAAAATCTTCCTCCTCCGGAATGCTTTCGTTCTTAGTAAACAAGGTTTTGTTTTAAGAAGGCCGTCTGGTCGCTCCCCGCCACTGCTCAGAGCTCCCGAATGGAACAGCACTGCAGGAGCTGAGCCTAAGGCAGGCCTGCTGAGATGATCATGGTTAGCCGCGGGGGACTGCAGCCAGGGCCCAGTGGGAGGGTGGGAGAATTGTGGGATTCCACCCCAGGAAAGGTAAAGTCACAAGGCCTGAGACCTGAGGGGGCACACGCAGAGACCCAGAGGGGTTGGCGGCACAGATGGTAGGTGTGACCACCCGCTAAAATTCAACCCAGAGACCAACAATCATCCAGTCCAGATTATGGAGCAACAGTGCCCATGCTGTGTTGACAAACTGTGGTCAGTTGCTTGACCACATTTTGGTGTCATTATGAAATATTATGAAAATTTAAGAGGCCAAATAACCAATGTCGGTTAGGTTTAGTGCTAAAAGTCAATAATAATATAGTAGAGGACAAAGGTTCAATACGATACCAGTATCCGGGAAGCCATCTCGTGCGTCTTACACAGAAGGCAAAGTGACACATTGCAGGTATTTATAGGATGACTTTACACATTACAAAACTCTTTACATATCACTGAAATCCCACCTATGAGTGTGTCCTAGTTCCTCAACTTCTTGTTCTGTTCCTTCCTTGTCTTTGTTTTGGATATGAGCGTTCCAGGTACTGGTCAGTGAAGGCACCTCTCTGGCTTGTACTAAGCGGGCCTAGAACAATGTATCTTGATTTTGACAAATTTCCTATTTGCTTATATGCCAAATGCTGGGTTGTGCTACGGCAGGGCACTGGGGAAGGTAGCTTAGCATGAGTGGACAGAACTCTGGGGAAATCACAGGCCTTATAGCTTTTATGACTGCCAGGGACATGTTGGACCAGTACGTAGTGATATATCTGGATGGCTTACTTGTTTTCACTGATGACACAGGGTGGTACACCATGCCTGTCTGTACTGTCCTCAAAGGCTATGCTAGCACGTCCTCTAGACCAAGCTAGAAAAGTGTGTCTTTCACCAGTCCTCTGTAGAGTTTGGGGGTTTCTCATGTCCCCAGAGGGTGTCAAGATGGACCCACACCAGGTGAGGATAGTCCTCGTTTGGGCAGTGCCTTGGAACATTCACAACCTGCAGCATTGCCTGGGATTCGCTAACTTCTAACATCAGTTCATTCCGAGGTTCTTGGAACGAATCTCCCCCCTCACCTTTCTGCTCTGCAAGAGCATCAAGTTCCACTGGCCTTCCAAGACTCAACAAGCCTTTGAATGGCTAAAACTTGCATTCACTTCTGCCCTGGACTAGTGCACCGGGATCCCACACTAGCCTTCACCACTGAAGCAGATACATCCAACGTGGTTATGGGGACAGTGCTTTCCCAAGGCATGGCCCCCAACAGGTCTTGTTTTCATGTGCCTTTCTCCTCCAGGAGACTTATCCCCACAGAACAAAACTATGAAGTCCTGGACAAGAAGCTCTTTGTGATTAAAGTCACCTTTGAGGAATGGTGCCACTATCTTGAGGGGGCCTGCCACCTGGTCCAGGTGTATAAAGACCATAAGACCTATCTGTGCAGGGCCAAGGCCCTTAGTCAGTGGCCCTTAATCAGCTTCAGTGGGCTCGGTTCTTCTCACACTTCGATTTTGTTATTTCCTCTTGTCCAGGAACTAAAAATAAAAGGCCACTCACTGTCCCAGACCTTGCTGACCCTAAAGGCCCGAGCCCCAAAGCCTCAAGCATCCGGAACGCTCTCTGTGGGACACCCTGTCAAGACCTACTTGCCTTGATCTGGTTGGTCGTAATCCAAGGGGTCCACTGTGACAAACTGGAAGTGCTAAACAAGGAGGCCTCCAATGTCCACTATGGGATATTCTATGTGACAGAACGTATTTATGTCTCCCCCTGGCCTCCAACAGTCGCAGCTCTGCAAGCCTGTCACAACTCCCCCTGGCTGGGCATTTTGACTGTACCAAGACCCAGCAGCTTGTCCTGCATGCGAGCCACAATACAGACCTATATTGCCCCCATAACACCCGTGCCCACGCTAAAGATAAACCCCTTGGCCTCCTGCAGCCCCTCGAGGTACCATCCAGCCCCTGGGCAGTCGTCAGCCTCAGTTTCATAGAGGAACTACCCAAACCAAACGGATTTATAATAGTCCTGACCACACTAGACCACTTCTCCAAGATGACCCACTTTGTTCCCTGCACCAGCCTTCCCCACTCTGAGGAAACTGCCCATTTCTGGGTGGACCACGTCATTCATCTTCATGGTCTTCCAGAGCGCATCGTGGCCCACAATTCATGTCCCGCTTCTGGCAGGAGTCCCTTCCGAATATTAGCAGTTTGCTCCAGCCCCTCATCCGCCTACCACCGCCAGACAAATGGAGGAATGGAGAGAACGCACCGAATTCCGGAGCAGTGCCCCCGGTGCCATGTTAATTATCACCAGAGCGATTGTTCCTCCACACTACCTGCGGCAGAGTTTGTGTACGACAGATTGCGCGTGTGGAGGGTGAGGTGCTTCTCCGGGAGGCACGGGGCTGCAATCGATTAACATGGCAACTTGATTCCAAACTCAGTGTGGTGCATTTTTAGCACGGAGCAACACAAGGGTTAGGCTATGACATCCACAGCTCATGCTGTTCAGTAACCCAAGGGGCTTTGGCTAAGGGGTAAGGTAAGGCAGGTGTTTTCCTATCTGCCTTTAAGGACACCTCCGGTGCCTCCCAGGGCCAGGTGGAAAGCCAGTGCTTTTATGCATCCACATTTGTCCAAGCACATCACTGGTGCTGGATAAATAGTAAGGCGACATCTGCCAGGTTTAACTCCGAGAACTGTGGCTTTCCATGCTGGAGAGAATTCTTTGGGATCAGGGTGGCCTCAGACTGGCTGCATCAGACATTTGGGCGTTCTCACAGTGATTTAGCACTTTTTGTTTCAAGCCTGACTCTGTGGTAATCTCCTTCCTCATTGCAGAAAACACAGAAGCCTTCTCGGTCAGCCCCTCAGGCCATGCCTCGAGCTCCGTCCTGTTGTGGGGGACGCGGGAGGCAGGCTTTTCTCCCCCATCTCTCCCATCTCATCGCACACCGTGCCTGGTTCTTCCCACCACTCTGCCATCACTCCTGTCTCCCCCTAGGACCACCGGAGAGCAGGACGTTGCGTGCTGCTTTGATCCATGCACTGCCCAGCACTCGTCCTCATCTCTCTGGGCGTCCTGCGAGTGGAGTAGCTCTAAGGTATTTACACTGATAACTGCGCCCATCTCCAGCTTTTGGGGGGCGGTCAACTTTCTCTATTGCACACAGGGCTCCCCCTTCCCAACCCAGCCTCCCGCATCCCCCTAGGCCCTCAGCCTACTCCTCCCACTCTCCACCCCAGGGAGAGCCTGGGGAAACCTTTGCATCACAGCCTGCCCTGCACCTGGCTACCCCCTGGTTCTTGTTGACTTAGGAAGGGAGGGGGAAGGTACATTTCAAAGCCGAGGAGCCTTCACCAGGCTTTGTGATTGCCCCAGCCTAGCCAATACAAAGGGGGGGAGGCGCCTGGCAATATGCCCAGCATAGGGGCCCTCTGGAAGTTGCCAAGGGCACCACAAGCCCCAGAGCGGGAGATGTGGTGGGGGCATGTCAGGGCCAGCCCAGTGGTAAGAGGAGGCGTGGCCAAGGGAAGCCCCCAGCACTACCCCAGTCGGCTCCAGGGGCTCAGCCTGTCCATGCAGCCCCAGCCCTGGGGAGGTGTCAACTGCCTGCACATGGCCCCTGCTTGGGTGCAGGAATTAGCTTGGCCCTGCCTGAGAATGCCCTGCTGCCAGTCCGCACCCACTGTCAGCACAGCCCTCGTGGCAAACGTCTCTCAGTCCCTGGGCCCTGGGTCTGTGAGGGCTTTACAGGTGAAACCCAGCTGCTCCGGCCTCACCTGGGTATCAGTGCGGAGCCAGGCAGCGCCCGGTGTGTTATGATCATGTCATGTATTGAAAATAGTGTTACATTTCCACGCGATCCCTTTCCGGGTGGAAGGGTTTCCTGCAGGCTCTGGGGTTGTGTGGGGAAGCAGCAGTTCTAATGTGCCTCCTGTCTCTGGGTGCAGGACACCTGCCAGTACAGAGGTGGATTCATGACCGCCCTTACTGCTCTGCTGGGCCTGGTTGGGTAGGGCACTACAGAGGGTGCCCTGCACCAGTTTATTACCCCTGCAATTACTGGGTACCCCCAGGTACAAGCTAAACGTACAGTCCCCAAGGGAAGCACGTGCTGCCCCGAGGAGCTGCCAGTATGCAGCGGCGTCTCGGGGGGAGATGCCAGCACCAGGTGATACAGCCCTGAGAGGCATGTTAAGCTTGGTGAAACATCCCAAGGGGTAGAACTGAGCCCCAAGCCCAGTAACTGACTGATACTCCGCGGCGCACCCCCGGAGCTACTCGACTCAGTGCTAGAGGCGTTTGAATGCAGCTATTTG
This sequence comes from Eretmochelys imbricata, assembly GCF_965152235.1. Taxonomy (NCBI): domain Eukaryota; kingdom Metazoa; phylum Chordata; order Testudines; family Cheloniidae; genus Eretmochelys; species Eretmochelys imbricata. Next base: position 81,993,629 of record NC_135582.1, on the reverse strand, counting down.
GTACTTTCAGAAAACCTCTGGCCCCACCCACACCCAACTCTTCACTTCCTCCCTGTCCCGCACAGGCTGCCTATATATCAGCACTAGGAAGGAAAAAGCAGCAGAGCGTGTTGCAAAGATCCCGGCAAGTGATTGCTCCTCACTGCTCTTCAGGCGGAACCTCACACCCAACAACTTATTTCACAACAGCCTGCGAACAGCTGGCCAGGGGCCAAGGAGAAGACTTGATGTATGGTAAAAACAATTCCTTCCTGGTGCTTCCATGCCCTTGCAGGGGGAGCTGCTCTGCCTGTCTGTGGGTTTTCCCATCGCATTGCTTGCTGCATGGCAGCGTATTGCTTGGGTTACACTCCACTCTGTCCAGAAAGGACGCGGGGTCTCCCGATGTGTGTCCCAGAAAGCTTGGAACAGTCTGTTGGGGGAGCCCAAGTTCAGGTCCCTGCTCTGCCCCAGGCGTTCTGGTGGCCTTGGGCAGCGCTCACTGGGCCTCACGCCCCCATCCGTGCTGGGGGAGCTATAGCCCTGCCCTGCCTCCCAGGGGTGTGCTAAGGAGACAGCACGCTCAGGTGCTACAGAGACAGACAGAGCTTCTCGCCCACTGCCACCTCAGACTGACTGCGGGGGATGCAGGGAGCCCCTTTCTAAAGTCAAGCTCTGCCTTTTGAATGTGCTCCGTGTTAGAGGGGGAGACAAGCGTGGAATTGTTGACGATTGAGATGCAGGATTTGGGGCCCAGCGCACTATTGCTCTGCCCTTTGGGGGGTAAAGCAGAGCAGGGTGGATGTAAAATGCCACCGTTCTGGTCTGATAACACCCGCTTGGCACTCAGTCTGCGTTGGTGCACATGGCTGCCCAGGAACAAGGGAGTGGGGGATGGGAGCCTCAGTCTGTGCACATGGACAGAACAGTGCATAGTCTTTGTTAGGACAGGGAAACGCATCTGTCACTCCGAAAACGGCCAAGATTATAGGGTTTACCAGCAGATTGGTTAGATGCTGACAGTGACTGCTTGCAGCATGCTCTGTGATTGTTCCTGTGTAGTAACGATCTGTGATAGACTGGGCTGGTGAGCTCTGATCTGATTGCTGTCTGTTCTCACTCTAGCTATGCCTAGAAGCTAAAAGGAGAAATTTGCCAGTTGTCTGGACTCTCGATTTTTAATTTCCACTGGTGAATTTGCAAATGTTGATCCTTCCTGTCTGTAGAGGGCAATGTGTCTGAATATTGGCTAGCATTTCAGCATGCCCTCTCTCTGGGCTTGCTCTTAGGTTTGATACAAACCCAGATGCAGACATTAAAAAAGCCAACACGCTCAGTAATGAACAATGGCAGGGCTGGGAACCAGCCCCAGATCATCAGCGAGCCGGACAGGATGTGGCATTACAGTCAACAGGCTGCCCAAGGATCAGACTGCAGCTTCGTGCTCTGAACAACAACAGGGTCAATGTCACCTTCAAAGCGTGCGCTCCCCAGCGAGGCTCTGCTCAGCCCAGGCAGGGGCCAAGAGGGAGCACCGCGCCAGCCCACCCCCCAGGGAGAGGCCCCAATCTGGCCCTAATGTACTGATAGGTAGCTACAGTCTTTACTCCTACTTTCTGACAGGCTGTGTCTGGGAATGCCCTCTGCTCAAATAAATTTGTTAGTCTCTAAGGTGCCACAAGTCCTCCTTCCCTCTGCTCTGTGTGTTTGTTTGAAGAAGGGCTTCATGTAACTTCCTTGGAAGCGCTGCCCCGGCTGAAGCTAGGGCAGCCATCTGCTAAGCCAGGGCTCCTTTGTGCTGGTGGGACTGGGCCTGCCCTCTTGAGGGAAGGTAGCAGAGCCAGGCAAGGAGATGGGTCGCCTGCTCTTTGCTGTCTTTGCTCCTCCATGCGACACCTAATAACACTGCTAACTGTTGCTGTTAATACAGAATCAAAGATGTGTAGGGCCCTTTACAGACAAATGCCATGGCCCTGAGGAGCTCACAGTCTAGGGCAGGTACAACATCACATGCGGGGGCGGCTGGTGACCCAGCCGTTGGGGAAGGCTAGCCCCTGGCCCCAGCCCTCCCCATCTGCCCCCCTCCCCTCAGGAGCCCATAGCACCCCCACGGCGGGCCCCGGCCCCAGCGCCGAGCGGCCAGGGGGTGAGGCCCCAGCCCCCGTGCTCTGGGCGGGGCAGCCAGTCTCGGTGCTCTGGGCAGCAACACTCCAGCACCAGACGCCCCGACTCCCTGCGGCAGGCCAGCCGGCCAGCCAGCCCCAACCAGCCTGGGCAGAGCAGGGGAACGCAGCGGGGGCCTGGCCTGGGGGTGGAGCGTGGCCTGCCTCATGCGAGGCTGTTTGGCAAGGCGCAGCTTCCCCGTGCCTGTGACCACATGGCCCCGGGAGGGAAGAGGAGCAGTGGGAGGAGAGCTACACAGCACAGGGGCAGGATTATGGCAGGTCGTTTCCAATGCCTAAAAAGGGCAACATCCTATTTTTAATGAAAGAAAAGGAAATATTTAGGCAAACAAAATGGCTTCAGTGTGTGGTGTGTCATGGGAATGCAGGCCAGATAAATAGCCTTTATTTTACAGTCAGCATTGTTTTACCCCATTTAACAGCAGCCAAAATCCCATAAACCCACCTTCTACTCCCCAGGGCAGACTCACAGCCAAATTTGGGAACATTTGCAGAGGAATCGTACTCAGACGCAAACACATGACTTCTTGTGAGAAGAGCCTAGATGTCATGGTTTTTGCCATGGCGGTCACATCCTGCCTTAGTCATGAAGTCACTTGGTTTTGTGTGTTTCATCTCTATTTTTATTCCAGTTTCTTTTACATTGCAGACCAGTACAATACCTAACATTTCCAATAGCATTTTCTACTTTCAAAGTGAAATAAAAGTTCAGAGGCCGAGATCTAAATGCCAGAAGATCACTCGATCCTGATCATCTAGTCTGATTTCCTGTATAACTACAGGTCAGAGAATGTCACCCAGGGATTTGCCAATCAATTATTGTGGAGCTCAAATGTTTTTTTTAAAAAGACATCCAATCTTGATTTAAAGAAGCCAGGTGATGAAAATCCATCACAAATCTCATGGCACCGTTCGAATGCTTAATTCCCCTCACTACTAAAACTTTTCTCCTTATTTCCAGTTTGAACTTGTCTGAGTTTAATTTCCAGCCATAGCCCCTCATTCAGCCTTTTCTCCTAGAGTAAAGAGCCCTCTAGTATCAGACAGCTTTCCTCTGTGGAGGTACTTGCAGAGGTTGATCGAGTCATCTCTTCACCTTCTCTCTGATATGCTCAAAAGATTGCGCTCCTTTATTTTCTCACCATAAAAGTAGGTTTTCCATCTCCCCAATCCTTTGTGAGTCTCTCTTCTAAACCCTCTCCAACAGTGCGATACTCTTCCTGAAATGCGGACACCAGAACTGGACACCATATTCCAGTAGCCATCACACCAGTGCCAAATACAGAGGCAATACCAAATCCCTGCTCCTACTTGCTCGTCCATTGTTAATACATCAGAAGATCACGTACGCTCAGTTCCATTCACTTAAATTCAGTGAGATTTTATCGGTACCACAATCTATGCGAGCACTGTTAGGGGAGTCATTTTCTCCATGGCTCGTGTGCAATCAGTTCTTCATTAGGAACCCCACGCCCTTCTCAGAGGGGGTGCTTTCCAGGAGGATGCCCCCCAGCCTGTCTGTGTGACCTGCTTCTTTGTTCCTTGCACCTGGCTGAAATGATTGCTCCTCCTAGCCCACTATGCAGCATATGGCTGAGCATTATTGCCCCAGGCTGGACCCAGAGAGGGTCAATAACTTGCATGGCAGGGCAGGGTACCGCAGTGTAGTGATCTAGGTTAACGGACTGGAAGAAGGAAAAGCCTGGCTCTGCCCCCAACATACCGTGTACCCATAGACCAGTCACCTCCCCTCTCGGAGCTTGGGCTGGCCCCTTGGTAGAGAGGGGTTAAGAATACCTTACGGGGAGGGGCTTGGGGATGGGTTCATCAGGTAAGCAGCTTGAGTGAAATTGGAAGAGCCTGGGAACAGAACGCAGCCATTGCTGGCTTCCAGCTCTCTGCCCCGGCTGCTGGCTAATGCAGCTCTCTCCTGCGTCCTGACAGCGTTGTGCTTTTCATAGCCATGGAGCAGCCATCTGCTCTCAAGCAGCATGTGTTTTACTTCAGGGGAAACCAGTGAGAAAGAACAAGCTGAGGCTCCAGGGAAGAGCCCGGTGTGTGGCTGCGTGTCTGCCCCTGACTGCAGCCCCGATTGGCAGCTGGCTTGGGAGAGCCCACTTAAAGGGGCCCTATACAGAACACGAACCTGGCAGCTCTGTAGCTATCCCCACCACAAAGCCAAGCTCCTGAGGGCTGCCAGGCCTCCGAAGACCACTAGGACCCACTGTTCCTATGTCAGCGGGGAATGGTGCATAAGCGAAGTACCCCAAACCCTGAAGCAGGTTCCTGAAAGGGTGTTATGAGGAACAATGCAGTAAAGATTCTGAGGACCTGCAGCCCTGGGTGCCCCATAACTAGCTATGCTAGAGAGAGGCACTGTGTATTGTCAGCAAGGAGTTAATAGGAAAATTTTCAACATTGCACAACTAAGCAAAAGGAGAAATGACACCAGCTTTCCCTTCCGTGTTACATTCCAGGAGATGTCATATCAAAATGCTGCAATGTGGCTACCAAAAGGCACTGAAACTTTAAGCCCAGATCTTCAAAGGTATTTAGGCTCCTAACTTCCATTGATTTCAAGTTAGGAGCCTAAATACCTTTAAGAATAAAGGCCTTGGCCCTTATGGCAGTGAGAGAGGAGCAGACTTGTTAATTGTACATTGAAATATCCCAATCAAACATGAAAACTCAGCAATGCCCCCTAGAATATGTCTGACGAGAACCCCGTGTGCTGGAGTTGTAACCGATGCAACCGAGACATTAATGTGTAACATTGCTCAAGCCTTAACTCAGAGCAGACACTGCACAACACCAGCTGGCAGTTCTTAGAAACCTGTCTTGGGCTGGTGTGCTTGCAGGGGCCGCGTCGGGCTGGGTAACAATGCGAGAACAAATTCCCACATTTTCTGGAGCAAGAAGCTTTCACAGGATTCAGTGCATGTGAAGCTGAAGTTATTCTATATTTGGAAACTGGAGAGTGAAAAAATGTAACCTCCCAGCTGGGCCTGAGATGGAACATCTGCCCAGTCAGGGTCATACATTGGTGTAACGGGCCAGTTCCCCTTTTCTGGAGAGCATGCAGCCAGCTAATGACAGGGAAAGCCTGGTGAGGCACTGATTCACTGCATTCCCAGTGCAGCTGCTACATCCCCTTGGAGAGAGAAAACCAGCCTTTCCTTGCCATAATCCCCAAGGGAGGGCAGTGATGGAAACCCAGCCTGCCCTTCCCTGGTGATGAATCCCTGGACTGTGGCCTTCACTGGTTGGGCACAGCAGGGGTGAACCTATCTCAGTGCACCGCCAGCCAAACCCACCGTGTGTGCCGACTCTGGATCCGAGCTGCTCTGTGGTGTAAGTGTTGGTATGATGCGAGGTGGTGCGGAGAGCATGTGGGAGCCTGCACTTCACACCTCCTCAGAGTTTCTCAGGAGGAAGCTGCACGTCAGCACTCTGACAAAACCCCCTTTTTGTAACAAGAGCAATATTTCAGTGTTGGTTGTTTCTTTGACCTAGCTCATCAAATGGTGCCTGCAGGGCTCAGGGGTTCGTCACTGGAGTCTGGCTGGTGGGGATCGCACTGAACAACAGGTGCCTTGGGGCTAGCTTCCAGCAGGGTCATCACAGGGGAGCACTGACTGACATGGCTCTGGAAAGAGGGTATCACTGCGGGTGGCTAGCCAGCCAGCCCTGAGTACTAATCAGGGACAGGTATTCCCTATAAGGAGCTGCCAGCGGGAGGAGGTCCCCTGAAGGGAGGGGGAAGCTGGAGAGGAGGCCCTGGAAAAGGCCACGCCCCAGGCCACTAGATGGGAAGAGGCAGACAGGGAGAAGGACGCCAGAGAAGAAGCTGTGAGGGTCAGAGGTTTGGGGGGAGCTGGGCCTCCCGGGAGGCAGCATTCTATACCAAAAGCAGGGAAGAACTGCAGGGCCTGGGGGGGGGCAAAGCGTCTGCAGAGAATAGAGCCCAAGAAGGGGGCAGAAGTTGTGTTCTGTTTGCTGTGGGCACTGGAGAGTGCAACTGAAGACAAGCCCAGGTGGGGCAGAAGCTCTTGTGTTTATTGCTTTTGATTTATGGGACGCTGTAGGTTTAAAAGATGGGGGAATGGAAGTGAGTGTCAGCTGTCTGGAGGGCCAAGTCTCCCCACAGGCCACTGGTATCCCAAGGAGAGCTGTGAGGGCGTGCCTTTGGGACAGCAAGTCGGTGACGCTGCTGTTAGTCATGGAGTGTAAGGCCAGACAGGACCACTCAGTGATCTAGTCTGACCTGTGCAGCACAGGCCAGCACACACACACAAACCCAGCCCGAAAGCACGGGAAAGAAGTCATTAACCACAGAGATCTTCTCAGTGCAATGACAGGCCATGAGGTAGTCCCTTTGGCAATGCTCACAGCCAGCTCTATTCCCCTCCAGAGAGGGAGGCTGAGAGATCTCTCTTCTCTTCTGCCAGGGCCCCTGCAAAGCTGCCTGCAGTGGGACCAGCCTGCGCAGTGTCTCATCAAGTCAGTGCCTTCGCGTGCTCCCAGCGCCTAAAGGCTCCTGCCATGGGGAGCGTGTGTCTGACTTTGCAGAAAACCCTGAGATGACGTGGCACAGCGTCAGGGTCTCACTGAACTGGAGGAGAGCAGAATGGGGTGGAACCCCGTTCCCCTGACTGAACCTGGCCCAGTCTCTGAAAGGGTGGCACTAAGGCTATGGGGAAGATCTCTGCCCCAATGAAGTCAGGGTCCTTGGCTCACCGCTGACAGACAGGGCTATAAGGGTCCAAGTTGCCAACTTATGTCTGACCCTTGCTCAAGAAAGATGGTTCTGCATCAGCAGGGTGCAATATAAGACAAGCAGGCATTCCCCTAACCCAGTGGTTCTCAACCTTTCCAGACAACTGTCTCCCTTCCAGGAGGCTGATTTGGCTTGTGTACCCCCCGTTACACCTACTTAAAATCTACTTGCTTACAAAATCAGACATAACAACACAAAAGTGTCCCAGCCCACTATTCCTGACAAATGGCTTTCTTTCTCATGGTTACCATGTAATTCTAAAATATCTCGATGGGACTGTAGAGATTGTACTTACATTTCAGCGCGTCATATACAGAGCCGTATAAACAAGTCTTTGTCTGTAGGAAATCTGAGTTTGCACTGACTTCGCTGGTGCTTTTCCTGTGGCCTGTTGTAAAACTAGACCAATCCCGAGATGAGTTGCTATACCCCCTGGAAGGCCTGTGTGTACCCCCCGGGGGGACACATGCCTCTGGTGGAGAACCACTGCCCCAGCAGTGGCTGGGAGGTAGAAAACTGGGGCACACCCCTGCTACTAGGGGAAGTCGCTGAAGGGGCACCACAGTGCTACAGACGGGCACTTCAGCAATGGGAATGCCAATGCCATTAATGCTGCCCCGGCTCCTGACAGGGAACAGCGGGGGCAGTCATCCCGCCCCCCCACGATAACGAGTTGGTGGGTAGGCAAGGGAACACAAGCAGCGGCATCTGAGGAGTGGTTATGGGGGAGGGAGGAAGGAAAGGTCTGGAGGAGACAAGATGACGGCTCTAAACTGACCCCCTCTGCAGCCGTCTGTGGGTGGTGGCAGGGCTGGCGGCTCACTCAGCCTGGAGGGCGCTCAGCTGACAACCGCACTCTGTGCCCAGGCTAGTCTTTACAACATAAAATGAGCTGAAAATGGCTTTCGGACCAGAAAGAACTGCTGCAAACCTGCCAGGCTCCTGGGAGGGGGAGCAGGGTCCACACAGCCAAGGGAACGTTTTCAGGTATTCGAAAAAAGATACTGACAATGGGTGAAAGGCACTGTGGTGCAGAGGGCCCCCACACCAGGCTAGCACCCCACTAGATCCCACTGACACCCTCAAAATGGGCTCAAAGCAACCTGCAAAGGGTTGTAAATAAACTGGGCTTGGCACCATTTTTGCTTCTTTATGATGGAGAAAGAGCCTGAATTTTTTAAACTCTGTTTGTTCTTTACCTCAGAAATGGCTGGTGTGCCAATGTGAAGACTTCTGGGACACCTCAGGGATGTCTGGCAGCTCTTAACACCCCAGCTGTAGGGCTGTGGGGGTTGAATCTTTAACAAAGGCTTCCTCTCTCCTAAGTGCTAGTTAGTACTTGGTGTTCACCGGGTGCTCAGAAAGAGAGAACTCCGACAGTCTGACTAAAAACCTCTCCCCCGCAGCTCAGCTTACATGCTGGTGGTTCTGCTGAGCTTACCATTACACTTGCTCTCCAGTCAGGCCTAGACAGGACATGAATTTCTGATAACAAACAAGCAGAAAAGAAAAGGCCTCACCCATTTTCGGAGAGAGCATGTGCCCAGTTTGATTCTTTTGCAGAGCCCTAGTTCTTGCCCTCTGCTCAGGGCTGAATTTCACCCAGTCCCGGGGGAAAGAGCCTATAACTCTTCCTTCACAACTCTCTCTAGCCCTCTGCTAACAACTCTTTTCCATAATGATCCATCCCCTGTGTCACCCGCACCTCAAAAAGCCAAGTCTGATAGCAGTGAGTTATGCCAGGGTACGTATGAATAATGAAAGGAGCCAGGGATTTCTGTGTACCCCTAGGATACACCAGTGCCCTGTGACTGTGCCCAGATGGAGAGTTCCTAAGCTACTCCAGCTTCCCCCTGTGAGAACACCTCAGTGCACACAAAGAGGAAATTTCCTCCCATTCTGGGGGCAAAGCAGTTGCCTTTAACATTTGAAAGGTTTTCAAGCCCTGCTTATAAAATAAACCCTGGGGAACAAGCTCCAGGAGAGCCCAGTGAGATTGCCTCGCGCAAATTGAGCCGGCTGCTTCTCAGGAGTGATCTGACGAACGGCCAGCCTCCGTAAGCTGAAGACCAGCTGGGGAAGTTCTCCTTGATTCTCTAAAATACTGGCTGTGTTGGGGCTCCCCATTTATCTCATACAGGCCCTACCCCACCCCGGTCACTATCAGCCACGGATAAAAGGCCTTGGGAAATATTGCTTACCAGGGAGTGACTTTTTCTCTCTTCAGACATGTATTCGATATGACTAATTTCCCCAGGTTTTCTTTGGAGGTACATAACAGCAGGGGTGAGTTCAGGAAGAGGAAGAAGCACATCACATGATGGGGGAGTCAGATGGGAAGGGGCTGGGCTCCAGTGACAAGTTTCCAATCACCCAGCCGCTGCTCTGTCTTTATGCCTCAGGGAGGGTCGAGGGCCTCAGCAAACTACTTGTTATATCCAGGTAATGGCTACAGTGGCCTTCCTAACACAGACCCTGCAGTGATGCTGTGTAATGCTGCACACACTGGTGGGAGACCTCTCTCATCATTGTGAAACTGGGCAGGAGATAACTTATATGAACAACGAATCTCTTTCCTTCCACAACTTCAGCCACTTCTATCAAATCCCTGAGCTGGGGGTACTGCAATCCTGGCTGTGTGGCAATCGACTGTTCTAATCCATTCTGCCCACTCGCTGGCTCAAGGCTTCTCAGATGTTTACGGTGTGACTCATAGTGTAGTCTCCTGGCCAATGTCCCCTCCATTCCCAACCACAGAGACCATCGGCCTTCCCAGCTTATACCACATCACTTCTCTGTAACAACCTGTGTGGGACAATAATCCTAGCAACTCTTTTCAAGGGTTTTTTGTTTGTTTGTTCGTTTAGCTTTTTAAGATGTAATTTAAGAGCTGGAAACAAAGAGAAGAGTAAGGCTGTGTGAGCAGACAGGTCATCAGCAAGTGGTCTGTGGGTGGTGTTACCATTCATCCGGGTTTTCCCAGACATTGCTTCTTTTTCGATTCTCGTCTTCTGGCCCGGCGGATTTTTGAAATACAGCGGAACCTCAGAGTTCCAAACCCCTCGGGAACGGAGGTTGTTCGTAACTGAGAACAAAACGTTAGGGTTTTTCTTTCAAACGTTTACAGTTGAACATTGACTTAATACAGCTTTGAAACTTCACTATGCAGAAGAAACATGCTGCTCTCCCTGTATTTTTTTTAGCAGTTTACGTTTAATCCAGCGCTGTCCCATGTCTGCTGTTTGGTGTTTTGGTCTCTGCTGCTGCCTGACTGCGTAATTCTGGTTCCCAGTGAGGTGTGCGGCTAACCGGTCAGTTTGTGACGCTGAGGTTCTTCTGGAAGAGCCAATGTTCATGAGCTGATGCTGCAGCTCAGAAAGAGCACCAACTGGTCCACCTCCCAACTGGCCGCTTCCCTGCATCCACATTTGATTGCCTCCTGGCAGCTGCTGGATCCCGCCCACCCCGGCCCCAGCTCCCAGCGCTAGGGAAGGGGAGAGTCCCGCAGGGAGGCGATGATGGAGCTGGTGCTGTGTCCTGAGTCTGCTCCAGCTGCCCTGCTTCTGTGACAGGTAGTGACACTGCCCCCCACCTTGGGAGTGGGGCCCCAGTTACCCCCTCCAGCACCCCACAAATACCCCCTCCCAGTACAACCCACTTCCACCACCCCCCAGGTAGCCCTCCCAGGACACCACACACCCCTACAGCACGCCCCAGGTACCCCTCCCAGGACACCACGCACCCCTACAGCACCACCCAGGCACCCCTCCCGGGACACCACGCACCCCTACAGCACCCCCCAGGTACCCCTCTGGGACACACACACACACACACCCCTACAGCACCCCCTAGCTGTACCCCCTCTGCCCCTCCAGCAGTGTCCTCTTTTGGGGAACTGAAGCATGGTAACCCTCGTTTTTAAGGCCCAGCTTGACAAAGCCCTGGCTGGGATGATTTAGTGGGGGATTGGTCCTGCTTTGAGCAGGGGGCTGGACTAGATGACCTCCTGAGGTACCTTCCCACCCGGATATTCTATGATTCTATGGTCTATGGGACCCATGGGAGGGAACAACTCGGGGATGTTTCACGGGCACCCCCTCCCCATGCCATGTGAGCAGCTACATACCACTGACACTAGGGCCTTGAGAGCAGATTCTGCCTCTGCCAGGACTGGTGGCTTTTGCTTTTTTGTTTTCCCCTGTTCCGGTTGCTCCTCTTTGGTTGCTGCCCTGAGGCTTTGCAGGAGGGTGAGTGTCACACAACCCTCCCCCCGCTGCACACTCACCAGGCTGCGGGGTTTGGGTGCCAGCAGGCCAGACCTGTGTGACCCTTTGCTTCTGAGTAGGTTGCCATAGCCTCTCTGGCGGGGCACAGGCTCTCTGTCTGTAACCCCTTCACAGAAGTGAGACCCTGCGGCCCAGCTGCCCTCCGCCCCCGGGACAAGTGCTGGCCCCCCCAAGCCTCGCAGTAGCTTAGCACATAACCCTTTCCCAGAGCTCCAACCTTGTGAGCCCTCCGGGTTTTCAGTTCACCTCTTCAGGGACACATGAGAATGGAAGGAGACAGACACGGAGGCTTTGTAGGGGTTCCCCAAAACCAGTCATGCATTAATCTAGCTAGCATAAGAAATATACAGATCTAGACAAATCCATAAATGCCTACACACATTTCTCCACCTCAGTTTCCTCACCCCTCTTGGAGTGTTTTTGGGTTGGGGTCAGGATCCCCTTGAGGAGTCCAGGATCTGCCTTCTGCACATGCCTTCTCCTCCAAATAATGGTCTCCTTCTCTCTCCTGTGTGTTCCCTTCTTCCTCAGCTGGTCCTGCAGTTAAACAAGACCTCTCTGCTCCCAAAGCATGCCCCTCTCTTCAGCTCTCCTGCTCAAGTTCCCAGCATGTGAGTCCTTCTGAGTTTCCCCTTAGTCTCTCAGTCTCAGTGGCTTTCACCTGATCTCCTTGTTCTGCTTCAGGGGAAATTCCACTGCTCTAAGCCCCAGCCATGCACACAGACTGAGGTCCCTGGGCTTCAGCCATCCCATTGGCCTCAGGTGCTCCCCCTTGAATGGGAGCACCTTAGATTCAGTGGCCCTCCATTGTTCCTGATTGGGGAGATACATAGGCTTAGGAGCATGGGATAACCCTGCTTACCCTGAGGCATTCAGTGCTACATCATTTCATAAAATCAACCAGAATTCCTAAGTTGTACGCAGACAGCTTTCCCACACAGGCTTGCAGCCTTTTCTCGCAGCCAAACACTGCTGCCTGAGTGCCATTACTAGATAAGGCTGGTAGAACAGTCAATAACAAAGTTGAAAAGGCAGACGTAGCCAGTAAATATTTCTACTTTGAGTTTAGAAAGAAGCTGGCTGACTCATTCACAGCATACCATCATAATGAAATGCTTTCTATTCCGACAGTAACTACAAATGTTAACCTGCACTGCTAAAGTTAACCTTTGTCAATCGCAGGACTGAATAACTGGCACCAAAGAGTTTTAAAAGAATTAACTGAGGAGTTCTCTGGATGTTTGTTCAACATCTTCATTAATGATCTGGATGATGGGATGGATTGCACCCTCAGCTGGGGGGAGAGCTAGAAAAGCTGGAGGGTAGGGACAGGGTCCAGAGTGACCTAGACAAATTGGAGGATTGGGCCAAAAGAAATCTGAGGAGGTTCCACAAGGACAAGTGCAGCGTCCTGCACTTAGGACGGAAGAATCCCATGCACCGCTACAGGCTGGGAACTGACTGGCTAAGCAGCAGTTCTGCAGAAAAGGACCTGGGGGTTACAGTGCGTGAGAAGCTGGATATGAGTCAGCAGTGTGCCCTTGTTGCCAAGAGGGCTATTGGCACATTGGGCTGCATTAGTAGGAGCATTGACCGCAGACCGAGGGAAGTGATTATTCCCCTCTATTCGACATTGGTGAGGCCACATCGGGAGTATTGCATCCAGTTTTGGGGCCCCCACTACAGAAAGGATGTGGACAAATTGGAGAGAGTGCAGTGGAGGGCAACAAAAATGATTAGGGAGCTGGGGCACATGCCTTACGAGGCGAGGCTGAGGGGACTTGGATTGTTTAGTCTGCAGAAGAGAAGAGTGAGGGAGGATTTGTCAGCAGCCTTCAACTACCTGAAAGGGGTTCCAAAGGGGATGGAGCTTGGCTGTTCTCAGTGGGGGCAGATGACAGAATAAAGAGCAATGGTCTCAAGTTGCAGTGGGGGAGGTCTAGGTTGGCTATTAGGAAAAACTATTTCACTAAGAGGGTGGCGAAGCACTGGAATGCGTTACCTAGGGAGGTGGTGGAATCTCCTTCCTTAGAAGTTTTTAAGGTCAGGCTTGACAAAGCCCTGGCTGGGATGATTTAGTTGGGGATTGGTCCTGCTTTGAGCAGGGAGCTGGACTAGATGACCTCCTGAGGTCCCATCCAACCCTAATCGTCTATGATTCTATAACTAAGAAATCTTGGAAGACTGTGTAAATTCCAGGGGACCGAAAAAAGCTAGTGTTATGCCAATATTTAAAAAGGGTAAACAGGATGACCCGGGCAATGATAAGCCAGTTAACCTAACATGGATCCTGAGCAAAGTCTGCATCAGTAACACATTAAAGGGTGGCAGCATCGTTAACGACAGTATGGGTTTATGGGAAATAGGTCTTGTCAGATGAACTTGAAATACTATTCTTTGCTGAGATTAAATTTACCGTGGGAGGTGCTGTATTCCCAGGTACGTGAAGGCTTTAAATCCAGCTGAGACACCTTTTTAAGAGATAAACTGTCGTTCAGCCAGAAGTGATTGAACTTGATTCAGAAATTACTGGGTGATATTCGCTGGCTTGTGTCATGCAGGAGGTGAGGTTAGATGAGCCTTGAAATCTAAGAAAGCTTTCCCTGGGGGTGGGGTACTGTCCCACAGCTGCATTGTCCCAAGTTGTGAATGGAGGGGCTATGTCTGGATGTGGTGGGGTTTCTATCCTTTGAAATCTTTACATCAAGATTGGGTGTCTTTCTAAAAGATACCATCTAGTTCTACCCTAAATCATGGCCTCTTGTTCAGCAGGTCAGGCCAGAATGGTCCCCTCCAGTCTTAAAATCTGTGACGGAGCCCGGCTAAACATCAGAACAGTCACATGGTATCCTGCAAAATTCCCTTTACCTGTGATGGGAAATGCCATTTATTTAGCTTTCCCCTTGACTCTGAATCCTTTCCCCATGCATACCCGGACTTAATCATCCCCTGAGGAGCCCTAGAGGGGAAAATTGCACTGATTGGGTAACTGTTTATCTGCATTACTATCATACTTTATCTGACACCTTATGTCTGCTGATGAGTTTTTAAAAAAATTCACTACATCTTGAACAGGGATCTTTGTAGCAAGCGTGTTTACTGCTCAGGCCTAAGAGCCTTTGAAAGAGTTCGTTTATTTGCTCCTTTCTTGTATCAGGGCTGCTAATTTTGGACATTTCATCTGCGGTGAAATTGCACTCATGTTTCAAGGGGAAATCATTCACTGTGCAGGAGTTTACTGGTATTTCAAACCTATTTTCCTGGTGCTGTGACTAACACTCCAAAAAGGGTAACACCCATGTTTCTTTATTTTCTTTGTTCCTTTTTTTTAACTTAATGACCCTTTCCTTGCTCCCTTGCAGCATTCAGCACTGTAGGGCCACACTGGCCATGTCTCCAACAGTGAGTTGCATTGATCTGGAAAACGTGCTTCAAATAGCACACTGGTAAAACCCAGTTTTGCCCTTAGTGCAGACAAAGACAGTCCTGTTTAGAGTCCTGTTAGCTGATGCTGGTGAACGCCAGGAGCTCAGCTAACATTTGTTTAAATACAGCTTGTTCCCATCTAGACCAGGTGGTCAGTCCTGCTTACCAATGTTAAGACATTTTCTATCATGGCGCATTTCTCAGACATGGCCTATGACATGTTATCATATCTGACCTGGTTATGAACAGTCATTTTACCTGACATGCTGCTGAACATGATTTAGCCATCTGAATAACCTGGGGGTGATGGGGGAGGGGTGGAGGCAGCGGGGGCCAGGGAGAATGGGGGATTGGGAGACCAGGGGGAGGCAGCAGGGGCCAGGGGCAATGGGTGGGGGACCAGGGGATGCAGTGAGGGCCAGGATGCCAATATACAAGTTTGCCCAGGGTGCCATTTTCCCTAAGGCCGGCTGTGGCAGGGGTGCCATGGTCAGGGAGGCGCCGTGGTCAAGAGGCTGTTGCTGGCGAGTCCCTTGGCAGTCACCTGGAAGTTGCCGGTGGCTGTGGTAGTGAGTGGGGGCCCTGCCATTGTGCCCCCCACTATCAGCAGTTATCACTTGCCTATGGCTTTATCTTTATTTTTCTTGCAACCAATTCTGACTTGTTTGCCTCATTACTTGTACTCACTTAAAGTCAATCTCACTGTCGTGAATACACTTGTTTTATTGCTTTATCTAATCCAGTGTGTTTGAACTGAACCGTCTGGGAGACTCCATTTGGGGTAACAGGATATATGCATATCATGTCTATTAATTAAATGATGGACTGTATACAAGCTTGTATGTGCAGAAGAGGGCTGGGTGGTGCAGGACATCCATTTCTGGGGGAAATCTAAGACTGGGGTGTGTTGGGGTCACCGTGCAGGCTGGTTGCAGCACCCACAGACATAGCTGGGAGTGACTTAAACCTGGATGCTGCGAGCAGTCCAGGACTGGAGGCTGCAGCAGCAAAGCTGTGTAAAGGGCCCCTCCAAGTTAGGGGGCAGGGGACACAGCTACTCACTGGTCTGCATTGTACCCTGCTATGTCCCAATGGCACCGGGGGAAGACTTTGGAGAGGAGAAAGGAGCGATGGGGGAGGGGGAGCCCTAGAGGAGAGTCCCCCAAGCTCCTTGACACAGCAGTCAGCACCCATGGTTCTGGATCAGCTTATCCAGCCCTGGTAGCCACTCCCTTCAGCCCCGCTGAAAGCAGCGCGGCTTGGCTCGGGGCTGGTTCGGGAGAGAAACTCCCCTTTACCTCAGGGAAGGGCTGCCTGCCCCAGCCATCCCAGCCAATGAGTTCAGAAATTCTCATCTCATGTTTTGTGGTTAGAGGCCCACAAGCTGGGTGCTCGGCATGACCTCAGGGCAGGAAGTTACAGGCTTCAGGCGCTGTGGAGGCCCCGGAGCAGAGAGGAACCATTCTGCCACGTGACCCCGTGCTTCCACAAGCACAAAGACAAACCCGTCCTCTCCCCCCCCGTCAACAGGCAGGGCCTGGCACTTCGCAGCGCCCTGTTCAGCGCAGCCAGGCGGATGTGGCTTGGCTTACCGTGCCATGGCTGCACCGGGACGTGCTGAGGGAAGGGTTGTGCAAATGGATTTTATTTTCTGTTTTCACAGCGCATGAGTGGCTTCCCCAGCCACAGGGCCCTCCCACGGGCCGCAGCCTGGGGCGGCTCGCTGGCTGCACCCAGGGGTGGCAGCACCTGTGGGGGGGGGGCTGCTCCAAGAGCATTTGCAGAAGTGCTCCGGGGTGCGTCAGGTGCCGGCAGCATGGCTAGGCCAGGAGGTGCAGGGGGAAGTGGGCTAGCAGCAGGCCTTCGCTGGCTGCTCTGGTTCACTCTTGTTTTACACGACACCTTCAGGGAAGGAAGAAGTAGAAGCCCAGACTGCAGCTCGTGAGCCACCTGTGTCTCTCTTACAGTTAAAGTGCAGGCTCCCAAGCCACCGCATTCTCTGCTTACCAGACTGCGGGGGGGGGGGGGGGGGGCGCCTCGGGGCTTCTGCCTGCAACTCCCAGGTGTTAGCGCCACGCAGAGAGGCAGCTGCAAATGCAGCGGGTGTCCCTTCAGCTCCCAGCTCTTTGCTGCTGCCTCTTCCCATGGCTGCAGCTCCCAGCTGGTTGACACCGGCAGCTGCTGTGCCGGGAGGGAGGAACCCCAGGCACCGCTACAGACTAGGGACCGAATGGCTAGGCAGCAGTTCTGCGGAAAAGGACCTAGGGGTGACAGTGGACGAGAAGCTGGATATGAGTCAGCAGTGTGCCCTTGTTGCCAAGAAGGCCAATGGCATTTTGGGCTGTATAAGTAGGGGCATTGCCAGCAGATCGAGGGACGTGATCGTTCCCCTCTATTCGACATTGGTGAGGCCTCATCTGGAGTACTGTGTCCAGTTTTGGGCCCCACACTACAAGAAGGATGTGGAAATATTGGAAAGAGTCCAGCGAAGGGCAACAAAAATGATTAGGGGTCTGGAACACATGACTTATGAGGAGATGCTGAGGGAACAGGGATTGTTTAGTCTGCGGAAGAGAAGAATGAGGGGGGATTTGATAGCTGCTTTCAACTACCTGAGAGGTGGTTCCAGAGAGGATGGCTCTAGACTGTTCTCAGTGGTAGCAGATGACAGAACGAGGAGTAATGGTCTCAGGTTGCAGTGGGGGAGGTTTAGGTTGAATATTAGGAAAAACTTTTTCACTAAGAGCGTGGTGAAGCACTGGAATGCGTTACCTAGGGAGGTGGTGGAATCTCCTTCCTTTGAGGTTTTTAAGGTCAGGCTTGACAGAGCTCTGGCTGGGATGGTTTGGTTGGGGATTGGTCCTGCTTTGAGCAGGGGGTTGGACTAGATGACCTCCTGAGGTCCCTTCCAACCCTGATATTCTATGATTCTATGAGGGGGCCCTGTGGCAAATGTCTGAGCAGGGTCAGCAAACCCTGGCAAAAACATGACCCCACTTGCCATCCCTAGCATTGCATCTGGCTTCTTCCCAGCAGGGAGGGGATCTTGGGGCTTCAGCCCAACGGGGCGTGACTACCAGGGCTTGGGGCTTCACCGGGAGCAGGGCTGAAGTTTGGCCACCCTGGCCTATGGGGTAGGTGCTGGGAAGGGCCAGAGGAGGTGGAGGGCTGAGAGGGAGTGGGGTCTGGGATGCCTGGGAAAGGGGAGGGGCTGGGAGGGGGGCCAAAAGAGAGGACACATACAGTGCTGAGGTTGCAGGGTCCCACCTAAATCAGCTGGGTCTCCACCTCCTGTTGCCAGCTGGGGAAAGGAGGCTGCAGCGTGGGAGGCTGGGAGATGCCCTACAGGCTCTGAGTCTGAGGGGACCTTCCGTGACCGCACCGGGGAACCAGGAAACGGGCATCGGCGGCTCTGAGTCCCAGTGGGCGCTCCACCAGTGCCAAACCCCAGATGTGAACCCCCATGGGAGCCCTGCTTCCACCAACGCCTCACGTGGCACCCCAATGGCTGACAGCCACGGCCAGGGCTCTGCCCCTCCTCTACCTGACGTCCCCCTCCTGCAGCATTCACTTACAGAGCAGCAGAAGCTCTCAAACTCCAGTCCTGCCCTTCCCTCTGGTCGGGGGCTTCGCCGTGCATCCAGGTGCTGGGGAGGTGTCCTGTCGCATTCAGCCACAGGTGCCTCTGTGAGGCTCACCGTGTAGCTTGTGAAGTCTGGCCCTTAGGGCTGGATTTGGATGTGTCACACCCCTGTGTGAGGCCAGGTCAGCTTTGGCTCCCATGCAGAGCAAGAAGGACCTGGGCTGTAGTCCATAGGATGACAAACCATCTCAACATCTTTCCAGCCCTTCCCCTTCCCCCTCTCTCTGTGCTTCCAAGATCCTTGCTGACTTATCCCTGCTGCATCCTTCCTCAGGGCTGTGTCTAAACCACAACCAGGGATTCCAGAAGCACCTGTGGGAGTTAGGAGCACAAGTCCCGCTGACTTTCGGTGGGGCGGCTGTGCTCCTAACTCCCTCTGACCCTGCTTTTGGAAACCCCACCCACAATCTGGCCCTTCGTGATTCCTGTTTAACTGTTCCATGGAAGTTACTCTGCTGTCTGGCTGAGAAAGGGGTTGATGAAGGACTCGTTCACAGTTGGGTCTCCGTGAGATTGTCAGACCCATTTACGCTCCGCTCCCAGAGATCTAACCTGGGCTTGGCTCGTTCTGTTCTCTGCAAGTCAGCCTCCCCCAGTCAGCCTCCAGAATCTCTGTGGGTGCCCATGTCAGTGAGCGCCGATATCATTGCAGCGGTGGCCTGGCTCAGTTGCACACATGATCCCAAGGACTTCCTCCAGGCAGCTCTCCTGGCGGGCTCTGAGCCCTGACATGTCATTGTGGTGCTTTTCGTCTTGCAGGCGATGACGCGTTATTGCTGCCTCCTGATGGCTGCGGCTGGGCTGCTGCTGGCGACAACAGGTGAGCTAGTACTTGTCTCCGCTGCTTTACTCGGCAGGCAAAGTAGCCCCTGAAGCATGTTACACAGTTAGTAACACAAAGGCAGAGGAAAAAGAACCCCCTAGACATAACTTCCCAGGGAAGCATTTTGTTACCGTGATGGTAGGGTTAGCACTTGGCATCCTACATGTTGTTGCATGCCCTTACTCAGCGGATGTGTCCTGGCACCGGTTGCTCAGCGCCTGCCAGTGAAGAGCAAACCAATTCACAAAGACCTCTCTCTGTCTCTCTGTTTGGAGGTACCTCATGGGTTCTGGTGATATCCATGTGATGAATTGCAGAGACGTGCCTTAATTACCTTTAGCATACACTTTTGCCAGTCTCCTTCTGCTGAGACTATGCGTAACATTGCAAACCCCTGAGAGGGTCCCAAGTAGCTGCCATGTAAAAAGAATGAATACCCTGCCACAGAAACTGTTCCTCCTCCACCCCATGTGCTCCCTAATGATCTCTGCACAAGGCTCGAGATGGACAATACTCACCACTGAACCAGTGACTCATTCACACGTCAATATCTCATGAACCTTCAGGGCTACAATCTGTAGGCTCTTGTTTCTAGCCCTGGCAGATGACAAGATCTCAAACCTTAGAGCTGTGGCTCCATGATTAGAAAAGAGCTATTTTAGATCATTTTCAGAGGTTTCCAAAACATAGTCATTATAATTTTTCTCTTCTTCTGAGGCCTGTGCAGTTGGACTCCTGGTAACTACATGAGGCTGGACTTATGGAGAAGGGAAATAGTGCCAATTAAAAAAACTCTAGTAAAATTTAAGTATCAAAAGCTTCCTTTTGAGCATCTTGCACAAACAGAATTTGTGACTGTGTGACGTGGAACTAAGGCTGAACTGGCTCTTGTTCAAGATGATCTGTCAACTCAGTGGTGGCTTTGCCACTCATGAGTCTTGTGCCCATCCAGTATGCATGGATGTGAAATGGGATAGAATATTCAAAATATTATAATGCCATTATACAAATCAATGAAATGGCCTCCCCTGGAACAGTGTGTTCAGTTCTGGGAATCCCATCTCAGAAATGGGATAGCAGAATTAGAGAAGATTCAGAGACAGGTTTTGAGAATGATTAGAGCACCGGTTCTCAAACTGTGGATCGGGACCAGGGCTGGCTTAGACTTGCTGGGGCCAGGGCTGAAGCCCCCACCCCACTGCCTGGGTGGTGGGGCTCAGGTTACAGGCCTGCCACCTGGAGCCTTAGCCCTCTATCCAGGGCGGTGGGGCTCAGGCTTTGGCTTTGCCCAACCTAGGGCAGTGGGGCTTGGGCCAGCTCAGGCTTCGGTCTCCCCTTCTGGGGTCATGTAGTACTAGTAAAGTAGTCAGAAGGGGGTTGCGGTGCAATGAAGTTTGACAACCCCTGGATTGAGTCATAGAAAGGCATCCAGGTGAAAAGAGATTGAAAAGGCTAAGCTTGTTCAGTTTAGAGAGGAGATTAGTAAGAAGCCCCATTAATAGAGGCTCAATTTAAATGTACACCCCAAATTAAAAAACATAGTAAGAGAACCAAAAAAGAGCCATCGTGGCTAAACAACAAAGTAGAAGAAGCAGTGAGAGGCAAAAAGGCATCCTTTAAATAGTGGACGTTAAAGCCTAATGAGGAAAATAGAAAGGAGCAGAAACTCTGGCAAATGAAGTATAAAAAAATAATTAGGAAGGCCAAAAAAGAATGTGAAAACCAGCTAGCCAAAGACTCAAAAAGTAATAGCAAAAAATATTTTTAAGTACATGAGAAGTAGGAAGCTTGCTAAACAACCACAGTGGACGATCGAGATGCTAAAGGAGCACTCAAGGACGATAAAGCCATTGAGGAGAAACTAAGTGAATTCTTTGCATCGGTCTTCACGGCTGAGGATGTGAGGGAGATTCCCAAACCTGAGCCATTCTTTTTAGGTGACAAATCTGAGGAACTGTCCCAGATTGAGGTGTCATTAGAGGAGGTTTTGGACCAAATTGATAAATTAAACAGCAATAAGTCAACAGGACCAGATGGTATTCACCCAAGAGTTCTGAAGGAACTCAAATGTGAAATTGCAGAACTACTAATTGTAGTCTGTAATCTATTATTTAAATCAGCTACTGTACCAAATGACTAGAGGATAGCTAATGTGATGCTAATTTTTAAAAAGGGCTCCAGAGGTGACCCCGGCAATTACAGGCCAGTAAGCCTGACCTCAGCACCTGGCAAACTGGTTGAAACTATAGTAAAGAACAAAATTGTCAGACAATAGATTACCATAATTTGTTGGGGAAGAGTCAACATGGTTTTTGTAAAGGGAAATCATGCTTCACCAATCTACTAGAATTCTTTGAGGGGGTCAACAAGCATGTGGACAAGAGTGATCCAGTGGATGTAGAGTATTTAGATTTTCAGAAAGGTCCCTCACCAAAGGCTCTTAAGCAAAGTAAGCAGTCATGGGATAAGAGGGAAGATTCTCTCATGGATTGGTAACTGGGTAAAAGATAGGAAACAAAGGGTAGGAATAAACAGTCAGCTTTCAGCATGGAGAGAGGTAGATAGTGGTGTCCCCCAGGGGTCTGTACTGGGCCCAGTCCTATTCAACATATTCATAAATGATCTGGAAAAAGGGGTAAACAGTAAGGTGGCAAAATTTCTAGATGATATAAAACTACTCAAGACAGTTAAGTCCCAGGCAGGCTGTGAAGAACTACAAACGGATCTTTCAAAACTGGGTGTCTGGGCAACAAACTGGAAGATGGAATTCAATGTTGATAAATGCAAAGTAAAGCACAGTAGAAAACATAATCCCAACTATACTTAAAATGGTGGGGTCTAAACTAGCTGTTACCACTCAAGAAAGAGATCTTAGAGTCATTGTGGATAGTTCTCTGAAAACACCCACACAATATGCAGTGGCAGTCAAAAAAGTGAACAGAATGTTGGGCATCATTAAGAAAGGGGTCGATAAGCAGACAGAGAATATCATATTGCCTCTATATAAAACCATGGTACGCCCACATCTTGAATACTGCGTGCAGATGTGGTCGCCCCATCTCAAGAAAGATATATTGGACTTGGAAAAGGTTCGGCAAAGGGCAACAGAAATGATTATGGGTATGGAATGGCTGCTGTATGAGGAGAGATTAATAAGACTGGGACTTTTCCACTTGGAAAAGAGACAACTAAGGGGGGATATGATAGAGGTCCATACAATCGTGACTGGTGTCGAGAAAGTAAATAAGGAAGTGTTATTTACTCCTTCACATAACACAAGAACTAGGGTCACCAAATGAAATTAATAGGCAGCAGATTTAAAACAAACAAAATGAAGGTTTTTTTTCACACAACACACAGTCAACCTGTGGAACTCCTTGCCAGAGGATGCTGTTATGCTAGGAGCTATAACAGGCTTCAAAAAAGAGCTAGATAAATTCATGGAGGATAGGTCCATCAATGGCTATTAGCCAGGATGGGCAGGGATTGTGTCCCTAGCCTCTGTTTGCCAGAAGCTGGGAATGAGCGACAGGAAAAGGATCACTTGATGATGACTGTTCTGCTCATTCCTTCTGGGGCACCTGGCATTGGCCACTGTTGGAAGATAGGATACTGGGCTAGATGGACCTTTGGTCTGACCTAGTGTGGCCGTTCTTATGTTTTTAAGGGACATGATAAAAGTAGAGAAGATAAGGAATGTGATACAGCAAGTGGATCAGGAACTTGCTTTCACCCTTTCTCATGTGTGAAAGGGTCAGGCCAGATGGCTACAAGAGAGTGCTAGAAGGCAGATATATTAGCCCCAGGTTAAGTAGGTCCCTTTTCCATGGGTAAGGTAACAGGGAAGGTTCCAGAACAATCAGGAACTTTCTGGAAACAATTAAGGCAGACAGGCTGATTAGAACACCTGCAGCCGATCAAGAAGCTGCCAGAATCAATTAAGTCAGGCAGGCTAATCAGGGCACCTGGGTTTTTAAAAAAGGAGCTCACTTCAGTTTGTGGTCTACGTGTGGGGAGCTGGGAGCAAAGGCGCAAGAAACTGAGAGGGAGAAGGCGTACTGCTGGAAGACTGAGAAGGACAAGCATTAGCAGACGTCAGGAGGGAGGTCCTGTGGTAAGAATAAAGAAAGGCGTTGAGCGGAGGCCATGGGGAAGTCGCCCAGGGAGCTGTAGCTGTCATGCAGCTGTTACAGGAGCCACTGTAGACAGCTGCAATCCACAGGGCCCTGGGCTGGAACCCGGAGTAGAGGGCGGGCCCAGGTTCCCCCCATCCCTCCATCCCCTCAACTCCCTACTTGATACCAGAGGAGTTGACCTGGACTGTGGGTTCCACCAGAGGGGAAGGTCTCTGGCCTGTTCCCCGATCCACTAGGTGGATCAGCAGAGTCTGAGGGGATTGTTCTTCTTCCTTTTCCCCGTGCTGGCCAGTGATGAGGCTAACTGAGTGAACGGCAGATTTGAGCCACGAAAGTGGCCAAACTGAGGGCTGCCGTGAACCTCTGAGGTGAGCAAATCTGCCAATAAGTGCAGGACCCACCAAAGCAGAGGAGGAACTTTGTGACACGTGATACTAGAACAAGGGAGCATTCAATGAAATTACAAGGTGGCAAGTTCAAAACAGACAAAAGGAAATTGGTTTTTATCCAATGCACCGTTAGTCTGTGTGGCTACAAAACATTCCTGAGGCAAGACTTGGAGAAGGACTGGAGAGCCAGAATATCTACAGTGACATTAGACCGCGGAAAAACCCGCCAGCCTTTGGAAGGGTAACAAACCTTCCGGCTTGAGGCAGGCAAGAAGCCAATTGATGGGTTTACAAAGCAGTGTCCCCCTATGGGAGGTTATTGCTTAACTGCCTCGTCAACATTTTGTGCACTTTTCTCTGATGCAGCTGGTTCTGGCTAGTGCTGGAGACTGGCTATTGCTTTATTAACTAAGTACAAGTCAGCGGGTCTATTTCCATGTGCTAGTATAGAGTGCAGTGGAAAGCACATATGCTCACCTCCCGGCTGGATGAGAGACATGGGTTGCTTCCCTCGGACTTGGCTGGGATGCAGGGGATGGGGGCTGGGGAGGAAAGCGGGGTGGGTGGGAACTGACATGAGACACCCATCTGGACTATGCCCAGTGAAGAGGCACACCTTGGAGACCCAAAGTGAGGTGACCCAAAGTGAGGTGACCATATTTTCAAAATCCAAGAGCAGGACACTTTTCTGACGTATTTTAGGGTCATGAAAACTGGTACAAAAGAGGCACTAGTTAGAACTGTGTGCTGGTGATGCTACTCCCTGCTTTGGGCTCCGCCGCATGGCGGGCGCGTCCCTCCGGGTGCAGGCTCTGCCCAGGAATGCAGGCCAGATCTGCACAGGGTGACCAGACAGCAAATGTGAAAAATTGGGAGGGGGGGAATAGGAGCCTATATAAGAAAAAGACCCCAAAATCGGGACTGTCCCTATAAAATTAGGAAATCTGGGCACCCTAGATCTACACAAAAACTGGCACCACTTTAACTGAGGGTATTTTTAAACTGATTTCATTACACCAGCCCCAGTTTGTGTGTAGACACCCTTACTTCAGTTTAGCATAATCAGGTATGAAACTAAACTTGAATAAGCCACTCTGAGGTGGAAATAAGAGAGCCCTCCCCCAGATGTGCAACCCTTTTGCTGAGTGTTGAGTTTCAATATAGGGTTTCTGTTTGATCTGTAATATCACCCTCGTGGTATGTCCGCTTGGACTTCCCACTGCCAAGCCACCTCTCCCGCTCTCACGCCTGGCTTCAGCGGAACTGCTGTTCTTATCATTGGCCGTGTGGGCTCAGGGCGGTGTGCGTGGTCTGGGTGACAAGTTTATCTAGATGGAGTGAGTAGGGCTGGCACACACCAGGGGTGGCGGTAGGCTGTCCCCAAGGGTTGAGCCTCTCTCGCGTGGGCTGGCCGAGCTCCCATCACGGTTCTTCCCCACCCCCCTCTGTTACAGCTCTCGCCCTGGAATGCCCCAAAATCAAAGTGAGCACCTGTCAGGACTGCATCCGGTCTGGCCCCGGCTGTGCTTGGTGCAAGAAACTGGTAGGTCTGCATTTCCTTTCATTGCACCAGCTCGCAGCTTCTGTGCTGGCCTCCCAACCCACCACCCACCCCCATGATGGTGCTTGGCCACACTCACTGCTCTGCAGAAGTCACCCCGCCCTTGGGAGAGGAGGCTGGGCCGAGGGGATCCCCAGGAAGACCTCCCACTGGCCCAGACTGGGGCAGAGGGAGTCTGTTTGCAGTGGCCCTGCAGAGGGGTCGTGCCCCATTGCTGTTCCAGGGGGAGATGGACACTCCCAGGTACGTCCCCTGGGCTCAGGGAGCTCCGATGGAGGCATTCTCCCGCCCTGCCTCCAGCTGCCCCCGCACACCCCCTGCAGCCGGTTCCTGTCGCTAACCCATGGGAGCAGCATCTGCTTTCCGCAGCATTAGCAGCAACTCTGGCCTTGTCTAGGCAGGGGAAAGGTTTTTCCCACAGAGGCTGTTGGAGGTCGCTGCCTGGGCTGTCCATCGACCTGCTGCAATCCCACGGACGGCGTTCCCCTGCATCCAGGCTGGTGTTCAGCGGGGCTTTTGGCTGGCTTACACTAGCTCCATTGTGCTAACTCCCCCTTTCCCCTAGCCTAGACTAGGCTTCTGCAGGAAACCGTGTGGCTGAGCCCCTGCTTGGGGCTCCTCCCCGGAGGGTAATCTGGGCCCTTGCTGACCTCTCCCCATGGGGAGATGAAGGGTTAATGCAGAATGCAAGGAGGTTTATTTCCTGGGAGGGGGGATGGAGCCAACCGAGGAGTGCCCCACTCATGCCCATGGCTGGGCGAGTGCAGGATCGGCAAGGCAGGCGGGGAGCCGGAAGATGAGCTGGGCACAGTGTCTGAGAAAGGACGTTCCCTGTTTCCTTGATGAGTGAGTTGCTCCATCTTGATGGCCAGGCCAGTAGTTAACTACCAAACCCTGCAGCTCCAATGCCGTGCTTGTGGCTGTGGGGAGGAGGAGGGGAGAAGCGGGGCGTGGGGAGCTGGGAGGTGTCTGGTCGCGGTAGGCTCTGTAACCTTCTTTTCTGTGCCCCCTGTTCCCAGCTGTCCAATGACTCGCTTGGGCAGGTCTCTGAACTAACATGGCTTGTGCTCAAGGATTTCCCTTTGTTCCCCCTTTGGTTTTGCAACGCACAGAATTTCACCAAAGCGGGCGAGCCAGACTCCATTCGTTGTGACACCAGAGAGCAGCTGCAGCAGAGGGGATGTGATGCAAAAGACATCGTGTTCCCAGAAAGCAATTTCATCCAACTAAAGAACACCGCTCTAGAGGACAAGACACAGCTGGCTCCCCAGAAAGTGCGCTTGCTCTTGAGACGAGGTACAGTTTGCTGGGAAGCCGGGTTGGCGGCCGAGTCTGACCACGGGGGGGGAGCAATGCCGTGTGGAGGAAAGCACAGGCCCATAGCCACTGATACGCATGGGACCGGTTCAGGCCCAGAATGTGTCCGGGTCCCTCTTTTCCTGCAGCGTGTTTAAATCACAGGTGGGTGCTTCGTTCGCGTGTGGAAACTGGTGCATGAGAAAAATCCTTGTGTCAGCTGAGACGGGGGGGTGGGGTTACGTCCGGAAATTAGCACTGAGGATGGTGCGATGGTCGGACAGCAGCAGGCTCACTGCAGCCAGGCGGGCTCGCAGAAAGCAAGTACACATTCACTGGCAGGGTGATTCAAGTGCAGAGTTGAGGCAGCTCCCCCACAAGATGGATGCCTGCCCTCCTGCCCTTGCCCAGTGTGGGGAACAGAAGGCAGACCCAAAGGGTGGGGAAGCAGAAAGGCCATGACCCGGGAAGGAATGTCAGTGTCTCCAGAACAAGCAGACAGCCCGTTGACAAGCACCAGGAATGCTCAGCAAAGGTGCAGCTTCCCGCCCTCCCCAGCACCACGCAGCCATGACTCTGCCCCCTTGGCCTGCCAGCACCCCCTCTTCCTCGTTCCTTGTGAGGGAGCAATATTTGCCCAAACATGCAGAACAGTAACTGGGAATTGCCGTGATGCCTCGTTAACTGTGATTGTGCTTCTGGAGAGGAGGAGGAAGAGTAGCTCAGTATACCCTGTATGATCCCTGTCAGCCAGCAGCAAGGACCAGCTAACACTGAAATGCTGTGGGGCTGTAGGAACATGAGTCCTGACTAGAGCTGTGGGGGGTACCAAGAAAATGGCCTCTTTTGTTTGGCAGGAGTAAGATCCAGTGATAAGCCCAGTTCCTAGCGTGGTCCCAATGGGGCAGAATTAAGGCCGAGGCTAGTGGGGTGTGGCAAGCAGCACCTTAACTCTGCATTCCCTGTGGTTCATAAATTTGTGGTGAGTTTTCTCTTGTCACAGTAACTTTCTTTACAGGGCTGTGTGGAGAGAAGTTTGGGGCTTTCGGTCTGAAAAGACACAGGGGACAAAAGGCCCTATTGTGCGACACTGACCTTATCTCCACCTTAACACAGTTCTTTGTACATGACTTTCGTTTGTTTTCCAAATGTGTGAAAGAACCCAGCTGGCAAGGGGCCCAGCCATCTCCCTTGCAGCGGAGCAGATGTACTCTCTCCTGGCTGGGACAGAGAATCTTTACAGACAGTATTAACCATTGCTGTAGATCTCAAAGAGTCAGACCCTGGGGCCCCCCCAACCAACAGTGCTCCTGGAGAGCACCTGCAAACACCTCCAAGGGATGAGCCTCATCACCACTGACAATTGCACTCATTACATACAGAGGTTTTTTAGGAGCTGATGAATTATGAATAGATGTTACAAGCATGTTACAGGCATGTTACAAGCATGCCTATTATGTGTTACAGATGGTTATCAGCATATGAGTAGAACTGGGCAAAAAATTTGGCTAAAACTTTTTTCTAGTGAAAACTGGAGATTCAGGTTAACTAAAACACTTAGCAGATTTGTGTCAATTTTTTAAATTTGTTTCAGTCCAAATAAAACCTAAAAAATATTCCAAAAAATGGAACTGCTTTGTTTTGAAAATGTTGAAACGAAACATTTAGATTGTTGGATTTAAAACAGCTTTTTGTTGTGAAATTTCCTTCAATTGTAGAAAGGCAGGAACATGTCGCTTTCGATGAAATGTCATTTCAGAAACAATGGAAGTGTTTCAGTAAGGTCGAAATGTTCCGTTTCACAACAAAATGTTTCGAGTTTTCATTTCAAAATGAGTTTCTATTGAGAGAGCTACATTATTGTGTTACCTTGAACCAGCTACTATACCAGCTATTCAACCATGACCAGTTGTTTTATTTGACAATTTAGAAATAATTTTTAAACCCTAATTTTAAAATATTATAAGAACAGAATAAAAACTATATGAAATAAATATAAAGTCAAAATCAAAATGAAATGTTTTGTTTAACCCCCGCCCCTTCTTTTAAATTTTGTTGTGCAGGACATTTTGAAATTTCAACTTTTCATTCCTATTTGGAATGGGTTTTTTTCCCCAAAATGGTGGAATTTCCCCTGGAATGAATAATTCAAGTTTTGACCAGCTGTAATGTGATGCCTTTATAATAATAATCATAAGTACCATAGTGCCTAGAGCCCTAGTGATGGAGCAGGACCACCCTGTGCTAGGTGCAGGAATAGACACATAGTAAAAAGACAGTTCCTGCTCTGAAGAGCTTACACTGTAAATATCAGAGACGATCCGACAGATGGAAACAGATCTGGGAGTACAAGGAAACAATGAGATGCACTTGTCAACAGGACAGGCACACCAGCAGCCGAACCAGGGTCCCAGGAGATGGTGATGGTGACAGCTGCCATGATGGTGAAGGTCACGCCTTTCTCTTCTCCTGTCCTTCTGTGATCCGCTCCTGTGGTTGTGACAGCTCAATTCTCCCCGAGTTTTGTCTTTCAGGACCCCCAAGGGAGTGAGGGGTGGAATAGCCCATCCTCGCCTCCTTTTTCTGACACCCTGACTTTGGTGCACTGATTTCAGGTCCCACACCGGCATGATCCTAACACAGTCCTTGAGTCAGACCAGGAGGCTTTTCATTTGGATTAATTCAGTCTGTCTGTCTCTCCCTTTTGCACCTTTTCTCATCAACGTTTGTTGTTGTAGGTTATCGTGATATTTTGTGAACTTTCACTCACTTCTCATAGTTGAGCTCACAATGGGAGTAAATTGGTAGGCCAAGTTATTACAACAGGAAATGGCCAAAATGATGGGCTAGGAGAATTATCTTTGCAGCTGCATTCTGAACGGCTGTGAGCAGGGCAAGATGGCATTTGTGAAGGCCGGAGAAAAGGATTTTGCAATAATCGAGACGTGCGGGGCAGAGAACCTGCAGGAGAGTTTTAGCTGTGTGGATGGAGAGGAAAGCCCGGTTCTTATAGACGGTATTCATGGATTCCAAAACCAGAAGGTACCATTGTGATCATCTGTTCTGGCCTCCTGGATAGCCCAGGCCAGAGACCTGCCCCATAATAACTCCAAGAGCAGATCTGTTAGAAAAACACCCACTCTTGATTTAAGAATTGTCGCTGTCTTGGTCGTGCAGTGGAACAGGCGATAACCTACTAGGATCCTTGGTAAATCTTTCCAGTGGTTCCTTACTTTCACTGTTTAAAATGTACACCTTATGTCCAGTCTGAATTTGTCTAGCTTCAGCTGCCAGCCATTGGATTGTGTTACAGCTTTCTCTACCTTCAGGAGCTCACTAGTAAATACTCATTCCCCATGTAGATACGTATAGACTGTGATTAAGTCAATCCTTAATCTTCATTTTCTTACACAAAATAGATTGAGTCTATCGCTTTAAGGCAGGTTTTCTAATCCTTTAATGGGTCTCATGGCTCTTCTCTGAACCCTCTCCAATTCTACACCATCCTTCCTGAATTGTGGGCACCAGAACTGGACACAGTGTTCCACAGCAGTCACGTCATTCCATTGAGCCGTTTCCATGCTCTGCCTCTCCCCTGGCAGGTCAGCCGGCTGAGTTCAACGTGACCTTCCGCCGGGCCGAGGGCTACCCTATTGACCTCTACTATCTGATGGATCTCTCCTACTCCATGCATGATGACCTGGAGAAAGTGAAGAAGCTGGGAAGGGACCTGCTCGCAGCTCTGAACTCCATCACCACCTCCGGCCAGATCGGTAAGTGGTTCTCTGGGCACTCACGCTCTCTTGGCAGCATTGAAGAGCCACTAGCTAAATCCAGTTCTAGCAAGAACAGAGGAAGATGTACCACACAGCAGTGAATATGGCCACGTGGCCAGCCTGCAGTAGCCAGGCCAGGAGAGACGTCAGGGCTGGGGGAAGAGGTGTTCAGTAAGCACACAGGGATAATGCAGACTGGGCTCACCCTCTTGCTCTGCCCAGCCCCTCCATGGAGAGCACTGCGCTCTGCTTGGTCACATGTCCACGGAGGGGAAGGGGGCCCGTAGCTGCAGCCAAGAGACGCATTGGCTCCATATGTGCTTGCTTCAGACTCTGCTGCTACATTCGGGTTTGGTTCTGCTCTCTGTGAGATCACTGGCAAAACTCTCCCTGGCTGCCAGGGGCACAGGAAAGGAGCCTAGTGGCTGCAGACTCTCAGACCTCCCCGTTTTCACTTAAAACCAGCCTGGAATGTCTGACCCATTTGGATCTCTGGCAGCAAAGAAAACAGGCTAAATGGAGAAGGAACTGGGCCAGCCGGAGACAGCAGCCCTGGGGGAAATGTGGCCCACCCAGGCACCTCAGTGCGCATCTCAAGGTTCTCCTAGCCAGAGCCCTCTGCCAGGGAGAGGCAGCTGGGGACAGGGTCCATCAGAGAGGGAGAGGGAGCCACCAAGGGAGGGGAGAGCAGGACAGAGGGGCCAGTGACATCCCAGGGCGGAGGAAGGGAGAATGGGGGTCAGGAACCACAGGGGGAGGGGAGAGGCAGCAGTCACCAGTGGGCCATGAGGAGATTCCCACTTCGCTGCTTGACTGCAGCCTCAGAGGTGGATTAAGCTTTTGTGGGGCCCTGGGCCAGAGCAAGTGGGGGGCCTCCCCACCGCTTCCACCTGAAGTCCCCCCGCCCCTCTCTGTGCTCCTGCTGGGGAAATGGGGTTGGGGCACAGGGCCTTGCCCCGCCTGCCTGATGCTCCTGTTGGGGAGCGGGATCTGGGTGTGGGGGGCTTCCCCTGGTCCCCAGCAGGAGGGCCAGGCAGCTGGAGCGGGGTGCCAGGGCACCCATTTTTCCAGGCGCCCTCACTTGGCCAGTACCCCTGGGCCTGGGCCCTGTTGGTTCAGTGGATAATCCACCACGGTGTGTCCCTGCATGGCTGGGTTGCTCTACGGCTGGGGCAGGATGCTGGTCTAGATCCCTTCTTCATGGATGGTGCTGCGTAGCTGACCTGATGTCTGCACTTAGCTCAGGCCCGGCTTTCCCCAGAGCACTCTAACTCCAAGTGACCCACGCGCTCCTCCCTGGACAAGCGGCTGCCTCCCACCGGCACCCCTCATTTGCCGTGCGCTGGTTACTTGCACCTTCCGCCCACGCCCCGTGGCATAGTGACCCCTGCGGTTTATTACATCCCCACAGCTGCACCCGCCAAGTCTCTGGCCGTGGTTGTTTGAGGAGTGTGGTACTGGGCACTGCTCCCTAATGCTGCGTCCCCCTGTGCACCCCAGGCTTCGGCTCCTTTGTGGACAAGACGGTGCTGCCCTTCGTGAACACGCACCCCGAGAAGCTGAAGAACCCCTGCCCAAACAAGGACACCACCTGCCAGCCGCCGTTCGCTTTCAGGCACGTCCTCTCCCTCACTGGAAATGCCGATGTGTTTGATAGGGAGGTCAAGAAACAGTCCATCTCGGGGAACCTCGATGCCCCCGAGGGGGGGCTGGATGCCATGATGCAGGTGGCAGTCTGCGGGGTAAGTCCAGTCACCATCACCCAGCTTAAGCTGGTTACCGGGTGGGGATGACTCAGAGTTAGAGCATGTGTGGTCAGATGTTGAGGGGCATAACGCCAGGCCAAAGGGACCATGCGAATGACTGGAGGGTTAGACACCAGGACTCCTAGGGAGAGACTCAAGGAGCTCAAGCTAGTTATCTCAACCCAGAGAAGGTTGGGGGGTGACTTGATCCCAGTCTGTAAGTCCCTACGTGGGGAACAGATATTTGATAATGGGCTCTTGGGTTGAGCCGAGAGGTCTGACACAGCCCCATGGCTGGAAGCTGAAGCTAGCCACGTTCAGACGGGAAATAAGGTGAACATTGTTAATAGTGACAGAACAGGGAGCAACGGTCTCAAGTTGCAGTGGGGAAGATCTAGGTTGGATATTAGGAAACACTATTTCACTAGGAGGGTGGTGAAGCACTGGAATGCCTTACCTAGGGAGGTGGTGGAATCTCCATCCTTAGAGGTTTTTAAGGCCCAGCTTGACAAAGCCCTGGCTGGGATGGTTTAGTTGGGGTTGGTCCTGCTTTGAGCAGGGGGTTGGACTAGATGACCTCCTGAGGTCCCTTCCAACCCTGATATTCTATGATTCTAAGAATAGTGACCAAGCATCAGGCTGGATTCTCCATGGCTGACAATTCTCCATGACTGACTACAGGCCAGCTGTTTGTCTAAAGGATCTGCTCTCAGGATTATTGTGGGGCAGGTCTCTGGCCTGGACTACAGAGGGGGTCAGCCTGGTGATCCCCATGGTCCCGCTGGCGGGAGTCGGCATAGGCCTGCCTATCTAGGCGCAGAGGCTGCCCTCACTTCTAGGGACGCAGGCCCAGGAGCATAAATGGGGTCTGGGTCTGCCCTGGAATGGATTATCTCTGTCTCCCCTTTGGGTCCATCTCCCTGGTTTCCATTAGGCAGGCATGAGTCTCTATTTGCCTGCATTGGTCTCGGTGTGCTGGGAAGTGCAGGCCCATGTCTGTCTATAGCAGGGCCATGCACCTCCACGCACTCCTTGCTTCATGGAGTGGCTGTATGTCTGTATATTTCCTCACATTGCTCTTACTCCCCACCTGTTTCCAGGGAACTTGCATGCCAGTGTCCTGTCTCTTGGTGGTATGAACACGGAGTCTCTCTTTCATTAGGACGTGATACTCTATATTCCTGAGGTGGCCTGGGCTCTCCCATTCTTGGGCTCTCGCTGACCCTGTTGTTTCCTTGTTCAGGTAGTGAAAACAGGTCTTACCAATCCACTGCAGTAAAGTCCTCTCCTTTCTGTTCTCAGAACAAGATTGGCTGGCGCAATGTAACTCGTCTGCTGGTATACGCCACGGATGACGGCTTCCATTTTGCTGGGGATGGTAAACTCGGAGCCATTCTGACCCCTAATGATGGTCAATGCCACCTGGAAGAGAACATATACAAAATGAGCAATGAGTTTGTAAGTGACCTTAGCAGCATGTTGGCTCTAACTCACCCTGGCTTCCGCAGTGAGCAGCCACTTTGTAGACTAGCTGGAGCCAATTCCCCTCCAACACTTGACCCCCTTCCCATCCTTGGCCGCTCCCCTGGTACATCCCCATGTCAGGGGCAGAGCCTGCTCCTGTGAACTGCATCCAAATGTAAAGTTTGCAATTAAATCTGCATTTCTTAGCCAGCTGCTGGCAAGCACTTACCTGCTGACAAGGGTCCCCCGTGGTATCAGATTGTAAGAGACTGTAAAACAGGCGCCCTGGTGCTCTAGGGGGGTGGGGGTGGGGCTGGACTCCAAGGGAGGTTTTCTATTACTAGAACAGACCCCTGTTTTACTCTTAGAGCATGGAGGAGTGAATTAGGTGTTGGGGTTTGTGTCCTGGACACTCTGGCAGGCCTTTCCTGTAGCAGCCACCCAGATAAATGCTTTAATCCATTCACACAGCAAGGAAGGCAAACCGGAGAAATTGAAATCCCTAATTCTGGGGGCTGCTCCTTTTTCTCTCAGTTCCATCTGGGAAAGTCAGGGGGATGGTGGTTAAAAGTCTGTTGCTAGGTCCACAAGATTCTGCTGGAGAAAGGAAAAACCAGTCAGCTACTGGCTCAAGAGAGCAGATC
The DNA here is from genome assembly GCF_965152235.1 of Eretmochelys imbricata. Lineage (NCBI taxonomy): Eukaryota > Metazoa > Chordata > Testudines > Cheloniidae > Eretmochelys > Eretmochelys imbricata. The sequence goes on along the minus strand of NC_135582.1, from coordinate 81,959,501 downwards.
CCAGGGGATCTCACTCCATCAGAACCCGTGACCACGCTGGTACTCTGAGTGGGTCTGGAAACCAACCATATTTATCTTCCCGGTAGCAAAGAAGTGTCTAAAATATAAACTCACAGCTGCTGTTCCCTTTCTCCCCCAGGACTACCCGTCCGTCGGCCAGCTGGTACAAAAGCTTGCTGAAAATAATATTCAGCCCATTTTTGCTGTCACTAGCAGAATGGTTGGAATATACCAAGTAAGTAGAACTTGAACAGTCCCAGAAACGTTGCCCAGTGGTTCAGTGCTTCTGAGAGACGAGGATGAAAAGCAAGTGGAAGCCCAAGTCTCTCCTTCCACTCTCAGTGACATCAGCACAGCTCAGGATTCCTCTTCTGCTCTTGCACAGATGGGGTGTACAAACCCCACGTGAATCGGGAACAGGTCAGTGGGCTGGTTGAGCCCAGTCATCCCTGCCCTGCCACGCCTGAAGCAGGGGCCTGACTGGGAGGGAGGAGCTCAAATGGGGGCCCAGCTCAGCTGGCTCCTGCTGTGGAGGAAGCAGTGAGAGAGCCGGCTGGCTGTGGGGCAGGGACAGAAGATGTAGGCTGAGGTGGAAGCCAGTGTTGTGTTGGTACTCGGCAGACGCTGGGCTGGGGGAGGAGTCAGAGGAGCAGGAAGCCCAGGTGGGAAGGCAGAGTTTGGACTTTGGGTACCCCGGATGGATGAAATGTCTTTGAGACCTAGCCACAGGGCTAAGCCAGCTCAGCCTAGAAGGTGTTCCAGGTGGGGTGGGTTAGCGGAAGACCAGGAGGGAAACTGAGGCAGAATGATCGTCATGCCGCACAACACCTTTGGCAGTGCAGGGAGAGTATATGCCCATGCTCACATGATTAAATTAGGGGATGCTTTTCATGTGTGTGCTCTCCATTGGTAGAAGCTCAGTGAAATGATCCCCAAATCAGCAGTGGGGGTGCTGCACGAAGATTCCAGCAACGTCATCCAACTCATCAAGGAAGCCTACAACGTAAGTTTCACATCACGCGCTCAATGTATCTTTCTGGACCTTGCCAGGCCGCCTGCACCAAGAGCCCTGTGTGCCTTATACCATCTGGGGGGAGAGGGATGGAACGGGAAGGGCAGGTTGCTCAGCCAGTTATACAAAGTATAAACATACATGCTGCACCCCTTTCTCCCATGTCTCTGCCTGAAGTCTGTGCACTGCTCAGGCATGCCTTCTTCATCCCTCTGGCAAGGACCCAAGGCTGCCACCTGAACTGCTGTGTCCCCCGAATGCTCCAGCCCCGGATGCCTTTGACACTGCTTTGCTAGTGAATAGCAGACCTCCCCAGGCTCTGCTCACTTACAGCCACCAGCTGAGTATATGAATGCTAGGTCCAGCCATCCAGGATTAGATGACACCCTCATATTCCACAGTCCCAACCTTGCCCCCCAAGAAATATGCCTCTTGTGCCACTGGACTTACAAGCTCATAAATTAGTTCATCATTCCAACAAAGTGTAATGAATATGCACCAGCCTCGTTGACCTGGGTAGAGATTTTCCCAAACACACTGGTTTAGACAAAACAATGCGACAAGTTTATTAACTAGAAAGAGATAGACTGTAAGCAGTGATCCCTCTAATTTTTCCCACCCATGTATGGAATGAATTTTGTTATGTGCACCAATATGGAGGTGAGGTGTGACACATCACCTTCATATTGGTGCACATAACTAAATTCATGTGGTGGGGGTGGGGCCAAGGGGTTTGGAGTGTGGGAGGGGGCTCAGGGCTGGGGCAGAGGTTGGGGTGCAGGGGGTGAGGGCTCTGGCTGGGTTGCGGTCTATGGGGTGGGGCTGGGGATGAGGGGTTTGGGGTGCAGGAAGGGACTCTGGGACTACAGCGGGGAGAGAGGACTCCCCGCAGCTCTCTCTCCCCGCAGCAACATGTGGGCTGGGGGGAAGAGGCACATCTCCCCACCGGGTCAGCTCCAGGGCTGGGGCCGCAGGATAGCACAAGCAGGTCTGGGATGGGACTGGGTTCAGGCCGAGGGAGGGGCACCATGGCAGGTCCAGGCCAGGGCTGGGTCCAGGCTGGGCCATGCCGGCTGCAGCTGGGTTGAGGCCGGGCTGCCCCAGCTGGGTTCAGGCCACAGTAGGGGTGCCCCGGGCAGTCCAAGCGCCCTGGCCATGGCAGAGTTGGGGCCATGGGAGGAGTGCCCCGGCCGCGGCAAGTCCGGGCTGCCCCAGCCGCAGCAGGTTGGGGGCCAGGCTACGTTGAGGCCGGGAGAGGAGCACCCCTCCCCTGGCCCCCGGGCGAGTTCCCTGAGTGCCTGCCTGGTGATAAGAAGGCTGCTGCACAGCCACACAGCTTACAGGGAACTTAGATTGTAAGTGATTATAAGTATTAGGGCATAAAAGTCAGAACTGGTTACAATAGAAATCAAAAGATAACACTGCAGTCTAATTCCTAAACTTTACCAACCTAAGTGAGATTTGAAGCAAACATCATTCTCACCACACCAGATACTGCAGCCGGTTCTTAATTCACAGGCTGGATTTCCTTTCAGCCTGGGACCACTCCCCTTTAGTTCAGTGTTCTCCAGGTATTCCTTGATGTTCTGAGCAGAGCAACATAAGGTGGAGAGGTGAGGTGGCCTGAGGCATTTCCCCCCCCCCCCTTCTTATAATCTAACCCTCTGTACTGGAAAAGTCTTTGCTGGGTCATGGGGTCAGGCAGTTCCATGACATACATGAGCTGCCAGATGTCCTTCAGGTGAATTGTAAATTTCTTGTTTACAGCTGGTGAATTTCCAATTAAGCAGGTAATGACTCTTTAGCACCCTGCTGGTGTGAAGTCTCTGAAAAATTAGTTTGAGCCTGCTTTTCTAACTTTGTAACATGTTAAAGTAAAATCATTGTTATCGATTAGAGTCTCATAACCTTACATACAAAGTTGCCACACATATTTTACCAGGCTAATAATGTCCAGCTGATTATGAGTTTTCAAATGAGACTGCACAAGGCATGCTTTGTACAAAATATATCATAACCATATAAAAGTGGTGAACATGGGGTACAGTGTGTCACATCCACTACTCAGTATGGTCTTCCTAGGGGTTTCAGCTTCTCAATCAAATCAGTTCCTGGACTATCACATCCAACTGAGTTTTATCAGTTTTAGGGCTTCCAGTCTCTTTCAGTCACCTGGCTGTTTTCTTGGAGGCAACCTGGTGTGGGGTTGTCACCCCTTTGCTACCTCAGGCCTTTCCACCTCTGTTTCCGTCTCTGTTATGTGCCCTTTATAGCAGGTCTTGTTTTTTCTACTGGTTGCAGCTGTGGGTGCTTGCCTCCATGATTGGCTGTTCTGGCAGCTGCTTGAGAGTGAGATCAAGCTGCTTGCTTGTAAAGAGGAGACTTTCCTGCCCCCTCCCCATGTTCAGTGGGGGGTCTGCAAACCCCATTACTGAGCACCAGGAACAAGACTAATATCTCACTCTTACGCAGGAGTATTAAATAAAACCAATACTGGCTCAGGATAAACGAGAAGCAAAATACAACATTTCAAAACCAGTACTGAGAGGTTGGAAGGGACAATGGAAATTAACATGGGTTTCACCTGCAAATTTTTTAGTGAAACCTGAATTTTTTTGTGCAGTCTTTGTTTTTGCAGCAAACCATTAATTACTCACAGATCCTTAATTTTCTGTATGAGATCTGTAGCCCACAGGATTATTTTGCTAGCTATTATATCCTACTAATCCAGCCAGTCGTATCAAATAATATGCTTCTCTTTCTGAATTAATCCATTTCATTCTTATATTTTATCAGTATTAATCCCTATGAATTTAGGATGTGTTGAAGTATATGATATGTGTTTCCTAATAATTATACATAGAATAAGTTTTGTTGAAATGCAAGAAGTTTACCGGCCTGTATCCAGTAAGATCCACGAGATAGCTAAAAGTATAATCAGTTAAGAGTAAGTCAGCATAAAAGCTGGCAATGTTTGGCACAGATAGGAATGGTCCCTGAACTTTGGGGAACCAAAGGGAGGAACTATACACAACACTGAACAGGTTTCAGAGTAACAGCCGTGTTAGTCTGTATTCGCAAAAAGAAAAGGAGTACTTGTGGCACCTTAGAGACTAACCAATTTATTTGAGCATGAGCTTTCGTGAGCTACAGCTCACTTCATCGGATGCATACCGTGGAAACTGCAGCAGACTTTATATATACACAGAGAATATGAAACAATACCTCCTCCCACCCCACTGTCCTGCTGGTAATAGCTTATCTAAAGTGATCATCAGGTTAGGCCATTTCCAGCACAAATCCAGGTTTTCTCACCCTCCACCCCCCCACACAAATTCACTCTCCTGCTGGTGATAGCCCATCCAAAGTGACAGCTCTTTACACAATGTGCATGATAATCAAGTTGGGCCATTTCCTGCACAAATCCAGGTTCTCTCACTCCCTCACCCCCCTCCAAAAACCCACCCCCATACACACACAAACTCACTCTCCTGCTGGTAATAGCTCATCCAAACTGACCACTCTCCAAGTTTAAATCCAAGTTAAACCAGAACATCTGGGGGGGGGGGTAGGAAAAAACAAGAGGAAAAACAAGGTAGCCTATTTCCTCTTGTTTTTTCCTACCCCCCCGCCCCAGATGTTCTGGTTTAACTTGGATTTAAACTTGGAGAGTGGTCAGTTTGGATGAGCTATTACCAGCAGGAGAGTGAGTTTGTGTGTGTATGGGGGTGGGCTTTTGGAGGGGGGTGAGGGAGTGAGAGAACCTGGATTTGTGCAGGAAATGGCCCAACTTGATTATCATGCACATTGTGTAAAGAGCTGTCACTTTGGATGGGCTATCACCAGCAGGAGAGTGAATTTGTGTGGGGGGGTGGAGGGTGAGAAAACCTGGATTTGTGCTGGAAATGGCCTAACCTGATGATCACTTTAGATAAGCTATTACCAGCAGGACAGTGGGGTGGGAGGAGGTATTGTTTCATATTCTCTGTGTATATATAAAGTCTGCTGCAGTTTCCACGGTATGCATCCGATGAAGTGAGCTGTAGCTCACGAAAGCTCATGCTCAAATAAATTGGTTAGTCTCTAAGGTGCCACAAGTACTCCTTTTCTTTTTGCGAACACTGAACAGGTTCATCCAGCGTCTGCAACCAGCTGGTATCCGCAGGGCACACCACAAACCAGGAAGTCTCCAAGAGAGCCTAGGTTGGCAGCCTGGGGAGTGAGATAATCCTTATTAATATATATTAATATATATTAATATAGAGTAAGTGTCATAATCCACTAACCTATAGGATAAGGGCACCCATACATTTCTTAGGGTACGGAAATAAATTTGGTTGGGCCTGAATTACACAGTGTCAGGATCCTATAAAATACCTTGTAAGGATATCATAGAAAGCTCTTTTAGTCTTTAGTCTTTAGTCTTTTCTTTTCTGTGTTCTCCTATATTCTATAGACTATCTTTTTATCTACCTATTATTCTATCTTCTATCAAGCTACCAGCTCAGCTTGTGTAGTACAGTATAACTACTCAGCATTCCTAACTATTGGGGAAGCCAGCACCATCGTGTTATCAAGCACGCCAGGAGTAAGGCTGGTCCTTCACCTCCTATTACCGGGTCCTCAAGGAAGGGTGTGGGTATGTTAAGTTAAGGTACTTATGACAGAAATGTTACCACCAGGAGTTTTGGAATTCTTTTACTGTTTGGCAGTCATAAGTTTCATAGCATTTATTATTCTTTTGTTAATCTCAATGAAGTTTTTATCAATTTGGTATTGTCCTCAGTGTAAGTGTTTTTGCCAAGCACCCCGAGAGTCCTCTCCCGATATAGAACTCTTTGAGTTCTCGGACCCTGTAGTCTGAATTGGAAAAGAACCTATATATAAATTTTCTGGTCGGATGTGATCAGTGGCGAGCCATAACAAATAACCCATAAAATTCTGGTCAACAGAATTCTAACATGCCAAGTATCTGACTTATATTATACATGCAGGTGCTGTGCACTCATATTACACTAAATATGAGTCATTGCCAGAGCAGGAACCAAAATCTTCCTCCTTGTCCTTCCACTGTATGCTCTCATATTGAATAATGGACATATTTCCCCTGTCTGGAAAGACTTGGAGCAGTGCAGAGTCCAAGTGGAAGTCCCCAGTTATGTTGCCTCATTATCACAGAGTAGGGGTGATGGATCTGGGGTGGGAAAGACTGATCCACTCTTCCCCAAAACAAACCATACATTGCACATCCCAAATCCTGAGTCATACCCTAGCAATCCCATTTCTACCGCATTTACCAGAGCTAAGCTCTCACTTCCTAGTCCTCCCTCTCAGTCATCCCTTGTATTGAACTGATTACAGTTACACCCAAAGGAAAAGCAATAGCGCCCGGCAGGAGGTATAATACACTGTGATGCAGGCAAGCCATCCTCAAGGAGTGTTTATTCTGAGGCGGTTCTCAGATTTGATCCCCTCTTTGTGATGCTAACATATTTCTGTGTCATTTTCTTTCTTGTGTTCCTCACAGAACTTGTCCTCCAGAGTCATCTTGGACCATGGTACCTTGCCGGACGTTTTGAAAGTCACATACGATTCTTTCTGCCATGGCAAAAAGCCCACCATGGATGGCATGAGAGGGGAATGTAGTGATGTCAAGATCCATGACGAGGTAGGAGAGCCCTAGGGTGACCAGATGTCCTGGTTTTATAGGGACAGTCCCGATTTTGGGGTCTTTTTCTTATATAGGCTCCTATTCCCCACCCCGACCCCCTGTGCCAATGTTTCACATTTGCTGTCTGGTCGCCCTAGAGAGCTCTGGCTCAGTCCTTTCTGTAACCTTAGTTTCTCGCAGAAAGATCAGGAGCAATACTCAGGTCCTAGAGCTCCAAGGGAACACAGGATCCTGAGTGCAGAGTCCCTGTATGTTCTTTACATAGCAGAACCCAATCCACTGCCCCCCTCTCCACGGTCAGGTGAAGTTAGGGTTGAGGTTACCTGTCACATCAGGAGGGAGAATCAGAAAATCAGGACTTCTTTTCTTTTCTGCAAAAATTTTTTGGCAAACCAGAAACATCTCCTGCAAATCCTGAACCCCTCCCAGGATCGGGCCCTGAATGGCAGTTGAGGAAGGAACTGCCTTCACAATGCGATCTGTCAGCGCTGGCTGGGAATTCTCCAGCCACATGTTCATTTGATGGAAAATGTCGTTTCTGCAAAATCAACATGTTTCCATTGATTTTACAGAGTTGTTTTTTTGTTTGTTTGTTTCCAACTGGGGAAAACTGAAAACTAAATACTTTGTTTTGGGTTGGATTGACCTGAACCAAAAATTTCAGTTTGTTGAATCAAACCAAAATGTTTCATTTCGGGTCAGTTAGACACTAATGTGTAAAAGGAAAAGGAGGACTTGTGGCACCTTAGAGATTAACCAATTTATTTGAGCATAAGCTTTCGTGAGCTACAGCTCACTTCATCGGATGCATACTGTGGAAAGTACAGAAGACATTTTTATACACACAAACCAAAAAAATGGGTGATTATCACTACAAAAGGTTTTCTCTCCCCCCACCCCACTCTCTTGCTGGTAATAGCGTATGTAAAGTGACCACTCTCCTTACAATGTGTATGATAATCAAGGTGGGCCATTTCCAGCACAAATCCAGGTTTTCTCCCCCACACACACCTCCCCCCCCCCCAAAAAAAAAACCACTCTCCTGTTGGTAATAGCTTATCTAAAGTGATCACTCTCCTTACAATGTGTATGATAATCAAGGTGGGCCATTTCCAGCACAAATCCAGGTTTTCTCCCCCCCCAACACCTCTCCCCCCCAAAAAAACCCACTCTCCTGTTGGTAATAGCTTATCTAAAGTGATCACTCTCCTTACAATGTGTATATAATCAAGGTGGGCCATTTCTAATGTGTGTCTACATGAGATGTTTCATGGGTGCCTCATGCCTCCATTGTCCCCTAGGGACTGGATTCTCTGGCTAGACTTCATCTCCTCCCATGCACCGTGGCCTTGCCACTTCGTATGGTGCATCATGGGAATCCCATGGCAGCAGTGTATCATGGGAAATGCAGTCCAACCCAGGAGCCAGGCCCATAGAGGAGGATGGGGGCATGGGGCACCTGCAATACCCCATGGCAGCTTAGTGGACACTATTTAATGTCAAACTGACCTGACACAAAGTGTTTCAACCCTTCTGGACCAGGCATTTTTTTCTTTGAACTTCTAAATTTTTGTGGAGGGGGGGAGGGGGTTTGATATTTTGACTTTTTTCATGATTCAGGACAAAAACAAATGTTGAAACAGAAGCATTTCCCGTAGGATGAAAGTTCCAATGTTTGACCATCTCTACTGTGTTCTAGTGAGAGATTTGTAAAGGGACCCCACAGACCCGATTCCAGAAATTTCCTGTCTCCTGGAGGGGACATTTCAGGACAGAGGCAAATTTAGGTTAGGGCTGGTAGCCTGAGCACCTTGACCATGATGCTTTCCTAGAAAACAGTCCCATAACCTGGTTCCTTCACCTCCTTCCAGGTTACCTTCCGGGTGAAAGTTACAGCAAAGGAGTGCATTGAAAACACGTTCTTTACCATCCGGCCCCTGGGCTTCACAGACACACTCACTGTGGAACTGGTCAGCCGGTGCAACTGTGACTGTGATGAGCGACCCAGCCGCACTGACTGCAGTGGGAATGGTATAATCGTGTGTGGCACGTGCAGGTAAACGATCTGAGTAACACCATGCCACAGAACCGGGGGTCCGAGGGCTTCTCAGGAACTTGGGGATCACTGGGAATGGGCAGCTTTCCAAGCACCAGGCCAGCTGATGGCTGTACTGGCATTCGTGGTGATGCTGGGACAGTCTTTGTGCACAGGGACCATGAAATCCACAAAGTGTGAGGCACAGACACTTACTTCAGTCAATCTAATGTGCCCACTTCTTTTCTTCCCTTGAGAACTTTCAGCAGGTTGGTTTTATTTTCAATGACTGGGGAATGTCACAGTGACAGGACACAGTTAATGGGCCAAGTTCTGCCTGTCAGGATGTCCTGTAGGGGTCAAGGGATAGCAAACAGATCAAAGCCGATTACCTAGCAAATAAACAAAAATGCAAACTAAGCCTAAAATACTAGAAAGATTGGATATGAATTAGCAAATTCTCACCCTGGCTGATGATACAAGCAGGTTGGCAGATTCTTAAGGCACAAGCTGACTTTGCTTTGCAGCTTGGAATCCCCAGGTGTTTCATACACAGACGAGAAATCCCTTTAGGCTGGGTCCAGCACTTCCCCCACTTCAGTCTTTGTTCCTCAGATGTTTCCAGGAGTCTTCTTGTGTAGGAAGTGAAAATCAACTGAGGATGTCACTCCCTGCCTTATAGAGCTTTAGCATATGGCGGGAACCCTTTGTCCCAAATTCAGTTTGTGGAAAAACACTGACATCCCAAGATGGAGTCAGAGTCCTGTGGCCTCGTCACATGCCCTTGCATACCTTGCTGAGTCATAGCATCCGTTAGTTACAGGCTGTCGGGAGTGTTCAAACAGGAGGGTTAAGTTCTTCCAGGGTCCATTGTCTTTGCTGATGGGCCATCAGCACTGTCTGGCTTCTTCTTTGTTGTACCAGAAAGGCTAATTGTGGGTGTCACCCAGAGTAAGCAGGATTGAAATACAGATCCATAGTCAATATTCCTAACTTTAGATACAAAAATGATACATGCATAGAAACAGGATAATCATATTCAGCAAATCATAACTTTTCCAATGACACCTCACATGACCCATCTTGCACAAAATGTATCATAATTATGCCATAATCATATCATAATTATATCACTATGAAGAATACGGGGTGCCGTGGTCACAGGGATGAACAATGGAAAACCAAGGGGGCTTCAGGGGCTCAGCATCTCTGGGAACCTTGGCACAAGCTGTTTGTGTTGCTGTGGATGGTCTGACCAAGGTCATGGTTTCCATCCCGTTCCACCTGCCTCTGACCCTGATTTCTGGGTTCCTCTCCTCTCACACCAGGTGCAAGACAAGCCACACTGGGAAGAACTGCGAGTGCGAAACAAAAGGCAAAACCAGCAAGGAGCTGGAAGGGAGCTGTCGGAAGGACAATGCCTCAGTCATCTGCTCGGGCCTGGGGGACTGCGTGTGTGGGCAGTGCACCTGCCACACCAGCGACACGCCCAACAAGCAGATCTACGGGACCTTCTGCGAGTGCGACAACATGAATTGCGAGGTCCATAATGGCCACTTGTGCGGCGGCGAAGGTGAGTGACGGCTCCGTGGTCTGACTCAGCCCCTTCCCTTCCTGTCCTATGGCCACTGTTCCAATGGCTACCTGCTCCAGGACACTGACTGCAGGCCCCTGCTGTGCACTCACACGTCAGTGAATTATTCTTAGCAGACCAACTCCTGAGTTAGACCCGGGCCTTATCCCAGAGAAACAGCCGGGTTAGTCTCACTCGGAGCCTCCTACTAGCCTGCCGCGTGCCCTGGATCGCCATCCCGTGGAGCTGTAAAGGCAAGACAGCCCATTTCCCAGTGCTTTGCAAGCACAATCGCCTGACGGGAGTGCAGCGACGGCTGTGCGGGCAGCATGCTCCGTGTCCTGGGGCAGGCTAATATTGCAACGGGAACATCCTCCAAATGCTTCTTTCCACTCCACATGTTCCCTCACTGTCCTCACAAGTTCTCCACGAGGCCGTTCCTTAAACACCCAGGGCTTGGTGTGCTCGAACAAGGGATGTGTTGTGAGAAGCTAGCAAGAGAGCCCTAATGTCCGGCCTCTTTCTCTTCCCTCTGAACTTCCCACCCCCGCTGTGGCCCTGCGGGGACTAGCTAAATTGGAGTGCTCCACTGGAGAAGGAAGCCGCATGCTTCCAGGGTGTCCCGTAGTTATGCTGATACAGCCCACGCTACCCAGGTCACGAAGTGAGATGCCTTAGAAATGTGCCCGCTGCATGGTGGGAAGGAGGTGTGGAGCCCCTACCCAGAAGTCCATGTCACGCTAGAGTCCTGCAGGACCCTGCTTGGGAAGGTTTTCTGCCTCTGATACAGGTGGGCTGAGCCCTGCTGAGCGAATCAGTGCTTGCAGGTTAAGCCTTCTGATTCCAGGAAGGAAGGGCCCCTTGTGCAGGGCTTAAAATCAGCCAGAGCTGCCTGGAGCAGAGCTCTGATAAATATTTTCAAGCCCACAGGCCTGAAGCCCCAAGCTCTGCAACTCCCCACAGAGTGGAAACTCTGAGCCCCGACACTGAAGCCCCAAGCCCCAGTGCACCCACAAAGCTGAAGCCCCAGGTGCCGGTGCGCCCCACCGAGCTGATGTCCCAAGCCCTGGCACATCCCGCGGGGCAGAAGCCCCGAGCCCTGGTGCTTCCCACGGAGCTGAAGCCCTGAGCCCTGGCGCCTCCTGCCGGGCTGAAGCCCCAAGCTCTGGGGCTCCAGGAAATACTCTGGCAATTTAAGCCCTGCCCATTTGGAAGAAGGGACGAGTTCTGAGCCTGTCAGTGCTGAGACAGGTGAGGATGAAAATCCAGGCTGGCAAAGGCCAGGCTGGTGAAGGAATCCATATCTCTCACATGATCAGCCCCTAGATTCTTCTGTTACTGTAGAGGTTCATAGCTCCCGGTGGCCCCACCCAGACACCTGCCTATAGGATTTGTCCCAGAGCAGCTGTATTGACTCTAAAATCTCTGCTCGCCCCCCAGAGCGAGGGCGCTGCGACTGTGGGGAGTGCAAATGCAATGCTGGCTTCGAAGGCAGCGCTTGCCAGTGCAAGAAGTCTACCGACGGCTGCGTGAACATCCAGGGAAACGTGTGCAGCGACCGTGGGTACTGCCAATGCAATACGTGCCAGTGTAAGCCAGGCTACCAGCCCCCGTTCTGTGAGGAATGCCCTGGCTGCCCTTCGCCGTGCGCCCGACACATGTAAGTGACCTGCGGAAGCGCCCGAGCCAGGCTTGTGTTCGGAAGCCTGGCTGCTCCCCGTGCTCTCGTCTCCCCTGGCCGGAGCAGGTGCCGGGAGCCCAGGGGCGCAGTGCGGGGGCAGTTCCTTCTCACATCGAAGGTGGCTGTTTCTGTTCTAGCCTGGAAAGCTTGGGCTAACGGCCACTTCGGCCCCACAGGTGTGGGGTGGAGGCAGAAGAACCTGCCTCTCCAGCTGCCCTTGGCCCGTGAGTGCCCCCAGCAACTCTGCCCCCCATGAGGCTTCTGTGGTCCGTGGAACCCGGTCACAGACAGCCCCCTCCTCCCCGCCATCAGTCTGCCATGCCCTGCCCCTGTGTGTCTGATTCACTGCTAACCAGACCCAAGCGTAAGGCCAGAAGGGAGCACCGGGTTGTCTGGTCTGACTCCCGCATGTCACTGGCCCGCAGCACCACCGGGCGCCCGCACACTGCACCCAGCAGCTCACGGACGACCACCGTGCGACAGCCCACAGGAGACGAGTCTCTAATGTGCCCCCGGCAGAGAACGGGGGGCCAAGGCACACCAGGTTCACACTGCTCTCTTCGGCTGGGTTGGTTCGTGAGGCAGCTGCTGGGTAAGTGCGTTACACCCGGATAATCCTGGCCAGTGACGCACACGCCACGCTGTAGAGGAAGGCAAAGCCCCCAAGGTCACTGCCCGTCGGAGCTGGGGAATATTCCTTCCCACCCCACACACAGGTCCCTCCATCCCTGAGCTGCGGCCAGCCTATTGTCCGAGACATGCACCTCCTGTGTCTGTCTTCTAGCTCCTGTGTGGAGTGCAAGGCGTTTGAGAGCGGCCCGTTTCAGAAGAACTGCACAACCGCGTGTCTGAACATCGTCGAAAACGATTTGTTGACCGGCGGCCGGCAGTGCCGGGAGAAGGACTCGGAGAATTGCTGGATTTCCTATCTTATGAGACAGGAGGATGGGGAGGACAAGTACTCCTTTAAAGTCAATGCCAAGAAAGGTACTGGAATCTCGTCCCACACCCCTCTCTGTACTCCGTAAGGGGGGGCGGGTTTCGCTCCAGAGCCAGCCTGCCAAACCCAGAAGAGGTTACAGCGCCCCCTACAGGCGCAGCAGGAGGGGAATTTTCAAACAGAAAGAAAGTATGGGGGATTTTGCTTCATTCAAAATAACGATGCCACGAGAAACACGCCCCGTCCTTGCCGGTGGGGAGTCCCCTGCCCCCGTCCCAGAGCAGCGCCCCCCCATGGTGGGAGGGGAAGAAGGCTGTCACCCTGACAGAGAACATTCTGGAGGCGGGCATGGCTCGTGCTGGTACAGAGGAGCCCCCAGCCACAGCCAGCGCTGGGTCCCTCGGTGAGCGCAGACAGGCCTTGATGGCCCCTTCCCTTTCCTCCCGCCAGGTTCTGAATCCTCCTCCCTTCCTCCCCTGTTCTGTCTTTCCTGCCAAGTCCTGCTCCTCGCCGGACGCAAGCCACAATGCCCTCCCCGCCCAGCCCCCGGAAAGCGGGTCAGGCAGTGCCGGCGGGGTGCTGCAGACAGGTCCCCAGAATGCCAGTGGGGTAACAGCAACCAGCCTGCAGATCTAGCAGCTGAATGGCTGCACCCTGCTGCCCGTGCCAGGCGCCTGGTGCTGTGGCTGCTGCCATGATTTGGCGGCGTACAGCGCACGGTAGCTGCCATAGAACGGCCCCCGTCAGGCTCGGTGTGTGGCCCGCTCTCATCACACACTGCTGGAGGCGGCAGATGCCCTTCCATGTCGCCAGCCTGCCTGCGGGCAGCAGGGCTGAACGCTCAGTCCCGTGAGGCGACTCCTGGGCTCTCTCTGATCCCCAGAGTGTCCACAGCCCCCGAACATCGCTGCAATCGTGGGCGGCACCATCGCGGGCGTGGCCCTGATTGGGCTGCTGCTCCTGGTGTTGTGGCGGCTGTTGATGGAGGTGTTCGACCGCAGGGAGTACAGCAGGTTCGAGAAGGAGAAGTTGAAGGCCAAGTGGAACGAGGTGAGCTGGCTCTGCCTTTCCCGTAGCACCCCACAAACAGCCGCCCTGCTCCGCCTGCCCTGTCTGATCCCCAGAGCTGGTTGGAGCCCTGCCAGCCTGACGGGTGTCTGTTCTTAGTTGTGGGGCGGCTGGCTCTGGGGAGGAGGCCTCAGGCCCTCTTGCAATCGTGCAGGTGTGGGAAATAACTGGGTACAGGCCACTGCCAAGTGGTTCCCTGGCTGGTGTCCTGTACCCTCCCCAAACACAGCACCAGGGCCAGCGGCTCCTTTACATCCCCAGGCTGGGGGTGTGGAGATAACAGACAGAGATGCTGAGGGGCACTCCTGGTTTGAGTGCAAGATGGGGTGGACTTTCCCTTCTGCAGTGCGGGAGACATAGCGGGGCCCAGAGACTTACCTAAAGCAGGTTTATCTGGGGGCCCCTGGCTAGCTCAGATATCTCCCATTGGACTTTACTGCTGCCACTCATGTCCAGGGTTGGTCTCATGGCAGGAAGGAGGAAATGCCCATGCAGCCCTCACCTGAACTCATCAGCACATGGCTGGTGTGGGGGCCTGAAAAGTTAAAAGTTGCTGAAGTGAATTGTATCGCCTCTCCACTGGCTGCCCGCTCCCTCTGGGAGGGACAGCCACCTGGCCATGCCAGGCTCTTTACAGTCCAGAAGCTCACACCTGGGCCAATGCTTCTGCACCTGAGCGTGAGTATTGGAGGGCTGGAGCGGCGTGTCCGCCTCATGGCGCAGGAGCGATGGCTCACCTGTCACCACGCTGTGGGGAGAAAGCTCCCCGTGCCTGGGGGAGGACCACACGTGAGCAGCCCCTCTTCCCTCAGTTTGTAATGTTCGCTCGATCCGATCCTTAGCCAGCTGGGTGAACTGAGGCTCTGTTTCTGGACGATCCAGGCAGCACTCACAACCTACCTGTCTGGTATTTCTTCCCAGGGTGACAATCCCCTTTTCCAGAGTGCTACCACCACGGTCATGAACCCCAGATTCAATGGAGAATGACGTGGAGCTACCCTGCAAGCCTGGGAAGGCTCAACTGTTAAACCAGGAAATACCAAACTAAGGGCACCAGCATTTTATTCTCTAAGCAGAGATCTGCCGTACGCTGTTCCCTTCTTCCATGACGCTGCCAGTGCCGGGCGGGCTTTGTCCGGCGGGCAGTGTTGTGCAGTCTTTTCTCCAGCAGTCTCTTCCCTCTGCATGGCTCCTGCAAGCTGTGTTCATAGGGCTGTGAGAAGGCAGCCGTGCAAGCTTTGATTGGTGGGATTAGGGTCAGTTTGCATTAGCGTGGGCGCCTGGAAAACAATCCCACCATCTGTCTTAACTCACGCTGCACATAGGTGCCATGCACTGGCACCAGTTGCTGCTAGAGCTTGAACCGAGCCTGCATTGTTACGCGTTTTCAGCGTACAACCAGTATTGATCTTCGCTTGGCAATCTGCCAGAGGCCACCTTCTTTCTGGCCTAAAGCCCTCTGCTCAAAGGCTGTGGTCACTCCAATTCCCTGTCCAGCTGTGCTGTGCTCGGCTACGGGACTACTGCAGGTCTTGTCGAAAATGCTAAAATCATTCGGGGGTCAGGCCACGTGCTGGTCTCCGGAGCAGTAAACCTGCAGTGAGGAGGGCGGTGGCCATAGGGGTGGGTGGATGCTGGTGGCCGGAAAGAGGGAGCCGTCGGGGACGTGCCCCACATCTTCCTAAATCATTGCCCTCTTGCTCGGACCCTTCGGAGTGGGCCTGCAGCCCTGGCTGCCCCGTAACCCTTGGGGTCTGAGCCTTCTCCGTGATGGGTTAGTGGCAAGGAAGCAACTGGTCAGAAGCAGCAGTCAGATTTCCGCGCTCACTTCATCCCCCCTCACAAGGCGTCTCCTCCCCTTGACAGCGCGCCAGTCGGACACACGCAGCCCAGGAGAAAGCGACAGGCGCATCCCGGGGCTTTCTCGGAGCTAGCTGGAAGTGGTGCATTGAATGACTAATTCTTGCTTCAGAGGGTCATGCCTCTAAAAGTCTGTATGACTCTAGAACGGGGGGGGGGGGGGCTTTTTGGCCTGAGGGCCACATCGGGGTATGAAATTGTTTGGCAAGCCATGAATGCTACTGAAATTGGGGGTAGGGTTGCAGGAGGGAGTGAGGGCTCCGGCTGGGGGTGTGGGCTCTGGGGTGGGGCTGGGGATGAGGGGTTTGGGGTGCAGGAGGGGGCTGCAGGCTGGGACCAATAGATTCAGAGGGCGAGAGGGGGATCAGGGATGGGGCAGGTTGTTGGGGTACGAGGGGTGAGGGCTCTGGCTGGGGGTGCAGGGCTTGGGGTACAAAAGGGGGCTCTGGGCTGGGTTCGAGGGGTTTGGAGGGCAGGAGGGGGATCAGGGCTGGGGAAGGGGGTTGTGGTATGGGGGGGGTGAAACCACTGGCTGGGAGTGCAGGCTCTGAGGTGGGGCTGGGGATGAGGGGTTTGGGGTGTAGGGGGGGGCTCTGGGCTGGGACTGAGGGGTTCAGAGAGGGATCAGGGCTGGGGCAGGGGATTGGGGCGGGGGGGGGGGTCAGGGATACAGGCTCCAGGCAGCATGTACCACAAGCAGCTCCTGGGAGCATGTCGCCCCTTCGGCTCCGAGGCACGGCCAGGCGGTTCTGCACCATGCCCCGTCCGCAGGGGCCGCCCCTGCAGTGCCCATTGGCCAGGAACCACAGCCAGTGGGAGCTGCGGCGGACGGGGCAGGGTGCAGAGCCGCCTGGCCGTGCCTCCACAAAGTACGTAGGAGCCGGGGGGGGGTCAGGCCGGCTGCTTCCTGGGCAGGGCCGGCTCTAGGTTTTTTGCCGCCCGCAAGCTGAGGTGGGGCTGGGGCTCGCAGGCGGCGCTGGAAGCGGCGGGAGTGGCGTCCCCTTCTCCCAGCGCCTGCGGGGGCTTTCCCCCCTCCCCCGCCCGGCCGCGCAGAGAAGCCCCCAATATAAGGGGTGGCACAAGGCAGCGCAGCAGCCAGGGCGCAGATGAGACGGCAGGACTCGCCCTCTCCTCCCCAGGTAGCGGCTGGGCCGTGGCAGCTCAGCATCCCGGGTCTGGGGCTTCCCCTTCCTGCTGTGGCCGGGGGCCCGGCGCCCTCGCCCCGTCTCCGAGAGCGCCGCTGCCCCGAAAGAAAAGCGTGGCCGGAACGCCGCCCCTGGAAACACGCCGCCCCCAGCACGCGCTTGCTTTGCTAGTGCCTCATGCCAGGCCCGTTCCTGGGAGCTGAGGGCCAGATTAAATGGTCTGACGGGCCGGAGGTGGCCCGCGGGCTGTAGTTCCTCCCCCCCACCCCCCCCAATTCTAGAACTTGCTTTATGTGTGAGAACAAGTTGCCTGTAGTGACATGTCACGTCCCCACCCTGGTCTATTAATAAAAATACATCAAACCCGGCAGCTGGCCTGCAGTGCGTGATGGCGTCTGCTGGCTGCCGCCAGCCTCTCGAGGGAGCGAGCCAGATGAGCCCACCCCAGGTCACTTCACGTAGCTCTTCTGGATACGGGTACACCTGGTCAGAGGTGACGTGGGCTTCCCCTGTCCCTCCCCTTACTGAGCTAGACCCCCCTTAGGCCTGCTTCCCCACCCCCCGACCCGCGTCTGCCCATGTGCTGGAGTGGCTTGTGGCGGCAGGAAAAGCACCGCGGGGGTTACTGGACCTTCCTCCTCCTGCTCCGCTCCAGCCTGTGCGGACTCCAGTCAGCTCCCGCACACATCGGTGGAGCAGGTGCAGCCAGGGCCAAGGGACTCTGCCTAATACCGCCCCTGACTTTGGCTCTAGAGCTGTGATACTCACGATGCCCCCAGCAACACATTGCACCCTGGACGGTCAAGTGATCTGGGCTCGCGCTGTCAGTGGGGGTGGCAACCCCCGGGCAGCAGGCTTGAGGCCCATGGGACTGACTGTGGGCAGTGGGTGGTTGTGGCAAAGCCGGGCTGCCCACAGCCTGAAGCCAGCAGGTGCTTGGAGCCAGGCTCCGGGTGTGGGACCACCCTCGTTTGAAGGCTGACGGATGGCATGCACAGCGTAGCGGAGCTGGGGGGAGCCTCAGTTATTACCGCTTTGCTGCCCTGCGCGTGTGTCTTCCCCCCGACGCAGGAATCTCTGGGTCCCCCACAGAACCCCTCCCGGGGGCAGAACAGGTCGTGTGCACAATGCTGCAGTTACAAGCGCGGCTCGTGAGTTAATGTGGACTTAGGGACGGGAGCCTGCCCCTCTGCGCTGGGACGTCAGGCTCCCAGGAAAGCCGAGGTGGCTGCTGCAGAGCTCCAATGCCACGAAAGCTCCCGCGATGCCGAGGTGCAGCCAGACGCCCTCTCTGGGGCTGCAGCCAAAACCCACACGGGGAAACCCATCCCAGGCTCAGGCCACACACCACACACGGCTTAGACCTTTAGGCCCCAGTACAACGAGGTGTAAGTTTAAATACGTGGCCACGGCCCATGACATCATAACAGCTGTGCTTTGCTGAACTGGGGCCTTTAGCACCAAAGCCCTAGAAACAGCTCTGAGCACATATGAACAAAGCAGCCGCCCCTTTCTGCTCCCAGAAACTGGCCCCTCCTCTCCCTAGGCGCAGCTGCCCCTTGCTAGGATCAAACTCACAAGACCCCAAGCCCCTCCCTACAGTCTGGCTTGGAGCAAACACCCAAAAGCAGCACCGGGGAGCGGGGTATATAATCGCGTGGGGCTCCAGTAGGGGGCACTGAGCGACCCATACCCCTTGCCACAGAGATCATGAGCCCAGAGAAACAAACCAACCAGACTAAGCTCAGTGCTGTCTCTCAGGAGAGCTACTCGCAAAGCAGTGACTGGCCATTTATCTCCACCACCACTCCCATCCGCCTTTTCTGCTGGGCAGGGGCTGAAATGGGGCCGTGCTTTTCCAGCACATCCCTGGAATTTTCTACTGACAAGTTGTTTCTTTTTCAAAAAAAAAAAAGTTTTCAATTTTGAAAGAAGGAAGCTGTTTGAGTTTGCAAACTCGCAGCCTGAGATCTCACACTCAGTCCTTCTGCTCCCACTCCCAGGCCCACAGCGGGCACTAAGAGGGTGCAGTCTCGGGGTGGGGTGGCCGGTACTAATCCCGGTTTTGCATTTTACTCTCCCAGGCCTGGACATTCATAGCAGTGAGGTACAAAAGCTAGTAGCTAGCACTGAGGCACCAAATGACAATCCCAGGGAGCGATCGCTGTGCCTGAGTCCAAAACCAGTGCAAAGCACCCATGTTTCTGTGAACAACCAGCCAGGTTGTGCCACTGACTAGGAGACCCCGCAAACAGGCCAGGCAGTGCTGAGCACTGGCTAGCTGAAGAAGCACCCAGTGGCAAAATATGTCTGAATCACAAAGGTCCATCTTTTGGTTTCAAACAGCTTTTATTTGGGTAGACAAGGATGACAAAATAACAGGAGTTCACGGTTTAAAAATCCCATGTGTTACATGAGCACTTAGGCCTCATTTCAGCCAGTGTCTGACTTTAGGCACACGAGTAATCCCAGTGGACTCAGTGGGACTCTCCAATTTGCCTAGAGTTAGCCACATGCCCAAGGCTCTTGCTGAATCACGGATAACCCTAGGTGGGTGTATCCTAGTGCTCCTCCTTCCAAACAGAGGGATGGGGCTGCAGGGAAATCCTTGAGTCCTGAACAAACTCAATAGCAGGAAAACTTTCCAGATGGAACCAGAACTGACCTGTTTCAGCGACAGTGATCTCTGATCAGGGAGCTGCCTGCCTGCAGACCGCCTTTCAATCTTACCAGGAGACCCGGTAAGCGCCAGTTTGAAAACCATGGAGTAGCTTTCTCTGCAGAAAGTCCTAATGGGAGTTTGGTCCCATCCCGAGTGGCCAGCAGCCTCCCCGTGGAGACACATGGCTTGCAGTGAGCGTGAATGTACTGAAGTCCGAGTCTGATGAGGTTCATTCGGGAACATCCTGCCAGACAGGGACTTCCTGACGCTCGGTCCATTTGCTCCAGGCACAGATGCTGTGGAACTGTCCACACTTGTCGACCAGCGTTTTCAGCTTCAAAATAACAAGCACGGCTCCCGCTTCGTGGTTACAAACGCAGCCAACGGGGACCCCTGGCGAAATCTCGGCTTTAGCCCGAAATCAGCAGGCTGGTGGGTGACAAGCAACTCCCCAGAAGCCAACCCAGAGGCAGTGTTCAGGCCCAGGAGGGGAGCACTGGGCTAGCGAGTGGCTAGGAAGCAGGGATGCAGGTTGTGAGGTGCAGCGGCATTTCAAAGCGACAAGGCAGCTCTCATCAGACAAGTACCAATGTGTGGCGCCTTGGAAGGATCTCAAAGCACTGCACTGCCTATGGCGACTCGTGGGGGGGGGGGGGAAGAAGGGTCACATGACCCTCCCCAAAACTCTGGGGAGGGGGGCAAGGCTGGCAGCTGGGGAGATGAAGGGGCAGGGCCAGAGCTGGAAGGGAAGAGGCAGGGCCAGAGCCTCTCCTCTTCCAGCCACGCTGCCTGGTGTGGGACAGCCCATAGAGAGCAGCCGCTGTGTGCCCCCCACGGGCAGTGTCCCCAGCAGGCAGCGTGGCCGGAGGCTGCCCCTGGGAGAGAGCAGCCGCTGTGTGCCCCCCACGGGCAGTGTCCCCGGCAGGCAGCGTGGCCGGAGGCTGCCCCTGGGAGAGCAGCCGCTGTGTGCCCCCCACGGGCAGTGTCCCCGGCAGGCAGCGTGGCCGGAGGCTGCCCCTGGGAGAGAGCAGCCGCTGTGTGCCCCCCACGGGCAGTGTCCCCGGCAGGCAGCGTGGCCGGAGGCTGCCCCTGGGAGAGAGCAGCTGCTGTGTGCCCCCCACGGGCAGTGTCCCCGGCAGGCAGCGTGGCCGGAGGCTGCCCCTGGGAGAGCAGCCGCTGTGTGCCGCCCACAGGCAGTGTCCCCGGCAGGCAGCGTGGCCGGAGGCTGCCCCTGGGAGAGAGCAGCCGCTGTGTGCCCCCCACGGGCAGTGTCCCCGGCAGGCAGCGTGGCCGGAGGCTGCCCCTGGGAGAGAGCAGCCGCTGTGTGCCCCCCACGGGCAGTGTCCCCGGCAGGCAGCGTGGCCGGAGGCTGCCCCTGGGAGAGCAGCTGCTGTGTGCCCCCCACGGGCAGTGTCCCCGGCAGGCAGCGTGGCCGGAGGCTGCCCCTGGGAGAGAGCAGCCGCTGTGTGCCGCCCACGGGCAGTGTCCCCGGCAGGCAGCGTGGCCGGAGGCTGCCCCTGGGAGAGCAGCCGCTGTGTGCCCCCCACGGGCAGTGTCCCCGGCAGGCAGCGTGGCCGGAGGCTGCCCCTGGGAGAGAGCAGCCGCTGTGTGCCCCCCACGGGCAGTGTCCCCAGCAGGCAGCGTGGCCGGAGGCTGCCCCTGGGAGAGCAGCCGCTGTGTGCCCCCCACGGGCAGTGTCCCCAGCAGGCAGCGTGGCCGGAGGCTGCCCCTGGGGGAGAGCAGCCGCTGTGTGCCCCCCACGGGCAGTGTCCCCGGCAGGCAGCGTGGCCGGAGGCTGCCCCTGGGGGAGAGCAGCCGCTGTGTGCCCCCCACGGGCAGTGTCCCCGGCAGGCAGCGTGGCCGGAGGCTGCCCCTGGGAGAGAGCAGCCGCTGTGTGCCCCCCACGGGCAGTGTCCCCGGCAGGCAGCGTGGCCGGAGGCTGCCCCTGGGAGAGAGCAGCCGCTGTGTGCCGCCCACGGGCAGTGTCCCCGGCAGGCAGCGTGGCCGGAGGCTGCCCCTGGGAGAGAGCAGCCGCTGTGTGCCCCCCACGGGCAGTGTCCCCGGCAGGCAGCGTGGCCGGAGGCTGCCCCTGGGAGAGAGCAGCCGCTGTGTGCCCCCCACGGGCAGTGTCCCCGGCAGGCAGCGTGGCCGGAGGCTGCCCCTGGGAGAGAGCAGCCGCTGTGTGCCCCCCACGGGCAGTGTCCCCGGCAGGCAGCGTGGCCGGAGGCTGCCCCTGGTAGAGAGCAGCCGCTGTGTGCCCCCCACGGGCAGTGTCCCCGGCAGGCAGCGTGGCCGGAGGCTGCCCCTGGGAGAGAGCAGCCGCTGTGTGCCCCCCACGGGCAGTGTCCCCGGCAGGCAGCGTGGCCGGAGGCTGCCCCTAGGAGAGAGCAGCCGCTGTGTGCCCCCCACGGGCAGTGTCCCCGGCAGGCAGCGTGGCCGGAGGCTGCCCCTGGGAGAGCAGCCGCTGTGTGCCGCCCACGGGCAGTGTCCCCGGCAGGCAGCGTGGCCGGAGGCTGCCCCTGGGAGAACAGCCGCTGTGTGCTGCCCCACGGGCAGTGTCCCCGGCAGGCAGCATGGCCGGAGGCTGCCCCTAGGAGAGCAGCCGCTGTGTGCCCCCCACGGGCAGTGTCCCCGGCAGGCAGCGTGGCCGGAGGCTGCCCCTGGGAAAGAGCAGCCGCTGTGTGCCCCCCACGGGCAGTGTCCCCGGCAGGCAGCGTGGCCGGAGGCTGCCCCTGGGAGAGCAGCCGCTGTGTGCCCCCCACGGGCAGTGTCCCCGGCAGGCAGCGTGGCCGGAGGCTGCCCCTGGGAGAGCAGCCGCTGTGTGCCCCCCACGGGCAGTGTCCCCGGCAGGCAGCGTGGCCGGAGGCTGCCCCTGGGAGAGTGCGTTAGTGGCTCCACACATGCCAGGGGGACTGGAGCAGAGCCCCCCTCCCTGCCAGGTAACGTGGGATGGGAGGAGATGGGGAGAGTGCAGGGCCCCCGGGCTGGGGGTAAGGCGGGGACAAGTCACATGGGGGGATCACGTGGGGAGCAGGGACGAGTCACTTGTGGGAGTCATTTGGGGAGGTTACGTGCCCCCCTTTAGCTGGTGCCCCCTTTGTGTCCCTCCTACTAGTCACCTCTCTGAGTTTACAGCCTAGGCCTTTGCCAGGTGTCCCCTCCATCGCTCCCCTGGCATTTATGCCAGTCGTGTTCCCGGTGGGAGACTTCCAGTTTCCTTGAGACGAAGTATCCAGCTCCACAGCTTTTCTGTGCAGGAGTCAGACTTACGGGATGCCCACTTTATGAGCAGGTAGCTGCCACCCAGGCCTGCTGCTGCCCCAATTATGAAGAGTCCTTTATTAATCACCTGCAAGTGTAAGGAGAAATTCAGCCTGGCTCAGAAGGTTTGTTTTGACCCGAGCAGAGAGAACACACCACTTTATAACACTCCCTCCTCGCCCCTGCCCTCGGACAGGGATTACACCTCCCCCAGCATGGAGCCTTTCCCACAGACTGGGGCACTCCAGAGGAAGGCTCGACTGCTAAGCCCAGGCCAGAAGCCCCCGTGTGATCAGGAAAAGGAGTTTGCTGAGAGGAGGGAAGTCAAGCCCGGCTGGCTAAGCATCAGCACAGGGCATTGCAGGCCGCTCCTCTGGTCAAGAGCAGCATCTCCAGCCACACAGCTGCCAGTGGCGACATCTCAGGGGACTTGTCTTCACTCCGAAAAAGGAGCGTCCTTCGCTCAGGTTAGCTGACAGGACGGAAAGTCCGAGTGGGGACAGGGCAGTTTGTGGTGTTCACCTGTTAGCAGGTTGAAGGAAACCCTGAGCTCCCCATGGTTAAGTCAAGCTGGGGGAGGTTAGGGTTTGCCTCAACCCGCTAAATCCTGTGAAAACCACACACCACCTTGTCTTCACCAGGGCTTCCCTCACCTAGGATAACGCGAGCAAAGACACACCTTCCTTCCTCCCCAGCGGGGACGCACTGATACAGGAAGGGCTTGCTGCTCTCGGAAGCTCCTGTGGGGTTTTGAGATGGGGCACTCACCCCACACTGGCCCTGGAAGGGCTAAGGCAGGTTGAGAAGGGGGCTAATTAACCCAACAGGCCACAGCTGGGGGGAATCAGGTGGCCCCGCACCCCCTGCCCCTCCGGCTGAGGGTGGGCTGGGTTTGGAAAGGCAGGAAGGTGATAGCAGAGGGGGCAGCTGGGAAAGGCCGCAGTCACGCCTGGGAGAGGGAGGAGGGTCTGGAGGCTGTGGAGACAGGCAGTTGCTCCCCGGGAGGAGGGAGTGGGGGGCGGGCGGGTGCCAGATGGTAGAAGAGGGCTCAGGGAAAGGCCGTGAGGTCCCGGAGGGACCAGACCTTGGCTGCTGGCTAGAGGGTCCCTGAGCCAGAACCCGGAGCAGAGGGCAGGCCCAGGTTCCTGGCCAGGCACTGAGGTGTGGCCCCAGGGGGCAGTGAATGGGGAGACGGCCTGAGGCTGCTCGGGAGTGAGGCTCTGGTGCCCTGGAAGGGGACAACGTGTATGGGGAGCTGGCCGGAGGCTGAGTCACAGAGAGGCAGCAGCAGCTTGTGGAGCAAGAGCGGGCTGCACGCTGGCAGAGAGAGACAGAGCGATGGCCTGCAACCGCAGGAAGGGGCGTTGACCCGGCCAGCTGTTCCACAGAGTGGCCAGGAGGAGGCGCCATCCTGGCGGTGAGCGGAGCCCCCTGTCACAGGTATTCTCCAGGGCTGGCAGATGCTAGCCACGCCGGTCACTTTGAGTAACTAGCCGGAAAGGATTTTGTCAGACAGGCCACCTACGCTCGGCCCAATGACTGGCCATGGGCGGCACTGGTTGCGGGAGGCTAAGCCCCAGTCCTGCCCCTTCCACCTGGGGCCCTGCCCCTTCCATGCACCCGGAACCCAGAGCACCCCCCGACTGCGGCCGCCAGCCCCTGCCCTAGGCTGGCTAGTGCCCACAGCGCCCCCCCCCAGAGCGCCGAAGCAGGGCCCTGGGGGCAGAGTGTGGGCAGGGCCAGGCCGGTCAGTTTGGGGAGGCACATCCTCCCCTACCCACCGCCCATATGACTGGCCTAAGTTCAGGCCAGGGCATCCGATTCCCAAGCAAGGCAAAAGCACCCTGTGTGCTGGAGGAGGTGTGCCGGCTGGACAGGCGTCTTCGGGGGCATGCTTATGATAAAGTCAGACAAGGGGGACTGGGCTGAAAAGGCTGCATGCTAAAGGCCTGTATTCATGCTGGCACGTGGGGCTTAAACCCACAGCTACCATAGCACCAGGAGGACACCCAGGGAGTCATACCAGATGGAAGCTTCCAGCCTGTCATTTGCTCTTTCCCAGCAAGAGGAAGAGCCACCATGCACAAATCAATGGTGTGGAGAGCTGAAGCATGCCACCTCCCCAGGGCTTTCGCACTGTCCGTCCCTCACCCCACCCACTCAGCTGTTCTGCCTGAACATCCATTCACGTAAAAAGACATGAGAATCTCCATATCTGAAGGGCTCTTTGACATTGTACTCAATTGTCCTCACTTGCTAGTATAACCCCCCCTTGTCACCAGGACTTTCAACACCACTAGCGCAGACCAGCTGAGCTAAAGGCGCATCTCCATTAGTTAGCAGCAGTAGTAGACTATTATCCACTCGTGCTCTAGTTACTGGCGGGGGACATGATGCACACAGTACAAATGTGCTACACTGAGCCATGGGGAGACGCTGCAGGGAGCAGAGCTGGAAGGGGGCCGAACCAGCGTCTGCTCCTTGTAGGAACCTGGGGCAAGACACGGGCTCTCTGTGCAGAGTGGCACACCTCCCTGCATTAGGGTTATGGGAAATGGCCAATCAGCAGCCTGGGGGAATAGCCCGCCGAGACGGGAGCACCACCGTGCCGCTCGCTCAGGAAGCACTGAGCCCCTGGCCCCTACTTACTCAGTTTCGGCTCTGGCAATGCAGATTCACAGCCAGCGTGTCGTGAGCCAAGGGCAAGCAGTGCGGCACAGCCAGAAGGGGCTGTGAAAAGTACCTACCAGTAGCAGGGACCCTAGCACACCTGCTTCTATCATCTGAGGAGGGCAAAGGGGGAGGGCAGGAGATGCTCTGGACATCTGGGTCAGTGGAAATCGGCTCCAGTTCCCACTCACCTTGTTCTGCCATTTCCAGCGCTGCAGTGCCTCATGGTAGCGGATTCTAGTGAACGTGACCTGCACCAGATTGCAAAGGCTGTTAGTCCTTCGGGGTGACCAGAGACAGCCTGGGGAGGGGAGAGCAGGCAGGGGACAGAAAAGCAGGTCTTACCATTGTGTATAACGGGATAACGGTGGAGGGCATGAGCCGGTGAAGAAAGTTGTCCACGTACTTGCGGAAAATGAACCACTTGGAATTAACATGTGCGCGCATCTGGAACAAGGCGCAGAGTTTAAAAGGTGGGGTGCTTGCGGGGACCTTTCCCCTCGTGCTGTGGCTACTTGCTCTCATCCTTTTCAGCCACCCAGTGCTCTCGCTTCCTACCACTAAGGCTAGGACCACCTACTGTCCAGGGGATTGGCACTCGGTCTGAGCACCCTGGCTAGCCGAGCCTGGGCGTGAGCATCCCCACAGGAAAGCCTGACCCGGGTTACTGTGGCCTCACCATTTCTGCACCCGCCTGTGTGTGTCTGAGGGCATATCCCACGATTCTTTTTGCTGAGACGCACTAGGAGTCTTGCCTTGGCAACTGCAGAAAACGTGGTCTGTGTTGTGGGGGGCTTGTGGGAAGGCCTGGGAGCCCAGCAGCACTGGAGTGATGTAGCCTGTGTCCTCGCTGCAAAGTGGTGGGTTCTAGCCTGAGTTAAAGCAGCGCTTGGCTCTAAGCCCCTGCCCTCAGCCAGGCCCGGTAGCTGGTGGGAACCACCTCCTAACCCAGGTCAGAGGTTTTGCTGGGGTTAAGGCTAAAAGCCAGGGAAGAAGCCAGGCTAACCGTGTAGTGTAGACACCAGTCTCCCACTGTATTAGCAATTTGCAGCGGGGTCAATTTAAAGACCCTCTTAGGCCCAGGTCTCTCTGTGCTCTGCCACAAACAGATACAGGATGGGGCGAAGTGCCTGACAAATCATGAAGCCAAAACAATGCACAGCAATCGGCACAGATGAGCAGTGGGCAGAGCACTGGCATGGGAGTCAGGAGAGCTGGGTTGCCACAGACAAGCCTTTTCCCTGGCTGTACCTCTGTTCCCACTCCCAGCCTGTGTCTGTCTTGTCTACACAGGCAAGTTTTACCAGTTAGATCAGTATAATTAGAGTTACCCCAGTATAAACCCACCCGCACCTCCTCCAGCGAGGACTCCTTAGGCCAGAATAAAAACGTCTTTTTTTTTTAATTTATTTAGCTTAAACGCCTTCCAAAGAGACATCATCTAAACTGAAAAAAGCACCTTCTATACAAGACTAAAAGGGTCCCCCTGGGAGAGGGGGATTGGACCAATACAGCTCGAGTGCTTTAAATTCACATCTTCGCTTCGACTGGCAGAACATGCCCATGGTGCCTAGCCCGTAGCCTGCAAGCTCTTCAGAGCAGGGCCTTTCCCTCTGGGTGCATACAGCACTGGGCCCAACCAGATCAGCCTCTCGAGTGGGACATCTGGGTGCCACAGGAATCCAGAGGACAGACTGAGAGGAGGAGCCGGGAACTCAGAGCAGCACATTTGACATCTCTGTTTACATTAGTTAGCAGGGCTGGTCTCCACACAGGCCAGGCACTGATGGAACAAAAGGTGTGACGATTTGTGGCACCTGTACAGCCAAACATTCAGAAAGTGGTGTAAGGGAGTAACTCCAATTTGTGTGTGTGGGTGCTGGAGAGTAACTGATCACACCCCTGCCTCTCCGATCCTGCCCTCAGGCCCTCGCAGTGGGGGGTGGGGGAGGAGGGATTTGCCCTCCTGATCCGGTAATACGCAGTTCTAGAGAGAGGAAGGGATGGCTGCTGTCTGTAGCCAAGCTTCGAGTTCTGGGCATGACCCAAAGCATCTCAGCGCTCTGGAAATCTGCCCCCGCAACCCCTGCGCCCCTACCAGCCCCTTCCTGCACAGCTGGGGAAAGGCTGCTCTTATCAGAACCAGATAACTGCAACAAAATACAGCCACGAGACATCTCTCTGACTACACTTAGGGCACAGCAGACCTGCCACTTAAAACAGCATGTGCACGGGGCCGGATTTCCAATTAGGCACAGGCCTAGGAGCACCGGCGTTCTAGGGACGCCTAAGAGTTAAAAGTGAGTTAAAAGTTTACAGAAGTTTACAGAAAACACAAGGTCGGCTGTCGGCGGGGTGGGGGGGGGGGCGCTGATGATGCTGTGCCTAGGGGCGTGTAAGGTGTCAATCCGGCCCTGCCTGGGTGCGTGCGTACCCACATTTCAGCACAACTGGCCAGGTTCCTAAAACAGCTCCTCTTCTCCCCCGCAGGGCTTTGCCTGAGCCCAGGACTGCTCACTGGCATCTAGCGCTCGCAGGCCCCCCCGCGGCAGGGGAAGATCCGTGCCACGCAGAGAGCGTCTGCACGCCCTGCTCGGCTGTCTTACCTCTATGTAGTTGTACATGGCTAGATCGGAAATGGCATGGTCGTCGGGCACTCGCAGCTGGGAGAACTTGGGCAGGCAGGCACCTGGGGAAGAGGGAGCGGTTCCATACCAGGTAGGCTCCAGTCTGCTCCCTGGCTCTGCCTTCTGTCCTGGTCCCTCTCCCAGCTCCCCCAAGCCAGGGAGTGGGGCGTTCCATGGTGCATGCACTTCTCCCCAGGGCACACGGCACGCCTGCCCGTCACTCGACTGAGCCTGCCTCTCAGGAGGTGGCTAGACCGAGCGCCAGCCAGAGGAGGGTAGCTTCTGGGACTGCAGCCCAACAGCTGGATCAGCTCCAGCCTCTGCAGACTGTCCGCCCCGTGAGCCCTGTGGGCACTGGCTCATCCCCAGTTGCGAGCACCGTGCAGCTCCCAAAGGCTAACGGGGAGCTGCTGTGGTGCTGTGCTGGTGGTGGGGAGGGTTTCTGGCTGCTGGGTCCCAGGGCTGGCACCAAGCTCTTCTCTCTGAAATGAGTCTTGTCTGGCCCTGTCTCCCCATCCCCCAGCCTGTCTTCTTGTCCTGCCTCACTTGACTTGCTTCCTGCACCATCCCACGGGCCACGCATGAGCACAGGGGATACGGGGCATGTCGGTGTCACAGGCAATGCAGAGTGGCTTCAAGGAAGGCATGCTGCTGTCAGCCCACCGGGGCAAGGGGAAGAGGCGATAGGAGTGAGGGGAGAGGTGCCTGGGGAAGGCTGAAGAGGGGTGGGCTTTGGCACATCTAGTGCCATGTGCCATTCAGACAACAGAGGAACATCAGAATGGCCATAATGGATCAGACCAAAGGTCCATCTAGCCCAGTATCCTGTATTCTGACAGTGGCCAATACCAGGTGCTTTAGAGGGAATGAAAAGAACAGGTTCTCGTCAAGTGATCCATCCCCTATCTCCCATTCCCAGCTTCTGGCAAACAGAGGCTAGGGGCACCATCCCTGCCCATTCCAGCTAGTAGCCATTGGACCTATCCTCCATGAACTTATCTAATTATTTTTTGAACCCCTGTTATAGTCTTGGCCTTCACAACATCCTCTGGCAAGGAGTTCCACATAGTCTTTTCAATGTCTCCTCATGTGGAAGCTGTTCCATCCCCCTAATCATTTTTGTTGCCCTTCTCTGTAACTTTTCCAATTCCAAGATATCATTTTTGAGATGGGGCGACTAGAACTACATGCAGTATTCAAGATGTGGGTGTACCATGGATTTCTATGATATTTTCTGTCTTATTATCTATCCCTTTCCTAATGGAGCCTCACATTCTGTAGGCTTTTTTGCCTGTCATGGCACATTGAGCGGTTGTTTTCAGAGATCTATCCATGATGACTCCAAGATCCCTGTGACACGGGCTCATGATCTGCCCTGTGTTCCTAGTTCCTGCACTAGGATCACTCCTCTGGAAGCCTGTGGAGGCCAAGGCATGTTGAGAGACGGAAGTGGAAACAGAAATGACTGGGTAGTATCTGAGTGCCCTTGGTTCTTTTCCTTCTTGTTGTGTGAGATTCTCAGTGTGGTGGGGGTTCCCCACTCTCCCGAACGCCCACCCCTAGCCGTGGGGTGGAGACCCGCTCAGCCTGTGGGGAGGTAGAAATTCACCCAGGGATCACTGTAAGGCGCAGATCTATCCCACCGCCGTTCTCAGCACAGAGAGACCCACAGGGTGGGCGAATGGGCAAAGGGAGTGAGAGTATAATGCAACAAACCCAAAATGCTTTCCAAACCTCTGGTGCTGAAGCTCATGAGCAGACAGTGGCCAGGACTCGACTAGATGGGGTTAGATGAGGTGACCCTTGTGGTCCCTAGGACTGTCCCTTCCTGGGGATAATCAGATACCATGGGAGACT
The DNA here is from genome assembly GCF_965152235.1 of Eretmochelys imbricata. Lineage (NCBI taxonomy): Eukaryota > Metazoa > Chordata > Testudines > Cheloniidae > Eretmochelys > Eretmochelys imbricata. Next base: position 81,929,439 of record NC_135582.1, on the reverse strand, counting down.
CCTGGCCAAATGTTTAATTCCTGACTGTCCCTCACAATAAGCGTCCCCCTTGATCTCCTGGGTAGGTCAGGGGCCATCTCTGGGAGCACCCATTTGGTGACTGATGTCAGATGAAACTGCCCAGAGTTCCCACCCAGGTCTGTTTTCCATGCCCAGGGATTTACTCACTGAGATCATTGTGGAACTGGTCCATTAACTCATCGAAGACCAGGCAGTCTTCAAATCCCTGGAAGACACAATAAAGGGAAAATAGCTGGCAGCAAAAGCCTTATTGCTCCTAAGCTGGGGTTGACACTCAGGGGGCAAGGAGAAACACTGGCCTGGGCTAGACCAGCTGCCCTGTCTAAACAGGGTTAGTGGCTGCTCAGGGTATGTCTACAGAGCAAAAAAATCAAAACACGGCAGCAAGTCTCAGAGCCTGGTCTACTGACTTAGGCTCACGGGGCTTCTGCTGCAGGGTTAAAAATAGCAGTGTAGACATGTGGGCTTGGGCCGGAGCCCAGGGCCTGAAACCCGACCCTGGACTCCAGCCCCAGGCCAGATGTCTACACTGTTCTTTCTAGCCCACAGTGCAAGCCTCACGAGCCTGAGTCAGCTAGCCTGGGCTCTAAGACGCATGGCTGCAGTTTTGAGGGGAGGTGGGAGCTGGCTGCGTCGAGGTACCTTTAATGGCCTGGGGCAGCAGCAGGTGCCTCTGAACCTGATCTCTGGCTGGACCCTCCCTTTCTCAGGGGAGGGGGGACGAGCCTGGCTCCAAAGGAGGTTGATTCCAATGCAGGGTGCTGCAGGACCAGTAGGGATGAGCTGATGCATCCCCTACACCCTGGGCAGGAAAGAGAGGTCAAGAAAATCCTCCCTAAACCTTTTGCGGGGAAGAGAACCAGCCCTGCCCTCCTGGAGAGAATCCCAGCCACAGTGACAGCACCTGCTCCCCGTCCTTTGGCCAGGGGAGGGAGAAGAACCAAGAGAAGGTTGAGGATATGGGGCAAGGCAAAGAGAGAGCTGGGGCACCTAGGACCCAGGGGTGGAGGAAGAAAGCGAGGGCAGCTCTGGAAGTGAGAGAGATGCCAGCGAGAGACTCAACTACTTTTCCCTATACAAACCCCACTGTGTTAAGGCTGGTCTCTGGGTCGCACTGGAAAGGCAGGACCAGGCATGCTGAAGTCTGGCCGAGCAGCCCTGACCTTGTCCCTGGTGCGGATGTGTTCCAGGACAGGGATTACTGCACTATTTCCCCCAGAGTTGCTAAGCACCCACAACGCCCATTAGCTGCAGTGAGAGCTGTGGATGCTCAGCACCTTTGCAAATCAAGCCCCTTGTACTGTGGTCCCTACTGTGAGGGAGCCGAATCTGAGACGTTAATCTCTGTGCTTCAGTTTCCGCAGAGGTAGACAGCACGGGTAGCCCATCTACTGCCCAAAGTGACAGTGACGTAGTTAAGGGCTACACAGCAAAATAACTCTGGGGAAGGTCCAAAGAATCACCCCATTATGGGCCCCCCCCAACACCTCCGCTCAGCGCTCTGTTAGGGGTGTGTTCTTGGTGGACAGAAGTCCCTTACAGTGGGGGGCGGGGCATGTGCCACACAACTGTGGGGCAAACCCACTCAAAAATGCTAAGGCTGGCTCTGGTGTGGGGCTCTCAAATACTAGCAGCCAGTGGAAACAATCCAGCTCGCTCTGGGCACTGACGAAGGAAGCACACCCGGGAAGTACAACCATCACCTTCTCCGCCACCAGGAAATCACAACGGTGCAGTGAGAAGAGACGGCAGCAAACTGTGCGAGGCATTTCTCCGGCTGCACACGGGCTTTGAAGCTTCTGAATAGACTTACGAAGTTTGAACCAAGCAAAGACCCCGATGAGCTAAGAGAGACTCCATGCTTTGAACCAGTACCAGCAGCAAAACAGTTACTGGGCTGTGCACCCATCTGGTGTCCTAGTGTTTGTGACCGTGAGCAATCAGTACCCCAGCTACGCCCCAAAATGGAGCAGAGAAAGCGATTTTAGTGCAAACTTAAAAGGGGGTTATTTCCCCTAACGCCAGAGCTGTGATCTCCAGCCCTGCTGCACAGAGCCATCCAGAAGCACAGGGAGTGTATGGGTGTGAAGGGGAGATACAACTCCGAAGGGACTCAGGAGAGCCTGCAGCCGTAGGCCTGACTCCGCGGGTGCTCCGGGGCTGGAGCACCCACAGGAAACCAGAACCACCCCCTCCCCACAGCGCCTCCTGCCCGGCGTTGGGCCCCACCGATCAGCGCCTCCCCCTCCCTCCCAGCATCTACTGCCTGCCACGGATCAGCTCGGCGCCTAGGCCTGCAGCCCTGGGTTTGGAGAGCTCAGTTCTCCCTGCCCTTGCGGGTCCCAAGAGCCTCTCCCCATCGGACACTCCTACAGTCGGGAGAAGGAGCCATTTACCCAGGGAGGCTCTTCCTCTTTTCCCACAAAGAGGCCACCAAGCGCCAGCTTTGTAACTCTCCTGTTTTAAGGGGCAGAAGGGTTCCAGCGCCAGGCTGTAAGAACAGGGCTCACAGGCAACTCCCTGGGGCCTCTCCCTCCCCTCAGAGCCAGTGCCCAGCTCAAGCGGTGGGGAAGCCAGGTCCTCACTGGAGCACCTTTCCTGGAAACCCACCCACAATCACCCCCCGCTCCCCCAGTGGGCTGTTGGCCCAAGCCCTGCAGGGGGCTGGGCTGCGGAGGTGTCATGCTGGAGAAGAGGTGCTCAGGGATAAGCAGGATCCAGCCTGCTTGTCAGGCTTTAAAGATTGACGCCAAGAAGGTCACTAAGGTCACTAGCGCACGGAGCAGCGGGGTAGGTGATGTCAGGGAGCAACACCCCTGAGCACACAGGCAGCTCCTCTTTGCTCCACCTGCAGCTCCCAAGGGACCTGAGCGCATAGCCGTAGCCCCCGAGGACCCAGGCTGGAGCCGTGCAATGCAGACAGGTGACAGAGGGCAGTTTCCTGCAACTCCCGGACAGATAGTGCTGAACGAAGTTCAACTTTACTGAATGAAGTTTACACACCATTGTGGGCCAGAGATTGTATGTAATTCTCTGGGGGAGGGGGACCACAGCCCTCCCATGACTAAGCACAGTGAGGGGGGTTAGGAAAATTCACTCAGGTTGTCAAACCTCCACAGAGCTCCCACCGCCTGGAGGGAGACTCACATAGACTGGTTCAGACTGGATTCTCCAGGGACCAACAGGCAGAGAAAGGACTTTCAGTTAAATAGCCTGAGTTAAAACTGACTCTGATTATAGAATCATAGAAGATTTGGGTTGGAAGAGACTTCAGGAGGTCATCTAGTCCAACCCCCTGCTCAAAGCAGGACCAATCCCCAACCAAACCATCCCAGCCAGGGCTTTGTCAAGCCTGACCTTAAAAACTTCTAAGGAAGGAGATTCCACCACCTCCCTAGGTAACGCATTCCAGTGCTTCGCCACCCTCTTAGTAAAAAAGTTTTTCCTAATATCCAACCTAGACCTCCCCCAGTGCAACTTGAGACCATTACTCCTCGTTCTGTCATTTGCTACTACTGAGAACAGTCTAGATCCATCCTCTTTGGAATTCCCTTTCAGGTAGTTGAAAGCAGCTATCAAATCTCCCCTCATCCTTCTCTTCTGCAGACTAAACAATCCCAGTTCCCTCAGCCTCTCCTCATAAGTCATGTGTTCCAGTCCCCTAATAATTTTTGTTGCCCTCCACTGGATGCTTTCCAATTTTTTCACATCCTTCTTGTAGTGTGGGGCCCAAAACTGGACACAGTACTCCAGATGAGGCCTCACCAATAGAGGGGAACAATCTTGATTGTTCCCAGCTTCTCATCCACTGTAATCCCCAGGTCCTTTTCTGCAGAACTGCTGCTTAGCCAGTTGGTCCCCAGCCTGTAGCAGTGCCTGGGATTCGTCCATGCAAACAGACAAGATCTCTGGCCCAAAGTGGGTCCCAATCCTTGGGGAAGGGTAGGAAGGACTTTGGCCCCATAAAACTGGGTGTTCTGGTTCTGAGCAGAAGGCGCTATGAACTTGTAACCACAGGAAAACCCCTGGGGAGGTAGGAAGGACTGTCCACCAGCCAGGACCCTTGTTGGAATCAGGGGGTGATCTCTAGTGGCTTATTACCATGTGTGTAGGGCTTCTATTGTTTTAATTTTCTCTGTAAGGCTTTTACCTTAAGAATAAATGTGCTTGCTTAGAAAGAGCTGTGTGGTAACTGAACTGGGGCCATTACACTATTTACCACCTCTGAAGAGAAAAGTAAGGAGAATTCACAATGTAGGTAGGGAGCAGGCAACCTGGAAATACCCGGCTCAGGAGGGAGAGAGGCACCGGTCTTCATGCAAGAGAGGCAACAGCAGATGTCTAAGAGTGGGTGTTCTGGATGCCTCAGAAGGGAAATTCAGGTGCAGTTGCCCTCCACTGTGACAGTCTACCTGAAAAGGGAAGATGTAGCCTTCTGGCCTGAGCATGCATGATCAAATGCATTTCCCTACACCGCTATCCCGACATCCAGCAGCAGCTGAAGACACAGGCGCCTCACTCTGAAGACTTAGTGACTCTGCAGGGAGCAGAAAGAACCAACACACTTCATAGAGGACCCTCAGCCTATCAGGGAATCTCAGTCTTGTGTGGATCCAGACCCAGTCAACTCCTCCTCCTCCTCCAAGCCTCAAACCCGGCAAGACCCAGGGCCAGCCAATCAATTGTGTAAGCAAATGGAACCAACTAGAACTAAATGTCTGAACTCAAAAGAAGTGGCTTTTTGGTCACAAATTATGCAGGACGTTAGGAACAGCAAACTCACAGCGTTCATGCCTTGTCCATAGAATGGTACCACGGCGTGGGCGGCGTCTCCCATCAGCACACACCGGGAGGTGATGTGGTATGAAGAGCACTTCACAGAGATCATGGCCTGGGGTGGCAGCAAAAAGTAATCACGCTGCAGCTCTTGCCTTCAGCCAAAACAATAGAAAGTTTGCATGAAATGTGTGATATCATCATTAGAGACGAGAGAATCAGTCATCGATGTAATACGTACTGTGCCAGGATGCGAAATCAAACCTTTACATTGGGGTACTTGTGCTCAAAGTTGTGGGAAACCTGAACAGCTAGATCATTAACTTCAACCCAGGGGATTAAGCAGCTGCATGCTGCAGAATGTAATGGTAATTTAATGGACATTTGCTGTTCCCCATCAGGTAGTATATTACTATACAGCTAGATATTTGTATTTAACACTATCCCTCATGTTTGTGGTCCTGCTTACACTGCATCCCTTTACAGCAGTGGTCTCCAACCATTTTAAGCACAAGATCACTTTTTGAATTTAAGAGCAACTCAGGATCTACCCCCATTTCCCCAAGGCCCCGCCCCTTCCCTGAGGCCCTGCCCTGCTCACTCCATCCCCCCTCCCTCGCTCTCCCCCACCCTCACTCTCACCGGGCTGGGGCAGGGGGTGCGGGCTCTGGGCTGGGGCCGAGGGGTTTGGAGTGTGGGAGGGGGCTCCGGGCTCAGCCTGGGGCACAGGGTTGGGGTGCAGGAGGGGGTGAGGGGTGCGAGCTTTGGGAGGGAGTTTGGGTGCAGGAGGGGGCTCCGGGTTGGGGTGCAGGAGGGGATTTGGGATGCGGGCTCTGGGAGGGGGCTCAGGGCTGGGGCAGGAGGTTGGGGTGCAGGAGGGGGTGTGGGGTGCAGGAGGAGGTACTGGGGGTTGGGGTGCAGGAGGGGTGTGGGCTCTCGCCAGGTGGCACTTACCTGGGGCAGCTCCCGGGCAGCTCCCAGACAGTGCATTTATTAATATGTTGAATAGGACTGGTCTCAGTACAGACCCCTGGGGGACACCACTATTTATATCTCTTAATTCTGAAAACTGACCGTTTATTCCTATCCTTTGTTTCCTATCTTTTAACCAGTTACCGATCCATGAGAGGACCTTCCCTGTTATCCCATGACAGCTTATTTTGCTTAAGAGCCTTTGGTGAGCGATCTTGTCAAAGGCTTTCTGAAAATCTGAGTTCACTATATCCACTGAATCACCCTTGTGCACATTCTTGTTGATCCCCTAAAAAAATTCTAGTAGATTAGTGAGACATGATTTCACTTTACAAAAACCATGTTGAATTCTTCCCCAACAAATCGTGTTCATAGAATCATAGAAGATTTGGGTTGGAAGAGACCTCAGGAGGTCATCTAGTCCAACCCCCTGCTCAAAGCAGGACCAACCCCAACTAAATCATCCCAGCCAGGGCTTTGTCAAGCTGGGGCTTAAAAACCTCTAAGGAAGGAGATTCCACCATCTCCTTAGGTAACCCATTCCAGTGCTTCACCACCCTCCTAGTGAAACAATTTTTCCTAATATCCAACCTAGACCTCCCCCACTGGAACTTGAGACCATTGCTCCTTGTTCTGTCATCTGCCACCACTGAGAACAGTCTAGATACATCCTCTTTGGAACCCCCCTTCAGATAGTGGGGGGCTGCTGTTAGGATACAGATATTCAGGTCTATCTCTAAAGGCCTAAGAATTTAGGTGTATTCTTATCACTTAGCTAGTTATAGAGGTACAAAACAAGATCAAAATCACAGTCTGCCTGTTTATAGGCCTTCTCTCACTATGATAGTCTAAGGGCGTGTTCTTAGGCTAAGGTCTCTGGCTAAGCAGCAGAGGTAGCCATAAACTGGGAAGTACATGGTCACATCCTTACATTCCAAACTGGTCACACTGAAATAAGGTGCTATTGGGCTGTTAGGAATACAATCCTGTCCTGATAATGCCTATCACCTCCAGAGAAAGGGAAGAGCCTAGAAGATGTAAATGTAAAGTAAAAGTAAATGTAAAATGTAAATGTAAAAGTAAACTTAGTTTGATAGCATCCTGTCTGGCAAGAATTCACTTACCAATAGCTGGGATGTAAAATCCTCATTTCTTTCTTGTTCTATCATTGTAGTCTCCACTTCCCTATTGTTTGTCTGTATAATCTCTGTCTGGTTCTGTGATTGTCTGTGTCTGCTGTATAATTAATTTTGCTGGGTGTAAACTAATTAAGGTGGTGGGATATAATTGGCTAAATAATCATGTTACAATATGTTAGGATTGGTTAGTTAAATTTCAGTAAAATGATTGGTTTAGGTATAGCTAAGCAGAACTCAAGTTTTACTATAAAGTTTGCAGTCAATCAAGAAGTAAGGGGGGGAATGGGAACGAGGAATGAGATAGGGAATGGGGGTGGGGGAATTGGAATCATGTTTTGCTAAGGGGGGGAATGGGAACAGGGACACAGGCAAGGCTCTGTGGTGTCAGGGCTGGGAAGGGGTGATACTAAGGCAGGAAACTGGAATCATGCTTGCTGGAAGTTCACCCCAATAAACATCAAATTGTTTGCACCTTCAGACTTCGGGTATTGTTGCTCTCTGTTCATGCGAGAAGGACCAGGGAAGTAAGCGGGTGAAAGAATAAGCCCCCTAACAGCTGCTATCAAATCTCCCCTCACTCTTCTCTTCTGCAGACTAAATAAGCCCAGTTCCCTCAACCTCTCCTCATAAGTCATGCGCCCCAGCCCCTGAGGGAAGTGGCCGGGGCAGGGACTGCAGTCTGCCACTGAGACCAGTGGCTAGAACCTGGACTGCAGCCTGCCACTGAGGCAAGTGGCTGGACAGAGGACTGCTGGCCCCTGGAAAGGGGGAGGAGAAAACCGAGTGGGGCACAGCTGAAGGGCTGTGTCCAGAAGAGGACACCGTAGTCCTGAGAGTGACACGGGTCCTGATGACAGAAGCAACAGCGGCGAGATGCCAATAGATGAAGGCGCACCGGCAAACCAGAGCTAATTCCCACAACGGCCAGAGGAGGTGCCATGGTGGTGAGTCCTGCCCCGTCACACTCAGGTTTAGGAATCTCCTTCATATTCTCAGCCATGAAGACCGATGTAAAGAATTCATTTAGTTTCTCCGCAATGGCCTTATCGTCCTTGAGTGCTCCTTTAGCATCTCCATCGTCCAGTGGCCCCACTGGTTGGTCTGCAGGCTTCCTGCTTCTCATGTACTTAAAAAAGTGTTTGCTGTTACGTTTTGTGTCTTTGGCTAGCTGTTCTTTAAATTCTTTTTTGGCCTTCCTAATGATATTTTACACTTTATGTACCAGAGTTTTTGCTCCTTTCTATTTTCTTCGCTAGGATTTAACTTCCATGGTTTAAAGGATGCCTTTTTGCCTCTCACTGCTTCTTTTACTTTGTTGTTTAGCCACGGTGGCACTTTTTGGATTCTCTTACTATGAGTTAGGTGGGAAAGCACCTGTTTTCCCCAGCTCGGGAGCCACTAGCAGAGACAGGCCCCGCCCTGAAGCCTGCATTTAGGCACCTAACTCTGTGAGGGAAGTGGGGCTTTGCACGCACCTCTCTTGTCGGCATCTCCCATTGGCTTGCTGACGCAGCGCCCGCCTTGCGTGTGGCCTTTTATGGACGGCCGCCCCGGCGCCTGTCTCTCCCTATTTGTCGTGTAGGACCCTGGGTGCCTCGCTTGGGCTGTGGGAATTGCAGGACGCTCCTGGGGTTTCCGAGGCCCCTGGAAGTGAGGCGTGGTGACACTGAGCACTGCAGTGCCTACTCCTACTCCCAGAAGCTGCCCCCATCATCTTGATGGGCCTTCGCACCAGGACCCACTGCCCTGGCAGCCTTGTCACCAGTGCAGCTGATGACTCCGTAGCGCAGAAGGAGGAGGGTGCGCTGGGCCAAGCACCCCAGTCAAGCAAATACACCCACTGTGGCTGAGGTAAGTCCTGAGGGGGCCCTGCTGCCCCCAAGAGGAGGGGAGCCTGTGCCAGTTCCCGAAATATGCCATCGCAGGCTGGCCCATGGGCCCTCCTGCACTGGGAGATCTGCCCAACTCAGGAGCGGGTGAGGGACGTTGCCAGTGGGGAAGGAGGGTCCAGCGGTTAGGGTATCAGCCTGGTAGCTGGGAGATCCAGCTTCAATACACTGCTCCGCCACAGGCTCTCTGTGTGACTTTGGGCAAGTCACTCAGTTTCTCTGTGCCTCAGTTTCCCACCTGTCAAAGGGGAGCTGTGAAGATAAGCACATTAAAGATGGCAAGGCACTCAGATACTGTGCTGATGGGGGCCTGCGTTAGGCTTATACACCACCCGGGTCCTGAGGGCTAATGGGTGCGTCAGCCCGCAGCTAACCTAGCCCTTGGCACCGGCCTCTCATGGGAGGGGTGTTCTGTCGCTGTGGTAAATCCCCTCCCATGAGAGGCCGGTGCTAGGCTGACTCTCTGCCAACCCAGCTGTGTCTGCTCTGAGTTACCTCTTCAGGGGGGTAGGTTTCCCCTGAGGGACGGAGCTAGGTCAGCCAAGTTTTAGGTAGAGGCCAGGCCTGGGAAGGAGCAGAGTAGCCGGGCAGGACTGACGCTCCAGCCCAGGAAGAGCCAAAGGGTTGAGGTTTGGGATCTGTTGGAGGACTGTGAGTTGTGGCCTGGAGGGAGGGGTGCAGTCCCAAAGCTCAGGGAGCCTGAGGGGGTACAGGGACAGGGGTACAGGGCCTGGGGAGGGCCTGCTGACGAGGTCTGGTAGGAAGAGGCCCAGGGAGGTAGCAGGGGATGGGTTTGAAGAGACAGACACTGCCTGCTCACTGCAGGGTTCCTAGGCTGGAACCCAGAGGGGAAGGGGGGCCTGGGTTCCTCTACCAGCCGCCAGGGAAGGTGGCATGAAAATCCCCCTGATACAAGGGGATAGGGACTTCTGAAAGCCCTGGGACGAGAAGGTGTTTGGGGCCTGGCTCTGGGCCCTGTGGTTCTAAAACCTGATGTGAGGGTGTTGGACTTTCTGTTACCCTGAATGGACAGGGTGGAAATAAAACATGTCCTGGCTGGACAGCCAAGTCACGAGGAGGAGCAGCAGGGTGACCAGACGTCCCGATAAAATTGGGACTGTCCCGACATTTAGTTGTTTGTCCCGCATCCCGACCGATGTACGGTCGGGACGCCATTTGTCCCGATATTTTGCTTCGGCGGCACTCCGGCTTTTTTTTTTTTTTTTTTGCTTGGGGCAGCAAAACCGAGAGCCGGCCCTGGTGGGGCCGTGAGCCTATGGATGCCCCCCCCCCGCCATGTGTCCTGATATTTTGTTCTTGTCATCTGGTCACCCTAAGGGGCAGACCACTGCAGGACAGAGCAACCACAGGCCAGGGTGCTAGAGAGGAAAGAGCTGCTACCCCATGCTCAGCCACCAGGGGGTGCCCCAGCCATGAGTCGACTCTTCCACAGGGCCAGGTAGGTCAAAGGGTAGATAAGGGGCCAGTTCTGAATCTGCAGGAGAGAATCTGGCCTGGTTACAGCTCCCCTGATTCTTATGACACACCCGCCCCAGCAGGCTGCTCTAGCTTGCACCAGCTAATGGGACCCTAAGTGCAGCTGGAGCCCATAACGCCCTTTCTGCTCTGGGCTGAATGGAGTGGATGGTGCAGAGGGCAAGTCGGGCATCCCTTATGCCAGGCGGACTCTCGGCTGCCTTTTGGCCCCTTTGTGCCACCTGAGGATCACAAAGGGATGCAGTTGAGAACCGGGCCCATTGTCTTTTCCACAGGGCCCCTGCCTCATTCAGTGCTCAGGGCAGACTCTGCTGAGGGAATGAGGCAGGAATTCAATGCTTTGTTTTATTCTTGTTCTTCAGTGTGTTGTTTCTGCCTCGTTCCCAGTGCACTAGTGCCCCCTGGCTCTGAATACAGAAATATTCATTCCCTCATTCTCTGAGGAGCTTCTCTTGCCACTCGTCACCACAGAACCTGAGTGCCTCCCCGCCACTGCGGGAGAAAAACGAGTGGCCAGTGTGGAAAATGTTCTCTGATGAAGTAACTCCCACTCTCCCACTAGTCTCTCGGGAAGGCAGCTGTGTAAAGCTGGAGACTGGTCTGTAGGTGGCAGCAAGGATGCACATCACACTGACTTCTCTGGAAATCAGGGCCCAGTTAGGGGATATTGGAGTCAGCAACAGGTGTCACGTATCTCATTGTTCTGCTAGCAAAAGGGCAATGTCAGGACCAGCCCAGCAGGATTTAAAAATGACACCTCTGATAATCAGCCCTCAGGGGGTCAAACTGGCCACCCAGCGAATGAGGAGCACGCAGTTAGTGGCCACCGGTGACAAGGTTGGTTTCACAGCATCACGCAGAAATTCTGTGGCAGCGTCAGAGATGGAAGCCAGTTGTCTGAACCATAAGACTGTCCCTTCTCCTCTGGCAATCCCTGACTTACTCACTACACACCTTCCAACTTCTGCAACAAATGAGACAGGGTCCTACAGGCACCAGCCTCCTTCACTGCACAGCCCGGATTCAGTCCTGAGCAGATCCATCCTTGGGCACTGAATGAAGCAAAGGTCTTGTTGCAAAACGGTATGTGATTGTGTAATAATGACCGTGTCGTAATGCACATGCACAAGGGGGATGAATTAAGGTGGCTCAGCGACCTTAATTCTGGCATTTCCTACCTTCGGAGAGCTTGACTTTGCAATGTTCTTTGGACATTGGTGGGTTTTGTATGTAATTGTGCCAGAGTGGCACATGTCCATATGAATTGTGTTCTCCACTTCGTATTGTGTGCTGAACATGTCTAAACTTGCCCAAGGCAGCCTATTGAATGGCATTCCAGAGAGCTGCACTGCCCAGAAAAGGAGTTTCACAGAAAAGTCACTAAGACCACAATCTGGGGTTATTAGCTTGACTGGCTCTCAACTACTGGCTCACCCCTATGGATCAATGGGCTTTTCTACACAGATGGGGCAAACGTGACTGGGGAGGGGGCTGGAACCTTCTCACTGAGCACATGGTTAAAAAACAACAGACTCTATTTAAGGGTGGGGTGCCGCTGACCATCACCACCTGCAAGCAAGAGACACAGGAGAGGAGGAACTCTGCCTAACCTGAAATATGGAGACACCTCGGACTCACAGGAGGGGTGAGATCAGTCTGGAGTACCTCAGAACTTTTATTTTCTGAAGACCTGTAACTCATTAGTGCTTACGAATACAATGACGGTGGTTAAGCCAGTCCTTGGCTAAGCCCTGTTCCTTGCTTTCCTGCGATGTTGTCCCTGAAGCTAGAAGCCAGAGTGACCACAGGAAGGTGGAGCTCTGGGGGGCTCGGGAGATCTGAGGCACTGGTTCCAGAGGCTGGAGCGGCTGGAACCCCGAGTTCCATGTCTCAAAGATGGGCTCAGAAAAGAGGTCAGAGCCTGGGACTGTACGTTATGGACCCAGAGCTGGGAATGGGGACTAGACTCTGCCCAGATCCAGCTACCTTGGAAGCACATGGGACCTTGTGGTTGGGTCTGCTTGCTACAGACTGATGGCCCTATGCTGCAGTAATGGGCCAGGCTGGGACAGTGACTTTCTAGGTTTTCAATAAAGGAAAATGGACAAAGCAGACATTCAGTCATGTGCAGCCAAATGGCCCTCACACGTGTTGTCACCCAGGGCCTTCAGATCCAGAGCTCTGACCTCTACCATTGAGCTAAAGCATTAATTGTTAGCAGTAGGAGGCTGTTATCCCCAACGTGGTCCAGTGGGGTATGTGACATACACCTGGCCAGTCACTAGAAGGATATGTGATATCGACACCTGGCCAGTGGATTACGTAACTGGTAGACTGAAGTTGAATGCTGGGAATCAGAACTCCTGGGTTCTGTTTCTGGCTGTGAGAGTGGCATGTGGTCTAATGACTACAGACAGCATAGCTTATCACCTGGTGAAGGGCAGCCTGACCTTCCATCTTGTTATGCCAGTTGGAAGTACAAATCAGACTTCAGTCTCTTCTCCTACCCATCCGTTCTGCAATATATCTGGTGTCTAGAGAAATACAGAGCTCCACTCCCAACGAACCTGTAACGTCCTGTACTTGTCACTTGAGGCAGAGTCCCTGCTGATCCGCACTAGAGTATGAAGTCACCAGCCCCACGTCAGCACTCGAGTGCTAGACGTGTGCTTGTTGCTTTACGGCAGTGCACTAATTAACAAAGAAACACCAGAAATAACACTTACGCTCCTATGAGGGGAATTGAATCTGGGAAGTAGGTTTGGAAGAAATCCAGCACTTGATCGCCTGTCGTGAGCCGTTCAAAATCCTCGAAGGGCATGAAGAGCGTGCAGGTGAACGACTTATCCTGTGGGTTGAAAGGGAAAAGCAAAGAGATGCTGAGAGGGTCGAGATGAGCCCTGTGTGCTTGGAGATGCAGCACAGAGCTCAGCCGGTGACCCAGCGAGGGAGGCAAACAGCTCAGCTTGGAAAGGGGGTGAGGACTGTGTTCTGGGCCAAGGTGTTCGAAGCACTGCAGGCCGGCAGAGGTACTCTGAGAAAACGAGACCCACACGCAGCTAAGCAGCAATTTATTGGCTTTACTGAAGGTTAATGACACACCCGCAACGGGGACTCCAAGCGTTGCTGTCATGGAGGTGGAGAACCCAGCACACCGGAGCTGTGCCTGGGACGGAGTCTGACGAAGGGGTGAACAGCGAGCCATAACAAGCAGTACACAGAAACAGCTTGTGAATATATAATTAGGTACTTCCCTAAAGGGGCTTTCCGCTACCTGGCAACAGGCCATGCAAGGCAGACACAAACTAGCCTAAAACCGGTTCAAGGTGGTTCTCCATGTCCTGCAGTGACCGGGCGGCCTCGAGAAAGCGGAAGTTCCCTAGCTAGGCCGTAACAAAGTCTTCCGCAGTCCCTTACAGACTGCAACAGCTGCCCCATTTCCCGTCTTGCTTTTGTCATGGATTGTTTGTATCCTCATAGCGCCCACAACGGTCTCGGCATGCACCAAGTGCCGAGGACAGGCCTGTCTCCAAGCACACACAAGTTGCAGACAGGGAGGAAAGGGGGGAGAAGGAGCTAGAGCACAGATTGGTCATGGCCATGACTTGGTAGGGCAGGTGGTGGCGGGTGCGGTACAGGGGAGTTGGGGGTGGGTAGAGAGTGGGAGAAGTGGGAAAGGAGGGAGTGGAGCTCAGTGCTGGGGTGTATCAGTGCAGGGATCCACTGGTGAGGCTGGCAGGAGGAGCATGCTGTCCTGTGCAGCAGGACGGGGGAGGCCTGTTAGGGAGGGGACACTGGAAGGGCCCAGTTTGTTCGCCAAGCCTTCTGCCAGTAGGATGGGCTGGCTGTGGCTTGCTCCTGCCAAAGTCAGTGACCAAACTGCATTACTTCCAAAGGAACGGGAGCAGGCCCTTTGCTTTTGTCTGCACCCGCATTATGGAGCATTCTCTTCACCCATGTGCCAGGGGCTGGAATCCCCAGCAGATCCAGCTACCCAAAGAACATTATCATTGGACCAGGTGTACATTGCACCAGGTGTATCATTGGACCTGGCCATCTGCCCATGTGCATTCATGGTCATAGCTTTTCAGGGCAGGAGGGAGCACTCTGACCTTCTGCGGAGCACAGGTCATATACTGAATGCAGCCCGCTGGAGAGCAGCTTGGACCTCGTCTCCGTCCGCCTTTGGAGTAAGGGAACTGAACTTAGTGCCATGTTCCATAATAGTCTCAGCCCCACATTCTGGGACCTGGCACCATTGCCAAGTTCACCAGAAGAGTTGGTGTGAGGGTCCAGCACAGGGCGGCAGCAGTCGGGGGAGTTCTGAAATTGCGGGCATTTGCCATCAGGAGTTTCTAAAGAGGAGTTGGGTTAATGTGCCGATGAGCTGCAGGGAGGATCCAGGCTGTATCTGCATGGGCTAGGTGTGTCCTGCCAGCCTCTGTGGGGCTGCTGTTTCCACTTCCTGCTGTTCCTCCCCCACTCGCACATTGCTAGACCACTTGCTAACCGTGTGTTATGCACTGCCGCCAGGCCCAGCTTTGAGTCAATTGGGGGTCAGGCCCTTTCACACAGGGTCTGCACTTTCCTGGTCTGTTCCACAGAGGGTCAGATTGTGGTTGGCCTTTACGTGGGAATGGGGCACAAACAGGAGAGACCTCTCCCCACCCCATCATGGCCCCAATCAGCGGCAGAGCACGGATTCAGTCTGTGAGCCTCCCTGGGTTAAAGAGTCCACCCCGCTCACCATGGCAGCGCTAGGGTCCGTGTATCTCCCCAAGCCCCCTCCTGCCCCCAGAGCTTCTGCAGGAGCCAGGCCTGGAGCCGTCCCTGTGCCCCGAAGGAATGGCAGTGGTGGGTTCTTACCAGGTTAGGCAGCGCAATCATCATGAAGGTGTTCCTGGGCCAGATGTGAAGGTAATTCTCTTCCATGGCAAACTGAAAGGAAGGGACTGGTCAGTGTCTCTTTAGCAAGCCCATTACCCACAGATCAGCCCTGCAGAGAGGCAGGCAGGGTAGACGGAAACTGCACCATTTCACAGGGGGTAAAAGCCTTAGCAAGCTGGGTTATTTCCCCATCATCCCCACCCCACTCACTCCTGCCTCTTCCTTAGGGTTGCCAACTTTCTAATCGCACAAAACCGAACACCCTAGCCCCGCCCCCTGCCCCGAGACCCCTCCCCTGCCCCTTCTTGAGGCCCCGCCTCCACTCACTACATTCCCCCTCCTCGGTGGCTCACTCTCTCCCACCCTCACTCACTTTCACTGGGGTTGGGGCAGAGAGTTGGGGTGTGGAAGGGGGTGAGGGCTCTAACTGGAGGTGCACGTTCTGGGGTGGGGCTGGGGATGAGGGGTTTGGGGTGCAGAAGGGGGCAGGCTGGGGCCGAGGGATTCGGACTATGGGAAGGGGCTGCGGCTTGAGGCAGTGGTTTGGGCTGTGGGAGGGCATATGGGCTCTGGGCTGGGGGTACGGGCTCTGGGGTGGGGCCGCGGGGGCTGGGGTGCAGGAGAGGGCTCTAGGCTGGGGGTGGGGCTGAGGGAGTCTGAGTGTGGGAGGGGACTGCGAGTTGATGCTGGGGGTTGGGGTGCAGGCTCTGGGGTGGGACTGGGGATGAGGGGTTCAGGGTGTGGGAGGGGGCTCTGGGCTGGGGCAGGGGGTTGGGATGCAGGGGAGGGTGAGAGCTCTGGCTGGGGGTGCAGGCTCTGAGGTGGGGCTGGGAATGAAGGGTTTGGGGTTCAGGAGGGGGCTCCAGGTTTGGGGGGGCTCAGGGCTGGGCTAGGGGGTTGGGGCACCAGCTTACCTCGGGCGGCTCCCAATCATGGCACAGCAGGGCTAAGGCAGGCTCCCTGCCTGTCCTGGCTCCGCACTGCGCCCCAGAAGCAGTGAGCAGCAGGTCCAGCTCCTAGGTGAGTTGGGAGGCTCCACGTGCTGCTCTCGCCCACAGGCACCGCTCCCCCAACTCCCATTGGCCGTGGTTCCCAGCCAATGGGAGTGTGGAGCCGGTGCTTGGGGAGGGGGCAGCGCGTGGAGCCCTGTAGGGCCCACCCCCCGGCCTAGGTGCCAGACCTGCTGCAGCCCCAGAGCCAGGACCGGTAGGGACTAGCCCATCTGAGCGCCGCAGCCCCACCGACCGGACTTTTAACGGTCCGCTCGGCGGTGCTGACCGGAGCTGCTAGGGTCCCTTTTCGACTGTCGAAAACCGGACGCCTGGCAACCCTACTCTTCCTCCATTTGCTATCATTAGTGCCCCGCCCTAGTGGTGTCCTAGACTGTCTGCTGACATCACCACTTACTGGCTTCCCAGAGCCACAGCAGCACTCCCTTCCCTTTTCCTTCAGCACCAGAGACTGACTGCAGGAGCCCTCCCCCAAAATGAAAGGAGCTGTCGGTTCGGTGAAAGCTGCGTCTGATTCCAAGCACTGGTGGGAGAGGAGGGCGTGCAGAGGGGCATCGGTGGGTTCTAAGGTCTCCCCCAGGGATGCTCGGGCATTGAGCAGAGCCCAGATACTCACTGTTTGCAAGTCCTGTGCTAACAAGCAATTGCCTTGTGCTACCACCTGTTTTAAAGCCAAGATTAACTGGTTCTACCAGCTCTTATGGATCCTGTGATAATCTTGAAAACAGGCACATTGCAGTGATGTCTGCCTGAGTCTGCAGGGAGCCTGAAATAATAGCTCTGAGAGGCAGGACCAGCCCCATCCCTCCCCCAGAGCCAACATTCTTAAAAGGGATTTCTAGAAGGGTTGCTGTGGCAAGGACCAGGGTGTTACAGCAGAGCACAGGATGGAGGGCGGCTACTTACGTCCCCATCCTTGGGTGGGATGGTCAACTCCATGTACCCATGAGGAATGTACACATGGCTGTAGTTAAAGCAAGTTTGCCGCATGAACGGCTTTCTGACTGTAGAAAAGGCTCCATCACATCCCACAATGAGGTCACAGGTGACTTCCATGGGTGTTTGGTCAGGTCTGAAAAACAAGAGAAACCATTAAAATGAGGCTGCAGGACTTTGGCCTGGATCAGTGAACTCCCTCAGCACCAGTGGCCAGGGTAGATGGGCCGTTTGCTCTCTGCTGAAGAGGTGTCTAAGCACTCTTTTGGACTTGATTTTTGGGTGCTGTGTTTAGCCTTCAGGTGTATGAAGAGACTGTTTGATCAACGTAGATTTTATAGAGTCCCATCTGGCCCATTGAGCCTGGCTGCCTATCACAGGCTGTTACATTTCACCCCGATACCTGTGCTGAGCTCAGTGACTGAGTTAGACCAAAGCATTTCAGGCCTCAGGAGACTAAACTCCTGTGTGCCACAGGCAGTGACCAGGGGAACGTGAGGTGCCACGTGTACCCAAGGCCCTGTAGTGGACGAAGTGACATGCCCAGGTGATCCCCGCAGGCAGCCTCTGCCCCATGCTGCAGAGCAAAGCGTGGAACCCCAAGGTCCTGGCCATCAGTTAATAAGCTCTGGGGGTGGAGTAAGGACTTAGTCTGTAGGTTATTAAAGATGGTGTTTGTGAACTAGTCTCCACAGCTTTGTGTAAAAGGCCTCTGTTTACAGGGTGACCTAGTGCTGACAGCAGCCGCCAGTGTTTCAGGGCCATGCAGGGCCATACCATACGTCACGCTCAGCTAGAACAGGGTGTATCTGAATATCCAGACAGACACCGCAGACACCTTTGCGCAATGGCCACCAAGATCCCCTCACAGGAGAACAAACACATCATAAATCTGACGGACTGGTTCAACGCTGACGGTGCTGGGGTGTGATCCAAACCTGCCAGGTCACAGAAACCAAGTCATCACCTTACCTCAGGGGAGACTGTCTAGCCAGGACATGGATGGAAAACTAAAGGTGGCAAGACAAGCATGTTTGTTACTTGCACAAACAAATAAATCCATGTGTCTGGCTCATTGCTGATGTAGTTGCTTTGGCACTTTTAAACTCTTCATGAAAACTGCTGCAATGTCTGAGTCTTCACAAACCTGACGTCAAGGGTCAGCTCAGAACAGCCTTGCCCAGTTGTTTGTTTTGATTAATTATTAGGCAAAAGCTCTATGAAGAGAGCACTCTCAGGGATGGGGCCTGCATTACCCTTGTAAGGTTAATAGCCCTGATTCAATGTGGCAGCGGAGCAGCTTGTGTCCAAAGTACAACTTAGCGTTGGGGTACTTCTCAGCAGCTGTGAAAAGAAGAGAAGTTTCAATGTAATGGATTGAACGAGCCCACACAGCTATCCCAGAGAGCGCCCTTTTCATCTCTTTGATCAAATTAGATTCCTTCTGTGGGCGGGGGCGGGGAGGGAGCGAGATTTTATGGTTAAAACTTGTGAAAAGTATTTACTAAGTGCAATACATCCTGGCAAAATATTCTTGTTCACCGAGACAAGGGTAATCTTCAGATACCGCTATGACTCCTGTCCCTGCAGCATAGGAATCATCACAGAGACTGGGCCTGTGTGACCCCCCAGCAGCCAACGGGAGATATGTGCACGCACCCAAGGGCAGAATGTGGCCACCCAGCTGTACGGCTGACACGTAACTACTTTGTAACATGCTGCAAGTAATGACTTTTTTCCTAGTAATGTTGTTAAATCACTCCATGTTGCATTCCAAACTCAGTGTTCAGTTGGACTCAGTAGAATGCAAATACACTGAAGAGATGGGTTATTTAGCTTTCCTGTCAACTTTCCCCTTATTTATACACAAAGCAGATAATTAGGAACAGTTCAAATTATCTCACCCAATCTTCAACATCACCCACCATCAAAATCCCCCGTGATATCAGCTGTTTTTCAATGAACGTCTAATCTGTGGGCTCAGTTTCCATGTGCACCAGGATGCTGTCTCTCAGAGCTAGTGCTCTGGAAATCAGTCCTTAAAACAAATTTACATATCAGGGCCACATTTGTTTTAAATGCTGCTGCTGGTTTCTCCCTTACATCCCCATTTTAAAATGTGTTCTAGGTGCCAGACCAGAACGCAGGGAGTTTGGAATCCTAAAGCCGACTTCCACAGCAGCCACAGAGTGGGAGTGAGAGCCTGGCCACATAATTCAGGGCCAAATGTTCAGAAGGACCTGCTAATTCTGGCACCCAGTTTGAGACAATTAGGCAGCCCCAAAATGAGGCACCCCAAAGTTTGTAGCAACTTTTGTAACATTGGACCTTACTCTCTCTAGTCCAAGTTTGTTCCTCTGTCAACTGAGCACAGTGTTTTCCTACCATAGAGGTGTGTTGGGGGGTTAATGTTTGTAAAATGCCTTTCGACTTTCAGATAAAAAACACTCTAGATAAGTTTTAAGTATTATTCGAGACGTGTCTTCAAAAGCTACATGTTAGTCTGTACTTGTAGACTCTGTTAGTGGCTTCTGACTATCATGAAGAGACCCAGAACTCTTGGAGAACCAGAGCAGCATTTCCAGAGGAAACCATGGAAACTTAGCCCACTTAAAACTTAGATCAACCTAGCTATGTAGCTCAGGGGTGTGAAAACTTTACAGCCCTGAGTGCCCTAGTTAAGCCAACCTAACCCCCCCCCCCCCCACACACACACACACACCCTGCCCCTGTGTAGACATGGCTAGGTCGACAGAAAAATTAATCTATTGACCTAGCGACTGCTCCCTGGGGAGCTGGATTGCCTACACTGATGGAAAAACCCCTTCAGTTGATGCAGGAAGCATCTATATTATGTCTCTACAGCACCATAGCCTTTAAATTAGGGCTGTCAATTAATTGCAATTAATTGCAGTTTTAATCACACTGTTAAACAATAGAATACCAATTGAAATTTATTAAATATTTTTGGATATTTTTTGACATTTTCAAATATATTTATTTCAATTACAACACAGAATATGAAGTATACAGTGTTCACTTTATATTATTATTTTAGATTACAAATATTTGCATTGTAAAAATAACAAACAAAAGAAATAGTATTTTTCAGTTCACCTCATACAAATATTGTAATACAATCTCTTTTTATCGTTAAAGTGCAACTTACAAATGTAGATTTTTTTTGTTATATAACTGAGCTCAAAACCAAAACAATATAAAGGTTTAGAGCGTACAAGTCCACTCAGTCCTACTTCTTATTCAGCCAATTGCTAAGACAAACAAGTTTGTTTACATTTATGGGAGATAATGCTGTAAACAAGAAGCGGGCAATGTCACCTAAAAGTGAGAACAGGTGTTCGCATGGCACTGTTGTAGCTGGCATCGCAAGATATTTACATGCCAGATGCGCTAAAGATTCATATGTCCCTGCATGCTTCAACCACCATTCCAGAGGACATGCGTCCATGCTGATGATGCTCATTAAAAAAATAATATGTTAATTAAATTTGTGACTGAACACCTTGGGGGAGAATTGTATGTCTCCTGCTCTGTTTTACCTGCATTCTGCCACATATTTCATGTTATAGCAATCTCGGATGATGACCCAGCACATATTGTTTGTTTTAAAAACACTTTCACTGCAGATTTGACAAAACGCAAAGAAGGTACCAGTGTGAGATTTCTAAAGATCACTAAAGCACTCGAACGAAAGTTTAAGTCTCTGAAGTGCCTTCCAAAATCTGAGAGGGATGAGGTGTGGGAAGCATTCTTTCAGAAGTCTTAAAAAAGCAACATTCCAATGCGGAAACTACAGAACCCAAACTACCAAAAACGAAAATCAACCTTTCTGCTAGTGGCATCTGACTCAGATGATGAAAATGAACATGTGTCAGGCCTCACTGCTTTGGATCTTTATTGAGCAGAACCTGTCATTAGCATGGAAGCAAGTCCTCTGGAATGGTGGTTGAAGCATGAAGGGACATATGAATCTTTAGCGCATCTGGCATGTAAATATCTTGTGACGCCAGCTATAACAGTGCCATGCAAACATCTGCTCTCACTTTTAGGTGACATTGCCCGCTTCTTGTTTACAGCATTATCTCCCGTAAATGTACACAAACTTGTTTGTCTTAGCAATTGGCTGAAAAAGAAGTAGGACTGAGTGGACTTGTAGGCTCTAAAGCTTTACATTGTTTTGTTTTTGAGTGCAGTTATTTTTTGTATATAATTCTACATTTCTAAGTTCAACTTTCATGATAAAGAGATTGCACTACAGTAGATTTGTGACGTGAATTGAAAAATACTATTTCTTTTGTTTTTTTAACAGTGCAAATATTTGTAATAAAAAATAAATATAAAGTGAGCACTGTACACTTTCTATTCTGTGCTGTAGTTTTTGAAATAATATTTAATTTTGTAATTTTTGTAATATTTGAAAATGTAGAAAACATCCAAAATATTTAAATAAATGATATTCTGTTATTGTTTAACAGCACGATTAATTGCGCTATTGATCACGATTAATTTTTTTTAAATCGCTTGACAGCCCTACTTTAAATCCTTGGTCCAACCCTAGATTTTCTTAGGTAGGACAAAGTGAAAAGGGCCTAGGAGCACTCCAAAAAGGCCAGGACACTTACCTGTTAGCAGCTCTTTGTTTAAATTTGCTCTGTCCACAGAGAGAATGTACTGCAGGGAAACAGTTTTAGGAAGTGAGTATTTCTGGAGCATTTTTTGCAAAAAATGTTTGGAGGATGACATGATAGGCAGCAGTCCTGCAAACACTGACACGAGTCCTTAACTGTAAGCACATGAGCTGTCTTGCTGAAGGTGAGACAAGGCTCTGAACCTTCTCCAGTTTTTCAACCCGAACTGGACACAGTCTTCCAGCAGTGCTCTCGTTGCTGTGGGGGGCACTGGAGGGGGCAGCAGGGCTGGGGGAAGGGAATGCTGGGTGAGGCAGGAAGGCTGCATGTGGGGAAAGCTGGGAGGGAGAATGTGGTGGAGCAGAAAAACCGGGTGTCATGGCTGGTGGCTGAGAGGAGATGGGAATGGGGTGGGCCCCCAGGTGGGATTGCAAGGCATAGGGAATTGAGGCCACGTTTACACAGTTGGATTGTGAGAAACAAACCATTGGGACAGTTTTTGTGAGGACCCAGAGGAGTTAAAATATTTGTGTTTTATGGTTATAAAAAACATTACAGTGTCCCTTGGCCACAAGATATTTTTTGCATTAGAGGCAAAATAGCCAAAATATGTACTTTGTTCCATCATTATGGTGCTGATGGTGTACAGTCCCTTCCCTGAGGGCTCAGAGCACAGCCCCAGCCAGACAGGGTGCAATGGAAAATGCAGAGAGGGGGATAAGGAAGGTTTTGTGCATAATTACTCTTAACTCACTCCCCAGGGCATCTTTTCGTCCACACACGGATGCGATCACTGAGCATTACACATTGCTGTAACACCGGTCCGGTGAACGTAAACAAAGGCCCCTGCCCCCAAGGCATGTGTGGAAGGAAAATACCTGGCTCTTTGTTCCATAGGGGATGGAATATGTTTTTCCCGAGGGCGTGTGTATCCTCCTGGCCCGCATGGGGATGCCTTTGGCCACAATCTGAAATCAAAAGGGAAGAGACTTCCATTACCTTCAGCTCCAACAGTGAGGCTGAGGGGCCAGTGTGTGACTCCCTGAAGCCCACTAAGTCCAATGGGGCCTAGGCCCAGCCCAGCGAGTCAGGGATCCCTAATCCAGCCCTGGCAATGTGTGATGTGCTACGCTATAAAACTGCTGCAGCTCACTGAGACAATTAGCTGCCAGCTCCTTCTAATAAAAATCCCTGGCAAGTTGGTTTGGCCGGAAAAGGTCCGTAAAGCCCCCAGCGCCTGTGTGGGAATCCAAGCCAAGGTGCTGCACTGGGGTACGAGCTGTGTATGACCTGGGCTTTATTCTCCCCTCAGATCTGAAAGGGCACAAGCCTGAGCAGCTGCAGTTAGACCCCACGCGGCAGGGGCAGGGCTTGCACTCAAGCGGGCTGTGCGGAGCTCATGGCACACTGCGGGCCTGAGCCAAAGCCCAGTGAGGTCTGTGGAAAGGCTCTGATTTCCATGGCCTTTGCAGCAGGCCCTGGGCTGAGGATATATGGGAAAATTCAGCTTTATCCCTGGATGGCTTGGGGCCTAGACCTGAAAATCAGCCCCACTGTTCTGCTCCCTGGCGCCACTGCCCACACCTGGCTTTCTAGGGATGATGCTTCCACTGACTGCATCGTACTTGCCCTCCCCCCGTCCTTACTCCTCCGAGGGCTCTCGGCCCAGATAGCTGCCATGAAGAGCCGGTGCTCTCTCTCTCTAGGTCCCCTGGCACGACAGCAGAGCGCCAGCTGCATGGCCTCCGCGCACGCCTGCTCCAGGGGACCCGGGACTCGCCCTGCCAGGCTGCCCGCACCTTGGCCGCGTGCCCTGCAGCAGAGGAGTGCCAGGCGTGCAGGAGAAGTGGCGATTATCTCGGGAGGCCGTGCCAGTGGACGGCTTTGGTGTGTTAACGGCTCCCGGGCAACGTTAGGGAGAAGCACAGCTACGGCCTGTCCCTAGGGCTTGGAGCTGTCCCGGCCGGCCAGCAACTGAAATGAAACCTGTGCTTGACGAAAGGTCGTCAGGCATTCGCTTAAACCCCCCAAGGGAGGCAGTGCGGCTACCTGCTCTTCCATCCCAATGGCCTTGAGGGCCTGGCGTCCTCTGTGAGACAGCGCCAAGTTAATGCTCCTGCCCCGAGCAGCTCTGGCGACGCGTATATCTGAAAGGAAACAGCAGCTGTGGTTTGTCCCTGGGGCGGCCATGGCTCGCGCGCAGAGGAAAGCCTGTGCACACGGCAGAAGGCTAGCCAGGCAGGAGTCGAAGCAAAGCTTTACACTAGCCTCCCATGAGAGCAGGCGTTTATTTACACACAGCTTCACAAGACTGAGGATCCTGCAGCAGCTGGCGGCAGGCCTGGTGGTTTGCTCCAACGCCATGCCGGAGACATGCGCATGTGACCTGAGGGGGCTGGGACATGGCAGGAGCCTGGCCTCCACCAGGCTTTCTGCCTCCCAGGCCAGTGGCACCTTCCCCCACCCCTCGCAGGGAGAGGCCAGCACATTCCTCGCTTCCTGGAGGGCAAGTACATCACCTACGAAGGACCTGACCTTGCCCCCTCGACACCAGCCGAGCGGTACCTTACCCCAGGACTAGCCCCATGAAACGCATGGCGTTACTCTCAGGACAAAGGGCCACTCGGCCTGAATAAGGCGGCAGACACAGACGCCAGGGGCCTGGTCCCAGGCAATGGAAGGACTCATCACTTCAATGAGCGTCGGATCTAGCCCTTAAAGCATGTACGTTTCACGCTGCTGTGTGAGGTGGGCCTGATCCTGCAGCCCATGCTTGGCCCAGGTCCCAGTGGCTCCAGAGGGAGGTTGGCTGAGTGGAGCTGGTCAGTAGAGGCCTGTTTTTAAGGTGAACGGTCCTCTTGAGTCTCCCATTGAGGAACCAGAGTAACACCCCTGCCCCCCCCCCAGTCTGTGACCTTGGCTCTCTGAGGGTGACCAGTCCAGCGATGCTGGAGGGCCAAAAAGGGCGCAACAGAGATTTGGGGTTGGCTTTGCTGCACGAGTGTTGCTGCAATTTCAAGTCAGTGACGTTGCTTGCTTGTTTTCCTTTCGTGTGCCTGGTGCCTGAGCGAGGTACCAAAGGCGCTCCCAGACTGCAGCACCAGCCCAGCGCACCCCGGCGTGAGTCAATTCATTCATTGCTCTGGATCTGTTTGAACTGTTAATTTTTGACAGCTGCACTGTTAGTGGTAAACCACCTTTCTGTGTGTCATTTCTTACAGCAGCAGGTGGGCTCTCCCTCCACAGCTGTGGCTGGAGCTGAGTAACCGGAAAACACGAAAGCCTGGATGTAAAAACCAAGTTCTCTTTTATGCTGCATTCAGTGTGTCCATTTCCTCTGCAATGCAGCTTATACCAGCAGAGCTGAGAGCAGCCAATGAACATCTGTGCTGCTCCCAGCCCTGTGGGAATGGCGGCTGCTCTCCTGGACCTAACTCAGGGAGATGGGCAGAGGTAGGTCCAGGAGAGCAGCCATCATGGAGAGTGGTCTCTGAGGCCTGCCCAGGGCAAAAGCTATGCTGAAAGGGACCCTAAAGGGAGCTGGAGAAGAGCTAGCCAAGGCAGCATTTGGAAAGAGTCCATTGGAAGAGCTTAGAGGTGGCAGGAACAATAGCTAGGCAGGGACACTAGCCTGTGATTGAATGCTGAGGGGAAGGCGCCATCAGCCCCATCCCAGCGATGCAGCAAAAAGAAGCAGCATTACACAGGCTTGTTTAGATGTTTGTAAGGGTGGCTGATCAGCAGGGATAAAGCAAAACCAAACCAAACCAGCCTCACTTCCTCTTTAGTTGAATGTACACTGGGAGATCTCTGTCTCAGAGTTTCTACTATGTTGTGTTCCAGTCACATATGACGCATCCTTTCAGCAAAGCATACCGAGAGCTGTTCACAGCTGTCAGTGCTGGGCTCCACTAGCCGAATTACGCAGTCTGGGGGCAAGCGAGATCACTGTGCGGAACAGCTCCAGGCTGAGGGTAGAAGTCCTTTCAAACTCTTTTACCTGTGCGGAGTCTTTGTGCTACTGAGGAACGGATTCAGTATGGGTTTGGTGCCCCCGACATCCTAATCCTCTGTCAGTGTCCTACAGTGAACCTGGTGATGTTCTCAGGCAGTGTGGGGATAGAGGGGCAATTTGGGGCCAATCAATGGTGGGGCCCATCAGGTGGTTGTGTATCTTTACTAACACATTGACACCTTGGCCTCGAAGCTGGGCACTTAGGCTCCAGCATGCCCTAGGAGAGCAGAGAGGAGTCAAAAGCTCTGAGAGCCAAACCAGCTTTATTAACTCCCCTGGATGGACGAGCCCCTGATCTTTGCCTGGATTAGGTGCTGGTTAAACATTTGTGGTGTCTTCCGTGTTCACGCCCAGACTGAAGCATGCCTGGCTGAGTGTGTTTGTCTGGAGCACCCTACATGAATACTACAGTTTCAGGTGAGCTGGGAGACCAAATGCTAACGTGTGCTTGGTGTTATTTACGTGCAAGTCGAGGTCACCCAGCAGCAGGAGCAAGGGCTGTGCACACTTCCCCACATAACTGCCACGCTGCCTCAGCCCTGACTTGCAGCATGTCTTGTCCACCGTGAGCAGCGTCCAGGTACAGAGAAGTGGTTCTGGAATATGCACAACGTTAACTTGGACAAGGATGCAACAAACCTAGCGTTGTTTTTGCAACCTAGGGGTGTAATCCTGCAAACATTCGGTACTGAGGGGTGGTGCTGTGAGGAGCACCACTGAAGCCTGAAACTGCCCCAGTAAAACGAATTATGCTCAGTGGGAAGCTTTGTGAGGACGTATGACTCTTCCGCTGACCTGGACTCTTCCTTGTGAAGGAGAAGCAGAACAGCATGTCATGGAGTTCCAGTGGATGTGATTTTTAAGTCAACTTCTAGTTCCTGGTGCAGGAAACCCAAACCAATAAATATCCCACATATATTTTTCCAGTCTATTCTGACTGCCTTTAGCACTATATACCAGTATAGGTGTCCATTAGCAAAACGTGTGGTGTGACCATACTCCACTTTCCTAGCTTTGCTTAATGGCTTTTAAGTAACCAGTAACCTTTGCAATTTTTTTGGAAATGAACCAGGGTAGTGCATGTGTCTGCCTCTGGGGAAAGGGGGTTCCCTTCCTCAGCAAAAATAACCTGAGCTACTCATACCATCTCCAAGGACGAGGGTGTGCACGGGGCCCTATTTCTTGCAGCTTACCTTATGCTGGACCATCAGCTGAGGCAGCACTGCCAGGAATTGCAAAAACCAGGGTTTTATTCATATCCCTCTAATATTAGCTGGTCTTTTGCCAACCAGCTAGATGCATGTATGGGTTATAGCACATCTGTGAGCCTTTAGGACGGGGTGGGCAAACTTTTTGGCCCGAGGGGTTGCAAAACTGTATGGAGGGCTGGGTAGGGAAGGCCGTACCTCCCCAAACAGCCTGGCCCCCACCCCCTATCCGACCCCTCCCATTTCCCGCCCCGACTACCCCCCTCAGAACCACTGACCCATCCAACACCCGCAACCCCCGCTCTTTGTCCCCTGACTGGCCCCTCCCGGGGCCCCCCTGACCCTAACCACTCCCCTGGGACACCACCTCATCCAACCCTCCCTGTCCCCTGACCCCTATCCACACCCCTGACCCTAACGGCTCCCTGGGACCCCACCCCCTATCCAACCCCCCCTGCTCCCTGTCTCCTGACTGCCCCGACACCTATCCCTACCCCTGCCCCTGACAGGCCCCCCGGGACTCCCACACTTATCCAACCTCCCTGTCCCCCGTCCCCTGACCGCCCCGCCCCCCAGAACCTCCGCCCCATCCAGCCACCCCAGGCTCCAAGTCCCCTGACTGCCCCCTGGAACCTCCTGCCCCTTATCCAAAGCCCTGGCCCTGGCCCTGGCCTCCTTACTATGCCGCTCAAAGCAGCATGTCTGGCAGCCACGCCGCTCGGCCGGAGCCAGACACGCTGCCGCGCTGCCCTGCAGGAGCACGCAACCCGCTGCCCAGAGCGCTGCCCGCATGGTGGCATGGCTGCGGGGAGGGGCTGGGGGCTAGCCTCCCTGGCCGGGAGCTCAAAGGCCAGGCAGGACGGTCCCGCGGGCCGGATGTGGCCCATGGGCCGTACTTGGCCCACCTCTGCTCTAAGTAAGGGGACTGTTGCCCCCTTACTAACATTCAGTGGGGGTGTTTTGGTTGCTAACTCCCAGTACCAAAAGGGGAAGGGTCGATGGGAAACGAGGACCCTGAGACGGACAGTCCCTGGGGGCAGTGGGGAGAGGCCAACGCTCCAGGTCAGCCTGATTGACAGGGCGGGCAGGCTAATGATGAAGTCAAGAGGCCAGGGAGGTCCCATCCTCCGGGTGACCTGGAATTGCCTGGGTCAGACAGAGTGGGGCCAGCTAAGGAGAGAGCAGGGGCCCGAGCTGAGCTGGGGAGCAGAGGCGGGCCAGCCAGCGGGGCAGAGACACAGCCCAGGGAGAGCAGACCCTGGGCTGGGGGCAGGGCTGTAGCCACAGAGCCAGGTGTGGTGAGCCACTGGGGCCAGGCAAGGGGGGCCTTGGGCAAAGGGCCCAGCGCAGAAAGACACCGCCAGCCAAGGGTCCTTGCAGGCCCGAATGGGAGGGGGATCTGAACCCGACGGGGGCCTGACTCTCAGAAGAAGGGTCCCACCCCCCAAAGCCCGGAGGCGTGTGGCCACCATCAGAGCAAGTGTCCGACCCGCAGCATCCCTGCGGCACAGCCAGGGCCTGAGAGGGGGCCTGGGACTTACAAGGAACCAACTGTGAACGGCCCTGACGTTCCAGAGACATGGTTTGTGACATTCCCTGCCACAGAGCGGGGTGATGTGTTTTTCTTTCATCTTTCCCATTTTTCCTTTTAAATTTTTTAAATTAAATTAATTAAATTAATTGCTGATTAAATAAACTGTATTTGCTTTAAATCGTATGCAATGATCAGTGGGTCAGGGAAGCGCCCAGTGCAGAGAGAGCACCCCGGAGTTGGGACACCCTAGCCCCTGTCCTAGGTGACCACTGCAGGGCTGGGGGTCGAGCCCCCCAGGAATCCTAGCCCCACCCTTGTCGGGGTTACGAGGACTCTGCCAGACATGAGAGTGGAAGGGGAGTCCTCAAGGGCAAAGGAAGTGGGAGCGAGGACTCAGATCCTTTCGCTAGCCCACTTCACCGGGGTCGTGCAGACATCAGGAAAGTTCCCCACAAGAGCGGGACCGTTCCCCCGCTTACATCTAGGAACATCCAAGGTTAGCTCTTGGCAGTGTAAAGACTTCTTCAGGTCCCTGCTGAAGTTGAGAAACTGACTCAGCGGTACTGGGTATTCATTCACATGTATGACAGTATCCTCTTTTTTCCTGATGCTTTGTGTATATGAGGCTTTAGTCACCGTTACCACTAGCCTCGTCCTTAGCAAAAACTTGTTAAGAGGGTTTGTTACCTTTAAAAGTTAAACACAAGCCCTGGGTGCAATAACTTCCTCTTTCGGTATCTGTGCCTCTTGCAGCTCTTTCTCCACATAGCTTTGGGACTGAGGGGAATGGAGCACTCAAACCTTGCGCAACCTTCAGCCTTGACAAACCCAGGGCGTCAGCAAATATTCTACAGCGTTAATCAATCATGCACTGGCAAGCTTCTGGGACAGCTTCTGCATCACTATACACATCCTGTAAGGAGCCCAATTGTCAGACTTGGGCGTTCAAATCAGCCCTTACCATAGGTGCGTAAAAAGAAGGGCACCTGTAAGTTCTGAAAGCTGGGTTCATTGTGTTACCTGCACGCACATTCAGAAAGGCACATTGCAGAGTAAATGCTAGCATTTCAATCACATGTTCTGAGTGAAAGCTAAGGAAATATTCTAAAGACACATTTTCAGATTCTGTTTGTTCCACAGTCTTTGCCCATAACATTCCTTTTCCCCCTCCCCACCTCACCCCTTTTTAGGAGCTGGTGGAAATAAAGAATTGATCAGATTAGTAATTGTGTAATTATAGTAAGACTGGGCTCACCTTCTCTGGCTTCATACATATCAACTTGGAACCCTCTTCTTGCAAAGAAACAGACATTTAAAGCACCCACCTACAAGAGAGTTACAGAAACATGTTACAGTTATAGAACAATTTCCTTGCAGAGACTCTGAATGTGCTTTCCAATTATAAACATGTAGCATCACTGACAGGCAGCTTCTTATAGAGGGGACGGTGACAACCAACTGGTACACAGCTCAGCAGGAAACAGGGCATCTTGACCATGTACCTGAGAGACGTCTTCTCCTAGGAAAAGGGCGCTAGAATCCCTAACATGCATACAGGGTAGCTAGGACTTGGTGGTCAAAGTTCCCAATCAAAGATCCCTTCGCACTGAAATGTAGGTCTTGTCTACACTCAGGCACACACACCCCTGATTCAGCAAGCATTGTAACTGCACCAGTGCTGACTTCTACATGTAGGCAAGAGTAAGCTGGAGTTTGCATCAATTGTCAAGCCCCTATTTATCTACCATGAGAGAATTTAGGGTGTTGTGGTGTTTCTCTTGTGAACTGACTTCAGGGAACCTATGGCTGGCTAACTTTGCCTAGATACACAAAGTGCTACAAAGGCAAATCTAGATTGTATATTGCCCATACACCATGCTTTTGACTGTTGCTGTGACCTAAGAACCTCTTAATGCCAACTGGCAAAAGCATGCAGAGCGGTTACAGGAATTTCCTGCATCTGCCATGTACATTCCTGTTCACCAAAGAATGATCTCAAGTGAAAGCTGGAGTCACGCTGGTTATGAAAAGCATCAAGAAATGTATGTACAGATACTAGATAAGGAATCACGTGTAGATACTGAAAATATGTTCTTAAAGTCAGTATCAAGGTACTGGTCACAGCAAAGGTGAAAAACAGTTTTTCTGTCAGACAAGAGATGTTTATCCGGCTGCCAGTTTATGTGTCGATGGAGTATTGTCTCATTTCATAATGAGTCTTTATCACCAGTCTGAACTGCATGCAAATGAAAGACTGAGGGGTCTTCAAGAAGAGAAACTAACAGGAAGAGAAAAACAGCGTGCGTGCGGGAGAGAGAGAACCCTGTCTAGAGCTACACACCAGAGGTTTGCTCCACTATATTTGGGAGGCAAAGACGACATGTTGGCATCCTTCACTGAGAAAGTAAAAGGCCAGTGACTTTGCTTCATGAAAAAAGGGGGCTCAGCCAGACTTGGTTGGAAACGCTGGAGAGAACTTTGGGTGTGATAAGCTTTTTTAGACAAAAGAGTAACTCGTTAGTTCTGTCTAGTCTTTAAAAAGCGCGTTATGATTTGTTTTATATGTAACCCTTTGTTTCCAGTACTCTTACTCACCATCACTTGAGTCTCAAGTCTTTGATAATAAATGTAGTCTTGTTTTCCACTACAAATATATCTCAGTGCTGGTGTGTTAAGCAAAGTTCTGGTCCTGAGTTGAAGCTCACTTATTGGCATGTCCTGTTCCTTTGGGACCAGCAGGCCTGGTCATTCGGTGAGCGTGTGGTGGATAAGGAACTGGACACGGCAGGGAATGCACCATGTATTCAGGCATTGGCACATGCCTATCACTACCTGTATGGAGAGCAAGGCCTGGAAGGCTGGGCTGTGCTGGCAGAGGCTGGTGGTTTCAGGGCACTGAGCCCTGGCAGGCACAGACAAGACTGCTTCACGCAAAAGGCAGAGGGTGGAGAGGTTTCAGAGTAGCAGCCGTGTTAGTCTGTATCCACAGAAAGAAAAGGAGGACTTGTGGCACCTTAGAGACTAACACATTTATTTGAGCATAAGCTTTCGTGAGCTACAGCTCACTTCATCGGATGCATGCAGTGGAAAACCACTGAAAAAAGCTTTAAAAAAGGGAAGAAGGAGGATCCTGGGAACTACAGGCCAGTCAGCCTCACCTCAGTCCCTGGAAAAATCATGGAGCAGGTCCTCAAAGAATCAATCTTGAAGTACTTGCATGAGAGGAAAGTGATCAGGAACAGCCAGCATGGATTCACCAAGGGAAGGTCATGCCTGACTAATCTAATCGCCTTTTATCATGAGATTACTGGTTCTGTGGATGAAGGGAAAGCAGTGGATGTATTGTTTCTTGACTTTAGCAAAGCTTTTGACACGGTCTCCCACAGTATTCTTGTCAGCAAGTTAAGGAAGTATGGGCTGGATGAATGCACTATAGGGTGGGTAGAAAGCTGGCTAGATTGTCGGGCTCAACGGGTAGTGATCAATGGCTCCATGTCTAGTTGGCAGCCGGTGTCAAGTGGAATGCCCCAGGGGTCGGTCCTGGGGCCGGTTTTGTTCAATATCTTCATAAATGATCTGGAGGATGGTGTGGATTGCACTCTCAGCAAATTTGCGGACGATACTAAACTGGGAGGAGTGGTAGATACGCTGGAGGGGAGGGATAGGATACAGAAGGACCTAGACAAATTGGAGGATTGGGCCAAAAGAAATCTGATGAGGTTCAATAAGGATAAGTGCAAGGTCCTGCACTTAGGATGGAAGAATCCAATGCACCGCTACAGACTAGGGACCGAATGGCTAGGCAGCAGTTCTGCGGAAAAGGACCTAGGGGTGACAGTGGACGAGAAGCTGGATATGAGTCAGCAGTGTGCCCTTGTTGCCAAGAAGGCCAATGGCATTTTGGGATGTATAAGTAGGGGCATAGCGAGCAGATTGAGGGACGTGATCGTCCCCCTCTATTCGACATTGGTGAGGCCTCATCTGGAGTACTGTGTCCAGTTTTGGGCCCCACACTACAAGAAGGATGTGGATAAATTGGAGAGAGTCCAGCGAAGGGCAACAAAAATGATTAGGGGTCTAGAACACATGACTTATGAGGAGAGGCTGAGGGAGCTGGGATTGTTTAGTCTGCGGAAGAGAAGAATGAGGGGGGATTTGATAGCTGCTTTCAACTACCTGAAAGGGGGTTCCAAAGAGGATGGCTCTAGACTGTTCTCAATGGTAGCAGATGACAGAACGAGGAGTAATGGTCTCAAGTTGCAGTGGGGGAGGTTTAGATTGGATATTAGGAAAAACTTTTTCACTAAGAGGGTGGTGAAACACTGGAATGCGTTGCCTAGGGAGGTGGTGGAATCTCCTTCCTTGGAAGTTTTTAAGGTCAGGCTTGACAAAGCCCTGGCTGGGATGATTTAACTGGGAATTGGTCCTGCTTCGAGCAGGGGGTTGGACTAGATGACCTTCAGGGGTCCCTTCCAACCCTGATATTCTATGATTCTATGATTCTAAATAAATGTGTTAGTCTCTAAGGTGCCACAAGTCCTCCTTTTCTTTTTTTAGATGGTGGAGAGGCCTAACAACCTGGGAAGCGTCCACAGCTGCTGCCCTTGCTTTCTGCATATCCAGCATCATTGCCTTGTGTATTTTCCACAAGGTCTGCTACAAATCCATGCCAGAAGACAACCCGGACCCTTTGTTTCAGGAGTCTGTTCCACTGACCTGGCTAGTCAAGGAGCAAAGATCTGGCAAACGTGTCAAATCTGCCTTCACGCTACTGTTCCCCATGTATGTTATATTACAGCATTTGATTTTAAGTTCAAGGAAAAGGAGATCAACAGTGGGGAGGAGACATGAATTTCATTATTCTTGTTGTTATTTCTTTCTTTGTATCACTGTTGCATAGGGGCTCTCGTCCTGGACCAGGCCACCCACTGTGCTGGGCCCTGCACCAGTGCAGAACAAAGAGACAGTCCCTGTCCCAAGACGTGCACAATCTTTATGTAAGACAAGAGACAACACATGGATACAGACAGATTGGAAGCAACAGACAATCCCATCTAACTAGGCCAGAGAGGCAGAGCGTGGGGGAAGGAACAGCCCCACTTCCCCCCCCTCCTGTGAGCAATGGGGATGGGATGGGTCTTGTGCTCCTCCCCCATCCTCCTGCACACTGCCTGGTGGGGCAGAGGGGGGCAAAGAGTCCCTGGAGCTGCCCCCATCCTCTGTCCTGAAGGGGGAGAGGGAACTCTAATGCATCACAGGCTGGGGAAGGGCTGGGGGGGAAGAACCCCAGGAGGAGCACGGGAGGGTGGGGGGCAGGATTAATTTCTGGGCAGGCAATGGATAGACATGGGGTGAGAGTTCCTGCAGCAGAGCCAGAATCGCCCCCGCCAACACATCCACGGTCGCCCCCATCCCAGGGGTGGGCCAGGGGAGCTCAGCAATCCAGGCAGAAGGGTAAATGTTAGGCTGGGGCACCCGTAACAGCTGCCAAGGGGTGGAGGTCTGTGTAAGGAAACAGTCGAGTCACTGTTAACTGTTGTTTAAATGTTGCTTCGGCGACACTCCAAACCCTGCTGACACGGTTCTGGGTTGCTCCCCCTTTGCGTGAGGCTGACTGGGAGCTGCGACGAACAGGCCCACGCAGCCCTTTGCACACAGCAGTCCTGAGGTGTAACGCGGGGTAAAGCTTTCGGAGGAGCCAGACCGTGGCCTGGGCTGCCTCCTAGAGTTCAGCTGCGAGGCAGAAAAGGGGCCCGGGGGGGCAAGAGTTTGTCCCCAGCACTTGAGGCAGACCAGGGACTGCCGCGAGTTACACCGCCAGGTGTCCGCAACACACGTCCACCGGCTCCCACGCAGGGCACTTCCTCTGGGAAACTGGCAGGGACTCTGTGCAGCAGGGGTGGCTTTTCACACCCAGTCCTGGCACTTGTCTCACTCTAGCGTGTCACTCGTTCACATGCTCGGTCTTCAACAGCCTCTCCCTCAGCGCCCCAGCAGAAAGGCTCGACCCAGCAAACGCAGCCCTGGATGTGGTGCAGAGTCCTGTCTGCACCAACACGCTAGGCACTGCTCCCCCAGCAGTCGCTCCGCTGAGCCCATTCCAGCTTCCAGGCTGCTGCGGAAAGAGCCGGTGCCGTAATGAAGACAGAGGGCTACAAGGAGCCCTGAGGTTTAAACTCACCAGCGGAGTTGGTGTTATTCCCTTCATTTACAAAGCAACTAGTTAGGCACAGACAAGCAAATACTGTAGAAAGGAGGCAAAAGAGCTGGCTGCATTTCAAATGCTTGCAACCATCATGATCAGCTATTCCCAGCAATCACGCCTCCCCCAGGGGCAGCTGCCTGGATTGGAGGAGCCCACTTCTGTCAGTGGTAGCCGCAGCCCGCCCAATGATTTTCACTCTGAAAGCCGGGCCTGAACTGGCCAGTTACACAACTCAAGCACCAAGCACTTTGCTACAGCTCTTCACATTTTCAGGTCTTGCTAAGAATGGCTTGCCGGGGCGGCAGTCTGTTCTCATCCCAGGCCGCAGCCCTGGATCCAATCAAACCACAACACAGATAACAGTGAGTTTCTTACCAGACCACCTCCAACAATGGCTACTTTGCCCTTCTGAGTGTCAGTGGAGTTCATGACTGCAACAATCTCACTGCAGCATGGTTTTTGTGGTCTTCTGTCCCCTGAGAGACGAGTGACGCTGCTCACGCTGTTACACAGCCGGGCTGCATTTGCCAGAGAGCAAACAGAGGGGAGGGGAAGCAGGCAGTCTAGTCATGCTCTGATTCACCTTCCTTGGTTAATATTCAGGTTTTTCTCCAACCTCAAACTCATCATTGGATCAGCTCTGACCATGTGACAAGGCCAGATCCAGGCAGAGGGCCCAGCTCGGCTCAGGTACCTGGGGGGGAGGGGGTGCTATTTACAGTGGGGGGTTGCAAACACAAAGGTATCTTTCAAATTTCCAAGAGTCCATTGCGTGACTGCTGTGCGCATCTGTCACCCGCACCCCCCCCCCGGGTGAGGTGTCCTGTCCCGTCTAGCGGCACCGAGACCAGAGAGAGACGGAGACAGAGAGTTAAATGAGTCTGGCTCTACAGATTTAGCTAGCAGCCAGTGGGCTTTTAGCCCCTGCCCCAGCCTGGAGCCTCCTCCCACACTCCGAACCCCTCACCTCCCCCAGTCTGGAGCCCCCTCCTGCACCCCAACCCCTCATCCTCGGCCCCACCCCAGAGCCCGCATCCCCAGCCAGGGCCCTCACCCCCTCCCGCACTTCAACCCCCTGCTACAGCCTGGAGCCCTCTCCCACACTCTGTACACCTTGCCCCCCCCCAGCCTGGAGCACCCTCCTGCACCCCAAACCCCTCATCCCTGACCCCACTCCAGAGCCCACACCCCATACCCCTGCCCCATCCCGCAACCCCCTCCCACACTCCAAATCTCTTGGCCCTGCCCCCCCCAGCCCAAAGCCCCCTCCTGCACCCCAAACCCCTCATCCCCGGCCCCGCCCCAGAGTCCACACCCCATTCCTCCTCCCACACCCCAACCCTCTGCCCCAGCCCAGAGCCCCCTCCCACACTCCGAACCCCTGGGCCCCAGCCTGGCGCCTCCTCCTGTGTGTACAATATTTAGCATGCTTTGGGATACAATGAATTGCTGTACTGACAAAACAGGCAAAATTTAAAAAATGTGCTAATTTGTGGAACTTCTTGCCACAATATGCTTTGGCTAATGACATATAGGAATTATATATGGAGCTTAAGTTGTATTTACCCACATCAGGTATGTCTGTTTTCTAGTCTGTCTGTACAGAATTTAAGGCCATTGTGCCGGGGTGCGACTCACCACTGCGGCGCCCCCTGCTGGGTGTCTGGGGGATCAGCTCTGCCAGCCAGTTCACCCTCTGCTGGTGGCATCTCGCCGCTGTCACTTCTGCTCCAGGGACCCACATCACTCCAGCACAGGGGCCTCCTCTTCATGACACAGCCCCTCCCGCACGCCACACTCTGTGCTCCCCCCTTCCGGGGGAATGGCAGTCCTCTGTCCAGCCACTTCCTCAGTGGCCAGTGCGTGGGGGACGGGGACCCAGGCCCGCCTACTACTCCAGGTCCCAGCCCAGGGACCCTGTAGGTGGCAGCCATGTGCTGCCTCCCTGTAGCGGGGCAGTTACCCCACTCCTGAAAAGGTAGGCTGATTGGGAAGGCAGCCACAGCTGGGGCCACGCCCAATTAGGAGACAGCTGGCCCTATAAAAGGGCTGTGAGCCAGGAGCTGGGTCAGTCTCTCTCTCGCTTTGGAGAGAGATGGACCTAGCTGCCTGAAGGAGCAAAGGGTACCGTGGCCAGAGCAGTGCTGGGGAGCTCAGGCCTGGCGACCTCCCAAGCTGCGGCCTGACAGGAAGGCCTAGAGAGGTACTGGGCTGCAGGGAAAGGCAGCAGGTCCAACCCCCCCTTGCCAATGGTGAGTGCCACTACATTGCAGTCTGCCCCAGTGAACAGGGGCATGATGATGACTGGCAGTAACCAGTGAGGTGGGCTTATAGGGCTGGGGGTTCCCCTGGGACAGGAGACCCAGAGAGTGGGGATACTGCTGGGGCAGAACACCAGGGTAAGGGGCACTGGGAGGGACACGGGGTGCCTGAGGCAGGTGAGCCACATGGCCAGCAGAGGGGGCTCTGAGCTGGAATTGAGTTAATTCCCAGGGTAACCAGCAGGAGGCGCTGCATGGTGAGTCTCACTTCGCTACAGTCCCCTCCAACCTCTCAGTCTACTTCCCTGGGCCTCTTCCTGCAGCCCCAGCACCTTCTCTGCCCTTGTCTCAGGGCCTCAGCACACCAGCAGTCAGCCAGCAGCTCGCTCCCCGGATCCTGCCCAGGGTGCTGGCTTTCTTCCTCCTGCCAGGCAGCCAGTCCTCCCTCCCTTGAGCTCCAGGGAGCAACAGAAGCTGCTCTGCCCTGCAGCCCTCCTTATATGGGTCAACCCCACCCTGACTGGCTGCTCCCTGCAGCCCCTCTCTGATTGGATGCCTCTTGTGCAGCCTCCCTAGGGCTCTATTAACCCCTTATGGGCCAGTGTGGGCCAGACGCCCCATCACAACCATGTCAGAATCAAGGCCCCTGTTACCATGATAGTACCTAGATTAGGATCAAATGACTGTTGAATTGCAGTCTAGTGCAGTGTTTCCCATCCAGTGTGCCACGGCACGCTGGTGTGCCGCCAGACATATAGGGGGGTGCCGCAAAATTCTGGAAAAATCACTTGGGAGGTAAAAAGATTCTGATTTATTTTAAGTAGTGTCACAACCAAATCACCATTTTGTGCCATTGCTCTGTGGATGTACCTGTGTGAGGCAGACGTTGCATCATGCTACGCTCCGATGACCTTGCTCTTTGTCGGGTATCCCATAGTAGCCCTGGTTTCTTATTGGCCCTTAAGGTGCTGTGGTGAATTTTCAATTGAAGACTCAAAAATGGACAAATATTTGAAGAAAAGAAATTCTGGCGCCTCCACATTTACTTTTGCCGATGAAGCTGAACCTAGAAAGCCGATCAGCTCTTCAGTGGCTGGTGGGAGGTGCTTAGGGGAGAGGACTGAGGGTATGTCTACACTACGAAATTAGGTCGAATTTATAGAATTTGTTTTTTTAGAAATCTGTTTTATATATTCGAGTGTGTGTCCCCACAGAAAATGCTCTAAGTGCATTAACTCGGCGGAGCGCTTCCACAGGACCGAGGCTAGAGTCGACTTCCGGAGCGTTGCACTGTGGGTCGCTTTCCCGCAGTTCCCGCAGTCTCCGCTGCCCACTGGAATTCTGGGTTGAGATCCCAATGCCTGATGGGGCTAAAACATTGTCGCGGGTGGTTCTGGGTACATATCGTCAGGCCCCCGTTCCCTCCCTCCATGAAAGCAGCAGCAGACAATCGTTTTGCGCCTTTTTTCTTGAGTTACCTGTGCAGACGCCATACCACGGCAAGCCTGGAGCCGCTCAGCTCACTGTCACCGTATGTCTCCTGGGTGCTGGCAGACGCGGTACGGCATTGCTACACAGCAGCAGCAACCCATTGCCTTGTGGCAGCAGACGGTGCAATAGGACTGGTAGCCGTCATCGTCATGTCCGAGGTGCTCCTGGGCACACATGGGTGCAGGGACTACATTAGAAGTGACTTGACCAGGTCATTCTCTTTAGTCCTGCAGTCAGTCCTATTGAACCATCTTATGGTGAGCAGGCAGGCGATATGGATTGCTAGCAGTCGTATTGTACCGTCTTCTGCCGGGCAGGCAAGAGATGAGGATGGCTAGCAGTCCTATTGTACCATCTTCTGCCGAGCAGCCATGAGATGAGGATGGCTAGCAGTCCTTCTGCACCGTCTGCTGCCAGCCAAAGATGTAAAAGATAGATGGAGTGTATCAAAACAAGAAATAGACCAGATTTGTTTTGTACTCATTTGCTTCCCGCCCCCCCCCCCCCCCCCCCGTCTAGGGGACTCATTCCTCTAGGTCACACTGCAGTCACTCACAGAGAAGGTGCAGCGATGTAAATCTAGCCATGTATCAATCAGAGGCCAGACCAACCTGCTTGTTCCAATAAGAACAATTACTTAGGTGCACCATTTCTTATTGGAACCCTCCGTGAAGTCCTGCCTGAAATACTCCTTGATGTAAAGCCACCCCCTTTGTTGATTTTAATTCCCTGTAAGCCAACCCTGTAAGCCATGTCGTCAGTCGCCCCTCCCTCCGTCAGAGCAACGGCAGACAATCATTCCGCGCCTTTTTTCTGTGCGGACACCATACCAAGGCAAGCATGGAGGCCGCTCAGCTCACTTTGGCAATTAGGAGCACATCAAACACCACACGCATTATCCAGCAGTATATGCAGCACCAGAACCTGGCAGAGCGATACCGGGTGAGGAGGCGACGTCAGCGCGGTCACGTGAGTGATCAGGACATGGACACAGATTTCTCTGAAAGCATGGGCCCTGCCAATGCATGCATCATGGTGCTAATGGGGCAGGTTTATGCTGTGGAACGCCGATTCTTGGCTCAGGAAACAAGCACAGACTGGTGGGACCGCATAGTGTTGCAGGTCTGGGACGATTCCCAGTGGCTGTGAAACTTTCGCATGCATAAGGGCACTTTCATGGAACTTTGTGACTTGCTTTCCCCTGCCCTGAAGCGCATGAATACCAAGATGAGAGTAGCCCTCACAGTTGAGAAGTGAGTGGCGATAGCCCTGTGGAAGCTTGCAACGCCAGACAGCTACCGGTCAGTTGGGAATCAATTTGGAGTGGGCAAATCTACTGTGGGGGCTGCTGTGATGCAAGTAGCCCATGCAATCAAAGATCTGCTGATATCAAGGGTAGTGACCCTGGGAAATATGCAGGTCATAGCAGATGGCTTTGCTGCAATGGCATTCCCTAACTGTGGTGGGGCCATAGACGGAACCCATATCTCTATCTTGGCACCGGAGCATCAAGCCGACGAGTACATAAACTGCAATAGTGCTGCAAGCTCTGGTGGATCACAAGGGACGTTTCACCAACATCAACGTGGGATGGCCGGGAAAGGTACATGATGCTCGCATCTTCAGGAACTCTGGTCTGTTTCAAAAGCTGCAGGAAGGGACTTTAATTCCCAGACCAGAAAATAACTGTTGGGGATGTTGAAATGCCTATAGTTATCCTTAATGCCATAGCTCATGAAGCCGTACACAGGCAGCCTGGACAGTAGTCAGGAGTTGTTCAACTACAGGCTGAGCAAGTGCAGAATGGTGGTAGAATGTGCATTTGGAGGTTTAAAGGCGCGCTGGCGCAGTTTACTGACTCGCTTAGACCTCAGCGAAACCAATATTCCCACTGTTATTACTGCTTGCTGTGCGCTCCACAATATCTGAGAGTAAGGGGGAGACGTTTATGGCAGGGTGGGAGGTTGAGGCAAATCGCCTGGCTGCTTGTTACGTGCAGCCAGACACCAGGGCGGTTAGAAGAGCACAGGAGGGCCCGGTATGCATCAGTGAAGCTTTGAAAACCAGTTTCATGACTGGACAGGCTACGGTGTGAAAGTTCTGTTTGTTTCTCCTTGATGAACCCCCCCGCCCCTTGGTTCACTCTACTTCCCTGTAAGCTAACCACCCTCCCCTCCTCCCTTCAATCACCGCTTGCAGAGGCAATAAAGTCATTGTTGCTTCACATTCATGCATTCTTTATTCATTCATCACAAAAATAGGGGGATGACAACCAAGGTAGCCCAGGAGGGGTGGTGGAGGAGGCAAGGAAAATGCCACACAGCACTTTAAAAGTTTACAACTTTAAAATTTATTGAATGCCAGCCTTCTGTTTTTTGGGCAATCCTCTGGGGTGGAGTGGCTGGTTGGCCGGTGGCCCCCCACACCGCGTTCCTGGGCGTCTGGGTGTGGAGGCTATGGAACTTGGGGAGGAGGGCGGTTGGTTACACAGGGGCTGTAGCGGCAGTCTGTGCTCCAGCTGCCTTTGCTGCAGCTCAACCATACACTGGAGCATACTGGTTTGGTCCTCCAGCAGCCTCAGCATTGAATCCTGCCTCCTCTCATCACGCTGCCACCACATTTGAGCTTCAGCCCTGTCTTCAGCCCGCCACTTACTCTCTTCAGCCCGCCACCTCTCCTCCCGGTCATTTTGTGCTTTCCTGCACTCTGACATTATTTGCCTCCACGCATTCGTCTGTGCTCTGTCAGTGTGGGAGGACAGCATGAGCTCAGAGAACATTTCATCACGAGTGCGTTTTTTTTTCTTTCTAATCTTCACTAGCCTCTGGGAAGGAGAAGATCCTGTGATCATTGAAACACATGCAGCTGGTGGAGAAAAAAAAAGGGACAGCAGTATTTAAAAAGACACATTTTATAAAACAGTGGCTACACTCTTTCAGGGTAAACCTTGCTGTTAACATTACATACATAGCACATGTGCTTTCGTTACAAGGTCGCATTTTGCCTCCCCCCACCGCGTGGCTACCCCCTCAACCCTCCCCCCTCCCGGTGGCTAACAGCGGGGAACATTTCTGTTCAGCCGCAGGCAAACAGCCCAGCAGGAACGGGCTCCTCTGAGTGTCCCCTGAAGAAAAGCACCCTATTTCAACCAGGTGACCATGAATGATATCTCACTCTCCTGAGGATAACACAGAGAGATAAAGAATGGATGTTGTTTGAACGCCAGCAAACATACACTGCAATGCTTTGTTCTACAATGATTCCCGAGTACGTGTTACTGGCCTGGAGTGGTAAAGTGTCCTACCATGGAGGACGCAATAAGGCTGCCCTCCCCAGAAACCTTTCGCAAAGGCTTTGGGAGTACATCCAGGAGAGCCGCAAATGCCAGGGCAAATTAATCCTTTCACATGCTTGCTTTTAAACCATGTATAGTATCTTAAAAGGCACACTCACTGGAGGTCCCTTCTCTGCCTGCCGGGTCCAGGAGGCAGCCTTGGGTGGGTTCGGGGGGTACTGGCTCCAGGTCCAGGGTGAGAAACAGTTCCTGGCTGTCGGGAACACCGGTTTCTCCGCTTGCTTGCTGTGACTTATCTACAACCTCATCATCATCATCATCTTCTTCGTCCCCAAAACCTGCTTCCGTGTTGCCTCCATCTCCATTGAAGGAGTTAAACAACACGGCTGGGGTAGTGGTGGCTGAACCCCCTAAAATGGCATGCAGCTCATCATAGAAGTGGCATGTTTGGGGCTCTGACCCGGAGCGGCCGTTCGCCTCTCTGGTTTTCTGGTAGGCTTGCCTCAGCTCCTTAAGTTTCACGCAGCACTGCTTCGGGTCCCTGTTATGGCCTCTGTCCTTCATGCCCTGGGAGATTTTGACAAAGGTTTTGGCATTTCGAAAACTGGAACGGAGTTCTGATAGCACGGATTCCTCTCCCCATACAGCAATCAGATCCCGTACCTCCCGTTCAGTCCGTGCTGGAGCTCTTTTGCGATTCTGGGACTCCATCATGGTCACCTCTGCTGATGAGCTCAGCAGGGTCACCTGCAGCTTGCCACACTGGCCAAACAGGAAATGAGATTCAAAAGTTCGCGGTTCTTTTCCTGTCTACCTGGCCAGTGCATCTGAGTTGAGAGTGCTGTCCAGAGCGGTCACAATGGAGCACTCTGGGATAGCTCCCGGAGGCCAATACCGTCGAATTGTGTCCACAGTACCCCAAATTCAACCCGGCAAGGCCGATTTAAGCGCTAATCCACTTGTCAGGGGTGGAGTAAGGAAATTGATTTTAAGAGCCCTTTAAGTCGAAATGAAGGGCTTCATCGTGTGGACGGGTGCAGGTTTACATCAATTTAGCGCTGCTAAATTCGACCTAAAGTCCTAGTGTAGACCAGGGCTGAGAGGAGCAAGTTAAAGGGGATGGGGGGGCAATGGAGTGGGGTTGGGGCTCGGGGCAGAGCCAGGGTCAAGCACTCACTAGGAAAAGCAAAAGCCCAGGCCTATGACCCACGCATTCTGCACAAGCCCTACAATATGGTCCATGCGTCTCTAGACTTTCCGTTTTCATCTCCTCATCACATATCCTCCGCTTCTGTGTGATGTCAGAAGAGTGTCTCCAAACAACAGTAAACCAGAACTGCAAATGATGAAATGCCCTTTCGATAGTGTGTGAAGAGATTTGGAATGCTGTGATTATCTGTGTAGGTGCAGTTCAGCTCTCTTCACTTGGAATTTGTGATGAACTGACCGTATCCCTGTTCTACCTTTTGAGAGTGCAGTTAGTAAAAATAATATTGCGCTTATGAATGATACTTCTTCAGGGGAAGCCGATGGTTCTCGCCTGGGAACCATGTGTCAGGATACTAGGGCAGGGCGGGGTAAACCCCTTTAAGGCCCTGCTAAAATGCTGGCTGCAGCCTGCTCTCTGGCCAGGAGGCCAGGTATAGAAATACAGGTACTCAGCAGGGAGCCCAGCTGCAAGCCGTAAGGAGGGCTGGCTCAGAGGAACATGCTGAGCTAAGTAGTGACAGCTGGGCTGAGGCATGAGAAGGCATAAAAGCCCTGGGCAAACCTCAGTGGGGGGGCTAACCTGGGAGGAGACAGGAGGGTGGTATCACTGTCTCCTCACCAAAGAAGGAAGCCTTAAAAGCCAGGAGACCCTGGGGAGGGTCTATGGGGCACTAGCTGTTGTGGGATCTGGGAACTGCATGAACACTGTAAATAAAGACACTTGGGTGATCCAGCAAAAGAAGTCATGGAAGATTCTTTATTATACCAGCCTAAACACAGGGTGCAGGCTCAAGAGGGAGAAACCCCGAAGAGTTGTACTCCTCTATCAGGGAAAGGACCTCTTCCAAGAGCCAGAGCACTGTTTCCAGTGAGATGCACATGGAAGGGTGACAGGAACCCAGCCAATATAGCCCAGATGACCCGAGTGCAGGTGTGTCTCACAGCCACATCACCTTCACAATCTGTATAAAGGTTATGCAATATGTCTGTTGCATCTCTGGGTTTTCTGTTTTCAAACCGATTCTGTTACTTACATCCTTCTCGGTGGAGAATGTCTAGTCAGAACAGTATCTCCAAACAATGGTAAGTCAGACTTAAAAATGAGACCCTTTTTTTTAAAATTGTGCAATAAAAGATGTGGACTACATGTATGCAGAGCTTGACTTATGTTTGAAGATTACTGCATATGAATGCAGTGATTCAAACCATAGCTAAGATGAATGCTCGTCAATGGCTCTAGCAGGGGAGAGTAGCTATAAGACAACAGTTGGGGAACATTGGCCTCCAATATCCAGAGCACAGACTTCTGAATGATGCACTGAGAAGGATCACAGGAACATCACCTAAAAGGGCAGTTCATTCAATATAGTCCTAATAGCCCAAGGGCCAATATGTGCTGTGGGCAGATCACCCTAAGCGGTTGGATAGGTTCTATTGCTTTAGTCAAGGGAAAGTCTGGGCTCTCCGGTTGTCATCCTAAGAAGTCCTGTGATGAATTAGATAGAACCAACTATGATAATCTGTGATGTGGTGCTCACGCTT
This sequence comes from Eretmochelys imbricata, assembly GCF_965152235.1. Taxonomy (NCBI): domain Eukaryota; kingdom Metazoa; phylum Chordata; order Testudines; family Cheloniidae; genus Eretmochelys; species Eretmochelys imbricata. The sequence goes on along the minus strand of NC_135582.1, from coordinate 81,884,903 downwards.
CTTTTCATATCCGTGATGTGTAATCTCTGAACACCAAGGCAATGTCCATCTACACGTTTCTTTTCCACCTCCTTCTATAAACCATTAATAAGCATTGTGTCCATGTCACTAGTTATCTTTTGGAGACTGTCCTGTAGACAGAAATGTTTTGAGAAACACAAATCTAGAGTGACTTGTCAATACAGTGATAAAGTTGTCGAGTTAATTAGTCCTGGGAAGCTTACCACACTCTGTCACCATGTCAGGTATGGAGTTTAATTTGTGGAATATTTATTCTATTTGGTGAAATGAAGAAGACACTGGATGGCCATGTAGGCCAAATGTGCTGATTTGTGGCATTGTTTAAAACTATTAGTGATGCGTCTGCAGAAGAACTGGGGTCCAGAAATTCACAATCAACACAGGTGGAAGATACAGTAAAACTTTTACTTTGGTTGTGCATGTTTTGAATAAACTAGAAACCTGCTTTGTTTCCCGTGGTAAACCCATGGTTGGCCCTACTCTGTCTATGTTTGCAGATAGACAGGAACAAAGTCCGTTCCGAATGCTTGTAGCGTTAGTTAGAAATTGTAGTGAAGTCAGTGAAAAGATAGGGGGAGGGAAAGGTTACCCAAGCAATCTAAGGGGCGTTATATCCGTTACTGAAAATCCCCTGGGTAGACGCCTCATGAACAAGGTGCCTCTGTGGAGATACGATTAGAGTACAGTTCATTTTTCATCTGGAATTACATTTTCAAAAATAGGTGCCAGAGTTTCCCACAAGCAGGCAGTTGCACACCTAAGCGACCCTTACTGCAGACCTAAAATGCATTGGAAAATGTGGCCCTGCCTACGAAGTCTTTTTTTTCCCAAATGATGTAGGTCCTTCTAACTGTGCCAAATTTAGCTTCCCAACTATTGAAGGCAGTTCAGGGTAAGATGGACTAAACACCCCATTTGCAGATTGCCTCCCACTGTAGCTTCCCTCCTTGTAGCAGGGTGCTGGTGCAAAAGCACTTAATTAGCCCTGGCCCAGTCAGCTCCAATCAGGGGAAACAGATCGCGGCTGATGGAAAAGGCCTGATGCCAGACTGAGGATTGGCAATGCCTGCTGGCCTGAGAAGCCAAGGGCTATAAAGGCTGGGAGGGAGGCAGGGGGCAGCCAGGGGGGGAACTAGAGGCCTCTTAGCTGAAGGCCAACGCTGCCTGTAAAGGAGATGACTAAACCTGTCAAGCTTGTAAATAGATGGACGCTGGTGGAGGGACAACCTTAAGTAAATAAAGACACAGGTGTTTCACAACCCTGAAACCTCGCTGAGTCTTACTGGGGAGAGTGAGCAGGCCCCAGGAAGAAGGGGGGATTGTGAACCCTGTTACACTCCTCTTTGTAACAGCTCTGGAAGGACTTGAATTTCACAGATTACCTTCCTGGAGGACTTTGTCATCTCACTTAGTCATAAATTGTAGATACTTGTCTCAAGTCAAAGACAGTTCTGTAGGTACCTTGCTGTGATGTTCCATTTTTATTTCATTGTAACACTAGTAGAAAGTGTCAACTCCAGTGTTGGAAAGCTGAATCAGTTAACCTCAGACCAGTCTCCTTCACAGGCATCAGATGGCTCCAGCATAAAAACAGGACAAAGCAATTTATTATCTACAGTTCAGAAATGCCCACCCTTATGGATACTCCTGGCCTAGGTAGAAGAAGCTCTCTGAAACCATCTTGGGCAAATTACAGAAAAACCAGAAGAAAAGGAACTGGAACAGCTGCAAAAAAGTGTGAAAAGCTGCTTCCCATGGAAAAAATATTTGAAAAATAAGGAGGAAAGGAAGGATAATAAATAAAAGGAAGGATCCATTATTCTGCGCTGGACATAATTCAGAGCACAGAAGATAGTGAAGAAGAGATAACTCAACCAAAACCACAAAGTGAGTCTTCTCAGGGACATTTGAAGAGACAATGGAAAGAGAGAGAGAGAGACAGGATGAACTCAAAATTGCAGGTTGCCATATGAGAATTGATGGACAAGGACAAAACCTTGACAATTCTCAAAATACAACTGAAGAAGATGAAATTCCTGCAGGTTCCAGGAGAATCCTCTTGAACTCTCAGAAAAGAATTTACCAGAATTGACCTTGACTGTATGGGTAAAAGTTCGTGGAACAATGAAACAAGTGGGGGAGAAATGCCTGGTCGACTTAAACAACTTCCGTAATATTATCCAAGAAAAAACACTGGGTAACACCAGGTAGAAGGAATCGCTGTATGTAGCCCTCCTGGGGAAGAAGGTTAGAACTTCAAGGAAGTGCCTTTGAGCAGGAGGCTGCAGCAAACCTGTCATTTAGAAGAGAAATGGAAGGATCTGTCGGGCTCAACGGGTAGTGATCAATGGCTCCATGTCTAGTTGGCAGCCGGTGTCAAGTGGAGTGCCCCAGGGGTTGGTCCTGGGGCCGGTTTTGTTCAATATCTTCATAAATGATCTGGAGGATGGTGTGGATTGCACTCTCAGCAAATTTGCGGATGATACTAAACTGGGAGGAGTGGTAGATACGCTGGAGGGCAGGGATATGATACAGAGGGACCTAGACAAATCGGAGGATTGGGCCAAAAGAAATCTGATGAGGTTCAATAAGGATAAGTGCAGGGTCCTGCACTTAGGACGGAAGAACCCAATGCACAGCTACAGACTAGGGACCAAATGGCTAAGCAGCAGTTCTGCGGAAAAGGACCTAGGGGTGACAGTGGACGAGAAGCTGGATATGAGTCAGCAGTGTGCCCTTGTTGCCAAGAAGGTCAATGGCATTTTGGGATGTATAAGTAGGGGCATAGCGAGCAGATCGAGGGACGTGATCGTCCCCTTCTATTCGACATTGGTGAGGCCTCATCTGGAGTACTGTGTCCAGTTTTGGGCCCCACACTATAAGAAGGATGTGGATAAATTGGAGAGAGTCCAGCGAAGGGCAACAAAAATGATTAGGGGTCTGGAACACATGAGTTATGAGGAGAGGCTGAGGGAACTGGGATTGTTTAGTCTGCAGAAGAGAAGAATGAGGGGGGATTTGATAGCTGCTTTCAACTACCTGAGAGGTGGTTCCAGAGAGGATGGTTCTAGACTATTCTCAGTGGTGGAAGAGGACAGGACAAGGAGTAATGGTCTCAAGTTGCAGTGGGGGAGGTTCAGGTTGGATATTAGAAAAACTTTTTCACTAGGAGGGTGGTGAAACACTGGAATGCGTTGCCTAGGGAGGTGGTGGAATCTCCTTCCTTAGACGTTTTTAAGGTCAGGCTTGACAAAGCCCTGGCTGGGATGATTTAATTGGGTATGGGTCCTGCTTTTGAGCAGGGGGTTGGACTAGATGACCTCCTGAGGTCCCTTCCAACCCTGATATTCTATGATCTGAGACCTGTTGGTGGACACAGCTATGCTGAGGAAAAAGGGAATTCTGGAGGCCTGAAATAAGATGTGTATTGCAAGGCTAATAAATGCCTGTTACTGAATGCTACACAGTTCTGTGCATTTATATTAAAGAACAAGAAATACAGCTTCTTTTGTGACTCCTGATCCACATCTGCACTCTCCTTCCCCCACCAGGCATGGCCACTGTCGGTATTCTAGTCCCTGAATCACCTAGGAAAGGAGGGGCTTGTTTATACAGACTTAGCCGTGGCAAGCTGGGCTGTAAATCTACCATGCAGTAGCCTGCTGTATGGTAACTGGCTGTCTGGACCTTGCTACTGAGCACTAAAAATTCCGCATTGGACATAAACCCTGTTGGTGGCCCAGACTCACTCTGCACTTCAGGCCTATGGGATTGGGGGGTGGGGGAGAAAGGGCTTTTTGTGAGTTTGGTTTTGATTTTTGAACAGTTGTGGCTGTGTTGTAGCTGGTAAGGGGGCTGGAACGACTGACAGGACACAGGTTAAATGGATGAACTCGGGGACACTGGTGAGGTGGCTGAAGGCAATGATACTGCTATGGGTTGGGTTCTACCTCTGTGAAACTGGGGAGGGGTGTAGCCTTTGCCCTTCATTTAAGCTAGTTGTAAGAATCCATTGAGCGACTGCATGGAACCAGGGAGCTGGAACAACAGGGGTCTGCAGTCAGAACAGAGGCACATGGAAGGCCACTCAGGAATCTGAAGTAAGTGGGCAGAGGTACTTTTCCTGGGTACTGTTCTGGTAGATCTGGGGGGAAGAGTGAGAGAAAAGCAGGAGAAACACCACGAAAGGAGACAGAGAAAGCAGTGAGGAAGCACCAGACCCAGCCTCCGAGTCACTGGTAGCATGACCCTGAGGAAAAGTGAAGGGCGTGTCTACGCTGCGATTGGCAGCACGTGTACCCATGGCTTGAGTAACAATAGCGGTGAAGCTATGGCAGCCCGGCCAGCTGCATGGGCTAGCCCTGCCCGACCCTGACCCCGGGTGCACACCTGAGTGGCTGCCACCTTCTGTCTGCTGTGGCTTCATTGCTATTGTTATTCACACCAGCAACATCAAAGCAAGTTTGGTTGCCTACACCTGCTGCGATTACACCTCCTGACTGCAGAAGAGACGAGCCCTAAGAGCTTTTGGGTCAAGGGCTGACTAATAGAAGCTTAGAATTGTGAGCAAAGAAACTGTCTCCTGTTGTTTGCGTCCTCTTGTGTTCTAGGAATTTAGGACTTTATTCACATTCTTCGTAAATAACCAGGATTGCATCAAAGAAATAGCTGACTATCATCCATTGCTCCTCCTAATGGAACCGCCTCAGGGCCCCAAAGGTTTGGTTAACTGCCCAGAGCCAGAAGAGGTAACAATGTGTTTTTTGTTTTGTTTTTTTTTTGCATTTCCACAGTTTATTACACCATTCTGCCATCTCTCCCTTGGTTATCAGCTCCACTAATGTCATGTGACTATTTATACAGCAGATTCCTGTCAGCCAGAATCTGTTAGGAGCTCTCTAAAAGTCGTCTCCAGTGATGCTATGCTCCACGTGCATGGGTGATGCAGACAGTCCATGTCCACTCACCAGCCACCTGCAACAGAAAGAAATGGCTGTAAAGTGTATGATGCTAGCCCATTGCATATGCTTAGTGTAACTATAAAATGATGGTGCCAAGGGCATGGGGCACAGGACCCTTGGCTAGAGAGGGAACTTTAGAGACAAAGGGGAAAATCCTTTTCAAAGGGTGTGGCCCAAATCTTCCCAGGCTGGATGCACAGAGCCGGGTGAACACTAGCAACTCACATGGACTTCACTGAGACTTACAGATGCCCCGCGCCACGTGGTGTTTCACTCTCAGAGACTAGTTCTTCTACCCTGCAGCACTCTGTCCAGCAACAGGGTTAAGAGTGTTCAACATGCTGTGATCTGTTTCGCTAACCCTCTCCTGGGCTGTGGTCCCAAGCTCAGATCCCACTGTGAGCAGTGTGGGATGAATGCCGATGCAAACAGACCCTGTCCATCCCTGCCCTCACTACATTCCAAGGGGCAGCCTCTGCCTCTGGTACTTTGTTTACAAAGCATTTCCAAGCTGTAACGTCAGAGAAATGGCGCCGAAACAAATGCAAGTTTCAAATGAAAGCAACAACAATGCCATGCGACAAACCCCTCAGCTACTGGGCCAAATTCTCTCAGTGTAGTTGCCCATTGCCATGACATGATGATCCACCTGTGTCTTCAGATTCCTCCTCACGGCCTGCTCAGACCGTGACACTCCCAAGGAACTGGCTGGCTAATAATGGCCAGGTTGAAAGGACACTGAGGACTGTGCAAAAACAGTCTCCCCAGGGGAGATTTGGTCACAACCAAAAGCCAGCCCCAGCAGACTGTACTGCAATTGGCAATATCCCAGTCAAGAGAAGCTGTGGGAGAGCAGGGAGCACACAGGGCAGAGGTGCACGGGGGAAGAAAGAGCTGAGCTGATTGGTTACCTTTGCTACAGGCTTGAGGAGTCTACAAACCCGGGGGCAGGCTGCGGAGGAGTCCATCGGTTACTACACTTAGAAAAAGAAAAAACCAGTTAGAAACATGGGTGTATACCAAGAGCTCAGCTTTATTCCAGGAATAAATTCTTCTTCTTCCTGGTCAATAAATATTTGCCGTAGTGTATAGTCTTGTTCATAAACCTTTGACTGTTTCTCTGGTGTTTTAGGGACATCACGCCTGAGGGCACTATTAACCCAAGTTAGATTACAGTGGACGCTTTCATTCAGCTGGGCATTCTTGGGTTATAAAGGGCTCTGCTGAGTTCTCATGGAGGCCCAGGAGCCACAGAACAACGTCCCTGCTACTTGTTCCAAAAAGCAGTTGGGATCTTCCAGCTGGCGTTTCCACGGGGATAGTATACCAATCACCCTTTCCAGTGTCGGGGTTGTAGCTCTTGTGTGACACTCCCATTTGAGCAGCAGTCAGTGAGGGTTAGTTCCTATCGCAGAGTCTCTCCCATTGCCACAGTACTCTTGCTGTCACTTAAACTCAGTTTGCAAAGCAGTTTGCAAACTGTGCTGTAGTCAGAAACCAACGGTAAGTCAGACCTCAGGGCGTCTGCTGCTCTGGCCTCCTGTGAGCCCGCTTAGCCACCCCAAGGTGGCAGGAGGAAAGGGACTACAACAGCTCCTGGCGGGGCAGCTTATTTACTTACGTGTGCATTGCAGGGAAGGTGCTAGTTGGGCCAGTCATGTGATGCACAGTGGATGGGAATCCTCCAGTCTGTCCCATGAGGCTGGATGACATCATGGGGGGCCACATGGAGTAGCCAACCGGGGGCGGCTGAGAAGGAATGGCCTGCACTCCTGGGGAAGGGTAATGGTGGTGATGATGCACCGCTGATGGCCTTGGTTTTTCTGCTTTCACAACAACTGGAGCAGCAAACTGGGGATCCTCAATTTAAAGGAAAACGGGTAATTTGTTAAATTTGTATCCATATGGCAGGTGAGCACAATGGTCTGTTCCTCACCAACGCAGTGCCAGCTTGGAGCACTCTTGAAAAGAGCAGTCCCTTGTCCTGGGCCCAAGGCCCAGCTACACGGACTACAGTACAACAACAACTGCATGGGTGGCTGGGTCCCATCGAGACAGCCAGGCTCTGTCGACCCTGCAATTAGGCTCCACCTAACGAAGCGAGGAAAGAGCATCTTCGCGAGCAGGCTGGTTAACCTAGTGAGGAGGGCTTTAAACTAGGTTCACCGGGGAAAGGAGACCAAAGCCCTGAGGTAAGTGGGGAAGTGGGATACCGGGAGGAAGCACGAGCAGGAGCATGTGAGAGGGGAGGGCTCCTGCCTCATACGGAGAAAGCGGGACAATCAGCGAGTTATCTCAAGTGCCTATACACAAATGCAAGAAGCCTGGGAAACAAGCAGGGAGAAGTGGAAGTCCTGGCACAGTCAAGGATTATGATGTGATTGAAATAACAGAGACTTGGTGGGATAACTCACATGACTGGAGTACTGTCATGGATGGATATAAGCTGTTCAGGAAGGACAGGCAGGGCAGAAAAGGTGGGGGACTTGCACTGTATGTAAGGGAGCAGTATGACTGCTCAGAGCTCTGGTATGAAACTGCAAAAAAACCTGAGAGTCTCTGGATTAAGTTTAGAAGTGTGAGCACCAAGGGCAATGCCATGGTGGGAGTCTGCTATAGACCACCGGACCAGGGGGATGAGGTGGACGAGGCTTTCTTCTGGCAACTCGCAGAAGCTACTAGGTCGCATGCCCTGGTTCTCATGGGAGACTTCAATCACCATGATATCTGCTGGGAGAGCAATACAGCGGTGCACAGACAATCCAGGAAGTTTTTGGAAAATGTAGGGGACAATTTCCTGGTGCAAGTGCTGGAGGAATCAACTAGGGGCAGAGCTCTTCTTGACCTGCTGCTCACAAACCGGGAAGAATTAGTAGGGGAAGCAAAAGTGGATGGGAACCTGGGAGGCAGTGACCATGAGATGGTCAAGTTCAGGATCCTGACACAAGGAAGAAAGGAAAGCAGCAGAATACGGACCCTGGACTTCAGAAAAGCAGACTTTGACTCCCTCAGGGAACTGATGGGCAAGATCCCCTGGGAGAATAACATGAAGGGGAAAGAAGTCCAGGAGAGCTGGCTGTATTTTAAAGAATCCTTATTGACGTTACAGGGGCAAACCATCCCGATGTGTAGAAAGAATAGTAAATATGGCAGGCGGCCAGCTTGGCTTAACAGTGAAATCCTTGCTGATCTTAAACACAAAAAAGAAGCTTACAAGAAGTGGAAGATTGGATAAATGACCAGGGATGAGTATAAAAATATTGCTCGGGCCTGCAGGAGTGAAATCAGGAGGGCCAAATCCCACCTGGAGTTGCAGCTAGCAAGAGCTATTAAGAGTAACAAGAAGGGTTTCTTCAGGTATGTTGGCAATAAGAAGAAAGCCAAGGAAAGTGTGGGCCCCTTACTGAATGAGGGAGGCAACCTAGTGACACAGGATGTGGAAAAAGCTAATGTACTCAATGCTTTTTTTGCCTCTGTCTTCATGAACAAGGTCAGCTCCCAGACTACTGCACTGGGCAGCACAGCATGGGGAGGAGGTGACCAACCCTCTGTGGAGAAAGAAGTGGTTTGGGACTATTTAGAAAAGCTGGACGAGCACAAGGCCATGGAGCCGAATGCACTGCATCCGAGAGTGCTAAAGGAGTTGGCAGATGTGATTGCAGAGCCATTGTCCATTATCTTTGAAAACTCATGGTGATCCGGAGAAGTCCTGGATGACTGCAAAAAGGCTAATGTAGTGCCCATCTTTAAAAAAGGGAAGAAGGAGGATCCTGGGAACTACAGGCCAGTCAGCCTCACCTCAGTCCCTGGAAAAATCATGGAGCAGGTCCTCAAGAAATCAATTCTGAAGCACTTAGACGAGAGGAAAGTGATCAGGAACAGTCAGCATGGATTCACCAAGGGAAAGTCATGCCTGACTAATCTAATTGCCTTCTATGATGAGATAACTGGTTCTGTGGATGAAGGGAAAGCAGTGGATGTGGTGTTCCTTGACTTTAGCAAAGCTTTTGACACTGTCTCCCACAGTATTCTTGCCAGCAAGTTAAAGAAGTATGGGCTGGATGAATGCACTATAAGATGGGTAGAAAATTGGCTAGATTATCGGGCTCAACAGGTAGTGATCAATGGCTCCATGTCTAGTTGGCAGCCGGTATCTAGCGGAGTACCTCAAGGGTCGGTCCTGGGGCCGGTTTTGTTCAATATCTTCATTAATGATCTAGAGGATGGTGTGGATTGCACCCTCAGCAAGTTTGCAGCCGACACTAAACTGGGAGGAGTGGTAGATATGCTGGAGGGTAGGGACAGGATACAGAGGGACCTAGACAAATTGGAGGATTGGGCCAAAAGAAATCTGATGAGGTTCAACAAGGACAAGTGCAGAGTCTTGCACTTAGGATAGAAGAATCCCATGCACCGCTACAGACTAGGGACTGAATGGCTAGGCAGCAGTTCTGCAGGAAAGGACCTAGGGGTTACAGTGGACGAGAAGCTGGATATGAATCAACAGTGTGCCCTTGTAGCCAAGGCGGCCAATGGCATTTTGGGATGTATAAGTAGGGGCATTGTCAGCAGATCGAGGGACGTGATCGTTCCCCTCTATTCGACATTGTTGAGGCCTCATCTGGAGTACTGTGTCCAGTTTTGGGCCCCACACTACAAGAAGGATGTGGAAAAATTGGAGAGACTCAAATTGGAATTGACAGGCAGTTGGAGGGCAACAAAAATGATTAGGGGACTGGAACACATGAGTTATGAAGAGAGGCTGAGGGAACTGGGATTGTTTAGTCTGCAGAAGAGAAGAACGAGGCAGGATTTGATAGCTGCTTTCAACTACCTGAAAGGTGGTTCCAAAGAAGATGGATCTAGACTATTCTCAGTGGTAGCAGATGTCAGGACAAGGAGTAATGGTCTGAAGTTGCAGCGGGGGAGATTTAGGTTGGCTATTAGGAAAAACGTTTTCACTAGGAGAGTGGTGAAACACTGGAATGCGTTACCTAGGGAGGTGGTGGAATCTCCTTCCTTAGAAGTTTTTAAGGTCAGGCTTGACAAAACCCTGGCTGGGATGATTTAATTGGGGATCGGTCCTGCTTTGAGCAGGGGGTTGGACTAGATGACCTCCTGAGGTCCCTTCCAACCCTGATATTCTATGATTAGACAACAGCGGCTGGCCCATGTCAGCTGACCTGGGTTAAGGAGCTCAGGCTACGGGGCTTTTTAACTGCACTGTAGACATTCGGGGTGAGGCTGGTGTCTGGGATCTACCCCCTTGGGGGGGTTCCAGAGCTTGTGCTCCAGCCTGCACTTGAACATGTAAACCCAATTCAACAGCCCCATGAGCCCATGTCAGTGGCCACGGGCCAGCCATGGGTGTCTAACTGCAGTGCAGACCTACTCACACTCCGGCTCCACTCACACTTCCCCACCTCGGGAACGGCCAGGGCAAAGCAACTGGCCTTGCCATGGGATGTAAAGAACGAGAGGGCAGCTCTGCTTGTTCCTTGGCTCTTAGGTGCAGGCTCGTGATCCTTTACTCGTCTCATTTCCTTTAGCCTGCAATTAGGCTGTTTGCTCTCCCCTCCTGCAGTGTCAGGCACCGCATTAAACAAGGCTCTGCCTTTCCGTTCAATGTGGACGAGACTATTCACCTGGGACGTTAAAGCCACCAAAACTGGAGTGAGGAGAGTATAAAGCAGGGCAGAAAGTGTGTCTGCGAGGCAGGCTGGGAATCCCTCTGGCAGGGCTGGGACGCTGGTCGTGCACTACTCTCCCTTTAAGACAGTGCTGCAGTGTCCTATGAGCACCCTGATTCTCCTCATGTGTGTCCCTATGAGCACAGGTGTTCCCGCCCTCCCCGGCCCCGCTCACACTGCGCACGGCTCTGGGGTGCGGTGCAAATGCCACTCCATCACAAACCTGGCTGAGAGCAGGCACAGCGGAGAAGATTCATGCTTCCCTTTGTGCAATACTCTGCCAGTTGGCAGTGGCTGCTGCAGAGCTTGTCCTGAAACAGGAGCCGACAGCTGCTCTTAAACACTGGAGTATGTCTGGTGTAGAGAAGTGGCCTGAACCGGTGCAGCAAATGCCAGCTCCGCCCACCACAGCCAAAGATGATCAGGTAGAGAAGGGTGTTGTGTTTCCTACCAGAGCCCTGGGAACGCTAGGGGGTTGGGTTGTGTAAGCCAGCTGTCGGAGCTGGAAATAGCACCCAGCGCAGGTTTTACGAGCCGGGTGACTGTTACAAGCTCAGATGTGTGGTGGGGATAGTCTTAACACAAGGGGGCCCGAGAGCATCACACCTGAGTGAGGCCAGGAACCAGAGTACTTTCTGGTCTGTGCGCACAGAGAAAAGAAAAGGCCCTGGCATGCATGCAGGTGTGAAATGGGGAGGGAACCCCAGGGCATCTCAGCACAGCGTGAGGCATCCAGGGGAACTCCCAAATTAACTGCCCTTCCTGCTTAGATTGGAAACCCCTCCGGGCAGGGGCTGGGTAACATTTTCAAACACACCTCAGTGACTTAGGTTCCTGTTTCAGAGTAACAGCCGTGTTAGTCTGTATTCGCAAAAAGAAAAGGAGTACTTGTGGCACCTTAGAGACTAACCAATTTATTTGAGCATGAGCCTTCGTGAGCCACAGCTCACTTCATCAGATGCATACCGTGGAAACTGCAGCAGACTCTATATATACACAGAGAATATATATTCTCTGTGTATATATAGAGTCTGCTGCAGTTTCCACGGTATGCATCTGATGAAGTGAGCTGTGGCTCACGAAGGCTCATGCTCAAATAAATTCGTTATTTATAACTTAGAGACTAACGAATTTATTTGAGCATGAGCCTACGAAGGCTCATGCTCAAATAAATTCGTTAGTCTCTAAGGTGCCACAAGTACTCCTTTTCTTTTTAGGTTCCTGTGTAACATTTCAATCTTAGGTGCATTTTAGGCAAAAGGATTTAGGTACCTAACTTCACCACTGAGTTCAATGGGAGTTAGGTGTCTAGATACCTTTAATAATCTGGGCCTTAGGCACTTAGAGCCAGATTTGTAAAGGGATTTAGGTGCCTAAAGATGCAGAGAGGCACCTAGGGGGATTTTCAGATGAGCCTAGGAGCCTAACTCCCATTGACTTTCAATGAGACTGAGGCTCCTAAGTCACTTAGGGCCAGAGTTTAAGGGTATGAAGGCACCTGACTCCTGTTGATTTCAGTGGGAGTTAGACAAATCTTTACAAATCTGGCCCTTAGGTGCTGTTGGAAATTCTTCTGTCTCTACACGTGTGGGTGTGCCCAGCTCGGAGTACGCAGGGCCCTGATCCTGACTGGGGTCTCTGGGCCCCACCATCACATCCATTCCAGCCCATCGCAAAGCACCAAGCCAGACTTTACCAATTACAGGTTCCATCAAAATAAGCTTTCAGGAAATGGAAGGCCCATAAAAATATACCCATGAATGTAAATGCAAGTGTGTCTGCCCCAGCCTACGGCAGAATCCCAGGTTCCCAGTCACCATGTGGGCATCTGGGAAGTGGGCTCTTCCCTGGATGACAATGTTTTCTTATGTGAAACATGCAGTTCAGCTACGCTCTTAGGGCTGGAGTGTGCCCAGCCCGCGGGACTGCAGCAGCAGCCTGCACGTTGCCAAACACAGCCTGGCCCCAGGCCTGTACGAGGCCAGCGCTGGGCAGAGAGCAGGTGAGGTTGTGGCAGAGCAGAGCTGGCCTGCTGTGGACAGGGGGGCATACCCTGTACGCCCTATCCAGAGGTGGCATAGCAGCTGAACCCCTCCATCACCCTAGGCAGAGTCAGGAGACATGTGCGGGGGTTCAGCTCCAGAAGACGCCATCCAGCCTGAGCTCATCCCATAGACCAGCCAGTGTGTGCAGTGCCCTAGGACACGCATCCATGGGCAATGGGTTCTGAAACCACATTCTGGCCCAAATATTCAAAACGTGCTCCCCAGGCCCTGCCCCGGCATGTGGCGATCAGCCCCCCCTCTCCTGCCCCAGCGTCTCTTTGTAGGGGTGAATGTCGTTACCTGCTGGGTGTGCTGCAGCGAGGGAGGCCCGGTCCCACTGGGCTGTGAGAATGCCATCGGTGGCAGAGCTTTCAGCATCATGTTCTGCATAATGATCTGGTGCATCTGAGCGTTCTGCATCAACATCATCTCCACCATGTCTGGGAACGGACAAATTCCAAGGAGAAAAGGACAGCATTGCCAGTGAGAGACAGAGGGCAAAGGGCATCTCAGTGGGTCATAGAATCATAGAATCATAGAATATCAGGGTTGGAAGGGACCCCAGAAGGTCATCTAGTCCAACCCCCTGCTCGAAGCAGGACCAATTCCCAGTTAAATCATCCCAGCCAGGGCTTTGTCAAGCCTGACCTTAAAAACTTCCAAGGAAGGAGATTCCACCACCTCCCTAGGCAACGCATTCCAGTGTTTCACCACCCTCTTAGTGAAAAAGCTTTTCCTAATATCCAATCTAAACCTCCCCCACTGCAACTTGAGGCCATTACTCCTCGTTCTGTCATCTGCTACCATTGAGAACAGTCTAGAGCCATCCTCTTTGGAACCCCCTTTCAGGTAGTTGAAAGCAGCTATCAAATCCCCCCTCATTCTTCTCTTCTGCAGGCTAAACAATCCCAGCTCCCTCAGCCTCTCCTCATAAGTCATGTGTTCTAGACCCCTAATCATTTTTGTTGCCCTTCGCTGGACTCTCTCCAATTTATCCACATCCTTCTTGTAGTGTGGGGCCCAAAACTGGACACAGTACTCCAGATGAGGCCTCACCAATGTCGAATAGAGGGGGACGATCACGTCCCTCGATCTGCTCGCTATGCCCCTACTTATACATCCCAAAATGCCATTGGCCTTCTTGGCAACAAGGGCACACTGCTGACTCATATCCAGCTTCTCGTCTACTGTCACCCCTAGGTCCTTTTCCGCAGAACTGCTGCCTAGCCATTCGGTCCCTAGTCTGTAGCGGTGCATTGGATTCTTCCGTCCTAAGTGCAGGACCCTGCACTTATCCTTATTGAACCTCATCAGATTTCTTTTGGCCCAATCCTCCAATTTGTCTAGGTCCTTCTGTATCCTATCCCTCCCCTCCAGCGTATCTACCACTCCTCCCAGTTTAGTATCGTCCGCAAATTTGCTGAGAGTGCAATCCACACCATCCTCCAGATCATTTATGAAGATATTGAACAAAACCGGCCCCAGGACTGACCCCTGGGGCACTCCACTTGACACCGGCTGCCAACTAGACATGGAGCCATTGATGACTACCCGTTGAGCCCGACAATCTAGCCAGCTTTCTACCCACCCTATAGTGCATTCATCCAGCCCATACTTCCTTAACTTGCTGACAAGAATACTGTGGGAGACCGTGTCAAAAGCTTTGCTAAAGTCAAGAAACAATACATCAACTGCTTTCCCTTCATCCACAGAACCAGTAATCTCATGATAAAAGGCGATTAGATTAGTCAGGCATGACCTTCCCTTGGTGAATCCATGCTGGCTGTTCCTGATCACTTTCCTCTCATGCAAGTACTTCAAGATTGACTCTTTGAGGACCTGCTCCATGATTTTTCCAGGGACTGAGGTGAGGCTGACTGGCCTGTAGTTCCCAGGATCCTCCTTCTTCCCTTTTTTAAAGATTGGCACTACATTAGCCTTTTTCCAGTCATCCGGGACTTCCCCGGTTCGCCACGAGTTTTCAAAGATAATGGCCGATGGCTCTGCAATCACAGCCGCCAATTCCTTCAGCACTCTTGGATGCAACTCATCCGGCCCCATGGAGTTGTGCACGTCCAGCTTTTCTAAATAGTCCCTAACCACCTCTTTCTCCACAGAGGGCTGGCCATCTCTTCCCCATTTTGTGATGCCCAGCGTAGCAGTCTGGGAGCTGACCTTGTTAGTGAAAACAGAGGCAAAAAAAGCATTGAGTACATTAGCTTTTTCCACATCCTCTGTCACTAGGTTGCCTCCCTCATTCAGTAAGGGGCCCACACTTTCCTTGGCTTTCTTCTTGTTGCCAACATACCTGAAGAAACCCTTCTTGTTACTCTTGACATCTCTCGCTAGCTGCAGCTCCAGGTGCGATTTGGCCCTCCTAATTTCATTCCTACATGCCCGAGCAATATTTTTATACTTTTCCCTGGTCATATGTCCAACCTTCCACTTCTTGTAAGCTTCTTTTTTATGTTTAAGATCCGCTAGGATTTCACCGTTAAGCCAAGCTGGTCGCCTGCCATATTTACTATTCTTTCGACTCATTGGGATGGTTTGTCCCTGTAACCTCAACAGGGATTCCTTGAAATACAGCCAGCTCTCCTGGACTCCTTTCCCCTTCAAGTTAGTCCCCCAGGGGATCCTGGCCATCCGTTCCCTGAGGGAGTCGAAGTCTGCTTTCCTGAAGTCCAGGGTCCGTATCCTGCTGCTTACCTTTCTTCCCTGGGTCAGATTCTTAGCAGAGCGCCCAGACAGCTCTGACTTAGGGAACGCAGCTGAAAGGAGATCTTGAAAGGGCCTTTCACACTTGGAGGAGGAGAATGTTAATAGACACCACTATCTCCTTGGCCAGTGACTGCCATTTATGGCAGATACCTAGGGCTGAATGAGAGTGTTCAGGCTCTTAGCCCAGCTTAGCTTTTCCCTGTCTCTGCAAAGAAGCCCTCGCTACGTGTTTGTGACCCAAACTAAGGCAAGCCTCACTGGTTTGGGCTTGTCCAGACTCTCAAATGGAGATGGATTGAGAAGGGGCAGACCTTAGCTGACCAAAACCCTGCACATGCAGGTCCAAAGAGGCTCATCACAAGTCTTTGCGTAGGAACCAGTTTGTACGGCTTTACAGGCCAGAAAATCCCACAAGGTTCCCGTTCAAACACCTGGTTTGCCTATGGCTGAAACATGTCACCAACCCACATTCACAGTTCAGTGTCACTGGATTCCTGCCCATTTGAACCATGAGAGCATTCCCAACACGCAGGGTAACTGTGGGAGGTACAAGATTGATGCAGCCATGGGGACTGGGACAGTGTGCTCTGTTCTTTGTTTTTCCAGCTGAATTAGAGAGGTCAGTCTGAGAAACTCCCGGACAACAGCTTCTGCTGGGCTGGGCTAGCCCCGCTGGCCACAGAGCACAACCACAGCCAACCAGGGCACAGGAGGATACTACATGCTTTCCACTGAGTGACCTATCCAAAGAAACCAGCCTCATGCCGCCAGCTGAAGCCTGCCCAATTCTGGGGGAAGCCAGGTAGAGAAAATGTTTCACAAAAAGCTCCTTGTGGGCCGTTTGCAGGAACGAACGAGAGCCCAGCCGGCATGGCTACGTCCCAGACGTTGCTCAAACATGAGCTGACGTTGTGGGGAATTTTGCTGGTTAAGGCAAACCATTTCTGGTGCTCTAGTGAGAACCCACACAAACTGAAAGTGAAAGACGGTCTGCACCTACTCCTCCCTGGAGCCCAAACCACTGCGCGACGCACAGCTGCAGTGCAGGCCTGTGTCTGGGACCTTCGTTTGCTGCCATGAAAATGATTGAGAGGCCTCAAAGTCAGCATCATCCCTTCACTGCAAGATCACACAGGGAAAGCTGCTGAGGGACAAACTGTTAATCAGCTAGGGCTTCTATAATCAGAAAACATGACCAGAAATTTTAGGGAAAAAACTTTTTAAATGTTTGTTTAACATTTGTTCCCCAGCTTGAAGAGACATTAAACTGTCACCCTGAAATTTCTTTCCATGTGGCTTTAAAAATGCATCTAGAGTGCATATATCCACCTTGAGCCAATCACCCTGGTATCTTGGCACCAGAACCAATTCAACCACAACACAAAAACAATTAAAGTAACCAGGTTTTTCATTTAACTGGACACATTGAGCCAAATTCGTCCCTGGTGTAAATGCATCATCTTCAGGGAATAGAGAGACAAGATGGGTGAGGGAATAGCTTTGATTGGACCAACTGAGCCCCACAGAGCTCTGTTGGTCCAATCAAAGCTATTCCCTCACCCATCTTGTCTCTCTAATATCCTGGGACCGATATGGCTACAGGAACACTGCATTCAACTTCAGGGTGGTCAGACATAAATGTGGTCCATTTTGTTTTAGAAAATAAATTGATTCAAATAAACCAGAGACTTTATTAAATCCCCAAGCAATGGACTGTGGAGTTGCTCTCGGATTTTTTCATTTCCCTGCAGTACCAGGAAACCCCATTCAAAAAGAAAGCCCAGATATTAGCTCCATGTGCTATTCCTGGACCTTGCTCACTTCTGTTTAGAAACACAAAACAAATTTGTTTATGTGCACGCAGGGTAGCGCATTCAGCTGCCCCCTCTTGTTTCCAACGACAGGCCATTCCTACACATTTTAAAATAAACGCTTATATAGTACTAAGGAGAATGGACAGTGGGTACAAAAACCCCATTTGCTCATTTTGGCATTATGAGTTGTTTGTAAAGTTTTAGCTGCAAACGTCCTTGTTAATATTTAACCAGTATCTTCCCTTGTGCTGTTCTACTTCCCCCAAACCCTCTCCACTGCTTAACCTGGTTTTTGCCTCTCTGTCTGTTGCAAGATAAAGTGCCCAGCAGCACTAAAGTTATTCTAAGTTCCCACGTCAGAGGGCCCAGATATTTGATTGGCAAGATCAGTAATTGCATTGACAGCCTGGTTGTGCTAGGTCACAAGGTAACTTGAGTGCTGTCTCATGTCACCACAGTGATACTTTCACTGCTCCGAGATCAGAGGGAGCTCGGGAAAGCAGGAGAATGACCCCGCATGTTGGGGTGGCTGACGCTTACCTTCCTTAATGCTTCCAGAGCGGGGGGCCGGGAGGGGCTGTGGAGGTGGGATCTGTGTGATGAGAGGTGGCTGCTGAGGTAACTGTTGGATGATGGTTGCAGGTTGCTGAGGCATCTAGGAACAAGAGGAAAACAAGAGGAGTCAGGGTTGCCGTCTGCCTGCAATCCTGGGCTCTCTGGGCTACTGCGTTTCATTTTCTGATGCCCTGCATGCTTCACAGCTGAGCCACACATGATACCCGCAGGTGACCCCATGCCCCATATTCGTCGCAGAGATATGCTTATGATAAGAATATGACACAACTAAGATACGTTTTATGCAAGATGGGTCAAGTGAAGTTGTAATCATGACTTTGTGAGTCACGACTGAGAATACCAAATTCAGGACAAACAGCTGAGAAATAGAGCAGACACCCCCCGCCCCCCTCCCTGCCCAAACTGGTGGTTATTCTCCCATAAGATATACCATACCAGCAACAAAACTAAATTCCTGTTTCACCACATTGGCTAACAAGAAGTCAGAACAGCGGTTTCCTTAGGCATTCCAGTCCTTGTATCACCACCAAAAACACTAGACTTTAAGATGAGCAGTTCTTTACAACCAATTTCATCAAATGAAAGGTTCTTCTGATCCCAAAGGATCAACTCAGATATATACAACTCAGATCTTACCTGATAATCATGCCATTGCCAATCCTTTAGTATCTAATATCTAAAGGTTTATTTATGGGCAGGTTCACACTACAGAGGGGATCAACACTCTGAGATCGATCCACCGGCAGTCGATTTAGCAGGTCTAGTAAAGTCCCGCCAAATTGACTGCAGATTGCTCTCCAGTTGACCCCCGTACTCTACCCCCAACAAGAAGAGTAAGGTAAGTCGACGGGAGATTTTCTCCCGTTGACTCCCCGCAGTGTAGACCCCGCGGTAACTCGACCTAAGATACATTGACTCCAGCTACGTTATTCACGTAGCTGGAGTTGTGTAGTGTAAGTCGACTTACCGCGATAGTGTAAACATAGCCTATAAAAAAAAGAAGAAAAGGTGAGTGTTAAAATTGGCCATTGGCCTTTATCTTTGAAAACTCATGGCGATCGGGGGAAGTCCCGGAAGATTGGAAAAAGGCTAATGTAGTGCCCATCTTTAAAAAAGGGAAGGAGGAGGATCCTGAGAACTACAGGCCGGTCAGCCTCACCTCAGTCCCTGGAAAAATCATGGAGCAGGTCCTCAAGGAATCAATTCTGAAGCACTTAGACGAGAGGAAAGTGATCAGGAACAGTCAGCATGGATTCACCAAGGGCAAGTCATGCCTGACTAATTGCTTTCTATGATGAGATAACTGGTTCTGTGGATGAAGGGAAAGCGGTGGACGTGTTATTCCTCGACTTTAGCAAAGCTTTTGACATGGTCTCCCACAGTATTCTTGTCAGCAAGTTAAAGAAGTATGGGCTGGATGGATACACTACAAGGTGGGTAGAAAGTTGGCTAGATTGTCAGGCTCAATGGGTAGTGATCAATGGCTCCATGTCTAGCTGGCAGCCGGTATCTAGCGGAGTGCCTCAAGGGTCGGTCCTGGGGCCGGTTTTGTTCAATATCTTCATTAATGATCTAGAGGATGGTGTGGATTGCACCCTCAGCAAGTTTGCAGATGACACTAAACTGGGAGGAGTGGTAGATACGCTGGAGGGTAGGGATAGGATACAGAGGGACCTAGACAAATTGGAGGATTGGGCCAAAAGAAATCTGATGGGGTTCAACAAGGACAAGTGCAGAGTCCTGCACTTAGGACGGAAAAATCCAATGCACCGCTACAGACTAGGGATCGAATGGCTAGGCAGCAGTTCTGCAGAAAAGGACCTAGGGGTTACAGTGGATGAGAAGCTGGATATGAGTCAACAGTGTGCTCTTGTTGCCAAGAAGGCCAATGGCATTTTGGGGTGTATAAGTAGGGGCATTGCAAGCAGATCGAGGGATGTGATCGTTCCCCTCTATTCGACATTGGTGAGGCCTCATCTGGAGTACTGTGTCCAGTTTTGGGCCCCACACTACAAGAAGGATGTGGACAAATTGGAGAGAGTCCAGCGAAGGGCAACAAAAATGATTAGGGGACTGGAACACATGAGTTATGAGGAGAGGCTGAGGGAACTGGGATTGTTTAGTCTGAGGAAGAGAAGAATGAGGGGGGATTTGATAGCTGCTTTCAACTACCTGAAAGGTGGATCCAAAGAGGATGGATCTAGACTATTCTCAGTGACACCAGGTGACAGAACAAGGAATAATGGTCTCAAGTTGCAGTGGGGGAGGTTTAGGTTGGATATTAGGAAAAACTTTTTCACTAGGAGGGTGGTGAAACACAGGAATGCGTTACCTAGGGAGGTGGTGGAATCCCCTTCCTTAGAAGTTTTTAAGGTCAGGCTTGACAAAGCCCTGGCTGGGATGATTTAGTTGGGATTGGTCCTGCTCTGGGCAGGGGGTTGGACTAGATGGCCTTCAGAGGTCCCTTCCAACTCTGTTATTCTATGATTCTATGAAAACTGGTTAAAGGAATCAAATACATACAATAATTGCAAAGTTCTTGGTTCAGGCTTGTAGCAGTGATGAAATAAACTGCTGGCTTAAATCAAGTCTCTGGTTGCTTCCAAATCATTGGAAGGTCCTCAGTCCCTTGGTTAGAATGCTCCTGTCAAGGTTCCTTCCCTTCTCTGAACTCTAGGGTACAGATGTGGGGACCTGCATGAAGGACCCCCTGAGCTTATTCTTACCAGCTTAGGTTAAAAGCTGCTACCACCAAAGTGTTACACAAAGAACAGGGGAAGTGCCCACTTGGAAATGTCTCCCCCACAAAATATCCCCCTCAAGCACTACACCCCCTTTCCTGGGGAAGGTTTGATAAAAATCCTCACCAATTTGTATAGGTCAACACAGACCCAAACCCTTGGATCTTAAGAACAATGAAAAGCAATCAGGTTCTTAAAAGAAGAATTTTAATTAAAGAAAAGTAAAAGAATCACCTCTGTAAAATCAGGATGGTAAATACCTTACAGGGTAATCAGATTCAAAACATAGAGAATCCCTCTATGCAAAACCTTAAGTTACAAAAAGATACAAAAACAGGAACATACATTCCATTCAGCACAACTTATTTTATCAGCCATTTAAACAAAACAGAATCTAATGCTTACTAACTCTTTACAGGTGTTCTGACCTGCATTCCTGCTCTGGTCCCGGCAAAAGCATCACACAGACAGAGAGAACCCTTTGTTTCCTCTCCCAGCTTTGAAAGTAACTTGTCTCCTCATTGGTCATTTTGCTCAGGTGCCAGCGAGGTTATCTTAGCTTCTTAACGCTTTACAGGTGAAAGGGCTTTTCCTCTGGCCAGGAGGGATTTAAAGGTGTTTACCCTTCCCTTTATATTTATGACAGCTCCCATTAGTGTAAGTCCATAGTCCAGAGGCTTGAGCAGGAAAGAGGCAAAATGGAGATGTTTCCAGGGTCTTTTATAGCTTCCCTCCATGTGGAGGGAAACCCATTGTTTCAAACAAAGCCCTCAACACAGCTAGTGGAAAATTACAGGTAAAAGATGGAGTTTGGAGTCACATGGGCAAGTCACACATCCATGCATGAATTCGCTTAGTCATAGCAGGAAAGTCCATTAAGTGTAGATCAGCGTCTCTCATGGTCCATTGTGAGTTAAGTATACCTTGATGAGCCACTTAATTTGAATAGTCCCTTCAAGATGTGCAGGCTAAATACCTTGTGGGCGTTACCCCAGGAGCAAACATCTGAAATCCAAATACAAAAATGATACATGCATACAAATAGCATAATCATATTCAGCGAGTCATAACCTTTCCATAGACTTCTTACATGCCACATTTTGTACAAGATTTGTTGCAATTATATAACAGTGGTAGCAACAATGATCTACATGGACATATTTTAATCGGATAATATCACAGCGGTATCATTGGAAATGTTATGATTTACTGAATATGATTATCCTATTTATATGCATGTATCATTTTTGTATCTGAAGATACAAATATTGACTATATAACAATTACAACTGTGTTTACACTTGGGGAACACCCAGCAGACCGTATGCAATCAGCCTGGATGGGCCATTAGGAAAGACAATAGGATTTTGAAGATACTAATTTCCCTCCTTCCTGAGAAGTTCCCTGGGATGCTGCTTTGAAAGGGACACCATCTTGGACTTCTAGTGTTTTTCCATTAAGAGGAGGTGGGGGTCAAACTGGGAAATAAATGATTCCTGCCATATGAAAATCCTATTTAAGGCTGGGGAATGAGTTAATCTTGGTTCTTCTCCACTGCCCCCCTGCTCAAGAAGGAAGACTGCTGAAAACACCTGAAGAGAAAGGAACTAAGCTGGGGGTTGGGCTGAGCTCAGGTGAGAAAGGTCTTGCTTGTTAAAGGAATACTTGGAGATTATTAAGCTGCAAGCAGGGCAGGTTACTTCCAAGACGCTCTGCAACCTGCACAACCCCCGAAGTGAAACAGAGTTAGCCATACCTTGCCCCAGGAGGCCCTGGTCCTTTAAGGGCGATGGGGCTCAGTGGCACGCTGGTGCTTGCTGCCTCCCCAGGGGGAGAGGATGAACGCAAGGCTCATGTGACTAAAAGCCAGGCCTGCTGGGCTATAAGAACAGTCTCGGGAGTCACCAGGAACACCGTAGGTGGGAGGCAGTGCTCCCTCGAAAGTAGGAGGCTCCCCAGGGAAGGGACCGTGAAGTGTCCCTGAGCAGGAAGTTACAGGACAGACAGCTGGGTTGCTAAGGGTTCCCAGGGCTGGGAACCATAGTAGAGGGTAAGCTGGGCTCCCCCTATGCAGCCAAGCAGTGAGGGGTGCAATGAGCCATGTAAAGCAGGGAAGGCGGGAATGGTCAGAGCCCAGAGGAGTGAAGACAGGGTGGCAGAGGACAGACCACAAGAGGAGAAGGCTGTGCCCAGTGGAAGAGCCTGGGGTGGAAGATTTGGTTTTGGTTTATGCTGGAGTTAAGCCCTGGAAGCGGGGGGGACTTTTGGACTTAACTGAAGGGCTACGTCACTGCCATGACCTGAGTGTGCTTGGAAACTGAGACAGGGTCTGACTCCAGCCTTGGAGAGACCTTGCTACATGCCTGCTTAGGCCACAGCTGAATATAGCCCAAAGAGTCCAGGTTCCTTCATGTCTGTTGTCATTCCTGGCTTGGCTCCTGGTGACGCAAGATGCCATGAGAGGCAGCGCCATGCATGAGCCGGGGGGCGGGGGCGGCGATACCATGGCAAACACATCTGCACATCGAAGGCAGCCCAAGTATATATCATCACAAGCGTGACTCCATCTCCTGAGGCACCGCACAGAGGCAAGGTGGAGAGGCACTCCTTTCGCCCTTCCTTAAACCCAGCAGGGCTGTCCTGAGACCTGGCCTGACCAAACTGCAGCTGTGCCCTCGTATGCTGGCATTTACCATAACATTTCTAGTTGGGGTAGATGGTATTTATACCAGCAGGCTTTTGACATCCTGGCAAGGGAAGACCCACTGCTGCGGATGGGAAACGTCTGCTTAGCCCTTAGGGAAGGAGCTAACTCAAGTGGATGTCACTCAGTTGCGAGCAGGTTCCTAGGATTAGGTCACTGTGGGTATCTACACGGCAGCTGGACACCCATGATGGGTCTGTGCCAGCTGGCTCGGGCTAAGGGGCTGTTTAATTGTGGTGTAGAGATTCAGGTTTGGGCTGCAGCCTGAGCTCAGAGACCCTCCCAGCTCACGGAGTCCTAGAGCCTGAGCTGCAACCCAAATGCCCACACTGCAATTAACCAGCCCCTTAGCCTGAGCCCCACGAGCCTGAGTTGGTTTGCACAGGCCAATGGTGGGTTTTTAACGGCACCGTAGACCTAGCCTTTGGGTACGTCCCATACTGCAATCGGCCTGGGTCAGCTGACTCAGGTGGGCTACAGCCTGAGCCTGAATGGAGGGAGTGGGGAAGAGGCAGGGCTCCTTTTCAGGGCCAGTCAGAGGGCCAAGGCACTGAAGAGGAGCATGATAAACAAGTGCCATAGAGCGGGGATCGGGTAGCTAATGAGGCTGTGAAGCCGTTTAATCATAGAGCAGGTTAGCCCAGCTGCGATGAGCTGTGCTTGTCAGCTTGACACAGAATATCACGTATGCTCAGCTCTCTGAGAACATGATGGACAAGGAATTGGGGGGGATATTGGTGTGCTGCCGTAATGATGCTGTATAAACCACTTACCCAACCCAGGTTCATAGAATCCTAGAATCACAGAAGATCAGGGTTGGCAGGGACCTCAGCAGGTCATCTAGTCCAACCCCCTGCTCAAAGCAGGACCAATCCCCAGCTATGTATGGATCTGTCATCATGTTCCCCCTTCCAGGGCTGTGAACACAGATGTTCAGTACCAGTCCTGAGCACTAATCTGTGTTCCGACGCAGGACACAGCAGGCTCAGAATGGAGCTGGGGTACATCTGGTGTTAACGTGTCTAGTAACAGTGCTATCTCCTACCCCCATTCCAGCAATAGCCCATAGTGTCTGCAATTCAGTGACACAGCCTCTGTAACAGACCCACAATCAGATGCTGCTTGTCTCCTCTGAGTACTGAATAACCACTTTAATAACGCTTGGGGATAGCAAGTATTCTCAGAGAAGGGAACTAAAAGAAATCTCAAAGGGAAACTGAGCCAAAGTAATAGAAGAACTAACAACCAAACAGTAACAGCATCTATCCCTGTGACACTAAGTGGGAACCTCCACAGATTGTGTGGTTAGAAGAATACATGCTTCCCTGTGGGACCTCTAGTGGTGGTGAATACTACCCGTTGGTATAGGATAACAGTCTGTAACCCAGACCCAAGCCAGGCAATAGGGAGAAGTCTTTCAGCAGCACTTCTGTCTCTCACACCTTTGAGTGGTGGGTAGAGGGTAAGGGCAAGGGTAACGACCATTGGTGGGCAGAATTGAACCTGGGAACCTCTGAAGCTGAGTGTATGAGCCTCTACTGCATGAGCTAAAAGCCCCGTGGCTCTTAGCCAAGGCTGTAGCAGACTTATCAATCTCTAGATGGTCTAGGCGCTTCTAGAGGGGGGACAGAGAGCCACACCAAGCAGGCCTGGGTTATACATGTCCTGCCAAACAGGAAAGAACTAGAAGCACAAACTACGAGTTAGCCTATCCTCTTTGCACTGGAGGCTCCTTTGCTATAATATGTATTGTTGTAACCTCTAAATGTATGGCGTTTTCCACACCCATCTCAGCCCTGTTGGGGCTATTCTGTCACTGCAGAATGTGTCTGCTTCCATTTGTAAGCTACTTTTTTTGGGGCGGGGGGGGGGCAGGTGGGAGCACAGATCTCAATATAGTCCCACATGGCCTTTGAAAGATTAATACAGAAATCCAACATGTTGAATGACATAGGCATGAAAAGGTCATTTATCTCTATCTTCCCTTTAAATCTCACTCAGCACAGGGGTGTGTCAAAGCCTGCATTACCCGACTGCTCTCAGAGTTTGGGGGTAAATTCTGTTGTAATAGTTTGTAGTCAGAGGATTATACCTAGCCTGAACATTGTTGTAGATACTGTCAGGCAGCCAGATCCATCTGTCTCCGAGAATCTGGGCCAGATTTTCAAAAGCAGTCTCTAAAATTGCAGACAGTTCTTCCATCACTAAGTTTTTGCATGTGAAAAGCTCCAGTTTGATCATACAAACTGCATTTGCACACCAGAATCATGTGGTTCAATAACTCACCCTGATCAAAACCTCAGAATCTTCCCATTTCTCTCCTGTTTCAATCCCATCACCACCTGCAAAGTTCCATTTCACAATCACCGTTTTCCCCAACCAATGAGATTCAAAGGCGCAGGTTTTAAGGCCCAAAGTGATCATTCGATCATCTAGTTGGATTTCCTGTATAACACAAGCCACAGACTTTCCCCATTACCTCTGTATTGAGACCAATAACTTGTGTTTGGCTAAAACTTATCTGTAAGGAAAAAAATATCAATCCTTTGGTGGCTTGTTGCAATGGTTAATCTTGCCCTTTGTTAAATGTATGCCTTTTTTCTAAAGTGGGAGTGGATTTCCATTAGAGCCTACCAATCTATAATCCCCTCGACAAGTCTTGTAAATAAAGCAACATGAAGCACTTCTTCCCATGCGGTGGGGAGTGCTTGCAACCTGTGCAGCATTCCCTGTTTGTGCTAGACTAGGGAGTGAGGCCTGGATGCACACAAGGAGTTGGGTGTTGTGACGCTGAGTGTCACACGGATTAAAATCCCTGGAAGACACTGCAATTCACAAAGCCTGAGTTACTCACTGTGACGAAGTGGGGGGTGGTTCTTGGTTTGTTTGGTTTTTTCAATGGTTCGCATGCAGAGGGGGTGGAATCCCTGGGCGTTATTGGTTTACCAAGGTGATGGGAGAGGGAGTTTGTTGTTACAGAGGACCAGCGACAGAACTTGGGACCCCGGACATACCGCTGCAGGTTGTACTTGACCCATGATATTCCCCTTTTGGGGCATCACGACATCCAGCACACCAGGCAAAGGCTGCTGCAGAATTTTTACTGGCCTGGGGTCTTTGACGCAGTCTAACAGTATTGCAGGTCCTGTGACTCCTGCCAGAGGGTGGGGAAGGCCTGGGATAAGTATAAAGCAGCTCTGAGACCTTTGCCCATCGTAGAGGAGCCTTTCCAAAAGATGGCTATGGACATCACGGGGCTCCTCAGCAAGGCAACCCGGTCACAGAAGAAATACATTCTGGTAGTGGTGGATTTCGCTACTTGCTACCCCAAGGCGGTGGCTTTGTCCTCTATCAAGGCAGACACCATGGCCAATGCACTGCCGACCATTTTCAGCAGAGTGGGGATCCCTAAGGAGGTCCTTACAGATCAGGGGTCCAACTTCATGTCAACCCTGCTCCAGTGCTTGTGGGAGAAGTGTGGGGTCTGATGCACCTGGGCCTCGGCATATCACCCTCAGTCCAACAGGCTGGTGGAGAGGTTCAATGGGACCCTAAATATGATGCTGAAAACATTTATGGACCAGCACCTGCAGGACGGGACAAGTATTTATCCCACCTGCTGTTGGCATACAGGGAAGTGCCCCAGGTATGCACAGGGTTTTCCCCGTTTGAGTTGCTATATGGGAGGAGAGTGAGGGGACCCCTGGACTTGATGAGGGATGAGTCAGAGGGGAAGGCCTCTCCCGATGGAGAATCAGTGGTGGAGTATGTACTGCCCTTCCAGGAAAAGGTCGCTGAGCTCATGGGCTTGGCCAGGGGAAACCTAGCCAAGGCACAAAGGAAGCAGAAGGTCTGGTATGACCACTCAGTGCGGGCCCGCTCCTATGCTACCGGGGACTAGGTGATGCTTCTGATCCCCGTGAGGAAGAACAAGCTGAAAGCTGCCTGGGACAGCCCCTTCAAGGTCATCAGACAGGTAAACGAGGAGAATTATGCAGTGCAACTGTCCAACTGGGCTTACAGCCATCCGGTATATCATGTCAACATGACAAAGCCATACTGGGACAGGGAGAAGTTGGTGCTGGCTGTGTGTGGGCAGTGGGAGGAGAAGGGAGAGGGTCCCCTGGTGGGTCTCCTCCCTAAGCCGGGGGCTGATCCTGCGCTGGAATCAGTTCCCCTCTCAGACCAGCTCACCCCTGCCCAGCAGGCCGAGATCAGAGCGGTGCTGCCTTCATACCGGCAGCTGCTCTCCAACCGGCCTGGGCTCACTAACCTGGCTGTTCACCGGGTGGAGACGGGAGCCAACCCTCCCATCAGGTGTTCCCCATTCAGGGTCACTGGGAAAGAAGCCCAGGACCTGGAGAGAGAGGTCGGAGACATGCTGGCTTTAGGGGTGATCCAGCCATCCTCCAGCCCCTGGGCCTCTCCCGTGTTGGTCCCCAAGAAGGATGGGTCAATCCGGCCTAGGACTGACGAGATCCTAGATAAGTTGTGGGGGCTGCCCAGTACCTCACTACTATGGATCTCACCGAAGGCTACTGGCAAGTGTCTTTGGACCCAGAGGCCAGGGAGAAGTCTGCTTTCACCACCCAGGTAGGGCTCTTCGAGTTCCTGGCCCTGCCTTTTGGCCTCAATGGGGCACCTGCCACCTTCCAGCACCTGGTGAATCAGTTACTGAGGAGGATGGAGGACTTTGCTCTAGCATATATTGATGATATCTGTGTCTTTAGCCAAACCTGGGAGGACCATGTGTCCCAGGTGAAGAGGGGGCTGAGTCACCTCCAGGATGCAGGACTGACTATAAAAGCTGGAAAGTGCAAGGTGGGGATGGCAGAGGTGTCATACCTGGGCCACAAGGTGGGGAGCAGCCACCTGAAGCTGGCCAAAGTGGAGGCAATCAAGGACTGGCCCGCTCCCCAGACTAAGAAGCAGGTCCAGGCTTTCATTGAGATGGTGTGGTACTACCGGAGGTTTGTGCCATGCTTTAGCTCCCTGGCAGCTCCCCTCACGGAGCTTTTTAGGAAGGGCAAGCCAGACAGGGTGGTCTGGACCAAGCGTTCCAACAGGACTCTCTGTGCGCTGAAGGGGGTACTCATCCAAAGCCCGGTCTAGGTAAACCTGGATTTTTAATAAACCCTTCCTGGTGTTCACCAACGCCTCAGACACCCAGCTGGGCACGGTGCTAATGCAAACTTATACTAAGGGGGAGAGACATCCCATTGTGTACTTGAGCAAGAAGCTGCTGCCCCGGGAGCAGCACTATGCGGCCATAGAGAAGGAATGCCTGGCTCTGGTGTGGGCCCTTAAAAAGCTGCAGCCGTATCTATTTGGGCAGCACTTCACTGTGTACACTGACCATTCGCCCCTAACGTGGCTACACCAAATGAAAGGAGCTAATGCCAAGCTCCTGAGGTGGGGTCTGCTCCTGCAGGATTATGACATGGAGGTGGCCCATGTGAGGGGGAGTGCCAATGTTACAGCTGATACCTTATCTCGGGGCGGGGGCCCTGAACTTCCCCAGGTCACTGGCTAAGTGACACCTCTCAGTTCAGACTCGAAGTAGGGAGAGATGTGATGAAGTGAGGGATTTTCTTGGTTTTTTTTCAATGGTTTGCATGCAGAGGGGGTGGAATTCAGTTTCCCTGGGCGTTATTGGTTTAACGAGGTGATGGGAGAGGGAGTTTGTTACAGAAGACCAGCAACGGAACTTGGGACCCTGGCCAATGACCAGGAGAATGAATACCCCAGCGACTGGTGCCTGGTAACCAGAAGGCCCAGCTCGGACATCACAGCCGGATCTGGCCAGTGGGAGGACAATGGGCTCAGAGAGAGGACCCTGGTGACCTGACCAGCCAGTGGGGAACAAAGGATGGATGTTTTACGCTGGCTGAGAGTTGCTCCGATCTAGAGAACAGGATTGCATTATTCCCTCTGCGGCCCTGGGGGTCCAGAGTGAGTGGACTCCCTGAGGGGGCCCCCAGCAAGAGACAGACATGCTAAAGGCTCAGAGAGAAGCAGTTCCAGGAGGTGGAGCGGCTTAACCCCCGGGAGAGAGTGGACTCCTGAGAAGGGCTGTCACACTGAAGGGGGTTCCCCACAGGGATCATACGGGGCCAAGAGTGGGCATGACCTGTGAGTCCCCACAGCACAGACATACCCCGGTAGGTACATTACAGTTGTGTCCGACCAGTCTCCTGATATGTCACCAAGAGGGTCGGGTGTGTTCTTTCCCAAAAGCTGAGAACATGATCATCATGGTGTTGATGTTTGGAGAGATGTAGAATATTATGTTCCAAAGCTGTTGGAGATGAAACGTGTCACCTGAGTGGGGGCTGGGTCTCTGCTAACTCAATCAAAAGTGATCACCAGATGCAGGTCTGAGCATTTACAAAGAACCCCAAGAAAAGACCCAAAATAGGGGACCCTCAGGCCTGAGCTGAAGGTAATGAAACTCCCTGATTATGAAAAGAGACACAGTCTGGGGCTGTATAAGAGAAGAGGAAAGTGCACAAGATATTATCTGTTATGGAGGATACATTCTCCCAGCGCAAGTGTCTCATGAAAAGTGGATCCCAGCTCCCAGGACTGGACCAGTGCTGTAAGGATTGACCATAGGGCGAGAAATACCTTATTGGCCAGGAAAGTATCTTGTTAATAAGTATAGGCTATAGATTGTTTTATATTTTTCTTTTACCTGTAACCTTATGCTTCCAAAGCCTTTTACTAGCTTTTATGTGACTTTTTAACTCTAGCTTTGTTAAATAAATTCCTGTTTGGTTTCACTATCAACACGTCTGAGTGCCTTGTGCAAAGGAGGTGAAGCCAGTAAACTAGGGTGCTCTGCTTGCACAGAGGCAGTGGATTGGTGCACACTGCAGGTTCCAGAAGACAAGGCACTGGGCATTGAATTGTAACAGGGTGGGGTGTGCTCATTGCTGGTGTGCAGAGGGGAAGAGCGAGGCTCGCGGAGCCAGGGGCAGAACACTTGTGCTGCTGGCAGAATTGGGAGGATTTCCCTCGGTGGGCCCAGACTAGACTCTCTTGTGCTGTAAGCAGGTGGTAGTGATTCACCCTGGACACCTTGGGGGAACCCCCAAAAGCATAACAGCTCCCCTAAAATGGATGGGGGAGAGATAGGTGCCTCCAATTGTCATTCACAAAAGCCACCTACGCTGATGGAGCCCTACACCAGACTATCCCATAGCCCAGTGATACTCAGGCTGAGGCCCACGAGCCGCAAGTGGCTCTTTCATGTGTGATTCGATCATTACCCAATTACCGTGTTATTAACTAATTGTAGAATACTTGGTCAGTCACTTTGTTGTGAGTGTGTGTGTGTGTGTGGCAAATGGAACAATGAACTCACACTACTGTGGCTCTTTCAGGTAATGCTGATCATCTATTCAGCTCCTGAACCCCCGAGGCCTGAGTCTCACTGCCCTCGCCCAATGGTTAGGGCACTCAGCTGAGAGGTGGTAGATCTCTGTTCAAATCCTTTCTCCCCCGTCAGTCAAAGGGGAGCTTGAAGGGGGGGTCTCCCACATCCCCGGTGAGTGTCCTGGCTCACTGGGCCTCCTTTTCTTTCTCCCAACCTCCAAGCCATCTTGTAGGAATTGGCCTGAGGGGCCCAGTCGAGTAGGTGGCTGCTAGAAATGCCTACCAGATGGGGGCCTACACACGACTTAGGCAGCAAAAGCCTATCTGCCCTGGGTTTTTAAATGGCTCTGGGGCTTAGGTTCTGGTGGCCCTGAAGGCAGCAGATGTGAACACATTCTAAGGACGAAACACACGTGCTCAGGGAACTTTTTACTGCAAAACGTAGGTGCTGAGTGAGTTTAGGTGCTCCAGGGTTTTTGTGAATTGCAGTGGTGCCTCAAACTGGTACTGAAGTGTCTAAATCACAGACTAAAACACCTAAGTACTTCTGTGAATCTAGGCCTGAGAAACCACTTGCTCAGCCAGGATTTTGATAGCTGCCTTGCTGTGAGAAGTTGGGTACTGTACTTGTCTCTTATAACTAAGTGTGGTAGGGTGACTGCCCTACACAGGTAGATGGAGGGTTAAAGCAGCCCTCAGGGAGGCTGCGCAAAACCCAACCAATGGGAGGAGGACTTGTAGAGAGCCAATCAGGAGAAGGTTTGTTGGAGCAGCCAATCGGAGCCAGGGAGGGCCATATAAAAAGGGCTGCTCAACAGCACAGAGTTAGTCTCTCACTGGAGTGTAAGGGAGAAGGACTAGCTGCCTTAGAGGAGTACTTCAGAGCAGAGTTGGGGTCAGAGGAGGAATAGGTAGCTCCAGGCTGAGGCCCTGATACAAAGGGCTAGGAAGGTGCTAGGGCTATGGGGAAGTGACCCATGGAAATAAGCAGTGGGAGTTGGAGGAGTGGCAGCACATGGCTGCTAGCTATAGGGTCCCTGGGTTGGGGCCTGGAGTAGTGGGCAGGTGTGGTCTGAGTCCCCCATCCCCCTCACTCGCCACAGTGGGGGTGGCCAGTATTTGGACTGCCGTTTACTCCTTGAGGTGAGGGGCTAGCCCAAAGGCTACAGTAGGCCATAGTGGCAAGTGGCTGGATTAGAGACAGCTGGTTCCCCTCCAGAAGTGAGAGGAAAAAGTGGAGTGGGGCACAGCCCAGATGAGGATGCTGTGGTCCGGGGAATGATGTGGCTCTTAGAGGTGGAGCAGAAGTGATGGTGGTGAGACACCACTAGAGGAAGGTGCACTGACAACCAAGAGCTAATTCCCAGCATGGCTAGCAGGAGGCGCTGAGGTGGTGAGTCATGCCCCCTCACACTAATGTTAAGATTTTTGTCACTGTTATTTCAGTAAAAGTCATGGACAGGTCACAGGCTTCTGTGATTTTTTTTTTTTGTTTACTGCCCCTGACCTGTCTGACTTTTATTAAAAATAATGGTGGGGCTGGCTGCTGGGGGGAGACTGGCAGCTCTGGGGCTCCTGCTGCTCTGGGCACAGGGCTAAACCTGAGGCAGAAAATGTCTCGGAAAGTCACAGAATCCATGACAAAATCTTACCCTTACTTATAGCGTGTACTGTTGGGGGTATGCACTGGTTCTGACATGGGGAAGATCTTACTGTCTGCTGGATGATCCTTGGTGGTTCTGGTGCAGGAGCCAGAGGGGACGTCAGGTAAACAGGTACTGGCTCCGGCCGGTAGTTCTTTCTGTGGCCTCCTGCCAACACACAGGGCTGTGAAAATTCTTCTAAAAGGTGCTGCTCCTGAAAGATCAGTGACACGGGGGCGGGGGGGAACAACTCTGTGCAGTAAAGGCAGGAAACATGAATATGTTCACAGGGCTCCACTTGGCCCTGATATAACTCTAGCAACTTCCCACCAGGGTTGAATTTGACCCACAGGGGCTCCACAGTCATAGGACATGACCAGCTAACTGGAAACATCCCAAAGCCTGGTCAGCCTCTGCACTGGCACAGCTGTGGGGGCACGGAGTGCCCTTTGGGGCAAACGCAGCTTTCTCCTCTCTTCCCCCTCCCCCCCACAGCTTTTCTAGGGATACTCGGTTCCCTGGCTGCCTACAAGCCCCATAATACTCACATGGCCCCACGAGCAGCTGCCCAAACAACAAGTTCCCAAAGACCCTTAGGGGGTGACTTGTTTGTCTGGAGCATGCCCTGGGGCACGAGGGTTGGACCTGCTCCTGCAGCATTTCCCCCAGTATCCCAGGAATAAAAAAAGCACTCATGGATTTTTGCTTCCCTTTTACATTCTTCTCAAAGTTCAATCATGCAGTCCCTGAGCCTCCCAATACCAGCATAGTCTGGTAACTGCTATTGCAATTGCCATTATCCATGGGCGATGCACACTCCAGGATACTGTTTAACTACTGAAAGCCCCTGCAGCAGTCACCTCGTAGTACAGGGAAGATCTTACCCTAAGCTTCCGCAGGAGGTCTTTCCTTCGTCTCAGCGCATTCTGCAGTGCATCCTCCTGTCCATCGTTACTCCCTGAAAGAGGAATCTGATAGGCTCTGTTGCCTCCTTAAAGGATAACTAAGAGAAAGGGCTGTTCTAGCCAGGACTGGCTCTAGGCACCGGCAAAGCGAGCACATGCTTGGAGCGGTACAATTCCAGGGGCGGCATTCCGGCCATCCTTTCTTTTTTTTTTTTTTCCTTGGGTAGTTGCGCTCTTGAAGCTTGGGGTGGCAAAAAACCTAGAGCTGGCCTTGGTTCTAGCAGTTACCATAGTGGGTTAACTCTAGAAAATGTGATACTCTATTGTTATTGTTTTTTTCCAGGCAAAAAAAATTATTTTCTGGTCACTTTCTTGACAATCCTGTCACAAGAATGAACGAGGATTTTATTGTACCAAGTACAGCAAAGATAATATCACCTCTCACTGGCAGATGGTTTCAGTAAGAAAAGAACAGACTGATGGGATGTTTCACTTATACACTGAATTCCTATATACAGGAGGTCCCCTTGGCCCTTACATTACCCCAATACATTTGTATCACTTGTGTCTGTTATCTGACATTCTTTGCACAAGTTTCACAGCAACCTGGGGAATATGGATGTTGGTTTCCAATTGCATCTGTTTGGCCAGCACAGCTTACTCCCTGGATTTAATAATCTGGCATTCTCTCTCTCCCATTTGATTCGCATTCTACAAACTGTGATCTGTGTTCTTCTCTGTGCAGCTTTGCTGGTGCAAAACAGGCCAACACTGACTTAGCAGGTGCGTGAAGGATTATTCCTGCTTAGGGGAATCCTTGGGCAGGGCAGAGCTATCATAGTGGCTCCTTTACACACACCCCTGTCATGACTGCTGGGGGTATGGCCTCGGTTACACTAAGCGCTGCTCAGAAATAGCTGAGGATCTGACCCTGTCTGCTCTTTTAGACAAATACAACTGAAATGGGGTGGGGGGAGAAATTCCACCAATCAAAAGGCTGCATAGTGCACTGTGCCCTTCCTCATCACCCACGGAAGCAATTGGTATTTCATTCCAGCACTGATTTCAAGATAGATCGCTGCTGAGCAGAGAATGCTTTCCTCCCATTAAGGGCTGTGTCTTCACCCTGCCCCAGCTTCTGCTGGCCTGTGGAGCTGCTGTCTTAGTGTAAGTGGGAGAATAGGCCCGCTATTGTGGGGAACTTTCCTGGCTCATACGCTACCCCTGTGAAGTGGGCTAGCGAAAGGATCTGAGTCCTCGCTCCCACTTCCTTTACCCAGAGGCCTGCCTAACCTCAAGGACTCTCCTGTGGGGCAGAGTCCTCGTAACGCCAACAAGGCTGAGCCCAGGATACCTGGGGGGCTTGACCCCCAACCTCGTTGGGGTCACTTAGGGCAGAGGCCAGGGTGTCCCCACTCCAGAGTGCTCTCTCTACACTGGGTGCTTCCCTGGCCCACTGATCATCACATACAGTTCAAAGCAAATTCAACTTATTTAAACAGCAACCAATTTTTAAAAAAAGGAAAACATGGGAAAGGCTAACGGAAAACCCATCACTCTGCTCTGTGGCATGGGGATCCCACAGCCAGCCAGCTCTGGAATGTCCAGTTCACAGTCTGCTCCTCCCACGTCCCAGGCCTCCTGCCCAGGCCCTGGCTGTGCTGCAGGGATGCTGCAGGTCGGACACTTGCTCTGGCGGTGGCCACACACCCTCAGGCTCTAGGTAGCAGGACCCTTCTTCCCAGCATCAGCTCCTTCTGCCTGGGTTACGATCCCATCCCCCTCCAAGTCTGGCCTGCAAGGCCTCTGGGCTGGGGGTGTCTCCCTGTGCTGAGCCCACCGCCCAGGATCCCCCCTCGCTCTCTCCAGCTGCTCCCTGCACCTGGCTCTGGACTGCTCCAGCCCCAGCTCTTGCTCCACTCTCCTCAGCACTGATGCTGCTGCTCTGCCTCCTGCTCCCTGGGCTGCTTCTCAGGCTCTGGTTGCTGCAGCTCTCCTCCCAGCACAGGTCTGCTCTCTGGGCTGCTTCTCTGGCTTTTGTTATTGCAGCTCTGCTCCCCAGCTCAGATCGGGCTCCTGCTTTCTCCTTAGCTTGGCCCCACTCTGTGACACACACACAGAGGATGGGACCCCCCTGGCCTCCTTACTCCCTCATTAGCCTGCCCAGCCTGTCAATCAGGCTGACCTAGTGAATTGGCCTCTCCCTATTGCCCAAGATGCCTAGACTGAGGGAAGGAAGTACCAGGAGTTTGAGGCCACTTTCCTGTTCCACTGTTAATATTTCTATCACCATAACAAACATAGGGTGCTTTCTGACTGCCTCACTGGGTGTGGTGGGTGAGAGCAGAGATGCCTCTCCTAGATTTGAAGGCTGGAAGAGACCATTGACCTCCTGCATAGCCCAGGTCCAAGAACATCACTCAATGATTGCTGTATGAAACTATGATCTGAACTAGAGCAAATCTTTTATCTTACTTGTTGTGGAGAGGGGCGACTCAATATTCTCCAGGGTCTCGCGTTCATTTTCTAGTTTCTGTGGATAAAACCATTGTGAGAACAGATTAAAAGTCAGGGACTGAGGCTCACAAGAACATCCAGTCCTGCATAACTAACAAACACTTTTGGGACACAAGGTAATAAAATGGGGTTGGAAAGAAGGGACATCTCTCACTTCCTGCTAGTCACACTTAGGCCTGGTCTACACTATGAGTTTGTCGGATTTAGCAGCCTTAAATCCGAATTAACCCTGCACCTGTCCACAGAACAAAGCCATTTTTTTGACATAAAGGGCTCTTAAAACCGATTTCTGTACTCCTCCCCAACGAGGGGATTAGCGCTGAAATCTACATCGCCATTTCGAATTAGGGTTAGTGTGGACACAATTCGAAGGTATTGGCCTCCAGGAGCTATCCCACAGTGCACCATGGTGACTGCTCTGGACAGCGCTCTGAATTCAGATGCACTGGCCAGGTGTACAGGAAAAGCCCCGGGAACTTTTGAATCTCGTTTCCTGTTTGGCCAGGCGAGCTCATCAGCACAGGTGATCATGCAGTCCCAGAATCGAAAGAGCTCCAGCATGGACCGAACGGGAAGTACTGGATCTGATCACTGTATGGGGAGAGGAATCCATGCTATCAGAACTATGTTCCAAAAGACGAAAAGCCAAAACATTTAAAAAAATCTCAGAGGCCATGAGGGACAGAGGCTACATCAGGGACACAACGCAGTGCCGCGTGAAACTTAAGGAGCTCAGACACGCGTACCAGAAAACCAAAGAATCAAACGGACGCTCCGGGACAGAGCCCCAGACATGCCGCTTCTACGCTGAGCTGCATGCAATTCTAGGGGGGCCATCACCACTACCCCATCCCTGTCTGTGGACTCCGAGGATGGGATACTCTCCGCCATGGCTGAGGATTTTGCAGATGGGGAAGATGAGGAGGAGGAGGACAAGCTTGGGGAGAGCACACAGCACACCATTCTCCCTGACAGCCAGGATCTTTTCATCACCCTGACTGAAATACCCTCCCAACCCAACGAAGCCAGAGAAGGGACCTCTGGTGAGTGTACCTTTTTAAATATAATACATGTTATAAAAGCAAGCGGTTTTTAGTGATTAAGTAGCCCTGAGGACTTGGGATGCATTCGTGGCCAGTACAGCTACTGGAAAAGTCTGTTAACGTGTCTGGGGATGGAGTGGAAATCCTCCAGGGACATCTCCATGAAGCTCTCCTGGAGGTACTCTAAAAGCCTTTGCAGAAGGTTTCTGGGGAGAGCAGCCTTATTCCATCCTCCATGGTAGGTCACTTTACCACGCTGTGCTAGTAGCAAGTAATCCGGTATCATTGCGTGACAAAGCCTGGCAGCATATGGTCCCGGTGTTTGCTGGCATTCAAGCAACATCCATTCTTTATCTCTCTGTGTTATCCTCAGGAGAGTGATATCATTCATGGTAACCTGGTTGAAATAGGGGAATTTGATTAAGGGGACATTCAGAGGTGGCCGTTCCTACTGGGCTGTTTGCCTGTGGCTGAAAAGAAATCTTCCCTGCAGTTAGCCACGTGGTGGGGGGGTGGCATTGGAGCTGAGCTGTTCACGTTTGGCTAGCAGGGATCTTCCCTGATACCAGCCAGGCGGTGGGGGGGAAGAGAAAAGCGATTATCCCAGAGAATTGGATGTGGGGAGGGGGTTAGTTTGGTTTCTGCTGCTGCACGTTAACAGGAAAACTGCAGCAGTAAATGGCCAACTCAAATGGGCTTTGCTTGGTATGGGAAAGGAGGGCGCTGCTGTTATGAAGGTTTCAGAAGCTGAAAGACTATGGCTTACCATGGCCGCCTGCAAGCTGAATTCTGTTGCCCGGCCCTGCGTGTGTGATCTCTAACACCAAATCCGCAGGCACTCAATATAAGATGCAAAATGCGACCTTGTACCAAAAATCACATGTGCTATGTAATGTGAATAGTGTTGTTCACCATGAAAGAGTATAGCCATTGTTCTGTAAAATGTATCTTTTTAAATACTTCACTCCCTTTTTTTCCTCCAGCAGCTGCAAATGTTTCAAGCCTCCCTCCTCCATCCCAGAGGCTATCTCAGATAAGGTGGCGAAAAAAACCGCATGCGCGATTAAATGTTCTCTGAGCTCATGCAGTCGTCCGGCAGTGACAGAGCTGTGTGGAGGGACACAATAGCAGAGTACAGGACGGTGGCGGATGAACGTGAGGAGAGGTGGCAGCAGGAAGATCAGAGGAGGCATGAGGAAACGCTGGGGATACTGCGGGATCAAACGGACATACTCTGGCATCTGGTGGAGGTTCATGAACGGCAGCAGGATCACAGACTGCCGCTGCAGCCCCTGTTTAACTGCCCTCCCTCCTCCCCAAGTTCCATAGCCTCCTCGCCCAGACGCCCAAGAACGCGGGGTGGGAGGCTCCAGGCACCCAACCACTCCACCCCAGTGGACATCCCAAGCAACAGAAGGCTGGCATTCAACAAATTTTAAAGTGGCCTTTTGCTTCCCTCCTACCCTCCTCCCACACCCCACTGGGCTACCTTGTGAGTTATCTCCCTATTTTTATAATCAATTAATAAAGAATACATGTTTTTTAAACTATAGTGACTTTATTTCCTTAGTAAGCAAGCTGTAATCGAAGGCGGGAGGGCAGGTGGCTTACAGGAAATTAGAGTCAACTAAGGGGGGTTGGGTTTTCATCAAAGAGAAACAAACAGAAGTGTCACACAGTACCCTGGCCAGTCACGAAACTGGTTTTCAAAGCTTCTCTGATGCGCACCGCTTCCTGCTGTGCTCTTCTGATTGCCCTGATGTCTGACTGCACGTATTCAGCAGCCAGGCGATTTGCATCAACCTCCCACTCTGCCATAAACGTCTCCCCCTTATTCTCACAGAGATTGTGGAGCACACAACAAGCAGCAATAACAATGGGAATATTGGTTTCACTGAGACAGTAAACTGCGGCAGTGACCCTTTAAATGTCCAAATGCACACACTACCACCATTCTGCACTTGCTCAGCCTATAATTGAACAGCTCCTGACTACTGTCCAGGGTGCCTGTATACGGCTTCATGAGCCAGGGCATTAAGGGGTAGGCTGGGTCCCCAACGATAACTATAGGCATTTCAACATCCCCAACAGTTATTTTCTGGTCTGGGAAGTAAATCCCTTCTTGCAGCCGTTTAAACAGACCAGAGTTCCTGAAGACGCAAGCGTCATGACCCTTTCCCAGCCACCCCACGTTGATGTTGGTGAAACGTCCCTTTTGATCCACCAGTGCTTGCAGCACCATTGAAAAGTACCCCTTGTGGTTTATGTATTGGCTGCCTTGGTGATCCGGTCCCAAGATAGGGATATGCGTTCCGTCTATAGCCCCACCACAGTTAGGGAATCCCATTGCAGCAAAACCATCTAGTGTGACCTGCACATTTCCCAGAGTCACTACCCTCGATAGCAGCAGCTCAGTGATTGCATTGGCTACTTGCATCACAGCAACCCCCACAGTAGATTTGCCCACTCCAAATTGATTACCGACTGACTGGTAGCTGTCTGGCGTTGCAAGCTTCCACAGGGCTATTGCCACTCACTTCTCAACTGTAAGGTCTGCTCTCATCTTGGTATTCTTGCGCCTCAGGGCAGGGGAAAGCAAGTCACAAAGTTCCATGAAAGTGCCCTTACGCATGTGAAAGTTTCGGAGCCACTGGGAATCATCCCAGACCTGCAACACTATGTGGTCCCACCACTCTGTGCTTGTTTCCCGGGCGCAGAATCGGCGTTCCACGGCATAAGCCTGCCCCATTAACACCATGATTTCCAAATTGCGGGGGAACACAGTTTTAGAGAAAAGTGGGTTCATGTCCTCATCACCGCGCTGCCGTCACCTCCTCACCTGGTTTTTCAGGTGCTGGTTCTGCATACACTGCACGATAATGTGTGAGGTGTTTACAATGGTCATAACTGCTGTGGTGAGCTGAACGGGCTCCATGCTTGCTGTGCTATGGCGTCTGCTCCTGCTCGGGCAATCCAGGGAAAAGGACGTGGAACGATTGTCTGCCGTTGCTCTGACGGAGGGAGGGGTGACTGACGCCTTGGCTTACAGGGAATTAAAATCAACAAAGGGGGTGGCTTTGCGAGAAACCGAATGGCCCCCTTAAGGATAGAACTCAAAACCTCAAGGATAGAACTCAAAACTGGGTTTAGTAGGCCGTTGATTTCACGGAGGGACGGAGGAGAAAATGAATACAAAACAAATCTGGTCTATTTCTTGTTTTGATCCACTTCATCTATCTTTATACATCTTGCTGGCTGCAGACTGTGCAGTACGACTGCTAGCCATCGTCATCTCCTGGGTGCTCGGCAGAAGACGGTGCAGTATGACTGCCGGCCATTGTCTTCTGCTGGCTGCAGATTAAAAGACAGTGCACTGCCGGTAGGTCTGAATCTCCATGGGACGAAACTTAAAAGGGAAATGACCTGGCTGAGTCACTCCCATGTTTGCCCAGGCACCCCGACCTCACTGAGGTCGGTTAAAAGAGCACCCAGGACTACGTCGACGACGGCTACCAGTCATACTGCACTGTCTGCTGCTAAAAGGCAATAAACTGCTGCTGTGTAGCAATGCAGTACCAAGTCCGACAGCACCCAGGAGACCTACGTTGACGGTGAGCTGAGCGGGCTCCATGCTTGCCGTGGTATGGCGTCTGCACAGGTAACTCAAGAAAAAAGGTGCAAAACAATTGTCTGCCCGTGCTTTCACGGAGGGAGGGAGGGAGGGAGGGAACGGGGGCCTGA
Source organism: Eretmochelys imbricata (assembly GCF_965152235.1). NCBI lineage: Eukaryota > Metazoa > Chordata > Testudines > Cheloniidae > Eretmochelys > Eretmochelys imbricata. The sequence continues at coordinate 81,844,404 of NC_135582.1, read as the reverse complement.
CGATATGTACCCAGAACCACCCGCGACAATGTTTTAGCCCCATCAGGCACTGGGATTTCTACACAGAATTCAAATGGGCGGCGGAGACTGCAGGAACTGTGGGATAGCTACCCACGGTGCAACGCTCCGGAAGTCGATGGTTGCCTCGGTACTGTGGACACACTCCACTGACTACATGCACTTAGAGCATTTGTGTGGGAGAACACTCAATCGACTGTATAAAAACACTTTCTACAAAACCGACTTCTATAAATTTGACCTAATTTCATAGTGTAGACAAGGCCTTATTGTGCATCTGCAACAGAAAAAGGAATCCCATGCAGAGCTACCAGTCCACATCCTTGGCTGTGGCTGGGAACTCCCGGGCTAGGGTTGGAGGTTTGGGGGTGGGGGTTGCCTTGGTGATTTGCCTGGTATGCAGCAGTCCCATAGTGACAAGTTAGGGTACTTTGAAGACAGTTTGGACGTGTACCTGCTGCCAACAGCCCCAAGGGGTTAATATAACATACAAGAAAGCCTCTGTCCTATCTCCTAGAGAAGCTGCTCGCTCGAGCCCCCCGCTGCGTGAGGCTGTTGCCCGTTGCTGGAACCCTGTGAGGCCCCCTCAGGAGGCTCTAGTCTGTTGCTGGAACCCTGCCCCCGCACAAAGCTGGAACCCTGTGAGGTCCCCTCAGGAGGCTCTAGTCTGTTGCTGGAACCCTGCCCCCCCACAAAGCTGGAACCCTGTGAGGTCCCCTCAGGAGGCTCTAGTCTGTTGCTGGAACCCTGCCCCCCACAAAGCTGGAACACTGCCACCTCCCCCCCGTGGGGAGCTGGCATCTCTGCTTGCCCCCTTTGCACTGCACCCCCCTCTTTTGGCAAAAGTGGGCATTTGTCCTGTTGGCAAGAGCAAACTGATGAAGTCAGCAAGAGCAAATGGGACAAATGCCTCCTTTTGGAAAAGAAGAAGAAAAAGAAAAAAAAAGTCGGGACGGCCAGGACAGGGTTTAAAAAAGGGACTGTCCTGGCCAAAACAGGACATATGGTCACCCTACCCCTTTCCCATTAGTTGTGGCCTGAGGTGAGCTCTCCAGTCCTCCTGAGTGTCCTCCAACATACACAGGGAAGGGAAAACTTGACCATCCTTTATACCCCTAGGCTAAAAAACAAGAAGAACGTCGGCATGTACACACACCCACCCCTCATAAAGAAAAAAAATGATTGATGCCATTTTTAAAGATTACAAAAAGCAAGAGAGTGCACAGGTAAAACAAGTACCCCTTTAATACACAAACATGGGGGCAGCTTGGAATGATTAAAAGTGCAGGTACTTTCCCCCTGGCATATCTTGAGGTAAAATATAATCACAGTTTAAAAAAAAAAAGTCTAAAACCCCCACCTAGACCTAGGACAATACCTAGGTCTTTGTTGAATCTTCTTTGCCTAAGGCAGAAGAAGCAAAGGCCCTGGATCTGTGAGGTGCAACAGAAAAATTAAACCAAAACTGATCAAGATCTGAATCTCATCAAAAAACGTAAGGGGCCTACACTTTCCTTGGCTTTCTTCTTGTTGCCAACATACCTGAAGAAACCCTTCTTGTTACTCTTAACATCTCTTGCTAGCTGCAGCTCCAGGTGTGATTTGGCCCTCCTGATTTCATTCCTACATGCCCGAGCAATGCTTTTATACTCTTCCCTGGTCATCTGTCCAATCTTCCACTTCTTGTAAGCTTCTTTTTTATGTTTAAGATCCACAAGGATTTCACTGTTAAGCCAAGCTGGTCTCCTACCATATTTACTATTCCTTCGACACATTGAGATGGTTTGTCCCGGTAACCTCAATAGGGATTCCTTGAAATACAGCCAGCTCTCCTGGACTCCTTTCCCCCTCATGTGATTCCCCCAGGGGATCCTACCCATCAGTTCCCTGAGGGAGTCGAAGTCTGCTTTCCTGAAGTCCAGGGTCCGTATTCTGCTACTTACCTTTCTTCCCTGTGTCAGGATCCTGAACTCGACCAACTCATGGTCACTGCCTCCCAGATTCCCATCCACTTTTGCTTCCCCTACTAATTCTTCCCGGTTTGTGAGCAGCAGGTCAAGAAAAGCTCCCCCACTAGTTGGCTCCTCCAGCACTTGCACCAGGAAATTGTCCCCTACATTTTCCAAAAACTTCCTGGATTGTCTGTGCACCGCTGTATTGCTCTCCCAGCAGATATCAGGATGATTAAAGTTGCCCATGAGAACCAGGGCGTGCGATCTAGTAGCTTCTGCGAGTTGCCGGAAGAAAGCCTCATCCACCTCATCCCCCTGGTCCGGTGGTCTATAGCAGACTCCCACCACTACATCACTCTTGTTGCTCACACTTCTAAACTTAATCCAGAGGCACTCAGGTTTTTCTGCAGTTTCATACTGGAGCTCTGAGCATTCATATTGCTCCCTTACATACAGTGCTACTCCCCCACCTTTTCTGCCCTGCCTGTCCTTCCTGAACAGTTTATAACCATCCATGACAGTACTCCAGTCATGTGAGTTATCCCACCAAGTCTCTGTTATTCCAATCACGTCATAATTCCTTGACATCACTAGGACCTCCAGTTCACCCTGCTTGTTTCCAAGGCTTTGTGCATTTGTATATAGGTACTTGAGATAACCTGCTTTGTGCATTTGTATATATGCACTTGAGATAACAGTACTCCAGTTGATGCCTTATTGGTGCTGAGTAAAGTGGAAGATTTACTTCTTATGTCTTGCTTACAACACTCCTGCTAGTATATTCCAGAATGATGTTCCATTTTCTTGCAACAATATTACATTGTTGACTCATATTTAGTTTGTGATCCACTATAACCCCGAGATCCTTTTCTGCAGTACTCCTTCCTAAACACCCATTTCTCATTTTGTATTTGTGCAATTGATTATTCCTTCCAAAGTGTAATACTTTGCATTTGTCCTTATTGAACTTCATCCTATTTATTTCAGATAATTTCTTCAGTTTGTCAAGATAATTTTGAATTCTAATCTTGTCCTCCAAAGTGCTTCCAACTCCTCCCAGCTTGGTATCATCTGCAAATTTTATAACTCTACTGTCTATCCTATTATCCAAATCATTTATGAAGGTATTGGATAGAACCAGATGTAGAACAGCTATCTGTGGGATCTCACTTGATACTCCCTTCCAGTTCGACTGTGTGCCATTGATAACTATTCTCTGAGCACTGTTTTCCGACAAGTTGCACATCCATGTTATAGTAGGATTGTCTAAGGCTATATTGTCCCAGTTGGCTTACGAGAGGGTCATGTGAGACAATATCAAAAGCTTTATTGAAGTAGAAATAACTCACATCTACTGCTTCCCCCATCAATAAGGCTTGTTACCCTGTCAAGGGAGGCTATTAGGTTAGTTTGACACAATTTTCTTGACAAATGCACATCTTAGGGACCACATGGGTCTCCAACCCTGATCCCCAAGGCTCATAAGAGCAAGGCAGTCCCAATCTGCCACCTAGTGATATGAATAGCAGCTGAACTCTAGTAGAGGACCCCAGTCCTGAGATCTGATTGGTGAAACCATGCAGATCCTGATTAGTCCCCAGCTTGTATTTAACCCAAGACCAGGAACAGGAAGTTGGCCATACAGCTGTGTTCTCCCTGCTTCGGACTGCTTTCCCTGTGATTCCTGCTCTTTGTGCCTGCTGTTGATCAACTGGTAACCTGACTCTTGGTTTGCCTTCTGGCCTGTCTCAGACTCTAACCTCCTGGTATTGGACTTGGCCTAACTCCTGATTCCCGCTCTGACCACTCAGTCGATTGCCTATGTCCTGGTTGTGACACCATGTTGACTGTTACTTATTATCTTCTAGGTGCTTATAAATTGATTGACTATTTGTTCCATTATCTTTCTGGCTATTGAAATTAAGCTGATTAATCTAATCTGCCTAGGTTATCCTTGTTACCCTTTTTATAGATAGGTACTATATTTGCCTTTTTCCAGTCCTCTGGGATCTCTCCTATCCTCCATGAGTTCTCAAAGATAATTGCTAATGGCTCAGAAATCTCTTCAGCCAGTTCCTTAAGTATTCTAGGTTGTATTTTTTTCCACCTAGACTTGCTTCCCATAGGATCTTAAACCTAACAATTCTCTGACTTGGCTAAAGCCTGCCTTCTTGAAGTCCATGGTCTTTTTTCTGCTGTTTTCCCTCCTACCATTAGAATCATGAACTCTATCACTTCATGATCACTTTCACCCAAACTGACTTCCACCTTCAAATTTTCAATTAGTTCCTCCTTATTTGTCAGAATCAAATCTAGAAAAGCCTTTCCCCTAGTCACTTTCTCCATCTTCTGTAATAAAAAGCTGCTCCAGGCATTCTAAGAATTGGTTGGATAATCTGTGCCCTGCTGTATTTTCCTAAAGATGTCTGGGTAGTCGAAGTCCCCCACCATCACCAAGTCCTGTGATTTGCATGATTTTTTGAGTTAATAACTATAATTATCATGGTTATAATTATTTGAAGTTTTACAAAGATACAAAAATATGAATGCTGCATTGTTATCTTACCTTCTCCAGGAGTTTGAGTTTCAGTCGGGTCATGTGATCTACCATTGAAGAGTCTGTCATTGTGGCAAATTTTCAGAGTAATAGGTAGGTAGATGTAGATTACACAGCTAAACTAGGGGACACAGCTTTTAATTGCAGTGCTTTTTGTCCTCAAGGATCTTCAAAGAAGCATTCCATAAAAAGTCTCCTCAATATGAGTGGGTGACAATAGAAGACAATATTTAAAAAAATGTAAAAAATGTTCCCAGACTCAGATGAATGACTAAGGGCAACACAGATATTCCAAGCACACCTTTCTCTGCTATTTCTTATTGCAGTCCCTTGTGCTGGGGATAGGTCATGGTTGCTGCAATGTTGCTCAGCTTGAAATTGTCACTCCTTTCTTAATCGTTGCTAGCCTTTGCTTCAAAGCGTCACTAAGCCCAGCCCTATGCGTTGCTAGCATGCTCTTATGACTAGCTCTGAGTACAGGCCATGTAGCCTGGTTGCTAAGTTTGTAGTACCTGTCTACAATCTAAACAACTTATCTCCAGGCTTACATGACTTGCATACAGTAAACTGAACTACCAGCACATCAAGTAGAGACAAAAGCCAAACTGAAACCACAGCCAGTTTTGTCCATAACATGAGGCCAGTGTCGGGGGACCAGATTGCATACATGAGTAAAGGTGGCAGTGGTGTTGTAGCTGTATCAGTCCCATGATATGAGAAAGATGAGGTGGGTGAAGCAATATCTTCTATTGGGCCAACTTCTGGTGATGAGAGAGACAAGTTTACACAGAGCTTGGGAGGAGAATGTGGCTTAAAGCCACCTTCCCATCTCCCTAATACTGATCCTCCCTATAGTTGTTGGCATACGTTACAGCAGCCCAGGGGTGGGCCTACTCATGTAAGTAAAGTTAAGCATGTGCGTAAGTTGTTGCAGGATCAGGGTCTAAGTGAGGTTGGGATGATGATGTATGCTGTGTATACCAAATCTGCTGCTCCAGGGGATGTTTGAGGGCCCATTCCAGGGCCCACAGATGGCATTCAGGGGCCCAATCCATGGGTCCCCAAGGAGTGTTCAGGGGCTCATTTTGGTGACCCGAGATTATTCAGGGCCTGGCCCAGTGTCTGTAGGAGGTGTTCAGGGGCTCACTCAGGTTGCCCCAAGGGTCCATCCCAGCATCTCAAGGAGTGTTCAAGGGGTGTTGAAGGGTCACTCCTGCAGTTCCTTGTCTGTCCCTGGACCTACAGGCAGTTTACAGGAGTCTGTCCCAGTGTCTCCAACAGTAGACCCCAGTAGTTATTCTGGCGGTGGTTCAGGGGTTCCCAGCAGGTCATCAGCAGGACATGTCAAGACCCACAGGAGGTGTTCAGAGGCCCATCCTACCATTAACAAGGCAGGGAAGTCTCTACCATGATGTACCATTGTATGAAACTGTTGTCTCAATTTTGTCTGCATGATTCAGTGGCAGTGGGTTTGATTCTCCTTTTACAGCAGTGTAAATCAGGAATAACTTAATTCATAGTTTTTTGTTTTTTAAGGCCAGAAGGGACATCATCTAATCTAACCTCTTGTATAACACAGGCCATAGAATTTCAACCACTTACAGCTATATAAAGCCCAATAAGGTGACTAAAGCATAGCTTCCAGAAAGGCACCCAGTTCTGATTTGAAGTTTTGAAGAGAGAGAATCCACTATTTCCCTTGGCAGCTTTGGCAAGTGATTAATCACTCTCTGTTAAAAATTTGCACCTTATATCTAATTTGAATTTGTCTGGCTTTAGTTTCTAGCCCAGTGATGGGCAACCTGACATCCCTGCAGCCCATGCCACTTCCCGCAGCTCCCATTGGCTGGTAATGGCAAACCATGGCCACGGGACGCAGTGGGCAGCTGGGTCTGCAGACAGTCAATGAAAAGAAACTGTCTCACGGCCCGCTAGCAGATTGCCCACCACTGTTCCACCCACTATGCCTTTCTCCGCTAGGTTCAAGAGCCCTTTAGTATCTGTATTCTCTCCCTGAGTAGGTACTTATACACTGTGATCAGCTCACCTTCTTTTTGATAAGCTAAACAGCTAAATGCTAAAAGTCTCTCAGTGTAAGGCAGTATATTTCCAGGTTTCAAATAATTTTTGTGGCTATTTTCTGTGCCATCTTTAATTTTTCAACATCCTTTTTAAAATGTGGACACCAAAATAAACACCAGTATCAGTCTTAACAATATTCTTTCTTCCTAGATATATGACCTTGTATTTGACTTCATTAATACATTTTGTTGAAATGAGCTCAGCTTACCAAATGGTCTCAACTGCTCTGCATAATGGTTCTTATTTACCACTCAGACAATCTTAAAATTAGTGGATAACATAATCAGCAATGATTTTTATATTCTAGATCGTTGATAAAAATATTAAATAGCATTGGGTCTAGAACGGATTCTTCCAGAACCACATTACAAACACCCATGTTTGATAATGATTAAGGCTACATTTTAGTCACAAGTATCTTTAGTAAAAGTAATGGACAGGTCACAGGCAATAAACAAAAAATCATGGCCAGTGACCTGTCCATGACTTGTACTATACACCCCTGACTAAATCTTGGGGGTGCGGTGGGGCATGGCCCTGGAGGGCACCACGGGGGTACGGTGGGGCTGGCAGGCTCCCTACCTGGTTCTGCGCCTGCCCAGAAGCAGTGATATTCCCCCTTCCTCAGCTCCTACGCGGAGGCGTGGCCAGGCAGCTCTGCATGGTGCCTCTACCCCAAGTGCTGGCTCTACAGCTCCTGTTGGCCAGGAACTGCAGGTAAGCGCCACCCAGAGCCCTCACCCCTCCTGTGCCCCAGCCCTGAGCCCCCTCCCACACCCAAACTCCTGCTGCTGTTGGGGGTGGGGGGCACACTGTGATCCGAGACTGCCCCAGTAGCGGCCGGTGTGGCTGGCCCGGGGGCTGCCCGAGCTGCTCAAGCAGCCCCCGGGCTAGCTGCTGCAGAAGCCACAGAGGTCCTGGAAAGCCATGACTTCCGTGACCTCTGTGACAAACTCACAGACTTAATTCCCCATTGACAACTACTTTTTTGAGATCTCCGTCACTTATTTATCCATTTTAACAAGTGCTTTATTGATGTTGTATAGTGCTAGATTTTTTTTTTAAATTACAGATGTAAACCAGGGATGGTAAGGGGAGGATCAAGCACAGTTGTAGATAAAGAGCACCATTATTTTTAATAGAATTGTGCCTGCACACCCTGACATATCTCATGCTAGAAGCAGTATCTGAGTAGGCTATTTTCTGAAGCCACACGTGGTTTTTCTATCCAAACTGGGAGCAAAAAGTTTTGCAGCCATGCACTAGGGTTACCTGGAGCCAGTGGTGAGCTGGAGCTGGTTCGTGCGAAACGATTGTTAAATTTTGAAGCCGGTTTAGAATTTTGAAGCCGGTTGTTAAAGGGGTGGGCAAACTCCGGCTCGTGGGCCACATGCGGCTCGTGGGACTGTCCTGTCCGTCCCGCCTGAGCTCTCAGCTGGGGAGGCTCCCCTGTGAATTTTTACTCACCCGGCAGCACCTTTGGCGACACTTCGGTGGCGGGTCCTTCACTTGCTCCGGGCCTTTGGCGGCGGGTCCTTCACTGCTGCTGAAGACCTGTAGCGACTGAAGGACGTGCTGCCAAAGTGCCGCTGAAGACCCGGAGCGACTGAAGGAACCGGTTCTTCAGCTTCTGGCATCTCATCACTGCCTGGAGCTGAGGCAAACCTCTTGTCCCAAGGACTGCAACTAACCAATGCCATATCATAGTTCGGAAGTAGACGAACAGGACTGTAGAGCTGTGGAAGTCTTCTACCATGGAAACCTATAGTTGCTTGCAAATTGCAATGTCTTTAGGGCATTTGTAGCACACAGGGACTGTGTATCAACGTACTATTGGCTGGATATATCAGTATTCCAGGAGTGGGCAAACTACGGCCTGCGAGCCACACCACACGGCTTGTCCCCACCCCAGCCAGGGTGCTGGGCCGGGGGCCGCACCACATGGCTCGACTCTGCCCTGGCTGGGGGGCGCACCACCCAGGTTGGCCCTGCTCCGGCTCCTATAAGCTCCAATGGGAGCTGCAGGGGCGGTGCCTGCAGATGGGGCAGTGTGCAGAGCCTCCTGGCCACACCTCCACATAGGAGCCAGAGAAGGGACATGCTGCTGCTGTTGCTGCTTCCGCTTCCGGGAACCACTTGAGGTAAGTGCCGCTCAGAGCCTGCAACCTCTGAGCCTCTCCCCATGCCCCAGCCCCAGCCCTGATTCCACCTCCCGCTCTCTAAACCCCTCGATCCCAGCCCAGAGCACCTTCCTGCACCCCAAACCTCTCATCTCCAGTCCTACGCCAGAGCTCGCACCCCCACATCAATTTTATTAGCATTCATGGCCTGCCATACAATTTCTAATCCCCAATGTGGCTGTCGGACCAAAAAGTTTGTCCTCCCCTGCAATATTCTCTTACTCCTGAGTCCCTATCCAGCACCCTCCACTGTAGGCTGATTTTGCTGTGAACTTCAGCATCCTATCACAGGAAAGTTACAAAAGTACCCTTATAACATTCTCGGCACTGCCAAAGAAGTTGATTTTACATTAGCAACCCCCCCCCCCCAAAAAACAAAACAAAACAAAACAAAAAACCCCTCTTGAGACCTGTTTATAAATTTATTATTATATTTTGTATTTTCTTTGCAGCAAATGCATTAATTACTACAGCTAAGGATTTCTTGCTGGTGGCTTTTCATATGGGGCAGTTGTTTAGGTGGTTGCTTGGACTCTCAAGCACATTAATATGTGATGTTGAATAGTTCATATGTCAACTCACAAAAGAGAGAATAGAAAAATAAATACACACCTCATACCACGCTTCTCTGAGGGGTAAACAACAGGCACTGCAATGTTTTCTCTTGGTTCATTCACAGATCACTGATTAAATAAATTCTAGCCACTGGAAACAATGGCCTAAAATTCTTCCAGATCCACCCAGCTGATCCCTTATGGCAAGGCAATCACAGAGGTGCAACAGAGCAGAATTTGGTGCTGTGTGCGTGTCCCTGTCTTTTCCTATATTCAATACACTAGCAATTTGCAGTTTGTTTTGACCTAGATCAAAACAGTACATAGGAAAGAAAGGAGATTACTGAATTATTAGGCTAGTACTCCCCACCCTAGGGTATTTGGTGACACTAAACACAATGAAGAGAATAGCAGGACCGCTTTATTCCCATCCCTGCTTCTGCTGTTCTACCTAGCACAATATTCACAACTGTCTACCCTCATATGACAGGTTTCAGAGTAAAAGCCGTGTTAGTCTGTATTCGCAAAAAGAAAAGGAGTACTTGTGGCACCTTAGAGACTAACCAATTTATTTGAGCATAAGCTTTTGTGAGCTACAGCTCACTTCATCGGATGCAGTAGCTCATGAAAGCTTATGCTCAAATAAATTGGTTAGTCTCTAAGGTGCCACAAGTACTCCTTTTCTTTTTACCCTCATATGAGGGTTCCCATTGACTTCAGTTAGATTACCCATATACCTAAGAGCTTTGCCAAATCTAGGTCATAGCACTATCTATACCGATATCTCTGTCTCTGTACACACAATGAATTCAACCTCCTTTAATGTTTATTAAATTAATGAATGCAAGCAAATCATGAAACCGTTATTGTTCCTCCACATTTCTGTGCCCTTAGCCATCAGCCCTCAGTTTCATGCAGAAAACACAGTAGAGGAATAACACTTCATGAGGAAGCAAAATAAAATAGAAGCAGCACGAATAGTAGAAGTACTATGACTAAAATAAAATAAACAAATGCATATGCTTCCTGCTTCATTTAATCAAAATGTAAATTTTCTCCCTGAGCTATTTCATAATGAAATTGAGCTCAAAATTAGTTATGACTAGAGTTTGTATGTATATATCTTTATATTCTGATTTTTTTTAAAAAACAGGATGTTATGTCTACATTTATTATTTACTATTCCTAGTAGAGTAATGCCTAAAGGCCCCAACAGAAATCGCAACCCCATTGTGCTAGGTGCTGTACAAACCCATGAGAGTCGCTGCCACAAAGAGTACAGCCTAATGCCCTGATCATGCAGATATTTATGTCTATGCTTCATTTTTATGTGCTGTGAATAGCCCATTAAAGTCAATGGGATTACCCACATTTTAAAAACTAAACACTTGCATAAATCTTGGCAAAAGTGGGATCTAAAGATTCTAAACTACATGTGGGAGGTTAAAGAGAGACAGAGAAAAGTGACTTGTCCAAGGTCACACAGCAGAGGAGTGGCAAAGCTGGGAAAAGAACAGAGGTCTTCTAGATACCAGATCTGTACTCTATGTACTACAGCAACACCTGATCTGGAAAAAACAAAAACAAAAAAACCCACCCCTGCAACAGTAAAAAATATATCAGTGATAGCAAAATGCTAAGCCTGTGTAATTGATGTGTGTTTTGAGAGAGCGAGGTGGGTGCCTGAAATTAGAATGAGCTGGGGGAGCAAAATTTTCTTTGCTTTAGATTGTAATAATATTTTCAATGCCTTCTGACTCTCCTCCCCCACAAGTCCCATCCTACCTGAGGACAGACACTGGGATTATTTAGTCTGCAGAAGACAAGAATGAGGGGGGATTTGATAGCTGCTTTCAACTACCTGAAAGGGGGTTCCAAAGAGGATGGATCTAGACTGTTCTCAGTAGTACCAGATGGCAGAACAAGAAGTAATTATCTCAAGTTGCAGTAGGGGAGGTTTAGGTTGGATATTAGGAAAAACTTTTTTATTAGGAGGGAGGTGAAGCACTGGAATGGGTTATCTAGGGAGGTAGTGGAATCTCCTTCCTTCGAGGTTTTTAAGGTCAGGCTTGACAAAGCCCTGGCTGGGATGATTTAGTTGGGGATTGGTCCTGCTTTGAGCAGGGGGTTGGACTAGATTAGTGGTTCTCAAACTTTTGTACTGGTGACCCCTTTCACATAGCAAGCCTCTGAGTGCGACTCCCCCTTATAAATTAAAAGTGCTTTTAAATATATTTAACACCATTATAAATGGTGGAGGCAAAGCGGGGTTTGGGGTGGAGACTGACAGCTTGTGACTCCCCTCCCCCATGTAATAACCTTGCAACCCCCTGTGGGGTCCTCACCCCCAGTTTGAGAATCCATGGACTAGATGACCTCCTGAGGTCCCTTCCAACCCTGATATTCTATACAGAGTGTGGTGCCTTCCAGCTAAGCTCTGTGGGGACTCTTACGTTTCTAACCTTTGTTTAAAGAACAGTTCTCAGTTGCTAGTTATAAGGTGCCTAAAACAGTGACTATCAAAAGGAAGGTGATCTCATCCCCACCACGTGCTGGGAAAGGGACAGAACAGCTGCATTTTAAAATTAACGATATGTCTGCACCACTACGGTAGCGGTAGCATTGGCCAGCACATGCCTCAGCAATGCTCCCTCGCAGCCTAGGCAAGGCTGATGGTGGTTGGTAGTGGGGGATGGGCTGGCTAGCCCCAGCCAGAAGCGGGGGGCAGCTGGAGCAAGGTGGGGGAGCCAGGGCCTTGAGGGAGCAGGGGGACGAGAACAGGCAGCTCATAGTGCTAGGAGCACTATCCCTGTGACATCCAAGCCCTGAGTGGGAGGACAGGGGATTGGGGGGTAGCATAATACTAGCAACCTCCTCCACATTTTGGGTGACCACCTGTCCCCGTTTTAAATCTTAAATCGTTTTAAATATTAAACTGAAGTTTATGATAATTGCATTGTACACTTGAGAGCAAAATCCATGACATGTTCCGGGAAAGGGCGTTCCCCTAAATTATCACTTAAAATACAGGGCCAGCCCCTATTATTATGTGAAAAGGAGTACTTGTGGCACCTTAGAGACTAACCAATTTATTTGAGCATAAGCTTTTCCACTTTATGCATTGGATGAAGTGAGCTGTAGCTCACGAAAGCTTATGCTCAAATAAATTGGTTAGTCTCTAAGGTGTCAAAAGTCCTCCTTTTCTTTTTTGCGAATACAGACTAACACGGCTGCTACTCTGAAACCTGTTATTATGTGAAAAAAGAAAAGGAGTACTTGTGGCACCTTAGAGACTAACCAATTTATTTGAGCATGAGCTTTCGTGAGCTACAGCTCATACTCTGAAACCTGTTATTATGTGGTTGTCCTCTTATTTCCCTCCAACAACATTGGTCGGGGGGGGAGGGGGGAAGGGGAGTTTCCATAGAGCTAGGAGCCCCTCCCTGTGGGGGGTCCCTAGAGCTAGGAGCCCCTCCCCTTGGGGCTGGGATGGGAGGGGGCACAGAGCTAGGAGTCCCTCCCTGGGGGGTAGGGCCAAAGGGGGGGGGTCCCTAGAACTAGGAGCCCCTCCCCTTGGGGCTGGGATGGGAGGGGGCACAGAGCTAGGAGCCCCTCCCTGGGGGGGTAGGGCCAAAGGGGGGGTCCCTAGAGCTAGGAGCCCCTCCCCTTGGGGCTGGGATGGGAGGGGGCACAGAGCTAGGAGCCCCTCCCTGGGGGGTAGGGCCAAAGGGGGGGGTCCCTAGAGCTAGGAGCCCCTCCCCTTGGGGCTGGGATGGGAGGGGGTACAGAGCTAGGAGCCCCTCCCCGGGGGGGCAGGCCCTCAGGAGGCGGTCCATAGAGCTAGGGGGCAAGGTGGGGCCTGGGGGGGGTCCGCGCCCCCCCCCGGGACGCACGCAGCCCCCACGGGCAGCGCAGCACCAGACGCTCTCCCTGCCCCGCCCCCACAGGGAGGAACCAGCGGGAAGCGCCTCACGCCCTGGGCCTGGGGGCGGAGACCCCCCCCCCCCACCTCCACTATCGCAGCTCCTGACTGGCCGGCTCGGTTTTCCCGGGGCTGAGGCCGCCCACTGGCGATTGGCTAGCTCCCCTGTGGGGGCGGGCCCTAGCCCCGCATCCTTTTGAACTGACCATCCAGGCAGCCGTAGCTCCGCGGTGGGGAGGAGCTTCTTCCTCCGCGCTTCCGTTGGCGGGGGCGGGAGCTGCAGAGGGAGGAGAACGCCAGCCCCCGCGGTCAATCCCAACCGTCCGCTCGTGCGACTGGGCACAGTGCCCCGCCCCCTGCCCCGCCCCCAGCCCCTCCCACTGCCCCGGGGCTTCCCCGCCCACAGCCCAGCCCCGCCCACTGCCCTGCCCCCCCCCCCCCCGGACCCTCCCCAACCGCCCGGGCCCGGCCCAGACCCATCCCCCCGCTGGCCGGTGGGTGGCCGCTGGGCGGAGTCGGCCGCGCGGCAGGAGCCCCTCGGGAGCGGCCAGGCTCCCCGCGGCAGGGCCCTCGCCGGGCCGAGCCCCACGCGGGGCGCCCTGCCTGGCCTGGGGCGGAGCGGGGGGCGGGGCCCCGGTCCCAGCGCGGCCCTTCCCTGAGCGTGGGCTCGGCGGGCGCCATTGTGAGTCCGCTGGCGGCCGTGAGGCGCCTCGGAGCCCGTTCCCCTCCCCCAGCCCCCCGCCGGGAGCCTGCCCCGTTCGTCGGGCTCGCGCCCCCGGCCCGGCCCCGGCCATGGACGCGGAGGAGAGGCGGAGGAAGCTGGAGGCCGGTAGAGCCAAGGTGATGATGGCGCTCCCCTTCCCCCTCTCCTGGGGGGCTGGGACTGCCGGGCTCCTTCCCCGCCCCTGGGGGCCGGCTGCCGGGCTCTTTTCCCGCGGGGGGAGAGTGGGTCAAGGTGGGTCGATGAGCGGCTGGACTCCTGTTCCCCCCCCCCAGCCTGGGGGGCGGGGGACCTGGGCTCCTTTCCGGTGCTTCAGCCCCCCCCCCCCGGTGAGCTGTGGGGGGGAGAGTCCCCATGACAGCACCGCGGCGGGCTGAGACCCCCGGATGGGGCTGTGTGTTGTTTAAGGTCGGTTCTGTGGCAGGGTCGCAGCCCTGACCTGAGGCTTCGCGCTCCCGGCCAACCGCTGGGGCCCTTAGCGGCGCGCGGTGAGGGTCTCCTGTGGCTGGTCTCCTTAGTGTGCACCCTGCTTCACAAACGCAAAAACAAGGCTGTTGCCCCGAGAAACTTGTAGTCAAGAGCCAGTCCTGCAATGAGCTCTGTGCAGAAATCTCCCTTGTTGGGGCGAAGTCCTGCACCACTGAAGTTTGGGGATCTAAGACACCAAAATCCATGTAAGTGAAAATGTGGTGTTTGTTTATGGATTGATTGGCCCTGGATTCTGATGGCCGTTCAGTTTCCTATAAAGAGCAAACTGAGGATAAGTGGGTGAAAACTGAAGAGAGTATGCAGTGGATATTTTGTGAGTTGCACCAGTGATTAATTAAATCAATTAATGTTGCGTGTGTGCACATCTTGCGTATGTACTTAAGTGCAACTACATCAAAATGGTTAATTTTATATATAGTCAGTGACAGTTCTCCTGAATTCCAGCTGGGAGTAGCTGAAATGCTTGTCTTGCTGAATGTCCTGCCTAATGCAGGGATATTGGGGAAACAATCTACCTTGGAAATCAATATAAAAGTTACACTCAAGGTTGGGAATTTTGTTACCAACGCCATCTGTTTTTTCATTTGGCTCACTTAAAAATTGCTGCTTTGTTTTAACATTTTAATCTTAAATGCAGGTTCTAAATGGCTTCAGTGTAAGAAAATAATGGTTTCAGAAGCTGTGTAACCAGAGAAGTGAGAGTCTTAATTTGGTGGCTTTGGAGGGTTCTCAGGGGTCAAGGGGATCAGAGTTCAGAATAGTGGTATGAACCCAAAATATGAGTTACATTTTCTGCTGCTTAAATAACTGATAAACTCTAGAGGCATGTCAGGGTCAGAGTAAGGATGATTCTTTTTTAATACTCACACTTCATTTACTTGGAAGTATATTGATACTTGAGATTATAATTATAGGTAGTGGGAAACAGATTTATTCTGTACTAAGAGTGGAATGAAAAAAACGTTTACTCATATGTACAAGGTTAGTATTGTTATGGTCAATGGAACCTCCCATGTGTTTAGAAACGTACAGCATCAGGGCCCGAGAATGTAAGCTTCTCACTGCAGTTACTGTTGTCTTTGTCTTGTACAGTGCTGAGCACTTTGGTGATACCTAACAAACAAATAGCACTATTTGGAAAAAAAAAATCACATGTGCTTTACATTGATAAAACCTGATCATTTTCATAAATGTTGATATGACCAGTCACTATATCATTTATGTCCAAGGTTTCTTTTGTTTTTGTGGACTGTCTTTGGTCTCCAAGTAGAGAAATATGATGCTGAAATCAGTGATGAGCTGCCAAAATCTTAACCGTTCCCCGCTCACCCCACTAGGGGGTCATGGCCTGCCCCCCGGGACCCCTGCCCCATCCATCCCCCTCCCCTGTCCCCTGACTGCCCCCAGAACTGGGCAGGAGGGTCTCGTGGGCCACCTTAGTGGGTGCCCACTCTGGCTTCTAGGGGCGGGGTAGCGTAGCTAGTGGGGGAATAAGGGGAGCAGCCACTCCCCCCACTGATCACATCAAAAGTGGCGCCTCAGGCACCGACTCCGTGGGTGCTCTGGGGCTGGAGAACCCCGGGGAAAATTTGATGGGTGCAGAGCACCCACTGGCAGCTCCCCGCTCCGCGCCTGGCCCCAGCTCACCTCTGCTCCACCTCCTCCCCTGAATGTGCCGCTTTGCTCTGCTTCTCCGCCCCCTGGGCTTCCCGCGAATCAGCTGTTCATGCAGGAAGCCTGGGAGGGCTGAGAAGCAAGCGGTGGCTTCTCACTCAGGCCCAGGGAGGCGGAGATGAGCTGGGGTGGGGAGCGGTTCCCCTGCGGTCCCCGGGTTACCTGCTGCAGCGCGGGCAGCCCTCCTCGTGCCCCCTCACCCCAGCTCACCTCCGCTCCAGCTCCCTGGGCCTGAGCGCGAAGCCGCCGCTTGGTTCTCAGCCCTCCCAGGCTTCCTGCGTGAACAGCTGATTCGCGGGAAGCCGGTGGGGCGGAGAAGCAGAGCGGGGCGGCATGTTCAGGGGAGGAGGTGGAGGCGGAGCGGAGGTGAGCTGGGGCTGGGTGTGGGGCGGGGAGCTGCCGGTGGCTGCTCTGCACCCACCAAATTTTCACCGTGGGTGCTCCAGCCCTGGAGCACCCATGGAGTTGGCACCTAAAGCGCCACATTTGGCTGGTTGTTAAATTTAGAAGCCCTTTTAGAAAGGGTTGTCCCTAGCGAACTGGTGCGATCCAGCTCACCACTGGTTGAAATGGTAACGGAAGCCACTGTGATCCAGCACGTAGGACAGTAGACTGGGAATCTAGTTGTGGGTTGGCTATCCATCTGCTGCGTAACTTCAGACTGGTCTTAAGTTACGAAATCACACTACATCAAATTTAGTATCAGCGGCTGTAGCTCTTTAGCCAGTGAGAATATGAAATGCTAATTTGAGAGTTCTTACTTGTATTTCAGAATCGGAGAGACATGGTGGGTGAGGTAATATATTTTATTGGACAAATGTCTGTTGGTGAAAGGACTAGCTTTCAAGCTACCCAGAGTTATTCTTTCCGAAGGAGGCATTTTGACAAAAGGAGTTTATATTTAATGACTTTTTTACCTCAGAGTAAAAATGATAGTCATCACACCTGAACAATTCCATCATATACATTGTGGGAAATAAAAGTAGATTCTTTTGAAGCACTGTGGATAAAATGTAGAAAAAAAATCACTTAAATATCAATTTTATCTTTTTACCACTACTTACATGTAGTTCTGACCTATGACTTGACCTAACGCTCTTGTATGTTTCTCTTGGCTGCATTATACAGGACAAAGTAGTACACGATGTGTGAGCAGGATTTTGTTAAAACTTTCCTTGTATTAAGTCCCCTATTAGTACAGTATATGGCTATAGTAAGAAAAATGTGGTATTCTAGTGTAAGAAGCAAACTGTTCCCACCTGTTGGACAGCTGTCACTTTGCCATCTCCAAATCAGTGGGGGCTTATGTTATATTTAAAGCTGCATGCTGTGCCAGTGTTGCATCTTAGGACTTGGCTACACTTGCGAGTTACAGCGCAGTAAAGGAGCCCCAGGCACACTAGCTCACCACCCGTCCACACTGGCAAGGCACTAAGAGCTCTCTGACTCCGTGGCTACAGCGCTGCTGGTACTCCACCTCGGCGAGTGGAATAACGTTTGCTGCGCCCCTGCTGGAGTGCCGTGGTGCCAGTGTGAACGAGGTATTGCATTACTGCGCTCTGATCAGCCTCTGGAAACGTCCCATAATCCCCTTAAGTCAAGCGGCCACTCTTGTTTTTGAATTGCTGCAGGAATGCGGATATGCCTTTTGAAAGCTCTGTTTCTGACAGCTGGCTGCTTATCTGCTCCTAGACAAAGCAAGTCATTCCTGTGGAATGTTGTGTGAGAGAGAGAGGCGGGGGAGGGGGAAGAGGGGAGTCTGCTGCTCTCTGAACTTACAAGACAGCATGCTGACATGGTCTCAGCCCCACAAAACCCAATCTCTCCCGCCCTCCCCCCCCAACACTCTCCCTGTCACGCTCCGCTGCCTGCCCCCCCATTTGAAAAGCATGTTGCAATCACTTGCATGCTGGGATAGCTGCCCACAATGCACCGCTCCGAATGCTGCTGTAAGTGATGTGGTCATGCCAGTGCGCTTGAAGCTGTCAGTGTGGACAGACTGCAGCACTTTTCCTACTGCGCTCTCCGAAGGATGGTTAACTCACAGCGCTCTACATCTGCAAGTGTAGCCATGCCCTAAGAGTTCTTTAGTTCAATATTAAATGTTTAGCTTTTGTAGGCTAATTAGTTACATTACACTACATAAAAATTCAAAGGTAGGTAAAAATCAGAGCTACTGTTACACCTCTAATTACTCAGGTGAAATATTTTGTTTAATATTTGTCACCCTTCCGCTGTCTTAGCACTCTCATTCTGAGGAAGCTTAATATCCTGATGTTGCCTGTTCTGAATCTAAAAGAAACATTAACTAGGTTTCTGGAAGCAGTTCTGTGGATCAAATGTGGGGCTTAATCCTGAAAGTTCTGTGTGAAAAGACCACTGTAGAATCCCATTAACATCAATGGGACTCTGCATGGGAGTCTGACAAGGTGGAACAACTTGTATGGTTCAAACCATGGTTAGAAGAAGAGCAATACTGCCAACCCTGAACATTCAAAAATGTTGAGTCAGCCCTACCTGCCTTTCCTGAAGTCATGAGATTGGTTTAAAAATTGTGAGATTTAAAAAATAAATTTCTGTGTTATTTATTTGCCTTCTGGTGTTCGTGCCTTTTAGGGTTCATATTTTCAAACTTTTCTCTGCGTCCATGTGGGGTAGAAACTTAAAAAAAAAAGTGAGAGAGATGAGGTTCTCACATAGTCACATTACACCAGCAGCTGGCATGTCATGGAAAATGCCAACTATTATGAGATTTGCAATAAAATTATGTGACAAGTTACTCTACTCCCTGTAGATGTAAAAAGGACCAGAAGTATTCCATTATGTTTTTTGGTTGTCATCTTGTGGATTTCCAATTTACTATAGAATGAGGTGAGGAAAAAATCTACTTTGCATCAACTAATGCCAGTATCAGAGAAAGTGATTTTAAAATACCAACAGTAAGGAATGTCAATACAGTACTTGTGAAATATCCTCCTTTTTATCAGGCCTTTATGCTTGTTTTTATAAACATATCTTGGGCAGCTTATCTGTATCTAGCCATCGCCACAATAGATCCTAAAAATTCTCAAGAAAATATCCAAGGTACTGTCATTATTAAATGGAAGTGAAATCAGAACCAAAGAAGGAATTGTCTGAGTTCAAGAGTAGTTACACTTGATCCATCTATCTATCTCTTGTTGAGCAGTCTGAGAAACTAATATGGTGGGATTCATTCATAGCTGAATTATTAGGGCAGTGTAACTTACAAAGAAATTAAGAATATAACAAGAACAGACAAACTGGGTCAGACCAAAGATTCATCTAGCCCAGTATCCTGTCTGCTGACACTGGCCAATGCCAGGTGCCCCAGAGGGAATAAACAGAACAGGTAATCATCAAGTGATCCATTTCCTGTTGCTCATTCCCAGCTTCTGGCAAGCAAAGGCTAGGAATACCATCCCTGCCCATCCTGGCTAATAGCCATTGATGGACCTATCCTCCATGAATGTATCTAGTTCTTTTTTGAACCCTGTCATAGTCATGGCCTTCACAATATCCCCTGGCAAAGAGTTGCACAGGTTGACTGTGCGTTGTGTGAAAAAATAAAAACTTCCTTTTGTTTGCTTTAAACCTGCTGCCTATTAATTTCATTTGATGACCCCTAGTTCTTGTGTTATGAGAAGGAGTGAATAACACTTCCTTATCTACTTTCTCCACACCAGTCGTGATTTCATAGACCTTTATCATATTCCCCCCATTAGTCATTCCTTTTCCAAGCTGAATAGTCCCAGTCTTATTAATCTCTCCTCATACGGAAGCCGTTCCATACCCCTAATAATCTTTGTTCCCCTTTTCTGAACCTTTTCCAATTCCAATATATCTTTTTTTGAGACGGGGCGACCACATTTGCATGCAGTATTCAAGGTGTGGGCGTACCATGGATTTATATGGAGGCAATATGATATTTTCAGTCTTATTATCTATCCCTTTCTTAATGATGCCCAACATTCTGTTCACTTTTTTGACTGCCGCTGCACATTGAGTGAATATTTTCAGAGAACTATCCACAATGACTCCAAGATCTTTCTTGAGTGGTAACAGCTAAGTTAGACCCCATTATTTTATATGTATAGTTGGGATTATATTTTCCAATGTGCATTACTTTGCATTTATATCAACGTTGAATTTCATCTGCATTTTGTTGCCCAGACACCCAGTTTTGTGAGATACCTTGGTCACTCTTTGGAGTCAGCATTGGACTTAACTATCTTGAGTATTTTTGTATCATCTGCAAATTTTGCCATGTCTCTGAGTATGCCTTTTTCCAGATTATTTATGAATGTGTTGAACAGCACTGGTCCCAGTACGGACCCTTGGGGGACAGCACTGTTTACCTCTCTCCATTCTGAAAACTGACCATTTATTCATACTGTCTGTTTCCTATCTTTTAACCAGTTACCAATCCATGAGAGAGAACCTTCCCTCTTATCCCATGACAGCTTACTTTGCTTAAGAGCCACTGGTGAAGGACCTTGTCAAAGGCTTTCTGAAGATCTAAGTACATTATATCCACTGGATCACTCTTGTCCACATGCTTGTTGACCCCCCTCAAAGAATTCTAGTAGATTAGTGATGCATGATTTTCCTTTACAAAAACCATGTTGACTCTTCTCCAACAAATTGTGTTAATCTATGTGTCTGACAATTTTGTTCTTTATTATAGTTTCAACCAGTTTGCCCTGTGCTGAAGTCAGGTTTACCAGCCTGTAGTTGCCGGAATTACCTCTGAAATTAGGTTCCCTATAAGCCACATGGCCGCGCAGGAGCCTATTTAGCACTGTGCAGGCACTCAGGGAACTTGCACGGGGCCAGGCCAGGGGTGCCCCTCCCCCAGCCTCAACCTAGCCTGGCCCTGCTGGGGCACCCAGCCTTGCCGCGGTCCAGACCTGCGGTGGCCGGGGTTCCCAGCCCTGCTGTGGCTGGGGTGGGGTGGCACGGCCACGGAGCTGCTGTGGTGTGGAGTGGCGCCTCTCCCCCACAGCCCAGGTGCTGTTGTGAAGAGAGAGAGCTGGGGGAGTCCTTTCTGCCCGCTGTAGCCCCGGAATACTCTCCTGCACTGCAAACTCCTTATCCCTGGCCCCACTCCAGAGCCCGCACCCCCAGATGGAGCCCTCACACCTCTGCCCCCCAACCTTCTGCCCCTGCCCTGAGTCCCCCATCCCTGCACCCCCAGCTGGAGCCCTCACCCCCTTCACTGAACCCTCTGCCCTGGCCCTGAGCCCCTCATCCCCGGCCCCTCCCCAGAGACCGCGCTACCACTGCATGAATTTGTAGAGAGGTGGTGGAATCTCCATCCTTAGAGCTTTTTAAGGCCTGGCTTGACAAAGCCTTGGCTGGAATGATTTAATTGGTGTTGGTCCTGCTTTGAGCAGGGGATTGACCTCTTGAGGTCTCTTCCAACCCTAATATTCTATGAAGGTGATGTGTCACGCATCTCCTCCATATTGGTGCATGTAACAAAATTGGTTCCGTACATGGGTGGGAAAAATTAGAACGCTGCTCTGGAGCCCTTTAAAAAAATTGGCATCACATTAGCTATCCTCCAGTCATTTGGTACAGAAGCTGATTGAAATGATAGGTTACAGACTACTGTTAATTGTTCGGCAGTTTCATATTTGAGTTTCTTCAGAACTCTTGGGTGAATACCATCTGGTCCTGGTGACTTATGACTGTTTTGTTTATCAATTTGGTCCAAAACCTCCTCTAAATGGCAACTCAATCTGGGACAGTTTCTCAGATTTGTCACCTAAAAAGAATGGCTCAGGATTGGGAATCTCCCTCATCCAGGGGCCCCACTGGTTGTTTAGCAGGCTTCCTGCTTCTGATGTACATTTTTTTGCTATTACCTTTTGAGTCTATGGCTAGCTGTTCTTCAGATTCTTTTTTGGCCTTCCTAATTATATTTTCACACTTCATTTGCCAGAGTTTATGCTCCTTTCTATTTTCCTCCCTAGGATTTAACTTTCACTTTTTAAAGGATGCCTTTTTGTGTCTCACTGCTTCTTTTACTTTGTTTAGCCATGCTTCCACTGTTTTGGTTCTCTTACTATGTTTTTTAATTTGGGGTAAACATTTAAGTTGAGCCTCTATTATGGTGTCTTTAAAAAGTTTCCACTCAGCTTGTAGGGAGTTCACTTTTGGTGCTGTAACCTTTTAATTTCTGTTTCACTAACTCTTCATTTTTGTGTAGTCCCCCTTTCTGAAATGAAATGCTACATTGAGCTGCTGTGTTGTTTTCCCCACCACAGGGATGTTAATTTTAATATTATTATGGTTACTATTGCCAAGGGGTCCAGCTATTTTCACCTCTTGGACCAGAAGCTGTGTTCCATTTAGGACTAAATCAAGAATTGCCTCTCGTCTTGTGGGTTACAGGACTAGCTGCTCCAAGAAGCAGTCATTTAAGGTGTCAGGAAACTTTATCTCTTCATCCCGTCCTGAGGTGACATGTACCCAGTCAATATGGGGATAGTTGAAATCCCCCTTTTTTATTTTAATAGCCTCTCTCATCTCCCTGAGCATTTCCCAGTCAATATCACCATCCTGGTCAGGTGGTCGGTAATATATCCCTATATTCTATATTCTTATTATTATATTCTATATCCCTACTTCTATATTCTTATTATTAGAGATTCTGTGGTACAGTTTGGTTCATTTAACATTTTTACTTCATTTGATTCTATGCTTTCTTTCACATATAGTGCCACTCCCCCACCAGCATGACCTGTTCTGTCCTCTGATATATTTTGTACCCTTATGTTACTGTGTCCCATTGATTATCCTCATTCCACCAAGTTTCTGTGATGCCTATTATATCAATATCCTTGTTTAATACGAAGCACTCAAGTTCACACATCTTATTATTTAGACTCCTAGCATTGGTACATACACTTTAAAACCTTGTCACCTTTTAGCTGTCTGGCATTACATAATGTAATTGAATGTGACTTTTTATCATTTGACTGTTTCTCATCAGATCCTACCTGTATCATCTTCCATCCTCTTCCCATTAGTAGGACATAGAGAATCTCCATTAACAGATCCTCCCCTAAGGGATGTCTCTGTCCGAACCATGTGCTGCTCTGCACCTGTCAGCTCTCCACCAGCACTTAGTTTAAAAACTGCTCAACAACTTTTTAATTTAAAGTGCCAGCAATCTGGTTCCATTTTGGTTTAGGTGGAGCCCATCCTTCCTTTATAGGCTGCCCCTTTCCCAAAAGTTTCCCCAGTTCCTAATAAATCTAAACCCTTCCTCCCTACACCATCGTCTCATCCACACATTGAGACCCTATGGTTCTGCCTGTTCAAATGTCTCTGCGCGTGGAACTGGAAGCATTTCAGAGAATGCTACCATGGAGGTCATGGACTTCAATCTCTTATCTAGCAGCCTAAATTTGACCTCTAGGACCTCTCTCCTATCCTTCCCTATGTCACTCGTACCTACATGTACCATGACCACCAGCTCTTCCACAGCACTTTGCATAAGTCTGTCTAGATGTCTCGAGAGATCCGCAATCTTCGCACCAGGCAGGCAAGGCATCATGCGGTTCTCCTGGTCATCGCAAACCTAGCTATCTATGTTTTTAATGATTGAATTGTCCATTACTAATACCGGTCTCTTCCTAATAAGTGGAGTTCCCTCCTCCGGAGAGGTATCCTCAGTGCGAGAGGATACCACAACATTATCTGGAAGGAGGGTACCAACTATTGGATCGTTTCCCTCTGCTCCAGTTGGATGTCCTCCTTCCCTGAGACTTTCATCCTCTGCAACAGCACAGAGGCTGTCAGTCCGGGGGTGGGACCATTCTACTGTGTATCGGAAAGTCTCAAGTATAGTACTTTCGTCACTGAAGACACCAATCAGTGTTCCGAAGCAAAAAGTCACAGAATTTGTGAAAAGTCTAGTCAGCTTCCATTTTGTATTGGTAGACTCTGCTCAACCTCTAAATCTATTTTATGCAGGTCAGTACTGCTTGCTGCTTTTTAACTACAATTATATTTGTAGGCTATCTAAAGAGTCTTTCCTGAAGGTAACTCTTTTCATAGTCTTCACAGGATAGAATGGCTTTTCAGAGTGCAGAGCAGGCTCCTTTACCCAATTCATACAAAACTGGTTGTATTCCAAGTGTAAGTCTGGAAAGCTGTCTGTCCAGAAAAGTGAGGGGAGAGAGGCATGCAAAACTTCTTGGTCTCCTCTTCACTGCATAGTTAACTAGAGTTGCCTGCACTTGAGTTAACTCCTTTCACATAAAAGCAGCCACGCTGCAAAATAATACTTGAGCTGCACAGAATGGTGGTTCTAGCAGCTGGTGAGTTGTGCTAACTTGATCTTTAGTATCTACCCTCTGGTTGGCCAGCCAACTTGAATTAAAACCACCATCATGCTTGATTTCAAGGTTTTTGTGTGTGCATGGAACTTGAGTTAGCTTTGCAGTGAGGATAAGCACTCAAAGGTGCACATCAATGTGGTAAGGCTTGCAACCTCCAATCCCTAGTCTGCATGTAGACCTGAAATGATGGAAAAAGGTAGGCTTTTTCCTCTCCACTTTGGGACAGGTGGCACTCAAGCTAAATCCCCAGCTCTGGGAAAGGAAGTATGCTGCCCATACCTAATGACCTCATTGGAGTCTATCTGCCCCCAGTAGACACAGAGAGGCTCTCTGCAAAGTTTGTTTTCTGCATAGGAGGAGGGGGTGAAGTTGCAGTAGACAGGGATGGTTGCAGTGTCATTCCTACATATCCACAGAAGATGGTTGCAAAAAGTTCATGCAATGCCAGGCTATATTAGCTTCTCTGCATATACTCCCCACTTTTGCTCCACCTACATCCCACTCTAGAAAGAGGAGAGTACTAGGTAGGATTGAGCCATGCTACTGGGGAAAAGGAGTGAGCTTCCAGAGGGGTGCAGGGTTGTGGTTTCCTGCAGATCACAGGGGTTCTACTGGTGTTGGGGGGGAGAGGACTCTGGGTAAAGATGAAATGCCATCGTCCTGACAGAATGATGGAAGGTTATCAATTCAAGGAAGTCTTGATGAGATGAGAAGCTGGATATGAGTCAGCAGTGTGCCCTTGTTGCCAAGAAGGCCAATGGCATTTTGGGATGTATAAGTAGGGGCATAGCGAGCAGATGGAGGGACGTGATCGTTCTCCTCTATTCGACATTGGTGAGTCCTCATCTGGAGTACTGTGTCCAGTTTTGGGCCCCACACTACAAGAAGGATGTGGACAAATTGGAGAGAGTCCAGCGAAGGGCAACAAAAATGATTAGGGGACTGGAACACATGAGTTATGAGGAGAGGCTGAGGGAACTGGGATTGTTTAGTCTGCAGAAGAGAAGAATGAGGGGGGATTTGATAGCTGCTTTCAACTACCTGAGAGGTGGTTCCAGAGAGGATGGTTCTAGACTATTCTCAGTGGTAGAAGAGGACAGGACAAGGAGTAATGGTCTCAAGTTGCAGTGGGGGAGGTTTAGGTTGGATATTAGGAAAAACTTCTTCACAAGGAGGGTGGTGAAACACTGGAATGCGTTACCTAGGGAGGTGGTGGAATCTCCTTCCTTAGAAGTTTTTAAGGTCAGGCTTGACAAAGCCCTGGCTGGGATGATTTAATTGGGGATTGGTCCTGCTTTGAGCAGGGGGTTGGACTAGATGACCCCCTGAGGTCCCTTCCAACCCTGATATTCTATGATTCTATGATCTAGAGCAGGGGTGGTGGGCACACTATGGCCAACGGGCCATGACCGGCCCGTTGGACCTTTTAATCTGGCCCTCAACCTCCTGCTGGGGAGTGGGGTCAGGGGCTTGCCCTGCTTCATACTCCAGCCAGGGAGCGGGGTTGCAGGCTTCCCATGTGGCTCCCGGAAGTAGCGGCATGTGCCCCCTCTGGCTCCTATGTGTAGGGGCAGCCAGGGGGCTCGGCATGCAGCACCCACCCCAAGCGTTGCCCCCTGCAACTCCCATTGGTTGGGAACCTGACACAGAGCTGCTTAGTGCTGCGCCTCCGCTTTGGAGCTGGAGACTGGGGGCGGGAGGGGGGCATGCCGCTGCTTCCGGGAGCTGCAGGGGCGGTGCCTGCAAATGGGGCAGAGCTGCTTGGCTGTACCTCCATGTAGGAGCAGGAGGGGGGGACATACCACTGATTATGGTAAGTGCTGCCTGGAACCTGCACCCCCAAGCCCTCCCCCACACCCCAACCCTCTTCCCCAGCCCTGATCCCTGTCCCGCTCTCCGAACCCCTGGGTCTCAGCCCAGAGCACCCCCCCCATCCTAAGCCCCTGCCCCAGTCCGGAGCCCCCTCCCACACCTATAACTCCTCATTTCTGGCCCCACCCCAGAGCCCTCATCCCCTCCCGCACCCCAACCCCCAATTTCGTGAGCATTCATGGCCTGCCATACAATTTCTATACCTAGATGTGGCCCCTAGGCCAAAAAGTTTGCCCACCGCTGGTCTAGAGGTTTTCCTGCTTTTTTAATAGAAAGGCAGCCATTTGATTAGATTTGTATTCCAGCATGTATATCTTATAACTTTAGCATCCTGTTCTTGTGGCTGAGTGAAGAGCAACCAGCTGTAACCTGGTTTTAAACTTCTCTAAAAGCATCTCCCAAACACTCAAGGATTTCCCCAGGCATTGCAGGGAATGTAACAAACAAGCAATTCAGGCTCCTGGACTCAAGAATTAAAATAATCTTACAGCATTAAAATATACCAACATACAGTACTTGTATTGCAAGTAATTTTAGTCCTCACCAGATCCTTGGATTCCAAGAGTAATACCACAGTTACTTGAAATGTATTGCTATACTATTTTTATATAACTGCAGAATACTTTTAATTTTGAAAACACCCACAGTTAATACTTTGATAAATATTGTCTGTTTAGTGTGATGGAAAGATTCAGCAGTATCACAGATCTCTAGAAAGAAGCATCAAATAAGAAGCTTAAACAAGTGAAAAGGGAAAGTCTGCTATAACAAAGGTCCTGTGTATTCAGTGGTTCCATGGTAGCAGCATTTGCTGAGGAATACACTACTTGCTGTAGAGTTCTGCAAACTGCATTGTTCTTAAAAAATTATATTTCTAGCCCTCCTGGATACAAAGGTAACCTTGAAATGGATGTAAACTGGTGCATCATTTTCTTTGTGTATTTGTACACTACAGAAACCATACTGGCATAGAGAAAAGGAGGACTTGTGGCACCTTAGAGACTAACAAATTTATCTGAGCATAAGCTTTCCTGAGCTACAGCTCACTTCATCGGATGCATAGGTACATTGCTGTAGGTATGCTGGCATAACTTTGTAGTGTAGATCCAGCCTGCAGAAATGGAAGGTGTTTTCCATTAGTGTAAGACTACTACCTCCCCGAGCAACCGTAGGTACGTCGACAGAAGCATTTTTTTCCGTTATGTAGCTGCATCTATATTGGGAGTTAGGTCAGCTTAGCTACATTGGTCAGTGGTGTAGATTTTTCACATTGCTGACTGATGGAGCTGTGTTGACTAATGTTTTGTGTGGACCAGACTTTCTTGTGGGCTAGCCTACCCTAACAATGCTACAGCAGTGCCACTGTAGTTCTTCAGCATAGCCATTCACTACAGCGACGGAAGGGATTCTCCCATTGCTGTGGTGACTCCACCTGCCTGAGAAGCAGTAGCTATGTCGATGGAAGAATTCTTCCGTCTATGTAGGGCTGTCTACAATGGCGGTTAGGTTGGCCTAACTACAGGGCTCAGGGGTCTGGCTTTTTCACAGTTCTGAGAGAAATAGCTGGGTTGGCTTAACTTTTGAATGTAGACCTGGCCAATAGTTTGCAGACCACCTCAGAGGTGTGAACTGCCCCATTTGTCTTAATTAGGTTACATTTTATAGCGCTCTAACTTGCTGGCTCGGGGTGTGAGCACAGCAAGTCTGAACGCTTTAAAGCACTAGTGTAGATAGGCTCTGAGCTCTGGGAGCCATGCTCCCAGCACTCGGAGCTAATCCCCAGCGCTCGCACGCAACCACAGTCGCACTTCAAAGCGCTGATGCAGGAGCGTTCTTGCAGCAGTGCTTTGAAGTTTCCAGTGTAGACATACCCTTAGTTAACTTTTGAAAATTCAAGATGACAACATTTGGCATTGAAAGTGCGTGGAGAATATAAAACAAACAAATTTAATATCAAATACAGGAACTACTGTTGTGATTGAATTATTCATTTGCATAGTGGATTTAGAAAACTCATTATTAAAATGTATCTAAAACTGCCACTGAACTTTGAGAATTTTCACCAGAGTGTCCTAGAATCAAGGGTCCTTGTAACAGAATTTTCAGCTTGCTGCAGAGCATGCAGCACCTTGGCTACGTTCTTATGTTTCTACCAGCAAATTTAATCCAGTTAGTAACTGAAAAAACAAGAACTAAGCTAATTTGTTTTATTTGCACTTTAAGGCCCTGTGTACCCTGGCAAGTTTGCGTGCAGTAAAGCAGCTGTGAGCGCTGTAGCTCCCGAGGTGCACATACGGCCAAGGAACCGAGTGCGCAGAAACTGTGCAGATGCAGCGCTCTAAAGATAACCACCCCGAGGAGGGGCGTAGAGCTTTCTGTGCTGGGGCTTACAGCACTCTGGTGCCAGTGTAGTCGCCGGGGTGATGACACTGCTGCGATTGGCCTCCAGGAGGTGTCCCACAATCTCTGTTCTTACCTCTCTGCCCATCGGTTTGAACTCGACTGCCCTGCTCTCAGGTGACCCACTGTCAGCACCACCCCGGACATTCCTGTGCAAATTTGAAAGTCCCCTTCCTGTTTGCTCAGTGGTACGTGCAGTGGTCTCAGCGCATCTTTCCATGTGGCCACGCCTGCTCCACGCACCAAGCGGTCCCCTGCTTGGAGCAATGCCAAGCTGCTGGACCTCATCGGGATTTGGGGAGAGGAGGCTGTGCAGTCCCAGCTGCGCTCCAGCCGTTGGAATGATGATACCTACAGACAGATTTCTAGATGCATGACAGAAAAAGGCCATGACCGGGACACACGGCCGTGCGGGGTCAAAGGGAAGGAGCTGCGGAACGCCTACCGCAAGGCATGGGAGGCAAACTGCCACTCCGGTGCTGCACCCACCAGCTGCCGGTTCTACAAAGAGCTGGAAGCGATACTCGGTGGTGAGCCCACCTCCACTGCAAAGTCCCCTGTGGATACTTCATTGGCTTGCGTGCCAGTTGAGAGTGCACTGAGCCGGGAGGAGGCAATCTTGGATGAAGGAGGGAGGGGAACCCAGAGGCAGAGTATGACTTGGAGGCCAGAGATGCATGCAGTCAGGAGCTCTTTTCTACCCTGGAGGAGCCTAGCCAGTCACAGCGGTTGGATCTTGCCGAAGCACAGACAGGAGAGGAGGCCTCTGGTAAGTGGATCTGAGTTTGGGAATTGCTGATGTGAGATGTTGGGGGTAGGAGGGTTGCAGAAAGCAGGCTTGTCTCCCACCGCATGCCTAGTTTGAGCAGCAGAACAGGCTGTTGATACACTCCCTCACTTCACGGAAATCTCCCTCAGAGATCTCCAGGAAACTCTTGTGGAGATACTGGGCAATCCACTGCCACAGGTTCCTTGACAGAGCTGCTTTGTTTCTTGCCCCATTAACCATAAATTTCCTGCGCCACTGTGCCGTTATGGGTGGGGTGGGATGGGGGAACACCATTGCTGCACAGAGGCTAGCTGCATAGGGGCCAGGGTGGAAGCCGCAGGCTTGGAGAAGACCCTCCCTTGATTCCCTGCTCACCCTCAGCAGCGAGATATCTTCCATAATGTTCACCTCCTCTGGAAAGTGTGGGGACAAGAATGATTATCAGGCCCACCCTACAGTGCTAACTCTCCCCAAGTTCCCAAGAGGCATGTGCCCAGTGTATAGCAGGGTCCAGTGATTTACCCTGCCCCTACTCGCCATTTTGGAGGTCTTGTGGCTTGTGTGCTTACCTGGGGTCAGCCAGTTAGTGACAGGTGTGAGAGTACTGGCTGTGTTTTAAAGCACTGAAACAGTGTTGTCTATATTGCAAACAATATTGTTTCTGCAGAATGCTGCATTTAAACTTCACAGAGATGACCTTGGGAGCTTCCCTCTTTATCGGTGGTAGAATGGTTGTGAAGTATTAGGAAGTGTCCAAGAAGAACTAAGGAGGACTTTATGCATGAAGTTATGATGCACTCCGCCGCTGAGAAAAAGGAATTGAAGGAGTGGTGGGACAGCGAGAAAAAGGACTGAAAAGAGAATGCGGCACACCAGAAAGAAGCCATGGAGTGGCTCTGAACAGTTATGGAGCGCCTAGCAGACACGCTTCAGCCGATACTAGCTCTTCAAACCGAGCAGCTCTGTGCCCGCCCTCCCCTGCAGCTGCTGTCACAAAACTCTGTCCCGTGCCCCCCCCCTTTGCCCCCCCACACTGCCTACACACTCCTATCAACCTCCTGGCTCCACTCTCTACCCGCAGCATTCCACTCCTCCCTCCTCACAGTCCAGCAGTGTGGACTCCCACTATGAACTGCACTCAACACCCATCCCTCTGCAGTTTGGCCCTGCTGAAGTACAGAACCTGCTGCATCGTACTCCAAAGGAGAAGGTTGGGTATGATCCCTGGGCATACACAAATCTGTAGCCATCCCGGGACCCCACCTCCACTTGAGACCTTCCCTTCCCCCATCCTCCTCCCTGCTGATGAATTTTTTTTTTCCCATTTGACTCTTCTCTGGTTGTTGTCTTTCAATAAAAGAATTGTTTGTTTGAAAGCAATCTTTTTTTCTATTACGTGAAAGCAAAAAGAGCACTGCAAAGCAACATACAATTATGTTAAGGCCCCTTCTTGCATCATGTGAGCCATCCACCTCTTAGCATTACAAGCACTGCAATCCCGAGCATAGCAACAAATATTAGTGGCTTTCAGCTTCAGATTACTGCCCAAAGCATCCCTGATCCTTGTGGCCCCGTGCTGTGCCCCTCTAATAGCTGTGGTCTCTGGCTGTTCAAACTCAGCCTTCAGGCGCTGAGCCTCTGCGGTCCAGCCCTGAGTGAAGCTTTCACCCTTCCCTTCACAAATGCTATGGAGCGTACAGCATGCGGCTATAGGCATAGGAGTATTGACTTTGGCCATGTGACTTTGGCCATGTCCAGCTTCCCATACAGGCATCACCAGCGGGCTTTTAAATGTCCGAATGCACACTCCACAGTCATTCTGCACTGGCTCAGTCTGTTGTTGAACCGCTCCTTGCTGCTGTCAAGTTGCCCCATGTATGGCTTCATGAGCCATGACATTAAGGGGTAGGTGGGGTCTCCCAGAATCACAGTGGGCATTTCGACTTCCCCTACGGTGATCTTCTGGTCCAGGAAGAAAGTCCCTGTTTGCAGCTCCTTGAACAGGCCAGTGTTCCGAAAGATGCATGCATCCTGCACCTTTCCAGACCAGCCTGCATTAATGTCTGTGAAACGCCCACGGTGATCCACAAGTGCCTGGAGAACCATTGAGAAATACCTCTTGCGATTAATGTACTCGGTGGCTAGGTTGTCTGGTGCCAGAATTGGAATGTGTGTGCCATCTGTCGCCCCTCCGCAGTTAGGGGAGCCCATTTGTGCAAAGCCATCCACAATGTCACGCACGTTGCCCAGAGTCACTGTCTTTTGGAGCAGGATGTGATTAATGGCCCTGCACACTTCCATCAACACGACTCCAATGGTCGACTTTCCCACTCCAAACTGGTTAGCAACAGATTGGTAGCAGTCTGGAGTAGCCAGCTTCCACAGTGCAATCGCCATGTGCTTCTCCAGCAAGAGGGCAGCTCTCATTCTCGTGTCCTTGCTCCGTAGGGCTGGGGTGAGCTCATCACACAGTCCCATGAATGTGGCTTTTCTCATGCGAAAGTTCTGCAGCCACTGTTCGTCTTCCCAGACGTGCATCACGATGTTATCCCCTCACTCAGTGCTTGTTTCCCAAGCCAAAAGCAGCGTTCCACTGTGGTCAGCATCTCCGTGAATGCCACAAGCAATCTCGTATCGTAGCTAGTATGTGTGGCGAGAACTATGTCACACTCCTCTTGCCTTTGTAGTTTAAGGAGTAACTCCATTGCCACTCGTGATGTGTTATCAGCATGAGCAACGTTCTGGTAACAGCTCGGGATCCATTCCTGCACCCAGAAAGAGGCAGGGCAGGGTGCACAGTACACAAACTGTTGAAAGATGGCACCAAATGTGGACGGAAGCACAGGGATTGCTGGGAAGTGAAGCAATGCATCATGGGGCATTGGGACAGGACCCAGGATGTCCCGTGACCCCTTCCGCCTTCCCACAAGTCTTAGTGGCAAAAGCGAAAGAGGTGCTCTGTGGGATAGCTGCCCAGAATGCACGGCTGCGAATAGCGCTGCAAGTGTGAGCACCCTATTGTGCAGGCAGCTGTCAGTGTGAACACACAACAGCGGTTTTCCTTCGGCGCTCTCTGAGCGGCACTGTAACTGCTGGCGCTGTAAGTTTGCAAGTGTAGATGTGCCCTAAGTTAAGGATCTTTGGGTAGCACTCTATAGAGCATAAACGCCAGTGGTTTCAGTTCAGTCTTGTGACACTGGTATTTTCACTCATGGACTAGAGAGGGAAGCATAGGCCTGCTTCCTGTGCTGTTGGCCATCTGGCAGTATCTACTGTGATACTTTGAGGTGTATTCTGGTAGGAAGTTTACATGTGATATTTCAGCAAAGGATACAGGGGCCGTTGCAAAAATTACTGTACCATGAAATCAGACCACCTTTTAATCAATTTATCAAAGTGCTTTCAGCTTCTTTAAATGAACTGTAATGCTATATCTGACAGCAACAGAAAGTGAAATCTATTGGTTTGCACAGCAAAGACTTCTATTCCACGTTGGTGGGGTAATATGCTTAAATCCACATCCCCTAGCAGCGAAAGTGAGACTCCACAGACCATTCAATTCTTGGCTCTCTTTTGAGATTCTCAACAATGCAAGTACTGACAATAATTTGTCATTTGCAATCCTGTCCATGAAAATAGGGAAGCTAAAAGTTCATTTCACACAGGTCAGAAATCAGACATCAAGTGGCTGTCCGTGTTGACCTGTATTGTATGGTGAGTGGTAACCTAGCTGTTAAAGGTTTCAGAGTAGCAGCTGTGTTAGTCTGTATTCGCAAAAAGAAAAGGAGTACTTGTGGCGACTTAGAGACTAACAAATTTATTTGAGCATAATCTTTCGTGAGCTACAGCTCACTTCATTGGATGCATTCTATTAAAGGCTTTGTAGCTCATCAATTCCAGGAGCCATTATTTACCTGGAGAGGCCATTTAAAGAAAAGAAAAGTAAAATAAATAGAATAGTTTATATTCTAGCTTACAATTGGTAAGTAAGCAATTAAGGAAAATGCATCATTGGTTGTTGAGATCTTGTGTGTAACTCATTTCCCAGACAGGAAACACATAGGAGAATGCAGTGGAGAATTGCTGTTAATGTAACAAGTGCTTTATTACCACGATTTTATGATCTATACATTCTTCATATTATTAGAAAATTAGAAAATACTCACTTTTTAAATTGTGGTATAATTTATAATCATGGAATCATTCTATTAAAAGTGTTAAGTTTTCCTAACTAGTTGGATTTGATATAAGATCTCACCATCCACTAAAATAAATGTGCAACTATATGTCGACACGTATCTTGCATTTCCATTGAATTAATCCTTGCTGACACAAATTATTCATCCTGGAGTCAAAAAACTTGCCAAAACTAGAACCAAAATCTAATTTGTTCAGTTTCTACAATCTGTTAAACCATTAGTAAAACCAACTGTTGCCAGCCTTCATCTCACCCCCAAAACTCACATCAATGATTCGTGTATCCCAAGGCCAGAAAGGACAGTTGAGTATTTAGACTGACCTCCTGTTTAACATCGGCCATAGAACTTTCACAAAATAAGTCTTGTTTGAACTAGAACATCCTATCTTGGTTTAAAAATTGCCAGTGATGGAGAATCAACCACAAATCTTGGTAAATTGTTTCAATTTGAGCGGCAGAGAGTCCTGTGGCAGATTAACAGACATATGAGAGCATAAGCTTTTCTGGGTGAATACCCACTTCATCGGATGCATGTAGTGGAAATTTTCAGAGGCAGGTATAAATATGCAAGCAAGAAGTGGGTATTCGCCCACGAAAGCTTATGTTCCAATATGTCTGTCTGTTAGTCTGTAAGGTGCCACAGGACTCTTTGCCGCTTTTGCAGATCCAGACTAACACGGCTGCCCCTCTGATACTTGTTTTAGTTTGGTAAATTGCAGCTATGTCTATAAGAATGCTAAATTTCAAACATGCACAACAAAATAGGGGGAAAGTGTTATGTATACACATGCATTTGTCAAAACAGCAAATACCTTGAGTTTGTTTTAGTAGCTCTAACCAGAAGGTTAACTAATTTCAAATCCATGGCATCCCTACTTTTTGAAAAACTCAACAGATCCAGTGGATAACTAGCTGTAAAGTATTGTGAATGTGCAGTTTTTCATTTAATCCAAATTTGAAACATTATACTTTAACAACATCCCTTTTTAAAATTAGAGATTAACTCCATATCATCCAGCAGTGTGGTCCTAAACCAGCAGTGTTTTTAGCATACCATTTTTTCCCTGTAACAAAGTATAATTCTTTACACTTTCGGATCTACATCCAATATGTGGTGTCTTTTTTACTTAGAAAAACAATGGTGGTACAACAGCATGAGCTTTGGTGCCCTTCCTTGAATATTTTTTTGTACTGGCAGTCCAAATCTTCTCTATCTACGAATAAAAAGAGTTAGCTTACTTTAAAAAGCCTTCAGCTTCAAGCTTTCAAGCTTGAAAATACTTTTTGAAGAAATAATTTTTAGTTCTTTTGTTACTAATAATACTTTAGACATGTAAATCTGCGATCAGCTTTCAAATGTCATGTCTTTCCATTTATGTAACTGTATATTTTTTTTTCAAATTGTGTAAGTGGGAGCTTTTAATTTTCATTTGCACCAACATGATGACGACATGGTCTTGGATGATTCTGGGAACTTGTTTTCCATCTCCTCTGTAAAGTGAAGAGTGCAATACACTAGAACTGCCGATGTGTCTTCAGAGATGTGAATGTCTTTGTGACGGGTTCCCCCTGGGTGCCACCTGGAACTGGGGTACCACTGAGCCCCGCGAGACACCAGACTGGGCTCCCTTTACACTGTACTGCTGTGACCAGCCTGCCAAGCCCTTTCCCAGGCTCCAGCCTGCTCTTTACCAGCACACATACAGGTAGGGACACATCCAGCTGCAGTTACATACAGATACTGTGATCAGCTCTGCATGGGGAGGCACAGCAAGGGCACCTCCCAGTTCCTAAGGCATGCACCTCCTCTCTGGAGTGTAAACCCAGAATTATACCATCTTGCACTGCAGAGAGAACTGTACAGTGTAAGCTCATGAAATTCGCTCCCTCCCTCAATGTGGAGAGGAAATATACAACAGCTTTCTGTCCTGAGTTGATTTCCCCACACACTGGTTTTAGGCAAAGCAAAATCAAGTTTATTAACTACAAAAGATAGATTTTAAGTGATTATAAGGGATAGCAAACAGATCAAAACAGATTACCTAGCAAATAAACAAACACACAAACTAAGCTTAATATACTACACAGATCGGATATAAATAGCAAATTCTCCCCCTAAATGATGATGCAAGCAGACTGAGGCTCTTAAGGGGCAAGCTGCACTAACTTACAGCTTGGAATCCCTAGGTGTTTCATTCACAGGCTAAAAACCCCTTCAGCCTGGGTCTTGCACCCTTTTATGCCTAAAAATCCCTTCAGCACTTACACCCAGTTCAGTCTTTGTTCCTTAGGTGTTTCCAGGAGTCTCTTTGGGCAGGGAGTCAGTGAAGAACCCCGATGAGGTCAGTCCCCTGCCTTGTATAGCTTTTGCATATAGTAGGAACCCTTTGTTTCAAAACTTGGTTCCCATGCCAGTCAGTGGAAAAACACTGGTATCCCAACATGGTGTCCAGTGCCAGGTGACCTGGTCACATGTGGCTGTAGTGTCATAGCAGGCAT
This sequence comes from Eretmochelys imbricata, assembly GCF_965152235.1. NCBI lineage: Eukaryota > Metazoa > Chordata > Testudines > Cheloniidae > Eretmochelys > Eretmochelys imbricata. The sequence continues at coordinate 81,808,145 of NC_135582.1, read as the reverse complement.
GAGTCAGAGGCAGTTTGTAGAGTCCTTAGGAAGGGTCCGCCCTGCCCCTCAAGTGAGAGAGAAGCTTCTTCTAAGGCCTGTTGTTTTCTCCTAATGGCCCTTTAACCTGAATAGGCCCTTCCCAGCCAGCCATCTAGACTGAGTGCATTCTGCCTAGTGGGCATTCTCCATGTGTAAACACATTTGTAACAGATACATAGACAATATTCCTGATTTCAGATACAAAAATGATACATGGATACAAATAGGATAATCATAGTCAGTACATCATAACCTTTCCAATGATAGCTTACATGACCTATCTTGCATAAAATACATCATAGTTATGCCATAATCCTATCATAGTAGTTTTATGAAGAATACGGGGTGCAGTGTCAGTCTTGGGTAATGTGTTTAAAGTATTGTGAATATTAACAGAAGTAAGTTTTTTACGTGTAATTATTTTATGCCACAAGGTACACAAAAATAAATTCTACACAGACTGCATTCCATGCTTCCCCTCAGCAACCCTCACTACTTTTAACCATTCGGAATCCAGGACAATTCCCCCTCAGTCACTAGGAGTCTGTCATCACTAACCTAAAGTTCCATCTTTCTCTCTCAGAATGCCTTCTCTCTATTCTCCTCCATTATAGTCAAAACCAAACAAAGCTTCAGACGCTCGAAGACCCAACAGATTATGAGGGCCTTTCAGAGTCCATAAAACCTGCACCCAACAAATACCAGGCTTGGTCTACACTTAAAACTTACATTAGCAAAGCTATGTCAGTCAGGAGCATGAAAAAAACACCACGAGCAATATAGTTATGCTGACAAAACTCCCAGAGTAGGCACGACTATGCTGACAGAGTGCTTCCATCGGCATAGCTAATGTCATTCAGGAGGTGATGTTCCTACACTGGTAGAAAAACTCCGGTTGGTCTATGCTGCATCTTCACTATGGGGCCATGCTGACATAGCTGTGCATTCGTAGGCTCTATTGTGTAGACCTCTTTTCCTGTCCCTAATGTAGTCACTTGGAGCTCAAGTATAGCCACTGGTGTTTGTGTGGTATCTTTTTAATAAAATATGTTCAAACCAGTGGACCACGTTACAGTTTTTATAATGAGCAGTGCATGTGGCTCTCCCACTGATGTAAATGTGAGATTTGCACAAAGATCAGGAGTCAAATATTATCTTTGTGCGGTGGCTAATCTTTTATTATTTATTGTCTTATTTAACCTCACTTTATGAGATCGTTTTCTGACCTTTAAAACTACCGCTCTTTGTGCCTTTTGGTTCTCTTTTCTGATCCTCCTGTTTCTCTCTCCTCTTTCTTTGCCTTTCCCTCTCCTTGCAGCAACCCCTAGTTCCATTACTGTTTTACTCTGTGAGCTTCCCTCTGTCCCCTTCCCCATTCTGACTGATGAATTAATCAGCAATGCAGTAGCTATTGCTGGCATGCAATGCAGCATCATTAGGGTCTGTTGTGAACACTACATTGTGAAGAATGGTGTTTGCATCCCAGACCTTGTCTACACTACTGGGCTAAGTCAACTAAGTTATACCACTCCAGCTACGATACTGTAGCTGGAGTGGACGTAGCTGAGATTGACTTACTGCAGTGTCTACACCATGCTGCGTCGATGGGAGACGCTCTCCCATCAACTTACCTTACTCCTCTCGTTCTAGTGGAGTACCAGAGTCAAGCGGAGAGGACTCTGCGGTCGATTTAGCAGGTCTTCACTAAACCCACTAAATCGACTCCTGCTGCATCGATCGCAGCAGCATCGATCCTCATAAGTGCTCTTAACATATCAAGTGGCCTGCATAAACACTTCAAGAGTAGGGAGGTGTTTGGCATTCCTTCTTTAGCAAAGGGACATAGTCTTAAGCACTTTAAACAAATTGTCTAGTATAGAACAGGTATGCAATTGCACAGCTGCTGTTAGGTAATCTATCATTACACAAGTTGCTGTAGATATGAAAAATAAGGAATTAGTTCATTTCAGAAAGTACACTTTCCAAAACAAGTGAAATGAAAAGTGCAATCTTGCTTCTTTCAGTAGAGTTTACCACAACAAAAACAAACTATTTCAGATATTGATTTTGGTATAGTTAGCATGTAGTAGTTCTACATTCTCAGATTTCTACATTCTGTTATGATTTTGAATAGATCTTTTAGCTACTAATAAAGGTATTTTACCTATATGGTTGATAACCTATGGCTGTAACCTTGGTGAAGGGTTTTCCCTATTAGAAGAATGTCTGGTCTTATGCTGTGAGTGAGATGTTGGTTGGAATTGCTGCCTACATACAGTGCTAGAGTTTAAAATACTCTAATCCTCTTTAAGATGTTTAAGTTACTGAGGAAAGATGGGTAGTAGATTTTGATGGGTGACATTATTTGGAAATCCCTAGGGCTTCATTGGGGCGTGTTAGTTTGATAAAGTAGAGCATCTGATTTTTCAACAGAAGAAATTAAAATGACTTGGCTTAATTAAATTTCTATTTATGTACCTCAGTCTGCTTTCTGTCTGGGAACTTTTGCTATATATTCTCTTGTTGGGAGGGGAAGGGCAAGAAGACTCACCTTTGTCAATTCTAGTCTTTATGTTTGCTGTGGCTAAGATATTTTAAGATATTTTTCTAAGAGGCTATGCTGCTTTCTGTAGGACTCTCAGAGAGACTTCAAGACTGTCTCATTTTTATTGGTTCTAGTATATGGACAACACTTAGTCTCTTACTAATTTATCTGGCTGTAACTTTGGATTATTTCAACATGACAAATATAAGTTAGGAAAGTATTAGTAAAAATTTGATTCTTTTCTTGAAATGAGTCTAACTGTTGTGTTTTTGTGAATTATGCTGCTGCCTAGGTAGAAACTGAATGTGCAGTAAGTAGGAAGATAAAGCAGGTTCTCTGTGAACGTGCATGTTTTGTCAGATCACGAGATTCTTTGTTATCCATGAGTGTGTTAATCTTATGGTCTTGTTATCTTTTCCTCACTTACCTCTCCCTTTATCTCTTTCAATCTTTCCTGCACAGCTTGCTCACTTCAGACAGCGAAAAACAAAAGGTGACAACACGCAGTCGCAGAAAAAGGCGGCGAAGAGGAAGGGCTCGTCTGACCACACGCAAGACATTCCAAAGGAAGAGTGCATGATAGTGGCCCAGGATTCTGATGTTCTTACAGAACTTAATATAAGTGTAGAGAGTAAGACTGAAGAGGCAGAGACAAGATCTGAGAGAAAGGTAAGTCTTATTGCTCACCATGTTTCATCCAAATCTGTCTGCAACTAACAGACTCTTCTTTGAGCTCTCATGTATGTGGATGCCATGCATGGTCTGTCTGTGCCCTCTATACAGAAGTTTGGAAAGCTTTTCTTTAGCAGTGTCCACTAGGGCTTGGACATGCACCCTATATGCTCTTGCACTTCCCTCACCCAAGAAAATAAAATGCGGACCGATCTTGGCCACCAGCCAGTTCCTGCTCTCTGCCCTGACAGAGAGTTGAAAGCTCTTAATGTCCTTACTTCTTACTTACATAATTTTGTAATGGTTAGTCTTAGATTTATTAGTCTTGTTTTGTTACGCATTGGCTTACGAAAAAATTAGTTTTGTAGGAAGTAAGTAGTTATACTGGACTTCGGCCGTTTGCGTCTCCCATCCTCACCGGGCATCACAGCTTGTCCGTTGTGTGGAAGAATTATTCTGTTGGAAGAGGGACGTGAGTGCTTATGTTGTTTCAGGGAGAGCCATGTAACTTCTAAGTGTGCTATTTGTAAGGTATTAAAAAAACCACACACAAATCTAGAGTCCGGGCTCAAGATTTTCCTCATGGAGAAATCCATGAGAGCAGCTTCTAACTTAGAGATTCTGAGAGTGGGGACCACAGCCCTTTCCTGCTCGAGCCATGCCTTGAGTGCTCTGGAGGTAAGAGAAATCCCTCATAGCCATCAAGGTGCAAAGAGGCCTCCTAAATCTGACAAGAACTTGCCACATCAGAAGAAGGTCCCAGTGGAATAGTCTTCAGAGTAACAGCCGTGTTAGTCTGTATTCGCAAAAAGAAAAGGAGTACTTGTGGCACCTTAGAGACTAACCAATTTATTTGAGCATGAGCTTTCGTGAGCTAATGAGCTGTAGCTCACGAAAGCTCATGCTCAAATAAATTGGTTAGTCTCTAAGGTGCCACAAGTACTCCTTTTCTTTTAGTGGAATAGTCGGAGACCCCTGTTGCCTGAGGGAGAAAATTCAGTACCAGTAGCATGTCTGAGTCCCTGGTACTGCATAAGAAGCCTGAGAAGCAAGCACCAAAGTACTCTGGTGGCATGGAGGCCACATTCAATAATGCTGGCTGTTGAATTGATACCAGTCCAGACAGCTTCTTCTGCACTTATTTTACTTTGGGTGCCATACTGGTACTGGAGATCAGAAACACCCCCATACATCAAAATACTTGGTACCAGGGATTTGGCATCCAAAGAAATCGGCGCCACAGACTTCAGATTCTCACTCAGTTCTCAGGGAACTATCTGGGTCACCTTTTACAAACCTTAAGGAGATCATGATTCCACCAGAGCCAGAATCTTCTCTTTTTTTACATGCTTTTTCTATCTTCATTTCCCAAAAATCTCCAATACGACAGGAGCCCAGGCTACCATTATGAAAATCTAATTATGGCCTGCTGTTACGGATGTTGGTGAGCTTTCTTCCCCTAAACAGATAGTTGCACCTAGTGAGTAGTCCCTCTGTTAGAGGACTTTTTGTCATCTTCATCTGCGGAATCTTGCCTGAGCCTTCCCCAATATCTGCTGAGGGCTCTAAACATCAGAAGAACTTTTCTTCCTGGGCTACACTGTTAGGAGTTCATCGCATGATACTCCATTACCAGTGTGGATGTCAGTACCTTGGAATGCTATGCCTTATCCATATGGCTATCAATCCTGGCCTATTAGCTACATTGGTACAATCCAAGTCAACAATTTTTCCTTCTCTTTCCACTTCAGGAGAGAAATTTCCTTAGAGAGATTTTTCCTTTGCTTTCTCCTCCCGAAGTCTACAGTATTTTGTACACCGCGACCTCTTTCTGAAGAAGAGGACGAGCAGATTCAGGACAAACCTTTTGTAGCTTGACAGTTTTCATCTTCTGATGATGCTATGGTATCTTGTTCCTACGGCAGTAAATGACTTCAAGACTTCTGAAGAACAGTTAAAGAGGATGGCAGAAACATTAGAAATTCCTCTGGAAATACTCAGGAAAAGTCATATAAACTTTCTGATATCCTGCAGCCTTCCAGCAAAAATAGGGTAGCCTTATCTATTAATGGGGCATTCTTGAGCCAGCTAACAAACTGAGGGCAACACCAGTTCTTAGAACAGCGACTTCTAAGTGGGCTGATAGAAATATCAAGTTTCTCTTAAGGTATTTGAGTATTTTTATACTTATCTGGCTCCATTGCGACTGGTAGTCACTGTGGTAAATGAAAAATCCAGGCAGGCTTTGAGATCTACCTGAGGCAGGAAGAGAGAACACCAAAAAAGCCCTGGATCTCTTTGGGACAAAGATTTACACCTCTGCTTCCCTTCAGGTCAGATTTTCGATTTATCAAGCCATGCTGGCTAAGTATAACTACATCCAGTGGGATAAAGTGGCAGAATTTCAGGATAAACTTTTGATTCTGCAGGAAGAAGAATTTACTTCCATTTGCTCTGAAGGAATGTTGATTAGAAAAACATCTCCACAAGCAGCATTAAACTCCAGTAATTCAGGAACATGATAAGAACATACTGGGTCAGACCAAAGGTCCGTCCAGCCCAGTATCCTGTCTACCGACAGTGGCCAATGCCAGGTGCCCCCAGAGGGAGTGAACCTAACAGGTAACGATCAAGTGATTTCTCTCCTGCCATCCATCTCCACCCTCTGACAAACAGGCTAGGGACACGATCAGTGGCAAGTGGAACTGTCATAAGAAGTGTGTGTCAGTTCAGGGCAACTGCACCTGTGTTCCCCTTCTGTAGTCCAGCTGTATTCATCTCTCTTTCAAATGTAGAGCAAATCATCTGCAAATGGTGGAAAAACTGGCAATTGCCTTGTGTTAATCGGTGTGAATAATTACCGGCTATGCTTAGGAAATAGGTACTCGTGTGGACTTTGAAGGGGACCCATTGTTCGACTAAGGACTCCGACCTGTCGAAGAAGGCCTGGAATTGTATAAAAGGCTTTTGGGTCCCAATCCTTTTTATCTCAGACCTGCTTGAGGTTTCATGCAGGGTAAGCGTAAGGCACAAGGACTGAGATCCCAGTTCTGACTGGACCACCCTGAAATATAAACTTTGGACTATAACCTTTGAACTATTTCTGAAAGAGCTATTTGCATCTACAAAGCTCACCATCTCTGCTATGAATCTGAATCTCGAGATTGACTCATGTCTGTATGTATACTGTTCTTTTAACCAATTCTATCTCCCTTTTCTTTTTTAATAAATTTTAGTTTAGTTAGGAAGAATTGACTGTAAGCGTGTATTTTGGAAAGATCTGGAATATTCATTAACCTGGAGGTAATGTGTCCAATCCTTTGGGATTGGTAGAACCTTTTTCATATGATGATTAAGATTTTCAGAAATCCTCATCGTATCTGACTTGGGTGTCTAGGTGGAGGCCTGAGACTGGGTTATTTTAAGGGAACTGTGGTGTTCTGAGTAACCAGTGAGATATAATAGAAGCTGTTTGTGCTGGCTTGGTAAATCTAAGTATTGGAATATCCACCAGCTTTGGGGATTGTCTGCCCCATTCTTTGCAGTTCACCCTAATTGAGTGACCTCAACTGGCTCCCCTGGGTCTCTGGTCGCAAGCTCTCTTTGGGGAGAGACCCACAACTCTCCTGTCGGACTGGGTTTTTTCCGGGCTGCATAATTCCCTGCACATACTGTGAATTCCTAGCAAGTTGAAATGCCCTAACAGGCCTGCTTTGCTTTTCTCTTCAGATGCTATAAATAGCATAATTTTCCACAGTTAGAAGTTACCACATAGCTCTTTCAAAGCAAGCACATTTATTCTTAAGATGAAAGCACTACAGAAAATATGTATTAAAAAAGGAAAAACTTACACACATGCTAATAAGCTTACCAGAGACCACCGCAATTCCAACAAGGGCTGTGGCAGGTGATCAATTCTTCAAGCCTCACCAGGGTTTATTTTTTGTTGTCACAAGTTCATAACAGCTGTTAGCTTAGCACAAGCTCATGCATGAATAGGTCATGCTCTTCCAACCTTCTCAGGAAGGGTTGGAGCCTCCCTTGGACAGAAGGTACTGTCTATTTCTAGATGATAAAAGCAAGCCCTGAGTCAGTTTAAATTTAGGCTGTTTATCCAAAAGTCCTTTCTTTGTTCCAGAGAATCCAGTTTGAACCAGTATATGCAAGCCTCTCCAGATGTACCACCTATTGGGGGGTGTGACAACCTGAGTGAATTTGCCTAATCATCCTCCACTGCTCTTAGGTCCTGGAGGGCTGTGGTCTCCCTTTTCCATGGAGTAACATATAATCCATGGCCCACAATGGTACATACATAAACATAATTCAGTAAGATTTATCCAGGAAATTGCTACATTTGTCATGCAAAGATTTTTGGCTCTCCTTATCGGGCCTGGCTAGAGAGGTCCAGACTACAATACAAGACCTCCCTTTTAACAATCAAGATCTTTTTAGGGCTAAAATGGATGATGCATATTCTTTAAAGGATTTATGACCCAGATGAAGATTGTTGGGCCTCTGTGCTCTGCCCTTCAGAAGAAAGCAGTATAGATCTCGTGCATCTACCAAACAGAGATCTCAATGTTCCACTTATAGCTGTGTTCCTTCAGAGATCTTTTGATCAGGGTAGACAGAGATCAAGACTCTAGAAGAGGAAATTGTCAAATTCATTCAATATCTCAGCATATCCTGGTTATGCTCAAAAGAAACAATTTTGCTGCTGTGGTGGAGGATATGGATCCAGTCTACATAGACCTGTACCCTTTCTTCTCCTGGTTTGGTTTTTGAAGGAGGCTTAGGTTAGAATAACTACAGACTAATGTGGGCCTTCAGGTCATCCGGGATTGTTACACCATACATTTCCAGATCATTCTCTCTCCCCCCCCCAATATCTTTTCAGGGACTGATATCTTTCAGCAAGAGAGAGACTGACACTACAGTATATGATCGTTCTTCCTGAATTTGTAAGAATAGGGCTTTATTCTCCATAATTTCTGATCCCAAAAAAGAAGGGGGGTTGGAGACTTATTTTGGACCTCAGGCTACTCGATGCTTACATTCATTGCATGAAATTTTGCATGATAACTCTTCCATTATACCCTCCCTGGATCATGTGGACTGGATCAGTACTCTCAGTTTACAAAATACTTTCATATACAGAGTAATAAAGCATACAGAAAATGTCTTAATTTTCTGACAGCAGGCAAACATTGTCCGTTCTGAGTTCTCCCATTTGGCCTATGAACAGCACCTCAAGTTTTCATGAATTACCTGTCCGTCATTGCTGCTTATCTTTGTTGTTAGGGCGTACATGTGTATCCTTATCTTGATTGGCTAATTTAGGGAACTTCAGTGAATCAAGTTTATAGAATCAGTTTGGTGAGTCCTGTGTCTTTCTTGGAATGGGGTCTAATTGTCAGCTTAAAGTAAATCTGGTTCCATCCTATTAGTTGGATTCATTGGAGCTGTTCTGGACTCCAAAGCAGCAAGAGCTTTATGTCCTCAGGAGAGATTTCTAAATATCTGCCAATTAATTACCGATCTGAGTGCTCAGCCTGAGAACCCTATAAGAGTTTACCTAAAATGGTTAGGCCACATGGTATCTTGTGCTTCTGTGCCAGCCTTCATCAGGCTTAGAATGAGGCCTCTTCAATCTTGGAGCAAATCGGTCTCTTAGTCAGTTCTGTGGGGGCGGGGGGGGGAGTAAAGTTATTTCAGCAAGTTCTAATGTCTCTTCAGTGGTGGTGGAACCTGACTGATGTGCGCCAGGGAATTCTGTTTCAAAGTCCAAATCTACCAAGATTCTGACTACCCATGGATCCTGAAAGGGGTGAGGGTGATAACCGAGACCAATTTCAGACACCATGGTATTTGGTAGTTAAAGGACACCTTGAGTCATATAAATGTCTTGACGTTAACAGTGCTTCACTTAGCATGCAAGTCCTTTCTTCCATTACTCAGGGTTCTGTCAGTACAAGTGTTGGCAGTGAACTCCAGAGTGATATAGCCTATAAGTAGGCAAGATGGGGGACAAGATCAGATCCTCTTTGCCAGGAAGCCTTAATCCTGTGGGAATCACATAATCAGCATAGCACTTCATCTTGCAGGATAGGTCAGTATTCTGGCGGATTATTTAAGCAGAAAGCACATGTCATCCCAGAGATCTACTAGGATTCTTTGAGGGGGATCAACATGTGGACAAAGGTGATAGTTGATCTAGTGTACTTACATTTTTAGAAAGCCTTTGACAAGGTCCCTCACCAAAGACTCTTAAGCAGAGTAAGCTGTTGTGGGATAAAAGAGAGAGTCCGCTCCTGGATCAGTAACTGGTTAAAAGATAGGAAACAAAGGGTAGGAATAAATGGTCAGTTTTCAGAATGGAGAGATGTAAATAGTGGTCTCCCACAGGATCTGTACTGGGACCAGTGCTGTTCAATATATTCATAAATGATCTGGAAAAAGGGGTAAACAGTGAGCTGGCAAAATTTGCAGATGATGCAAAACTACTCAAGATAATGAAGTCGCAGGAAGATTGTGATTAGTTACAAAGGGATGTCACAAAACTGGTGACTGGGCAACAAATAGCAGATGAAATTAAATGTTAATAAATGCAAAATAATGCACACTGGAAAACATAATCCCAAGTATACATATAAAATAATGGGGTCTAACTTAGCTGTTACCACTCAAGAAAGAGATCTTGGAGTCATTGTGGATAGTTCTCTGAAAACATTCACTCAATGTGCAGCGGCAGTCAAAAAAGTGAACAGAATGTTGGGAATCATTAAGAAAGGGATAGATAATAAGACAGAAAATATCATATTGCCCTTATATAAATCCATGGTATGCCCACATCTTGAATGCTGCATGCAGATGTGGTCATCCCATCTCAAAAAGATATATTGGAATTGGGAAGAGTTCAGAAAAGGGCAACAAAAATGATTAGGGGTATGGAACGGCTTCTGTATGAGGAGAGATTGATAAAATTGGGACTTCTCATCTTGGAAAAGAGATGACTAAAGGGGGATGTGATAGAGGTCTCTAAAATGATGACTGGTGTGGAGAAAATGAATAAAGAAGTGTTATTTACTCTTAACACAAGAGCTAGGGGTCACTAAATGAAATTAAGAGGCAGCAGGTTTAAAACTAACAAAAGGAGGTATTTCTTCACACAATGCACAGTCAACCTGTGGAACTCCTTGCCAGAGGATATTGAGAAGGCCAGGACTATAACAGGGTTCAAAGAAGAACTGGATAAGTTCTTGGAGGATAGGTTCATCAATGGCTGATAGCCAGGATGGGCAGGGATGCAAAACCATGCTCTGAATTGTCCCTAGCCTCTGTTGCCAGAAGCTGGGAAAGGGCGAAGGGGGATGAATCATGTGGTAGTTACCTGTTCTGTTTATTCCCTCTGGGGCACCTGGCATTGGCTGCTGTTGGAAGACAGGATACTGAGTAGATGGCCATTGGTCTGACCCAGTATGGCTGTTCTTATGTTCTTAAATGGTCACTGAAGAATATGATCTTTCACTGGGTTTCCCAAGAATGGGTTTTCCCACAAATAGACCTTTTTTTACTCCCGGTGGAATTCTATACCAAAAAATTAAAAATGATGCACATCGGAGATTTTTGGTAGCAGTGCTCGGTCAGGGCAGGCTTGTGGAGTAGTCGTCTCATGGTACCATTGGTGCCTTATGTAATGCATGCACGACTCGACCGTTCAGTTCCTTTTCAGCCATCCTCGGCTGCAGATGGAGCTCAGTGGCAGTACTGCTGCTTCGTTTTTTCTCTTTATAGAAAGAGTTAGATTAATTATAGTTCAGGAAATTTTGTTTAATTGGCTGGTTAGTTTTCTTTACCAAAAAAAAAAAAAGAGTTAAAGATGATTTTTCCACCCTTTCCCCGTTGGGAAACTTTAATGGACACAATGCCAGGCTCGCCCAGGTTTAAATGATGTGACTCTTGCCTTGAGGCGATGCCTGTGTCAGACGGCCACTCATCGTGTCTCTCTGTTTGGGCGTCCCTCAGAAAAGTGCCCATTGTAGTAATGTTAAAGTCAGGGCAAGGCGTGACAGAGATCTCCACCTCAAGATGATTTTAATGGAGAACTCCCTTCAGCCTACTCCTCAGGGACGAAAATCAACATCAGCAGATGGTTCCTTGAACAAAACCTGTACTAATGGGAGTGCTCAGTTTTCCAAATTGTCCAGGAAGTGACCTGCAACCTCCCCAGACAGGGACACTCAGAGAAAAAGGAGGTTTCCCAATGAGGTCGCTCTGCTCTGTGCCGAGCTCGAGTAGAGTGAGCACCTTTGAGGCTCCAGGCACCTCTGGCACCATCCCTCTGTTGATCTCTGCTGAGCCCTGGTGCTCCGGAGCGGAGTCGAGATGCTCCTCATTTACAGCACTGACCACCCGGGTGCAGGAGTCGGCCCAGATATCGCTACAACAGACAATGTCACCCCCACCGGCACCGACCCAGTCGTCGACACCAACTGACAGGCTGAGAATGGCACCGACCATCTCGACAAAGGCACCAACTGCATCTACACCAGCAGTACTGCCGCCACAGAAACAAGCGGCTTTGCAAAAGTTTCTACAGCACAAGGATATAACGATCACCTTGGTGCTGCGATCACCTTGGTGCCTCAGTCACCCTTATTTGGTACTGAGGGATCTTCAGGCCAAATAACTGAGGAGTTATCCACTTCTCCCGCTCTCCAGCCCATCTCCAGTGATGCAGAGGAGAAAGTAAATGGGAGCCGCTTCTCTTCCCAACATTCCTCACCCATGGGACAAAGACCACCATGGGAAGCTGCTAGGACCAAAAGGGTAGACACACCTCTTTCCGTCACCCACAACAGCGGCACTTTGATCAGAACAGAAATAAGCAATGCTCACAAAGACGTAGGGCTTCCCAAACTCAGTCCTTGTCTTCGCAACCATCTACCACCAAGCCACAATTTTGAAGTCTTGATCGAGGGTATGAATGACCTCCCCCACAATACAGAGCTGTTAGGTACTTCTACCCACCCTTTTGGCCGCTTTCTGCACGCATTCTACCATGCCTGGGAAGCAATAAAAATGGATCAATGGGTACTGGAGATTATAAGCTTGGGTTATGTCATCCCTTTCCTCTCCCTTCCCCCTATCTTATCCCCTTCTCCATCCGTCTTCAGGGACCTTTCTCATGAGCACCTTGTAAACAGGAAGTGAACCATCTTCTACAATTGGGTGCCGTGGAACAAGTTCCAACTCAGTACAAGGGGAAGGGCTTTTACTCCCATTATTTTCTCACCCAAAAGAAAAGTGGCAGGTGGAGACACTTCTTAGACCTTTGGAAGCTCAACAGATTTGTGAGGAGTCACAAATTCAAAATGGTCACACTGGCCACAATCATCCCAGCGCTAGACAAGGGGGACTGGTTTTCAGCCCTCGACCTCCAAGCTGCTTTTTTTCATATTACCATGCACCTGGCTCACAGGTGATTTATAAGATTCACAGTGGGCCTCAATCACTATCAGTACAGAGGCCTATCTTTTAGTCTTTCCACTGCCCCTTGAGTTTTTTCCAAACCCTCGCGGTAGTGTCATATGAAGAAAAAGAGTGATGATCTTTCCATACCTAGACAACTGTCTACTAAAAGGTACAACTCAAGAAGAAGCGACAAACATGGTGCAGACCACCATCATGCTGTTTCAGTCACTGGGATTGCGAATAAACTTGTAGAAATCTACACTGACCCCAGTGCAACACCTGGAATTCATCAGAGCCTACCTTGATTCCACCCGGGCCAGAGCCCTGTTGCCTGATCACAGGTTCAGAACAATAATCAACCTCATCTCGACAGTCACTGGCAACCCTCAAACGTCCTCCAGACCTGCTTACAATTATTAGGTCATATGGTGGCTACGACCTTCTTTGTGAGACATGCGAGACTGCATATGCGTTGCCTACAGCGCTGACTGAGCACAGAGTGCACTCCCAGCACAAACAGCCTAAACAAAAGGGTGACAGTACCCCCATGCATCACTACAGTGATAGATGAAACCAGAAAACATCTACACAGGGATCCCCTTCCAACAGGATCCCCCATCACTAATAATCACAACTGATGCATTGTTGATAAGATGGGGAGCTCACTTGGACTAGCACACCACACAAGGCAAGTGGTCAGTTACGGAAACGCTGCTCCACATCAATCTCCTGGAGCTCCGAGCGCTATACAATGCGTTCAGGCACTTCCTCCTGATCATAGGAAACGAATCAATCCACGTACTGACCGACAACATAGTATGTAGTTTTATATCAATCGCCAAGGAGGAGCTCGCTTCCATTCACTCTGCACCGAGGCCATGAAATTTTGGAACTGGTGCATTCACCACAACATAATCATCTCAACATCTTACCTCCCAGGGTGTCAGAATAAGACAGCGGACAAACTAAGCAGATATTTCTCCCTAGAACATGAATGGGAAATGTACAAGTGTGTTCTCCAAGTGATATTTCAGGAGTGGGGCTTTCCCTTAGTAGACCCGTTTGCAACAGCAACAAACCACAAGTGCCCACTTTTCTGCTCCAGGGCGGGACTAGTACCCCAGTCCCTAGGGGATGCCTTCCTCATTGCATGGGACACAGCACTCATGTATGCATTCAGACCGATACCTCTAATCCCATGAGTTATTCGCAAGATATGGACCAACAGGGCCCATATCATACTGATCATTCCAACGTGGCCCAGACCGACTTGGTTCCTTTACCTGATGTGTTTTAGCAGTTTGCGCTCCATGAATTCTCCCCTTGAGGGTGGATGTCCTTTCACAGAACAAAGGCCGGACTCTCCACCCAATCCAGAGAATCTTCACCTCAAAGCATGGCTACTACACGGTTCCAACACAGCAAATTAGCCTGTTCAGAAAGAGTGAAACTGCTGTTATTAAATAGCAGGAGATCCACCACTTGCCATAACTACCTCCAAAAATGAAAGAGATTCTCACTATGATGCTAACAAAAAAATTTAACTGCAGTCACGGCGCCTCTACCAATCATACGAGACTACATACTGGTACTCAAAGAATTGGGTTTATCCATAAGCTCAATCAAAGTACACCTGGTGGTTATTACAGCCTTTCACCACAAGGTGGAGGGAGAGTCAGTCTTCGCTCACCCAACAATTAAATGCTTTCTTATTGGTATACAGAACATGTACTCGGGTGTCCGACAACCTGCACCCCCATGGGACTTGAATCTTGTACTCAAATGCACCTTTTGAACTACTGATGACTTATTCACTCCTTCATATGTCTATGAAAGTCGCATTTTTGGTAGCGATCACCTCAGCTACATGAGTCAGTGAAATTGGGGCACTTATGGCTGAGCTCCCTTATACTGTGTTCACTAAAGACAAGCCCATGTTGCCATCACACCCAGAATTTGTACCTAAAGTAGCGACATCTTTCCACGTAAACCAAGCCATACACCTCCCCATATTTTACCCCGAACCACATGGGTATTCACAGGGGCCCATCCTAAATACACTCAATGTCAGATGAGCCATAGCATTCTATTAAGACAGAACCAAACCCTTCCAGAAATCTCCAAGACTTTTTGTTTATTTCCACAGCAGAACACTCCAAGGGCTGTGCAGTATCGACCCAGAGACTATCTAAATGGATCTCTACTTGTATCCAACTTTGCTAACAGTTCTACAAGGAACCTCCACCAGGCTCCGATCCCATTCTGCGTGTGCCCTGTCTACACCTACAGCCTTCCTGGACAACGTTCCTCTAATAGATATATGCAGGGCTGCCACATGGGCATCAGAGCACACTTTTGGAAAACACTATGCCATCACTGAGTGCTTTTTGTCAGATGCTATACTAGGCCTTACTGTGCTCTCGGCCATGACACATGCAACTCCAAAGTCCCTACCATCCACAGTAGGGCACTGCTGTACAGACACCTAAAGCATACCAAGCTGGGAGGGGAGATTTATTGGTAAATTTGCAAGTCACGATGGGAGAAAGTAAAGTCTTGTCTCTCAATCATTAGTTTTAACATATTTTTTGAGCTTCAGTTCGCAATAGAATTTAAAACCTCCACATCGTTTCATCATATGTGTTTGCATCTGAACCTGTTAACTTTTGCTGCTGTATATGAATGTAATCATTGTCTAACTGGTTGCTCAGCAGTGGAGGATTTATTAAGTTATATAGCTTTGAGACCCTGCCAGTTTGTCTAACTTTTTGGCTTTCATATTTAGTGAGAAGATTCATGAAGGTTCTTCAAAAACTTTTTCTTTATATATTTTAAAAACATACACGACTTACTTTGTGGTATCTATTTATTTTTTTTTTTTTCTTGTTAGGCTGATGTTGACCTTTCTAACCCAGACTTGGTGGATGATCATGCTTCTGAAGTAAGTGTTGAACAGATGTTTTTTGTATGCTCTGGTGTGCTCATGAGAGAGGAGCATTATGGCTACGAGATTATTAAAGTGCTGTAAATGAGATACTCATTAAACATTTGTTAGGACATGATTAAAATAGTTCAATCATGCTAGTGTTCTTGTAGTCTAGATTCTGTAGGCAGTTGCATTGTATGGTTAACAAATCAAGTTGACAGTTGGAACCAGTAATTCTCTGGAGCTTACAGCGCTTGTTCATAGGAAATTGGATAAACATTTTTACTAGATAATGGCATCAAACTCTTAATTTAAAAAAATAACACCTTAAGAATATAAATAATATTCCTCTTTGAAGTGAAGCAATATACAGAAACTCATCTCTTGCCTGAGAATTCCAATGAACCAGCTTCATTATTCTAAGGGCTTTCAAAGGGCTTTGATATAGCAGAACTCCTACTCTACAACAAACAGCTTGCAGATGACCGGAAACTATTTTTTGAATGCTTAATTGAAAATTAAAGCTATAAGATTGGTGAGATAATATCTTTTATTGGACCAACTTCTGTTGGTGAAAGAGACAAGCTTTCAAGCTTGTACAGAGCACTTCTTCAGGCCTGGGAAAGGTACTTAGAGTGTCACAGCTAACTACAAGGGTAGAACAAATAAAGAATTAACATGTTGTAAGAGACCATTCTCGGTGAAATGGGCAGTTAATGCCTCTCCAGTAGTAGGACAATGGAGGGTTAGCAGGTTACAGATTGTTGTAATGAGCCATAAATCCAGTGTCTTTATTAAATCTATGATTTTTGGTGTGTAGCAGAGTTATGAATTTAAGTCCCCAGGGTCATCTTTTGAAGGTGTTGTGCAGGTTTTCTTTGATGAGGACTGAAAGGACAGCTGTGGAATTGTTTTGTGGAAAGTATTCACCTGTGAGTGATATGGTGTGTTTGTCTTTTCGTTGTTCTATGTGAGCTCATTCAAGAGTGTAGTGATTGTCTGGTTTAGTTGTTGGGGTATTTAGTGCACTGGATGAGTTACACCACATTTTGTGATAGGTGTGTGTAGGGCCGATGGATCTTGAAAAGTGTGTTGCGAGGGGTGGGTATTGATGATCAGAGCTGTGGAGATACATCGGCAGGTTTTGCATCTGTTCTGGCAGTTGAGTTGATGTGTCCTAGTCTGTGGGAGCCTGCGTTTTATGATGAACTTGGTGATGATGGGGGAGTTATTTGAAGTCCAGAAGAGGGTGGATTTCTTTCAAGATGTGGTCCCCATTGAGTATGGGTTGTAATTGTTTAATGATACCCCCATATAGGTTCCAGTGTGGGTTGTTTAATGATACCCGATATAGGTTGCAGTGTGGGGTGGTAGGTGACAACTAGGGGTGCGTGGTTGGAGGGCTTTTTTCCTGTATTGAAGCAGGTTTACTCATGGTATTCCATGATGTGATCTACTTCTCTGGTGGAGTGTCCTTGTTTGGTGAAGGTGATTTCAAGTGTGTGAAGGTGTGTAACCTGGATTTTCTCCTCAGAGCACATTCTGTGGCATCTGAGCATCTAGCTGTAGATAACAGATTTCTTGCTGCATTTTGGGTGGTTACTAAATCTGTGACGCTAAGTGTGATGATCTGTGGGTTTTTTGTCTGTAGGGTTCCGTTGTTGAAGATGATTGTTGTGCCCAGGAAATTGATGCTGGTGTGGGAGTGTTTCAGAGAGGTCTTACTGGATGGGTAGATGTGGTTGAAGTTGTGATGAAAATTTTGAGGGAGTTTAGGTCAATGTATCTCAGACATATTTTTGGTTTTGTGGTGCACTGCAAACAATAATTGAACATTAGACATTTATTATTTTTTAGTACATTAAGCATGCATTATTTATTTGCAGCTGATTGACACTATCTGTGCTTGTTAATATAATTTTAAATTAACAAAATATTCCCGAATTCTTCTTGTGGGCGGTGGTGAGGGAAATTCAGTATAATCAAATGTAATAACTTTATTTTTGGTTATATAGTTGCAGTTCATTTTTAAAATTTGCTGCTGGAAATCAGATTTAAACCTCAGGTTGTGGTAGAGTGTGACTGTAGCATCAAATGGGGCTATGTAATCACACTGCTCTTCTTAAGAGTTAATTTGGTCCATTAAATTTAATACATGACATGTCAAAGTGTTTTCTCTCATTCGTATTTTCAAAATAAAGAAGCTGTTTAAATTTTCAGGTTTCAGAGTAGCAGCCGTGTTAGTCTGTATCCGCAAAAAGAAGAGGAGTACTTGTGGCACCTTAGAGACTAACCAATTTATTTGAGCATAAGCTTTCGTGAGCTACAGCTCAGTTCATCGGATGCGTTCAGTGGAAATTCACTGAATGCATCCAATGAAGTGAGCTGTAGCTCATGGAAGTTTATGCTCAAATAACGCATTCGATGAAGTGAGCTGTAGCTCACGAAAGCTTATGCTCAAATAAATTGGTTAGTCTCTAAGGTGCCACAAGTCCTCTTTTTTTAAAAAAGTCAGTATATTATATGACACGAGGTCCAAAGGTAGAGGTGTAAGGTACTTATAAAGATGGATGAGTAGAGAGATTATGCCAGATAGGAATATAATTTTGCCATAAATTTAAAGTAACAATGTCACACTATTAAGTAAATACCATTCCTTTTCTTTTATGAAGAAAGATGTTCTATGTTCTATTAAGGAATACGATCAGCTTGATGTCCAGATGTGTCGGACTAGAATTGTGGAGCTGGAAAAAAGACTTCTGGACAAACAGGAAGCAACTGAAAGACTCACTACAGAGGTGGATGATTTACTGGAACAACTTGCCAAGCATAGTGGGGCCACACATCTTCAGGTACTATTAATAAAATCAGATAACTTGTATTTCAAGGATATTTACTGAAGATGTTACCAGCAGAGTTATGGGTAACAGTGTAACTTCATTAAATACCACAGCAAAGTAAAGGAGTACTTGTGGCACCTTTGAGACTAACCAATTTATTTGAGCATAAGCTTTCGTGAGCTACAGCTCACTTCATCGGATGCATACTGTGGAAAATACAGAAGATGTTTTTATACACACAAACCATGAAAAAATAGGTGTTTATCACTACAAAAGGTTTTCTCTCCCCCCACCCCACTCTCCTGCTGGTAATAGCTTATCTAAAGTGATCACTCTCCTTACAATGTGTATGATAATCAAGGTGGGCCATTTCCAGCACAAATCCAGGTTTTCTCCCCATGCGCGCCCCCCCCCCCAACACACACAAACCCACTCTCCTGTTGGTAATAGCTTATCCAAAGCGATCACTCTCCTTACAATGTGCACGACAACCAAGGTGGGCCACTTCCAGCACAAATCCAGGGTTTAACAAGAACAACTGAGGAACGGGGGTGGGGAGGGGTAGGAAAAAACAAGGGGAAATAGGTTACCTTGCATAATGACTTAGCCACTCCCAGTCTCTATTCAAGCCTAAGTTAATTGTATCCAATTTGCAAATGAATTCCAATTCAACAGTCTCTCGCTGGAGCCTGGTTTTGAAGTTTTTCTGTTGTAATATCGCAACTTTCATGTCTGTAATCGCGTGACCAGGGAGATTGAAGTGTTCTCCGACTGGTTTATGAATATTATAATTTTTGACATCTGATTTGTGTCCATTTATTCTTTTACGTAGAGACTGTCCAGTTTGGCCAATGCACATGGCAGAGGGGCATTGCTGGCACATGATGGCATATATCACATTGGTAGATGTGCAGGTGAACGAGCCTCTGATAGTGTGGCTGATGTGATTAGGCCCTGTGATGGTGTCCCCTGAATAGATATGTGGGCACAGTTGGCAACGGGCTTTGTTGCAAGGATAGGTTCCTGGGTTAGTGGTTCTGTTGTGTGGTTGCTGGTGAGTATTTGCTTCAGGTTGGGGGGCTGTCTGTAAGCAAGGACTGGCCTGTCTCCCAAGATTTGTGAGAGTGTTGGGTCATCCTTCAGGATAGGTTGTAGATCCTTGATGATGTGTTGCAGAGGTTTTAGTTGGGGGCTGAAGGTGACGGCTAGAGGCGTTCTGTTATTTTCTTTGTTAGGCCTGTCCTGTAGTAGGTGACTTCTGGGAACTCTTCTGGCTCTATCAATCTGTTTCTTTACTTCCGCAGGTGGGTATTGTAGTTGTAAGAATGCTTGATAGAGATCTTGTAGAGATCAGCAAAGTAGTATGTGTCACAGTTACAGGACTAGCTGCACCTCTGACTCCTTCTCTGGTGTCTGAGTGCACCATCACATGTGTAGGCTCTCATGACTACCTATTCTGGGGTGGAATCTTGAGATTCTTTCACAAGACACTGCAGCCAGCGACCCAGTCATGCTTGCTCAACTGGTCTGTCTGGATTTGATACATGAGGTTCTTCCCTTTGGGAGCTTATGATTTAGTGGTGAATACAGTGACCCCGACTCTGGAATCTGAGTTCACATTCTGATTTTCTCTTGTCTTTCTTTTGAGGGATGGTCTTCAAATCCAGCCAGATTTCTTTTTGTCTCAGCTCACATGCTTGGAACAGCTGCACAAAACCATTTTGAATTCCTCACGGGGGGTCAGGAGCCAGAGCATCAAAGTGAATGACTCCTGATTGTCATGAAGTGATTGCAGGGAAGTGTGCATCAAGATCAACTCTTCCTGGGTGCTTTTGCTGACAATCCTGCTATTGAATTAACTTAGTAGAGGCGTACAGTAAATATCCTTACACCAATCAGACAAATAGAAGATATAATATTCATAAATTATTACAGAGCGGCAGCAAATGTGCTATGCTATGAAATATCATTGATCGAGGCAACTATTAGTAAAACTATAATCTGTGTAAATTTATCTGAAAATTATATCTATTCAAAATTGGGGTCATGGTCCATGCCTGGGCTCCTAGGTGTTACTGCAGTAAATATGATGATGATGATGATAGAGAAATTCACTGAGCTTTTATTGGCATGACAAGCTATAAAGAGTTGCCAAACTATAAGAAAAAGACAGACCCCTCTTGTATCAAAACAAACCAGTTTTGCAAAGCCTTCATTTTTAAAGTTTCAGGTGTCCTGAGACTTTCATAAAATTTGAGGCTTACTGATTATCCAGATTGGCAAGAGGATACAATTTTGAGGTTCATCTCTGAAAAAACGCACACCTAAAACTGCATCAAATTAAAGGAAGTCAACCAGACTTCCAGAGTATACCCCTTTCTTTTAAGTATCAATAGTTAACATATCTGATATTGAAAAAAATTCCTTGTTCTTTTGGATTGGGCGGGTTTAAAACATTATTATTTTGGTTTCCTGAAACCTTTTTAGGGGTTTAAATAATTTAGGCTCACCACATAGCTTCAGGTTTCAGAGTAACAGCCGTGTTAGTCTGTATTCGCAAAAAGAAAAGGAGTACTTGTGGCACCTTAGAGACTAACCAATTTATTTGAGCATGAGCTTTCGTGAGCTACAGCTCACTTCATCAGATGCATACCGTGGAAACTGCAGCAGACTTTATATATACACAGAGAATATGAAACAATACCTCCTCCCACCCCACTGTCCTGCTGGTAATAGCTTATCTAAAGTAATCGTCAGGTTAGGCCATTTCCAGCACAAATCCAGGTTTTCTCACCCTCCACCCCCCCACACAAATTCACTCTCCTGCTGGTGATAGCCCATCCAAAGTGACAACTCTTTACACAATGTGCATGATAATGAAGTTAGGCCATTTCCTGCACAAATCCAGGTTCTCTCACTCCCTCACCCCCCTCCAAAAACCCACCCCCATACACATACAGACTCACTCTCCTGCTGGTAATAGCTCATCCAAACTGACCACTCTCCAAGTTTAAATCCAAGTTAAACCAGAACATCTGGGGCGGGGGGGGTAGGAAAAAACAAGAGGAAATAGGCTACCTTGCATAATGACTTAGCCACTCCCAGTCTCTATTTAAGCCTAAATTAATAGTATCCAATTTGCAAATGAATTCCAATTCAGCAGTTTCTCGCTGGAGTCTGGATTTGAAGTTTTTTTGTTTGCGAATACAGACTAACACGGCTGTTACTCTGAAACCTGTCATTATGCAAGGCACTGCATTTAGCCGTATGGAGTGGAAATCTATCAACTGCATGAAAAAACTTGCACAGATACAGACAGACATCATCTTCCTTTCCAAATGCAAACAGATGGACATCGTACCAAAAGGACTGAAGGTAAAAAATCCATTACAATCTACATACCACACAGACTATGCTGACAGGTTGTGCCACACGCTCTCAAAGAAACTGCGGAATCACCTGATCAACATCCTCTACAGCAAACAGGGAAAGATTAAGAATGAGCTCTCAAAAATGGATACTCTCATAAAAAACCAACCTTCCACACAAACTTCCTCGTGGCTGGATTTTACTAAAACTAGACAAGCCATTTACAACGCACACTTTGCTTCTCTACAAAAGAAAAAGGACACTAAACTTTCTAAACTACTACATGCTACAAGGGGCCACAGCAATGGTTCCCTCAACCCACCTAGCAATATTGTTAACCTATCCAACTATTCTCTCAGCCCAGCAGAAGCAGCTGTTCTATCTCGGGGCCTCTCCTTCTGCCCCTCCACCCCCACGAACATGATACAGTTCTGTGGTGACCTAGAATCCTATTTTCGACGTCTCCGACTCAAGGAATATTTCCAAAATACCTCTGAACAACATACTAATCCACAGAGGTCTCCCTACCAACACTACAGAAAGAAGGATTCTAGGTGGACTCCTCCTGAAGGTCGAAACAGCAGACTGGACTTCTACATAGAGTGCTTCCGCCGACGTGCACGGGCTGAAATTGTGGAAAAGCAGCATCACTTGCCCCATAACCTCAGCCATGCGGAACGCAATGCCATCCACAGCCTCAGAAACAACTCTGACATCATAATCAAAAAGGCTGACAAAGGAGGTGCTGTTGTCATCATGAATAGGTCGGAATATGAACAAGAGGCTGCTCGGCAGCTCTCCAACACGAGTTTCTACAAGCCATTACCCTATGATCCCACTGAGAGTTACCAAAAGCAACTACAGCATATGCTCAAGAAACTTCCTGAAAAAGCACAAGATCAAATCCGCACAGACACACCCCTGGAACCCCGACCTGGGATATTCTATCTACTACCCAAGATCCATAAACCTGGAACTCCTGGGCGCCCCATCATTTCAGGCATTGGCACCCTGACAGCAGGATTGTCTGGCTATGTAGACTCCCTCCTCAGGCCCTACGCTACCAGCACTCCCAGCTACCTTCGAGACACCACTGACTTCCTGAGGAAACTTCAATCCATCGGTGATCTTCCTGATAACACCATCCTGGCCACTATGGATGTAGAAGCCCTCTACACCAACATTCCACACAAAGATGGACTAGAAGCCGTCAGGAACACTATCCCCGATAATGTCACGGCTAACCTGGTGGCTGAACTTTGTGACTTTGTCCTTACCCATAACTATTTCACATATGGGGACAATGTATACCTTCAGATCAGCGGCACTGCTATGGGTACCCGCATGGCCCCACAGTATGCCAACATTTTTATGGCTGATTTAGAACAACGCTTCCTCAGCTCTCGTCCCCTAAAGCCCCTACTCTACTTGCGCTATATTGATGACATCTTCATCATCTGGACCCATGGAAAAGAAGCCCTTGAGGAATTCCACCATGATTTCAACAATTTCCATCCCACCACCAACCTCAGCCTGGTCCAGTCCACACAAGAGATCCACTTCCTGGACACTACAGTGCTAATAAACAATGGTCACATAAACACCACCCTATACCGGAAACCTACTGACCGCTATTCCTACCTGCATGCCTCCAGCTTTCACCCTGACCACACCACACGATCCATCGTCTACAGCCAAGCTCTGCGATACAACCGCATTTGCTCCAACCCCTCAGACAGAGACAAACACCTACAAGATCTCTGTCAAGCTTTCTTACAACTACAATACCCACCTGCGGAAGTAAAGAAACAGATTGATAGAGCCAGAAGAGTTCCCAGAAGTTACCTACTACAGGACAGGCCTAACAAAGAAAATAACAGAACGCCTCTAGCCGTCACGTTCAGCCCCCAACTAAAACCCCTCCAACGCATTATTAAGGATCTACAACCTATCCTAAAGGATGACCCAACACTCTCACAAATCTTGGGAGACAGGCCAGTCCTTGCCTACAGACAGCCCCGCAACCTGAAGCAAATACTCACCAACAACCACATACCACACAACAGAACCACTAACCCAGGAACTTATCCTTGCAACAAAACCCGTAGCCAATTGTGCCCACATATCTATTCAGGGGACACCATCACAGGGCCTAATAACATCAGCCACACTATCAGAGGCTCGTTCACCTGCACATCCACCAATGTGATTTATGCCATCATGTGCCAGCAATGCCCCTCTGCCATGTACATTGGTCAAACTGGACAGTCTCTACGTAAAAGAATAAATGGACACAAATCAGATGTCAAGAATTATAACGTTCATAAACCAGTCGGAGAACACTTCAATCTCTCTGGTCACGCAATCACAGACATGAAGGTCGCTATCTTAAAACAAAAAAACTTCAAATCCAGACTCCAGCGAGAAACTGCTGAATTGGAATTCATTTGCAAATTGGATACTATTAATTTAGGCTTAAATAGAGACTGGGAGTGGCTAAGTCATTATGCAAGGTAGCCTATTTCCTCTTGTTTTTTCCTACCCCCCCCCCCCCAGATGTTCTGGTTTAACTTGGATTTAAACTTGGAGAGTGGTCAGTTTGGATGAGCTATTACCAGCAGGAGAGTGAGTCTGTGTGTGTATGGGGGTGGGTTTTTGGAGGGGGGTGAGGGAGTGAGAGAACCTGGATTTGTGCAGGAAATGGCCTAACTTCATTATCATGCACATTGTGTAAAGAGTTGTCACTTTGGATGGGCTATCACCAGCAGGAGAGTGAATTTGTGTGGGGGGGTGGAGGGTGAGAAAACCTGGATTTGTGCTGGAAATGGCCTAACCTGACGATTACTTTAGATAAGCTATTACCAGCAGGACAGTGGGGTGGGAGGAGGTATTGTTTCATATTCTCTGTGTATATATAAAGTCTGCTGCAGTTTCCACGGTATGCATCTGATGAAGTGAGCTGTAGCTCACGAAAGCTCATGCTCAAATAAATTGGTTAGTCTCTAAGGTGCCACAAGTACTCCTTTTCTTTTCACATAGCTTCAATCATGGAGAGCTCCTAAGTGTAAGAGCTTTTCCAAATTGAAAACTAGTGCTCTGTGGAAGCAAAGCTTTGGGAGCTATAAAGGAATGAAGCTACTGTCACTGTAAGCCAAATTTAACCAAGTCAGTTAACTGGAATTTAGAAAATTGGAGTTGCATTGTGGAGAAAAGGGACTCACTTTCTTATGTGATCATTTAAATGTTCTGCATTGTGTTTGCAAACAAGAATCAAATGTAACAGTACTTTATTACCTTTTGTTGTACAAATTTAAAAACCAGGTTTAATGAAAACTCCATTGTCTATCAAATATTGTGTAGATAATTGTTTTTAAAAATACAAATTTCAAACATCTATTGAATTTTCAACGTTATTCTGGAATTAGGTGGCTCTGAATCAACTTCATGGAAGCAGCTATGTTTCTCGGTAAAAGCTCAAATAATATGGAAAAAGAAAAGGAGTACTTGTGGCACCTTAGAGACTCACCAATTTATTTGAGCATAAGGTTTCGTGAGCTACAGCTCACTTCATCGGATGCATACTGTGGAAAATACAGAAGATGTTTGTTTTTATACACACAAATCATGAAAAAATTGGTGTTTATCACTACAAAAGGTTTTCTCTCCCCCCCACCCCACTCTCCTGCTGGTAATAGCTTATGTAAAGTAAGGCGAGTGATCACTTTACATAAGCTATTACCAGCAGGAGAGTGGGGTGGGGGGGAGAGAAAACCTTTTGTAGTGATAAACACCCATTTTTTCATGATTTGTGTGTATAAAAACAAACATCTTCTGTATTTTCCACAGTATGCATCCGATGAAGTGAGCTGTAGCTCACGAAACCTTATGCTCAAATAAATTGGTTAGTCTCTAATGTGCCACAAGTCCTCCTTTTCTTTTTGCGAATACAGACTAACACGACTGTTGCTCTGAAATAATATGGAGCATCTCTTCCTTTTTTTTTTTTTTTTTATGGAGATCATTCTTCTGTGCTTGTTTAAAGTGAGTTTCAAATGTATTGTACTGTGTTCGTTTTTTTTCTTTTGCAGGGCTGCAGGTAGTGGTGATAAATGGGGTAAATTTGTGTGGGGTGGGGGGAGAGTTTGTTTGTGTTCACTTTATAGGCTCCTGGTTTCTAGGACTTCCACATGGAGATGCTGCACCCCACATGCTTGAAGAGTGTCTTCCTGCTTCCTCCATAACTGCAGATTTACTTTTTCCTTTTAGGAGTAGGAAACCAAGAAGTTTCCTATCATGGAGAAATACTTTAAAGATGCTAATGAGATTAATATGAAATAGGATTAACATGCCCCAAACATGCCCCATTCACTTGGATGAGAAGAAGCGAACATCTCTGCTCCATTCACCCTAGATCAGTACAGCCTGTCTTACATAATGGGGGCACTGAGGATTCAGTTTTAGTGTAGAAATTCTACGCTTTGTTTCCCCCTTTACCTGTTAAAATGTTTGCACTTGCTAAAGACAATGTTGTAAATTGGCTTCCTTTACCCTTTGAGATCAGTGGAAGATAAACTTTTTTTTCTTTGCACTTTTCACAGAAAGATGACTGCTCCTTTGGAGCAAGTTTTACTGATACCTTAAGTACAATGCAAAGAGCTAGTTCCTTTGTTTTTAATGAAGGTTTACGTGTCTAAAGTGCTGAAAAATGTCTGGTTTTAAAGATGCGTTAATGTTTCATGTAGGAGCTGGAGACCGCTGTCCAGGAACGGAATGAGATAATAGCTCAGCTGACAAGTAACCTTCAGCAGGCAAGGCAAAATCGGGATGACATTCAGGAAGAAGCCTCACTCCTAGCTGATCAGATCCATGGTTTACAGCTTCAGTTACATGAGGTGTGTGCTGGCTTTTTAAAATTGTTACCAGAAAATGAGGATCAGAACATTAACTGGAAAAAATGTTAGTAAATCTTGACCTCAGCAAATTATATAAATCCCCTCTTCCCCTTTCTTCTCTTTAACATTTGGTTTAAATGTGATTTTCAGGCTTACTAAACTAAACCTGAATTAATAGCTTGATTTTTTTTGTAGTAGAGTTTATTGCAGTGCAGAGGAAGCACGCTCCATTTGCTGGGAAACTGGACTGAGAGGCAGAAGCTCTGGGTGCTTTCATGGCTCTGCCATTGACTTGAGGGGAAACCTTCAGGAAGTCACTTCACGTTTTAATGCCTGAGTTTTTTTCCTTGTTAAAATAGGGGGAACTTTTGCCCAGCTTCTTGAAGAAAGCAGTTTGAGCTCTGTAAATGAAAAATACTATAAAACTATATGACGGTGTCACTGGTTCACAGGATTGGTGCTATGCCTAGTTTGTAAATAGTCTCTTGGAGAAATCCCTTCTGGGTGCCAGATCCCTTACAGATCTCACTCTTCCTTCAGGGTAGGCCATGCAGCCTCACTGCTGCCTCCTTAGGCTGACCCTCTGGACTTAAGCATTCATGCTTCATTCACATTATGAACTCTGTTCAGTGAGTCCAACTGAGATAGACTCCTCATAGAGACTTGTACGCTCATCAGGGACTAATGCACTTCACCCAGTATTTACAGTGATCCTCAAGCAGCGTTTTCAAAACAGTAGGGTTTATTAGTCAACTGGGACACAGCATTGGAAGTGCATAAATTAGCACAGAGAAATAAAGGTTAAAGCATAGTCCATTCTGGTCAGCGCAGAGCAATTGAACAGACTCAGGGCATGTCTACGCTACAAAGTTAAGTCAATTTTATGTAAGTCGACATCAAGTTTCTGATTTAAGCAAGTAGATCTTGCGTGTCCCCACTATGCTTGTGTCGGCGGAGTGCATCCTTACTAGCAGGGTTTGCATCGATGCACGGAGTGCTGCACTGTGGGTAGCTATCCTACAGCACATGTAGGCGACTGGAATTTTGGTTTGGTCTTTCAGTGCCTTATGGGACCAAAACATTTGTGCAGATGGTTATGGGAGCATGGCATTAGCCTCCCATGATGCACTTACCTCTCTCCTTCTCTGAAATCAACGGCAAAGAAGCCAAACATTTATGTGCCTTTTTCCCTAAGCTTCTGTTACCTATGCAGACTCCATAGCATGGCAAGCATGGACGCTGCTCAGCTGTATGCTGTTGTGAGCATTACAAACACCTTGTGCCTAATCATGCAGTATTTACTCAGTTGAAGCAGGAGCCGCCGTGCAGAACAATGTGATGCCATGCAAACAGCCCTGTTGGAAGCCATGGAGTGGAGCAATTTGCAGTTGCTGATGACAGTTACGCATCACCTTGACGCGGTGGAGCACGGCTTCTGGGCCCGGGAAACAAGCACTGACTGGTGGGACCTCATCATTGTGCAGCTATGGGATGATGAGCAGTGGTTGCAGAACTTTTGAATGCATAGAGATATTTTCATGGAACTAAGAAGAAAAGGAGTACTTGTGGCACCTTAGAGACTAACCAATTTATTTGAGCATGAGCTTTCATGAGCTACAGTAGCTGATGCATCCGATGAAGTGAGCTGTAGCTCACGAAAGCTCATGCTCAAATAAATTGGTTAGTCTCTAAGGTGCCACAAGTACTCCTTTTCTTTTTGCGAATACAGACTAACACGGCTGTTACTCTGAAACCTTTCATGGAACTGTGTGAAGAGCTTTCCCCAGTCCTGAAGTGCAGCAATACTAAAATGAGAGCTGCTCTGACAGTTGAGAAGCGAGTGGTGATAGCTTTGTGGAAACTTGCAACTCCAGACTGCTACCAGTCAGTGGGGAATCAGTTTGGTGTGGGTAACTCTACCATGGGGTCTGTTGTGATCCAAGTTTGCAGGGCAATCAATAAACTTCTGGTAAGAAGAGCAGTGACTCTGAGCAACGCACAGGAGATAGTGGATGGCTTTGCCACGATGGGGTTCCCTAACTGCGATGAGGCTATAGACGGAACACATGTCCCTATCTTGGCCACCTTGCCAAAGAGTACATAAACTGAAAGGGGTACTTCTCAATGATGATGCAAGCGCTGGTGGATCACGGGGACCATTTCACTGACATCAACGTGGGATGGTCAGGAAAGGTGCATGATGTGTGCATCTTTAGGAACTCCAGTCAGTTCAGAAAGCTGCAAGCAGGGACTTTCTTTCCAGACTGCAAAATAACCATTGGCTAATCGATCCTGGGAGACCCAGCCTACCCCTTGCTCCCATCGCTCATAAGGCTGTACTCAGGCAACCTGGACAGCAGTAAGGACCAAGTAAGTGCAGAATGGTGGTGAAATGTGCCTTTGCACGTTTAAAGGGCTGCTGGCATTGTTTGCTTAATAGGTTAGATCTCAGTGAAAGCAGTATCCCTGTTGTTATTGCTGCCTGCTGTGTGCTCCATAATATCTGTAAAACAAAGAGAGAAAAGTTTCCAGCAGGGACGGGGGTTGAGGCAGATTTCCTGGCAGCCAATTTTGAACAGCCGGACACCAGGGCAATAAGGAGAGCACATCTAGGGGCTCTGTATCTCCATGAGGCTTTGAAAACCAATTTCAGCAATGATCCACAGTAACATGACACTATCTGTGTTGTTCCTTACTAAGCTGTCCCCTTCATTCTATTTTCTCTCCTGTAAACTCCATCCCCACTAACCATAGTGTGCTGAATGAATAAAGAGCCTTTTCTCCTCAATCCGTTACGTTTTATTATGCTCACAAACACACAGAGACAGCAAAGAAAAGTAAGATAACCTGGGG